>NC_091019.1:22011030-23261030 GCF_041296385.1 Aphelocoma coerulescens
AGGCATACCTATACAAAGAAGAACGGGGAGAACAAACAGCTCAGGGCACTAGTCCTTTCCAGCCTTCTCACTACTCCACTCATCCTTCTCCAGTGTCAGTGAGCTTCCCATCCACACAGGCTCCCCACCTACCCATCTCCTCTCGAGAAATGTGAGCAACACTCAGCAAAACTCTGCTGGACGCCAGACTGCAAGTGCCAGTACCAAGGCACACCACCACCTCTCTCTAGCATTCTGAGCTCTGCCTGCAGGTAGCATGGACAGAACCTGTCTGTATTTGCTGTCCTAAATCAAACATCCCAGCACTGTTACTGACTTTAGGTTAGGAAGGCCATGACTACTGACTTCTAGTTTTGAAGACAGTCTTGGAAAAAATAAATTTAAAATACAATTTAAACAAAACTGTGTGTGCTTCAAGTGAAATGAAATACAAAATTTGAAGATGAAGCACTTCAATTGTGGTCATTCAATTCTCAAAGATATCACTTTCACAGAAATATTAACAATTAACTTTGAAATATGAGAGTAAGCATATGTACACTCATTAGAGTCAAAAAGCAATCTGCTGTACCCAAGTGGTACAAGCATTACTGTGATTTATACAGCTATTTACTACTACTTGGCAAGAAGGAAGTGTCACAGCTGGAAACACTGCTGTAACAACAAAAGGCTAGACTAGAGAAAAGCTGTCTTGCTCTGCTGAAGGGACACCTGCAGTTTTGTTCTGTCCTCCACTGTGAAGCAATATTTATTCTTAGTGCTGGAAAAGTAATTAAATGATCAAGCTAATCATAACTGGCTGACAAAGCATCAGTGGTGGCCAAGACCTGAGAATTACCACTTTCCTTCCTCCTCATACTAATAAACAGTTAAACACAGGAGTAACTTCTGTTAGGACAAATAGGAGTTCTGGCTGCTCAGCTGGTCATCTGTACTTGAGAGGACTGACTCAGTAGAAGGTGAAGGAGGTTTGGATCAAAAAGACTTCTTCCTCTGACTACTCACGTCCAGTCAAAATTCTTCACTCGCACAAGAAAAGGAAATTCAAAGGACTCAGTACTGTCAGAAAAAATAGCAGCCCTTATCCAAACAAAAACAGCAACAAAAACTTGATGACACACCAAACCTCTTCCTGCAGAATCTCCTACATTAGGAAGGGAAGAACCAAAGCCTCAGATTCCTAAGTGCTCCTTCTGTAGACTCATCAGGCCAGAAGAAGCTCATAGAAAGCAAACCCTATTTTTTCCAGGTCACTGCACCTACCTGGCAAGCACTCCTACAGGGGAAGCTGACTGCTCAAATGTGCTACACCTAAGCTACAGAATATTCAATGCCTAAAAAGTATGTTCAACACAAATTCTTCAGAGTCACACAACTCCTTTCAATCTTTCTTACTGGCTTACAAAAGAACCACCATAAAGTGAACTGAGTAGTGATACTTGCAGCTTCTAAAACCTCAGTATGCCTACAGTAGTGTAAGGACAACTTTCATACTTCAGCCCATTAGGAGGGAAAAGAGACCTCAAAAACACTGTGTCTTGCATTTTACAAGAAAAGTTATAATAGAGAAATTTCTATTACCTGTTTCTTTGTCTAACAAATTCTAGAATTTCTCAGACTTTTTTCCTCTACTTTCTTTAGAACAGATCAGTATGATTAAGCCAGTATAGAGTTGCAAGAGTTATCAGTTATCCAAGAAAATTAAAGAACCTTCTGTGAGATGAAGATCTTCTGGTGTTGTCATTATTTTCCTAAGAAAGAATTATCTTGGTCAATGACTGACTTGGAGTAGAATATCTGTCACATAAATTCTGGAATCCTTTGCCAGTTGCACAAGACTTGTGTTGGATTGTGTGCAAGTACTGGTGGTTGTTTCTAATTCAAGTGAGGATTGTTATTATCCAGAGATAGTCATGTATGTTATCAGAGCCAAGTGGAGCAATAGTCAGAGAACACTGATGTAATGTGTGAGTGCAAAACATAATGAGATAAGAGCAGGATTTTGTAGATGTGGGCTGCAAAGTGGTAACACGCTTGCATAAAACAAATTACTGTTCTCCCTCTGTTGGGCCATCACCACCACATTTCAGAACATCCTCAAATCTTTGAAACATGTTGATACAGCATTTACTTTAGGCTTGACAGGGAGATCAATTTGTGGCTTAATATCTGAAGTAATACTTTGTTTTATACTTCCTGCTATTGATCTGCTCTTGTAATTATTGTAACATTGGATTAGCGAGGAGAAAAGTATTTTCATTACAAATTGTTTGGGATCAAGCTGAATTATTGTCCGCAAGCAAAACTATTTTTTTACATGTTTCTATCACTTCAAAGCTTTCTCCAGGGAATAAAGAATCTCCTCCTGAACATGGATCAAAATAACATGCTCAAAATGAGATTGTAGAAAAATCAAGAGCGCAGGAATTCTAATGGTGAGGTGCCAATCTTTTGTAAAATCCAGGAACCTCTGAAATCTCCAGCACTGTGTAGGAGCAAAAAGGGGGCCTGGTGCAAAATTTGTCCTCCTAGAGCCACAGCGGTCACATTGCCCATTTTCATCAGGTCCATCTGATAAACCTAAGGCTCTGCCAAATGCACAGGACAAGCCAACACTGACTCAAACTAATTTTAGCTTCAGTGGGACAGCTTACAGGGACTGGAAAGACTTTTGGTGTCACTGAAGAGGTCTGAAAAGCCACAAATCTGAAGATTTCCCTCATGGAGAAGATGGCTGCATTGGATATATATTGGATCTATGTGCTGAACAGAACCATTCCTGCTGTGCTTTGTGGCACCCGCAAGGATGGAACCTAACTGCACCTAGCACAAACCTGCAGTGAATCCCGTGGGACAGCAGAGCAATGCCAGTAAGCACATGAGTGTGTCAGGGGAAGAGAAAATGGCTGGGAAATAATGGAGTTTTACAGTGCATGTGAACACTGAGAAGAATAAAAGAATGAAAGAAACCAATAAATTAGCTTTTGCAGGATTTGCATCAGAAGTCTTAACTTGGCAGACTCTTATGTGTGTGGATAACTAGAAGCAAATAATCATTGAGTGCACGAGAAATCAATGACCAGAACAGTGAGATGGAAGATTCTGAATTCTACAAAGAGTTAATTTGCCAACTTTCTCCACTGCTGCCACTCTCCTTACCCAAGCGAGTGTGTGTGATCATGGTAAGCTATTCAATTCACAGACATGTTCTGACAGTTCATTAAAAACTGCAGGACATTTTCAACATATATAAATACCAGTAATAAAGACCATTATTAAAATTAAATGATCCTTGGAACAACATGTTATTTAAAATCCCCTCAGAATACTGTAATTTGCTAGAAAGAAATTGGCAGAGAACAGTTATTTGATGTTCTTAGGGTCTGACTAACTGGTAAGACTCCAAGATTTTATTTTCCTGCTACAAGATTTATCGAAGAGTCAGAGATCGGATTACGTATTCTTCATTAAATATATATTAATACGCATTTCAGATTCAAATGTTTGATTCAATATTAATTACAGCTTCTTAAGACCAGGAAAGAACCTCTGAATTGTGTGACTAGGCATGATAATTTCTAATGTAGCTTTCACAACATTACCTAAAGAGCTTGTCCAAGCAATTAACTTACTGTTTAAAACCAAAAGAAATCCCCAAACAACAGCAATTAATTGAGATTCACTCTAGAAAAGGCATATACCTCTATATATTAACATCCCATACAAAAAGGAATCTCTACTGCCTTAGTCCAGCTTCTCAACCAGCATCCCCTCCCGCTCTGTGGCTACTCATGCCTTCACTGGACAGGAAAGGTGACATTTCAGTGGGGGTACTGCAACTTCTGAGCCCTTATCTGTATGTCACCAGCCAAAAATTTCTCTAGAAAAAAAACCCATTTGAGAACCACTGTGCTATCCATCCCTCTATGACAGGAAGCTTGCACTGCAGACTTCCATTTCTCTTGTCTTGCGTGATATAATTTTTGTCTGTTTAATTCAGAATCACAAATTACAGTGGTGCCCATACTGTTACCACTGACACAGAACGAAAACAAAGAATTCTGTATTTACTACGGATTTGACAAAACGTTTGGTTTACAAGTCCCAAGGGAACTATGGGTGCCCTTTTAAAGTGTAATTTTGTGCAAGTGCACTGCAGATAACCTCATCTGGAAAATAACTGTTTGGGCAGCTGGAATTTACTATGATGTCATCAGGAAACTACTGTTACAATAATCCACCCATAATGGCAAAAACAGTTCCTGCAACATTCATGTAATATAAAGCATCCTGCAACACATCAGTCTATTTTAGCAGGTGCAACTTCTAGAAAGCTGAAAAATAAAACACCAGTCCTGTTATTAATATGATTTTTTTGTGTGTGTGTGTATGACTAAAGAGTCTGATTTTAATCTTCCGGTTTTGTTAAGCAGAACAAGGTAACAACTACTTCAGTAATGCTACTTTAATATCAAGGGATCATGCAAACACTATAAAGAGCATTCATAAATATTCTGCTTCTGTGCCCCACTAAAGAAAAAAAGCTTTTAAGAGAAAGCTGAAATATTAAGATAACAATATCCCACTTAATATAATTAAAAATTCACTGACTTTAATGACACTGAATGACTCGAATGCTTACAATGATATTTTTGGGTAACTCTTCAATTTGAGGCCTTGGTTCAAGCATCCAAATGTGCAGACAAAGCAAGTGTACTGATTTATCTCATTTGTTTACCTTCCTCATTTACGGTTTCAAAAGCTGTAAGAGTGTTCTGACAGTTCTTTGCTATTACATATAAATCCTGCTCTATAATTACCACAACCATGGCAGGTGAGCCTTGGGATCTGTGTCCCAGAGACTCCTCAGGAAAAGCTCTTGGGAGCTTTTTGGACTTGTGATACCCCCATGCATGGAGCTGAGTTCAACCTGTGCTGTCACTCAAAGCAGCAGTGATCCCAGAGAAAAAGAATGCATGCTACAAACCCAGACACCTTTGAGATAAAAGATGTCTAATATTCTTTGAAAACATAACAGTAATAATAAAAAGGCAATGCCTTTAAATGTCACCCATTTATCCTTTGTATATCTACAGATTCCATGTAGATATATAAATATACTAATTTCATAGTTACAATTGCATATATAATACTTTCCCCCTGAGATCCTGCTGAGCAGGGTGATGAAAAATGTTTTATCATATGAGCTGGAAATACCCCTATATTAAATAATTTTGGAGCTAGCTTGCCAAAATTTTTAAGGGAACTTCCCCTTCTTACCATCCAGGACCAAAGTCCCTTCAGAGTGGGCACCTCCAGTGATCCCACGGGTGCCCCTCTTGTCCCCTGCACACCCCACACTCGCACAGTCAGACAGGGTTTGGCTCAGCCCTGAGTTTCCCATGGCAGTCTCAGATGTCTGGATCCTTAAAACAATTTAATCATGGTGCAGTAATGCAGAAACAGCTGGAGCTGGTGCCTTTAGGGACAGACCCTCAACAAAGGAATCCCCAGGTTTTGTACCCTCCATGCCTGTGACAGTCTGGGGTCTCCCTGCTGAGTCCTTGGCTCCTGCTGTGTCCAAGTCCCCGGTCACCTGGCCGGTGCCACAGGTCCCTGGGCCCTTTGTCATGCAAAGGGTCAGCACCAGGTCAGGGCCCCTTGCCTGGGGCTCCCACCATGTCCCCCATCCAGGGCACAACCTGCAGCTCCCACTGCAGCTGCACACCCAGCTACCTGTTCTAAGGGTATTGCTGCTCAACAAAATGTCCTCTGATATAAAAGCAGATCACTCTCTATTATATGGTTCTATTACATGTCAAAGAAAAAATAAACCAAAGTCCAATCAATTGGTTTTAGTTTTTAGAGTCCTGTGGTGGAAGGGGGTCAGTGGTAATTTCTGTCTGGCTACAAATGATCATTGATTCTCTCTGCAGTGCAAGTCTCCAGACAGTGGCTATAGATGAGTATGGATTATTTAAATCATTAGATGAAACTGCAAGATGCTACAGATTGGTTTTTTTCATATACAGGTGAACTTCCTGCTGTAAGAAAATGTCTCAAGACCCTCTTCTGCTATCTGTCCCTGCAATGAGCCCTAGAAAAGCAAAGCAGAGAGCAGGATGTGGGGATAGCTGGTGAACAACAGGGGTTAAGGAAAAACAGAGCTCCAAGGTACCAACGCCTTCACTCTCAGCAGGTTGCCAAATGCACTTAGGATTGTTTCAGTGGACTAGATAACAGTAAGTCCCTCACCATTTTATCAAGGTAGCCAGAGATCAGGAAACCAGATTTGGCCCTTCATGGCCACAAGCTTTTATCCAACAGTGTCCAGATATTAAATAAGGGAGAAATGAGGCTGGTCTAGTTAAAATCCTCTCATGTAGGGGTCCTGTCATGGATAGCTAATGACAAGGTACGCAGGAATCAACATATCCGTGCTTGTCACACACACAGATCCTGCCTTAAATGCAAATGTCACAGGAAGATGTATTTACCTTCCTTGCATTTAAAAGGCATAATTCAGCATTTACTTAAAAATTCAGATGCTGGTATTACTAGACATACTAAGAAAGGACGTAAGCAAAGCAAGAATCAGTATCTTTTCAAGATGAACAAATATTTTCTAACCCATGGACTCAGAACTAAATGACAGTTCAAAGCTGCAGAGAAGAAAAACTCTATGGTTTTGGTCTTCACAGCACTTTAAAGTATCCACCATTTAGCAGCATTTCCAGATTCCAGCTAAGAAAAGGACAAAAAAAACAGACCTTTTTTTCCCAGCTACTCTTGCATTGCATTTATGAGCCTTTTGAAATACAAACTTCTACGCAGGATGAAAATGCATGATATAGGGCATTTCTGAGTTTCAGCATACTCTGGTTGTCCTCAAACAATTTTCAGCCCATTTTGTTTGGTATTTAAGCTATTTGAAGCAAGAGATTCCTTCCTGGCCTGCAAAGCCATTTGAAGAGCGGCTGGGAAGTTTCTGATTTCCAATGTTTTGCCCACATGGGACAGACTGTATAAAAAAAGATAGGTTCTAGATGAACTTGTAGAAAAATAGTGAACGGTGGATGATGCCACAGGAGCTTATTTAGTAACAGACATTGCCAAAATTTCAGCAAGGGCAGAAGACTCACAGTGAAAAGGACCTTGGGAAATCAGTTTGGGCTACTGATGAGATGGCATCATAACTGTCCTGCTGGGCCAAGGCAGATCTCCAGCTAACTACTGTAGTCAGAAACAGACCCTTTAAAAACAGTATCAGAACAGTATCAGAACAGTATTAGGAGCAGAGGTAGTCCAAAGTGATCCTTGCCCTGGCATGCTGCTGTAATTTCTGGCAATCAGTATCTCCCAGTCCAAAAGGTGAGCTGTGTCCAACAGCTGGGGAGGTGTACGGGGAAGCAATTATTTGTCATGTTTCCAGACATGACAAATAGTCATCCAATGACTAAAGTAGACACAGAAATTTTATCAGGAAGTAGTTTTAAAAACTGAGAAAGTGCATTTTTGCATTATATTTATTTAAATTGTGGAAGACAGGCATAGGGTGCTTGGAGGCTAAAATTAGAAATTAGGTAAACAGCAGTTAAAATTGTGGAGGATACATCCAACTGTCCAAGCCATTCATTAAGTTATAGCTTTCTTTTGCATAATCTCATTTCATCTCCTCTTCTCTCTGAAGAATTTCATGGCAAGAATTTCTGTTCTGCCATTTACCCTCCAGGATGATCAGCTTTGCACATAAGATTCAAGATATGGCCATAGAGACAGCACATGAACCTCCACTGTTTTTAACTCCTATTCTCAGAAGTTTTAACACTCTGTTTGACCAGCTGCAAGATTGTATTTTCAGATAACAAACACAATAGCTGAATGCTCTTTCCCAAGTAACAATAATTTACTTAAGCCCCTTCATTCTATATTTTTCTTTTCCCCTCTGTGACCTTGGGTAGATACTCCATTAAAATAAAGCAAATCCATGCCCAATCACCACGTATGTTAGGAACATTGAAAAAACAGAAAAAAAGAAAACCAAAGTAGTTTTAGGACTCCATTCTAAAAATTAATTTAGAATTAAAGATATAAAATATGCAAGATAAACAGACAGTTTGCTATACTTTGAATACTGCTTCCAGATGTGAGAAGCTGTAGTCAAAGAAATGCGTGCTTTCTGAATTATTTTTTTTTTCATATCAGATAATGTTTCTTTGAACTAGCCAGGGTCCATAGTCTTTTCCTTTTAATGCAGACACACTAGTATTTATTGCATCTGCCATGGCAAGTCTGGTCTTCTGATTCATATTATAGCAAGTACTTGTGACCCTACTGATATAAAATAGTTTTTGCTTGCAATTTTTTTTCAAGCCCACATGTGACTCCATAGAAAGTATAAAAACACTAACCATTATTTTAGAAAACTAAAATTATGCAGATATATCTAAGTAATTATTTTCTGTGAAAAGCTAATGAATTTTCCAATTAAAAAAAATAACCTCTTCATAATTCCTCACAAATAAATATTAATCCATTCCCATTAGTGACAAACATAGTGATACCAGATTTATGGTATGTTACAAAATGTTACTATGTTGCTGCACTTTTATACTACTTCAAACATTGAGGATAAATGTGTCTTCTTTACCTGTGTCCCCTAAGGAACTTCGGTTAGAAAAGCACATGCATCATCATCATCAATAATATCATTCCAGTCCAGTGCTAAACTCACATCTGGTCTCACATGGAATAAGCACCCTGCTTTATATAGGATCAAGTCCCTTGAATGGTGTAAGAACAGGCTGATGGCATCCCAGGCCATGGGCAGAGCCTGTTCTTTTACTGACAGCAGTGTACAAATAGCAAACTGAGCTGCTCACGGGTAGATGTATCCATATATCAATCCCTTGAGAGGTCAGACCTCCAGGAGCATAGTCATTCTCAGTGGTAAAGCCAAGAGAGAGAACACAAAGTCCAGGAAAAAAAATCACCACAACCTCCATAACAAAACCTGTTATGCCAGCAACTCTGAAATCTGACATGCCTGAACACTGTAGTTTTAATCCAAAATTTTAGGTGAATTGAAACCAGAAAAAATAACATGAAGAAAAATAATACCATTAAATGGGAGAGTAATTTTAAAAAATTCTGAGACATTTTCAGTCATTTGTACACTTGAAATTACTTTACCTTTTCTTCCAATGCCACTGCTGTTCTGCATCATTTGCCATTCCTCTCCTACAGAGATTTTAATTTAGTAGTCACAGCTGCTTATCTTCATTTATCTTGACTGACAGGTGCTCATAGTGTTATTTAATTGTTCCATGTCCTGCTAAAACAACAGTAAGAACACAATATTCAAGAGAACAAAAACCAAAACAACAAAACAAACCCAAGAGATTCTGAGCATTTAACAATTAATAAAAAGAAGTACTTTATTCACTGTAGCAGCAGAAGTCCATGCTCAATAGGGCTTAAAAGTGGAACAGGACATGAAGCAGTGGAGCCTAGAAGAGCTTAATGAAAGTGTAACTCATTACAGTTCCCAAAGAGACCATGAGAAGGTGAAGGACTTGATAGAGAAGAATCTACATAGTTGGGGGAAAACAAGTTTTTTACTGAACAAAAAGAACACTGATTTCCTGGTAGGAGTAAGTTGATTCTGTGTAAGAGAAAACATTGCCATTGGGGTAGTATGGGATAAAAGGTTAATGTCAACATTCAGCATACTTTCACTGTATCAGTTGTCAGAAAATGTTGCTATGTAAAAGCAGTCAAAATGAAAAATAGTAGGTGAGCAGGAACATTCTTATCGGGAATCAATGCTATAGAAGACAGGTGCAGAGCCAGGATAGTACAGGCCTCACAGACAGGACAAAGGGAGAGCTGAAGATATCAAATTAACTAATTACTGACTGCTAAAAACTATGAGTGGGTAAAGCAAGTTCATTTCCAAATCATTTTCCATACCACAGGGCGGTCATGAGCAGGACAGGGACCACACCTGAGCCCTTTCTGCAAGAAGCTGAACAAAGCTTAAAGCCCATAAGCTTGGCATGGGCGAGTCTCTTCAGCCCTTCACGAGAAGCTGAGGAGGCACCACGGAGGAGCCACGTTCTCTCAGTGTGATATACCTGGGAATACTTTTACAACATACACCTGCCCGGGACTATTTATTCATCAACTTTGTTCTCCTCAGAACTCCACCAAAACATAAAATTTAAACACGCTGTTACATCTCCCAGATTCATTGCCAACACTGACATAAACAGAGACTTTCAGTCTCAAACCTCAGGTGATTTCCACCTGCACGTTGGCTGGATTGCTACAGTGATGCACATGCTTTGGGCTCTTCAAACTCTGGGACGCACTGGAGGTGTCCCACACCAGTCAATGCGTCCCGCTCCAGTCCAGCGTGTCCCACGCCGACCACCGTGGTCACCGCGACGGCCTTTTTTTTCAACGCCCCTTAAAGCCGGGTGCACAAGCCATGGGTAAGGAAGGGAACTCAGCCCCACGCCCAGCACACACCCACACCTCCCACCGCTCCCTCCCTCTCTCCCCACGGGCCGGCTCGTACCTGCGGGCCGGGCCGGAGCCGCTGGGCTGCGGGGAGAGCGGGAGAGCAGCGCGGAGGGAGCGGCAGCGGCCGCCCGTCGCCCGGCAACGCCGCGGCCCCGGCACCTGCGGCGGCCCCCGGGCCCGCCCAGCCACCCTCCCCATCGCCAGCCGGGGGAGGAGGAGAGTCTGGAGACTCTCCCGAGCCGGGAAGGGCTCATGGCGGGGAATAGCAGAGGAGTGCGCCTGCAGAGGGAAACGTGGCAAGGCAGACAGCGGGAGCAAAATGGGGGGAGCAGGGGTGGGCACGGCACTGAGGACAGGAACGGGACGGAAAAGGCAACAGGACCTCTGTGTGGGATTTGGGAGACAAGTGATCGCACGGCTGAAGGAGGGGTTGGGGACATCTCTGTTCCACACAACATCCAAAACCATTGCTGGTCGATGAAAAACTAATGACATCATCATACACAAAAGTGATCCCACATGCCTGCAGTGTGTTAAAGACCAAAAAATATAGCTTGTGGCAGGTAACAAGGCTGGTTTCACCAGATGATTTTGCATTTTATAAACCCCGAAGAAACAAACAGATTAAATTTCCAGATCAGAGTCGTCAAAAGATTAGACACGTAAGAATGAAGTTTATCATAACCTGGATCCAACAGATACAGTTCAACTTTTTTTAGTGACATCATCAAAAATCTCGGTGCAAGAGTGCAAGTCTAGTGCAGCTCTTACCATTCTCACTCGCACTTGGAAGATGTCTACATTCCCACATTTCAATATAGGATTCATAGTTCGGGCACCTAGGAAAATGTGACTGTATGCTCAGTGATCCCACGTGAAAAGCCTGCTTTTTCAGGGGTTTACATTAAGGATAGTACCCAGCATGTTCTTGGGCACAGCCCTCAGCAGTGGTTCTCTCGGAGGCAGGAAGGAAAGAGGTCTGGAGGGAAGACACAGAGTCCTGCCTACCATGTAGAAGAGGCTGGCGTTTTGACTTCGTTATTTGCATGCGCTCACCCCCTCACTCCTCCCATATATTCCGTGCCTTTGTGAGGATGTGAGAGAGCAGCAGTTGCGGGTGGATTGCATCAGCATTTCCTCTGCAACTACATTCAATTTACTCTAGGGTTTGGAAAACACTTAGACCATAGGTCAGGAAATGTGTTGACTCCCCTCTTGCAGGGTCTGACGGTCAATTAACATCAGAGAAAATCACCAGGGGCCTGACTTTCCAAGGTGCTAAGCACACTCAGCTCCACCTGGTGTCATTGCAATCCAGCTTCCCATCTTCACAGGAAGGAAGGCAATGGGCCTTGACGTGCTCCAGGAAGGTAGTGTGATTCAGTGAAAACAATACTGAATCAAGCATCTGCCCCTGGAATTTTATTCCCAATTCTGCCATTTTTTTCCAGGTAACTAGCTCAAGTCACCTTGACCCAGTTTCCCAATGTACACCTTCTTGGGACACACTTCCCAAAGATTATCTGTGGAGTATGTGTATTTGTAACCACACATCTGCATGGTAGTTTTCTTCTTTTCCTTGTTTTGCTGGAAATAATCTACTTATGGCCAACGCAGTCTGAACTATTTGAAACCAATTGAAGAAATGCATCTTTTCATCATTGAGGAAGAGAAAATTCTGGCACAATTTCAGGGTAGATACAGAAGCTTTACGTCTCTTTATTCAGAGTTCCTGTAATTGTGCTGGCACCATTCCCAGAGCTGAGCTAAGGTCAGCGGGAAACCTGTAAATTAATAACTGTGGAGCTGATGTGATCTCTATCCAGGAACCATGTCGTACATACATGAAGCTTCATAGGAAAGAAAAGTTATGCTTCAGTTTACCAAGAAAGTTTTAGAATCTTAATATTGACAATTAGCATACCTTGGACCCACCTGGAAACAGTGGACCTGATTCTGATCTCAACTTCACAGGAACTCCACAAAATGTGTTACTCTGGATTAATTATATTGGTGCTACTCAAATGAACAGGAATTGGGTGAAGCCTCCTCTGAAAACCAGGCCTAGATAAACATGCTTTTCCTTGGGATTCTTATTTTACAAGAAGAGATTTGTCTGTTCTTCTGCTTTTATTCAGTCAAAAGCAACATCCAATCAACCCAGTCTCTTATTAATTTTATTGATCAATCGAGAATCGCTGTTGCTACTTGCATTATTAACATTTAAGAATTTCATTGTACTACAACTCAGAAACGCAGAACTAGAGGGGACTTTCTGGTCAGAGGGAAGTTTTCGGCTACTGCATATAACCCCATCAGAGTCATTTAGATATGTAGCAGTGTCTCCCTCCTTCTGCAAGATTGGTTCAAAGTGTCTCTCTGAAGATAGTTCCCCTTGCTGCCTGATCTCTTACCCTCATTAGCCAACCCTGTAATCACCTTTTTTCTTGTGAGAATCCTTTTTCTAGCACAACTAACAATTTCATAGAATCATAGAATCGTTTGAGTTGGAAGGGACCTTTTAAAGGTCATCTGGTTCAAGTCGGTAATACAGAACAAGGATATTCATCTCCATTTTATACAAAAAGACAAAAAACTAATCTGAGATTAAGTGGAGAGCTCATACTATGGTACTGCCACCTCTATCCAGACTGCAGTTCTGCTAGAAAATTCTCCCATCTGCTTGTATTGCATGATAAGCAGAACGCTGGCAACTTTGGTAATTCTTCTATTGGTTAAGAACTAGCAGCTACCAGAGCATTTAAAAAAAAAAAATCAACTCAGGTCTGCAGAAACAGCTTTGAAGTCTTGACTGTGGCATTAACCTCATGATTTCATGTGATTGAAGTCACTGTTTTCAGGAGATGATGTAAGAACAGTTTCGACCACAGCAGGTGTTTAGAAGTTCATCCTCAGAAGCAATGAATGAGGCTGAGAGGGAAAAACAACTGATCCAAAGATCCGGAGGATGACAGGAGTCTGCGAATTGAATTTATTTTGCTGTCACTGCACCTGGCATGGAAAGAAAGGGCAATGAGAGAATCCAGTTAATAAAACATCTTCTCTGATTCAATGAATCTGGGCATTTGTTTTTGCTCCTTTTCAAAGGCTTATGTGAATTCATAAACTGCAATTAGAAAGGAAAGCTTCGTCAGGAAACATATGGCATTTTGTACAAAGCTGTATCTTTTCAAACTGAACTAGACCTGGAAAAACTTTTGATAACAGTTTTTACAGAGTATTTTAACTCACACTGAAAGATGGGCGTTCATAGTTTTATGTTGCCCTTGCTTCTATAAACAAATAAACCAAACTACTGATGTCACCAAAATCACACAGAAACCGTGTGTGGCCTTTGAAGGTGACCACACACTTCCGAGGTCCTGAGCCAGTGCTCAGTGACAGAAACTCTCTCCTCTCACTGCTGCATGCTCGCTGAAGGAAAGTGAACACCCTCCTTGGAGTGGTAGATTTTTGGGGTACTAGAAGGCAATAAAAGCAGCAAATAACACCTTGTCATGGTGCAGGGTCTCTTAGAGAAAAGGTAAGCTTAAGACAGGCTTCAGTTGTGTTGAGATATCTCACTAGCTTAAACCCCAATTCAGCTCTGCTGGGAAGGAAGAACTCTGGTGGAACCCCACTTACTTTCAAACAATACCCAGTGCAGATGCCACACCAGAGGGACCTTTCCTTCCTTTCTACTAATTGCTTTAGAAAAGCAGGTTCTGGTTCATGACCAAGTGATTCTACTCAAGAGGAGCTGCATTACTGCGCAGTCAAGATGATTGATTGGGATGAAAGACACAGAGTAGCAAAGGTGATATAGGGCACTGTATTAATATTTGAGCCACTGAGCCAGGACTACATAATTCCAGAAGGGCTTATTTCCTATTTCTGCCTTAATTTTAATGAAAAGTTGTAAATAAATAAATTAGTAAATGTAATATTTTTCTCCCTTTACATTTTTACAGGAAAAAGGAAACAAAAGCTTCTTATCTGAAAAAAATACTGAGAGCCAGAAAAGTATGCTTGTACTCCCTTGTTTATATAATTCCTGACTCAAGATGAATCAATGGTAACTTGAAATGCCTGTGTATAAATTATTATTGTTTGGCCCTCTGTTCAAGGCCTTCTACCTTTCTCAGTTTCTTTTGGGTCAAACTATTTCCTGGTTTTGGAAAGCTCAAGAATGCTGTCTGCACACATCTGCTTTTTTTCTGTATGGTATCCTGTCCCATGGTATGGGACAAGTCCAAATCTTCTCTACAGCTGCCAGATGATAATTTTTACCAAAGAATTGGTAGGTACAAAACCCAGTGTTGTTACAACTGTAGTACCACTATGGGGCTTCATTCAATTTAGGGGCATCATCGTGCTTGGTGTGGTAGGAATCCTCTGCAAGAGAAGATCTTGCTGAGAGGCATTAAAAATGGCAGGTTCAAAATCAAAACATAAAAGGAAGAGCACTGGCTGCAGGATTAATGCCCCTGGGACACAGAATGTCTCTTCCTGAGGATATTTATAATCCACACCTGGACCACATTGTTGGTGGTCCTTGGATTTCTTCTGGGATGAATTCCATGGTCAATGATTGAGTTACAACTTTGTTTTCAACATTAAACTAAGGGGAAAATGAATTGATGTTGGAAAGGAGTTACGGTCAATGATTCTTTCTCTACAGTTTTTCAGGAGCAACATTTGTTCTTTTGCATTACTTGCTGCAGTGTAAAGGAACCTGTGGCCTCACTGCACTTTTTAGGTTTGTTTTTCCAAGCAGGATTTAGCTGTGATATTCATCTAGTTGTCTTCAGACAGGGGAACCAGCAGCTTTCCAAAGTGTACTTGCTTTTTCTGCCAATGCAAAACGGCCATAAAATGTTACCAAATCAGAAAGGGGTTGTTATTTTCACTTCCCATCAGTGTAAGTGACAACATAAGACGTGAAGCAGTGGAGAAATTGCGGCTTTAAAAAAAATTAATCAGGTCAAAGCCTGTTTGCATGCCACTACACCACTAGTTTGCATGCACTTTGCACGGTTCAAAGCTTACTCTGAATGCAGCTCATGTACACCAAGGCTTTCAGCCATCACAGCAACAGCACCACTGTGAGCCACGCTACAGACAACAGCTCTGGCGAAAGTCCTCAACAAATCCCTGTCCTGCAGGGCAGGAAATAAGGTGGCTGGAGCGCAGTCTGCAGATGTGGAGGGAGATCAGCAGGTAGATAAACGGGGCCAGGCAGCTCTGCAGACTGGAACAAACACTGTGCATCCCTGTGCTCACCCATGTAATCCTAGGGCCAGCATGTGTAGCCTGGAAGACACGGTTCCCTGCCCTAACATTCTAAGAGCCAAAGTGCCCCTTTTGCCTCAAGTGCCTTGCCCGTCCCCAGGGGTGTTTCAGCTCCACAGTCTGGGAGGTGATCTGTGCTTCCTTCTGGCTCAGCATCAGTGAATGAACTGAGCAAAGGCAAAAATGGTCCTCTCTGCTCTGTCAAAGGAAGCCTTGACCCTACACATCTGCTTCTGCTGCAGGCAAGCCTGGGGTCGAGTTCAGCAAATGCTGTACAGGCATGAAAAGTGATGCAACACACCACCATACCATACTGGGATTTTCCCTAAGATTTAAGCAGCTCAGGTTGCCTTTTCCACAGATAGCCTCTTTGGAAAGCCTTGAGATTCATCTGTATTTGGGTCATTGCCATGTATAACTTCCTCTAGACTGCTAGAAGGAAGTAGTAGTAGAAGGAATCCTATCCTCATAGAGAATGAAGAATGTTTCCCTGTCCCCAAAATGACAGGAGAGACCTGATTTCCAGACACTCTTTTTACAGCCCTGGCTCTGATTTTGCATAATGTGTGCTTAAAAAAAGGACTGTGTACTTACATCCCAGCAGCTAAAAAGATGAGAAAAGATGGATTATTGGTATGCTTCTCTATGTTTTATGCACTGTCTAGAAATTTCAGTACAATTCAGCTTCATTACCTAACTCAGCATGCTGGCTGAGACCCAGACAGATGCTCAGGTACTGTTCCCAAGTACTGAAAAACATAAAACACATCCCAGTCCACACAAATCTCACACCCACCTCAAAAGCCTTGCTTGACAGTTTGTTTTCAAGGCTGGATCTGTCAGCAGCCCCATTGTCTGGTGACAATGACAGTCTGGTGACATGGCAGTGAACATGGCATGTTGTCTTCTCCAGGGGACTCCAGTTTTGCTTGTAGGCCAGCTCTTTGGCCACGAAAACCTGCACTTTATCACTGCTCTTTGGCCACGAATGCTGTACTTTTGGCTAAGCACGCCATCCTCTTTTCTTGAAACACCTTAGAAGAGACCCTGGGTTAACCCTTAGAGTGGTTGAAGAGAAACTCCTAGTGCCTGAGCTGGGTGGTGTGCACTGGGCTGAGCAAATGCCTTCAGAAGACAACAGAAATTCAGAATGGGAATCCTCCCATGTCCTCCACAAACTACTGCTATCTGTAGGAGCCACAAAGCTCCTGTAGTACTGTGACTCACCTTCATTCACTTTCTACACAGTCTGAGCAAAGACCTTTTGTTCCCAGACTTGCCCACCATTGTTAGTAACAGAGATGGACTTTTGAGAAAGTGAAATGTGTGTCCCCCCAACAACTCCTGACACATCACCACATGCAGAACCTGTCTTCCTTAGAATACACTTGGCCACTTCCTATGCCATGCTGTGGATGTACTAACACAGACCATTCCAAGTAATCCTGTGTACCAAACACTGGCAGCTGTCTAATATCTAAGTCATCAGTTGATTCCTCCCTGAAGTAGCAGATCATGTTACAAGTTGAGCTGATGTTAAAAATGTATTTCCTTCTCATGCTCCTCAAAAGCCAGTGGAAACACAAGTGTCTAGGATGCAACTATATATACATTGTTTACTGGTTAACTCCTGGTTTGTGGAAGCAGATTTTCCAGGCGCAGATCACAATTTCCTTTTCTAGAGAATTGGGCAGCTGGACGTATGCCTACAGCTGTTTGCACAGGCCACTTCTTTCTTCTTTGAGATATTCGCATCACAATACATGAGCAACACACACAGCCCTTGGCAACCTGGTGAGTGAAATACACTTGGGGGTGTGGGGGAAAAAGGGAGGGAAATAAATAACCACACCATGGGTGTGATCTCAAACCCATTGAAGTTAAAGGAAGTGATTTCAACATGCACCATCTACTCTGCAAAGAGGTGCCAAACTAACTCTAAGCTATTGGGCTTTCCAAAACCTCCACAAAGACCATGTTTATAAATTGGTGTTGTGTTGCTGACAACCGTTGTGATAACTCTTGGTTAGTAATCATTAAAATAAAATCCTTGTTCCAGCAGCATGCTTGGCTGCAGCAAGAGCTGTAGGCAGGTACCAGGGACTAGGGCTAATGACAAAGCTCTGGATGGAGAGAGAAAGGAGAGACAGTAAATAAAATGCAGGAATTAGCCTGAGGAATATTTCAACCATGGATAAAGAAATAAGTAAGACTTGTCTCCAACTTGGACATAGCAATATCTGAGTACTTTTCATCCAGCAAATTTGTAACACTGTTTATGAAGGAACTTTGTATCATTTTTCCTGCTGCAGCATAATATCTGCTTAAACCCAACATTTTAAAATACCTTTGCCACATGGAGATGAGGAGTAACTCAGGACAAACATGCAGACCTCAGCTTGGCCTTTGAATAGGTGCTTCACATTTGTGAAATCAACAGCTACAATATGCTTCTGGAAAAAAGCATGCCAGCCCGAGGGCAGATCTGCTTGCACAGTCACTGCACCTGGCATTACAGCCTGTGTTGCCATCCAGACCATCTATAGGTACCAACCATCTACGACCAGAGCAGCTCAAGGAGCCGGGACATCCCTCAGGATGGGATGTGCTGCTTGCTGCTGTACCAAAGCCAGCTGAATGACGTCTCAGAACAAGGTGCAATTTTTGTGTCAACAATGGGATCATTAATATGAGCGTCTGCAGGCTTCAGACCAAATCCCTTTCTTGGAACAATGCAAAGGGAGTTAAGGGGGTATTTTTTGTTGAGCCCAAGGCTGAGCTCCCCTGCTCCAGACTGCAGCACACAGACAGTGGTAAGTGTGTGCAGACAGACAGGACTTTGCTCTCTAAACCAGCCTGGCTCATTGCCCAAGCTTCAAATGCAGCCTGTGAGGGTTTGACTCCAGACAATTTGATGGATACTGCGTGGATGCTGGAGGCAAGAGAAGCCAAGAAAATGAAATATCTGTCTCTCAGTTGCTCTATTTCCTGAGATATTTAATATATATATCCTTCACTTCTGTAAATACACTTTGCATGCTGCTATAGGTAGGGTATGGTTCTAAGTGTGATACTGTGAGAAGAGCGTCCAATACATAAACCAAAACTGGAGAGTGTTTCATCTACAGGCATCATTCCTTACAAGTAGTAATAATATCCATGTGCTAAATTCATTTATTTCTGCAAACAGGTCATAAATTACATGGCAGCACAATAATCCCCATTTATCCCATTCTTTGACCTCCTCTGCAATATGCCTATTGAGCCTTTTCTACCTGCACTGCTTTTAACTTTATCAAGTGCCTTAAGCCCTCTGAATTTTGATCATTGAATGCCAACAACTGCAGTGATTAAACTGAAGCCTGAACCATCCCCATTACTAAAAACTCACCACTTGCCTTTTCTGCAAGTCTCATTTCAACAGCATTCCTCTCCTCTTCTCCCTTGGCTGGCTCTGATTGAAAAAAATATGCAGGACCATTTCCCAGGGTTAATTTTTAATAGTATCCTCACTGCTGCAGCAGATGAAGTCATTTATTATCCAGCAGGCAGCATGCTAACATGCTAGGCAATGGCAAATGCTGAAGGAGGTGACTCAGGCATAAGCAATCAGGCGGAGCTGTGCATTCCCACCTGCCGGACGGCTCAGCACAAAGAGCCGAGCACAGCGCTTTAGTTTACCCTACGCTTGCATCTTCATCCAGGGACACCTGGATTCCAGCCATGCAGCCAGCGAGGTTTATTTGCTTCACAGTTATGTGCAAAGCATGTACATGAACAGAGGCCAGCCCTCCCTCAGCCTGGGCACTTTTTCCTCTAAGAAAGGTGGTCATCCCTGCTGCAGGAATGTGTCAGCCCAGGCAGTTTGGCCCTAAATAACACTTTGTGATCTCAGGCAGACTGGAGCTCAGCCTACCCACCTGTAAAACAGGTTTAATGGTAGTTGGCTATTTTTATAGAAAAGCTGGGAGGATTACTTCATGTCTGAGATCTCTAGATGAGAATTGCTTAGTGGCAGAGAGCATTTTAAAAGAACAGCTCAAAATTAGGGCCAGAGCAGACTGGCAGCCCAGTGAGCAGGTAGAAATGACTACAGAAGCTGCACTGTTCTTGTCTCATTACCCAAGAGCCTCAGAAAGTCTGGGATGCAGATGATTCACAAACCAGAAAGTGCTTTTGAATTACTTATTAAGTAGGATTCATGTTGCTTTTACTGCTCTGGGACACACAAGGTTGGGCTGCAGAATCCCTTTTGCCATCTCCTCAGAGTGCAATGTGGTGGCAATGCAGGGCTCACTCACCCATGTATCTATCACAGCTGTATTTTTGCCTCCACAGAGTAGGCCAAAGGCCACCGAAGAAGTACATGAACCTCCCTGTATCTGCAGTAAGCTTTGGATCAGACCTCAGTAAGCCAACAAGAACGTGTGGCTAAACATGCTACAACAAGTTCACTGGCATGTGCTGATCTGCAGGAGAGCTGGTGTGAGTGTACTCCTGAAAACCAGGAAGATCTTGACTAAGGAGGCAGCAGCTTCCTGCTTAGTCCTCTCTGGAGCACACCAGTGCCACTTAAATGGGGAAACAGAGCAGCTCTGAACCCATTCCCTCCCCTGTGCACTATCCCAGAGAAGCCAGAGGGAGGGTATTGTTCTACTCTTAATTCACTTTGTGATCACGTAAGTCCCCCAAATCCCACTTCCAGTAAGCTCCAATGATTAAACAGCTCACTGAAGGGAAACTACAGCTAACACCTTCTACCCCTATCAAAGCATACTGCTAATGAGAACTGGGAAATGGCTCAATGTTAATACAACATCTGTAGATTAACATAAGCTTACCCATGTTATCATAGTCAATGGCTGAAATTCCATCAATCACTTGGATTCACATAACATTTGTGATCAGTGTTTTCGTACGTTAACCTCAGTATTTCCCCAACAACTGTCTGCTGACTGAAAGTGGGAAACATGAAGTCATCAGTCTGAAACCAGAGAAGAAATTTGCAAGGTGTTGCTTTGGGCATCTCAGCTTAGGAATCTTGCAGGAGGTCTGACTTCTAAAATGTTTAGCACTGGCCCCCTGAAAGCCCTCAGAGAGTATCTGGGTGATTTGCATGCACACACACACACACAGAGTCACACCACTGCTGAGCTCATGAACATCTGCTTGAAAAGTTACCTAGAACATGCAATGGACCTGCACCAGTCCTGCAAGATGCGAGTGACTACAGGTCCTCTTCTGCTTTTTACCTTCCCTGATGGAGAAGCAGCAGAAGAAAGGGGATGACCAAACTGCATACAAAAAACTCAAGAGGCTGTGGTCAACTTTATGGCTTCAGTGTAGGGTCTGTAATATGGAATGGGGTAATTGCCAGAAAGAAGAAAATCGTGTGAAATAGGTGTAGAAATACCCTGGAGAGGTCAACTACATCATGTCGCTGACTGAAGGGATGATTTCTAACCCTGTGCTGCTCTTGAAGGCATTTGTGCAGAAGGACTATGCCCTCACCTTTACTAGAGGTCTCTCAGGACAGCCTAGACAGAATAGTGACACCAGAGCATAACCTAACTGCCAAGGAGTCCTTCCAATATTTAACCTGGATCTCACTTGATGTGGGAATCCCGCTACCACCACAAGCTCCCAGGGAGCTCTATAATTCAGGATCTCTAGCTCTGACAACGAGCAGCTGTACTGCAGGAGAGCGTCTACCTTTGCTATAAATAACCTCAAGGCTGAGGTCACCTATGGACTTTGTCACTGCAGCAGCGCGTATTTTAGGTAATCACAGAAAGGGATGAAGGGGGACCCGGAAACACTGCACAAGAGCATCAGGAAGAGGCTGCCACAGAGGAAAACAGCTGTCTGTGATGGAAAGGGACCAGATAAGCAAGCTTTACTAAGGTTGGGTAGGAATAGAACATACACTGGAGTGTCAAGAGCACTAAGAAGCAGAAAGATGCTGGGGAGGCTGGATTCTATCCTCCTCTTCAGTCTGCAGAGTGGTTTTATTTGATGTGAGTACTGCTTCACATCTGCTTTACTTGCTTGCATAGATAGGAACCAAGCCTCATGGCATCTCCTTACAGTAGAAGGAAAACCAGAATTTAGTGAGGGCCTTAACAGAAGAGAAAAAAAGGCTCAGCAGCTTGAGTGTGATGACGAGGAGGGATGCATGGCAGGGATAGAGACAATGTGTGGCCAGTATATTAAAAAACAGTCAAAGGAAAAGGAACCAGCAGTTTAACAGATAAACACAAATGTCTTTAATTTTATCTAGTTCTACCGTGTGTGTGCCTAAATAATGCTGTGCAACACTGCTTTGAAATTTCTGCATGAAAGAGATGTAGTTAGCAATTGTTCTTTGAAGCTGAGGGGAAGAAAATCAGCATTAGCTGATGAAGAAGAAGAATATTTTAAAAATAATACCAATAATCATAGTGACTTCTCCAGGAGAACATGTGGGATGGTCTGAGATTTCAGTAGAAACTCATCTGGTACAGAGAGGCCTTGACCTACACAGATAAATCTGTTGCACATCAGTGAATGCAGAAATGATATAGAGCACAAGACATCCCTTAGCAACTCATCCCGCTTCCACTCTGGAAATCTGGCTCCTGCCAGCAAAACTGACAGATGACCCAGAGCATGTTAAGTGATCCAAACTGTCCCATAAAAAAACCTGGTAGCGTATCAGTTGCAAAGTGTTCAAACTTTTCTGTAGAGTCTGAAAAAGAAAATCACATGAGGACTAAATATCACAAGGGCTTCTTAACAAAAAACACGGCTTCTGACTTCCAAAAACCTGAGTTATTGCTGTATGAAGAGAAAGGCAAAAGCCCTCTCTCAGAGTGCAGTGATCTGAAGATCAGGCTCCAAGGGAATGATTGACATTCCATTCAGGCTGACAGCTAACAAAAGCTCCTGTACATATGCCAGCAAGCCACTGCCAGGAAAATCAGTGTGGCTCCCAACTTGCAGATTTCTGCATTACCAGGCCTCCTACCCTATGTGACCCTTGCTGATCTACGCTGGTAGGCTCAGCAGAGAGTGGAAGGAGACACAGGACCTCACCAACCCTGGCAACTTTTGATGAGGTGGGGGCATTTCATGAAAGAATCCGTGTCATTTCTAAGTAACTCAGGCTCCAGACACACCACATGATCAGCTACATCTCCCTGAAAAAAAACATGAATAGTCAAAAAGAACATTTGTTGGGGGCTTAAGCTAACACCCACAGGAACAAACGGGACACTGCAGAGGGCAGTGCGCTTCAGATTAGACTGAAACTAGCAAGCAGTTGTAGAAAGCAACACTGCTTGCAAATACTCAGAGATAAAACCCGTATCTCATCTCTCCTCCTGCTCACTGCACACAGCAAAATCTGAAGTCCACCCATTCCATCATCCACTCAGGTGAGGGCCTCATGTCACCAACTATTGCATACCACATCTAGGGAGATGTGATCGTTGTTCATTCCCACAGTGTCTCTACAAGGAGGCTGACTAGGAAATAACCAGTCTTTGAATTACATCTCTTGTGTGTGCGTGTGTGTTTGGGTTGTGGGGTTTTTAATAGCAAAGAAAGGAATCAGCAGCTGTCTGTATTTTTAAACTATGGAACACAGATCTTCCACTTCCAAGCTCTGATTACAAAGCCTTTCATTTCTGCAATTCCAGAGCATCTTCTCTGCAAGTTTCTATTCTCAGTTCAAAATTGACCAAATCCAAATGTTAGCAAAATTTATTTCAGTCAACAGGAATCTTTCCTCTCTCTAGCTTTGGTGGAGCTTGGGCCAGGCACCTGACAAGATGCTGCCTTCCTTATTTCAAAAAGGAAATCTATGATAAGAAAGATCCTGTCCTGGATCAGATAACCCTCCAGAACTGACGACTTTGCTCTGCCCACCCAGAATCTTCTGCAACATATCAAATGTTGAAAGAAGCCTGAGCACTTTTGTTTAGTAGCATTTAATCCAATATTAATGCCATTATTTTGGGGATTAAAAACAAAGTGGTCCCATTCACTGCTTGGGTCATTTGAAGCAATGTGATGTCTTTGGAGATTATATAGAAGAAGATTTTGTTGATTTATTGAGGATTGATTAATTAATTCAGTGTTTTCTTCTGTTAATTGATTACTCCAGGAGATCTTTCCAGTTCAGTGTCTGTCTTAAAAACCCTTTGCAGCCAGGACTGACTGATCTTTTTTTTTTTTTCTCTGTGTGGTCTTTCAGTTGGACTGCTGCTTCCAAGTCTTAGGTATCTCCAAGATTCTCAGGCCCTTGGGATGACAGTACACACTTGTGACATTTCACATTTGTGATTTCTCTTGTGCCTATGTCTCTCTTGGTACAACCTGCAGTAAGGATTAGCCCGCTGACTTTTTCCAGTCTCTAGGAGACTGTGTTAAATTATAGTGTTGAACAGTTTTAGCATGGTTCCTTTGAGATGACTTTCATTTATCTCATGGTTTCTTTGTGCTGCAGGAGACTCAGATCTTTCCCAAGTCTTTTTATAGTCAGTCACTCACAGTATAAGAATTCATTGTCAAGAGTGAACTCTAGCTTTGCATCTCACATAGATTTATCTGATATGTTCAGAGTTTCTTTTCAAAGGCTTCTTTCCAAGTCATGCTATTGTCAGGGTTTGTAATCTAGCAGTATTTTCTCTATAACCTCACCAGGAAGCCAGAAGAGAATTGTCCGTGAGTCATGAGAATTTTACCTGTGAATTCAGCTAGGCCCCAGGCAGCTCAGAAGGTTGGTCACTGTTTCTCAAGCATTAGTACTAGTGCATGAACAGACTGGGAGAGTGCTTTTAAAATAGAAGGGGGAGCATACACTTCATTCCATCACATAGTTCGAGCTGTGTTACTTGTGGCTCAAATCAGTAGTCAAGGGATTAAGAAACTCTCAGTTTTTCCTTCACTTTTCAAATCTGTCCCACAGAAGACATCCTTTCCAGCTCCAGAGTAAAGCATACCCTAGACCCACTCCAGATCTACAGATGCGCCTATCCTCAGCACAGGGTAGTGACACCAGCCTCTGTGACTCTTTGCACAAACAACAGTTTTCAAAATTGTCCTCCTCTGAGCTAACAAAACTCAGTTTTTATTTTCTCCTAAAGTGATAACTATGAGGGTTTCCCCTCTCTGCCCTTAGCTGATTCCCTTTGCCATTTCTAAATTCACTCACTAACCCAAGGAAGCTGTGTGGCAATGAGTCTGTCCCTCCCAGAAGCATCCCTCTAAAGAGAATGGGTTTGAAGATGGATTTTGCAAGCTTATTTCATCCTCTGTCTCAGGTAACTCCAAAGTACTTACAGATCTGCAGACTTGCTTCACTTAAGAAAAAAAAAAATAGAGGACAGTAAAATAATGGAGACTGTCAGAGAATGCAAGGCAAGTTAATTTCAGAATTGGTTCATCTCTTACTGGCATCTTCAGAGTTGCATCAGCTTGCTGAGGAAATGGATTTGTCCTTGTGTTTCTGAGAATCCAGCCTTGTTTCAATTCTTCTGAACACTTCCTTCTTTCCTTCAGACTGCACTGCAGCTTTGATCCAAGTATCAGATAGGCCCACAAGGCAGATGACTTGCACTGAATTGAACACAAACTTCTACTGACAGGTTCTGCTACCTAGATGATGCATGGCACACAAGTGAACAAAACTGATAAGATCTCAGCTTCTTTCCATGTTATAGTAACAAAGCACCTTGTAATGATAATTTTTTTCTGTTCCATAAGCTGGTTGCCATGGCAAGTTACTTGTGTTACTTTGTCAGATATTACAAGGAAACAATTTGCATTCCCTAGAAATATAGAAATTTTTAAAAGTCGACTGCTTATCAGTTTGTTTTCTGCCATGACACTACTCATCCTCTTAGCTCAGGGAGAGATGAGCAAGAAAACATCCCAGTATGAGAAAAGGACTTGCAAATTTCTTGAGTCTAGTGTATCTGCAGGAGGACTAAATTAAAAAATCATTAAAAATATGGTGCAATGGGGAAGCAAAATCCACAGGGATCTCTGCTTTTCTCAGTATGCTCTCAGAGACATTGTTAAAGGGAGCACAGTGACAGAGCTTTCCTTGAAAACACTTTCCAAGAAAGTTTTGGTTATACAGAAAAAATGTGCATCCACGAAAATGGACTAGGTTGAGTTCAAAAGCCATGGAAAGAACCAGAAAGCAATCTGCATGATTAAAAGTCAGGTGAACTTGTAGATATGGTGAAGCAACAGGAGACCCAGAACAACAATAGCAAGTGACACCACTAATCTACTCTCTGTGTCTGCTGAGAACTGATAAACCCTCCAGTATACCAAAATATATGGTGCATATCTGGATGTATTTAAGTATGTATCATTACGAAGCTAAAAAATTACTGTTACCTACTTTGCTGACGATTTTGATGATCACAAAAAGACCTTCTCATGTTCTTTTGAGTTTGAGGGAGAAAGAAAGAATAATTCAACTTGGGTGTTTCTACTAGCAATCACTCAAAAAATACCCTAATTTTAACAATGTAGCCTTGATCTGTAGCTGATGAGCAAGTTCAGTTGCTCACTAAGCTCTTGGCATAAGTCTGTATGTCACACAGTGGACAGATAAGTTTAGATCTTGGCTACAATTCCCCTCTTGCAGAAGTTAAAGAGGGGGTGAAAATATCAAGGAGTTAGTTTTGGGTCACAGCACCTACAAAAATCAGTGATGCACAGACTGAATTTAGAGTGTTGGCACAAAAAGTCATGACAGGATAAGCATGTCTATGAGTTATGGCCTTCCAACTGCAAGCTACATACAGTTTGGTGAAAACAATCATGAAAAATTGAAGGTATGGGAATGATGGAATGGCTTTTCAACTCCACTGCAGATTTGGGAGTTTTACCATGGCAGTAAGAGCCTGAGATCCTCTCACTTTCCTTTTTATTGCTCTGCATGCCAGTGGACCCAGTATTTGATTAGCCTTCCTTTCCTGTCAAGCAAGGCTTACAACAGTTAGAGCACTGCAAGCCAGACATTTTCCAAGAATTAAACTCAGGTTTAGAGAAAGGAAGGAATAATCTGCTTGGGAAGAAAATTTTTTTACAAACAGAACGGGCTATGACCTCAAAAATTATAAATCTGTGCTCTGACAAAAGCAATGGAGTTATGTTGCTTTGCCACAGCTGAAGATCTAGTCCCAATATTTTGCTTTTTCATCAAAAAGTAGAAGGGGAAAGAAGACACTTTTAAGCTATTATTACTCTCTGTGTCTTTTCAAGTCTGTGCCATCACCCCTCTGCGATTGTGTGGCTATGACTCACCAATAGGTGATTCCGTCTCTGTCTTCCAGCAGTCTGCAAACAAATAGTCCTCAGGTATCTCACAGCCTGATGTGATCTGGCACTGAAGAATGAGCAAGAGAGAGGCAGTTTCAGTCTCCTCTTCTGGTGTTTCTTGCTTCTTGTAGGTTACTGAGAAGCTCAAGAAGCATGAACCTGAGGTTCCCCCATAGCTGTGCCTATTTTACTACCTATTTGGTGCTTGCTCCCTGACAAGTTCTTCTGGGCCACCTAGGTACCGAAAAATACAAGCCCGTTTTCAGAGTGCTTCAAAAAGCGAGATTTCTGCATGCTCCAGTACCCTGCCTGCTCGTTAGAAACGGCTAAAACAAGATGAGACAGGTAGCCCGGAGAGGCGGTGCATGGTGCGTGCCTGTGTCTGCCTGTGGAGAAACCCATCACCTTTGTGTGTGCTGCTGCTCTGTCCTCAGCTCGCTCACGAGAGATGCTGGCTTTCCGTGAGCTGCGGCCCTCGCTTCTGTGGAGAACTGAGAGGTCATTCAGAGTCAGGAGGGCTTGTTAGAAGCAAGGGAAGAGTTTCGAGGTAGGTTAAAACTTCAGCTTTTTTTTGGACCTGTCTGTTTGCGTGCTGGTTTTCGAAAAAGTGCTCTGGCAGGTTTGTTTGTGCTGGTGCAACACGTTTCTGAGACCTGAGAAAACCTGCACAACTCTCTCAACGGGTATCCTTAGAACATGTTTAATCTGCTCTTGCTACAAGCTCTGCAGGGCATGAGCTTTCTTTTTATTGTGTGTCAAGCATAGTATCTAGAACAATGGTTTTTAGATCGATTTTCAGATTACTAGATACTTTTCCAATGGAAACACTAAATTGTGGAAGTGTGCTTGAAACATGTCAGAGAGAACAGTGCTTTTCCAGTACCAGGAGTGCGTACTTTATTTGACATCATATTCTGCATCAAAGCTTGATTACCTCTGCAAGCTGCTGGATAATACAGTGACTATGCAAACCACTATCCAGTTTCCGAATAGTAATAGGGGAATCACAGTGTCCAGTAGTAGAAAATGTCTGGTGTACTGTGACAGAACAGGAAGCACTGCATTGACAGACCCGATTTCAGGACATGAAGCTTGAGTCCATCAATATTTACTAGCTTTGCTTCAGCAGTGCTCCTTGCGGGACCCAAATAAGATCAGACAAGAGCCTTTCAACACGCTCGGACCTTCATCTGAAATTGAAGTAATTCTGCTCAGACAGTGCGTATCTCTGCTGCTAAGCCTAACTGAACTCCATCTGCCTTATACGGAGTCAATTCAGGTATCTTTTCTTTTGTGGCCTTAATTGCTCTTGAATAATTTGGAGTCATCTATTTTTCTAGGCATTTCCAAGGGCCAGATAAAAGCACCCTGTGAGCTGAGTTTAGCGCAAGGGGTAATCAGGCAGGACCGTGACTGGCAATCAACACTACATTTCAGGGGTCTCTGGTCCTCCTCCCCAGAACGCCTCCGTGGGGCGCCGACAAAGGCAGCGCAGCCCCGGGCAGTCCCGCGGGGAAGGGCGGGCTGCGGGAGCGGCCGCCAGGCCTTCCCCTCACCTCGGGTGCGGGGCGCTCCTGCGGAGGGGCCGCCGCGGGGCGGGAAGCGCAGACGGGGTCCCCCGGCGGACAGCACGCGATCCCGGCGGCTCCCGGGGCGCGGAGGCAACAGGGGTCACCCGCCGGGGCGAGGCAGCGCCCGACACCCCCCGCAGCCGCCGCCGCCGCCGCCCCAGGGACCGCCCCGCGGCCGGGGGCAGCGGGTGATTGACGGGCGGCGCGGCCCACCCGGAGGGCGGAGGCGGCGGGGCCGCCAATCAGGGGCGGCGGGCGGGCGCCGAGCGGCGGGCGGGCGGGGCGCGGGCTGGGCGTGTGCCGCGGCCGCCGGCGGGGCGCGCTCCCGCTCCGCTCCGCTCCCGCTCCCTCCGCACGCACATTGTCCGGGCGCGGCGGCGGTACAGCGCCCCGGCGCCCCGTGCCAATGCGGGGCGGGCGCGGCACGCCGGGGGCGCCTCCACCACCGCGGTGGAAACTTCCCCTCGCCGCCGGGCCGACGCGCGGCTGAAGCCCCCGGCGGGGAGGAGCGGAGCGGGGTTTCGCCCGCCTGGGGGGGCGCCTCGTCTAGTTTGGTTTTTCCTACGTTGGAAGGGCAAAAGCGAATAATACTGTTACCCGGCTTTAAACTTCCGCGCCCCGCTCTCCAGGACGCGCATCCCGCCCGGCGGGGTGGACGAGCCGGTGAGTGGCCGCCAGGAGCGGGCTGGCGCTGGGTCGGGGTGGGTGGGACGCGCCGTCGCGGAGGGGCAGCGCCCACTGGCTCGGCGGGGACGGGTCGGCAGCGCCGCCGCCACCTGTTAGCGGGGCTGTTCCCTCCAGCCGCCAAGTTCGTACCCCCGCTGTGCTGGGGCTGCCCCCGCCGTCGCCGGGGCGGCGGTGAGAAGGGAGGGACCCTCGGCCCGGTGGGCGGCGGCGGGGCCCGGGCTGTTGGGGGCGGTGGCGGCCACCCACCTGCTCGCTGGCCGCGCCATGACTATGCTGCCTGGGCGCTGCCTGCCGACCCTAGCCCAGGCAGGCTGCTGGGGTGGGAGGGTGGTGGGGTACCACCGAGCCACAGCCTCTGCACCCCCTTTGCCCTCCATTCTCTCTGCCCTCCATCCCCTACCCTCCTTCTGCACCCACTGTGCCCTCCTCCTGTCCTCCCCCTCCCAAGCTGCAGCCCTGTTTCCTTCCCCCCCTTGCCCTCCCGCTCCCCTCCATATCCCTTAGCTGCAGCCCTGTTCACCTCCTCTTCTTCGCACCCCTAGTTTGCAGCCCGCTGCACCCGTCTTTCCTCATCCCCTTGCATCCCTCACACTGCTCCTGTGATGCTTCAAAGGGAGAGCACCAGACTCGCCACGCTTTGCTAAAGCAGGTGCCTGCTGGGCTGGCACCCTCCAGGAGAGACGAGCTCCACGGCGGTGCCAGGCGCCGCCAGGCCCGGGGCGAGGCGCGGAGGGGACAGGCAGGTGGAGGAGGCGCAGGTATTTGTGTGCATCTGTGAGCAAGTGAGCGAGGTCCCCCGTTCTGCGAGCATGCGGCTCTGCGGAGCTGGTGACACCTCCCTCCCTCCCTCCGTCCTAGGGAAGCTCGCCGCCGGGGCTCTGCGGCGTGCCGAGGCTGCCTGCGCCCTGCTGCCCCACAAAGGGTGTCGCGGCGTCCAGGGCTGCAGCGTCTTCACCCCAAGTGAAGGTGCATCGGATGGCTCGCTTGGCCCATACAGGTCCTGGCTGGGGGTGTATTTAAATTGCCTCAAGCAGTGGAGCGTGCCTGGAGACAAAAGAGACTGTGAGAAGTCAGAGTGGACTGGCGAACTCTGGAGCGGCTGGAGAAATGCTTAGGACAGCTGGAAACAGGACCGTGCAGCAGGAATGGCTTGTTAAGCCATTGCATGGCAAGTCAAGCCGTTGACTATTTCAGTGTCTTAAGCTGGATGGTCGTATCTCTTGTAGCCTGTGACGTGCAGGTTGCTCCTGGGTAGGTCTTTGAAATGCAGAAAGGATACGAACTCGTGGTGAGGCTGTGTCACAATGTATTTCAGTCTGGTTGGCATGGGTAGGATGTGCAGCTTGGAGCAGGAACTGGTTTTGGATGGAGGAAAGTACATGAGGTTTGGTGTGGGCTTAGCTAAAGAGTTGCTGTAGTCAGAATTGCTGATGTGTTTATCCTTCACAGCTCTGAAATATTTTAATTCTACAGCTGGTGATTTGTGTGATTTTCCCAAGTGTTTTTAAGACATGACTGAATCCATGTGTATCCCCCCTCTGTGTGTCTGGTCCTTTCCTTCTCCTTGTAAAACGTTTTTCCCGTGTGATTAATAACGTGCCAACTGCTTCATTTCAGCACTGGGGAGGCTGATGCTGATTGATTTTTCTGTTCAGTCTTCTTGGTGGGTCTGGAGGCTGATGGGTGTTATCACTGCAGAAAAGTCTGCTTTTGGGTGGGAGCTGTCAGCATGTCTATTTTTTTTATCTCAGTGAACCTCTTACTTCTTTTAATTAAAAAGAGATGAAGTATGCGTGGTAATACCCTTCATGTTTACATAAAAATGATCTTGTAATTAGCAATAATTATCTCAGTTTGGGATATTGCTGAGATATTTAAACAGGACTTGTGACCCGAGGGACACTTTTCCGGCCCCAGGAAGTTGCCCTGGTGTGGTTCTCTCCTGTGGTGAGTTTGATTCTTGGCTGCTGCCAGTGGTGAAGGTAGAGCAGCAGTGGGAGTAGCCTCGTGTTCCTCTGATGTCGGCCTAGAAAGCCATGGCCACAGGTTCCTTCTTTAGCCTGATTCTGCTTCCCAGGGCTCCCTGGCAGCCCTGCCACCACGCACGTGGAGATGGTTTACCTTGGTGGCTTTCACCCCATGGTCTGAGGATTCTCAAGGGGACCTTGCTGTTGTCTTGGGGGAGGGGGGATAAAAACAGGCTGAAAAATTGCCAGTTGGTCTTTTTTTTTTCCCTTCTGGTTTCCTCACTGGTTCTCTGAGGGAGGTTTGGAAAAGGCTGCTGGCAGTGTGGGAAAATTTCCTTGTCAGAGTAGAGATCCTGAGGCATCCTTGTCCATCTTTCACCTGATTTCCCTTCCCTTTAAGAGGAGCAAAGCTCAGCTTAAACATTTGCTTCCAGGCTGGATATGGCTCTCACTGCCTTTCCTCCTGCTACCAGTGCACCCAAAATTTACCTTTCTCTTAGGCTGCCCTTGGAGCTCATCAGATTTTTTGGGGGTGAAAAACCTTCATGGAGTAGAAAAGTTGAATATTGGGGAAACATTCAACAAAATAAAATCAAGACAAAAAGTACTGCCTATAGAGAGGAGTTCTTTGTGGGAGGGTGGTTAAAGTAGGAATGTCTCCTCTTCTGTCTCTCAAGATGAGTTATACAGTATACTGTATTTTTGTCAGTCTAGGAAAAGCAAAATGGTTGTCCTTCGAGTAATTTTTATCTAATTGTAATTTATTCCCAGCTTTCTATTTTAACATTTTTGAACTGTAAACTTAGAAGCAGAGCTTATTAAGCAGCAGATAAAAATGTTGAATGTATTTGAATTTTACTTGTATTAATCTAATAATATATTTATGACATGATATTTGATCAGCTCCATACCTGGCTGAAGACCACAAAAGAGTGTTAATCAAACAAATTATTTGACAAATACAGATGAGATTAAATAAATTATCTATTTGCCAGCTGCTGTTCAACTGATCTGCCATGGCATGTTCCTTGTTCTCTTATCTTTCCCTTCCAGTTTTCATTCCATTTTTGCATGGTTTATCTTTTCCTGAACTGTCCCTGGTATCTGTTTCATTTATCTCTTCTGTGTCATGGTTTTCCTTCTATTCTTTCTTCTGCCTCTTTCTTGAACCTCTCTTTCCATGCTTTTTGAGTCCAAATTAGCCTTTTCTCCTCTTTTTCTCTACCTTCCTGGTGGAGTTCTTTATTGAGCACTTCATAGTCAGCTCAACTAAATCTGGTATGTGTTTAAACCTGTAAAAATGTAAAACTGAACCTAGACTGTGTCTAAGTATGAAGATGTTTGCTTGGTGGTAATGCTTCTCTGTCTCTCCCTGTTTTTTCTGGCTGTTTTAGGAAGGGTGTTCCTGCAATTCTGGAGGTTTTCCCCAGCTCTCATTTTTGCTTGTATTCTCCTTATGCCTCTTTCAAAACCGAATTTGACTTTGTATCTTAAGAAAGCAACCAGGATCAAATGGCAGCCCGTGTGTTGTTCCCTGGCTGTGTATCTGCATGCAACCTGCTTCCATCTGCTGTCTGACCAACCCAGCCTTCCTGCCAGCCAGTTTTGCTTTCCTCCTGGCATCATCCTTCCTCCCTTCTGGGGTTTACAGCCAGGAGGTGTCTTTCAGTAGGGCAAAAGGAATGAGTGCTCAGAACATTTTCTGGTTTACCTATTACTTGCAGAGTCTGTATGAAATTCAGGTTGCTGAGGGTAAGTGGCAAGAGGTGAACAGGTCACTGTGCAGGTTATAGTGCATGACTGAGCAGTCACAATACTGAGCTTCGATCTAGTATTCAAAAATTAAAGTCTCTTAAAAAATGAAGTTTCTGTTATAAAGAAGACTTGATTTGTTTTGTGGTTTGGTTTTTTTTTTTTACCCCTGGATGAATTCTAGGGGTGGGGAGGATATTTCAGAAACAATGAGAGGAATATAAAACCTTGCATTTCAGGGGAGGAGATTTGCTCTGCCTTGGCAATAAGGCTCAGGCAGTCCAGAGGGGTGTGATTGGAGTGCTCAGAGTGCGTGATTCGCCTCCGCTGATGGTTGCAGTGATGTTGCAGCAGTGCATGAGCTAAGCTGTGTATGTCATAGCTGTTTGCTTGAAGTACTGGGAGTTATGCCACGATGCCCCCTTGTACCCTGAAGGAAAGGTCTCTGCTGTACTGAAGTGAACAGTTCCACCTCTCCTCTGTCTTTGAGGGGGTTTGGGTAACACTCGGGTGCACTGATACAGCGAGCAATCCAGGCGGCACGTTGTTGCAAAGCAGAATTGATTGGGGAGGATGGAGCCAAGAGGAATATTCTTTCGCAGTTAATTATTTACTGCAGGGAGAGAGAGAAGCTGATGATGTTTGGTTTATAATTACAGATATCCAGAGGTAAATACTTCTAGATGATCTGTTTTATTCTGAGTGTTGCTACCTGTATCTCTCTATAAAGTGGGACCAGCACTGTTTAATGACCGGCTCAGTAAAACCAAAACCCTGTTACCAACTTCTCACCAGTGCAATATGGTTCTACAGCTTCCTGTGTGTGGGGCTAACTGACCCAAATGCCTATGGAGAGGGAATAGTCTTTCCATGCTCACTGTCTTAATGCCTGACCTCCCTGTGGTGCCCATCCGACAGCAATGTGGCCTCTTGGAACAGCTGATCTCTGTGCTGAAAGGTGACTTCATGGTTAAAGCCACAGGATTGTGAACTGGGGAGTCCTGACCCCCCATCTGGCCTTGGCTAAGCTGGTTGCTTATCTCACTGGACTTTTCTTTAGGAGGGATACTGACCTAGCAGATAACCAGCAAATACCCAGCCTATCTGCTAAAAGGATAGGATACCCTGGGTGAGGGGTACTCTAATAATGCAGAGGCAGTGGCAGCCCAGGTACTTGTATACTGCTGTGCTGTGGACCAAACTTTAAGAGGATTTTTCCTTTTGCATAGCTAAAACCATTTTAGATCAGACTGCTTGTATGCAAGTTAAATTCAAGAGCTGGTGGAGCTGAGTTTAAATGTGTGTGTGTGGGAGCAATAACTTGACGAATACAAAAAACAGACATTGCTGCAATGTCTCTGGGAAGATGCCTGTACGTCTTCTGCTTGTTTAGCATCCTTGAGAGAACAGCAGACGTGAGGGAGAAGCTGTGGCCTGTGAAATGAAGAGGATGTCATGCTCTTACTGGGAGAAGAGGAGCAAGATCTAAAAAGCCAGGGAGTAGGAGTGAAATGAGGGATGCAGGTGTGCACAGCGGGGGCTGCTCCAGGCTGCCCTGTTCTCCCTGGGTAAGGCTCTGCAGAGAGAGAAGCGAGGAGGAGATCAGTGGAACAAGGCATTGTGGAGGCTGCTGTTTTGCAGGGTGGTGCGTTGGCTCTCCTGCTGGTCAGGGCTGAACCGAGGCATGGCTGGCTGGCAGTGTAAGTGCATGGGGCCATATTCCTTGAGAAAGGCAAACCAGTGAAAAATCTCCAAAGAAGAGTCTGGTCAGCAAGTGCCTGTGCCTGAGGCAAGTTGGGATCTTGTTTAGAGGGTTGCTGAGAAGTGAGCTCTGTTCATCAGCAGTTTGTTGGGGTAACAGGCAGCCGTCCTGTCGGCCTGCTCCAGGATCACATTGAGTGCTCTGACACTCTGTGCTATCTTCAGCAGTTCTGTGGCTTACATCCAGCTCTATTCACCCTGCTTCAAACCATGTGTATAGAATAAGCTTGAATGTATAAATTTGGAGCCTGAAAATGATGGATTTCATCCTATCTCAGACAGCTACTGCAGCAGCCAGAGCAGTATTCCTGGTGTGGCGCTTGGTCCTCTGTTTCTGTAGGAATTGCAGCAGCCATGCTCCTTCCCTGCTGATGGCTTTGCATTGGATGTCAGGGGGCTTAATGTTATGTGAGGGACTGAAATTCATCTTCCAGGAAAAGGAGATGGCTGGGCTTCTGAAACCAGGCTTTGGTTCGTATGATAAGTAGATAAAACAATAGTTGATTATGTTAAGTAAATAAAACGTCACTGTTTATTATGGGTAAATATGGAACCGATCCTGGCTTGTATGTATGCTAATTCTGTGATTAACTTTTTCATTGTCTCCCCTTGTATCTCTGTCTGTAGATGCAATGGCTCCTTTTGGGTCCCACTCTGTTAGGCTCCTGCTGTGAACAGCACAACTCTCCTTTTTAGAATGCAGACCTAGCAAATGCTGGTGAAAGCAGGAGGTACCTCTGGTGTGTGTGTGCATGCACACCCCTTGCTTTCCCCCCTTGTGTGCAGAGGATGAATGCATAACCTTACAGTATAACCTTGGTCATACAAGGTTTCTCCCAGTCTTGTTTCTCCTGGCCTTTTCCTGATTTGCATGATATTGTAAGAGGCCAGTTGTCTTTTTCTGGAGGGCTTGTCCCACTTTCCACACAGGCAGCCTTGAGCGAGTGGTCTGCTCCCTGACCCGCTTCGACAAGCATGTGTTGGCTTCTTGCTCTGCTGATGTGGGAGGCAGGATGAGGATAAGTGCTGGGGGCTAGGCAGGGGGAGGACATTGCTGTGCTGCTTGGTGGTGTCACCTCCCGTCTGGCAGTCAGCATAGTTGCTGATGGATGAGGAGGTATGCACAAATCCCTGCTTCACTTTCTGCCTCATTGTTCTCCTGGGGTGTGTGGTGGCTGTAGTGAAGTCTTTTAGGGTCAGATCTGCTCTCTCCTAAGAGTGCAACTGTATGTCCTCTGTTCTGCTGTACTCAGTTGCAGCTGATGGCTCTGTAGCTATTCTGGTGGCCCCTATAATTTCCAAATATCAAGGTAATGATTCTCAAAACATACGCACTGGAAAGAAATGACTACCATGACCATGGTGGAGGTCGGAGACAGAGGTGTGTGAGAGTCAGACCCGGACCTGGAAAAGCGCTTCAGCTCCTGCTTTTCCACAGAAACAAGGAGGCTGTGTGCTGGTCACAGGGACATGTGCAGGGTCTCACCAGGTCTGTGGCAAAGCAGGGAGGTAGATGGATGAGGGTGGAAATCTCCGATTCGTGAGCAAATTATAGTCATTTGATCCCCACAATTACTGCCCCTGATTATCAGGGGCCTGACAAGATGTCCTCTGCTTCACGTTACTTCTATGATGAACACATTCATCTGTATTCAGCAGACATCAGTTTATACCTTCGCCGTTCCTCTTCCTCCGTGGTGTATATCTCAAGTAGCCACCCTTTTCCAGTCTATGAAGTGTCCAGGCTTGGCTGCTCCTCATATCTACTAGAAAGTGAAAAACTGCCAAATATCTACCGGTGCCTATAGCTGGGGCACACACTGGGCAGGGAGAGGAGAGACATTACAACCCCTTGTTTTACAGCTGGGAACTGGGGAATGGAAATTCACATTAACAGGAGGAGCCTAGAGCAGAGCTTAGAACAGAAATTGTTGTCCTAGTCTGGCACTTTGACTGCAAGATCAGCTTCTCATTTCCTTTGGTAACTGATGAGCGTCAAAAGATTCAGCACCCAGCTGTTGATGTGTTGCTAGTCTGATTTTCTGATGAGAGAAATGCTTTCTTATCACAATGAGCCCTGAGAAGGTGGGGGTTTGTTTCCTTTTATCCTTTCAAGCAAGGCTGTTTTGACTGTTATTTTAATACTTTAGGTGTCTGGTCTTAGAAGTGATGTGAGTGGAGGGCTGGGATGGCAGTCCTTGCATGTCAGTCTTCCAGGCTGTAAATGGGATTTGTGTCTGAAGAAATGGATAGACATCCCATGATAAAACTGAGTGTCTTGTTGTGAGTTGGAAAAACAGTAAGAAGATTTGATCAATTGAATAGAGATGTTGGAGGCCTTTGGATGGGGATTGTTTTAAAAATCAGAGTGCTTTAGAATTTTAATTTGCGTCGGTGGCAGATGATTGCAAAATGAGCAATCTCCCTATTGGTCATCTGCACCGAGGCACTTTTTGTGGAAAGATATAAAAAACAAGATGCAGTTCATTGACCAAATCTTTGAAGTTAAAAAATAAAACAAACTTCACAGGGAGAAAAAAAAAAAAAAAACAACAACAAAAAATGGTGGGTTTCTTCAAGAAGCGAAAACCCTTTACTTTTTTTTCCAAAGCAGTTTCCGAGGCACCTAATCTAATCTTTCCAAAACAATTCTTTGGCAGTCAGAGCTCACATGTTTTAAAAAACAGTGTAGAAAGGAATGTATCGTGACAGTTTAATTTGTTGCTGAAATATGGTCACCTCTGGGGTAATTCAGAGCAACCATGGAGTGGATTATAAACCTGTTCAGGATGGGAGGTGAGCAAAGGGAGGCTGCTGAGATGAAACCACCCATGCAGAGGTGTAATTCCTGGGATTTAGGTTTGTCTTCCTTCTTTGATTCTCATGGGGCTGTAGCCTGTTAAGATATTCTAAACAGGGCAGTTGTTGCCGAGTCTTTGCTGTGGCAACATGGGAGGTTTTGGTGGTGATTCTCTGAGGGAGGTGGTAGGGAAGAGCCTCTGGTACTAGCCAGCTTTAGAGATGAAATGGGGGAGGATTACAGCATATAATGTACAGGTCCCTGGCTGGGGATTTGTAAACGCCCAGGGCAGCTAGTTGGATTTTGTAGTCACCAATCCACGGGTGCAAACACTGAGCTGTGGAAGTTGGCTTGAAGTTTCTACTGTTTTAAAGGAAAAACAAGGCAATTGCAGGATGCTGTTGAGAAGGCTAAGGAAAGCCCTCCTGCGTTTTAGTGGAAGATGTACAGTTTAAAAAGAAAGATGTATAGAGTTGCTTACCTGAAGTGTGCTCCTTGTGAAGAGGTGGGAAGCTGAGTGCCTAGGAGAGGCCTGGGTTCTCTCAGAGCATGCTACTAAGTACATGTTTTTTTGGGAAGGCCTGCAGTTGCATTGCAACAGGGTTGTGAAGTCTTGTTCAAATTCAACTGAAGCTGGTTGAACTATATTGACTACAGTGACTGGGCTGCTGGGCAGTGCAGCATCTCTCAGGTCAGTTCAGGTTCTCATCTCCTTTGTTTCAAAGTCTCTGCACCTGGAATTAGTTTATTCAATTCGCAGCTTAGAGCAATTTCAGAAGAAATCCCAGAGGAGGAGGAAACAAAAGGAACACTACCACCTGAACAGATCAAAATAATCAAATGGGTTGTGTTGTGGAACTGGGATTGACTGGCAGCTGCTGCATGGAGGTGGACAACCAGCAGTCACACTTTCTCATTGTGGCTTGCTCTGCTGGGGCATTGGGAGCAAGTACTGTTGGGATTAGAATGCAAAGAGATAATGTTTAAAATCTGAGGTAGGAGCCTGTGAGCTTGGTGATAACTGAATGCTGGGGTGGGAGAAAAAGCTCTGCCAACAGTAAGTCACCCTTTCAGGGAGCTGAATTAAACGTCTCATTTTCTTCTGAACTCCTCAGTTCAGTCCCACTGTGGGTGAATTTTGTGCAGTCTCTTCCATGCTTGCTTTTTCCCCCCCTATTTGATTTGCGGGCCCTTTGTAACAACTTACTCCCCATGCATCCTGTTATCACGGGAGTTATTCTGCCTGCAGTCCCTGTCTGAGCTTAATTTTGTTGTTTTCTGCAGCACGAGGGCTGATGGCTTCACAAATCTCAGAATAGCTCCTCCATCTCTCCCCTGGCCAGCCCAGTAGCGTGACAGCTCCATTTAACATGCGCTGTCTGCTTTGGCTTCCTGCCCCTAGACTCATTATTTTGCAGTTGTCTGCATCAAGCTCCCATGTTGCCTGCCCCAAAGGATTGTATATCAGAAGTCGTGAAAAGGAGAAGAGTCCTCAAGGTTGGCCTGTAAATCCCAGGTCTCTATACTAGAAGAAATTGCAGTCTTTTTGCTCTAGCCTTTCCTCTCCCATGTCCTTGACCCAGCCCTGCTGCATGTGTTCATCCTTCCCTGCCTGTCATGGTGCATTGTAGATACAAAAATGCTGCTAGCAAGGATTTTCTTGCTATTTTCTAAGTCTGTGAGAGACTTTTCTCACACAGAAGAGGTAGCAGAGTTCTGTAAACAACCAAACACCTGCAGCCTTGAAAAGTCTTGTTTATAGTACAGTAGAAAAATATTTTGACAATGGATGTTTTAGGATTTTAGCCAATCACCCCAAGGGGTGGCTGATCCTTTGTCCAATTAGACTATGAAGAAAAAAGTCTATAAAAGAGTTTGTAAAATAATTAAATAAATCAATCTTGCTGCACAGTTCCTGCGTGCTGGATCTTCTCTCCTCCTCCCTATGGCTGCAGGACACGGTAAAATACCCTAGGGTTGCAGTAACAGTGAATCTCTTGATGGGCACAAAGGGAGCATTGCGGGCTACCTGGGCAATGCCGTTCTTGTGGCACAAAGTGTTTGGTGCCTGGGATGTTCTCCTTTCTTCACCTGCTAACACAGAGGCAGGCTGAGACCTGCAGCTCTGCCTTCTCTTCAGCCATCCCCCAAAATTATTTGGATCCCCTTGGAACATCATTACAGGGAAGGTGTTGTGAAGTTTTCTTGATGGCAAACACTTAAGGGCATGGGCCTTTCATCTCCCACTTGAAGTGCAGTGTTACCTTCAGGCCTTAGGGGGTGAAGTGCTTTCATGTTAGGTGCAGGGTGAGATAGTCTCTCTCTGAAAAGCTTACCAGCAAAGTGCAAGATGGGGAATGTCAGGGTGCAATTCCCCTGTCCAGATGTCGGCATCTAACATCCCAGCCCCTCAGTCCCCCTTTACAGGCAGCAGAGGAAATGAGCACTTCCATCTCATTGTACTGCAGGTGGATACCTGAAACAGGTCAGGCAGACTGTGCCTGTCTCTGCTCATTGATGATAGAGGCTCTGGATGATGGGCTCTTGTGGAGAGGTCTGTGCTGTAGGTGAGATGAGCCCCACCTTAACTAGCTGCATTAGGCACGCTGGGGTAGCACAAAAAGGAGGCAAGACTGTTGAATGTGGTCTGTCCTTGGCTGTCTCATCTGGTAAGCATGTTCATCTTCCTTTGGTCAAGAAGCTACCCTTCATTTTGATTCCTTGCTGGCCAAGAGTGGAGGAGAGGGATGTCATCCAGACAGCAACTGGAAGACAGAGTTAAACACCTCTCAGAGGTGCTCCTAGGACAGAGCTCCAAGCCTGTCCCAGCTCTGGACCAAGGGCTGTTTTAACCAAGTGAAGGTAGAGAGTGTAGGTACAAATGGAAGTTTTGTCCTTGGTTCAAACTTCCATACAGAGGCCAAGTAGCTGCTAACATAGGTCAGGTGTTATTCAGATACTTCTCAGGAGCTCCTGACCTCCTCCTGCATGTGCCCAAACAGGTATTGTATTGCACTGGGGAAAGACATGAGACCTCTAAATCTAGAGCTGAAACTATGGCATGGAGACTTCAGATTGCAAACCAGCAGGTGATAGCAGGAGCTCTCCAGTGCCTCAAAAAGTGCTGCATGTCTGGGTGTTCCAGACTTGGTGGGTCAAACTCTTTCTGTTAGGGGAAAAAGAGCCTTTTTACTAACACTGAAGCACTGCTAAATGGCATTGGGGCTTTGAGGATGATGGAGCCAGTTTCTGTAGATTTTTATCCCATTTGACTTGAACCTTCATGGTTTCTCTGAAGACCCTGGTATGGTCTGCTGGGAGCAGGTTGGAGGAGACCTAGAGCTGCTCTTGACGGAACTAGAAAAATGAAGCTGAGCCAACTGAAAGGAATAAAGCCTGATAGCCTGGGGAGGATTTTCTTGGCTGGCTGAGTTTCCCCTTTGATTTGGAGCACTTGTTCCATCATGCCTTTTGCTGGGGAATAATTAGCCCAGTGGCAGAAGTGTGGTACACTGGGCTTTTTGGGAGCGAGAAACCTGTCTGCAGCAAGAGCCCACAGAGCTTGAACTCAGCCTCTGAGTCCCTGTGCTGACAGCTGGTTGCAAGCCTGCTCAGTATGGGATGGTGCCATGCCAGAGTCTTTACCCTCCATCTCACGACTGTAATGTCAGCATGATTCACTGCTACAACCCTGAAGAAAAAAAGAGTCAGTTTTATACCCCAATTTTGTTGTTGATACTCATGCTATAATTCCCATCCCTTCAGACATCCATTAAATGGTGCTCTGGAGAGTCTGTAGAAGTCTAGCGTGTGCACTGCAGTCACTTCAAACTTTACAATAGCGGGTAGTCTATTGGAGGTGAAATTTCTGGCTGATCCTAGGTGGGAAACACATATACTGTGCTACAGAAAAAGGCAAAAAAATACCTTCTATTCCATTATATGGTGTATTTTCTTCACAATGCATCTGATCTCTCCCTGCTCTCTCTCCTGGCTACATATGCCCACCACAAACTTTTGTACTTTTTATTTCATGCTTCTCAGGAAAAGAGAGGGCAAGTACGAAAACCCTCAGGAGATTTTTAATTCAGTAAGGACAGTATATCAGGGCTTGCAGTTACCATATGTTTTTGCTCTGATACTTTCCTTGTTGTCCTTTCCCTCTGACCTTCGGTACAATAAACAGGGTCTGTGTTTGAAGAGTGTCCCGAAAGGGAGGCACCTGGCACAGCATCGGGTCCTGGCAGCCCCTGTGCGCTCCTAGGTACGTGCTTAGGACCGGCCTTTTGCTGGCATCAACCTGCTGCTGGCTGGATGCACTGTGGCAAAACAGTACTTTTTACTTGTTAATTTTTGCGACCGACAGCACGCTGGTTGCCTTGTCAACAGGAGATGGTTTATAGGTTTCTGGAAGATTTGCAGCAGTGTCACTTGGCTGTTTGCTCTCCTGGTTGAACGTGCATGCATATGGGTCTTTGAAAGCTGGCAGGAGAAACTAGGATCCATCCATCCCTTTCACAAAGGTTTTGTAACTATATGACCTTCTAACTAATTTTCCTAACTCCCTAATAACATATATATGTAATTAAATCTAGGAAGACAAGGCCATATCAAGCCTTGGGCTTGGGAAATTGTGTAATGCAGTCAAGTTGTCTTTTGTGTCCAGGGCAGACCAACCTTATTGCATCAAGAACTTCCTTAAGATTTTACATTTAGGGTGGGAAGAGAACTCCCATCGCAGGAAACCCAGTTCCCTCCTGTAGTCCATCAAAGGCTGCTTTGGTTTCTGATTCAGCTCTGCAAATACTATCTGGTGGCTTCAGACTGGATATGAATTTGGCTAGTATTATTTCCCCCGTGAAGGCTAGAGCGAGGGAGAGAAAACTAAAGCAGCTTGTCTTAGCCTGAGTCAGCACTGCAGAGTTGCAAATTTCTGTAGATCCTAATGAAAGGTCCCTGCCTTATCTGTCTTGGCATTTTGCTGGTTACACAACTTGCACATCCCATAGATGCAAATATTTTCCTGGGGTTGGCCCTGGTTGCCCAAGGAGGGTGTTTGTTCAGATTCTCATGCTTTGCAATTAATATAAGCTTTTCAACTCCATGTGAGAGAAAGAAAGGGAAGTGGTGCTAAGTGGTTTGTGTTTTTTTTTTCCTCTCTCCCTGTTGTTGTTCCTCACCAGCTGGCTACTTTGAAATGAGTATGTTGTGGTTTCTTCCTTAAGAAGCAACGTGTTGCTGCAAATTCAGCTTTGGAGAGGTTGTGGGAGCTTTTGTCCTCTGGCGCTGCAGCTGCTGTGGGCAAGGCACAGACAATACGTGGTGCTGCGGGTACGCGGCCTGCGAGCCTGATCTGGCTGCAGGGGATGCCAGCCCAGCCGAGCGGCAGGATCCTTCCTTCCCACTGCATTCCTGCACTCACTTGGTGGTGGCTGGGAGATGCGAGTCCTTGCCTTGCTCCAGACTGTGCAAGAGCAGTGAAGTTCACACCATGGGATGTTGTCAAAGGAATGAGAACCTGTTGCAAGTAATATCTTTACTCTGCCTCATTTAGTATGGCAGCCTTATCTTAAGAGGCTGTATGAAGTGTGCTTGTCACAGCTGTGTCAGGCACCCACCCAGCTCACAGAGATATCTTGCGTGTTCTCTTCTGAGCTACTGGATGAAAAGCAGCTACTTTAGAGGGTAAATTGCCTCCCCATGTTCAAAAAAAGGTATCTAGTTTAGACCTAGAGAGCATACTTCAAAACCTTTGAGTGAACTTTATGAAGTCTGTGTTCATTGTGTTTTTCAGAATACTCTCTGAACTTGCATTTTTGTTTTGTGCTCTGCAAAAGCAACAATTCCTTTGGGGCTGTAGAATAAAGGAAACACTTGCTTAAAGTGGTGTGGGGGAGTTGTTAGCCAATAAAACTCATCCTGGGCCTTTGGTTGTGTGTTTCACAATGACCTTGGCCAATCACACTGGTGTTGTCTTAAGACCATGCAGCCACTTGAAAGGGAGGAAAAAAAGAACAACGACATGAACTTTTGTATCTGATCAGGGTTTTGACTGTTAGCTTAAGTCAGATTTCCTGTTGGAGTTGACATAGTATGTCCTGAGTTTGATCAAAACTGAGGAAGTAAGGGAAGAATGAAGCCTGTGGAATGGCAGCCACCACTTGGAACAGCTTCTTAATGGAAGATCTCCATTTGGGCAAGAAATACTAACCTCAGATATATTTTCCTTCAATGCAGGTCTTCACCCTCTCTGTCCTGTCTTAGGTCTACAGGTGAAAGGCTATAATGGTAGATCCTAGAGCCTAATCAGCCTTTGATGGAGGGAATTGATTTAGAGCAAGGCAACCTCTAGTGTAAGTTTTTAAGGATGGATAGTTGACAAACTTTCAGTCTTCTGAGCTCTATTTTTTCCTTGCTGTTAGAATAGGAATTTTCATGTTGTGTTAATATACTCACATTACAAAACACTGCAGCTTGTCTTTTTGCTTGAGTAGTGCTTCAGTTAAAAGTTGGCTGGTTTGGCATGTGAGATGGTGGTTTTCTGTGGGATTTTTCCATTTCTAGAAAAAGCTTTTTGCAAACACTTGATTCATTTCTTTTAATTTCATTTTATTTCTTCAGTTGAAGTTTCTGTGTGGGAACAATGAGAGCTGTGTAGGAGCTGTACCCATTACACCACACTGTGGCCTTCAAGGTTCATTGTAGGGACACACATGGTCCTTGGGGAGCTGCTTTCTGAAAATAAGAGGATTTTAAGGGAGAAATCAAGCAGCAGTGTATTTCTAGCTAGGTGTGAATGATGTACAAGAGTGAGAAACTGCTGCCTGTGCCTTAGGAACCCTGAAAAACAACACTGGTGAGCTCCACTGCCCTTGAATGAAGAGGGAGCTTTATCAGCACATCACCATAGTTCAATATCTAACTGGTGGCTTGTCTCTGCCAGGCTCCTGTGAAGGCACATGATCATGTTTGAGTTCTCACAATATTGACAAGACTGTAAAAATTCAGAGTTCAAGTTTAAGGTCTGAAGTTATTTTTCTAAGGAAAGAGGATTTTGTCATACCAAGGATCTGAGGAGATACGGATCCACGAAGTGGAGCCTCTGACTGCAGATACTATTGTGGTTCTCTGCTCCCTTAAGAAAAAAAACCCAAACCACCAGAACTCTGAAAGAGTTCTTGTCCAAAAGTGAAGATTTTCTGTAGTTGTTCCAAATGACTGTTTCCTCAGGGGGATCATTTTCATAGCTTATGCGTAATTCTTTAATCCAGCTCGAAGCCCACAAGACAGATGGGGTCGTGACAAGAGCCAGGAAGTTTGCATGATCTTATTAGACTGGATCATCTTTAACAGTGCCAGTTCACATCACCTGTCCATTTCTTGCTTTTTCCAAACACTGGGGGAAGAAATAAAACTCCTAGCAGCCTTGTGACATTTAGCATTACTCAAACACTCTTGCAGTCTCAAATGGTCAGCAAAGAGCAAATTTTGTGGGTGTGGGTGAGCAGAATTGGAGAGGAACCTCAGACCATGCGTAGGACCAGGCTCCCACTACTTGAACAGCGCCTTCTTAGCTGTTACAGTCTATATTTATAGTAGTAGACCAAAAAAAGCCTGAAGGTGTGAAAAGGGATGATGGAGCCACCAGTATGAGCAAACTTTGGTCTTCTGGTGCACATCCCATCTCTATGTCCCCCCAGCCCTGCCTGGAGCTGCTTTTAGTGGTATTTGCTGTAGGAGGTAGTTGTATAAGCTTTTGGTGCCCCGAGGTCCAGTTTTCAACCCTCTTTCCTGAGATCATCGCTTAAGTATCAGAACTTCAGTTCTTGTGTCTTTGCTGGTGTTTGTGAGGGCAGGGATGACCAATTGAATAAAAGGTCAGGACTCATTTGCTGGGGGCTGATGGCAAAGGGTGATAGCATTAAATACTCCCAGCAGTCAGTGATTTGCAGAGTGATGTAGGTTGTGTAACAGATCTTCACACACACGCTCTAACAGCACATAGAAAATACAGTAATTTTACTTGTAGTAATAAAGTTGTATTATTATGCGCCGGGGAATTGAAGGCAGATGCTTGGATTTTTCCCAGTGGGCTGAAGGGAGGTTCAGGTTTTGTTTTATTTATTTATTTATTAATTATATGTTAAACCAAAGCCAAAGAATTATGAGTCAGCTTGATCTTCACTGCTTGAGTTCCTGTGCTGTGGTCCCCAGGCCACTGTCTAACAGATGCCTGTACCCACACGAGGCTGGATGAACCTGGAGACTGCAGGCTTATTTTTGTCACCCTGTTGCAGAAACTCCTTAGGGAGGCTCCGTGTATGCTTAGGAGCCAGCAGTATGGGAAAGCCTCTTAGCAGAGGGTCCTGGGAAAACACTCAGCTGCTGATCCCAGGAGCAAGTTCTCTGTGCCAGCACCATATGCAATTCTTCATGGCAGCCAGATCTCCAGGGAGGAGGAAACAACTCTGCCACCTCCTTCCTTCTTCTGCTTTATGATGGCTGAGTTTTTTAGCTGTTCTGTAGGCACTCTGTGTGCCCCTCTGGCTGAACAAAGGTGTATTTGTGCTTTCAAAGGTAATGTCAGTCTGCCTCACTGCTGTCTCAAGATGCAGAGAGGGATAAGTGCTCCAAATGGGCTAAGGTTGAAAATAAAAATAGACAAGTGAGATCCTCAACCAGTGTTGACTGTCTTGGCTTTAGTGGCGTCCGTGCAAGGACTCTATTTTTGCCCTTTCCTTAGGGTAAACCTTCAAGGTGAGATCTCAGTTGTGGGACTCACTTGTTTGGTTTTTACTCCTTGGCTTGGGCTGTCCTCTCCCTTCCTTTGGGAAGCTATAAAACTTGCACCTTGTCCATACTACATGCAGATAATGGCTTAGGGCTGCCAGGAGAAGTCATCTTTGAAGTTCTAAGTTTGCCTTTTGTGATTATTATTTTTTCAGGTCAAATACAGAACTGTTTGCATGAGCCTTATAAAGTCCAAGAATAAACCCAATGAAGGCTGCTGTGTTTCTTTTCTAAATGTCTCTGCAATGTGTGCTTCCCCAGCGTTGCAGAGTTGTGCTTGAGCAGCAGGACCAGAAAATCTGACAGGCTGTGGGGGAGATGGCTGGACACCAGGAAAGAAGATGGGAAGCCATGTATATGCATATAAAAAGAAGTGATGTTTATAGTTTTGGTATCTCATTGCTGCAGGGTTTAGGGAAGTCAGTGGCTTCAGAGGATAAAGATTTGAGTGTTGTATGGACAGCAGGCACAACCAGAGTTAGACATTTTTCAAAGAGAAAACTGCTGTAGGGGTCTCTTTTTGGTTTTCAGATAATCTGGCAGGATGAGACCCTGCTCTGGAACCAGAGATGGTTTCCACTTAAAAGAGTAGAAGAAGGTTTTGGGCTGCGTGAGAATCCCCAACAGTGTTGGGGATTTGATGTTGAGCCATCGCTTGCACTGCTCTAGTGAAGTTACATCACAGTAATTGTAGTGCATTACAGTTCAAAGTTCAGAAATCCTTTTTTTCTTTCTTGGTTGGTTGTTTGTTTGTTTTGGGGCTTGGTTTTTTTTTGGTTTGGTTTAGTTTTTTGTTTGATTTTGGTTTGGTTTGGGTTTTTTTTCCAATGTGCATGACCTTTGCCTGCTGCTGCATGGGGTTTGCTTGGGGACTTTGCCATGTAGAGGTTGATCTGTGATGGAGGTTGCATTGTCACTCCTGACAAAAGGGTGCTTCAGATGGAAGGGCACCTGCAGAATCATGACGCCCCATTTTACTTTTCCCAAGATGTGACTCTTCCAGCTCATGTTGCAGCTATTTTGGGTTGTACTTTGTGTGGTCTCTTTTTGTGCTCTCAGGATAAATCAGGTGCTAAGGACAGAGTGTTGTGTCAGCTGTGTCTGGTCACCAGGTGCTTGCCAGGGCATTTTCACGACCACCAACTGCATGCAGGTGCTGGTCTCTGGCTGATATTGCCTACTGAAGATGTCCTTGGTCTAAAGACTTTAAGGTTTTCTTCTTTCTATTTGCAGTTAGGGGATTGTGTCCAGGCTCCCTTGCATCTCTTTGTCCATTCACTTCATGGACTTTCTGACACTATTTTCCACCGCAAGATGTCATCCCTGAAGCTCAGAGCATGGTGTGCTTCCTACTGTACCTCTTTCAAACAAGCAAATCTGGTTCATGTGACTGGAGTGAGTGTGCCCACTATCTTGTGCCTGGTGCAAGTGAGGACCAGACCCCAGTGTTGCTCTTTTCTCCATCAGTTGTTGATCTGTGTAGAGGAACACCTGTGTTGAGTCAAAGAGGTAGGGCAGGGTCTTTGGAGCTTTATGGCCATGTCAAGTGCACTGCCAAAGCCAGATCTGGATCTACTCATTGCCTCTACCAGGGTTGTCTGAGGGACTGGAGTTGAGGGTTTCTATGAAGATGTAGGTACACCTAACCTTTAGGCATTATCAGAGGGACCTCAACCACCCTTTTGCTCTCAGGCGCTTTGCTTATTTGTGAATCAGCTAGTTGAGCTCCAGTGTTGAGGAGCCCCATCTGACACAGGCTTGGTGTCTTGCATTTCTGTGGTTTCTTTCCAGCCTTACTTGGCCTGCAGATGCTGGCTACGAGCCCACCCAAATCCTGCTTGTCATCGTTGCTGTGGACTCCCAAGGAAGCTCTGGAAGGAAACCCCCCCGGCTTTTGCTGATTGTGCAGGTCTTGCAGCAGATGCTGGAGGCTGCGACAGAGGTGGTGGAGAAGGCGTTGTGCTCCTGTCCCCTGCGCACTCAAACGCAGCCATTGATGAGCACATGTCTTACGACAAAAGCTCGAATTGGGGGGGAACAGAAATCCCCAGCTTCACCATACGTTTCCTGTGTGACCATCAGGAAGTCACTTAATTGTTGTGGGTTCTTCATTGCAGGGTGGAGTTTCTTGTTCCTTGATCTGCTGTGCCAGTCATGTGTTGTTGAGCAGTGGGATATATGAACCCATGTGGAGGCCATTTAGAGCTGAAGGAGCATGTCTCCTGTGTCTGTTCTGTGATGCTTGCAAGACAGGCAGGATGAGTCCTTGGGCAGTGTCCCTTGGTTGCTCCAGAGCCAAAAGGGAAACTCCTTCCTTTTCAGTATGGAGAGCTGCAATCCTCACATTCTCAGTCTTCCTTGTAGCAGGTCTGTGGTGTGACAGTAATGCACTTAACTCACCCACAGCAACATTGCTTGGATTTTTTTAAAATCCAGACTGCTGCAGAGAGAGGGGATATGAGCATCACATTAACAAGTCTGACGAGATTTACTGTGAGCAGCAAAGTGAGGTTTGGGTAATTCAGGACCCTAACTTAAAGTTCTGCTGATCCAAACTTAAATCTCGCACCATAACCTTTGGATGTCTCTGTTCCTGCTGGGTTGTGTGATGGTTTCCCAGCATTGTGCACAGAATGCATTGGTTGGCTCTGCATGGCTACAGACTTGGTCGTGATGAATTCATTCGCTGTGGCTCTTGAAGGGGCTGGGTTTGGAGGTCCTTTGTGGACCTCTCTGCCAGCCGTGCTCACTGTCCCCATCCCTCTAGGTTGCAGCTGGCTGGTGCTGCAGCTGCCGGGTCCATAAATCAGCAACGTGCCCCTGAATATCTCCTGCATAATAACTGATGCGTATTCATGTTTGCTACAACATTGTGTCACCCTGCTAATAAAGTATCCTGGTGAGAAGGAGAGCAGGGACAGGGTCCGAGCAGCTGGTGCCTCCTTGCTTTATTTTATCTCCTCTTTCTGCTGCCACCTTGTCTTTGGCTCCCTAAGAGACCCTCTCTCTCTTGCTTTTCTAATGTATTTTCCTCAGCTGCTTCTCCCAGATGTGCTAAAGCAAGCCCTGCAGGTTTGCTTTTTGCTGTGGTGCCTCCTTCCCCTTCATCCCTGCTCTGCTAATAAATCAGGGTGTGTGCTTGCAAAGGCCCTATAAGGACTAAATGAACATGGGAGGATGATTGTTATATTTGAGCATGTAAATTAAAAGGCTTACTAATAAAAAGACACTCTGGAAGTATCTGGTCTTGGCTGTTCCTTTGAGCTCTGTTTTTGAATGAGCTTTTATTAGTGTTCCATTGGGAATGGAAGGGTGAGAAGGAAATTCATTTTTTGTCCCTCATCCCAAAATGGACTGTTCCTCACCCACAACTCACCTGTGGAGAAGATGGTGTTGCACCTATGCTGCTTTACCCTCTGTCTTGGAAAAACAAGGAGGAAGAAAAATGCTGTACCACCTTTCCCTGGAAAAGATAAAATTTTGTAAGATATGACTAGTGGCCTGTGAAATACCACATGTGAGAGAGGATGGATGGGTGTTGACTCTGCTTTTCTTCTTTCAGTACAAGATCCTAAGTGCTGTCCAGGGAAGCTGGGGAAGCCAACTTGGGTACTAACCAAAGTGTGTCCCGAGATCTGCCAGAGTCCAACACAGCCAGGACTGCCTGTCCCTGCAGAGAGGGATCCCTCTCATTCCTACTCTGTATTGCTTCTTCTAGGGGGACTTGAACCATTCCCAGACGAGAGAACCCTATTTCTCTGTGGAAGCTCATTAGCCATCCAGAGGGTGAGTGCCACATGGGCAGGGGCAGATATCCCAGGATACTCATTTGTCTGCTTTTCTGCTGCTGGCCAACGGCTTCCACCTTTTATCACCCAAACCCAATGCCACTGGCTGTCTGGAACCTTCTGCTGCAGGAGCTGTAGTGCAGTAGGACATGTGCTGTGTGAACTGTTCCATTCCTGGAGACTGGAGTTCACCAATAGTCTTATAAATCCTATTTTGCTCCAAAACCTGACTTCTTAAAAAGTCTCTTAACTATTAAATGCTAAAAAAACCAAAAAAACAAAACAAAACAAAAAAAAAAAACAACAAAAAAAGAAAAAACAAAAAACCAAAACAAACATCTAAAAGCATTATCAAAACAATTCTTGAAACTTCCCAGATGCAACTACCCTGCTTTCTTATCCATGTATTTGCTGGTAAAGTACATGTCTTAGGATTTAAAGCAAGCAGGAAGCTGAACAACTATACCTATTTCCATTGTAAATTCTTCTCAGTGAAAAGGGCTTGTATGCATTTCCTGAAACTAGTTTCCTAACTTTTTCTTTGTCAACAGTTGTTTGGAAGGAATAAGGAAGGACAGGGAAGGGGAGGAGAACAGAAAGCTCGTAGGGAGAGTGCATTTCTTGACTCTGGGGTACTTTTTTTGCTGTGCATCAGTGGTGCTGAGGTTGGGATTGGCCCTTTTCTTAAGTGATGTAGAAGGCCACCTTATCCCAGTGATTTCCCCCTTTCTTGTAGCTGGGCTTCAAGTGAGGAAAACAGCAGCCGTGCTCAGCCTGCCCTTCTGCTCCCAGCCCTACCTGCATCTCTGGGTGCCTATCTGTGGATCAGAGCGTCTGCCTCTCTGCTGGCTGCCTGTGCCCATGACCCAGTTGTGATTTCATCAGGATAATTGGATAGCAGGGCCTCTCTTACAGCACTCTGGCCTTTCCCACTTGATGTACTCTGCCTCCCCAGTTGTCTCTGCCTTGGGAAGCTGGGCTGGAGATGAGCTGCCAGCTCTGACAGCCCAACACAAAGACTCAGCAGGAGACCAACAGCTTTCCCATCCAGAACTTCTGCTGGGAGCTTTTTCTCTCAGGTGAAAACCCCAGATGGGAAATCACATTGCCTGAATTTAGTTCCCAGCTTTACCACCCATTGATGGCTTTGGGCCAGTCCCTTGGCTTGTTTGCATCCCCTTGCCTGTCTCTGTAGTGAGTAGGATGGTGTTTCTGTTCATGCATGGCCACCACCTCCAGCTCTAGCACACCATCGCTTGCAGCTTAGTGGTGAGATCTGAATTTGTCCCTTCTTGTGCTGTTGCAGCAGAGCCAGATGGCTGCAACCTGCCCTAGCATGATGACAGGACCGCTGGGCACGGGAGAGGCTGGACCTTTCCCCGGCAGCTTGCCTGCAGCTGCTCCTTTCATCACCAAGAGGACCAGGCAGAAGATACCAGGTACCTTAGGAAACCAGCCTGGAGACAGCATCTCTTGTAATTCCACACCATTACTGGGCAGCGTTTTCCCCAAAGCCTAATATTCTCTAATAGCTGTAATTACAGAGATCCACTTACACTGGCGCTGCATACTCATCTGCTCCAAGTTTCTACTTCATTGCACCTTATATCTTGTGGGAAAATCAATACAGTTTGGAACTGAGACTGGCAAGCCAAGAGATTGTTCAGAGCCTGGGTTCATGGTTGTGTACCATGTGATTTAACAGTTAACATTTACTATCATCTATAATGTGGGTCTTGTTTTAAAGTTTCCTGGGTATCTGTCCGTCTTTTTATATATTCAAGATACATCACACTGCCTTTCACCCCTCCCATTAATGCTTATGGGTGGGATTTTAATGTAAAGGAAAGTGAAAAGTTGCCCTTCTCTTGAGCTCTATTGTAGAGTACCATTTGTTTTTCTGAAAGAGGCCTGAGAGAAGTCTCTTTTCCAGGGTGAGCTGGAGGGCTGCCAGCCCAGGCAGGGAAATGTCTGCCTCTGAACCACCTGCTCAGCCCTGGGAGGCTGGAGAAGAGATGAAAGTGGAGGAGTCCTGGCAGTTTGCAGGCTTCTGCATCTCAACAGTGAGAGCTTCTCCTCCCTCACACTGCTTTCCCACACATGCTGGTACATTCAACACTAGGTCCTAAGTCCTGACTGCAAGATAAGAGTTCAGGTTTTATTTAAGTGTCCCACATTGTCCTGGCCTGCATTGTGGCCTCTTAATGCCTTTGCTATCCATTCAGACACAACCAGTCTCCTCTTTCCTTACACAGGTTATTCTTGCTCATGTAGAGTCTCAAAAAGTGCTGAAATGTTGTATCATAAATCACAAGTGTAATTTAAAAACTGTCTTCAGTTTTTTCACATCACTGGCCCCATCAGATGCAGAGAACTGTGACTTGGGTGCTAGCACAGGTGGTCTCTCCCATCTGCATGTTTTGTTTTTTTTTTTAAGGGTCCATGTTCAGCAGTGGTGTGGGATGTATCATTTGCTTGCCTGTTTCTTTCACCCTTTCCATGGGCTGGCAGCAATCAACCTGCAGAGCAGTGTGCTTTCCTTCTGTGGAAGTTAGCTTGGAAGATTGGTTCTTCTGCAGAGACTGTGATGGGATGAGTGACTTGTTCTCAGGGAGACGAATAGAGTAGTGGTGGTGGGAGGTGAAGGTCCCACCATGATTCTCAAGCATATCCCAGCACCTTCCAGAGTTTCCTGACTGCATGCTGCTCCTCGTGCCACATTCATGATGCTGGAGATATGGGCATGAGCAGTCCTGATGTGTAAGTTTCTGAGATAATGGGCCTGCTCATCTTTCTTTGGAAAATAATAATTTTGGTGGCCTGTATTGGGTGTGGAGAGTGGGGTGGGCGGCAATTCCTTCATCCAGAGGGAAGCTCTTGGGCAGCTGGTTTGTTCTCTGGGTTTATTGTGTTACTGACTTATTTAGGTTGGTTGCTGTTTTGGGTAGTTATATCTACCTACCAGTGTTTTTTCTTGGAATAAGCTGCCAACAAAGAACTTTATTAAGAATATTTATTATTTGAGAGGGAAAGCAAGAACAGTATAGTCGCACTCTCTTACTGCTAACAGCAGGTGATTGCACAGCTTCGTGTTTGACTACCTGATAGCTGAAGCAGGACCTAGGGAGCAGAGAAGGGGTAGCAGCTTTGGAATGATACTGTCTTGTTTTCCTTTGCTCTTCCATATTTTCCCAAGCCCTTTGTGGTTGGGTAGTCTCTGGCAGAGGGGTTGTGTTGCCAGAGGTGCTTCGACTGGAAAATGTGAGGGCTGGGCCTGGTGCAGTGACCAGTCCGTGCCTGTTCAAGACCTTGTGCAAAGCTGAGGCTTGCACATTGCTGCTGGCACATGTTTCTGGCTGCTGTGGAGAGGCAATCCCTCTCTTCCAGATCTGCCTATGCCTCGGACCTGCCTGCAGCTGCCTGTTGCTATTCCTCACAGGTTTCTCTTTGAATGCACATCTGTATTTTGAGCCTTCTACATTACGTCATTCCTTACCTCTTTTCTTGTTTTCCTCTGCAGCAATATTTTTGTGCTCAGTCCCTTGGGACAGGCTGCCTTTTCCTTCAGACCTTGAAGAGCTAGCAGAGGATGGAAGAAGCCATTCTGCTTCTTTTTGGCTTTTTTCCTTTTTTCCCCCCTAATAGAAGACATTTATTATCTCCAAGTCATCTTTCCAAAGCAGGGCTAGTATTTGTAACTTTTATTCTCTCTTTGGCATCCCTTACTCTGTTTTCATCTGTGAGGTGCAATGTCTGAGTTTGCAGTTATACAGCCAGCAAGCCAACAAGCACAATTGGTTAGATTTGTAGCTCAGTTGTTGATTTAAAAAGCAGCAAGTAAATTAAAATGAAGCACTGTATAGGCTTCATAACAGAGCATCAGCTTGCCAGCCTCAGTTCCCTAATCTCTTTGAGGCTGGACAGGCTACAGGGTACATCAGCATTTTGGTCCTTGAGTGAAGACAAAAGGTGGCATTTCACACCACCGGAGAGGCTCCTTCAGTCCCTCCACAGGCTGTGTTTTGTGATGTTGATGGAGGAGCCTGGACAGTCGCTGGGATGAGCCAACAAGGTTTGCTTTGTTAATGCTCAAAAATCACTGAGTAGGATTCCTGATGTGTGGGTGTGGATGACTGCTGGTAAAAGACTGGGATGAGTGTTGTTCTCCTAGAGGACTGCAGACCATTTCTGCCTGCAGGGCATCTCTGCTGAAGGGAAATAGAATCAAACACAGCAGCATTTGTGGTCATATGGCTCCTCTGGACAGGGCTTTGGAGGAAAGGGTGCCCGGTCTGAGATGAGTCCAAAGAGATTTGCAGAGTTGAAACTTACTTCTGATGCCTTTAAATGCAGATACTCCTACTGGGAAGGTAAATGGTGAATGCTCAGTAATGAACAGTTGTAAAACTTCTGTCATGGCTGGCCTCAATACAGTGGTGTTGTGCAAAAATCCGTCTCTTGACTTGTTTAGTTGGCTTGGTGTCTGTCCTGGGAGAGAAACTAAGTGATGGGAGTAAACAGAGGACACAGAGAGAGCTCCTTCAGTTAGTCTGTTGGAAGGGTGTCAGAGGCTCCCTTGTGGTGAATGTGTTGGAAACCCACTTCCGCTTGATGCCTGAGCTCATGTTGAAACTGAGGTGGTGACATGGGAAGTACTGATGGGGCCAAGCCCCTTGAGTTTCTCACCTCTGGTAAGTGAGTTTCTGGAGGCTTCACAGTCAGGTCCCCCAAACCACCTCTCTGTGCCAGAGAATAGGGACCATGAAGAAGATCAGGTTGTTTTTTGCAGGCCACAGCTGGATCTCTGGGTAACACCACCTGTAGCCTTGATTCTCAAGACCTACTTTAGGTCTTAGCCCTGTGAAAGCTTCTGCCAAGCATCTTGGTCCTTGTTTCTGCAGGCAAGGTCTCCATGCTGCCACCCAGCATGTACAGGCAGGGGAGGTGGTGCCTTCTGTCCTCACCCACACCTCCATCCCCTCCCTGAGAGACAAAGGTAGGATGTTGATGTCCACCGGGGCTGGGTGCTTGCTCTCCCCACTTCCTGCACAAGACTGGCAGATGGCTCCTGTTTGCTGGAGCTGTGTGGCTCTGGCTCCTGGGCTGGGAGCAGCTGCTGCTGCCAGGCGGAAGCACTCAGTGAGGCTTTCCTAGACAGCTTTGAATGGGAGCCAGGAGCCCTCTCGCTACAGGAGAAAATCCACGAGGTCAGGAAATACAGCAGCGGCAGCTCTGGCTCCACGCTGGGGCTGTTGGCTTGGCACGCGGATCCCAGCCCTCCTGTTTCCAGACGGTGCTCCTGGAACTGCTCTCCTCCTTGCTGTCTCTCTCACCTGTTGCTTGACAGCCTTGTGTGGCTTTTGGGGGATGCAGTAGTGGAGTGCTGCAGAGGTGATAAATTCAGATAGGGAAACACTAGATGGTGACCTGGATCAGACTTTCAGATCTTGAAGAGCTTGCAGAAGATGGAAGAAGCACTGTTCCTGCTCTGTGTAGGACTGGGAGGCTGTGCTTTTGTGTTTCCCTGTTATTTTGTGGTCAGCTGTGTGTGGGCTCTGTGCTGGCTGCTGAGCAATAGAAACTGGAAATCCTCGCATCAGGAGAAGCTTTCACAACCACCAACTGTCTGTAAACCTCCATCCGGTGTGTCACCAGCATGAAAACTGTGGGGTGTCTGTTACTGTCTCTCTCACAGGAACCCCGCTCTCTCTTCCCTGCGTTTGTTTTATAGGAAGCCAGAAACATTACCTTTGAGATGGCTGTTGCTTGAACCAGACCCTGTGGTGGTGATGATGGTGATGTTCCTGTGGCGTTGAGGAACAGCCACTCCTGTGTTGAAACCATGGGTGGGTGCATCGAAGAGCAGCCTTGCTCTTCCCATGTTCAGGAGCAAAAAGTGTGGTGGGGGAGTTATGGTGTTGGTAAGGTCACCTCAAGGATAGGACCAGCTGCCCAACTCTGTGGCAAAGTTTGCCCATATGGAAATCCCTGCTTTCCCTGCAGCTGTTGGCCAGGCTGCTTCTTCTGTGGGATTTGCCTTTGCTCTGGTGTGCAGTTGGGTTTGCACGCTGCCTGTGAGGAGCTTGCATTGGGGAAAGGAAGCGAGCTCGCCTGAGCATTGATTTTAGCACACATTAATTCAGGCAGCTCTCATGCCCAGAGCTGTCCATCATTCCCCACGCTCTCGTTCTGCATTAGGACATGTTTTGCAGCAATGGTATGGAGCAGTCAGGTAGGCTGCACCTGCCCTCCTTTGCAAGCTGCAGAATCTCTCCTGCCACTGCAGGGGTGAGGATGGCAGAGCAGTGGAGAGTTAGCTGAGGTGACAGCACCTTCGAGGGATGGTGTCAGTGAGCAAACACCAACACTGCAGAATTCTTGTATGTAAATTGTCCATGTGCTGGCCACGAGCGGTGAGTAGCAATAGCTCCTTTGCCCCCCTCATTTTCCTTGCCTCTTGGGTGGGTGGGGAGTGGGAAGATGTGGGTCTGTGTTTCTGTGGAGGAGCCAGATCTCAAAACTCTGTGCTAAGGTGGTGTGCAGGGCTTGCTAGTGTGTGGTTGCCCCTCTGCTGTGGAGTGGAGCTCAGCTGGGGTCTGGAGCAGGGGAAGACACTCAAGCTGACGTGGGTGACTACCTTGTCCACCACCTCCTGCTACACTGTGGACCATAAAGCTGCTATGGCTTTGTGGAATGGGGGTCTTCCAAAGGAATAGGCAGTGCCTTCCACTGGGGTGGTCTTGAGGGAGAACCCCCTCCTTGAGAACTCATGTCTTCTCCTCCCCATGTTGAGTCAAAGATTTTCTCACTGCCTTAGCAAGTCCTACAGGCCTGGGCAGTTGTGCCCTTCTCCTTGAGCATCTTTGTAGCAACTGCTTCATTGTCAGCATCAGATGCAGAGCAAGGACCATTGGAGCCACTCGTGGGCCTTTATTTACACCCTCCATGTGTTTTGCTGGGGGTTGCAGGTCTCCCTGCTCTGTAATGAAAGGTGGGAGCTGGTTGTAGTGTTTCTTCAGACCCTCAGGACCCCTCTCTGTTGAGCTGTGAAGCTGTTTGCTGCAGGAGTGATCCCCTCCTGGACAGCTGTGCTGGTGGAGATGGTCAGTCAGCATTTGCTCCTCAGTCCCCTTTTCATCCTAACTGAGAGATCAGAAGCTTGGGGTGGGGATCTCTCTTGTCCCTGAGAAGCAGTGCATGTGAGAACATCATGTACGTGAGGGCATGCATTAATGGAGCAGAGCAACGTGTGTGCAGTCAATTAGTGAGATCACTTAGATTCTCTCCTGTAGCCTTGCTTTCAATCTGCATCTCTTCCCGGGCTGTCAGAACAAAGGCACATTGGACTTTTCAGGGGAAGCACTGGGTAGGCACTTCTGGGTAGGCACCTAGGCTATGACATTATTTGCACTTCATGTCCCCCCACCATCACCACTCTTGCATCACCACCTTAACTGCTTCTCCAGCAGTGAAGGACAGCACAGCAAACCAGAGGTCCTGCTTGGCGTCATATTTGTTACCTGGTTGCTCTTTTGCATCCCTTCCTTTGCCCTTCTTTAGGATTCTGGATGCTGAGAAGAGCATGAGCTTTGTTTGCCTTTCTGCTACCAAGGCAGCAGCTTAGAAAAGGGCTTCAGCAAGAGGTGGTTGTGTCTGATTGCTGCCTGCTTGAGTGGGAGATGGAACTGTCTGGGTGGTTTAGGGTTGCAGTCAGGTGGGGATTGAAGGCAGAAAATTCTGGCCTCCTTGCCATTAAGTCTTTGCTGTGTTAGCAAATGCATCAGCTGCAGTCTGGGTGTAGAGCAGCCTTTGCCGGCACAGTTCGTACCAGCTTCCAGAGTTTGGGAGCAGGGCTGCCAAGCCTGGGGAGGAGGGTGGAGTGATTCAACTCTCTGGGGTGGGGGGGTGGAGGGGGTTCTAATCCCTGTGAACACGAAGGGCATCTGACAAGGGGAACTGTGAGCTTTCCTTCCTGCTACCTGCTGCATTTTGGGTGGCTCCCCAAAAGAGCTTGCAGATGGTGGCTGAGAATGAGTAGCTGACCCTGGAGTGACTTTCAGTGGGCAGGGCCTGCAGTCCAATGAGGGTGGATTTCTATTTAAACCTTTGGGGTTTTGTAATCTTCCTGAGTTAGTTCCTCTTTCTCAGCAGACTTGGAGCAGAAATTTAAGGGAGGAGCTGGGGGGATGTGAATCTTCTTCTGCTGAAGGGCCATGGGAGGTACACAGTACTGCAGAAGTGTGGTTTGCTCATCCTGACCCTAATCATCATTCTGTCAGCACCTTTTGTGACAGCATCTCTTTCCCCTCTGTTGGGTGTGCCAAATTCAGCTCAGGGAGCAGGGATGCCCCTTCTGCCGTCCCCCCTCTCGAGATGGCAGCGCCGTTAGCTGGAGGACGGGCAGAGGGTGTGGATGTGCACTGTCTCAACCCTGCCATGTGGATTGAGGTTTAATGCAGCCTTGAGGGTGAAGACATGGAGGTAACAGCATATTTGGGCAGGGCTGGACCTTTTTGCTTGCTCTCATCGGAATTGACATCCCAGCCTCATTGGCCAAGGGTTTCAAATCTATCTAAAGATTTTGGATTGTCAGCTTGAGATAAGGTCAACTGGGGACAGTGCTCAGCAGTTCTGCAAAACCAGACCTCTTAAACTGGTTACTTTACGGGTTGATGTACACAGCCTGTACCCCTGTTTTCTCATCAGTAATGCTCTCCTACCTCTTGAAGTTTGCTCAAGGAACCTGTGAACTTTGCATCCAGACAGTCAGGCTGAAGGATTGCAACAGACCACGGGATAAACAGAGTTTTTGTGTTCGGTTTGATGAATTATTTTGCCTATTTTAAAGTAACCTCTCTTAGCATAGTGACCATGTTTGTCCTTGCAGGTGGTGGTGCTCCTGGAAGTCCTGAGCTGGAGTCAGCTGGAAGATGACCGAATACAAGCTGGTGGTGGTGGGAGCAGGTGGTGTTGGGAAGAGTGCTTTGACGATACAGCTCATTCAGAACCATTTTGTTGATGAGTATGACCCCACGATAGAGGTAGGTGGCTCTGGGCATGGGGTCTGTCTCTCTGTCTGTATGTTTTCCTCTTGCTTTTCTCCACTTTGTCTCCAACCCAGAGCATGCTCAGTTTGGTCTCAAGTCTGAACTCGAGCAGGGATGTTCCTCTTCTTTGCAGAGCTATTCTGAGTCACTATGTGTGTGTTCAGAGGTCACGGTGACCGACTTACATCTCCTGCAGAAGGATAGTGGTGTCTGCTGAAGAGAGCTGTCATGGGAGGCAGCAGAGGCAGGCAGAGCTGGGCAGGGGCTGAGAGGCAGCACAGAAGTCCTCCTTTCTGATGAAATGACAACATAGGGAGGGATTAAAGGTTTAGAATTGAAGAGCCATTTTGTGCCTGTGCTTCCATTTCTCTTCCCGTGAAATCAGAGTAAATGTATTGACTTTTTCTGCAGGATGTTTTGAGCTTTACTGATGAAATGGGTTTTATCAGAGCTTGGTTGTAGTACGTATGTCTTGCAGTTTGAGTAAGACATGCTGAGCAGCTGAACTGTTGTGGCTCCCAGAGTGCTGCCTCTGCTTCTTCACAAGGGGTTAAAGGGTGATGTGTGTGTCTTAGTTAGTGTGCATGGCAGCACTGACCTGAAGAAGCAGGCAGGGACCCTGTGGCCCTCACAGGCTGTATGGGGGCGGAGGGGGATCCAGTCTTCAGTATCCATTGTGCTATTACTATTTTCTTTAATTTTTCAAAACCATATTCCATTCTCCGTCTGCTTTCACTGTAGTTAGCGACGTGCTAATTAGCCTCTGCATGACTTACACCTTTGTTGGGCGAGATGTGGGCAGCAGCCACCGCTCTGCACAAGGAGTAAAGTCCACCCTGGGAAGGCAAATTGCAGCTCTGTCATGCCTCTTGGACAATAACCTCTCTGTCTGCAGTCCTACAGGATTCTCTACCAGATGTGTATAAATGCAGCTGTGGTTGCTGCAGTTATTATTATCATAATGGCAAAAGGCCCCAGCTGGGATGAGAAATCTATTCTGGTAGGTGTTGTATGTGTAGTCCCCACCCTGAAGAGCTTACAACTTACATAAACAAACAAGACAAGGCTTGGTAGAAAGGCAGAAACAGTCTTACAATCCTACAGATGGGAAGGAGAGAAAACACTTAAAAAGCACGTGCTATTACATCATTTGGCCAAGGTCACCTAGAAAGTCCATGGCAGAGACTTGAATTTAATTTAGGGCTCCTGAGTCTCCTTGCTTATGGATGCAGTTGCCTTCTTCCCCAGCTCCTCTCCCCTCATGTGGCTGTCCCCAGTAGCATTGTATACTTTTCTCAGAAACCCATTCCAGGTTGTTTTTGGCAAAAGAGCTGCTCATGGAGAGCAACCTCCCTGGGGAGACATCTGCATGGGTGCATCCTCTCTTGGACCTTAGGTGGGCAGAGGCAACTCTCACCCAGTGATGTGTTGGGTTTTGGCATCCTGTGGTTTTTGTCTCCAAGCTGCCTGCTCCCTGTACGTACCCTGCAGGGAATTTTCTTCATGTAAACAGGCAGCAGGGAATGTAAACCTTGCATGGCATTTCCCAGCACACCCTCCTCACCCTACCCTCTTCTGCAGTGCCCTGGGAGACGCCTGCTCTTTTCTCCACTGTTCACTCGAGCCCCATTCTGTTTGTCTCCTCTTCCAAAAGCTGCCACAAGCTGCTCTTCAGCCCTCTCACCCCTGGTACTTTTCCACCTGCAGGTCCACCAGCCCTGATGCCTTTGCAGCTCCCTTGGTTGTACCCTGCTTCCCCTGCTACCCTGGCCAAGTACTGATTCATTTCAGGGTGATTCCTTTTAATTATGCTTCATTTTATGGGGATTTAAGACACAGAGAGCTACCTGCCAGCCATCCAAATGTGACCAACAAACCACCTTCCTGTGACTAAGCTGCTTTGGATCATGCCCAGGAGCTGACTATGACTGTTCAGCCAGCTAACAAGCAGCAGAGCAATGCTGAAACAAGCAGGATAAAAGGGGGGGGGGGAAGAGGATACGTGCATGGAGCAAAGGCGTTACCTGTCACCCACATGGATTGAGCACAGGCTGTGCTGCAAAGGGGGGTGCAGGTGGATTGGGGTGCACTGAGAAGATGCTCCCCACAGCAAGAGGGGTGGAGGTATGTCCCCTGTCTGGGGCAGAGACCCTGACTGGGTGTCTGCTCCCCTTCTTCCCTCCTGATTCACCAGTGCAAATGTTTGGCTGTGTAACTCAATGCTGTCTGCTCCACTACAGCACACTCTCACACAGGCCAGCCCTTGGGCTGCCAGGGAGCTTTAGAACCTTTGTTTTGGGAACAGGAGAGCAAGGAAATGTATGCTACTGGCACTGTCCTATGGTGAGTAAGCAGGGATGGACTAAAGAGTTTCACTGTGTTGAGAAATTCTTCAGTTCATCTTCCAGCTCTTAGCAGCTTAAAGGGCTTCCCAAACCTCTGGTCATATCCTGACTGTAGTGTTTAGCAAATGGGCTTCTTGGCCTGGTCTGCCAGCACAGCTGGGATGCCCCCCGCATCCACCTGGGATCTTCAGTCTGAACCCCAAACAGGTGTTGTTTCTGCTGCCTGGCACTTCACAGCTGGGTCTGGCTGCTTTCCCCTCTGACAAAGGTGGGGTGGGGGCTGCAGAGGAGCCCTGAGGCTGCAGGGTGCTGGTGTGGGCTGGTGGCAGCTAGCCCTGCAGTGGCAGTCGTGTCACCTGGTAGCGTGGCAGGGATGGCTGAGCTGCCATCCTGAACTTCCTGCAGAGGGGGAGGTCAGATGAAGCTGTACACAAAGCATTGATGGGGAGAGCTTGTCCCATTCCTTTGCAAAGCATCCTCTGCAAGATTGTTTTATGTCTGTGCCTTGTAAGCCAGCTGGCTGGCCTTATGGGCAGTCTGTGATGACCTGAGCTGAGGTGTGGGATCTCTTGTCCATCAGCATGGTGGATGCTGGTGAGACCTCCTGGAACTGGAGACTTGGCAGTTAACTGTGAACATGTGTGCCGAGAGGCTGGTCCTCTGTCCCAAGCCAAGGTGAAGAGGTGGGAGGATGCTTTGTGGGGCAGAGGAAGCACTCAGGTCCCCTTGTGAAGGGGGAAGGAGGCTCCAGATACATTATTGATTAGAAATGGGAGCACATTCCTGCAGGGTAGCCTGCCAGTTGCCTTCAGAGCAGTTGGCTGGAAGCCAACCTTTCACTCCACACTTATTCTCGATGGGTCAGCAGTCCACTTTTTGGGAAGGCACAGCTGAGAAGGTCGTGGCAGAGCAGATCTCATCTCTGATTTCATAGCCCTCTCTGCAAGGTGAGGAAAGACTTTAATTAGCCCCAGCAAATGACGTTGTTGTAATGAACCAAAGGATAGAGGTTGTGTTGGCCCCATTCCCTTTCTGTGCTGCTGCTGGTCCTGTTGGTGACCTTTGCTGTGTCGGCTGTTTGTCTGCAGACCTGCAGAGCTCATCTGATAACATTGTTGTGATTGTTGGAAGAGCAGCCAACATTTGAATTAATTTTAAACTGCAGCTGTAGCCTCTGCGAGTGGCTGCAAAGCACTGTGTGGTCGTACTGCTGACTTGCACCTTTTTCATACCTTTCATTCTGGCTTCCTTCTCTCACTGAGAGTTGAGGATGCTGCACTGTCCACAGGGGATGGCTGTTGGTGAGGGATGATGGATGCCCTCCAGCAGCCCTGCTGATGAGACTGAGCACAGGGAGAAGCATAGTGGGAAGGAGCAGTGCTTTGAGGAGCCTGCCGTGAAAATGAAACTTTTTGAGGGATGCTCTGGGTGATTTCCAGACCTTCTCACATCTATGATAAGTTGTGATTGCCTTTGCTGCAGGGAAAATCCCCAACTTCAAAGGACCTGCCTGGATAGTTCTTAGCTCTCCTGGAGCCCTCTGGGCACAGACTGGTTGTGGGAAACACCCTGTTCACAGTGTGATTTTATTTTATTTTTTTCTCATGTTTAAAGAAGGGGTTTACCATCAAACCCAGTTTGAAACCTTACTGGTGGCAATATTGCCTCTGGTGCCTGATTTGAGATGCACTGGAGGCACTGGATTTCCAGCTTATCTTAAACACCTTCCCTGCAGATCACAGATAGCGACTGGAAGCCCTGGCTGGCCAGAGCTCCTTTCCTGAGTATCCTTCCTCTTCCAGCAGAAGGAATTAGAGCTGAACAATGCTTAGGAAATAGTTGTTAAGGGCTATGCAATGTGGTAGAGATGAAGCCGCACCTGGTCTGCCAGAAGCAGGGCTGGGAATGGGGAGAGCAAGCCAGGAGCTGTCTTCTCTGTGGTTCTGACAGACAAGGAGAAACCTGCTTAGCTGCTCCCTTTTTCCTTTGTTTTTTGGTTTTGTTGTTTTTTTTTTCCTTTCCCTCCCATTTTTGAAGCAGATTTGAGTTGTCTCTGTAATGGAAGATGAACACAGGCAGAGCATGACCTGGCATCTTCCCAGGGATGCACTCGCTGCATCCCTTTGTTTAGCCAGAGCCAAGCCCTCTTAATGTATCCTCCTCCCTTTCCCTCTCCTGGCCTGCAGGATTCCTACAGAAAGCAAGTAGTCATTGATGGAGAAACCTGTTTGTTAGACATCTTGGACACTGCAGGGCAGGAGGAGTACAGTGCCATGAGAGACCAGTACATGAGAACGGGGGAAGGATTCCTGTGTGTCTTTGCCATCAACAACACCAAGTCCTTTGAAGATATTCACCAGTACAGGTCAGTATCCTGGGAAGGGCCTTTTCCTTCTTGCTCTGTGCAAAGGGGAGGCCTTGCTGCTGCACACTCCTGCCCACCCTTTTAGATCAGGCCCCATGGTGGAAGCACAGACTGCCAGCAAAGACAATTAGCTCAAGTGGCCATTCCCCAGGGAAGAGACAGAACAGACTGCTAATGTCAGTGACTCCAGTAAAACCCTTCCAAAGGGATTGCTTGTGGCCTTTGGGGACCTGGTAATGTAATGTTTAAGTGTTTATGGTGACTAAAGGAGAGCTGATCCTGTATGACCCCCTCCCTTCCCTCCCTAATTAGTGGAATTGCTTTGTTAGCGCAATCGATCTCAGTGACTTCTGCTGGCCCCAGAGCTGGGAGAGGAGGCTGGGAAAGACAGGGAGAGCTGCTTCCCCTGCTGTCCAGTGTCATGACCAGGCTGTGGTCTGCCAGCTGCACACATGTGGGGAGAGACAGTCCTGTCCCACTGGAGCTTCGTTTCAACCAGGGCCAAGATGGAGCAGAAGGGGAGTCAGGGCTCCAGTGAGGTGATTTGCCCAAGATGATGTATGGGGAAGCGGTGACAAAGCAGGGACCCTGTCCCGGCACCCATCCCATTTCTCCTCTCCGTTGACATTACCCCTGCAAAGCTGGAGAGTCAAGGAGATGATACAAACACAGCAGGAATCTTCCCTGTTCACCCCAATGCTATGTTAGGGAGGGATTGCTCTGCTTGTGCCTTTTTCTGAGACTTGGCTTGTGACGGCAGGCACTTGGCAGAGGATGCAGGAGATGGCCCTGCCTGTCCCTGCTCTGTCCACTGCCCACAAGGGACTGTGTATCCCAGTCCCTCATCATAAACCAGGGTCCCAGTAATCCTGTTGTTCTGAGGACAGGCACATCCCTTCCTTGCTCCATAGTCAGTGGTGCTGCTCAGAGCTGCTGAGATGCTTCAGTCTCATCCAAAAGGCTGTTCAGTGTAATAGCTGCACAGGTACACTAATTTGACTTCTTTTAGCTGAACCAAAGGAAAAAGGATGGGATTTTCCTAAAGCTCCTGAGGGATTGAGCAGCATTCATCTTGTGCTGGGGCTGATGCTTGTGAAGTTGCTCATAGGATGGCTCGATTTCAAGCCATCATGATCGTGATGTAAATCACTGGCTTTCGTCTCCTTTAGCCTGTGCTCTTTGTGTTTGCACTTTTAAAAGAATATTCCCCAGAGAAATGCTGGCTCTCCCTGGTTAGTAATCATTTGGAGGTATCTCCTTTCAGCTAAGTGTAGCCTGTGCACTAAATTTAGTACTTGCATTTGCTGATCAGGATGTTACATAGAACATTTAAATGGCTTTATGGCATATCGTGCCATATAGTCAGACTTCATTTCTATGTTCTACTACATTAGAAAAAGATGATTGATTCTTTTGTGTGTGACACATGTCCAGCTGCCTTTGGATGGAGATTTGCATTCAATTAAAACGTAGAAATTGGCATTTTAAATCTTTTAGTAGTTAAATTAAAACCATGTTAAACGTTCTGGATTAATGAGCAAAAGAAAAGCTGTTTTGCATCTGAAGCTAAATGATTTATTAAGCAAAGGAAGTTATTATCTATCAGAAGGGAATTGAATGGATTGTTTGTGGTCATAATGGCCTTCAAGATTTTTAGAAGTGGTAGATCTCATCCTCGCCCACCTAGTTTTAGATCCAATGTTGGAATGAAGAAGTGAGTGTTACAGCTTTTTTAGTTCCCAGTTGGTTTCTCAACTTTGAGTGACCTGAACTAAACTGAAAGGGAGCAAATACTGCCTGTGCATCTGCAGAAAAGGTTACAGCTGCCAAAAGCTGCTTTATCAGCTCAGCAAATTCTGGTTGCAGGTGAATGGTTCCCCCCCCCCCCCCATTTGGGGGGGATTACTTGATCTAAAATGTTGGAAATAGCACAGCTAACTGCTTGAGAATTCATTTTTATTTAACTTAAACTATCTTAAGCTCATGTCTTAATATAGATTGTCGTAATTCACATTGTTTTGTAAATAGCTGCATTTAAAGAGCAGAAGTATGTTTAGTTCTCATTTCCAGACTGTGTTGCTGTTTACTCACTTGTGTGCCGTAGTCATTTACATTTTCCTGAAAGCTCAACACAAGGCACTCAACAGGAGCAAAGGGTAGCTGTCAAAACTGGTGGGGAGTGTTCTGGAGCTGCCCCTTCACTTTTTCACACTTCCTCCTCTTGCAGGGAGCAGATCAAGAGGGTGAAAGACTCAGATGATGTTCCCATGGTGCTGGTGGGGAATAAATGTGACCTCCCTGCCCGGACAGTGGAGACCCGGCAAGCGCAGGACCTGGCCCGGAGCTATGGGATCCCCTACATAGAAACATCTGCCAAAACCAGACAGGTAGGAGGAGACTTTTAAACAAAACGCTCTTTTTTTCTTCTTTCCTCCTTTGCTGCCCTGGAGGGGCAGCAATGGGCAGGCACCACCTTGCAGACAGATGGGTGTTAGGGCTGGGTTTAGTTGCTTCCTTGAGGCTAAATGCTCCCTCATGATGTTCCCTCCCCAGTCTGGGCTTGAGCCTCCCATCACAAGAAAAGCATCATCATGCTGTGGCAGCAGTGAAGATGCCTTCTCAGGGCATTGTCCAAGGCTCTGGAATAACCTCCATAGTCACTTCAGGTCAGCTAAGCTCAGGTCACTTGGCTAACCTCACCCATGGTCTATTTTGGCAGACCTACAGGCAGAATATACTGGGGCTGGAAGGACTGTCCGGGGCCCACAGAGCACAGAGGTGGAAATGGAACAACTGACACCTTCAGTGGTCTAGTGGTGGCTTTTCTCTTGGGTGGTAGACCTCATTCAGACTGCTGAGAGCTGATGGATCTCAGGGACTTCAGAGCTCCTTGTCCTTGTGGTTGTTCATTCAATCTTGCTCTCTGTTTGAGGGCCACACTCAGGTCCTTGTTAGTCTTCCCATCTTGGTTCTGTACTTTTAACACTGGAATCTGCACTGCTGGACAGTGCTAGAGACACCTTGCTGGGGAGCAGAGCCCTCTCCTCTCTCCACTGTCCCTCCTCAGAGTGGGCAGCTACTTCAAGCTGTGCTTTTTCCCCAGGGCGTTGAGGATGCCTTCTACACCTTGGTGCGGGAGATCCGGCAGCATAAGCTGCGCAAGCTGAATCCCCCGGATGAGAGCGGCCCCGGCTGCATGAACTGTAAATGTGTGGTATCGTGACTATGGTAAGTGGTGGCAGCAGGACATGGGGTGCACTGGGGGAGCATTGGAAGCAGGGCAGGAGGTGACTGCAGGTGCTCTTGCCTGCAAACAAATGCAGCGGGATCAATTTCAGCAGCAGGTATTTTTTTAATGAAACACCTTTCAGACTGAAATAGCATTTTTCTGTCAAAACATAGGTAAGTCAAAATTCCCACTTTCCTGAGGAAGTGTGTGGCAGGAAAGGGTTGTTTATTTTTCCCCCCTCATTTTGTACAACAAAATTTTATACAACTGAATTTTTTTAAAAAGCATGTTTTGTTGTGCTTTCCCCAGAAAAGCTTCTTCCCATGCTGCTGCTGTGAAAGAGGAGTTAAGCTGGTGTTGAAGGTGTACAGATCACTGTATGCTCACCAGACTGGCTCTAGAAGGGTTCAGATGTAGAGCTGGCTGGGTGCATTGCTTCCTAATGCACTCACAGAAATTGCCTCTTCCTAAAGCTTTAGAGCAGACCTGTCTTGCTGTGAAAGTCCTGTGTTCCTCAGAAGAGTTTTCCCCATTAGATATATCCCCTGGGATATTTGGAACTGATGCAATGTTGAGAATTAGCCATAAGGGGGCTGTTTGCTTTTATAAATTTTGTGTGCTGGAGCCAGAAACTGTGTTTTTCAGATTGTTTATGTTCACTTGCCTGTTTTTCTTCCTTTTCTTTCCTTGATTTTTTTTTTTTAAATTATGGTTTATTTAAAACACTGATGGATAGCAGTCAGGGAGAGTTCCTATTGTTGTCCCTGCATGTGCTGGCTGGCCTTAGGTGAAAGGCCTGGGAATATCCATCTGTGTAACCAACTCCTTCCATGGCAGAAATTTAGAGAGGTGTAATTGGTGATGAGTGCACCAGGAAGATCTGTATCTATGGACATCTGGGACTAGGATATGGGACAAAAGCGTGCATGAACATTGCCCTTAATGGCTTTTGGGGAGTCTCCCAAGCACCTGAACTGGCCCTTCACCCTTTTAAGCAACTGCTGGAGTCCTAAAGAGAAGTGCACTGTATCCAGAGTTGGTGTTAAGAGGGTTTTATGAAGGTGGAGATGGGCAGCAGGTTTCCTCTGACGCTTTTTGAGCTAGAGGCCGTGAGTACAGCAGAGCTCTTCCTCCTGCGCCCCACTCCCAAGGAAGAAAAAAGGCAACTAAACAGTGCTGGCAACATTTGCTTCCCTATGAGCACAAACCCACTCCAGAACCCCACCCCTCTGCTCCCAGCTGAGGCATGTGAGGTCGGCGGGGGGCCGAGCCGAATGCTGTGCCCAGCACACTTATCACTGCTAAGGGAGATTTTCCAGATGTTTGTGTCCTCCAGATGTTCAGGAGCGTTTCCTCCGGATGGGGATATGAGCTCAAGACTTGTTTCCTGCTCTGGCTCACAGCTGACGGCATGGGCTTGGCAGGCGCTGCTGCTCTCTTACAGCAACTGCCAGGAGCCCAATCCCCATCACAGCCCAGTGGCAGCACCAGCTTGGGCAAGAAGGGCTGGGAAGGGGTCACTTGGAAACACTCCTCTCTTTTAAGAGAACATGCCCTGTGAGTTGCCTATGTCTTTTTCTGGTCAGGCAGAAATTGGAAACCAGAAATCCCAGCTTAATGTAGCTGCAGTGACCAAGAGTAGAGAGGGAGGAACATCAAGGCACAAAAGAAGTGAGGCAAAGACATGCTGGGATTTGGGGAGGAGAAAGGTGGGTGTGTGGCCAACAAAATCTGGCTGCATTTGCCTTAGACTCATTTTGTGGTTCCCATCATCCTTGGTGGAAACATCTTGCCAAACAGTGCCCCTTCCCACAAGGAGGTTCAGAAAGAGGCATGTCTGGTGAGGTGCCCAAGGCTCACCCATCACTCCACCAATTCCAAGGCTTGTTCTCTTCAGCAGATGTGCCGATGCTTTGCTGAGCCAGGCCCACACCTCTAAGACCTGTGTAGCTTTTTGCTTTTGCTCTGTGGGCACTAACAGGGTCATCCCAAAACGTGACAGGTGAGTACTGGGAACAGCCCCACTGGCTTTGACGAGGAATGGGTGCTCATGAGTGTCCTCTTCTGTTTCAGCTGACTGGACCGTGTCTTGGCGAGGTTCCCACTGTGCAGTGCGCAAGGAAAGAGGTGAAGCGAAGGAAGAAGCAAATGGATTCAGAGGAGGAATATGGGGGGGAGAGGAGGAGGAAGAGGACAGGGGGAGCATGAGCCCCTCCAAGGACTATCTCGCACTTCACCCAAGCCTGCGGCAAACAACTTTTTTTTTTTTTTTTTATCCCCATCCCCTCATCCTTTGGCCTCCTCCCACCCCGGCAACTGTACAAAGCCACAGATTGAATCACAGTAAATTATTATTTGATCGTCTCAACAAATCACCTTGATGGCTGTGTCCTCCTTCCAGAGGCTGCTTCTACCGCTGCTCCGGAAGGATCGCTGGTGGGATGGCAGGGAGGAAATAGTGCTGAGATTTGCTCTCCACAGACCAAGGTCATGTTGTAGATCATGGACGTGATTGGGGTGGGAGAGACAAGCTCTCAGGGCAAGACAGCTTGTCTCTGTCTCCAGTAAGTCTTTGTCATGTCCTCCCCAGCCCACCTGAAACTCTGCTGGCCCCAAGTTTTGGGAGGGTGGAAGAGTGCAACCAGTCCAAGCCCGTCCTTGGCACCCATTGAGTGCTTTGCTTTCAGCCTAGTCCTTGTGGGATTTATGGCCTCAAATGCAATGCCCAGAAGGGAAGAAGCAGCATCGAGGGAGGAGATTCAAGAGCTGGGTTCACCTCAGCTGGTACCAGTTTGTTGCTTTCCTGATTCCTTTCCTGTCAGCTTTCTGCGACAAGACTTCCATCATGCTCTAGAGGTAGAATTAGGACTTTTTAGTCCCTTCCAGCACTAGCTACGCTAACACCTGTATAGTACATACACCTCAGGCTGCTCCAGTATGTACAGGTAAGCAAATCCTCCTCAGCCCTGTGCACAGCTTCGTTACTGGGAGCAGGTCCAGAAGGGCTCTCTTGCACTGCACAAGCTGTCTGGCTGCTCAGCAACTTAAGACTAAAGGATTCAGGCTTCCAGTCCTTGGGTTTAGAGTGGGTAAGAGTGTTTTGGGTAAGGACTGATCTCTTGGGAACCTTGTCTCTGCTCAGCTCTGCTCCTTTGGGGTTTTTGCCTGAGGTCTGTCCCATGTGCCTTTCACTTTCAGCCCCAAGACAAGGCATTGCACTCAGTGCAGCAGGTGGCTTGGTACTTGCTGTCTTTCCCTCTTCCAAGCTATTGCACAGGCTAATTTAGCTGGCATCCAGAATTAGGAGCATCAAAGGGGGAAGGTGATCCAGCTGAGTGTGGCAGGGAGCTGTTCTGCATGGGCTAGCCCAGGCCTGAAAACGTGCTGGGTTTGGCAGCCAAGGCTGGTCTGGGTTGGGAGCAGCGAGGGTGGCGTGTGAGTCACATGCCTCACATGGCAAAACCAGTACAGAAACCCTGGTCACCCCCAGCACAAAGCCACAGCCCACCCAGGGCTTCCCACCATCCATGTGAGCAGTCTCCCATCACACTCCCCATCCAATGTCATGTCAGGTAGCAGCAGAATTAAAGCAGCAGAATTCAACTCCCATACTCCTTGGGGGTGCTGCCTTTGCTTTTGGCCTGGGCAAGAGAGGACTTGTGCTAATGGCTTGCTTTTTGTAAATGTCTGCTCTGAACTGCTGTGGGGCACAGCCCCCACCCTGGCTGCAGCTGCCTAGCACCCTGTTCCCGCAGGAGATGGGCCGATACCAGCTGGAGTGGGAGAAGTTGCCCAAGGGGAGAGTGCCCTGCCTTTAGCTGGGTGTGCTGTTTGCAGCAGCATCTGTCCCTGTGCTGGAAGGATTGCTGAAGATGCTGAGCCTGGTGTTATGTGATGGGACTGGACCAGAGACTCAGAAAACCTCCCACTCTGAGCTGTTCAAGTGTAAAGCCTGGAAGTATGGGGTTTGTTCCTAAAGTTGGCAGCTTGTGCCCAACTGGTCACAGGACAGAGGGAAGGGGTACTTTGTCCTTCTTGAAGATGACATGGGGGCCTTTGCTTGGTAGTGTTACTGCACTAGGAACCTGGTGCTCTGCAGTAGAACTTATCCCATCCTTCCCCAGGCCCTTGGTGAAAGAATGGGACAGATCTATCTGGAGGCCTTCAGAGGAGAAGTAACACTCTGGGGCTCTCTCAAGGACTGGATGGCTCTAACCACTGAGAGTCTCCTCTCATTTCTGGCTGGGAGTCAAATGCCATAGTCAAGGAGTGGGAGCTGTGGTCAAGGAAGCTGAGGAGCTCCAGGGAGCACCAGGGCTGAGGTGTCTTCATAGGGCAATAGCAATAGTTCCAAGAAACTGGCACATCTTGGTGAGGGTGTGCTAGAACAGCACTGGCCAGAGTATAAACTACTTACAAGACTTTGGTGAGGAGCAGGAAGCTGAAGTAGGAGCATCTCCCTTTCAGAGAGGTTTCTCCACACAGGGAAAGGTTTTCAAGCTTGTCAAACAGTCCTGGTCAGTAACAGACCATCAGAGGAGCTGGTTAGCTTTTTGCCATAATTAGAAGGTCACAAGTCCTCCTTGTCACACCTCCTCCTAAAAGTTGGAGGTAGGTTAGGAGCAAAAGGAGGTGCTAAAAGCTTGACACCACAGCTCTTCTGTGAAAGCCATGTATTAATTGTGTATTAATGTCGTACTGCATCTTTGTTGCAGGAGGAGAATCACAACAGATAAAGGTATGTCAGCTGTGATCTGGTCTCATCTTTGCTGTTGGCAAAAACCAGATTGTATCACTTCTCTCAGGTGGAGTTGTTAACTCTGGACTTGGCTTTTTCACTTGCTGCCTTGGTGCTGGTAACTTGGGAACAGGACAGCATCTTGCTGGCCCCTGACAGGCAGGAGGTCGGTACATGAGCTCACAATGTGTTCTCTGCTAGCTGAACTTCTCGAGTCTGAAAATAATACCAGGATTACAGTTTCACTGGAGTGAATGTAGGTTTGGAGAAGAAATTGAGGGATTTGATTTTCCCCATAGTTATTCAAGGCACATTTGTTCTAGAAGTACCTGCACTGGAAGATGGAGTTTCCAGACACTGCAGTTGTTTCCCTTATGACAAGGAGTTTGTTGTGTATCTCAGTTCTGCTTCTGTGGCACGTGGTCAGGTGAGCAGAATGTACAGTTATTCTGATTATTCCTGGTGCATAGCTGAAGCTGGAAGAGTCCACAGAGGTGAATTTTTTGCTATATTTGGGTACATCAGCTCATCTCTGGTTGTTGGGATCTCTTCAGCTGGTCACGGCAAAGCTGAACTAAACTTGGCGCTGTGCTGTGGATCTCCAGCCAGTGTGAAAACCGCCTCTGAGAAGGCTTCAGCCGGCATCCTGATTATGTTGAGACTGCGTATCCCATGATGGAGGAGTGCCACCTTTGAACCCATACTTAAATGACAGAATAGCTGACAAGGTCTGGTCTAGTCTGGTCAGGTCCAGACGTCTCAGCACAGATGTCTAATACGTGTTCTTCTCTCACATCATTCAAGTGCCCCACACCCTGTTACAGAGGGGTTGGGGCTCCAGAGACATCACAGCTGAGTCAACTGACAGAATTGCTTACAAGTCCTTAAAGATGCTGACTAAGTGCTGGAACAGATCTCATGCCTTTTGGTCTGTGAGGGCTTCCATAGGAGCATTCTCTCCAGCCAGCAGAAGGGTGACTCCAAAGCAGGTGAGCGCATGGTGCTTGCTGAGGGCTTTGGCCAGGAGACATTTCAACTCTGGTTTGGTTGTGTCCTGCACTGTCCTGGTGCCCACATCCATCTAGGTAAAGAGGATGCTGGTGTATGCTCTGTGGGCCTCCTCAGCTGCTGAGGCTGTTGGATTTGGGAGATGGTTTGGGAAGTGGTCAGGCCTGCCTCTTTCAACAGCCGGGCTGTTATTTTCTCCATACACTGCTTTATTCTTTGGGATGTACTGTAGGAAGGGGGTGACATTGCTCAGAGGATGGTGTGACAGCTACCATCTTGGCCACCAGCAGCTGGTGGGAATGGGAACAGGCAGATGGGCCTGGCCCCATGTGCAACTCCTTTGCTCTTGCTGGGGGTTGAGTACAGGATCTGTAGCTTAGGAGAGCCAAGGAACCAGCCCCAGCCAGGACTGCTGGGGCTGGGGGTGCCCTTGCTCTGCTCCCCAAGTCCCAGCCACTGCTGCCACGGCCCCTCTGCAGCACACGAGGAGCATGACAGCACCATGCAGCTCCCACAGGTGCCACAGCAGCAGGTGACAACAGCACACCAGGACTGCCATGGCAGCAGGACACAGCAGCACGTGAGCAGCAGGTGAACAGCCCAGCAATTCCAAGAGGAGGAACACTCCCAGGCCCAGCCAACCTCTGACTGCCTCTGCCAAACTGGCTGGGGCACAAAACTGCCAGACACAGCACACCCATCTCTCTCCCCCTGCTACATCCTGGGAGCAGAGCCTAAACCAGCACAAAGCATTGCTCCCTCCCTCAGCTTGGCTCTGCTCCAGGCTCCACTTAGCATCAATTATTCAGTGCCGACTGGCTGAAGCCTTGCGAAGGCATGCAGGGGTTGATGAGCTTTCCCTGTCATGGGAGGTGGGCAGGGATGGTGAGGAGCAGCCTGGGCTTGGCAGAGAGCCAGTGAGCAGCGAGGACAGACATGGTCACCCTGCTGGTTTGGCTGTTCTGAGCCAGGAAGGACAGGAGCCACAGGGGGCTGCCTGGGCACCAGAGCTGAGCACAGCCTGGGGAGTTTGCAGTTCTGCCTTGGGGAGCAGCCCTGGGAGCTGGAGAGCTGGTGTGATGACAGCAGTGGCTCCACCAGGAAAATGGGGATAGAGAATACTGGCAAATACCAAGTGCAGAGGAAGAGGAGAACCAGGCCCTGGCTGATAAGACCACTAGACTTTAAGCAGCAGCCTCAACACCATCTCCGGCATTCATTTGCCACTGGTCCCAGTGCTGTCCAGCAAGAGTGTGTCTGTAACCTTGGGCTTTGGGATTGTCCTGCTCTTTGTCACCTGCGAGCAGCACTCAGGCCCTGGGGGCACAGGAGGGGGCAAGGGGTACTGCTGGAATGATGCAGGGGCTGTCTACCCTCCCATCCCCTCAGGGACACGAGCACATCCCTGCTGCAGGGAGCATGCCACCACCTGGTGCTCCTAGCAGCAGCTGGAGGCCAGGCATGGCTTATGTTCACCATAAGGTCTTACACTGCTCTGGTAAGAGAGGGAAGGGCTTAGGCTTGCCTGGGGGCAACTCCTAAGGGTGGCCTTGCCCTGGGAAGGACTCTCTGCCTTGGGTGCTTGGCACCCCAAAACCATACCTGGGAGCCCCATCAAGCACCAGTTCTAGGCTGGGTATCCGTGTGGCTCCTGCATTAGCTGGAGGGATGCTGTCAGAGGAGGTGGTGGACCTGTGCCTGTCCCTTGGTCCCTGCAGGGACAAGGTGGAAGTACCACACCCACAAGGCCACAACTGGGCACATGCAGGGAGTCTGGGGATCAAGGATACCAATAAGCAGTATCTTCTTTTTTTTTTTTTCAACAACCAAGTGAACCAAGGCTATTTAATGGGGGAACAAAACCCTCAAACCTAGCACAACTCACTTTCCCTTAGGGAAACTGCCCTTCTGCTCTCTCCTTGGCAGAGATGCTGCTTTAGCAGTTGGTCCAACACTGTATCTAAACCCTGCACTGCCTGTCACGTAACTAACCATGGCAGATGTTTAGACCTGGTCCCACCTGGCACTGCCTGAGAGCCAACAAGTTCATGGGAGCTGAGGGCTGGGAGGTGACACAAAGCAGCTTGTGCAATGGGGCTGCTTGTGAGCACCTGGAACACAGGAGGGATGAGGTTTGCTTCACTCCAGCCCAGGCATCTCACCCTTGCTCAGGGCGCTGCATCCCTGTGCTGGCATCCAGTGTGAAATGGCACAGGAGATGTGCCAAGAGCTGCATCCTTAGGGCACTCCTGTACCAATGAACACTGGGGTGTTCAGTGGTCCTGGGGTTTTTTTGTAGTGTTGCAGACCAGGTTTTAAACAGTTAATATAAAGGAGCTAATTTAAGGGCACTGGAGAGCAATTTTTGTTCCTGTTTGAACTCTTAGGTGAGGCAGAGCAGTGATAGAAGCAGGAAAACCAGCCTACAGCACTCAGCAAGTGACACATGGGGATGCCAATTTCAGGCACTGCTCTTAAATCCTAGGGTGGCATTTAGCTAATTGTGGCCCCTCCATTTGCTGTCGGTCATTGTGCCCTCTGTGCTACTCTGGCACAGACAGATGCCCTGTGTTTACCATAAACATGCTGCTTAACACCAAGTGGCAGCTTTCTCTTAGGGGAGCCAGAACACTGCTCACATTTAACACCTCAAAGGCAATAGCACCGTGGTCATCTAAGTCCAGGAAGCCCTGGCCATGAAATCTGGGGTGTGCCAGAGGTACTGCTCACTCACAGCTTTTTAAAATGCATCTTCAGCTGTCAGCAGCACCACCTTTCGCTCCCAGTGACTGCTGTAAACGTGACTCAGCCCTGACTCAGGAGTGTGAGTCGCACCCACCCACCACCTGCTGTGCAAGGAGCTGTGTCCACCCGTTCCCATCCTGTCCAATTCTCCCTCCACTGCCTACGGGCAGGAAAACAAACACAAAATCTTGGCCAAAAAAGAAGCTTTGGCAGCTGTGTATCAGATGGGATGCTGCCCTTTACTCAGCTGGGAGAGGACAGTGGTAAGTACAAAGGTGCATTTTTCTTTCCACTGCTGCTGGGGATGCCTGGATTTAACTACAGTAGAAAATCAGGGAGGAAAACAGAGATGGAGCAGGATGGACCTGTTGCAGCTGAAGCATACCCAGTGAACCAAGCTGAAAGTCATCAGGAGAAGGCAACCAGTCTTGCTGCAGCTTCTGTTCCTGTAAGAAACCTCTTGGAGTCTGAACTTATGCTAAACTTCTTTAGCCATTATTATTACAACCATGTAAAACACAGCATCGAACACTCTGGACAGTGTAAAAAGGAATGATTGACTTTTTTTACCCCCAAAAACCTTCCTTTAAAAAAACCAAACTGAACAAACAAAAAAGCAGACATAAAAATGTTTTTTTCTTAAAAGTAATAATTATGATACATTAGAAAGAGTCATGGAAGAAGCGTTCCACGCTGTAAACAAGAATAGCAAATAAAAAGAAAAGCAGATGGTAGCCAGGCTCTCAAAGTGCATGGCTGAGAAACCCTGACCTCAACCTCCAGCCCCTGCTGGAGCTGGGTCCTGTGGCTCCTGCTGCCTGCCAGTGCTGCAGCCACTCAAAGTGCTCTATCACAAACAAACAACACAAAGGAAAACAAACCAAACCTAAAATAACCCAAACCCACAGCATTGGTCTTTACCTCTACAGGGAAGGCAGCAAGGCCAGCGTCGTCTCAGGGCTGCGAGAGCAAGGATGGGGGAAGCTGCTTTCCCATGTTTGCTCATGGTAAGAGTGGTTTTTGCTGAGGGCTTGAGACTGTTGCAGGAGACTGGGCAAGGGCTGCAAGTGGCTTGGGTCAGGTAATTTGTCCTGCTGAGCTGTCACCCTCAACCTTCTTCCCTTCCTATTCCCAGCAATAGAGCTGAGGCTGGGCTAGGCCTTGCTGCCACAGACCCACCATGGCTGCAGCTTTGTCTGCAGCAAGAGGCAGAGGAGGAGAGAGGAGCGAGCATCTCCTTGGGGATCATGCATTGATGTGTTCAAGAGAGAGCATCACACCAAGGACAGCAATGCACGTTGCTGGTTCCCAGCCAGCTGGGGCAAAAGGCCTCTTCCCAAACCTACCAGCTTGATAAGACCTGGAGGATGGAGAAGAGTTTCTTAGGTGGCAGAGTGAGGAGCTTGGAGACCTTCCCAGCAAGAAGTACACTGGTGGGAAAGAGGACCCTGTGTCCAAAAGTTCCTGAAACCAGCTGGTGGTTTCCCTCAGGCCTGAAGGTGACTGAGGGCCTTGCTGCTTGTTCCCGTTAAGGCTTGGAGGGAAAGACAACCCCCCACCTTTTGCCCCATCAAAGTTCATATTGAACATCATGCACCAAATGCCATGCAATGAGTACTGACAGCTCTCCAAAATTAGAGCAAACCACCTTTCAAAATGTTAATACTGCAAAACATCCCAGACAGACACTGGGTGAGGAGTCTGGGTGCACAAGCAACATGATGTCCAAAGGCTGTGTGCCTGAAGTAAGGGAAAATGGGTCAAAACAAGGGGAAAGAGGTCTCAGCTCTTGCATGCGCGATGCTCAGATGCGTTAGGAGGAGTCCTGTGTGGGCTTCAAGAAGAGGACAGAGCCCCAAGCTACAGAAGCCAAGCCAAGATGTGACCAACAGCTCTCAGATGCTTCTTGTTGCTTCCCAGCGAGCGCCAGTGGGCTGCTAGCAAAAGGCAGTGGATATCTGTCCTGAAATACTGCTCAGGTATTTTAACACACAAATACGTTTAACTATGCACAACTACAGAAAAACATACTCTAAATTAAAAACAATTCAAGCACCATTGTCCTAGAAAGGACCTGTGGTGTCTCAAAACACAAATACTGAACATTCAAAGAGCACTTTCCCTCAAACAGCAACACTTGACTCCTCACAACACCCCTGCGAGGTAGCTAATAGGGTTATCCCTGCTCTGCAGAGGATGGGCAAGGTTGGAGGCTCAGTGGAAGATGGGGTCTGGGACAGAGCTGGGGCTGCAATGGAAGCTGAGGGTGCTGTGGTCTGGCTCGCTGCATCCAAACAAAGATCCTGTGCTCCCTTCGACACTCCCTGCTGCAAACATAAACCACCACACGTACACAAGGCAAAATAAACCCTGATAAATCATAGAACCATAGAATTGCTGAGCTGGAAGGGATCCACCAGGATCATCAAGTCCAGCTCCTGGAACCCACAAAGTAATTTAGTGGAAGTTTTCTGCTGGGCTTTCAGTAGGCTTTAGATCAGGTTATGCAATTGAAGCAGCCTGTGAGATAAAAAAGTAGTTTTCAAAGCCTCCTTAGAACTTAAAGGAGCTTTTTCCCAGGATCTCCACTGAAGGGATGGGAGTCCCACCTAAGGTGGCATTTGCAGCCACCCCTTCTGGACAGCAAAGTCAAATCCACCATATCTGGACTACTTCCTGCTTTTTCATTGATCTGCCTTCCTGATGAAGTCCTTTCATCTCTAGGGATGAAGGAGATGCTGGAACCAGAATTTTGGACCAGCTCTTTCCATGGGGTGTCTCCACAGATCCCTGCACACCTCCAGCGCCCTGGGATGGGGAGATGGACAGGCCTCTAGGACTTGGTCCATGAAGGGCATGTGGGCACCCATCATGTCCAAGTTTCCTTCCTGTTGTTAATTCTGTGTGGGCTCTACCAGCAGGGCTAAGATCATGTTCTGGGCAATGTGCTCCCCCTTCCCCAATTCCTATGCCCTTTTCACCCTGACACTTAACTTACTCAAAGCAAACGTGGACTTATCTGGGGTACTGTGATTAGATGCCATCACACCTCCCCTGCAGCTTGGTAGTGCAGGCAGGTTTCCCGAGCCAGCAGCCCCTTTTCCTGTTTGGGGAACAGAAAGGCAGCGAGCCTGCTCGCCACACTGGCCCTGCAAGGGAAATGCCAGCAGAAAGGGCACTCAGCCCAAGAGACCAGGCTCCACCTTCATCACTGGCCTTGCTACCTTGAGAACCTGGGAAAGAACCACTCTGCTGGCAGTCCCCCACCAGGGTGATACCAAGGAGACGTCACAGGGACTCAGCAGCTGTTAAATCTGTCCTCCTGGACACTATCCACCATGGCAGCAGGAGCCATATACAGCCGGACACTGCTTTGTGGAATTGCATAGAGGGGGCAGCAGGCTGCCGGTGTCCTGCCAGGATGCCATGGCACTGCCTGGAAATCCTGCTGCCTACAGCTGCAGGTCTGGGAAATGAAATAAAGATCTATTGCTACAAAGGCCTTTGAAAGCAATGCTGTGGCTGTGCCGATGGGGCATTTTAAAGGAAGTGTTTCGGACTCCGACACCTTGCACCTGCTTCCTTGGCTGTGGGATCCCACAGCAGGCAGGAGCAGGAGAAAACACACAACACACTCACCAGCCCTGCCTCTTCCCCTAAGCAATGAGGCTTGGGGAGCTGTGAGGAATGACAAATGAAAGCATTTTCCAATTTGTCCATAGGAAACATGCAAATCCAATCTGCTGGTGTCTCCTAGGGCTGGTGGCCACCGCTTTGTCTCCTTGCTGGGCACTCGTACCGAAGCACAGCTTGATGTGCAATGGTGCTGTGCTGTCACCCTGACAGCCCTGCTGACAGAAGGGGATCCTGTAAATGGGGCAAGGGTGCTTTTCCAGAACCTGCTTCTTCTCCCTCACCTTTCCTATCCCCACTAGAATGTCACTGACTTGGGCAGCTTTGCCAGGGAAGGAGAGCCTGAAAGGAAACTGTTCTCTGAGCGGGATTTGGCAACCTGCGGTGGTAATTTTGGTTTGGGGCTCAGCGGGGGTCGTGGGGCTTTCAGTGCGTTTAATGGTTTCTGGAGGCTTTTCTGGACCTCCACCTCTTCTGGGTCTGGCGTAAGAGGTGGTGGCATGGGGGTGGCAGGCAGGGGATGTCCAGTCTCTGACAGAGGCAATGCCACCTGCTTTCTGTTCAAGAAGTCCTGCTCTGTCGCATGGGCCAGGTGGAGGGGAGTGGTGGTTTTGATAACAACGTAGGGGCTGTTCCCTTCCACCACAGGGGACGATGCCCGCTGGGTGGGGCAGCCCTCGGCCAGCCCTGCTGCCTCTGGCTCTCTGCTGGACAAGATGGGCACACTGCCCCCCGCCTGCCTGTGTGCAGGCAGCACGCCCACGGCCTCGGGCCAGCGCACAGTGCCAGTGGCACTGCCCAGCCCGTTGTGCTGCAGGCTGAGGAGCTCTCCTGTGGATGCAGCTTTGGATGCCGAGTGCTTCAGGCCCGTTTTGTCCGGCAGCACCGCCCTGCAGTGCCTGTCATCCGCCGCCTCCTCCCCACGCTCGCTCTCAGGGGAGCCATCGCTCTGTGATGTGCAAGAGAGCCGCCGGCAGCCAGCTGGCAGAGGATGGGGGGATGCGTTGAGCACTGCGTCTCTGCTCAGGGAAGATGCCTGCTCTCCTGCTGCCAGGGCAGCGGGATTTGCCTGCCACACTGCATGGTCCGTAGTGGAAAGCTCAGCGGTACTGGAGTCGGGAGGAGCCGGCCTGTTTTGGAGAGAGGAGTCTAAGGAGCTATGCTCAGCTGCGGCATGGAGGGAGACTCCATGGTACACCATGGCACAGCCAGGAGCAAGAGGAGGCTGCTCTGGAGATGGGGCCGTGGGCAGGAGGTGTTGCTGGGCCTGCATCTTGCTTGCCTTCAGAAGAGATGATGGCTGCCTGTCCACAGTGGGCTCCACCTGACCCTCCTCATCCAGTGGCCGCCCACCTGAAACAGGCACGTTCGTTGCTTCAGCCGCTTCACTGTCGTGGGAGGTGGGAATCCTCGCTTCCACCACTGTCATTCCTCCTGGCGTGCCAGGAACTCTGTGGGGATGGGGCTCCCTGTCTGGGGTGTGCTCACCCACCTGGCCGTTCTGGCCGTTGGCCGCTGCGTTTTCCTTTATGGCTACTGGGTTGAGGGAGAGCTCCAGGCCCAGGGGTTTCCTTGGAAACTCCTCCGGCTTTGCTGCATTGGAAGCAGAGAAAACAAAATAAAACCCAAACTGTGCATCAGTTTGTTTTTGCACACCCTGATTGTAGGGAAGACAGATGCTTCCACCCAACACATGCCAGCCCTTCTGGGCTGCCCTGGTTCCCAGGCACACCAGCGGGATGCTCTGGTCCCTGCTGGGCTGCCCACCTTCCCCTCTACCCACCTGGTGGGGGCAGGTCAAATTTCATCTTGCGCAGTTCAGTCATTGACACCTGCAGCTGCTCGATGACAGCATCGTCCTCGTACTGCAGGGAAGCAGCAATTTTCTCCTGCAGAAATTCACGTAAATCTTCCAGTGTCATCTTCAGCAAGCGCTCTGGGGGATGGGAGAAAGGAGTAATGGCAGTGGCACAGACAAATTTCAGGGTAGCACAAGCATGGGTTACACCATGCTTTGGTTTTATCTGGGATTCTGCTGCTGTTCCCACTCCACAGTGAAACAGCCTGAACGCTTTTGCCTCTCTCCCACCTTCCCACTATTTCTCAGGGTCATCAATACACGTATATATCCATGCCACCTGAGCAGTAGCTCCTCAATGGCAGGACAATGGCAGGGGTGGGAGCTGTGCTGATGAGGATGCAGGTTTTGGGCCATTCCTGGAAGTTCTCACCAATGCCTCTAGGAGGAGGAAAAGCTCCATGAGACAGGCCCTGAGCGTCAGGCTGAACAGCCACTGCTGGCAGCTGCCACCACCAGCCAGGGACACCAGCCTGCACCAGCCAGGAGGCAGGGATGCAGGAAGAGGTGCTGGCTCTTACAGGCAGGAATGGGTTGTAGGGAGGGATGCCAACCCACACTACACATTCCTCAGGGAGGAGAGATTTCACAGCCAGACTGAAACATCTGCCTGCCTGCCAGTTTACTACTTTTTGAAGACAAATAGGATACTTCAAGATTTATTTCTGGATAGCCTGTTCTTCATTTAACTGAAGGAAGAACAGGGTGGCTGTTTGCAAAAGCCAACACATGCAGTCCCGTAAATTCTGCTGGCCCAAAGGTTCTCATCATGCACTCCTGCCCCAGATGAAAGCCAGAAGAGTGACAGAGCAAGGCTATCAACTTATGGGAGTGAAGGGGTTTAAAGTTACAAAGATCTCAAGGTGGAAACATCACTGCCTTAATACTATGCAAGAAAAACAGCTTTTGATCATTTTATAAGTGTATTAATAAATTTACTTGTCCCTCTACAAACTTTTCAGTTGAACCACCACATAAAGCTCTGCAGATAGATGGGCTGCTGTCTGTATTGCTCCTAAAAGCAACTTGTGGGGCACAGCACACAGGAAGAGGTGGCTGGGAGTACTTCAGGTGTGGTTTCTGTGTGCTGAGCACAGCAAGTCAACCCTTGTGACATCTCATTTCCTCCCCAGGACTGTGCCTTTTGCAGCCAGCACAAGGCACCAAGCATGCTCTAAGTGGCCAGCTAGGCTTTCCAGGTCAGCAGCACAAGGGTGGCCCAGCACGGTGCCACCACAGCCACAGGGTCAGGTATGACCTTACTTTTGTGCAGTTTGAGGATGGTGTAAGCCATGGCCGTCAGCACCCGCTCCCCTTCCAGGATGTAGATATCCCACAGCCGCAAGGTCAGGGTGAACGGGGTCTGTTTCAAACACACAAATACACAAATGGGATGATGAAACAGAGGCTGCTGCCATCACTGCATCACCTTGCACCAAATCACACAGCAGGGTTAGGCTTTGCAAGCCAGGAATTCATCTAAAACACAAATATGTCTTTTATCATCTATGGTTTTGCCTTAAAGCTAATGAACTTGAGTGGCCGGGGAAATAATTAAAACCCATCCACGAATGCAGAAAAAGGAGAAACTTTCCTCACAAGCATGCTAGCACATGGATTCCCCTACCCTGGAGGGAGCACCATCATCTTTCAGCCTTGTGAGCACAAAAAACACCACCTGTATCCATCCAGATTCCCCAGAAGGGCTATTTATGGGATAGGTCTGAAAGCCCAATGATTGAATGTATCACTGAGCATTAAAAAATCACTCATTTGGTGTCCAAAGAAGAGGTCTTTCTTATATACAGGCTTATTTCTACCTGCTAAAAACACTTCTGCAAGAGGTTTTCATTTGCACCCAGACCTAATCTGACAACAGAATTGAACTCATACCCAAAATGATGGAGCAGGCCATACCTCCCAGCAAAGATCTAAGGCACTTCACGAACACAGAAATTAATATTAATCCTATTATGATGTTTAGGTTCAAATTTAGGATGCTGCACTTACTCTCCAGAGTTTGGCACAACTGACCATTGCAGCTCTTTTACCACATGCTACTGCAGTTAAAGGGATTTTGCATTTTATACAGCTTTTAGTGGCAAAAGCACTGAGTTCCCTCTTGAGGGGAAGGGGCCATCCACTGTTTTACAGAAGATGGGGCAGCAGAAAATTGAGACTGAAGCACACAGCTGTCCTAAATATTAGCAAGTCTGGACACTGCATTCAAGTCCAGCAGGCACAATGCTGACCCGAAAAATAAAGTAGTCTTGGCTTGGGACTAGCAAATTAGCTCTGGACAAATCAGGGTAATTTTCTCATGCTTTCACATGTTTCTAGTCCCAATCTGCTCCTCTGCCTGCAGCTGCTGCACTGCTATTTGCTGAGGTTTGTGCCCTCAGCTCTTTTTCTTCCTATGTTGTTTCCAGAGCCAAAGTGAGGTTAATTGCCTTTGCAGCAGTGCCAGTGGACAAGAGAAAGATCTCTCCCAACTCTGAAGCTTGTACTGCTGATGCTGAGCCATCTCCCAGCGACTGCTTGTGATGAGGCAGCAGGAATTGGCTTGTCATCAGTGACGTGCAGTTATTTTTAGCTTCTCCCTTATTAATATTTTTTGCCTTATGTGAGTGTACATAATATCCCACCTTATAAAATATTAACACCTTCTTCAAAGTATATTTACAAAAAACCCCAGGCAGATTAACTGTGCATGCAAACAACAGAGCAGCAAAAAACCCCCAGAGCATCCTCACCCGGTCAATGAAACACTGCAGGAACCACTTGGTCGTGTAAATCCCAGTAGTCATCTGCTCCTTGTCCTGGGGGAAGACAGCAAAGAGAGACAGTCATTTCACCTGGTAACCAGCTGGTTACTGGAGATTCAAGCAGCTCATAAGGCTTTGGGGGAGGTTGGCTGGCTGGTTGGTTGGTTGGTTGGCTTACTTATTCTGGGGTCTGGGTGCAGGATGTGGCTTGTCTGCCATCTCCCAGCAAAGCCCCTGCTTTAAGTACTAGTGTTGAAGCCCTGCTTTGGCCCTTTGCCCAAGACATGCATTGAAACTGATCCTCGATGTGCCCAGACTTCAGCCACAACACTGGAGAGGGATTTCTGGGAGAACCTTTTCTGGCCTAATACCTACTTCAGGAATTTACAAAAACCTTCCAGGAGCCCAAACCACTTACTCCTAGCAGACTACCATTTTTGTTTCCATAGCAATTCCCATGCGAGCCTCTCTGAGCACAGTCAAGCCAGCTTTGGAAGCACCACCTTTGTTGCATGGCATGGCTGTTGCAGGAGCAGGACAGCCTGACAGGCTAAAGAAAACTTTTAAAAACCTCACCATCATCACCTCGGTCTAACACTTGTCCATCTGGTGCACAGTGCTGGGATGCACAGAGCTCTGCATGCATGCAGAGCTGACATGACCTCTGCTGCAAAGCCAACAAAGCAGTGGGAATGGGAAGAGAAGAAGAAGCTCATGGGATCAACGGCTGGCTCCAGCCTTTGCTTTTGGCTGGTGCTATGCACCTGCAAGCATGGAGAGCCTTCGGGAGCAAGAGGAATGAGCAGCTTTCTGAGTTATTCCCATCCCCTCCCCTGCCCATGACTATAATTATGTGAAAACCTAACATGGCTCTGTTTCACTTTTACAGCCAGGGCTGGATCACTTGCAGCACAAAGCAAGAGCTGCTGCAGATGATGGTAATACAAACACCTTTTCCTGGAGATCAGAGCCACCAAGCCCCTTGGGAGCATAAGAAAACTTTAGGAGTCTGGCCACTGAACACCAACTGTCTACACCAAATGCAAGGGGGAGAAAGGCAAAAAAAAAAGGGGGTGAGCAGGTGCTGCAAAACAGTGGTCTGGACATTAGACTGCAGTCGGTGTGTCCTGCAGATGCTCCTGCAGCCACCAAATGGGCCTGTACCATCTGTTAGAGAGAAAAGCAACTGGACATGCCCAAGCAACAAAGCACCCAGCAAATCTTATGTGCCTCCTGACTTTAAACAACAGCAAAGCACTTGGAACTAATAATTACTGAAATAAGACTCCAGACAGACCAGCATCAGCCTTTGGGCTTTGCAGCTTGTGTAAGAACACAGCCCAGCCTCACTGCTGTTCCTCCTGCTGCAGGCTCTGTAAGCCTTCCTGCCTGGCTCTCCTAGGGAAGCCTTTAAATTTTAGCAGTCCCTCCACTAATGATGACCAGCAAGCCAATGATTACCATTCACCTCAGCAAGATTTGGGCGACCCATTTAATAAATGCCTGCCTCTGCAGCAGAAGCAGTCCTTTATGGTTAGAAATACATTCAGCTGTGCATCTGTTTGGCAGAAGACTATATGAACTGCTTTATCATTAAAATGTGGCATTATTATAGAAAGACTGATAGTAAAGAGATACCATGTGCTTCTTCAGTTTGGGAAACATTTTGTTTAAAATCTGCTCGTGGTGGGCTTGAAACCTCTGCAGCTTCGGGAACCCAGGAATGAAAAAACCTTAACAAGAAAAGACAAGAGAAATAAAAAAAAATCATGAAAGCTCTGGAGCAGTGACAGGGACAGCCTGATTTTCTATAAACTCATCTCTTGCATTGCCTTTTGAAGTTGGCTGAACCACAGAGTGCCCAGCTACCTCCTTTTCACCTTCTTTCCCAGAGGCCACCCTTCACTCCATCTGGGCAACAGGACCCTCAGACCAAGCACAGCTGGTCCTTCTCACCCAGCCCCACAGTGCAGGCCCACACAGCTCCTGCTGTCTGCCTGCGACTTGGCTTGGCCAAGAACTCTCCCAACACGCCTCTGTGCTTGCCAAGTTCAGAGAAAAGCTGAAGATGTTTGAACATCACAAGCTTGTGCAGTGCCCTGTAATCTAGTGGAATACAGATTTAAGACTGTAAAGTTATCAAGCCATAAGGTTTAGCTCTCTGCCCATAAAATAACCTTCTGTGCATAGATTACCGCTAACCACAAGTAAGATGAAGGTATCTTTAATGTGTTTGAAGTAAAATAATACACCACGCATTTAGTGGAATTACATCCACATTTAGTGTGGATATTCTTGGATGTACTTCTGTGAGACTTCTTATAAACTCATAACCTTGAGTTAATTGATTGCCAAGGGCAAGGTACCCTGGAGGGAGGACAGCACTTCTGTGAAAGTGTTAATTACTGAGCACTAAAGCTCAGGTGGATAAAACTCATTTTTTTGATAAGAACTTGTCTGCCTCCAAGAGTGAAGTTCAGCTCTCCCTAGTCAAGCTGTGCAAGTAGTTAAGCCTCACCCACTTTAATTAAAAATGTGAGGAGAAACAAGGCTCTACCAACCAACCTGAACAACCTTCCCTTCTTTTGCCCGACAGCCCCTGCCCCCAGCCCAGCCTTACCGTGCATGGCGTGGCGCTGGTTGGTGAGCAGCTGTGCCAGCGCCCAGAACGCGTCCTCTTCGTTCAAGTACATCAGGAGGATGGCTGCAATCTGGCTCATCCCTTGGCAGTAGCTCACTTCCTGCAACAGTCAACAGGGGCACACATGCTGCCGTGCTGGCAGAGCCTACCATAATGCTAAAGCTGCCTGTACTTCCCTCTCCTCTTCCAAGGTCTACCCCATTTCAAAGTCTTTACCATTTATGTCCAAAGTCACAGCTCCCATACGTCTACAGCACCTACCACATCACTGACTCACAGAGTAGTCTGGGTTGGAAAAGGACCTTTGAAGATCATCTCGTCCAATCCTCCTGCCATGGGCAGGGACAACTTCCACCAGACCAGGTCGCTCAAAGCCCCATCCGAACGGACTTTGAACACTTCCAGGATAGGGCATCTACAACTTCTCTGAGCAATTATTTCCATGCGTCACCACACTCATTGTAAAAAATGTTTTCCTTATGTCCAGTCTATCTTTGGGACGACAAACAGCATGTGGCTCTGATGCTGTTTTGGATTCCTTCAGCCATATGAGCACTGAAGTAATTAAACAGTAAATAAATCTGGTAAGCATTTATCTGGCATGAAAGAGGCTCCTTAACTAACCCCCTGAGCATCTTCTGGGAAAACTGTCCCCTCCTGGAGGTGGAGGCAGTAGGTTCAGCTGCTAATTTAGGCTTATTCTGCCTGTGTCCTTCAGCTAAAAATGACTGGTTTGCTGTAGTAAATCAGTTTTCAACAAGGATGCCATTTGGTGTAAGACAAGAAGTCAGAAACATGACAGACTGCCAGAAGACTAGTGTTGCTGAAAAGCCAAGGAGCAATCCCTTGCTCTTTGCTGACACTCATCCACACTGAATCTGCCAGATGTCATTTACCAGGTAACAAAATGAACAAGGGAATGAAACAACTGTGCAAAGATTCTTATGCTGCCTGAGAGTCTTGCAGCTCTCTGTACAAGACAGTATTAGGACTTAAAAGTGGGATTACCACTGGCTAAATTAGTGTGTGTTTATAGATATATATACACACGAAAATATATATGTCTACACAAATATATAAAGCTTTTCTTTAAATCTTTACATATATGTATATATATAAAAATAAATATATAAAGCACCACGCTCTTCCTGTTAACTGGACTTACTACTTACAGTGTTATAAACTGAGTATGCTGAGAGGACGTGGAAGAGTGCCTGTTGCCTGGGGAGAAAGAAGGATATTAAAACACCTGAGCACGAGGTCTCCAGCTTCATGAGCGCACCACTGCGTACACAAAGAGAGCAAAGATTCTGAAAACACCCAGACAACTGGTACTTAAGGCTTTTGCAAGGAGCAGGGCTCACAGAACCAGAAAGTATGTTCCTCAGAGACTGTGTAGGGCAGCCAGGTGTGATTTATCCCAGTGACAAAGTCACTTTGTCAAACCTCTCCAACCCCATCTGCTGTGGAGACCCCATCCCTCCCAGATCCTGATGGGCCCACCCCATCATCCTAGCCACCCCAAACCAAGCCTTCTGCAACTGTCACCCTTAGGGGACAAGGCACTGCAACAAGCTGTTGCTTGGCTCAAGAACTGGGGCTGAGCCTGGTCCAGCGTGGACCTCTCTTAAGAGAGAATCAGCAGCCCAGCATCTGTGGGTCGCACCGTGTGGTGATGGTTTGAGGAGAAGGCAAAGTTGGCTTTGCTCTCCTGTGAGCCACTCTGAGCCAGGGTGCTTCTGTCCACCCCATCCAGCTCATCCCTCACATATGCACTGGCACCACTGCCCATATAGCCACGGAAGCCTTCCATACTCACTTCACTCCATAGCGATCCCGAAACATGATGTGGTTTCGGAAGGTGCGGTTAACATCCAAATCTATCTGCTTGATTTCCGATGAAAAGCACTTTGCTTGCTCTTTCATTTGCTGGAAGGGAGAGGGGCAGAGAAGAGGCAGGAATCAGACACCATCTCAGCCCATACCTCTCTCCACACAGTGAGAAGGAAGGATTCCTACAGCCCAAGTGGCAGCTTGATAGCTGCACAGAGCTATCCAGAGCAGGGGACACTGATGTCTTGCAGTGAGCAATGAACTGCAGCCTGGCAGTGAGCCCCTGACCCCTTGTCTGTGCTGCTGGCCCAGGGAGAAGGGGATGACCCCACACTCACGCTAAGACAGCAGCAGCTGCCAACCCAGCCTTCGCCCACCTTTCAATGCAGATACTGCATTTTCAGAATCTAGAACCTTTACAATTCAATTCCACTCTCATTTATTTTGATTTCTTTGCCTGTCTGGCTGTCATAAAGTATTGAGAGCTCTGTTGATCCTTAAGGAACCAATATGCAGATGTACACAGCACTCTCAGCTTTTCAGAGGCTCAGTCATAATAAAGTCCAAATTGTTATGACAGACTCTGTGATCTCCAGCTACTACTTTCCCTGCAGAAGAAAATAATCTTAGATTTAAGGAGTTTCCACTAGAAGAGCAGTCCTGGAATATTCCCTTGGACTGGTATAAATTTTAAGAAACTGGCAGAGTCCAGAACAGAAGCTAAACTCAAAGCCAAGAATCCCCACGTTCCCCCCAGGCTGGCTAATCATTTAAGGCAGCATCACACAGAAAAAGGACTGAAGTCCACTGCAAAAAAATGGAAACTCAAATGAAAGTTTAAGACCACCTTAACCAACTGTGCCCTCAGAGCCCCAAGATGAAGATGCTCCATGGACAAATCCCACTGCAGTCCCATTTGCAACCCACTGTTCAGCTCTGCACTGCCATCAAGGACCATTATGCTATAGCTAAGCTTCTCATCTCACAGCCTTTAGATACCACAAGTGACCATGCCCTCCTCCTTTAATGTCTCCAGGGTTAATTGCATGAAGAAAATACATTCTATGACTGTCTTCAGGCACACTGAGATTCACCAGCAGGTTTGGAGGCAGCAGAGATGAGCAGCAAGCCCAACTTGCTTTAAGCCCAAGGTCAGGACCCCTCCTGGCTCACAGAGGAGGCAGAAAATAGAACACCTGCACAGATACTTATCATCTCTTCCAGCAGCTGCCATCCTGTGAATGCTTGTCAGCCTGATACCAGGCACCTCCAGGCTGCTGTTGACCTCCCAAGGTGGCCACATCAGCTCTGGGGAACATCAGAAGGTCATTAGAACCCTCATGTGTCCAGCACAGCCAACAATTAGGACAATCACAGCATCTTGGGAATATTAACTCCAGCCCTGAAAGAAGCTGTGTGGAGGAGCAACAGTACACAGGCTATTTTGAATTACTGCCTGCACAGGACAAGTGAGGCTAAAAGTGATGATGGAATGAAGATCTGATAAACAACATAATTTCCCTGCTGTGGTCTCTGTATCCTATGGCTCCTTGCCCTCTATAAAGCAGGCAGACTACCTGAGAGAATATGACTATTCATGTGCACCGGGTCACTTCAGTTCAAATCTTCCTGCTAAAGGGCCTCTTGTTTTCCCTGCCAGAACAACACAGAAATCTCCCAAAGACGGTAAATGCCATACTTTGGGTATTTTTAAAACCATTGCACATGAATAGCAGGTAGGTCACACAGCACTTTGTCACCTCCATGCACCCCAGAGGCTTTATTAATTGTGCAGACATTAAAAAAAAGAAACTCAGAATGGATTATTCTCCCTTTTTCCCTTGTGTAAGTAACCTGGGGGCTCCACAGATGCTCTGCTGAGCTCATTAGTGCTGTGAGCCCTTCAAGCTGGTGGCAGAGCAGAGACTGGTAAGCTGGAAGTCCCATCCAAAAGACCTTGTACAAAGCAGTGGGTAAAGCCAGGATGCCTCTGCTCTGCCCCATGGCCAATACGTTTCTCCTGCTCCCTTCTCAAGCTCCCCCCAAACCCTCTGGCTGCAACTAACAAACCCCAGGGAGGCAGAGCATCACACCTACATCAAAAGCAAGCGTGGCACGTCCCATGGTAGCCTCCAGGCCTTTGTCCCATGGGTCATGCCCCAGGGAGAAGTGGGGTGGCCTTGTTCCTCCAGGACACAAGTCTGAGGCTTAGTCCTGTCTTGAAAGCAAAACCCCTCAACCAGGACCTGCACTGCGCCTCTCCTGGAGGAAATTAGGGGAGAGCTAATTACTGGCAGCAGGTGGCACCAAAGAAGAGGTAGATTAAGATGAGCTTGTAAAGGGTTTGCATTCAGCAAAGCCTATTAGCCCTGAAGCTCCTGTTTATCGCAGACCCCTCTGGAGCACAGATAAACTCCTTGTGACTTTCATTTGTTTGGATTGCTTCCCTGCCTGTGCAGCACAGCTTTGAGGGAGAGAGCACAATTTTAATCTGCGTGCTGGGAGAGCTTCCTTATCTGTGCTTCCTGCGGTGAGCCCAGCCTTCCCCCAGCCCCTGCGTGTGCCTCCATCCCCACGGCACCTCGCCAGTAACATCCACGCTTGACTAACTATAATGAGTGTTAGCATCATCCTGCTTAAAAGGCAGGGATTTTTAGAAACACCTGTTGGAAGCAGCACTCAGCCTCCTGCCTCTGAAAAATAACTGTCTCCACAACACCCTGATCCTCGCCCAGGTACATGACGCAAGATGAATCATAACACAGGGTTGGAAAATAAGTTAATTATCAACCAAGGAGACTTCCACACCCTGCCTATGGAGGCTCTTCACTGCATCTTTCCCTAAAGATGCAACTTTGCTCCCAACTTCCAGAAGAATAAATGGAACCAGCATATTACGGAAAGCAGCCAGCTAACATGCTAAAAGACCCCAGCTTAATATAAGCCCATGGATGAAGAGTTGATACCCTTTGCATTTTCAGTCCTCACCAAAACAGCTTCATCAACCAATCTAACCTCCCTATCCCCTTGCTCCTGTTGTCTTTGCCAGGTAGAGCCCATACCTCATATTTTCCTTCATTCTCCTTCTTCATCTTCTCAACATCCAGGAGAAGTGACCAGACCTGGCCTCGCACCTGAAGCGGGATCCCTTTGTACACGCGCCGGCACATCTGCAGGGAGGAAAACACATGCAAGGTTAGCTGGGTCCTGCTGGTGGCAAACACATTTTCTCCATGGTTTGCTGCTGCACATCATCAGCCATCTGAGCAGACACCCCAGGCAATCACTTCCTCTGCCTGTGCTGGTGCAGGAAGGGCATCTCCAATCTGATGGATGAGCTGAGTACCTGCATCCATCGAAGACAACTACTCAGTCAAAATCACAGAACCACAGAATCATAGGACAGTTTGGTTGAAAGGGACCTTACAGATTATCTAGTTCCAACACCCTTGCCATGGGCAGAGACACCTTTCACTCCACCAGACTGTTCACAGTCCCATCCAACGTGGTCTTGAACGTTTCCAGGGATGGGGCATCCACAATTTCTCTGGGCAACCTGTGCTAGTGCCTCACCACCCTCACAGTAAAGAATTTCTTCCTTACATCTAATCTGAACCCGCCCTCTTCTAGTTTAAAACCATAGCCTCTTGTCCTATCACTATCTGCCTGTGTAAAAAGTCAGTCTCCCTCATTTTTATAAGCCCCCTTTAAGTACTGGAAGACCACATAGAAGTCTCCTCAGAGCTTTCTCTTCTTCAGGCTGAACAGCCCCAGCTTCATAGGAGAGGTCTTTGTTCACTTCATCTCACAGATGCTTCTTCCCTTTTTCTTGTCATAAAGCCCCCATTACACTTCAATGGAAAACAGAAAAAAAAAAAAAGAGCTTTTGTTCCATTGCTGACTTCTTCCATTAAAAGAAAAAGCTTCATAAAAAAGAAAAAATATCCGTTTCTGAGTGTTTTGCTTCCTTTCATTCATCCCATCTGTGAAATGCCTTGCAGCTGCACTACAAAACCCACTGTAGCACTCCTCCAGATTCCTGAGGATCCTTGGGTACATTGAAGGACCTGTGGCACATTCCCAAGCTCCAGTCATGGAGGGTATTTATGTTGCCTTATGGTGCTCCCTCAGAACCAGGCAATTCCTTGGGAGGGGACAGAGGTGCCAGATTTCCAGTCAGAGGAATGAGCCTGGAGCTGAGAAGTACAGTGCCTGACCAGGCAATCAACTGGAGCTACTGTCACTGCCTGGTAAAAATGCATCCAACCACCTTCAAAATCCCTCTTCTTTTGGCATAGGGTGTTCTGCTTCATGCAATCCAGGCTGAGGTAAAAGAAGGAATGCAATCCACAAAGAAGCACAGGATCCTAGTAGAAGGTTTTCTGGACGTGGGCCTGCTGCACTGAGTTTGCCACAGCAAGTTGAACACCTGCTCCTCTTTCCTTTCAGACTCACCTCACACCACCAGGTTTATTTCCAACCTGACTTTTTAAGGTCAGCCTCTTACAAGGGCTATAAAGACCTTAACCATGGCACTGTGCTGGCTCATGGCTTCCATGAGCACAGACTGACACTCCTCGTTTCCTTACTGCCTTCATGGCAGCAGTATGCCTACAGAGGGCAAAACCCAGGAATTGGTGGCCCTTGTCCCAAAGAGTTACAAGACCAGGAGGTAAGACAGGAGGTGGACAGGCTAGGGGACAGCAAAGAACTAACACCACTCTCCCAGTCAAGAGAAGTATATAAAATAACTGTAGTAAATGCCAAGATCACTATGTAGGACCAGGAGAACCAGGTGTTTGTGAGAATGCTTTTCCACTCCATTACGATAAATATTTCAGTATTTCTGCTGACAGAGAGTGTCTGTAATGTATCCTGATCCTGAAAGTGTAATGGACATTCAACATTTAAAACCCCATCCTCAGAACTTCCCAAATGCTTGCTCTGTCCCAAGTGTTGCTTAGCACCAGCTGTGAAGGTCCAGTGCATAGCCAGGACCAAATACTGCAAAAATCCTTTACCAGATCCTGCCCTTCCCTCTGTATGCACCAAATAAGAGCTGTCCCCTAAAAGCAACCTCACCAGCAAGACATGCCCATGGAAGGCCACCATCCTGTTCAACAGCATCCTGCATTTTAAGTGGGACATCACTAATTCACCATCTGCATACCCAAAGGCCAATATAAGGAGGTGCTTCTAAGGACAGCAAACCTTCGTGCCATGTGGGACAGATTCATACCCACAGCTGAAAGACCCATTTCACAAGAGTCATTAAATCAGGATGAAAGAAGTGCAATGCATCAAGAGACACAAAGCAAAAGGATTAGATGAACCACATCCCCAAAGTAGTAGGTGCCCACAAAAGCCTGGCTCCTGCAAGCACTCATGCCTTTATGATGCAAAAGCTGAGGCGTGATCAAGAAACTGGAACATGTACCAATTCTGACAAAAACACCAATTCAGAAAAGATTACTTATTTCCAATGGATTAGGAGAGACTGACAGCTGCCAAGGCATATGATCATACTCAGGTCCAGGGAAGGAAATAATTTTGTTTTGAATTTCTAGAGCTGGTGGTGTTGTACATTAAGGAGTGCAACCCTCAGTGGCATATAGTAAATGTCTCTAATGATTTTCTTTGCACAAGTGCTAAAGAAACAGGGGAGGTACAAAACATGCTGAGATGGAACTGAACTGAAATGCCTTCCTGTTATTTATCCAAGGGCTTTCCTCCTCCCACCACCTCCAGACACGAAAGTGATAAAACCTCAGAGCTGTGAGTCACCCAGAAAAAAACGAGCATTTTCTTCATCGTGAAGCTTGAAGTAAAACAGAGAAGTTACCACTACAAGCAGTATTTACCGCTGGGATAAGTAACAGAGGTAAGGCAGCACGTGGTAACTCCTGTTCCACGTGACAGTCAAAAATGACCCTCAAGGTCACTCTCTTCTGTCCCTTAGAGACCTCTCAGCCCCTACAGAGACCCTCCCTTACAGGGAAGAGAGCACCTAGATCATGGACCATGCAAGCTGACAGACCAATATGCAGAGGCACAAAGAACAGCCACCATTCTGCTTCACAAAGGGAGATGCTGGTGGTCAAAGCAATGGTTCAAGACACTGTAGAAAGGCTGTGTCAGCCAAGGACTGAAACCACAGTGTCTAAAACTTACTCCAGGTTTTGCCATAGGATCGTCTTCCCTCTCCAGGCTTTAACATACAAAGCTCATGGCACAGAGGCCAGCATCACCCCATCCCTATCTCTCCCCTCCCCACGTATTTTCTTTCTGATGGGATGGGGAAGACAATGGAAGTATAGACTTGAGCTCCATCTTCCTGCACCAGCCATCTCCTCTGAGAGGTACCCAACCAGTTGCTCCAGATCTTGAATAAGATGGATGTAGTCACTGCCTTTAAAGACAGAACATCTTTTTGCAGTAGTTAAGACAGTGAAATTAAAAAGGATTTGGGAGAGGTGGGTTGGTTTTTGAAGCAGAATATACACATTGCAGTTCACCTTCACACTTTGGAGTCTGGCACTGTTAACTTCTCAGCCATGTACATGGATCACCAGGAAGAGACTGAAGGAGCAATGTGCAAATTTTGGGTATGCATGGCAGTATTCCCTTCAAGCCTTTCCATATATCCAGTGTATCTCTCCAATACCCTAAAGTGGGGGCAGCCCTTCTTCCTCAATTCCTTTAGGGCTCAAAGAGTGATCCTTCTGGAGAGATCCCTCTTCACATCCTCTACCAGCGATGCACCAGGGGAACTGAGCTGTGCAAATCTTCACCTGGAGTGGTGGGTAAAGCCTCCACCACCACCATGACCACTACCACCCTGGAGAAGAGGATTTCCTTTTAGTACCACGAAGCCTGCTGACTGATGATGTGGCCATGCAGGACACTTGGCAGAATGGACATCACCACACATGGCTTTCTTTCCACATGGTTAATGCTTGCTCCAAACTTGGCTGTTGTGCCTGCAGCTAGAGCCTATGCGACTGCTCCTGATGGGGTCCCAGCAGAGCAGGGGCAAATTTAAATCCTAAAGCTGGTGGGCCATGGGCAGGCATTTACAGTTCTTATCCAAGGCTACCTTTGGAGGAGAGGAAAATGCTACCTGCCTTTCCAAAATGGAAAAAAAAAAGCAGGTGAAGCTACCCTGCAGCTCCTAGACACAACCCCCTTTCCTTCCCATAGCATTTGCAGGCAGGAGATCTGACTTCAGCCAGCCCTGGCACAACAAATGTCTGCTGGCTCTCCCTGGCATTAGCAGACTGTTCACTCCTGGGGGTCTGTGCCAGTCCATACAGATCCCTGATTCATCCTAAACCGCTTTGCTGGCATGCACTGGATTAAGAGCCCTGCACTCCCATGACCTTAGCAGAGACAAGGCTTCCCCCCTGCACAAAGGCAGGCTTTGCCTAAAAACCAGACATCTATGACCAAAGACATCCCTCTCTTAAGGTTCCATGCCACATGGCCAGCAGCAAGATGCAGCTTGCAAATGATGCAGAGGTCATATCCTCCTCCTATGACTGATGGTTCTGGCTGAAATCCATTTCAGAGCAATGAGGAATAAATTATCCCACTGTTGGAGTGCACACAGCACAGTCTTCTTTATCTGCAAAACTTGTGCTGCCTGAACCGTGTAGATTCTTACATGGCACCAGCCATTTCCTAACCTTCCCAAGTAGAGTCAGGCTGGTGTTTTAACTTGGGCTCAAATCAGCAGTGAAGAGGACACAGACCATGTGAGCCTCCCTGTGCTGAACCCCAAATAACACAGTTTAGCACTTCTTTGCATGTTTGACATACCTTAACTCTGCAAAACAATGTGGTCCTTTCACGGACTCCTTTATTTTTGTACCCTTTCCCTTGTGGAAGTTTAGACAGAAAAGGGCACCATTGCATCATTCTAACCCCACCCATATGAGGAATTGTGCTGGGTGTCACTTTTTGCTGATCTTGCTACTGAAATTAAATCAGCTACAAAACGTGTCTAGGACAGAGATGGAGACAGATCCGAGGCAATGATGAGCACAGGGAGCCCCAGTTCATTACTTTAATTAAGATAATCCTATTTGTTGCTCATCCTGAAACAGGTTATGCCAGAAATTATTTCAGTTCCTAGCCAGGCCATTCTAGGCAAGGAATTGTAAAAGGTCTCCCTCTTTTTTTTCAGCCTTATTTCCTATAATCTGTGACAATCACAAGACCCAGACTGCAATCTGCAGCACGCAGGGATGCACACAGGCTGCAGGTGGGGGAACAAAAAGCCAAACCTGCTGCTCTCTGGCGATGGCTCATGCCAGGGGTCTGAAAAAGCTGCTTTCTTGCCCACTGACAGGTGGCTGCTTTGGGGTCAGTGCCCTGGATGGATACACAACCTCGCTCCTCCTGCTGACATTTCACAACACAGAAGATGAGATAACAACCTAAGCCTCAATCAGGTACTGAGATGCTGCAAAACACAAGGGCCTGCTTGCTAAGTCCCTCTTCATCAAGCACTTGATATGATCAGATGTCTGCCAGCTCCAGTACATGAACTGGGACTGAAAAGGTTGGCCCTGAAGTCCAGGAAGTCCCAGTCTGGAAAATAAGATGGGTTTCTACCTCATTCCAGCAAAGTCAGGGCAACTTCCTTGTGAAACTGCCTGCAGTTCCTGCAACAAGACTTTTTTTCCCCTCTAATAAAGCACAGCATATCAAAATTAACATCAAAGGGAAGGGTCTTGTTTTCAATAAGAGGATTTTTTCAAAGATGACATCTTAGTCATTGTTAAAATAACACAGAGCAGCTGTCTTGTGACACTCGAGTTTCTATCATGTCAGCCAAGTGGTGAAAACAAACCTGAAGGAAATATGCAATGCAGATGTGGCAGCCTGAGTGCTCAGAGAAGGAACAAAACCAACCCACTCTGCTTTAGAAAAATCAGATCAAGGGCTTGTCACATTTATTTTAGCTAGAAAAAAACCCGTAGCCATCTGACAGGACTGTGATCCCAGCATAAGGTCCTTGAAATGCCACAGTTGAACTGCACCCAGCTGTGGCAGCAGGAATATCTCAGCAGCTTCTATGCTCCTGACACAAGATCATGGTGTTGCACATCAAGGTAAAGGATACAACCTAATTTTACTTTTTTTTATTAAAAGAAGGCACACTTCTTTTGTGCTTCTCAGGGTCTTTGCATTTAATGGTGTGTGGCTGCTACAGACCTTCCTGCCTGCACTTGCCTTGGTGCAAGGCAGCAGGTGTTAGGCTGGACAGGACTAAAACCACAGCTCCTTTCTACTCCCCAGGGTCACCAGACTGCTCCTTCCTTGCTTGGAGCCAAGCACTGCTTCTCTGTTTGCTGGGAGAGGGGATGGCTATTTCCAGTCTCCCAGCATGAGACAATGCCATCTCTGTGCCCAAGAGTCATTGACCATTTACAGGCTGTTATTTATAACATCTTTTATTCTACTACAAGAGCTTTCTGATTTTCTGACCCAAAGATCCTCAAAAGCTACTTGCCGGTCTGACCCTTTGCCATCCAGCAGATCTGAGTGACATCAGCTACAGCATGCTTAACACACCCACTGATTATCAAGGGAAATCCAAAACAGAGGGATCAGAGATCGCTACCACTCCACTGCACTCATGCTGGGTCCTCTCTGTCCCCACCATCTCATCCAGGGAAGCCAAGGTGTGCTAAAACCACTCATCATTACTCACCCCAAATACCCTCCAGGACCTGAAGGAGTTCCCTGTACCCTGCTGGAATTTGGTGGTTTACCCACAAGGTCACTAACCAATTAGTGCTAACTTCTAATTAGAAAGAACCAAGTCACAAGAGAGCCTCTGATTTTGCCTGTGGAGCGGCACTGATGAACAAAGTTATTAGAACCACCCTGAAGTGAACAGAAGGATTATAAAACCCCAAGCCTACCTCCACCACACCCCTGCTGTCATTAAGATGATTTTGTTTCTGTTGGTTTTTTTTTAAAGGGTGAGACTACAGCAAGTCGTTGGCTGGGTGAACTGGACATGACTCCTGATAGCTGGGCAAGGAGGATGCTCAGTTCCATGTTGTCCCAACAGCTATGCAGATACTCTTCAGAGATAATTCTCTCTATATAACCATTTCTCTCTTTTAACCAAGCTCAAATTTCTCCCAAGGACTCCCAGCAGGAGCTAGAAGCAGTCCAGCCAAACACCCCACTCCTCCTGCTAAACATGAAGGCTGCAGAGGCCATGGCAACAAGGTAATGCCAGGCTTCAGCCCTCTCCTGTGCAGAGTGCTGCAAGCAGAGCAGGTCACACACAATGCTCCTCTCCTTACGCAGCAAGGATCCTGTCATAAGGTTCAAAGGGTTTTTTGTTTCAAGAGGTTTGTAAGAAGAACATATAACAGATACTATTTATTAAGAACAATTCAGTTTTGCAGTGGTGCTTGGTGCAGAGTTTAACACCAAAGCCAAGACATAATGTCGGCATCTCTATCCTTGATTTCCACAGATGGCTGTACACAATATAATACCTAAGTCACCTCTCACAGGCACAGCTAGAAGCAAAATACAAAATCTAGGTAATGTTCTAGACAAATAATTCTTCCCCCAGGGAGAATTACAAGGAACATCAACTGGGAGTCACATCTCCCACATCGCTGCCAGGAGGTGGAGACACAGAAGCGACCTGTGGTGTGCACTGCCCTCTGCTCTCACAGGGCAGGGAGCCAGATGGGCACACGAACATCCCTGCTGTGCTCCTGCTTGCACAGGAAAGCAGAAGTGCAAGCATGGCAGCAGCATTTAGGAAACCCTTTTTAAAGCTATGTAAGTCAGAACAGGACTTTACCTTGACTGGTAACCCAGAAATTTCTAGGAACGCTTTAAAATATTAAAAGACTAACGAGTAGATTCAGGCAATGTTCCAGAGATCTCTGGTTTCTCTACTGACTTTTCAAAAACCTGACTCATCATAAGGATCCATCACACCTGCCCTTACAGACACACACTCTTTCTTTTCCTCCTTACCTTGTCACTGTTTCTGTATTTGCCCCATTTCTTCAGCATCTTAAGCCACTTGTCCACACGTTCAATTTCCTGCTGTTTTTGCTGGTGCAAGGGAAAAGAAAAGACAAGACAAATTTAAGAAAAAAAAGCCCCAGGAGATGCCTCCTGAAAACACAAAACTTCATTCTCTTAGGTTTAAACTTCTATGCAAAGACCTTGCATCAAGGATGGGAATAATCCACAGGTGCGTGCAGAAACTGGTAATTTCAGCACTTGGTAATTAAAAGCGGCATTGGCAAAAATGACAAGACACACAGGCTTCACATAGAGAAAGCATTCCCAAGAGTATTCCCTGACAATAAAAATCTTTGCAGGTCCAGCTAGACTCAAATCTTATCACTGTATCAGATCAGCAGAAACATGATTCAGTCCCAGTTAGCAGGGTCCTAACAGAGGACATGCTCTCATCTCAGGGGAGATGAGGATGGAGATGATGGTTACCTAGAACTTCCACCATTTTCCCTTGCACATGCAGTCCCCTTTATGAGCCACAGCTGCTGAGCACTGTGCCAAAGCAGAGGGGAAAGCCCAATATTGCTTTAAAGAGGTGCTTTTCAGTGCAGTGTGGAGGAGGGAAGATATCTGGCCCAGCAAAATAAAAGCTCCAACAGCTGGGCATCGTGCAGAGCTCCCACATCTGGGCGAGCAGCAGTGACCAGTGGGTGCTGGCTGCCTGCTTTGCTCTTACTTGCTCACTTGTTTCCTCAAAAAACATTCCCTCCCCAGCTGGTGTGATAAGGATGCCACATCCATGATGACAGAGCTGGCAGCTCTCACCTTCTCCTCCAAGGCGGTGCGGGTTGGCAGCTCCTGCTCGCTGGAAAAGCAAGGGGTCACTGGTTACTCCATAGGCAAGAAAGGGTGTGGAGTAGCACGGGGTGCTGCAGCTCAGGGACCACCTCAGACACCTGAGTCCTGGGGACTTTGTGCCTTTCCTACAGCTGCCCCCAGTATGAAAGAGGCAGGGGAAGCACCATCCAAAATCCCACCACCCAACAGGAGCTCCTGGGGGGTGATCAAGCACTGGATATAACTGGAAATCCTGGGCATATATCTCCTCTTCAATACACATATGATCAGCAATTGAAATGGTGGGGAAGCAGAATGTCTGGACAGCAATTGCTTAAAACCTCCTGCACACAGAACACCTACTATTGTAACTTTTGATCAGAATCAGAATAAAACCAGTTATTTTAAGCACTCTTTCCAGGCAGAGGGTATGCATTTAATTCATGTGCGCCTTAGTTAGGATGGGGATTTCCTCAGGCAGCCAAAGACAATCAGATATCTTGTCTCGTCTCTCCCTACAGTTCCCTGCATCAACAGGTGCAAACACAAGGGCCTCTCCCTCTGTGACACATCACAGTGGCACAGGAGCACCAGCCTGCACCTTCTAACACCAGGCTTGTTATAGGAAACCACATCTAAGCCCTGCCTTGCAGGAGATTCAAAGCATCAGTGTGTTTGGACATGCACAGTTGAGGAAGGAGGCCCATTTAGTCTCTCCTCCTGCATTTGGGATTGATCAAGCCAAGACACAGAGCAGCTTATGTGAGAGATGCTGGGCCTGTCATGCCCAGTGCAGAAGGATGGTGCACACACACACACAGGTCAGAGAGGAAAGGAGACAGCAGGAGAACTTACTGCAGGAATCCAAACCGGTCTGTAACTTTGTACAGCGTGAAATCAGCATCTTCCCACTGGTCAATCTGAGCTCCTTCCTGCCTGCCCTGAAAGCAGAAAGGACACCTGTGAGCTGGTCCCAGCATCAGGAATGCCCCAGTGCCTGCATCCTGCCCCCAAAGTCCACACCCCTCTCTCCTGAATAAAAGGCACAGAGCCAGGAGAGCAAAACCTGAACTAAAGAGCCAAATACAAGACAGGCAAGAGAAAAATGCCAAGTTCAGCCTATCCAGCATTCCATGTGTGCCTCTGCTAGGGGCTGGGAAGGGCTGTACATCAGAAAAAACAGTGCTGTTGGGCATAAGCCATCCTGGTGTTAAGGGAGCACTGAAGCACCAGAAGCTCAGCACCTTTCAGTATCTATACTAAGCACACATGGGACCCTCAAGAAACTTCAGGTATTTAGTGAGAGGGGATGTACAGGCAGGGAGAGCTGGCATGAAGCCTGATGGCATGAGGGTTACTGGGGCGATGCCTGCAGGGAGGCAAAAGTTCTTATTTGACGCATTCCTAATTGATTAAACAGCTTCAGCATGTTGGGGAGATACACAAGGCTGGTACCTTCTCATACTTGGCGACGATCTCTGCTTTTTCCTGGGCTATTAAAGACTCTATATCCTTCTTCATATCAGAAGCTGTAAGGGAAAAAAAGCGGGAGGGAGGGGAAAGGAGATAAGTAAATGTATACACAGCATGTGAAATATTTTAGGAAAGTGCTAATACATGAAACGTTTGCTGAAGATTTTAGCTTTCAGCCATATCCCACAGCTAAAATTAGGCCGAGGTTGCACAGCTGCTGTACAGAGCGTTTGTGGAGCTTGCCTGCATGCAGCAGGACCGCCAGCTCCCTGCTCCCTGCACTGGGACACAGCCCAGCCTGAGCAAGAGGAGTCTTGCCTTTGTTCTCAGGCATATACATGACAGTATGAAAGACATGGCTTTTAAATCAAGATGCACAAACCAGCCACAGAGCCCCGGCCAGCACAGGACAGGCACCAGCCAGGCGCTGCTTGGCACAGTGTCCATGTGGATGACAGCAAACCACCACACTCCTGCCCCACCTCAGGATGGGAAGCCAGGAGATGCTCTGTAGGGGCACCCGAAGGCAGATTTAACATCAAAGAAGAAATTAAAAGGAGAAGTTTTTGCCTACTGAAGTGCGCATGAGACAAGTGAATTGGCCTCTAGGTGGTTACCTTCTACATACAACTCCAAAAGAAAAACAACACGGTGGCAAGATGTTGAGACAGACCAGTCTTGGTCTAAGCAAGACCCAGTCTAGGTCCCTGAGATCTGTGCCCACTGCTCTGCTTCATCCCATACACATATGTATGAGCAAGGTAACTTCCCACGTCAAACGCAACTTGAGCGTTGTCCTGTACAAGCCCAAAGGAGCATCCTATCCTCCCTGTCAAGCCACAACCAGTTCCTCATCCACCAAAGGTGCATCTAACACACCAAGGAGAAAACATGGGCAGACAAAACCTCCGGAGGTGGCTGCAAGGAAGAGGGGTGAGGGAAAGTCCATCAAGTCCTCCTCCTCTGAAACTGTGTGGAGCCACAACCAGCCCAGCTCAGCTATGGCACCACTTAAAAGCCAGGCCACCACAGGCCACATTACCTAAACCTTTGGGCCATTGTAGCTCTCTAATGGATAGCTTAAACCACAACAAGGAGCCATACTGACCTCCCTTCAGGAGGAACCTGAAGGGTTCTTCCCATAGGACATGTTACCCCAGCTTCCAGATGAAGATGCATCTCAGCAGCGGTGCTTGCCACTGAACGAGCCAGAGCAGCCAAAGGCATTGCTTAGGATCATCTGAAGGGTGGGATTATAAATTAAGGAGGAAAAAACCTCGGGGAGATATGATGAGCAAAAGCATCAGCACTCTCCAAGGCTCACTCCATTTGTCTGCACCTTCAGACACCTGCAAGAGACTATTTGTCTCAACAACTCCTTAATTCAACCTGCTTGCTGCCACCATGTCTTTCAGGCATGGATGGAGATGGCCAAGAGATCCAACTTTCCCTAACTCTTCATTTTGAAAGCAGCTATCTCTCCTAGTTGCCAGCAGTGTGATAGAAATATTATACCACATGCAATATAATCGGGGCTCTTCCGTGACCTGTTATGAGGCAACAGCACAGGCAGGGCACCACTCTACACTCATCCATTCAGACACTGGAAAAATGCAAATTCTTCAAATTCATGGCAGGAATGGGTGTATCTTCCCCTGTTATTGGCTCCACAATCAAAACAGAGCAATGACAGGAATATTAAAGTGTATTTTGTTCCTTTATTTTTCCAAGCTGCAGCTCCTACTTCAGATGTGAACTTTGTTACATACTTTTGATCACAGCTTAATTTTTCAAAGTAGCAAGGTCTGAGTAACTGTCTCACTGTGACACCTAATATTTCTGCGTCTCCTCCTTCTCACATCTCCTGTGAAATTTAACTCCCCCAATTATGACTTTTTTGTTGTTGTTGTTATGGGGCCAAAAAATTCAAATGATGTCTTTTACATGTTGCTAAAAATACAAATACTCTACAGGCTACAGGGAAAAAATAAACTGTACATCAGATTAAATGGGCAATTTTTCAAGACACTTATAAAGTGAAAGCTATTCTGAACATCTCTGACCACACTCTGTAACAGAGTAACAAAGGAAGAGCAACTTGGCACCATGGGAGGATTTACACAGCAAGAACACATATATTTTGGCATTCACCTCTGCAAAAGCCTCTCTGCAGCCAGAAACACCAGACTCGTGCAAAGGAGCCAGTTTTGCATCTCATGCCTGGACTATGCACATTTGTTTTCTCTTTCTAGAACAGTGCAAAAGTCCAAATTTAGGAAAAAACCTGAAAGCAGAGAAAATGGTTGATGGCAGTGAGAAGGACAGAGATGGCAAGTGGCTGCACCAGCCTTGGGGTGTGACCACAATGCTGCTGCTCGGGAGAGCACAGAAACGGTGCTGCGCTCAACGAGGTGATTGTCAAAGTACTCTGGAGAGGGAACAGAACAAAACTGAGCTCTGTAATGGCATTCATTGAATAAGGGTATTTTTATTATTTAATTCTGCACATGCTCAAACTCCAGAGTAGTTTCGACACCATGGTGTTAAATAGCATTTGCTTGAGGGAAAAGACACCTTGTGTACACGGAAACTACTGAGATTTATTTCCTGAAGGATTTGACAAAACACAGCATTTTTTTACTTGATGTAAACACAGGCTTCCTATAAATAGGAACAGGCTGTACCTGCCACGCTTCTCCATATACCTGTGTACGACTCCATACTTTCTTTTTTTTTAATGTACCACTCAAATTAGTTTCTCAAGCCCGCCACCCAATTTTCTCCTGTGAGTATGGTATTTTCCTAGCAAAGAGATATTTTTTCCACACAAGATGAAACTGCTATAAACAGGAATAGTAAGAAAATGTGAACAATGTAACAATGATATTAGATAATTTACTGGGATATAAGCAACAGAAAACCCTGAACCATGCACATGTAAATTCAACCCCAAAACAAAGTTATGAACTAGTTCCTTTTAGAAAGAATGAGTTGAAAACACCCACAATTTGTCATCTCACACTAAAACTTGCAGCTTCCAGTTTACAATTTAAGGAGGTAAAAATTAATACCAGCAACAATAAGCCTGAAGATGCTAATGAAAATACATGTTACTGCCTACCCACATTGAACATTATCTAACCATCAGCAAACCTGAAATAAAATACCCAATTTTTGAATGAAAGCAACTTTCCTTAAATTAATTCACCAGCTGGGATCTCAAGTATTGGCAGCAAGAAGAAAGTATATGCATCAAAAATCCAAGACTTCATGTCAAAATTGTTCTCCATAAATCAGATTTACTGTTATAACCTTCCCCACAAGCCCCGCATTTTTCCAGTCAGATCTGCCAAGCTCCCACTGTCCCACATGGGATAGCACCTGCCGGGACCAGCCTGGCTGGGAGAGGGGAACCTCTGCCCACCAGCTCAGTGCTGCAGCCCTGCTCGCTGCCCAGAAAAATTGAACATTTCCCACGGCCTAGCAGCAGTGCTCCTTGTGGCACAGCCTGGGACACACAGACGTCCCCTGTCACCCCCAGCCACGACACGACGTGTCACACTTACAAACCCATCAGCAAATCACCCTGCCAGCACTTGGCAGATGGGCTTTTGAAAATGAAAATATCAGTAAAATCTCTTCAGCATAGTAACGTGTTCTCAGTCTCGGGCTGGATTTGAGGATATTCTGGAACTCAATTTTTAAATCTTTTGTAGTGTAGAACAGTATCTACTCAAGCCATTTGAGATTAAGACTACATGTTTGTAGTTGGTTTTTATTTGGCAGAAGGTCATTGAAAAAGCAGAAGTGGGTTTAGGTGAATGTGTGTTCTCATTCTGAATGGGTCCTCTTAACTTTATATAGAGACTGCTGCTAGGAGAAGAAAAAAATTCAAGTTTTGATACACCACTCTGGCTTCTATCAGAGTGAAACTACTGCTGTGGAATAAAGTAAAAAAGGTACGTACTTACTACAGTCACACCCACCACTGCTGAAACACAAGTCACTGTTCCTGTTTCATGTTCCATTTTAAAAGCACATTTTAACACAGCATTTTATGTCTTTAGCCATCTATGGCATCAGCCTGCAATTTTTCCTTTAGGGGAACAGTTTTAAGGGAAAAGCGTATACATCTATGCAAGTGCAAATGCTTATACATCTGCTAAGAGGCAAGACCCTCTCACAAGGTACACCTGCAGTCTGCACCACTTCCCAGCAAAGCACTTTTAAAACTACTACTCACTTGTAAAGCTACTACTAGTTGTAACAGTGACTCATGGACTTGCACACCCTGGAATAAACCTGGCCATGCGGAGCAGTGAAAGCAACTAAAGCAAGCTGTGAAAAGTTGAGTAAGCCCCATCAGGGCTTTTAAAGTGCATGAAACAGGCACCTTGACACATTTCAAACGGCACAGGCTAAGGGCTTGGAGCAATCTGCCCATCCTGGCTGCCTGGTAGAATCTGGGGGGAGAGTCAGCAGCTGCAACCCAAGAGGAGCCGTCATCAGAGGCTCTTCTCCCACAAGCTCAAAGCCTTTGAGGCATCTACACAGCAGGAGCCAGTTGTCTCTGCTGCAGGGTGCTGAGGACACCCAGTTGCCACAGCACACTGGTCAAATGCTCTTTGGCTCAAAGCCTTTGGAAGCAAAGCTACAGCATTACACCACTGCACATACCTACCAAGCATAGCCAAAGTGAGTATGGCTTTGGGACTGCTCTGACTGCATCACCACAGCCTGAGGAAACCTCAAAGCCCCTCAAGGCACCCAGGAGGCGCTGCGGGCAGTTACAGGTGGCACCAGCACGCCTGGCTGTGTGCCCACAAGGTGACAAGCCAAGGAGGAAGTGATGGCCACACGCTGTTGACTGCAGGCAGAGCTTCCGCTTTGTGAGAACCAGCCCCCATGTGGAAGCCAACCTGCTCTCAAGGCCATGGTACAAGACTGGCCAGCATCCCCATTTCTAGTGTTGCAGCTGCTGCAGCATTTTTTCACTATACCCCCAAATTTCTCTTCCAAAATGAACAACACATTCAATGCACTTGCATCGAGGACTTCTACTCATTCCCATGTGCAGATTTTCTCTCATTAACAAACCCAGACTGCAAACATCCTGGCCAGGCACCAGCTTCAAAACACATCACTGGACTGTGCATCCCCAACCTTAGCTCAAATCCGGGACATGATTATATCCCTGTTACCAGAAAGTGAATCAAGACCTGCACTTGCAAAGTGAATTACGGCTTCGGGAATGAAATTAACTATCAAGCAGGATGAACCAAGATACAGGAGATCCTGTTTGCATGTTTATTTCCTTGACTACAACCCAAGAGCACACAAGCAAGCTTTTCTGTTTGTTTGTTTTAAGAGTATAGGAGCACTAAGCCAGCTGAATTGCAGGAAGGTTTGTTTTAACTGTCTTGGGGTCTTTGAAAATGACTGCCCATAGATCACTTTAGATGAATCACAGATGTGCTACAGAAAATTCAGATGATCTCCTGTCCTAGTAAACTTGCATTGTATCTGAAACCGCACTGGATGCTGCACTGGAGAAAACACAGTCATCTACCTCAGCAGAGGTACTGGGAACACCAAGGGAGAACCTCTACTGCAACTCACTTTTACACCACCAGCAATATCCCAACAAGCCAGAGCATCCAGCATCATCATAGATGAGATCCTGATGATTTATTAGCATGTGTAACCACAGTATATGGCAGCTCTCAGGGTGATTCTCATTTGTTCCAGAGCCTGCCTGTAAGTCTGGAGAAGAGAGGATGAAAATACAACCCAGCTCCAAGCAACGTGCCCTTACCTGAGCCTTGTATCAGGTGCCAAGATTCATCAGTTCAGCTGGAGTTGTCCACTCCCCTGAAGGCATCTACCCAGCATGAGCCAGCTGTCTTTGCTGCAGGGTGCTGAGGACACCCAGTTGCCACAGCACACCAGTCAAATGCTCTTTGGCTCACCCACACTGCCCCAGCTTTGCGTGGCTGCTCTCCTCCACCCTCGTCCTCTGGCACGTGAGAGCTCACTGCAGGTGCCTGGGAGAAGAGGCAATGCAGGAGGCAATCCACACTCTCTCGTCCCTTGGGCTCACTGCAAAGGAAGTAAGAAGTTGGTCAGTTTTTCAGTTCTGGCACAGGCACCATCTTTACCAGGGGTCTTTGAACACAGAGGAAAGGCAGGTCCCTTCAAAGCTGGTGGGGAAGGAGCAGGCTGTAACTGCAGGGCACACAATGGCAGAAAATAAACTATGCTCGTTTGCGTTGCAAAAAAACCCGAAACCCTGGTGTGGTTTTTCTGGCCATTTTCCAGCCTGGTTGAGTGCCAGGGCTTCCCAAGCAGGCCTGAGAGACCAACACACCTTTGTACCAGCCTGCACATTGCACTGGTAACTCAGCAGGCAGAAAATGCCCCCTACCCAAGCCAAAGGCACAGTATTACACCCAACTCCAGCTGATCTAAGAGTATGTTGCCCCCAAGAAGGGCTGCAATGGAGGGTTCAGACCATTCCTTCAGGACCTGGGACAGGTTAAAACCAGTACATGACATCACCGACTTGCACAGCAGAAGAGCCAGCACTGGCTGTGTCACCTGAGCCACCTTCCGGCACTTGCAGTTCTCCCTGATACATCCAAACAGCTACACAGTCCAAAGGAAAGCAGAGCCCAACACAGAGCTATCACTTATAAAAACCAACTTTTTAATTCTCACCTTCAGCAACTTAGAGAAGCAACACATTAGTTCCACAAGTGTGAAATCAAGACAGAATCTCAAAGCATGATGCTTTGCTTGAAGTCAGCAAGCACTGGGGAGAGGAAGCACAGCTCACTTCGGTCATGAGCCACCACTTTAATAACACCATCTCTCCTCCAATCCCCCTCATAAACACCAGCAAATGGACTTTTACCAATGTTTCTGAGCTGTCCTGTGCTGAATTTCCCTGCTGTCACCTCTCCAGCACCCAGGCACAACGACTTGGAGGCCCTAAGGTGCAGAAGGCCTCGTACCCTTTCAGAGGTGGTCACCATTATAAACAAGCAATCCATTACACAGATTATAATTTATGTATGTTATAACCTAGTAGGTTGTAGTGTGTCTTACACACATTAAATGCAGATTACACACATTTCCCTCTATTCTCACAATTTGCACTAAGCTTTTACAGTACAATGGCAAGGTGTGGTGACAACGATGACAACCCTTTGCCACTAGACCACAGCAATACCAAGAAACCCAAATGCTTTGTCCAAGTCTTCTAGTTACAGAAATAACTAAAAAGCCATGTAATACTGCGACTATATGCTATCCACCCCCCTCAACACAAGCAGCACTTCCAATAAATAAAGCCTCCCACAAGCCTCTCCCCATCATCCCTCTTCCTTTGCTCCCAGTACCTACATCTCACTCTCCTTCTCACACACGTTTCTGGTGGTGTGCCTTGGCGCTCTTCTCCCCAAGGATGGAGATGGGAGGAGATAAACAGGAGGGCTGATAAAGAGATTTGGTCTCCTCCCTGCTTATGCTCAGTAAGCCCAGCCTTGGTGCTTCTGCACAGCTCAGTTGGTGCAAAGTCAGAAGACGCAGCTTTAGTTGTAAGCTAAACCCTTTGAGCAGAGCAGGGAGTCTATAAGCAATTCTTTGTCAGCTTCTATTTTTAGACCTCACAGGGAATAAAAGAGCATCCAAACATTCTTTAAGCTCTTTTTAACGTGAATCCATCTTCTAGAGACAACAATAGCCAAAAAAAACCAAACAAAGGACTGCACAAAAAATTAAAGATGCCTGAGTTATTTTTTTAAAGCATCATTATTTAAATGATATTTTATTTCAAAAAAAAGAAGTAAACTGAAGAATGCAAAAGTCCACACGCTGCTTTTGGGAACTGAAGAATAATTTTCTTTCTGCATTCCCTCCTTTTTCCATTCCAGTGTCTATAAAAAGGAAAAAAAAAAAAGCCAGAGGGAAAACAAAAAACCCCTCTTTTTTTCGGGTGATGCACTGACCTGGAAGGGAACTGTATCAACACAGAGCTTGGGAACTGGCTTCTTCTGTTTCCTTGAGACTCGAAGGGCAGTTTGCATTTCTTTAACCATAAACTAATGGAAGCTACAACAATAGTCATTCTCTCTTGGACACGCATTCCTCCTAAAACACTGTATTTTATTCTTTTTGGTACATGCAGCAACATTACAGGACACACTACTCTTCCCTTGTCATTCTTGCCTCCAGCGACACTTGGCAATTTTGGGTAAGCTAAAGGCTCCTTTTGCTATTTAAAACTTTCCCTGGGTTTGGCTGGGCGGGCACTGTCAGCTAGGGGCCACCCACACCCAACACGTGCCTGAAGCAGAAGGGTGAGGACACGTGTCCTGGCTGCTATCCAAGGTGTCACCCTGGGCACTGTGGAGCTAGTGATGCTCCCTAGCCAAAACCAAAGGAACAAAGATGCAAACATAAGCTATCATGCTGCCAGCAGCCTGCACTCTCTTTGGCACAGACAGGCAGCATCTTTTTTAAAACACATACAAGGAAATAACAAACGAACCGTTATATAAAGTTGCTGGTACAGCCAATGAAATAAAGGAGTATGAAGTTAAAAATCCACTAACAAGATGCAGCTTGGCTGTGAAAAACTTGTCCAAAATAATTATTGAGGGGAATGACTTGTACGCTACAGATATCTAAGTTGAGTTACAGTGAGACCTTTGCTGACTCTGTGTGTCTTACACTGCTTCCAAGAACCTCTAGCTTCACCTTATTTTTAGGAGGGAGGCAGCTTCAGCCATTAGCCTGACCCCAACTAATGCCCAGCCCCTAGGAACCACCCTCATTCCTTCAATCACTTTAATGACTTTAATCAGCTCACACTGCCTCCAAATACAGAACCCTCACAGGAAATTATTTGTCTTTGGCAGCCTCTGCAGAGGACACTCCCTGACCATTTTACTGGCAGTATCCTGGACTTGCATTACCTTCAAACAGCATCTCCAGATGCTAATGCATGAGCTTTTGTTAACTTGTTTTTTTCTATCAAAGCCCCATGCGAGCATATCCAGTAATAGAAAACTTGAGGGAAACAAGAAGTATTTCATCCAACACCGGAAAGTACTGAGAAAACGTCTCCCAAAGCTTTTTTATCAGCCTTGGAACTATATGCAGGACAGCATTAGGATACGTAGTTTTTTCAAGTCGTATGAAAGCAATCTTTTTAATTACGACATAACTTTTTGCTTGTTGTAAACTTCTAAAATCACCCCAACTTAAGAAATGCAGGATTTGTGTGTGTGTGTGCAAATCCAACCTTTTATTAAAGTCATAGAATCATAAAATGGTCTGGGTTGGAAGGGACCTTGGAGATCATCTAATTCCAACCCCCATGCTAAGGACAGGGATGCCATTCACTAGACCAGGTTGCTCAGGGCCCAACTGGTCTGGCTTTGAACACTTCCAGGAATAGGGCATCCACAGCATTTTTGGGCAACCTGTTCCAGTCCCGAGTTCCAGTCTTCTTTTAGTTTGAAATCATTCACCCTTTTCCTATCCACAGGTGCCTGTGTAAAAAGTCACTCTCCCTCTTATTTTCTAAGCCCCGTTTGAGTATTGGAAGGTCCTTTAAGGTCTCCCTGGAGCCTTCTCTTTTCTGGGCTGAACAACCCCAGTTCTCTCCTCCTGTTCTCACAGGAGAGGTGCTCCAGCCCTCTGATCATCTTTGTGGCCCTTCTCTGGACCTACTCTAACAGGTCCGTGTCTTTTTTACACTGACAACTCCACAGCTGGACACAGCACTCCTGGTGGGGTCTCACGAGGGCAGAGTAGAGGAGGAGAATCCCCTGCCTCGCCCTACATTTACTGTTTTCCATGTCCTCAGCATTTCTGATGTGAATAATGGACAGCAATGGAAGTGGGATAAAAACAAGTCAAAGGGGACTCAAGTCTATCAATAGAAATACTTGAGACGGGTTTTTCCAGTGAAAGCTGGAGCTTGCATAAAGGAAGTGACAATGTGCATGGAAGAACTAAAAAACTCACAAAACCTCTTCTTGGATGAGATAAAACGCAGAGGCGGAAGTTTAAAAAAGCAGAGGGAGAAGTTTAAACAAATGAGAGCTTGTGGCAGTGCTATAAAGACAAGCATTTGGTATGACGGAGACCCATGCAAGGCTGTCCAGAAAAGCAGCAGCAGATGCTGTTCTCTCCAGGAAACAAACAAACAACTCAAGTATTACCTGCATTTCAAGATGCAGTCTGACTTAGCTGAAAACATACTCAGCTGAAGAAAAAAAAAAAAAAAAAGGTACTTTGAACTTGAAAGGTGCATTTACCTTAAAAATGCTTTAACATTCACCCAACAAAGCAACAACCAGACAGTTCACTTAAAACAGTTCACTTATAAACACAAAATTTCAGTTAACTGCTACAAAAGACATTTGCAAACAGGATGATGATTTCCTCAGCAGCTTGGGAAATTAATCTTCCTGTTCCAAGATCAAAACCTGGGAGACCACAAAGCATCCTACTGGAGGGCAGCTGGACTGTGCACTGTGCAAGAAAGCTTGGAAAAGGGAAGTTGCAAATAAATAAGCATCTAAGCACAGTGGAGTGCCTTTTGATAGGAAAGGAACTTTTTTTCCTTAATGTAAAGAATGGGTCCAACACAAAGAATAAGATCCCTGTGTTAGAACATGCCTGCAGGCCTTCAGATAAGACTTCAAATCTAATATTGCATGGGAGCTTTCTGCCATTTCTTTTTTTTTTTTTTTTTTTCAAAATATCAGGTCCTTCAGCAGGAAGGATCTTTCCAGAGAACAGAGATCAGAGCTGGTTCACACTTTATCATTACTGTTAGCTGAGTAGAGAGGGGCCTCCCTTTAATTTAAAGCACAGCTTGCTTTGCTTCAATCTTGTCCTGGCTGAATACAAACCAAGGACTTCATCTCCCTGGTTCCGATTTCCCATGTAAGCCTGGACCTGGATTTCCATCTTGGCCACAGACCTTCCTTTAGCATCTGCTTCACACAGATGCACTACAGCAGCAAAACAAAAGCCATGCCTTTCCCACCCACTTCAAGCAGCCCTTCCTCATGGATATCTCCCCTCCTAGGACCTGGTAGAGGAATGTGTGCACTAAATCTCTTTTCCAGCAGTAAAGCCTGTGCTGCATTAGAGTTACTACAAGTTTCTCCCACTTCCTTCCATTGACAGCAAACAAAAGCTTGTTGCTCACCGTTATCAGAAAATATTTGCTTTCCCAGATTGTTTCTGCCCCCCTTGTTTTGGAACAGTTTTCAGTAGAGTAACAGCTCACTCCCAACAATAAGCAGCAGGGGGTGATTTGAGACAGAGGCCCGTCAGAGCCCACCCAGTAAATCCAGCCCAGACTGGACACAGCCCGCTCCTGCCCTTCCCAGCTGCGCAGTCTCCAGCACCTCCTCCATCACCTTACAGGTCCTGTGGAGAAGACGATGTTCCAGCAGTGTGGCTTGAAGAGACAGGGCCATTTTTGCACCACTGACCTGGCTTCAAGTGGCTGCCCCTGTTTTCCAGCTGCAAACCATCCCCAGAAGATGCTGTGCCCACCCTGAGTATCTGCTGTATTGTACTCCAAATACGCTACTTTGAGAACATGCTCTTGTCACCACACACTGCACTTCCTTCCTGCCAGATCTCTTATCACCATGTTTCATCCCCAAATGACACAGATGAAGCTTCCACTCTTGCTGGGGCTGCTCCTTTATTCAGTGACCAAAGGAAACATTCTCACACAAGGCACTTAGCCCGCGTGAGCTGGCTCATTCTGCTAATGAGTTATGATAAAGAATTAAACACAGGTGTCACATGAAAACAGGGCACCAAGGTTACAGTTCCCAAAAAAGCCCTACTCAGTCACTCTTTATTTTTAATTTAATCTTTTTTTAAGCAACCAGAGTATCAAGTGTCAGGTCCTAAACCTAAGAAGGGCACCAAAAGTCCAAGTATTATTCAGGATACAAAATACTCGCTCTGGCCACATAAGCTGACACCTTGCAGACTCATGACTGAAACCTGCCCACAACTGCCAATGCCAAGCCCAAACAGCTTTCATCCACAGGTGGGGGTTCCCTGCAATGAAAACATCACCCAGATAACCACTTTGTGTCCCAAATTCAATGTAAGGGAAAATGCACAACAGGCACCTGCAGGAGATCAGCACCAGCCCTGCACCATCTCCTGATGAAAGCTCCCTTAAAGGAGCCTAAGGAGGCCTTAACTCGGGCCATCACTTTGGCATAAGGCTCTGCCCAAGACAGATTTCAAAAATATGAGCTTCAAAATAAGTAAGTAATTTCTTGGTCCAAGAATACAGGGGGAGGGCTGTGCAGAAAGGACCGCTTTAGCAAGTTTCTGATGTTGAATGATCCATAACCTCTTTCAAGCAAGATCCCTTTTACTGTGATAAATCCTGCCCAGCCCCAGAGCAGTGTGGGACTTGCAAGTACCCCACACCACATAGCCCACTCTCCCCCACCAGTGGCCACAGGAGGTGGGCTCAATTTTTTTGAGGAGCAGCAAGCTTTTTCTGTTTCCTGACTCAATGCTGGACATGTGGTGTTAAACAACTTCAGAAGACTGGGCTGTCATTTCTGACTGTGCCTCTGGTCATTAAAAAGGCACCACAGCATGAAAGGATTTGCTGGAAAGCAAAACAGCCTGAGATCATTTAATTTATTAGCAATTAGCAGAAACCACTGATCACTGATTTGGGTTCTGAAAAAAAGAATTACATAAACAAGTAAACAACCAACTTAAACACCTTCCTTGTCCCTTCAGCCAGACACCTCTTCAGCCCCATCAGGTTCTTCCTGGAGAACTTTCCTGATACTCTCTGAGATGGAGCAGCACACCACAGATGCAACACAGACAGACCACTCTTGTCTGTCCTTCTTTCAGCTTGCTTGCTTTCATGTGTGTTTATTATTTACCCTCAGCTTAATTGTCTTCCTCCCACAATGCCATCAGAGGCAAGCCCAGGGAAACACATAACTGCTGTTCCCTTTGGAGAGCCAGACCATCTCCATGGGTAGCTACTGAGACACAGACAACGTCAACAACTCAACCTGAAAATGCTTCTTCTCTCCTATCTTTTATACCAACCAGCTTTGAGAAACTTTTTCACAGCCCCTCTGATGTTCACAAAAGCCCAGGATCAGCCCACAGGACCCTCAGGATCCGTGCTTGCTTTTCAGTCTGTCAACAAGGGGTGAGGAGAAGCCCAGCAGACGGTGGATGATGAAGAACTTCAGGTTTCATATGGGAATTTATTGGCTCTCTCAGAGACAACACTTGCAGGTAAATCCCAAGAGACTCCAGTCAGTCAAGCCACACCCCAAACCAAAAAGACCTACATTTAAACTGCCATTTCTTACACCTGCCCTTCCATGGGATTCCTGCACTACAGTATCTCTATCCACACATCATTCCTCTGTCTAAGCTTTCCTCTTTCAGCTAGCTAAACCTTCTTGATCCTGTTCTCAACTGCTTTTAGGAGGCAGGCAGTGGAAATCTCACAGTTGCTACAGCCAGAGGAAGCACAAGCCATGTCTCTGACCTGGGAAAGGTCCTTCACGAGATACACCCAACTCTAACATTGCACCCCCTTAGGTGCCAATATTCACCAGAACACATTTCAGTAATTCTCCTGCCAATGGGCTGCTGCTCCCTTTTCTTCTCCCCCCATCTTTGTCTGAAAAAGCTTCTAGAACTACAAAAACCCTAAAGTATTAAAGAAATGTATTATTAGGAGAAGGTCACAAAACAACAACTTGAGAATAGCCGCAGCTAAAAATACCCAATCCCCACACCCCATCTTTAGAGAAAACATTATCAGATGTCACTTCCCAGTGGTAAAAACATATTTGTTTTTTAATTAAGGTTGTATTTTGGACACTGGATTTTTTTTTTTTTGCCAAGGATCACAACAAGAGACCCTAGGAAAAGACTTTGTCCCCACAAAGATCCTGCTTTTCTGTGCTACCTGATTGGAAAACTCCCGGAAACTGGCAGCTGCAAATCTGTATTTTCTTCTAACAACACCTAACTTTGCAAAATAAGTTTCTAGAAAGAACAGAGTATTTTGGCCACCCATACAATGTTGCAGAGTATTTGTGCAATATAGATTTATTTTTATTTTTTAATAACTCAGAGTATCAAGGAGGTCAGTTTGGGAAGGACAACAAGTGGAGCAGCAGTGCAAAGCAAGTATCAGCACAGGGCTGGAAACTGCCTCTCTTCTGACCCAAATTCTAGACAGGACTGGAAAAATCTGCATTATGGTCACACTGAATTGGTCAGTCTGCTGCTAAAAGTCTCCCAGCTCTAAAGAGCAATAGCCATGATGTGCACCAACCTTAGGGCTTACTTCAACAGTAGGATGAGCAGAATTCAAGGAAGTCAATTAACCTCCCTCAGCCTTTTATATCTTTCCATTAAATAAATAAGCTCTGGTTTATTGATCACATAAAAAACCACCCAGGAGTTACTGCAGGCAGGTAAGGAAACACCTGTGATAACATTTTAACAAACTGAGCACATACAAGGGGAAGCTTAACACACCACAACAGGCTTTCTTCTCCAAAGCTGTGAATGAAATCCAGGAATAACTTCTCCAGAAAGTCCACAAGCCTTGTCCAGGTCACACACACTACTTTTTAACCCTTAACAAATCTACACCCTTCCCCACTTAAAAACACTCAAACCAACACTTTTTTAAGAAGTCACACACAAAATAATTTTGACAGTCCATTACATTGGTGGCCAACTCTTGCTCTGCTGCCCCCCTCCAGATGCGCCCTTCCCTCCACCACAACACAAGCAATACATCTCATATGTGCCCATTCCCACTGCCTTCTGCCTGTCCATGCAGGCATTTGTACCTTTACTCCACCTGCTTCCCTGTCAAAGTTATTTGAAACTGGCCTGATGCAAAACTTGGTAGCACCAAACAGACTGAGTGTGCAAGCTTCCTGCTTCCCTGAGAAGTCAAGGTGAATACCCACCAAAGAGCACTGCAAAGGACTAACCTGGAAGTGATGAGTAGAAAGACAACCAGACCACCACAGCTATATTCTACTGCTAAAAAGTTTGCTAAAGAGAGATGCACCAGTGTGCTGGGGGCCTCCCTGTTCTCTCCCCAAAGGAGGAGGAGCAGGATTGGGGTTATTTTGAAGGACAGCCACCAAGCACAACCAGAGGGGTGTACTGGGAAAGAGGCAGGGCTCAGATTCACAGCCACCACCTCCCTCTGTCCGCTCAGCCTGAAGGAACTTCCAAGATGTGCCCACATGATGTCATTACTGGGTTGGTGTCTAAATAAAGGAAGCTTTTTATAGAATTTCTCACTGACAAACTTATTCCGGTAAACCCCGATAGCCAAGATGTCAAGCAGAAGGGAAGGAAAAGGGAAAACAATACCCCATAGCCTTGCTGGGGCCTGGACAGGTGTGTGGCGTCTCAGGAAAGAAACCTAAACAACCTAAACAAATTTACTCCCTCATACCTGCTTGTTGGATAAAAAGCACAGGGAAGAACAGCGTGCAATGTAAGGGAAATGTGCTTTTTCACCATCTGTCACAAGGACACACAGCCTATTTTGGCATCAGGGTAGGGGGGAAAAGGATGAAGGTGAGGGGAGAGAAGAGTGAGAGAGAAAAAAAAACTTTGCTTAGAGAGAGTAAATAAAACATACTTCCATGTCAGAGGGGTTTTCCAGCTTCATATTAATCATGTGGCAATTACTGTGCTTCCTAAAAGCAAACTGGGGGTTTCTGCATATTCAGAAGACTCTTGGCTGCAAATGCCTTAAGTTCAAATCATCAGCAAATACCATTTGCTGGAAGTTCCAAAAACAAACAAACAAACAAAAATTACCAAACAAAAAAAAATCTAACAAAAGGAAAGTGAAGTGTTCACGTATGCCCGCACGTCATCCTCTTCTTCCGTAACTCTTTATCACTTCCACAGCGCTACGGAGCAGTTCCCCTTCCTCCCTCTGTTCCCGGTGCATCTTCAGCCGGGCATCCACATGGAGAGCAGTTGCAATAGCCTAGTGACTCATGCCGCAGTAATGTGGGTGGGAACTGCTCCCATGCCCAGCTCCTAAGGACACAGCCTTTTATGGTATTTTTAGCGTGGAAGCCGTTGTGGTTTGTAGTACTTCGCGTTTTGTCTTTCAAGAAAAGAGCTCATGTTTCCCCCCCGGGGTTCAAGGATCCAACCGTGGAGCCCAGGCAGGTGATGAGCAAGCCAGCCCTGGAACTTCCACACCCAGCCACGGTAGGGATGCTCAAGGGTGTTACACTATGTCACACTACGGCCAATCCACAGGCTCCCCCTGCAACCTCCAAAGAGTGAGGCACGCATGTCACTTTTCTGTGGACACCTTAACTACTGCAGCCCAATTTTGTAAGGAGTCATTCCCTGTGTCCCCGAGTTCTAACCACCCTGTGGCAATACGCTAACAAGCTCATCCTGGCAAGCCACCAGACATAGTTTCTACCCTTGATGGGCTGCCGGCATATGAAAAGCTGGCAGGTCCCATCTGTCTTCCCTCAAGTAACTTAAGACTACATCTCTCCAGAAAGTAGAAAATAAACTCTGTAGGGTTTCTACTCCATACAAAATGTAGGTGAAATAGAGCAAGAGGTTACTAGGAGAAAGCAGACAGGGGTGTTACATTGAAACCAGGTTAAAGCATCAGGCAGAAAAGTGGCAGTGGCAGAAAAGCCACTCTCCGGGCTTGAGGACCACAACATGTGGGACTAAAACTTGCCAAGGTGAAAAAGCAGGCTCAGCCGTGCTCTTTAAAAGCTGAGGGTCACACATGAGATTAAAAGAGCCGTAGGGCTTGAAACAGGACTCTGGCTGCAAGACGTGCAGTGGATCGCTTCACAGGACAGCGCCCCCATTATTCCCTCTTGCACCTGAAGCATTATCTGCTGTAGAAGAGAAAGGCATGAAAGTTTCTGCATCCCCAGTCACGATTCCAAACAGCTACTGATTTTAGTCCTTTCAAAGTTATTCAGTTAAAGGGGAAATTAAATTATAATCTGCACATGCCCAAGAAGTCCAGGAGAAAAGCTAGCAGGATGAATGAAAAAGCAGTAATCAATCCTCCTGATTCAAGGCCACTGACATTAAAGCTATTTTTTTATTTCTTCTGAAATTCCAGTGAGCTCTGGAAGGAGTCAGCCTACTAGTCGGGCCAGATCAATGACAGACTGCCCGTACAGACAGATTTCACCAAGTGGGAAGCACCAGTGGAGAGGTGCTCTGGAGTGACTTCTCAGGTATGAGACACACAGTGAAGAGGAAGTCTGGGGGAGGTTCTGTAGGCGAGCACTGCACAGCCCACAACATACCTTGGAGGTGAGCCAACAGGAACAGAGGAAAAACCCTCCAGCCCTAATGCAAGTTTAAAGGTCACTCAGTGCATCGCCCTGGGCACAGCAACCCCCAGCATCTGCCAAACAAGATGCCCCACACCAGGGGAACACCAGGGCTCTCTAGACAGACCAAGATGGAATCTTCTGCTCCTCGAGTAGATGAAATACATTTCCAAGTTTAGGACGTCTTCCTCCTTTTAGATAACAGATCAAGATTACAGAATTACAAAGTTTAAAAAAAAAAAAATCACGTGAAAGGCTCCATCCTGTTCAAAGGAATACAATGCTTTTCCTGTGGTCTTGCCCTAAAGACCACAACATCACACTCGATTACTATCCCATCTTACTCCTAAGTCCTGCACAGCCAGTTTGGCCATATGAGAGCAAACTGAGCTCTGCCTTGCCTCATTTCTCATTAAACTGCTAACTACACACAGCAGTGGCTGTGTAAGAGGCAGGCCAAGTTACTTAATTTTCATTATCCTTTACTTGGATCAACACTATGAAATCTAAGTAAAAAATAAAAAATAAAAAATAAAAAAAAAAACAGGAAGGAAAACCTAAAGGGAACAGAATAATCAGCCTAAACCTTCTACAGACAGAAAAGGAACACATCCAAGCCTGAACTGAGGTTTACATATCCCTCGCTAGACAGACCTCTCTGTATGAAGCCTTTAGTTCTCAAAACCTGCCATCTGCACTCCTGAGAAAGCCAGGAAAAGGAGGAAATGCCAGTTTGCCCCTACATGCTCAATTCTGCAGTTGCTGCTGGCAACCTGGTGCTGCTCTGACCTTGGTGTGCTGGCAGAACCCAGGAACCCTGCCCCATGAGACTACCTGCCTGCCCCCACCTCCAGCTGTGCAGTACACCTGCATTTAACTTACTTTTGCTACTCTGGCCTACAAACAAAAAAGCTTTCCCAGCCAGCAGGTCTCTGTAAACCTAAAAGCATTGGATGCTGATTCTTACAGAGCAACAACTTTCCTTAATGCAGAAGTCAAGTGGTGCCAGCACACTCTGGACATGGATGCACTGGTGCTTGGATGCATCCAGACTTTGCAGCTGATGGTATCTTCAAAGGAGCAAGTCCAGATAGTCTCTAAGTGCTTGCAGCCCTCTCTTCCTCCAGCGGGTGTCCCAGCGACCATCCTGCCATACACCTCCAGAGCTGGAATATAGCTTCCCCCTGGAGCAGACCAGACTGTGGCTTGCTGGGACGGCTGTGGGAAGGGATGGATGCATTTCTCCCCCTCTTTTTAGGGAAAGGGATAGGTGCATTTCTCCCCCTCTTCATAGGAAAAGGGATGGATGCATTTCTCCTCCTCTTCACGGGGAGAGGGCTCCCCTTAAAAGCAGGCTGCAGAGGATGTGAGGCAGATGTGCCTCTGCAGAGGAAGAGGCACAGACTTAAAGCATTGGTTAGCTGGAGATGGCAACCCTGGCTCCACTGAAACAAAGGTGAATGCTGCTAATGAATTTACAACACAACTCAGATTTCCAGTGCTCTTCACACAAGGCCCATCTGAGCTAGCATGTAGTGTTTGCTGAAGAAGCTGAGCTTTACCAAGCTTCAGTTCCTTATAAGTTTTCCATGCTTTTCTTCTCACTTCCCCCTCTCAAATTTGCAGATGGGTTTAAGGACAGCAGCTTCTGCTCTGGACGCTTCTCAAAGCAGTTTGCATCATCAGGGTCGAGCGTGATGTAATGACTACAGGAACCTTTGCAGGGGAAAAGAAATAATTCAAGAAATTACATCCTTTACAGGACCTGCAGATGGTGTGTTCCTCTCAGCAGTACCAAAATTGTTTAAAGGACAGTAGGAACCTCCCAGAAGGAGATGCAGATATTGCCATCACAGCCAGGTGAAAAGAAGGAGGCAGTGGACCATGACACAGGTAGTGTTTAAAATACACCACCCACTGTTTTACAGGAAGGGAGGGGAAAAAAACAACCGAAAGAAGCATCCCACTGTGTGCAGACTTCATGACCCATTACCTTCATCAGTCCTTTGCAGGGCCACAGCCTTCAGCTAAGGATCTGCTTAGCTGGAACCAGTCTGCAAATAGTAACTGGAGGTTTTAAAAGCCTTGCAAGAAAATACAATAAAATAAATAAAAATCAGCTGGGCAAGTTCTGTCTGACAACTCATTTTTTTCCCCACTCAGTACATGGCCATGTGGAGAGACATGGTATGAATCAACCCATTTTGGTAGCACAAGACAAGCCAGGATACATCACTGCTCCAGTACATGGGGAATACCCTCCAAAAGGCTGTGTTTACCCAGCGGGAGCCAATGCAATCCCTACACAAAGCCTGTAAGTACATTTAAAGCTCAAAAGTAATCTGAAACAGGTCCATTCTCCCCTCCAACTCCATAAATACAATCCAAATTGGGTCATCTCCTAACAATAAATGAATGATACTCACTTAAGCCTCCGCTACACTGCTGACATAATCTAGGTCCTTTCATTCTCCTTGTACTGCAAGTACTAAAGATGCTTTTGTACATCCTCTGAAGTACTCCATTTAAAAAACCATGGTAACTAGGGCACCACATTCAGCTGCTCTTGGAGAGAAAAGCCATTCCCCTTCCCTCTCAATAGGCTCTTAGGAGGCTTGGACAGAAAAAGATTGCCTAATTCAAACTCAGCTCCGTGAGGATGGCTGGAGTTGGGTGCTCGGGATAGGGTGAGCATGACTACTGGGTACCACTGGGTCTGTGGTATGTCAAACACCAGTAATAACACTGCATGTGGGGAAAGAGAGCCATTACCTGCATGCCATGTCCTGCATCTAAACAGCACCCAAAAGTCCCATTTTAAGTCACCAAGTGTGACAGCACAACTGCAGCATTCAATAGGAAAAACATCGTATTTTCTTTAAATGCTATTGAGTGCTCCTAAATATCTCTGGTTCTTTTTAGGAGATGACAGGATTATTCAGTTTCAGTACCTTAGCATGACAAGGACTAGAGGAACCAAGAAGCAAATTTTTCTGTTATTTTTGCAGGCAGTAAAAGTTTAAGGGATTTTTGTGTTGTTTTATTTCTCACTCATCCCGAATTCCTCAGAACTGTGAACTTCCCTGCATGGCAGCTTTTGAAGTTTGCCTGCTAGCACCAGAATCCTCCTCCTTTCTGAAATGGAAACATTCCGAGATGTGGGCACAGACATCAGATGGAAAGAGCAAGGCAGCTCCCACTAAAAAAGCCATTTACTAGGAAAAAAAACACCATCATAAAAAAGGGACATTTGTCTAAAATGGAAGGTCTATTATTTGTATTTTTAAAAAGAAAAACATTCATTTAAAAAAAAAACAAACCAAAAGACATGCACTAGCACCAGAAAGTCTAACAACTTTAACATGACCTAACTGTTTCACTGTTCTGTATATACAATTTTAGCAGATGTTTTCCAAATCCCACTACATACTGTTATGGAGCCACATTCCAAGATTTAGGGTTTTAAAAATAGAAGCCTTTAACCACAACATCTGCAAAAGTACCTTTAAAAAACTAAGAAGAACCCCTTTCAAGTTCTGTCCCTATCAAGTTCAAGGCCATTCCCCAACTGCTGCAGAGAAGCACTTGGAGCCTCTCTGTAAGAAGCAGCATCGGATTCAGGACAGCATTGCTGCAGAGGACTTTATAATAAAATTTGTACCTGTTTGAAAGAGATACAAACTTGGGAGAAAACAGGCAGTTTTAAAGGGCACATTCTTAATTGGGGAAACTGAGGCATGTAATGATTAGCCAATTCCCCAAACAGCAAAAAATTTATTTCTTCTGGCTAACACACTGTCATCTTTGTTAACACAGGCTGTCGTGGTGAGAGACATGAGAGGGTGAACTGAGGACAAGTGCAGCAGTTATGCTTCAATTCCTGACTCTGCTCTTCACACCATCCACTGTTACTTTTCAGGAGGAAAACAGGAGAAAACTTAAAAAGGAAAACAAGACAACAATTTGGGAAAATGCCCTCAACCAGATAGGTCAGCCTAGCCTGTGTGGGACATGGGCCCATAAAACCAGGTACCAGTACACCTGGCTGCCTTGAGAGGCATGCTAAGAATGAAGGTGTTAGGAGGCTAAAACACTGTACCCTTATTTCTAAATATACGGGAATACTATTAAAAAGAGTATTACAACTTACATATGCAGCAAAGAGTAAAAGCTAAAATAACAAGGGGCTTGCATGGGATGCCCCCATTGTCACATTTCAACACGTGCAACACATAAGTAGGTTTTTTATAGCCAGTATTTAGCACTGTTTTGTTGCTATTTTTCTTGAGACTCCAAGAGCACTCTCCTCCATATGAACCTTACAGGACAAGGAAAAAAAAAAAAAATAGGAAAAGCTACCACTCCGGGTATTGCTCTGGCAGGCCTCTGCTCATTTAGGCTTTTGAAGGTGGAAATTTGTTATGGGACTTAATGAAGGGAATTAACTTTGGAGCCTGCAGCTCCCTGCCATCTCTCCTGGGATGAGTACAGCAGCTCCTGGCTGCACTCCCTCATCTCCACTGCGGATGAGGCAACTGGGAAGTCTGCTCACAGTCAAGTTTATGAATGTTTCAGCAATTGCCTCCTCCTTCGAGTAGCTGCCCAAAAGCTTACCCAAGCCCGGGCCTTCTGCCACACCATCCGGCTGCTCTAACTAATGAGCTCCTCTGTTTGCAAACCCATGCCTTGACAGACACTCTCTGCCACGTGGGCACCGAACACGCACAGCCACAGATGCTCCCTCCTCCTAACCTGCTGCAAGGCTTCTCCATCCCCTGCACCTTGGGGGACAACAGCCCCTTGACTTCAGATTGACAAAGGCTGGCACTCTGCAGGCTCTGCTCCAGCAGGAGGGCAGAGGGTCAGGAGTACGTTCTCCAACAGCATTTTACTGTGCTTTGCAAAGCCAGACTGTGCCAAGTTTCGTCTCACAGTGGGAAGGACACATGGGCACACTACGCCCCACAGAAGTTTATCTCCCAGGACCACTGATGCCAACTACACTGTGGCAAGTCACCTTGTTTAATGCATAACATCAGTCACCTTTGGTCCAGGCTCTGCTCCTCCCCTCAGGGGAAGGATATGTCCATGGCACAACTCAACTTGAACAGCAGAATTTTGGTGTAGCGTTGCCACAAGGTTCTTCAGGAACACAAAAGACCAAAGAAAGCTACCTGCATTTGGAGCAAAAGACAGAGAGTCTGCAGTGCTTTGTTGCAGCATAAGAGAAAACAGCAACCAAGTGCTTTTTGGAGAGCAGATGACAGCTACCTGGTTCTGCTGCTGTTATTCCTAAAGAAACACCAGTCACGTTCTGGTCACAGGTGAAGAACAAATCCCACATGCACAGTGAATACAAGTCTCACAGGAAACTATGACAGGTACTGTGGGACCACCCAAAAAGCAGGAGGAGAGGAAACGTCCCGCCAAGCCATCAGCATCTGATCAGGCAGGCAGCTATTTGCTCAGGCCCATCATCAGTTAGTCATCTTAGTGATTGGGAGCCCTTGCCATTGACAAAGGCCCTTCTCAATCTGATACAGGAACAGAAGATGGGGAGAGAGTTTCAAGGAAATTCCATTGGAAAGAGAAACCAAGACACACAGAAAAGTTTCACCAAAACCAGTTACCACACAGTTTTTACTCTACTGCTGTTGATGGATCTCCAAGCCTCCAATATGGACCAGCACAGAGAAAACACAAGGCTTAGCAGAGAAGTAGAGATCTGTAGACTTAACTTCTGGCCTGCTCCCTTCCTCACCAAGCAAGAGCAAGAGCTGGCAGAGCTTTCCCATTGTCCCCAAAAGTCCATACCAAGCAATACCTCTATATGCACAACACAGAAATCCATAGACATTCAAATATAAATCTTTGCTGAGGGGAGATCAGAAAAACCTACAGCCAAGACAGGAAATTAAGCTGCTATTAAGTGTACTATCTATTGTGGAACACAGTGATTGATTCGCTGGATGCAACGTTATTTCCATCAAGCCATCTCAAGCAGTGGTGCTCATGTATAGGAACCTGTGAGTTGGACTTCGGATGTGTTGGATTTTTCTATGCACATGGACATCAGCTCTGGAAAATTTTAGGAAATGGGACTGGTTATTTTCTTATCACAGCATTAGGAAAACTGAAATGAGTTCGTTTGCAGCTTTCAGTACTTTAAGTGAATAAATGGAGAGAGCAGCCAACTTCTGTCTTCGTCTAGATGAATTGCTGAGATCATGCTGTTAGCTAAGATCACTCTCACTTCGTTTCTGGCTGGAGAGGCAGACAGTGCAAAGGGGTGTCCAGTTACAGAATGGAAACACTGATAAATTGCCTAAAGTTTTAGCAATAAAATAAATGCAAGATGTGCAACAAAAATGCCTGCTGAATAATAGGTAAGGGGTCATGTGGGCATGTTTCTAAATTCCTTCTCTTTGGTATGTTCAACAACTCTTCCAGCTACAAGCACAGAATGCTTTTGCAAATAAGTCTGGTATTACTCCATTTTCTCTTCAATTAAAGGTCAGTTCTAATCCCCTTCAAAGCATCCACAAAGCGCTTGTCCAAATTCAGACTCCAGAGCAGCACAGTCAAAGCAGACAGTGGATCATCATGAAATATTAAGCTGTGGGCACCACAAAAAAAGGTACCTATGTACTGAGGCTAGAAAGAAAACAACCTGCAGGACCCACTGGTGTCATGCAAACCATGTTAGGAGCAAAGAACAATTCTTCACAGTGAAAGACCATGAGAGAGCAGATAGAAAAAAGTCAAGCAGAAGGATAAAATACTTCTTCCAAGTGACCCCCAGTTATGTGGTGACATGTTCTGCTACTCAGAGTGAGCTACAGAAAGTGTCTGCAAAGTACCATGGAAACTGCAGGAGGACAACACTGGTGCAGCTGTTAAACCTAGAGACTCGTCCTTCCCTGAGGATCCACTCTGGTTGTCACCAGGGGAGGGGATACCTGTCAGTCTGGACCTTGGCTGGGAGCCAGTGTGGCAGGTCTTCTACTCTTGAGCTACCACACATGGGCATTACAGCAAAGCTGGGAGAGGTTTGGGCTCCAGCATTTAAACCCTTTGACCTGGTGTCTTAAGAGACTGTCTCTGACAGGGCTCTGAAATACAAGCAGATCAAGAGGGGATCGCAGATACTTTCAGCTGTTCTTGCAGAGAACAACCACCACCTGCTCTTTCCTGGGCAAAGGATTCAGAGGGGAAATGTTTTCTCTGGTGCAGAGCCCAAACAGTGAGACACAGAATGTCCTGTCTTCTCTATAGTGTTTCACTCAAACAGAAGCTGCAAATGTTGAAACAGACAAGAACAAACGCAGCCCTTCATCAATCAAAAGGCAGCTCAAACTCCAGGACTGAGATCCCCAATGCATGGCACAAAATTTATCCAGCATCTACAACCATCAGCCCATTAGAAAAAACACACACTCACGATTAATGGGTCACAAACTTCACAGAAAACATTTGAGGGCAAGAGGCATCTCCATCTGCTTGGACATCCCTCCCACACAGACCACTGCAATCTTAGATGTTGCAACAAGCAGACAGTGCTTACAAAACTTTTGCGCCACCTGAGATGACAATCTTCCAGGAAGACACAGCAGGATCACCTCTCTACACCACAGCTTTCCCATGCACACCAAACCCTCCCAAAGCCATTAACTGGTAGCTGATAGTGGAAGGCTGTGAAAATCAGTGCACTCACAAGGAATGCCACACTGCTGAACTGAAGGAGTTTTAAGCCACTTTACTCCTGCACTTCTCCTCAGGCAGCTGAAGGACCAGGGCACTGTTTTCAAGCTGTTCCTCTGTTTCACTAAGTATCCAAGTCAAAACCTGGCACAAACCTACCTGCCAGGGTGGCTTTGGGTGTGTTTTTCCTCCAAAACAAAAATATCTTTCATTAACAGTGGAAACATTCATGGCAGGGAGGAAGTAGATCCACTCGACTCTAAGGCTGCTCTGTCTGTTAGAAGAGGCATGAGCACAAGGTCCAGGAAACAGGTTCATGGCTCACAGAGAGGACATCTCTATCTCCTTGAACCAAGAGCAGATCCAAAACCAGTAACACAGAGCAAAGATCCCTCTCCTTGTAGCAACCAACCCTCCAGAACAAATTAACAACAACGAAATCAGACAGGTCTCTTCTTCTGAAGGTTTTTTAGCCACTTCTGCTTTGAGAGAGGAAATTGTAAGGACTTTATGCAGATCATTCAACTACTTGTCCTCCAAGCCACAGCAGCTTGTCAGCATTCTGCCTGGATGTCAGACACTGCATGTGCACATAAAAGGAAGCATTTACTCACTGCTGTAGCTGCTTTCCAACCAGGCTGACAAAATGCTTGTTTCTTTGAACTCCTCCTGTGCTTTCCATCCTAGGCAGCTGCTTCAAGTGTTCATGCACACTATGAGTACTGAGGTACTCTCACACCAGGTTACTCATTTCTGATTACAAGAAGCCAAGGATTTTAAGGTACTAAAATGATGTTACCAAAATTTCATGAGGATTCTCTCACCAGTTGCTGGTTAAACAAAAAACTGAGCTCTGTGGACATTGCAGACAGTAATAATGAGAGTGATGATCACAATTAGAAATTGTGGGCCAGTCACCTCTCGCTCCACAGAGAGGTGCAGATAAGCAACATGGCACTAACCAGCTCTGGGGCTGGCACGGACCACTCAGCAAAGGGTGCGAAACCCTTTGCTACTGGAAAGGTGCACACAGAAACATGTTATGCTTTGGGGCTGACAAATCCCTGGACTGAGAAGGTTAAAACCAGGACATCCCATCAATGGGGTCTGTGCATTCATGGTCCTCCAGCTGTGAGAAAATGAGAGCTGACAGCAGTGCTAATACAAGCAGTCTGTCCTCTCTCCTGTTCACTAGGTTTATGTGCCGACGATGCAGCCTGTGGGTACATTATACTCCCTCTTTGTATTTGGCATCCAGCTAAAACAGCCCCTTCTCTTCTTTCTTCTCTCACCTCGAACCAGTTGGGCTTCTGGCAACTAGGAGAGTAACCAGAACAAATGGTCCTCCTGCTCATGTACTTGCAGGGATGCATCCTTAACCCAGCATTACAAATTCTACAGCAATAAAAACACTGACCTAAGCATCGCTGCCTTGTGCCAGGCTTTCAAATGAACCAACCCACCTCAGCCTGAAGTGCCCTGCGGACCAGGGCTCCTACCATGTTGTCATGGAGAGATGCTCATTCAGCACTGCCACAAACTCATGCCACACTATCTGCTTTACTATGCAAGGTGAAAATAGAGGCCAATGCTGGGACAAAGTTTCCTTCCTTCCTTCCTTTAATACCTCTCATTGCATCAAAAGCACAGTGAACAGAACAAGAGCTGCCCTGGAGAGGTGCATCTCAACTCTTCTAAACAGAGCAAGACCAGAGTCTTCACCTTCTTGCATCCTAGATCAGCATCATCAGCCACTTCTCATCACCCAGCCTGCTTTTACCTAGGATAGCACCATAGATCCATCTGCATCACCATCAGACTGTAAAGTGCCTGCCATCTCCAGGCTGCAGTTTCCAGACCAAAACAGCAAGCCTTTGGAAGTCTCTGATGACTTGTTTTTTCCTCCCTCACCTATATCAGTTCATCTGAATACAGATGCTTCCTTTGTTAGTTTTGGTTTCTGTTTTGTTTGGAGGTTTGCTTGCTTTTCTTATTTAAGCTGCTCTTAACAAAAAGCCCAGCTCCAGGCACCGCATGACCCATGCATTAGGAAGGCTGGTAAATTGCTCTTTTTTGATCTGCTAATACAGCTGATTTTTTTCCTCTTCATTTCCAGGGAAGGAGAATAGCTCAGCCCCTGGGAAAGACACACAGCAATTACATTTACCTCAGACCAGCAGAGCATTTTAGTGCAGAGTTTACACTGAGCTGGTGCCCTCCAGCATCTGCTCTGTAGACAAGAGCATACCAGAGGACAAGCTCACCAAATGGGGAAATCTGACAGCTCCTTGTCTCTTTGCTGCAAAGGGTATCTCAAAAACCCTCTCAAGAACAGCCAATAAGCCTTTGTCTCCCTGCAACTTTCATAAATTGCAATTCTAGATTTGGAAGGAAAACAATATGTAACTGAAATCAATCCAAAGACTTCTCTTTGTTAGGGTCACATTTCCACAAAAAAGGAAGTGATTGCCCAATTTACAAATCAATGCAGCTTTATAGAGTTCTCAGTAAGCACAGCCATTGTGACTTTTCAAGTGCAGTCCAATATCTAATCCTTCATTAGATATATTCACAGTTAGGTATAAATATGAATTTATACACCTACAAGTGAGGCTTTGCATAGGTAAAAATTCACATGGTATACCTTTTGCAGGGTGTTCCTATCAATAAATGAATCATATTTTCCTGTGTACAACTGCAACTCTTAAGAAAGCATCAGGCATCTTATACCTGATCTAGTAGAAGGTGTCCCTCCTTACGGCAGGGGAGTTGGATGAGATGATAGTTAAGGTCTCTTCCAACTCAAACTACTCTGATTCTATGATCTAGCTTCTAAATTATTAACACCAAGTCTGTTTTCCCACGTATCATCCTTGTGGCTTTTGCAACCTGGTTAGGAAGAGCAGGGAATTATTTTATCACAGATACCAAAACAAACATGAGGGAGGAAGTACAGAAGAACAGAATTGCCTTGTACCTTTGCAGCATGCCAAACTGGAAGGACAGAACCAAAGTGAACCCTGGTTGTACAGCAGTTGTTTTAGCTAGACTAGTACACCACTATGATTACCTCAACAGCATAATTAATGAGTTATGGCAAGATTACAATAACAGACTCTTTAAAAGGTGTGCCAGCTGCCAACCCTATCTGTATCAGTTTGCATGACAAAGTGTGCCAAGCCTGATACTTCGCTCAAGCAATGGAAAAAACAGATTTTTGGGCAGATCCCCAGGACAAACTCTCACAAGCAGACACAGCAGCTGGTTTTTCCACAGACGCCTAGAGACGAGTATGCTCGCAGGCTTTTCTATACCAGACATACAAAGTCCCTTGAGTCAAAGAAAGTTTTCAAAGGGTTTCCATCAGGGAAGCAGGAGTCTCTTTCACAACATGCCTGCCAAACCTCCAAGGCTAGAAAGCTCAAGCACAGACTTCTTTTTCCCTCACCCCCCCCCCCCATTAATGTACTGATAGCCTTGGAATCGGGCTACTTACAGAAATGCTCTCTCTCAACACTAACAGTAAAAAATATTCAAGAGAGCTTTGTAGTTAAGGTAGAGGATAAGCTAATTTAAACACAACCCAGCCTATCTGGAGGTATTTTAATACACCAGGCAAAAAGAGTGAAAGAGAGAAACCACTTCAGCATGAAGATGTCTACTTGCCTTGGAGGCCTGAAGGGGACCTCGCTTTCGGTGGCAGAAAGATACAGCATTTTCACTCAGAAATAATATTCAAAATGTCAAATATGAGTCCTTCTTAAAATTAAGTCTTTTAAATTGACCTCTAATTCTAACCAGATTTTCAAGGAGGGGCATAATCAAGTTCTTATTATGCCTTAGGCATTTTTAGATGACTACACCTACCTAAGGGATGCTGCAGTGCCAGGGTTAGGTCCTTCAGTAAATTACCCTTTCATTTAACCTACATATCCTTCTGAAGGCTGAACACCAGTATTTTTGGCTGGTATCTGAAAACAGCCAAAGCAACAGCTGCTTCAAGCAACCTTAAGTGAAACTAAATTAAAGAAGGAAAGAAAGTGCATCTTTTCCCATGGAAATAAAAGTCATCACCGTGCTTGGAGCATTACTCTAGGTGAATATAAGCAAACAGTTTTGAAGAAAATGGTTTTCTTTGAAAGTCATACTTCAACATTGTTTTGAAGAGGAATAATTATTATCCCTCCACACCTATCACCAGCTCCCTAGAGGGGTTGATACAGCATGGCATGACTTGAAAAGTGGACAAGGGCTGAAACAGGAGGACAAGCTCCTCTGCTCTGAGGCCAACCCGTCGCCAGCTGCAAGCACTCATTGCTATCCCACCACAAAACTCAACAAAGAAAAAGCATCTCTCAAAAAAAACCCAACGGTTTTAACTGCTATTAAAAGGACTTGAGTTTGCAGTTTACAGATATGAACTCAGAAGAGATGCTCTGAGAAACGTTCTTCTTTTGTGGTTTCTCTAACAGCATCATCATTACATCATTAAAGTGGAGAAACTAATTCATTCAACATGCATTCAGCCTCTAGTCCCTTAATCCAAACACTTCTCTATGGCCATTTGAATAGTCAGATGACATGGAGACTGTTTTGACTAAAAAACACAGCATTGGTTTCTCCCATGTATATTTTATTACAAAATTCTGTTGTTACACTAGGGGAAAAAAAAAGATAATTCAAAGGATAAAAGACAACAAAGACCTGAGAAAAGGTTATTAACCTCTACATGTGCCCCCTTCTCTCCCTCCACACTCTTCCCCCCTCCCCCCCCCCATCTTATGGGGAATTACAGCCAAAGAAGGATGTTGTCAGAGAGTATCCAACTTGGCTGGTCAGCTGCAACAGGTACTGGGATTGCATGTTCAGTTACCACTCAGGAAACCTATCTCCTGAGCATCAGATCACACACTGCAAATGCTGCAAGGTCATGATAATGAGTGGCAGCTGAGAAGATCATAGTGACTTGCTGTGGTTGGTAGCTCACATCCTGTCCCTGAGCAGTTGGCTCACCACAGCCTCTCACTGCTGGATCAGCAGACTCCCAGTATCCAACAGGCCAGGAGACCTTGTGCCCCCTCAGCAAGACCAATGATCATGAGCAGAGAGTGGAAGAAGTCGGACACATCCTAGGAAACATCACTGCTATGCCACAAATACCATCAACAACTCAAAGCTGTTCACCACTGTTGCAGCACAAGGGAGAAAACCCAAAAATGCAAATAAAACCCCCATTTCAAATAAACAATATTTAGTTCCACAAGAACCTGAGTGGGTACATTCTTTATTGCAACTCATTTTAAATTAGGGAAGCAAACCTAGGTGTTTGCACAGCCAGATCATCATGCTCTGAACAAACCAAGGGAGGTTTGCAGATGTACGCCATGCTGACCACAGGATTCAGCTTCTGAGTGCAACATAGGTAAAGAGAGATTTTAGTGCAAAGCTATGTCCACGCCTGGTAATCACATATGCATAAAGATCCTATTAATAACCTGTTATTTCTGCAGGAAACTTGGGGAGTTTGAAAACAGGCATTGATCTGGAAGAGTGGAACACATTTAGCACGTGGGATGCTCTGTAGAAACCAGCAGTAGCAGGGTTATGTCACTAGAAATGTTTCAACGAAACTCAACTCCAACAAGGTTATGAAGTCCTGCTCAAAGGTAAACTCAGCACAATCTTAACTGAAACCAGCCAAAACCAAGCAAAAGCTGTGCAAGAATCATACTTTCAGAAACTCCAATGTGAGTGCTGCAAACAGCTTTCCTGCCTGGAGCTTTGAATATGAGGCCTTCTATAACAGGAAAGAAATATTTTCTGCAAAGTGACCCAAAAGACTCCAGAGGTATTTAGGAGACTGCTTTAGTCAAAGTCAAAAGGGGAAAAAAGCCCATAAAAGTGGAAAACAATGTGAACAATGCTGAGCTATTCATTCAAAAATGAAAGCTGCTTCTGAGAGAGAAGGGAAATGCCCACCACAATAGCTTTGGAAAACACTGCCCAAAACCCTCGGGAAAAGAATAAAACAAGGAAAACATACTTTCAGAAATCAAGAATGATAAAAGTAACACAAAAGAATCACAGCAACTGCATGCTAGGAAATAAAGACCAAAAAGAAAATCACCACGGTCAAACCATTTATCCCGGCTCCCATCCATTTGGTTTTTGCCCTGTTTAATCAGGACTGCATTTAGCGGAAAACTGGCACAGGCATTTTGGCAACTGCTGGGCACTCACACCATTCAGGGTTCCACCCGCTGATCCTCCCCACTCCAATGCTCCCAACAGCTTCCACCTGGATGTGGGACAAGCCCAGCTACCACACCTGGACTGCCAGTACTGTGCCAGGGCAAAAAACAAGGAGTAGAAGATTGATTGTCAATTCCTTTAAAAAATCTTCTTTGATTTAGATGCAATCTGCTAAATCCCTGGGGGACAGTGCTTCTCCTTGGTGTGCTCCTCACCATGCAACATGGAGGTTTGGAAACACATGGGGCTGATGGCAGCACTATCAGCACCATCTAAGGCTATGCATGTGCCTGGCCCTGCCCTCCTGAAGAACCCTTTGACAGTCTTATTTCCACTCAAAGCATGACCACAGAGGCCCCAAAAACAGCTACCCTAGAAACTATTTTTTTTTTTTTTAGAAGAAATGCATATTTCAGGAATGAGTTAATACACTTGGAAGGAAGCACTAGCCACCTCCTTGTACTGGCATCTTTCCAGCCTCCCAAAGCCTACTACCAGCCCTGCCACAGCAATTTTGCAGGGTTAGATAACAAAATAAAGAAATGGCCAGCAAGCCACAATGCTAGAAACCTACCAGAAACCTTTGCCATTTCAGGTTGCCATTTTCACCTATTTTCTCAGCCTCATCTTCCTGCACCCTGGTGCGGGACCCTCCAGCATCCCCTCCAGGGCACTTAGAGAGTGAAGTCCAACCACAGCTGCACACTGGCTGGCTGTGACTTAACTCTGCTTCTTCTCTACAGCTAAATGGCCAGGAGCAATGCAAGACCATTCAGGTTTTATGGTCTGTGCCATCCACAGCATCCTGGAACACATCAAGGGGTCCAAGCAAGAGGCTGTAACTTCAGTTTCCTAAATCACCAGCACACCAAACCCATGTTTTCCAGCAGTGTTATTGTTCTCCTCCCCTTCCCCTCTGCCACAATATCTCAAAGGCCTAAAAACACTCATTATTATCAATCCAGCAATTCTGAGAGCTACTTAGGAGGAAAAAAACACCCCAACCCTTATCAGATGAGACCGGCAGGACTCCAAAGCAGAGCATTGGCACTTGTCTGGAAAAAGTGGAGCCACTCAGACAGTCTCAAGCAAGGAGCAAAACATAGCCAAAACCACCCTTAATGAAAGCTGTACCTTTTCTCTGAGGAACACAAACAAGTGAACTACATGGAAACTCAGCCAAAAAGAAAAAGCAACACAATCCCTTGCGAACTGATAAAATATGAGATAGCCCACTGCATTCCCAGCTTAGAGAGAGATGCAGCAGAATATTCTTAGTGTTTCTTTCTAATTCTGGGAAATGTTTTTTTGGCAAGCCTGGGTTTCACCTGAGGGTAATGCAAAAAGGAACATAAAAAATTCCAACATGAATGACAACTGAAGAACAGCCATCTGTGTGGGCGTCTCTCTTTCCAAACAAAACTTGGAGTGAAAAGGGTTTTCCAATGAGCCAGCCAAGAAAAGGGAAACTTCATCAAGAATCACAGTGGGATCCTGCCTGGAGAGTATGCTGAATGCAAGTACCAGGGCTAAAACCACACCCCCTGCCCACTACCAGCAGTTCTCCCGGATGTCCATCTGTCCACTGTTCCTTATCTTCCCTTTTAAAAACTGCAGTGAAAGCTGCTGGGGAGGATACAATGCGTGGCAAGTAATTACAGAGCAAAGCAGAGCAGAAGCACCTTTGGGGATAAGCAGCAATTCAGGCAGTTGCTGAAAGCTGGCCCTCCATGAGGGCTGCAGGAGGTCTCTGCTGGCAAAACCAAGCTGAGGGACACTGGCACTGGCACAGTTGTGCTGGGAGGGCTGGGTGAGCACAAATGATGGAATGCCCACGGAACTACTCACCTGCACTAAACAAAGGTTTTAAAACCAGCAATCTGAAGTCAGCTCCATTCTTCGCTGCAGGTAACCCAGAGACTGCCAGAATTCCCGCTGCTGCACCCTCCCATGCAGACGTGCGTTCCAGCATTCAGCCACAGACGTGGCAGCTCCTCACCTGCCCCAGTACCTGGGGCTGGAGGCTGCCAGCCAAGAGCAGCTCTCAGCCTGCTTAAAACCCAGCATATTTGCAAGGCACAGGGTCAAGCTAGAGCAGATGGAATGTTGAATTAGGCTGCTCAGCCTCCATCCAGCTCCTTCCAGAGCAGCTCCTCTTACACCACTGGAGACAGGGTATTGATTCAGACCTTAGCAGTTTACATGCACCTTTGGGCCAACCCAGGACAGCTATTTTCAGTGACATTGCCAGGAGATTACAATATATGCCCACATACTTTAAGCACAGTTCAGTGATATCAGCAAAAATTCACTGATAGAAAAAATATTTTCCTATCAGAGTACTCAAAACTCAAAGTGGACATCTCCTCCTCCACACACTCACCCATCTGGAACAAAACTCTACTTGCTTTAACCTGAGCATCAGAAAAAAAGCTGACCCATGGATGCCCTGAGATTCCTGCTCATTTTGTAGCAAGCCACTCTAAGAGGAAATTGAGCTGAACATTGACATGCTCAAGGCCATTTAAAGCAGAGGCTGGCTTTCCTGACATATCAGTGTTCTTCCAGCCTCTGAGGGCAAGAGACAGAGAGGAAGAGAAGTGCTTTTGGAGAGAAAGCACTAGTAAGATAGGAGCTTCCCTGAAATAATTAGCAATGTAAGGAAAAACCACAAAACCCAACCACCCACAAACTTTCCCTAAAGAAAAGCTTCAAACTTCTGAAGTCTCTACATCCACAGACCATCAGGTGTATGGCAAGCACGGAGGCGACTGCTGCATCAACACTGGGGCACACAAGATCATCTGCATCCCACAGGGATAGGGGATTTGGAAATAGGTTTGCAACTAGAAGTCCCCAGGGAACTAGGGAAAACTGAATAGCTAAAACAATCCTGATTTGCCAGCTAATATAGATGGTTTTTAACAGAAAGATAATAACAGGTCTTAGGAAGACATAAGCCCCCTCCCCCACGGAGAGAAGACTGTCATTTTGGCACTTATTTTTTCCTCGTTTCTCAGGAAGCTTGGCAGGAAATGGTGACTTCCCCCACTGCATAAATTCTTTTATCAGGTTAAATTAGATTAATTCCTTCAGGAAGATTACTGCTCTAAGCAGTTGATGAGTGCTCCTACCTTGATTCTCATGGTGCTTCTACTCCAATGACTGAAACAGCACTTAAAATTTTGTTTCATCCCCAATCCTTTCACAAAGATACAAGTCTGTTACCTGCAGGCAACATGTACCCACTTGGACCAAATGCAGAATACACCTAAATTCCTAGTGTTACTTCCTCTCTTTTTTCTGGTTTCCAAACATTCAGAAGCAAATTGGAACTGAAGGATTTCTCCTTGTTTTCTTAATGGAACCATGACAAAGCTGCTGTGCAATTGTCTGCTGGCTGGGGGGGAGAAAAAGAAAGATAAAGCAAATGGCAGGAGTTAACCTGCAGCAGGAAACAAATCATTTACATGCCCATATGTGGAATCAACTCTCATTTTTTCAGAGAAGTAAGTACCAAAGGCTTTGAACACAGTCATCTGCTCTCTGATGTCATTCTCAGATGTCTGGTGCTTGCAGCACTACCAGCTAATGGTAAGAAAGATGACTCTGTTAAAGGAGTGGTGGAAACATCCGAGGAGATGCAAGACCAAGAAGAAAATATCCCTCCACCCCTGAAAGATTGCTGCTCATGTGAGAAACTAGTGCAAGACCCAGAGTGGTTAGAAGCAGTTGGTGAAAGCAATGAGGCATGTGAAGACAGTTTGTCCCTGGAGCAGCAGCTGGGGAAGAGAGGAGAAGACAGCTGCAGCACTGCCCCAGGACATCCCATGTGCCACCCTATTCATTTTAGGGTATCTGACAAGGGTACTCAAACACGGGCATGATATATCCCATATCATCAAAAAGCTCAACCCTCGGTGAGCCTCCAGTGGCCCCAAATGCAGGTGCAACAGGACAGTGCAATGCACTGCAGGGACAGAACTTTTCCCATGGACGCTGCAGTTAACGTGACTTTGTTAATTCACTGCTCAGGGTCAGGCCAAAAGGTTGGCTCATTGACCACCTGCCCCTGAGCAGCACCTCTCACCCACTGCTGGTTAACCTCTGTGGCAGCCGTCACAAGGAAAAGCAAGAGCAACCCAGACTGAGTTATCCACTGCAGCAACACAACGCTGCTCTCAACTTGCATTACCCAACCCTTGTGCTCTCACAACAGCGTTCTAAGCTATTTTTCAAGTCAGCATTTAGCTTTTTGGCTAGCCAATATAACGTTTCCTCTCCCTTCCCCCAGTTTGAGGATTTGGCAAAATTACTTCTTCTGCAAATCCTGCTGCAAATGCTGAACTTTTGCCAGTTAGACAGGGAAAGTCTTGACTAAAAATAAACCATGTTTCAGAAAATAGATCTCCTTCCAGTACAACGAAGTAGTGGATAATGCATGCAAGCAGATCTGCCAGGAGAACATAGCCTCCAGATTTGCATAAGAATCTCCTCAAGCTCAACAGACAGCTGCAACGCCTGTGACTTATCCCATCTTAACAAAAAAAACATGGGAGGAAAAAAAAAGGAGAGAAGCAGGGTTGAGGGTGCTGAGATAAATCAACTTTCCACCTGTGGTGGCAGGAAGAGAAGTGCCACCACCACCACCACTTGCCTGCATCCCCAGTGAACCAAGCCGGTCATAACCCATACGGGAGGGAGAGGATGGCACAGCATTCCCTACATGGTCACTACAGAAGGCGAAAGTTTGTTACAGGAAATTCGCTGCCATTCAGGCATGAGAAGGGAATGACCTGGGATTTTGCCACCTGAGTCACCAGGAGTCTGGGACACTGACTCAGTGCTGGCTCCCCCAACTCAGACACACCTGCAACAGCTTGCTAGCAAATAGAGGCACACCTACCTTTGCTGTTCCCCTTTAAGAAGAGGCCTTTTACACTAGACAATTAATTGAAGAAAAGGAAAGCATAAGGAAAAGGCTGACATGGGAAGCACAAGCAGTGCTCTACTAACCAGCTCTGCTTTCAGCTCCAAAGCAGAGGGCAAGTTTGCTTGCATGCTGTGATAAACCCCAGGAAATACAGGAGAATTAGATGGAAACAGCTCCACCCTGACTCCTACTCCTCCAGCACTTCTGCAGCACCACCCAGACAGTCCCGGATAAACCAGGTTTTCAAGAAAGATCTCTTTCCATAATGAACGCATTTCACCTTTTCAGGGATCAAGAAAGCTTTATGCAGCAAGTTATGGTTATATCCTTATACAATCAAATGGGCCATTCAGGCAAGCTAAATGCAAGACAATGCCATTTTGATGAGATCCATCAGGGATGGACGTTTGCAGAAGGAGCTTCTTTTGCTTTGTTAGCTCTTAGGGCAAGCTGAAGGTTCAAGCTCTGCGTGCCAGGCCAACCCTCCTTGTCCATTAACACTCCCACAGCAGGATCATCCACCCACTTTTCAGACCTCCCTCAAGCAAGCACAGATGGCAAAATATTCCACTCCAATTCCAGTGGTTGCACACACACCTCTGATCAGCTGGGAACACAATTCCAGATAATACAATAGTAGACTGCAACCCAGTCCTATATTTTCCCCTCCTCAAAGTAATGCAGAAATTGAAATCGAAGTGCCAGCAGACCTGCTAGTAGCACAGCGAGAGGCATCACTGAAAGCATGTTCGGCATCTCAGGGACTTCGACTCAGGCAATGCACTTAGAATGTCAAACAGTTGCAAAGAGAGCAGATTAGATTTTTCATTTGAGCACTGATGCCTTAAAGCAATAACAAACCAAATAACTCAGGCAAAAGGATGCACAGGGCGGCGCAGGGGAGGCACTACTCCACTGCTCCTGAGAGCAATCAGTGGCAGAGCAGAGCAGTAATTATCCAGGGAGGAATAAGCTGCTACAGGCTGTTCTTGCCATACATTAAGAAAACAACAGCAGATTTGTTCATGGTTGGATTCCAACACGCACACAGCTCCCTCCCACCCCGCTCGGGACGCAGGCGGACGCACGCCACGGGGGAGCTGCAAAGGCCAGCTGAGCAAGAGGGCGCAGCAGCCGCCTGCGCAGCCGCGAGTTCGGCCGGGATTCCCCAGCTGGTGCTCCAGGAAGGAAAAGGCAGTGCCTGTGCTAGCAAGGAGCACGGCCTCCCAGGAGCTGCTCTGCAACGATGCTGTTTTTCAACCTGCTCCTCAGAGGGCTGTCAGCAAGGCTAAATGCAAACCTTATCTTCTGCCTCAGTGTTTTCTCAAAACCTCTGGATGGAAAAAATCACTATTCACTGCAGAGCAGTCTGCACCACAGGATCCATTCCACACCCGTCAGGCAAACCCTGCACACATTTCACCCCATGCCACATACAGCCCCTCTTCCCCTTGCCAGGAACACGACAAACATACCTGTTCAGAGCATCAGCATCTCCTATAGCACTGACACGGAGCCATAACACGATTCCCATCGGCATATAGGAACTGGCAAATCCTGTAAGCATTACAGAGAATAGTAATTAGTGACATTAATAAGAGCTGGCTGGTGAAAGGGAAGGATGCCAAAGCAATCTCGCGAGAACCAGGAGGGTGTTAGATCCCAGCCCTGAACACACTCCTGTCTAGCCCTGGCACCATATCAGAGGTACATGGCATGAGGCTGTCAGGGGACTTCTCCAAAATCACAGAAGGAAGCCAAAGTAAAAGGCAAGATGATGAGTACCAAACCAAGGCTGTTAATCCAGTAAAGCCTCCTCAACAGCCAATGCACTGAAGACAGCATCTATGTGCAGGGGTAGAAAAGAGGCTGGTAAATGGGATCACCTACAATGTCCCTACTGCACCCCCTGAGATGCTGCTGAAGATCTGCTCCACAGCACCTGTGTGATTTCTTCTAGTTTGCAGAGGAGGCAAATCCCACATGATGTCAGAGCCAGGCTGCTTCCATTTTTTCTTCATCATCATTATAGTTCATAATACAAATGGCTTTATATTTTCCACTGATTGCTGTATAAAGCTTTTGTACCTTAGTCACACAAAAGACATTTAGCCAGCACTGAGCAAGAGCTGTGATAGAAGTCACCTCTGTGGGCTGCAAAAACACCTCACTTTGGGCATTTGAAGTGCCTGCTGCATGCCAAAGAAAAGACAGCAGAAATGTTTTACTGGAAACAATTCTAAGCAGCCATAAGAAGATGTTTTTGTGATGATACAACTGAAGCAAAGGTCACCACATCTAATACAACTTTACTTTTCCAATCCTGTTCATGCAATTGTTTGGGGATAGCAAGGAACATGGTGGATGAGGGACCATCCTCAAACACACTGTAACATAGAGAGGATCTGGAAGCAGAGGGAGGTAAGAAAACTGTGAGACAATGTCTCTAGTCAAAACACCAAACCAGCAAGTGGAAGGTACAGAATCAGCCTGACAATGTCTCATGTACTTCCTGCCAACTGGACCTCATTATGTACTGTGAGAAAACTTATTCATGCAGCACATTGGTTTACCTTGGACTGAGAAAGAGAGACTCACTTGTTTCCCCAGGCTCTGCAGGTGATTCAGAGACCTGTCATTGCCAGCTGGTATTTAAAGAACTGAGAAAAAGTGTAATCCATTCATGGTTCCCCCTCACTCATTTTCCCCTTTCTCTTTTCCCATTATGGAAAGGCTGAATGCATTTCTAAGGATGAAAATGCTGAAGGCCACAAGACCACAGCACAGACCTTGGTCTCCAGCCTCAATCACAAATTTTCCATCACCCTATTGCTCTGCATTAGCCAAAACACAAGAGCTTTTTACTCCTGTTATGTACCTCCAGGAGGGTCTTCTGTTGTTCTTTTGAAGCCAGTAAATGAACACTACTGTTCAGCAGTTCTACAAGGGCAGAAATAACAGGACATGGACAATAATCTTCAGTGGCAGGTTATGTATAAAGGTACAGAAAGCAAGGAAATTCATACCTTAATTTTACGTGGCTTAAATCTGAAGGGCCTGCTTTAGCTTTGTAGGACTTCATTTGCACTGGCATTGACCCATGCCTACACCAGGGCTCAGCACATGGGGAGAATCAACACGCTGATAACCAGAGAACCTTTTCTCCCTTCCTCCTCGGGTTCCTTTTTCCATTAACAACTTTCTCAACGCGATTCCTACTCTTAGACAACGCTGCAGAAACATCACTGGCAAAGTTCAAAGTCCTCGCCTCCCAGTACTGCCGAGCAAGGCTAAAAGAGATGCCTGAAGCTTCCTTAAGTGCTGCTGGATTTAATCAAAGCCATATGAAGGTGGCCTGGCTTGCCTTCCCAAAGCAACTGCAGCTCTCAGACAAAGCATTCTGTACCGCAGCAAACAAATACACTGGAAACAGAGCTGAGTGCCAGGGAATCAGACTGCCCAGCCTGCCCCTTGGTTCCCAAACTTCCTTCTCACAGTGCCCAGCAGAGTCACTCGTCCCAGGGCTGCTCCTTGCCAAGATACAACCAGGCAATGCAGAGCATGGACGACACACTCATGACAGCTGAGCTCCTCTGCTACCTTCCTGCAGCTCCAGCTTGTCCATCAAAATATGCATTTCTCAGTGTCACCACCCCAGTGGACCCTCTGTCCTTGGCCAAGACAAAGATGACTCATTGCTTGTTGCAGACTGAAGTAGTGCTGCAGAAACATGATAACCTTTTATTTCATCTAATGCAGCAAACAAAGATTCAACAGTTTATAAGCAGGTTATGAAGCAAGGCAGCAGAGGACTGAGTGATGCCAGGCGACTACAAAGGGAGAAGGAAGCATCTCCAGATCAGGAGTGAAGGACACAATGATGGGGCAGAGAAATAGGGCAATTCTGCATAGCAGGAATGACCAGAAGTCTGCCATACCAGAAGCAGTAAAAAGTAAAAAGAGAAGGGTGGCATTGACCAAAAGTGCAGGCACATGACCTTGGAGGACCTGCTAGACCCCAAGTTCGATTATGCAGCTTTGCTAATACCCCCATCACAAGCAGATACACTCACCATAAAAGAAACCCTACTCTGAAGCCTAAATAGGGAGATTGGTGTTTCCTGACAACTTTGAGAAATAATTAAATTTTCTCTAAGAGGCTTATGCTAATTTTCTCCCCCCATCCTGTGATGATCTTCCAACATCAGCAATTTCCAGCTCAGACAAACAGCTCTGGCCCCCCACAATCAACATCAAGGCCAAGTGTGCTGCTTTTAGGAGGAAAATGCACAACTCCCTTCACATATGTGATGCGCTCCTCAGACCTCAGCAGGAGAGTGCTGCCACAGCCATGCCAGCTGCCCAGCCACCAGGCCCTGAGAAGTCATCCTCAAGGTGACAACATACTTGCAACACGGACATAATACAATGTCTTTTCATCCTGAGATGGGTCAGATAAAGGTTTATAACAAGTCAGGAAAATAGACCTATCCCCAGCCTTAGGGCTAGAGGAGAACAGGAGAGCAGAACTTCTCCCTCCCAGAGAGGCACTAACACATCAGGCCTTGATCTGCTGTATATTTAAGCAAGGAAATCATAGAAACACAGAGTGATTTGGGTTGGAAGGGACTTCTTAAAATAATATAGTCCAACCTGCTGCCATGGGCAGGGACACCTTCCACCAGACCAGGTTGCTCAAAGCTCCATCCAACCTGTCCTTGAATGCTTCCAAAGATGGGGCACCTACAACTTCTGGGGGCAACAGGTTCCAGTGCCTCACTACCCTCATCACAGAAAACTTCTCCCTTGTATTCAACCTAATATTCTCCTTGATACATTCAGCAGAAAGTTTTATTTAAAAGCTGTGCTCAAAGTCCTCCCAGAGGGAAGCCTCCCCTGGATTAACTGGGAAGCCAAACTCTTGCAGCATGGACACAAAGCCACCTGTCAGCAGTGCCCCACAAAGGACTCTACCAACACTGTAGCCTCCCAGAAGTATTAACGCACTTGGCAATCCTTACCACCCTTTTACATGGACGGAAACTGAAGTAGAAGCAGGACTTGTTCTACCAGGGGCTACACAGCTGCCCTTCAGCAAGCCATCCCCACTCCCACATGATCATCAGCTTAACTGATCCAAAACTACCCTCTGCTGCCACAACAGACAGTCCTGCCTTTTCCCTCCTCCCCCTTCTACACATCCCAGTCATCTCTACACTTGAGGTAGCAACCATCATTTGCTTGATCCAGCTGGAAGCCATCCCAGAAAAAAAAGAAAATGAAGGGGAAGAATTTCTGGCAAGAGAACAGCCTGAGATCAGCTAAAGCTGATGAGAAGCATGACCTCAGAAAGATGGCACAGTGGTACATGTGGAAACCTAGATGAGGCTTCAACCCATCATATCTTTGTCTTTGCACAGGGGTAAGTCATGTAAAATCAGTTTAACAGCTCCATTCACTGCTGAGCATGCTCAGTCACTCACTTTTCTAAAGACCCCTCCAAAACAGCCTGGTGATTTGCTCTCTGAGGTCTCCAAACTAGGCTGATGTACCCAAACAGCAACACACCACAGCTATGCAAGCCTTGCAGCTTACCAAGGCACAGTGGTAAAACGAAATTCCTCCAAGAGGTTTGGGGATATTTTCGGGGGGAGGGAGGGGTGTTTTGTCACAGCTGAAGGGTGTTCTCAAATGGTTTCCAGGAGCAGAGGAGCAAGGACAAGCATATGCAAAGGATCTAGCAAAAGCTCTTAAGCAAAGCAGACAGCAGGAAGCTGAAAATAAATATGCAAAGCCCTTTGCAGCACCAAAGTTCAAATCCATCTGGATATTTCTAAGGCTGTCACAGCAGCCTATAGAGGGGATTTTCCAATTCCTTGCAGAGAAACCCTGGAAAATAAAGATGGAAAAGTAGACACACAGGCTCAAACTCTAAGCCAGATCTTCATCCCGACATGTGACCACCTTCAACAGCACCAGGAGTGCAGAGGGAGGAGCACAACACAGCCCTGCATGGTCCCCACAGGCTGGCTTGTCCCCAGCATCTGGAAGCCTGAGCCCCCTCCACCCCCATCCTGCTTTGCCTCTGGCACAGGTGTGGATGGAGGGGTTGCAGCAGATGCAGGTGCAGCTCAGGGTATCTATCAGAGGACCTGCCAGCACAAGCCTTCACATCCCAGCCAGTCACCTCACCTCCAAAACCAGCAAGAGGCACAGTCCCCAGCTAAAAAGTACAGGTCACAAAGCTGCACTGAGTGGAGGGAGACGATCCATCAACGTGCTCAGAGGTCCCATCCAAGCATCTCAGCAGCAGTCTGATGGAGCTCCCCACCACTAACTCCTTACAGAGGGGAAGGAGGTAGAGCTAATCCTGCCTTGTTTTTCTGAATTACACAGCATTAGTCACACAGGCTCCTGCCCCAGGGCCCCCAGGCAAGCCTTGCCTTCGATGGTTGCATGTGCTCCCACTGAAACCACCAACTCTGCCAGCTCTCAACACGAACAGACAAGCACAGTTCAAAAACTCACATTCGAGCCTCCTTTAAACACCTTTCACAGAAATACCGAGAGCTGCCCCTCTACTTAACACAGCTCTTTTTTCACCCCACCAGAAAAAGCACCAAGTTAGTAAAACTGAGTTTCCATAGGACTAAAATCAATTAACCCGCTACACATGTCCAACTGACCCGTTGCCAGTTTTCCAGACAACTTTTACCATGCAGACCACATGTACACCCTCAGAATATCCCAAAGCATCCTTAAGAAAATCATGGACTTTGTAATAAAGCTCAAGCTTTCATCTCTGCAGAAATTCATCTTAGTAAAAGAAAAAAAAAAAAAAAAAAAAAGCGCACCACAACAGATCAATTCAGGTCTATTTTTACTGAGAAAAGCTTCAGAAGTCAGCTGCAGCTTGGTGTAACCACAGAGCTAATGTGAGACAGGACACAAGAGCCATCACATCACATGTCCAGCATTTATGCTGGGGACCTTCCAGTTGCCTGCCTACCACCTCCCAGCAGCAGGGACTCCGGGCAGAGCACGGCTCCTCAGCTTGCAGAGAGAAGCAGCTCATTGCACTCACCAAGACACCAGTGACCACTGATAACAGATGGAAGCAATGCCCACACCTGTTTCTAAGTGGAGACGAGCTGCCAAAGCAATCAGCCCTTCAGCTGCACCTCCACAAAGGTCTCCTGGCCCATGCCACAGCTCTGCCTTCCCCACCGGCTTTGCAGCACCAGCAGGAATCGCTCTGCAACGCAGTTTTGCAAGCAGATGCCTGCAGCGGAAGCAGCCTCCAGTGCACAGCCTCTCTGCTCATTTTAATGCAATTTCTTGAACTCAAACAAGAACAGCTAAATTCATCCCCTCTGAGCTCCAGCAGGATACTGGCTACCCCAATCTTTTCATTTCAGTCTGCCACTTCCAGCAGTTGGAGAAGAGGGAATAGAAACATTGAGCTGCAAACTAAAGACCACGGATGCATTTCCCAGGGGCAACTACCCCTCCTGCCCAGCCTCTCTGGGGATGGACCCCTTTGTCCATTCAGCCGTCCCCATGCCAGATCCAGCACCCTGCCAGAGGTGATGTGCAGTCTCCCAAGGACTGATCTGCTTGGGTATGCCACAGGAAGACATCAGTGGAGATTCAGCTGGCATCCATGCCCAAGGCAGGAAAGCAGTAAGGGAAGAGATCCCTGTAAAATCCAGACAAAAATCTTGAAAAACAGTTTCCTCGGACACACTGGAGGCTGACAATAGTCCACTGCCAAAGAGGGGCAGAGACACCCCCTGCCCCTTCTCCCTCCTGTTCCCTCCAGTCTGCTGGAAGGAAAAGCTCTGGCTGCCATGAAGCCTCTGCCTGCCATCAGACTGAGTGCTCTCACAGAAGAGGGCAAGATGACAATGACTTCCATCCAGACCTTCAGATGTTAAAAGCATGACGAGGGCAACGCTGCAGGAAGGAAAACTCCTGAGTTCTCACGAGTCTGTAAAGAGCCAGAATAGCTGAAGGGATTTATAGACCAAGCCTGAAAGCACACACACTCTTGCTCAGCTGAGTCCACCCCTTGTATTGACATATGTATGGTGCAATTTTTTCCACAGAAACTGGATTACAGCACCCTACTTTAGGAGGTGACTAATCACAATTTAAACACATCAACTGGAAACAAGTCCAGCCCCTTCAGTGGTTAAGGTCTTGTAACGCTTACTTGGTTTTCTCAGCTATATATTACATTTGCCCCCTTCCCACTCCAAATTCGACTTCAAATTCCACCTGCTGTACCTCATGGCATCTTTCTCTCACAGCATGGGAGACCCTGAGCAGACTCCAGCCACATCTTTTCAGCACACAGACGTATCAAAGCACAGCCATCGGGTCACCCCTGCCAAGCCTGCTGTGGGATTTACAACTTAAGTTCAAGGCAGGCAGAAGGACCATGCATCAGGCTCTGCTCAGCCTCCAGTCATTTAGAGCATCTCTGGGGGTCAAGTGATGGTCCTACCAGCCCTTTATCTAAGGGAGCCGAGTGGCGGGTATCTGTCCACCACAGCTACCACCATCAGCCTGGTCAGCTCTGCAGCAAACCTGATGGGAATGCAGCCGTAGCTCAAAAATACATTGGGAAAGAAAAAATCCAGTGTCAGGCCACCTAGACTGTGGCAGCAACAAAGTGGCTCAACTGTGCACCTAGGCCACAAGAGCCGTCAAACAAATCAATGCTTTGCAGGTCAGATACAAGCTTCCCTGTGAAACTCATGCAGCAAGTCAGGGAGCAAAGCAAATAGTGAGGCTTTGAAGTAATTTCAGTAACTTTATCTGCTTAACATCATAAGCAGCAGCAACAGCACAGGTAACACTTCTGACCCACTTCGTTACCACCAGAGGATCCTTCCTGCTAAGTTCCCCCCAGTCATACATCAACACTCTCATGACCACTTTTGACTCATGGAACTGAAGGGGGAGGAATGAGAGATCTGTAAGAATAAGACACCACAGAGACAATTTTTCAAGAAACTGAACTTCTAAATATGCTGGTCATTTTCTTACCTGCTCCATCTACTCTGTATTGAAATGTTTGACAAGACACACAACTCACTATCAGTGGAACCTTGCTCCACTCAAGCCCAAATCACATGTCAGAGCTTTAAAAGGAGACACTCAAAAATTTTAACTTGGGGTGAGAAAACTAAATAATAAAGCAATAAACTAAACTAAGTAATAAACTAAAACTTGTGTAGTCAGCTATGATGCAAACAGGAGAAATTTTTTTTTAAAGCAACTGCAGTAGCTCAGACTGATACTGTATTCCCCCAAAATCCTACCACCGTGGTGGTGAGTGGCAGATGTGGCTCTCACATGCATAACCCTCACTGATTAATGAAGAAAACTGAGGGCAAGGGGAGGCAGGAGATTTAAAAACCCAAGACAATCTGCATTTGATCCTGATTTCTGGTGAGTGAACTGGCCCACAGCATGCGCATGAAGAAGGTAGGCATGTCTGCACAGCACTGCAAAGAGAAGTAAGAGATGCAGGAGCAGCCTGCAGACTTAGGCTGGCTGTCCCAGCTGCTGCTAGGTCACCAGCAAAGCATTGCACGTCACTTTGCTTAATGAGCCACTCTCCCCCACACCTCTTACAGCAGGAGGCACTGGCAAACTGCTGAACACACCAACAAACAAGCATTTTGAGCAAGCAGGCTTTAATTCTGCTGTCAGGATGCCAGCAGGGACCCAAGTCCTAACTAAGGAGATCAGATGTGTACTGATGGACACTCAGGCAAAGCTGGAATGATGGGGGTATGAGAGGGCCTGAGCACCCCCAGCACCTGCTTCCTCTTCATGGACCTTTTTCCCTCACCTTGGACTGATCACAAGTAGTTTCTCACAAGGAAAATCCTTCACTGAGCTCCAGAAGATGAGGCAAGTGATTTGTTTGCTTGAATTTTGGGGAGGCACTGGGGCTCACTGGCACCATGAGCTCTCACCCTGCCGGACACAACTGCTCAGCTGCTGCCTGCAGCACAGGAAGTTTCTCTGCAGAAAGCAGAGAATGGTGCTGGCTCCTGTGTTTGATTTCCAGGATCCAAGCCACAAGGAGAGCTAAAAATATCCCAATTAACCACTCCTTTTCAACACAAGACTTGATGACAATGCCACAAACATATTATACAACAGCAATCAGGAAGATGTGATCTGCAAATCTAACTAAGAAAAGTGAAAAATCAGAAAAAAATTATTTCAAAAAGAAATCAAACTGAGAAAACAGCTGGCCAGGACAGTAAGCTCTGAATTCAAGTATGGACCACATCGCCAGAAATGTAGAGAAGCTTGTGCTACTTGCAATTGTGGTGGCTGGCTCTGAGGTGCTTGCAAGCTTTCTGGTGCGACACACACGGGGTATATAATTTCTGTTCCGCATTGATTATACAAAGAGAGCTCGTTCTGGCTATAGCCCATGCAAGCTGTCTCCTGGATCAGCTGGCTGCTTAGCATGGTGCCATCATGCATGTCAGGAGTTAAGCAGGAAACTTTTATTCCCGGTAAAACCCGTTGCAAAGAGACAGCTATGCTCTGGAGCTAAGGATTTCCTCACATGAAGATTTAGCAGCAAATTTTTTTATCACTGCCCAGTCTTTGCAGTGACATGTAGACTTTCAACATCGTCTGTGGGTAATACCGGAGTACATTACTCACAGCAGTGCACCCAGGAGAACCAGCAAATCCTCTCTGTTTGAGCCCGAGCATCAGCTTTACCCTGGAATTACATTTATCTCTCTGGCACTAGGCTCTCATTAATGGAATTACCAGGCAGGCTGCTTCAGACTTAACACTTGAGAGAGGCGGGCTGGGATGGCTCCGCTCCAGCCTCAGCCCGCAAAGCCGGCACTGTTTCTCTATCCTCCAGTGAGCTGCTGCCCGAACGAGCCCGACCCCGTGACGAGAGCCAGGGAAACAAAAGGAACAACCCCGAACTGTCCAGGGCAATCAATATCTTTCTAGGAACATCCAGGCTTCTTGCCAGTTTTCTTCCAACCCTGATTTAGCTCTTCTGCAGTGCAAGGGGGATGGCACGCGCAGGAGCAACCCGGCGGGATGCGGAGCCGGCAAGCATGGCTGGCACTCGAGCAGATACTTACAGGGGACAATCTACAATGGTCCCTCTACAAATACCTCAGGCTGAGGGTGCCAAAGCAAACCCACAGCTACGGAGAGCACCCACCCAGCTTGAAAATCAGAGCAAGCACTCCAGTCCGAATACTTGCTTCAGAAATACCCACTGCTGCTTCAAATGGGGAGGTGTATGGTAGCAAACCAGCCGAGATTGCTACCCTCAGCACACGAGAGTATCTTGCACATTCTAGAAATCTGCCTTCCACCACAGCAGCTCTTGCAGTGCCACGCTGAGCAATCTGCAGCGTGGCATGAACCAGCCCCTTAAAGAACCCCCACACTACCCAGTAAAATGGACAACTGGGAGGTCCCAGGCTGCCGAAAACCAAAGAGGATGCAGCAAGCAACCCTACCACAAAGCTGCATGGATAGCTCTGCAACTTCAGCATCTGTGGGGGCTGTTCTTCACACAGAGCAGCTGTAGGCTTCTTTAGGTGGTATATTCCCAGCCACCTGCAAGAGTACTTCTCTAATCTCAGTGTGGAGGGAGCACAAGGAGAAAACAGAGATCCACCAAAACACGAACAATGCTTGCCCAGCACTGTTCAAGAGCACAGCTCTGCCAGAGCAAGTGGAAGATAGAAAGGGGAAAGCAAGGACAAAGTTTATTTGCAGAGCATAGACATGTCCTTCCAACAGCTTGAGCTGTGGGAGCTGAACTACTCTCCCCTGTAATTAAAATGAAGGAGAGGAAAGCACAGGACTTACTCCAGCGTGACTGTGAAGGACTGAAAAGCTTTGAGTTTCAAAGTCCACCTTAACACACAATTCTTTGGTGAGATTTTAATTCTAAAGAACAGGAGAAAAGAGGTTTTGCTGTGGGAAAAGCTGCTGTACAACCCTGTTGTTAAACCAAACAAGGCACAAATGAGGGAGGGCTGTGGCTGGGGTTGATGAAGCAAGGCTGAAGACAGGCCTCTGTTCCCCCTGCCCCTGCATTTGCTCTGCCAGGAGCTCCCAGCAACACGATTCAGAGGCAGACTGCCCCGTGACAGGAAAAACACATGTAACACCCAGGCGGTGAAACCTCACATCTGAGAGCATCTATGCAAAACACAGCCTGAAACATATTTTCCAGCTCCACAGAGTCAGCTTGATACTTAGCAAAGCCGAGCTGGTGAAACGCTGTCGTGTGTGTTGAAGGTGAGATTCCTCAGCAGGAGATATTCTCAAGCATCTCCTTGTTTTCTCCATATCAGGAAAAAGAAAAAAAAAATAAAAAGAGAAGCCTAGGGTAAGATTATGGGGTTCTGCTGCTCAGGGTGATGTAAAAGAGACAAGAGGACATAAGAAAAAAGAAAATTACACAAGTGCAATGCTCTCCAGCGTGTCACCCAGGGGAATAGCTAAGAAAACTACTTTCTTTTCAAAAAACCCAGTAAGGATAAGGAGCCATCAGAATTATGAGTCAAGCTCTAAGATAAGAAATCATACTGCTGGATGGGTGCGGCTGCCTGCTTGTTTGGTCGCTGTTGGGTTTTTTCTTAAAGATAAACATGTCTTTCAGAACATGTTTGTTGGCCAATCTTCTCTCTGATGAAAAAAAAAACCCAAAAAACAAAACAGAAGGAAGCTCACAACCGTGAAAACGATAAATGAAAGGCAGGAGAGTTTCCGAAGAGCTCTGAGGTCATGCTTCACAGGCCCTTCAAAGTAAGATGCAACACGTCAAAAAGAACAAAAGAGGGGTAAATTTAAAATTCCAAGTATTTCAATAAAATGTCATTCAGAGACGCTATTAAGCAAACTCTGCAAGAAGCAGACCCCATTCACAGAGCCCGAAACCTGTCAAGTAAAATATGTAATGTTTTGTACCTATTTAATTTTCAAAGCTGTTGATATATAGGAGTATTTAATCAGAAATTCATAGTCTGGGGGAGGATAGCTCAGCAAATGCATCCCAAAAAAGTAACTTGTATATCAGAGGCAGAACTAAGGCAAATCCCTTAGGAAGGCTGTAAAATTGAGCACAGAATGGTTTTGAATCCAACAGAACAATGGCTTGAATATGGCCAAGGTAGAAGTAGAAAAGTACTGCAGGAAAGCAAAGTGTAAAGCGCCCAGGAACTCGATGGAGCAAAAAGCCACAGCAAGTCCCATCACTCTCACCAAATTCCCTGCTGGCTCAGTGAATTGCAGTGACCTGGACCATTCCCTGCAACCCGGCCTGCTCAGCCCACGACACTGCTGCTCTCCTCATAGCTAGGTGTTAAGCAGCCCCCACGGAGGTTATACAACAAGGTTATTTTGTAACCGCTTTGGTTCAGAAAGTATTTTGCACTGGCCACCAATGCTTTTTGGGTTTTGTCTTGTCTTACTCAAGAACACCAGAGGGGAAGTGACTGAGGACAAGGCAAGACATTTACCAGAATGACAGGTTTTTAACTAAGCCTGGATATCGCTGCTTCTGAACACAGCTTTAATTAAATATGGCAAGCCCATCAATAGCTTCATCTTCCTCAGCCTAGCGCTCACAGAGAAATGAACTGATGCTCTTACCTGCTTTGCTATGCACCCCTTGCTTGGCGGCACTCCTTTTCCCACATCCAGAATGGGGACCAAACTCCCATCTGGTCAATGCAGCTCCCCAGAAGACTCCAGTACATGCCCTCATCTGCCATTTCGGCAGGCACCTGAAGTTCCCTGCTCCAGAGCCAGCATCTCCCTCCTTGTCCAGCAAGGAAACTGTTGCCTTTAACTCCAGCTGGACCACAAGAGCAAACGGAACCATTTCTTGAGGGAAAAGACCTCACGATTCACCACGGTGCCAGATTTCACTTCTGTGGGTGTTGTTTACAAAGGAGACATTGCAAGGCAAGGCGGGGAGAACCAACTGCCCGCAGCAGGTTCGCTCACCCAGACACTTGGGCATCCCCAGCTGCCCCAGCCACGCACAGGGACCCAGCCCGGATGTCCCAGCATAGATGGCAGCAGGTATTTGGGCAGCAGGTATCTGGGGGCTCCCTGGGCTGCCCAGCCAGCCCGAGTGTCACCCCGAGTCCCTGCGGGGCGCAGGGGGTGGTGCGGGCTCTGTGCCCCGAGGGCCGTGAGGAGCTGCTGGGGACGCGAAGCCTCCCCGAACAGTAACCGGGGTCACCCGGGCAGCTCCTGCGCCCTTCATCAGCTGGGGGGGGCTCGATATTTTGTGGGGGGTTTTTTGTTATTTGGTTGTTTCCTTCTGTTTTGACCGCAACGCAGCCCCGCCGCGACTCAAAGGACCGGCCCAGGCCCCTGGCAGAGCCTCTGCCGGTTGTTCAGCCCCCCGCTCCGACCTCCACACGCACCGCCGCCCCACACACACACACACACACACACACACAGCCCTACGCATCCTGCCCCCCAACACACAGCCCTTTGCAGCCTCCCACCATTCCCATTCCCGCTCCCATTCGCATCTCGCTCCCACTCCCGCCCTGCTCCCGCTCCCGCTCCAGGTCTCACCGCGGGGCGCATCCTCCTCTCCCGGCGCGCGCCCAGCCCGGCCCGCCGCCGAGCCCCGGCCGTCGTGCTCCCGCGCAGGCGCACTGGGAGCTCGGACCGGGACGTGTAACGGCCGGCTGCACACGGCATCTCGCGAGAAGTGACTATCTGGGCTCTTGGCAAAGCAGCCACCGGTGCGGGGAATTAGCTCAAATGGTAGAGCGCTCGCTTAGCATGCGAGAGGTAGCGGGATCGATGCCCGCATTCTCCAGCTGCTTTTCCTGCCCTCCGTTGTTAGCCTGCAACGGGCTTCTTTTGTAAACCAGAGCGTTGCTGGTTTTGCCTTTTGAAATTCTTTATATTTTTATTCGCTTTCTTAACATTCTTAAAGACCATAAAATCACAGAATATGCCGAGTTGGAAGGGACCCACAAGGATCATCGAATCCAACTCCTGGCCTTGCACAGGACACCCCAAGTGTCACATGATGTGTCTGAGAGCATTGTCCAAACACTTCTAGAACTCTGTCAGGCTTGGTGCTGTGACCACTTCCCTGGGGAGCCTGCTCCAGTGCCCAGCCACCCTCTGGGTGAAGAAGCTTTTTCTAATCCCCAACCTAAACCTGCCCTAATACAGGTTCAGGCCATTCCCTCGGGTTCTGTCACTCTCACCAGAGAGAGGAGATCAGTGTCTGCCCTGCTCTTACCCTCACGAGAAAGTTGTAACTGCAATGAGGTCTCCCCTCAGTCTCCTCCAGGCTCAGCAGACTGAGTGACCTCAGCTGCTCCTGGTGTGGCTACACAGATGCATTTACCTATCCCATGCATAAGGCAGGCAGAACACTGTGTATTCCTGGCACTGCAAGAGGGTCTTTTGTTTCCTTACTGAATATTGGACAAGGCCAGAAGAGTGAGCAGCACCCACTGTGTCCAGTTCTTCCCTCACAGCTCTGGTCCCAGCCCTCCCCTTCTCATCCCACCCAAGAGCAGGAAAGCCTTTAGAGATCCCTTCTCCTGGGGGCCTCTGGTAGAGCCAAAACACTCGTTTGCTTTCAGTAAATTTAAGAAGGAACCAAAACATCTTAAGGAGTCACTGATGTAGGTGCCATTTACTAAAAAAAAGGTCAAGACTTTGCTCCCTGAATTTATCCAGGTGCAAGGTTCAAGCAAATGCTTCACATTCTGCCCCTATTCTACTGCAACAAGCCACAAGGAATAACCAAAAGCTTTAAAAAATAAAGATAAGCCGTTTTTAAGAACTGAAGGTGTATCATGGAAAAAAACCAACCCCACAGGATTACACGCAGTTGGCATTTCAATCCCAGTCACAAACTGAACAGGGAACCAACGGGAGAAAACAATTCTGAGCACTTTCCTCTGTTACATGCAAGAGGAAATGACCTTTCTGGCAAATTTCAATGACAAAGAATGAAATTCAGCTTTCAAGCTGCTCACAGGCCCCAGCTTACACCCTAGGAGACTTCGAAATATCCCACCCCCAAACCTTTGCAGCTAATTAATTCTGAAAGTCCAAGGAAGAACTGGATTGAAGAGAGGATGCAGTGGCTTTTTTATGGCACAACTTTTATGGGGAGCAGCTGAGGGAACTGGACTTGTGTAGCCTGGAGAAAAGGAATCTCAGGAGACCCTATCACTGTCTACAACTACTTGAAAGGAGTTTTAGTGAGGCGAGGGTGTCTCTTCTCACAGGTGACAAGTGACAGGATGAGAGGAAATGGCCTCAAATTGTGACATGGGAGGTTTAGATTGGATATTAGGAAAAAATTCTTCCCTGAAAGGATGGTCAGGCATTGGAACAGGCTGCCCAGGTAAGTGCTGGAATCACCATCCCTGGAAGTGTTCAAAAGGCATGTGGATGTGGCCCTCTGGGCTATGGTTTAGTGATGAACACGGTGGTGCTAGGTTAATGGATGGACACGATGATTTTGAGGTCTTTTCCAACATTGGTGACTCTAGAATACAAAGTGATTTTTTGGGCACAAATACCCATTAATTCCCTCGGGTGCTCTCATGGAGACTAGAGAGAGATGTCTCTACTGACAGAGGACATCTACTATTCCTTTCTGCAAAAAGGCAATGGTAACATGCAAACTGAAGTCTGAAAAACAAGTGAGTGTATGGTTGTTGGGGTTCTTTTAGCTTCGAGATTTCATTCTTGCCTTTTAAAGCTGATTTATACTCACGCTTCTGAGTCCTGTACAAACTCATGAAATAACCAGCTGTCCCTACAGTGGTCTTCAAAATTTCAGCAAATTATTCAAGTCCTCCTATGCAGCAGGATTTAACAGGAAAGTGAAATCCATTGCAGTCTCCTATTTCATCAGCTGCTACACAGCTGGCATGAAGAGACTGTGTTATGAAATACGTTTGTGTCTTTGGTCTGGTCCTCTCATTTTCCCCTCTAGCTGTGGCCCCATCTCAATCCTCAACCCCTGCAATTTCTTGGTGACCACGGGCAACTTCGGGACGATGGAAAACCAGAGGACCCTAAGTCTGGTCTGCATCTGATGCATCTGGTCTGCATCTGCTCAAACTGATGCTGCATCGCCCTCTGCAGACGGGCAGGCAAAGACTGCCGCAGGCTGAGGCAGAAGATGAAGAAGAAAAGCAGGGATATGAGAAAAATTCCTCTGACAGTACTTTTCCTGAAGGTGTGTTGGTTGATGAACATATCTGGAAAGCTCCTTTTTCTTGGGCTCCAATTTCGCTCGACCCACGGTGAAAGACTGTATCCACAGGGATAAAATATTACACATATACTCACAGCACTATTTCATTATAAAGCTCTCCACTCCCCCCAAAAACAAAAACAGTGCAAAATGGAGAGAACAGCTTTTCTTTTACAAGAACAAGGCGACCACATCAGAACAGCAAGAAATTCTTCCCTAATGGTTTTCTTGTGTGAATCTATAATGAGCTGCTACAGTATGGAACATCCATATGCGTGTGTGCACACATGCAAGTCAGGATGAGCAATTGCCTGTATTTGCTGAAAAACCCAAACCTTGCTCAGCCACCTCGCTACCAGCATATGTTTATTGACCTCCTTTTATTTTTTTTTTAGCTCCTGAGGCATCAGTTAAGCCAGTGTCAGGTTCTCCACTCTAGCTCCACAGATATTTCGCTCCCCAGTGCTTAATCAGCCCTCTTCAGGAATGACCCAAGTTTTGCATTTCCTCACCCTACAAAGGCTTACTTCAAGCCTGCACACAGGCTCAAGGAACAAATGGCTTCCAGCAATGGATCAAGTAGGATATAAACAAATCACTCAGCGCAACAAATGGAGCTGGGCACATGCTTGCAACTCGCTGTTTTAATCTCCACAGCTGAATTTATGGAATGAATTTTCTGGTAGGGATCACATAGCCAAGTTAGCAAAAGATCTACCACTACTCTAAGAAGTTTACTGTCTTTAATTATAATTAAGTATATGCACAGAGGCATCATGAGAGCAGAGAGGACAGAACAGGAGACTGCTAGAAGGGGAAAAAGTGGAGTTTTCAGCTTACACTAATGGCCTTAATTTAAGTATTCTTTTGTAAGTTTGATCTACAGTTATGTGTGTAATTTAGTTTTAAAATAAAGTAATCTTAAATGTAGAGACAAATCTCAACTTCCTCAGATGCCAGGACACAAGACCTACACTTCATGTGCTCATGCCAGCTGTGCTCAAAGGCAGCAGGGGCAAGACAGGCATCACCGTGCTCTCCCTCCCTGCTACAAAGACCAAAGGAGGGGGAGGATCTAAAAAAAGAGGAGATAAATTTGAATGAACTCAGGAAGATAATGGGAAACTGTGATAAAGAAGGGAACACAGGGCAGATGTTACCGTCAGCCTTCTCAAGGAATCTTCAGGGAATCAGCCTGAGTCTGTACAAATAACCAAATGGACATGCCTTCCATGTCAGGAGTCTTCCACTGTTTCCACGGCAAGACATACACAGATATTTCTCACTGGTGTTTGCTGTTTGCTTCATCAGCCCCATTTTGCATCATTTCCTCTGGATTTGTGTGTATCTCAATGAGCAGGATGGCCTGGTCCTGCTTGCTGGGGAAGGGCAATAGATTTTTCCTGAGGTGCCTTTTGTTGTCCCCACAGTGAGGGCAGCCAGAGAGATGACAGGGAGATAGAAGCACACAACTTTTTGGCATGGCTATTTGGCCTGTAAATCTAATATTTCTCCAGCACAGACCAGAGTGTATTGGGTGCTTTGCCCAGGACAGGAGGTCAACAGAAGATCCACGTGACATGAACTTCTCTGAAACCTCTAATGTTAAACACTAGACTTTGCCCTTTAGAGACTCCCGATATGTGCAGCCAAGCAGGAACCAAGAGCAGACAGATGCCAGTGGTGGCTGGATAGGAAATGACACCTTTGCTGTTGGGCTGAATTACAGGCATCTGACTTCAAATTGCCTGGTTGACCAGGGGATCTCCTGCCAGCATTAACTTTCTTCCTAACACTAGCGGTCTTCCTGAAAGCATTGTGCCGAGCAAGAAGGGCAGAGACATCCTTCAGCAGCCACAGCATCCCATCCGTTTCCCTGCCAGGGAGCATCCTAGCAAGTACCGAAGCTGGGAGGGAGCTTGGGCCATCCCCAAGCTCTTGCCTGTGGTTTAGCAAGTTTCAGGTCAGACCCAGCAGCACAAGGACTGTTCTAGCAAACTCTGTGTGGATGACCCTGTTTTCCTGAGAGGCAATGCGGAAGAGGTGCACTCCCTGGCTTTCAACTCTCTTCTGGGCACTGAGGAAGGTGGGTTTTAGCTCAATGAGCTCTCTTGGTGATTGGTTCCCATCTCCTCCAGAAGAAGGATAACAAAAGCAGTGGGGGGGAAAACCTCTAGTGTTTCTCCCATGGCTCAACAAAGGCTCTGTTTCTCTCATTCCGCCACCATCTCTGTCAGCATCTGTAGCCACAGGAGGGAAAAGTAGATCAGGTCTTCTGCTTCTGGATCATTTGCAGGCTATTGAAACATTATTTCATCTTCACACCATTGAGAACGGGGGAAGAAAGCAGGTTTCTTCAACCCAAAACTATTGTGTGATGCAGCTTGAGTGATGGCAGGGTTTTCCTTGAGGAGGAGAAGAGCCAGTGGGAATTTGGGAGGAGGAGGCGTTGGGAGTGGGGTCCATGCTTGCTGTTGAGGGGCAGTTTTAGGGAGACAGAACCAGGGCTGTGCCCAAGGGACCCTTCCAGGCAGTGTGAGCATTCAGCTTGTGCAGAAGCAGGGGGCTGCCTGTGCCCTAGCCTCTGCTGGGAGGTGGGATGCATAACCCCCAGGTGAGGTGAGAGGTAGGCAGGAATGTGCTCATCATCACTCCTAGGCCCGGCAGGACAGGGCTTGCCTGGAGAATGGAGAAACTATGCAAACTCTACCATCTTTATCCACACTTTACACTGCGGTGGCCTAATTTTCGGCTGGATCCTTCAGTGGCAACTACTCCCTTGCTCTGGGCTAAACCACGGCAAGTGGCCACATGATCCAGAGTGAGAAGTTAAAGCTGCCTCTGTCATCATCAGGGGCTTTTTGCGACATTTGCTTCGTCACAAGCCAGACACAATCGTGTGCACAGTTCTTGCTCCGCAAGGCCCTGAAGGGCTGCCACGGGAGGAAAAAAGCCGTCAGAGCCCAAAACTGCTTCCCTCCCTCTAGCAGGCACCATGTGTACGACAGCAGAGGTTGCGTGGTAACGGCAGCAGGAAGGCGCCAGCTCTGCCCCCCTCGCTCCCCGCACAGCACCGACAACAGCAAGGTACGTATCAGCGGCAAAACCAGGCTCTGAAACTCCCGAAACTTTCCCTCCTGCTTTCCGCGGAGGAGCACGGAACCATTTTAAAGCCGTGATTTGTAGGGAACAGCTGGTTGTGCTTAGTTGAACTGTTGTGTGAGCCAGGGTTATGGAAAGAGGATGTTTGTAGGAAGAAAAAACTGGGGGAGATGCTGAGATTTTGGGGGTGGAGGGAGGAAGGGAGGCAAGTCGGGATGTTGCTTAGTGCCTTTCGGCACTTCAAAACCTTTCTTTGTTCTGTCTTGTGAAAATCTGCATGCGCTTTTACTGGGACTAAAACTACCGGGAAACAATGGAGAGGGAGACAGGGAGTAGCCGGCAGGCGGAGGAGGAAGCGAGCCAAGGGGTGACGAATGCCTTCCAGCCCTGACCAAGCTCTGCCACCCTCGCCCCGCCTCGGGACGGATGTGCGGTGCAGCCACTGGTCACTGGGGTCGGGTGGGGGCAGTGGCAGAGCCCGGGGGGGCAACAGGCCTGGCAGCAGCACAAGCCCGAGGCGCCCATCCTCCACTGCTGTCACAGCTTCGTTCCAAACAGCTCAGAGAGAGGCCTTTGTGCCAGCGAGGTGCAGCTCTGCTCAACGTGTTGTGCTACTGAGGGACACAGATATGAGAGAAGATGCGTCCTGGATAGGACTGGTGACGGATGGGGAGCAGGGACATCCCAGGCCCTCCAAGCTGGCCCCCGTGCACAGCTCTCTGAACGCTGGAAGTCAGGGACACCACTGAGGATATTTTTGTTTTTTCCACCTCAAATAGTTCCTAGTTCTGAGCTCCCTGGGGAAGTCCTGTGTCCCCTGGCCGAGACCTTGCCATGGTACTTCTGCCCATGGTGACCTGCATGCGTTCCCATCTTGCTCCAGGTCCCGGCACACAGCAGAGGTTGCCCTCCCAAGTGGTTGGGACACTACCTAATTTTGTTTGATACTCCCACCCTTTGTGCATCCCCTCATTATAGGGATTTCTCCTTCTTCTGTCTTGTTTGCTGTGTATCCCAGTGCTCCTTCTCAGGGGGGAAGAGCAGAAAGATCAGGGTGGATGGAAAAAAAAGGGCAACAGGAGATAGGAATAAAAGGAAAGGGAGGAAAAGAGGATGAAAATGGAGAAGTTGGTGAGAAGATGAAAAAGAGGGAAGACATAGGCTAAGAGGAGGGATAGCAGAAAAAAGGAGCACAAACAGGTGAAAAATAACAAAAGAGGAAATGGTGAAAGAAGGGAGAAGGGGGAAAAGGAGATAAAAGAGGGACATGAGGAAGGAAGGAAAGGAAGGAAGGAAAGGAAGGAAAGGAAGGAAAGGAAGGGAAGGAAGGGAAGGAAGGGAAGGAAGGGAAGGAAGGGAAGGAAGGGAAGGAAGGGAAGGAAGGGAAGGAAAGGAGGAAGGAAGGGAGGAAGGAAGGAAGGAAGGAAGGAAGGAAGGAAGGAAGGAAGGAAGGAAGGAAGGAAGGAAGGAAGGAAGGAAGGAAGGAAGGAAGGAAGGAGGGAAGGAGGGAAGGAGGGAAGGAGGGAAGGAGGGAAGGAGGGAAGGAGGGAAGGAAGGAAGGAAGGAAGGAAGGAAGGAAGGAAGGAAGGAAGGAAGGAAGGAAGGAAGGAAGGAAAAAATGGGGAAAAAAGGGAAGAGGGAAGGAGGAAGCACATGAAAGAGGAAAGTAGAAAGTGAAAGGGGAAAAAGAAAAAAGGAAGTGAGGAAAACAGGAAAAAAAGGAAGGAAGGAGATATGAAAGAAACAGATAAAGAAGAGTGGAGGGGAAAGAAAGACCGGGAAAGGGTGAAAGAAGGTTGGAAAAGAGGGGGAGAGGGAAGCAGGGACAAGTCAGGAGAAAATTAAGAAAGGGAAAGACAAGAAGTGCGAAAGAGAGGAGAAAGGGCGTTAAGTGTCAGAGGAGGAAAAAAGGGAGAGGGGGGAAAAACGGAGGGAAAGGAGAAAGAAAAAGGGAGAGAAAGAGAAAAAGGGAGAATAAAGGGAAAAAAGGGAGGAGGGACAGATCCTGCCCCTCCCCGCCGCGATACGAGGCGGAGCCGGGCCGAAGCTGGCGGCAGCTGCGCGGTGGCGGGGCGGCGGTAGGAGCTGGGGAGCCGGGCCGGGCCGGGCCGGGGCGGAGGGAGCAGGGAAGGAAGGAAGCCCGGAAGGGAGAAGCGCTGCCTGCGGTGCGGGAGGCGGCGCGGGAGGCGGCGGGGCTGTGAGCACCGGGGCGGGGGGGACCGGGCAAGGGCGGCAGCGGTGGCGGCTGTGCCCCGGGGCAGGACCGGGCCGCTGCCCGGGACCCCGAACGGGATCCTCCCTCGGCTCGCAGGAGGGTGCAGAACTCGGGGCTGGGGGGAAAACCCTTTCTCGATCCGGGGAAGGTAAAACGGGAAAGGGCCTGAGTGACGCGGGGAGGGCTGTGACGGTCTGGCTGCGACTGTCCTCTCGCCTGTCGCCGCTGGCTCCGATCCCTGTCACCCCGCGACAGGTGGGGCTGTGGGGCCATCCCACGTAGGCCGTGGGCCGGGATTCCCGGCAGCGCTCGCGTTGGGAAGGGAAGGGCAGAGGCCGAGCACGGCCGTGAGCTCACGATCCCGCTGGCGCCGTGTGCCGGTCCCGCCGCCGTTCCCGAGCGCCGCCCCGCGCTCGGGCGTGGCCCCTCTCCACGTGGGTCCCGGGTTTGTTGTGGGTGCGACCTGACGGGAGCGTGGTACTGAGCTGGCCTCTGAAAAGCGGGTTTGGGATCCCCGCGATGTTACGGCGGCGGGAGGGGACTGGCATGCGGGAAGACTGTGGCTGACTGCAGCTCACATTCCGATGGGATAGCTCAGGGATTATTTCTTTCACAAACGCCCCGTAGTCTGAGTCATGCTGGGCAAAGCAGAAGACCAAGGCTGCGTTTTGTCACCTACTGCAGCGCTGCCTTTAACCCCATCCCTTGTAGACTAAACCTAGAGCACAGCTACTGGCCTTGGCATGTTTATGTGCACTTTTATCTGGAGCCGTCCTGCAAAGCGCTGTGTTTACATCACTTCAGAAATGCAGTTTGATCGCAGAACAAAAAAAAAAAAATCTGCTTACCAGCTTCTCTGTACTTGGATTTGCCTGACCAGAGCGACCTTTCAAACCCTGGGTATCACATTGTGGAGGAACACTTCTCCCATCCATGCAAGTTCCACTTCTCACATACAGACACATGTCCAGCAGGATTTTTAACTTCAGCCCAGGCAGTTCTCATGCTCATGTTCCTCATTCACCCAAATTCTCTCAAAAATATCCCAATTTTAAGTATAGCTTGAGGTTCCACAGCGGGTCAGGTGTGCCACACTTGTGGAACTTGGTGTCCGTGTGGCTCAGCAGTGCAATAGTGAGCGAGTAGCACCAGTGCCCCTATAAAGCTCCTTCTGGTTAAGCTCCCTTGAAGGGGGAAGGGGAACATCTTATTCTCACACAAGCAGCCTTCAGATAACAGGCTGTTGCTATATCTCTTCAGGATTCCTGTGCTTTTTTCTTCTCAGAGGATGGCCTTCCCAAGTCCCAGACAAAACCATTCCAATTCTCCTGGCCTTGTACTGGTGTTTGCAGGAATCTGTCCCCTTTGCACAGTATGACTCACGGCTGAGAGCTGGGGGATTGAAGAACACTGTTGCTTCTCAGTCAATTAAAAAAAAAAAGTGGGTTTGTTTTGTTTTAATTTTCAGGTCTTAACTATCAAAATGGAGCTTGACATCCAGTGTGAAGAGATAAGCCCATCTAGATGGACTGAGCTTCTGACCACAATGAAATCCTGCAAAACCATCAGGTAGTAACTGGTTATGTATCATCTCTTTTAAGTAAAAACTTGCATTTCTCTCCTGTGCTTTTCATCTTCAGAACTGTTTGACCTGGGACTTAGAAATTGCACAGCAACAGGAATGATTCTACCCGTTTTTATCCAGAAAATGAATTTAAAGGGGGGATAAACTCCCTCCCTCTTGCAAAGTTTTTTCAAGTACAGATAAATATCCTTTGGTATGAAGTAATGTTGCCCTGTTTCTTGGCATGCCATAGGGCTCAGCTAGGTAAATGTGATTTAAATATTTGACCACCATTTTGATTATTCTGCCTTTTTCTCAAGAGAGAGGGAAGACATATCTCTGTGCTTATTAGGTTGCACACTTTGGGTTGCAGGCTTGATGCTGTCAAGCGATTTTGGCTTTGAAAGTCAGGTACAAGCCATGTGCCATCAGCTTTTAATTCTTCTCTTGACCTTCAGAAGTACCAGCCTTTTTTGTTGAGCAAACAATGGGAGGGAACCATCTCCTGGGGTGTAAGGTGTAGGACAGGGCCCAGAAGAGTTGCTCCTGCAGTCTTTCCCCTCTGCTGGTTGGGAATTCACACTTTACGGGATGGCATCATCCTGCTGGGGCTGGAGAGAATGGGTCACATAGTGCCAGCAATGCCTCGACGGCACTGGACCTGGTGAGGGCAACTTCCTTTTGTTTCGCAAAGGAGCCTTTTACAGGCAAAGCTTCATGGGCCTGGCTGATGCCCAGGGGGAGAAGCCACTGCTGAACTGCAAACTCAGGGTTTGTGTGCTGAGATTCCTGCTGGAGGGAGATGGTGCAAACCAGCATGACTCACCTCCAAGAGACCAACCTGCTGATGAGTGCCTCTGGGGCTGGCTTCGGACCCAGTGTGGCTGTTCTCAGTGCAGAACCAGTCTGACAGCCTGTAAGCTGGCAGCTGGTTTGTCACTGTCACTGTTTAAAGGAAGGTGCTTCCTCCAGGTGTAGTGGGATGACTTGTGCCCTCTTCTGTGCAGCACAGAGGAGGAGCAAGGCTTGTGGAGCTGCCGTCCAGCCCATCCTGTGGTGCAGCCCAGAGCACACCTTGGTCTGGGCCACAGTCAACACCCAGCAGGTCGTGCACACACTGATGGAGGCATCCCAGGAACTGCAGCAATATTGCCCACTCTGCTTTCACAAGCAGTACTCCAGCAGGGAGAGCAGAGCAACTCTGAGGACTGAAGTGCTCCTTCTCTCCTTATCTTTCAGGTTGGATGACTGCAATCTCTCCAGCAGTAACTGCGAGGATCTCTCTTCCATCATCAACACAAATCCATCCCTCACAGAGCTGAAGCTGAACAACAACGAGCTGGGAGATGCAGGCGTTGAGTACCTGTGTAAAGGGTTGCTGACTCCAAGCTGTAGCCTACAGAAGTTATGGTAAAGCCCCACTGTCTGTCTTGCTCTATCATGCTGTCACAAATGAGTGTTTTAAGGTCTCTTAAAGAATCACTGGCAAAGACAGGTTTAACATAAAAGTGAAAGCACAACAGTTCGTTGATAAGGTTCATTCTACTACTTACTAGATGGTTAAAGCACAGAGAGAAAAAGCAAACAAAAACCTAAAGTCAATATCCAGTGTCAACCCAAAAATTATCTACAGGGAGGCTGGGAGAGGGCGGAAGGGTCAGGATAGGAAAGGGTGAATAAAAAAGACACTCCTTTTGAGTCCCAAGGTTTAGAATCCTAAACTGAGTCCTGGACTGGACTAACACTCAGGCCTGAAAGTTTTAACAGCACTTAAACTTAAGATCACTTAATTAATAGCTTGGGTTAAACAATTTAACAAAGGTTCATTTAGAATTTACTATAATGCAACAGTAAGTCACAGGCCTAACTTATGTATCTAAAGAGTTTAATAATCTAGGACAGCACCATTCACAGTCCATTTGCTGTAGCATATTCCCACCCACAAGGACACAAAACTAAAGGAGCATGTACAAGGTGCTCACCTGTGGAAAATTCCCCTCGGATTCAGTGAAAGACTCACACTGGATGCCTTTGAGGTTGAGCCTTGCAGAGTGGGGGTGTCAGCCCAGGATCCATTGTCATTTGGCAATCATTGCAGCAAACTGGAGAGTTTTCTGAGAGGCATTTTATAGAGGCACCCCACTACATTATAGCATTAGTGGGCTTCCCTCAGCAAGCCTGGTGTAGGAGCTTTAGTCAGAGCCTGTAGCTGCTGCCCCTGCTCCTCAGAAGGCCTCAAAGAGATGCCTTCTCTGTCCAGAATCTCTTCTGCAGGGTACAGGAGTCCTCCAGCTCCTGAGGGGAATCTGGGATCTTCAGGACACTACCTTGTAAAAATCATTTGCCTTTTAGATCAGATATTAAAGTCCCTGTGCCCCCTGCAATGAGGACTCAGACAAATAAAAAGAAAGTTGACTATGAAGCTGATTAAACTGCAACTCTCTGATGGGCCTTCAAGAAATAACTGGTACTGTCTACTGGAAGACTCGAGTAGTATTTCAGAGAGTTTGCCCTAGGCTTCAGACTTCTCCAGATGCTCAAGGAACAGTCTGGATTGGGCACTTTCAGTTCTGTAGAAATGTAATTGTCCATTTTTGAGGTTCTGGTAAGGTGCCTTAGGAAATAAAAGAGCAATAAATAAATATGAGCAATAAATAAAAAATGCAGTTCAAACCTCCCTGCACAACACCCTCCATTGCCACAAGTCTTGCACGCTAACTCTATAAACACCCCATAGCAATACAAGCACAGTTCCTATGCTACTTCTCCAAGCCTGAATGCTGAAGGATCAACTTCATAGATCCTTCTTGTACTCTACCATTAAACTTCTAAATTATATCTGTGGTTGGATGAGATTTTAACCTCTGCGTACTCTGGATCATGTTTCTAGTGAGGGCAAGAAATCCTAAGATGCCTTTGCTTTATCTCTGGGGTCAGCTTCCTGATATTTAAACCACTTTTGTAAAGTAGTTGTGGGCTACTTCTTGTAGAGTGGATCCTTACCCTGCTGGAAATGCTGTATGAGCAATTACACTGAAGGAAGCATGGGAGCTATTGTTTGTGTCACAGGTATAATACCAGCTGATAAAATATATTGGCACACCTGTAAAATAACATTAACTAGCCTGGACAAACCACTTCCTAGAGGGGTTATGCACTGTCAGAGCCGTGGTGTCCTTTCCAAGCTCCAGCCATGGCAGATAAACCTCTCTGAGAAGAGCCTCTGTAATTCTAGGAGTGCATTTCCCTCACCCCTGTTGCCTCTCTCCTGCAGGCTGCAGAACTGCAATCTGACGAGTGCCAGCTGTGAGACCCTGCGTTCTGTCCTCAGTGCCCAGCCGTCTCTGACAGAGCTGCATGTAGGGGATAACAGACTGGGAACTGCTGGAGTGAAGGTGCTGTGCCAAGGGATGATGAACCCCAGCTGTAAGCTGCAGAAGCTGCAGTAAGTAGTCACTGTGCTCTTCTGGTCATCAGACAGGCCATGCTTGCCTTTCCCTTGACACAAGCAGGAGTTTTGTTGCCAACTGTGGATTTGTTCTTGTTTTACCTGAAATTGTCATGCTTATTCATGCTGGTGGGTCTTGTGGGTTTGGAATAGTCGGGGGTATGTTTGTTTAGCCCTCCTGGCAGTGGTGGCTGTAAATGCAGGACCTCTGAGATGCCCAGGAAACATCAGATTCTGCTGCCCTTGGTCCTTGTTTCATGGCTGAGCAGGACCAGGGTGTATTTGCAGCCCCCAGCTCCTCCCAGGCAGGCCTGGAGGTGACATTCATGATAGTGTTGCAGCACAGAGCTCAGCCCTGTGCTCCAAGGCTGCCTGTGCACTGGTTTAATGGAGGCCTAGTGTAAAAATGAGTCTTGCTAGGGTCCCTTGGGATCTAGTTTAAGATTTAATGCTTCCTGAAATGAGCAGAGAGATGCTGTTAAAAACTCTTACAGTTATCTCTGGTTTTATGTGTTGCCTGGTCTCAACTCACATTGGCATGTTTTCTGCCCTGGCTAACACACACCAGGCCCAGCTGATTCTTGTGGTAGCAGAATGTGTGAGGAAAGTTGTCTTTTTGCCTGGTCTTCTTTTCTTCTTGCAGGCTGGAGTATTGTGAACTCACAGCTGATATTGTGGAAGCTCTCAATGCTGCTCTGCAAAGCAAGCCCACCCTGAAGGAGCTCAGCCTGAGCAACAACACGCTGGGAGATACAGCTGTAAAGCAGCTGTGCCGGGGCCTGGTGGAGGCAAGCTGCAACCTAGAGCTACTACAGTAAGGAAGAGCTGGTCATCTCTCATGGCAACTAGTGCTGCTGCCAGTCATACCATCCATAGGACAGGAAAAATTGTTGTCAGCAATGCTTGAAATGGAGGCCAGATTTTTTGCTGGCTCAGATTTATGTAACTGGAAACTGCACACAGATGTCTGGGGATTTCAGTTTTGGAGTTTTTGGCACTCCAGGTTAAACCACCACTTACTAAGGGAGACTGCTCACCCATGTCTCAGAGCAGAGGAACAATTGCCCTCAGTGGCTCTAGTTCTTAAACTGGAATTACCAGCCAGTTGAGTATACTTATTCAAGGCCCTTTTTTGCTACAAAACAAAGGTGCTGGGTTTGGCATCATCTTTGGGGTAAAGCCTGTGAAGGGCTTTACAGGAGAAGCACGATTCTTTTTGTCTTGCCCCTGTGGTTCAGTAGGTGTTGGCTCAGCAGGGACTCATTGTGCGGTACTGCCAAAAGTTCCTCTTAAAAAGGATAACTGATATAAAGGGAAAGTTTGACAAGAATGATCCTTGCATTAATGAATATTAATGGCTGGGTCCAAGTGCCCTGCAGCATCATGAAATGCAGGAGCAGTGTGTTGCCTCACCCAGACCCCATCTCAGACACCTGTGTCCTCTCTGAGCCTTGCAGGATGTAGCAGTGCCTGGCTGAGCTGCACTGGTTTGCAGCAAGGAGCCAGCCCATAGACCCTTCTCAGTCTGAACTGGGGTGTTGGGGTGTATCTAACACAGTGGGTCTGGAGCAGCAACTCCAACTGTGCTTTTTCCTGCAGCCTGGAGAACTGTGGCATAACCAGTGATAGCTGTCTGGAGATAAGTGCTGTTCTCAGGAGCAAGTCATCTCTCATGGATCTTTCTGTGGGGGACAACAAGATTGGGGACTCCGGTCTGGCTCTGCTGTGCCAGGGACTGATGCATCCTAGCTGCAAAATCCAGAAGCTGTGGTAAGGGTGGGCAGGGGTTTCTTAAATCCCTTCTGCAGCCCCTGAGCTGTTTAGGTTGTGCTGCTGGTTTGCTCTTAAGTGGAAAGTTTCTCAGTTAACCTCTACGGTCAAAAAAGTGTCTCAGCTGCAAATCAGTTCATTCCCAAAACTGGGTGGGGACACCATGAATGAGTAGGGCCACACTGAAAGTGCTTGGATCAAATTCTGGGTAGAGGGCAAAAGGAAGTTTGTGATGGCATTGTCTTGGCTTCCACTTGAGTTATCTGTCTACTAGAATTGCATATTTCTGTTTCTTTTTTTGTGTGTTCAGAGCTTTTGGTGCAGCAGTGGAAAGTAAGGAAAGGAGGAAGCTGTGTGGTATGATGTATGAAAGGATACAAGAAAATGAGATAATGCAACCAGAAATTCAGAATACTAAAACTCTGTTTTCTAATCTCAGTCATTCTTGGAAGAAAATAAAATGTTGTTCTTCCCTGCAGGTTATGGGACTGTGATCTCACAAGTGCTAGCTGTAAAGATCTCTCCAGACTCATCAGTACAAAGGAGACCCTCACAGAGATCAGTCTGATAGACAATAACCTGAGAGACTCAGGGATGGAAATGCTGTGTCAGGCGCTCAAGGATCCCACATGTAAACTTCAGGAGCTATGGTGAGCTGCTGTCAAGTTTCACATACCCACTGCCTTCTTTGGAGGCCTCACTGAAGAAAGATGTAAGTGAACTAATGCCCACCCAAACAGATCCTGAGTTGCAGTGGTTCCATAAGCAGCTCCTGCTGGTTGTTACTGAAAGGATTTATAGAGTTAAAAAGGGTTTTTCTAGATTTAAAGACTTCAAAAGGATTTGTATTTCTAAACTTGTAGACACTTTGAAGATCTGCCCCATCACAGTTAGCCTGTTACAAGCAAAAGGAGATCAAGCGTCACTTGCAGAGCTTCTAATTGTTTTATTGTGCAACAAATGGCAGTTAAGGGACTTTTGAAGTTTGAAAGGCCTGATGGAATAGCAAAATGAATGCCGTGATCAGATATTTCAGGTGCTCCACTGGAGCTAAGCTCTCTCACTGATTAGACAAAAGAAAGCTCTAGTGACACAAACATTTCTCAGCATCCTGTGCTTTTGACTGTGTTACCTTTTAGGCTGGGATGGTCTGGTGTCTGGGAGAGGAAATTTGTTCTTTCACTTAGAACTTGAATTTTCCTACATTGCAGATTCATCTCCTGCCCCCAGCTGGGTTCTTCCCCTGCCCTGGTGGCCTGGAAGTCAGTGAGGTGCCTCAGGAGTGCACAGTGGAGCCAACAGTGACTGTTGAAGCAGAACAACTTCTTTGTTCCTCTGCTTTTTGGGCAGGTGCCTTTCCTAGGTGCACACTCCACAACAGACATCCCACATATAGAATGGGAGAGGTGCTGCCTAGAAAGGACTGAGCAGACAGGCATTGAGAGGAGTACAGTGACTGCAGGAAAGCTCTGGTTCCTCTGTTCCCACTGTCTGGACTCCTGTTAAACAAATGTAAAGAGCAAACAGTGCCTTATAGTCTCCAGATGTCCCACCTAGATCTCACGTCACTTTTGCCTTGCAGGGTTAGGGAGTGTGGGCTCACTGCTGCTTGCTGCAAGGCTGTCAGCTCTGCTCTTACCACCAACAAGCACCTGAAAGTACTGCACATAGGCGAGAACAAGCTGGGAGATGCAGGTGTGGAACTCCTGTGTGAAGGGCTGATGCACCCCAACTGCAACATCCAGTCCCTATGGTAAGGTGCACTCTCAGAAGTCATCTTCTGTCTGAATTCATCCTTTGCCTTTAACTTCCATGGTCCCTATGGGTGCCAGCACAAGTGCTGGTCCAGCCTCACCAGAAGGAGCAGGCAGCCAGCTGGAGCATCACCTCCAGCCCTGGGGTGGGATTTGCCTTCCCCATGAGCCTGTTTCCTTCCCAGTTGGGCCCAGCTCTGGGCTGTGTGATGCTCAGTGCCCCATGCTTGTTCTCTCCGTGCAATTGGGCAGAAGCCAGAGTTGTGCTCTGATACCTAAATTCACAGTGAGTGAGTGAAGCAGATGGGTCATGGGAGACATCAGTAAGACTTGTAAGTCTGTCCCAGAAATGTACGTCTTGAAGCTTGAAGCTACTTGGTCATCAACTGAGAGGCCTCAGTTGCCCTCTTTAGAGAGATGGTTGCAAGTCTCAAGTATAATAATAAAGCTTAGAGCTGATTTATGATCAGTTTAAACCAAAGAGAAGATGATGCATGATGGTGAAATTGGGAATAACTTCAATGTTCCTTCTACCCCCATAGCCACACACTATTAACCTTTAGGGAGGCCTTTGAGGTGTTCAGCAGTCACCACGAGGGCAGCTGTCTCTGTGGCAAGACCACGGGCTAGCCCCTGCTGATGTCTCAGAGATGCCACCTTTGCAAGGATCTCTGGTCCTTGCTGGGGATGTCCATGCCTGCTGCCCGGGTGTGGGCAGTGTTTCCTGGCCCCAGGGCTCACTGCACCGGCCTCTCCCTCCTCTCCCTGCAGGCTGGGTAACTGTGACGTGACATTAGGCTGCTGTGCCACCCTTGCCACTGTCATGGCCACCAAGCAGTGCCTCACCGAGCTGGACCTGAGCTACAACCCTCTGGACGACGAAGGCATCAGGAAGATCTGTGAAGCCTTGAGGAAGCCCAGCTGCAACGTGCAGCAGTTAATGTGAGAGATGGTGGTAGCTCTGGCAGGGGTGGGAGGCTGGTGCTGGTGAGGGAGTAAGGGGTCTTGGGTCATAAAGCATGTTTCTGGCTGCTCTCAGACCTAGATGGGGCCCTTCCTGGTAAATGACCTGCCCATACTGGCTAGTTGGGCATCTTTCTCTTCTCTTAACAAGCACTAAATCTTGCTTGCCTTTTTGTTCTGGTGTAGTTTGTACGACATTTTGTGGAGTTCTGAAGTGGAGGATGAACTGAGAGCCTTGGAAGAGTCCAAGCCTGGAGTGAAGATCATTTCATGAGTGGTGACTGCCTGCAGAACAACGTCAAAGCAATGTCCTCTTCTTAATCTGAACTTTCATACGTAAAACTAATTAACTTAATAGGGAATTTTCTTGTACCAAAACCATTTGTGGATTCCCTGAGTGGGTGTCTGGGGAGCTGATTGACCTTCTCAGCATCTCTGGATGTACTAACTCTGAGATTCATGAAAGCTACGGCATCACTATCCTTGAAATAAACAATTACTGTCTTGTAGAAGTGGGTCTCTAGCCTTTAGGAGCTCTTTAATCCTATAATCCCTTCTAACAAATTAGTTGGGCTTTAAAGAGAGCTCCTTTCCCAAGGCAAGAGAACTACCCACTGCATTGTTACTGGGTGGTGCTTTCGATAGGTCTCTGGGGAAGGCTCTCAAAAAAACCTAAATGTTTTTAATCTAAAATTGTGCTCTCCCCTGTCTTTCCCTAAAAGAGTTCTTGGAAAAGCAGTGGTGGCCAAGGCACTAGAGAAAAAAGAAATGAGCAGCTGTTCAGCTATGTAATGTCAGAATTCATGCTCTTTGAAAAGTGATTTTCCTACAAACAAAAGATGCTGTGTGCATTTCTGCTAGTATGGGAAATGAGTAAATGATTGATATGTTTGATCTGGCAAAGAGTGTTTCTACAGGAACTTTATACTTAATTTTTCTACTTATAAAAATAAAATATATCTGTATATTTCTCCTTTAAGACCAATCTAGTTACTTGTGAACTGCAATATTACTAACACCTTGTTTTACTTGTTTGTTTTTGGTAAGTCCCTAGCTGAAACATGCCAGGAAAAGATGTTAGTCAAGGCCTTAGGTAAAGAACAAGCCTAGAAGACATTTCAGTTTTCAGGGGACACTGGGATTTCATGCTCAGAGTTGAAATAAACCTTTGCTCCAACATAAAATGCAGCTGCTGCACACCTAAACCACAAAAGAATGGATATATCTTTAAAAACGCAGAAGGCAAGCCTGACATTGCCCTTGGCTGGCCTTGCAGGATGAATGCCAAAAAAAATCCCATTCCCCAACGTGTCCTGTAGTGGTCACTTGGTGTTTCCTTCACTGGCAAATTCTGTGTGGACACCCAAGGTAAAGGTGTCCTCCAGGCTTTGCTTTCTGCTGCTCACATTGATCCCATAGAGGCCACAACTGGCTTCTCTTTGAACTAAGCAGTTTCTACAGTAGCCTTCACAAATCTAAAATGGTACATGAGAAATAGCTTAGTTGTGTCTTCAGGCAGGTGTGAAGGACAGGATTTGGTTTTTTCCTAAAGGCATGTCTCTCACAGCTGCCCAAAATGCTAAAAACCCACTCCTTTTTGCTTTGGTCTTCTCCATCAATAAAAACTTACCCATTCTAAGGGGCTCATAAATAGGCTTTTCAGTTCATGGTCTCTCCTGGACTTGGTGTGCCTGGATTAATTTCAGGCTGGGGGAAAAGACAGAGCTCCAGAGAGTAAAGAGATGTGTAGGGAGAGCCAGAAAAATTAGGCATCTAGGAGGGTGTAAAACCAGCCCTCTAAAAAGACACGGCAAATAGTATCAGAAGTGGATTTCCCCTGTCCTGGCTGCCCGAGGGGGGGCACTCTGCTGTCGCACTGCAGCTGCAATGCCTGGAAAACGCCGCCTCTTCCTCCCCCGCAGGCAGATGAGCATTGGGAAGGGTCTTCCAGCACGGCCTCACAGGGGGCGTTCAGCCTGGGACAGCCTGCTCCCACCTGGGGTGAAGCCCACGCCTGCCTTTGATCCCGGAGTGGCTTTGCATTTCCTCCAAGAACGCAGACAGGATTTGGAAAAGTCTCTGCAGCAAATGCCACGTGTCCAGCTGCCAGCCACAGCAAGGAAAACCACAAGAGCCATATTTTGCCACCTCATGAGCTCAGGGCATCTCAGGCCAGGCCAGCCTGGCAGAGCTCTACAGTTCCCCCCAGATGGGCATGAATGTGCACTCAGAGCCTGTGCTGTGCTTTAGGACAGTGTGAAGTCTTGTGCTTAGCTCTAAAAAGTAGGTATAAATCCCAGGATCCAGGAGCAAGCCCCTGTAGCAAGAGACACTTGTACTCATAAACAAGACTCAAGCAAGGATTTCTATTCCTAAAAACGCATTTGTTTTTATTCATCTGGTAGTTGGTCCGACTTACTTCCCTGACAAACCTTGTCACAACTGTGACCTTGGGAGAGCTGCAAGACACAGGAATTTGCTTCTGCATTTTAGATGTGTGGGTAGGCGCCGTTTTAAGCTAAAGTAGTCAGGAACTGAGTCACAAACCTTTCATGTGGACTAGGTAGTAGGCTGGCAGGCAAAGCCTTACTCATACCAAGACCACAGCTGGAGCACTCAGCAGTTTCTGGGACACTGCAGTCACATCCTGGTTCTCAGGGCAAATGCTTGGACTCCCTTGCAAACAGTGGTTTGCAAGTACTGACTTTCTACCAGCAAGGGCTGAGTTTCACCTCATATAAAGAAACTTAAGGACAAAATTATGCAGCCAAAATAGAAGATTAAGAAATACCAGTATGACTTTCACTTTAAGCAAATATTAGAACCTTAAAAGACATGCCCCAGAGATTGAAATTCAGAGAGAACAGGTCTCTATTTTGGACCTCAGTAACAGTGGTTTAGGGTGTAGTAAAACTTCATGTTTTTGCTAGTAGTTTCAGATTCTACAATAAATCTAATTTTTTATTCATCACAGCAGATAATCTTGAGCTGGGAGGTCACAGTGTTCCAGTTAACACTGCCAGAAGCAGTTAAACAAATATTACTGTCCTCACAAACAGTTTATATCCCAACCAAACCTCCTACTTGCTTTGGAATATCAAGTCATGGCTGCCTTGGCATCCCTGAGTGCTCTCTTGGTGGCTGGGCTTTTTGGGAAGGCGTTCCAGCAGAAGGCCCCAGGCACCAACTTCAAATAATAGTGATACTACCAGCAATTTCAGGGCTCCAGTTGAATCTGAAAGGGGAAATCAAGCCCACTGTGTTTGAAGAGTTAACCACACACAGCACCCTGCTTTGAAAACAGTGCTTGCCATCTGAGTCACTCCCAAACCTCTACTAAAACAGTCTAAAAGGGACTTACTGCCTGAATTCCCCTTTTGCACAGATCATTGTGATTTTAAATTATCATTTCCAATATATCTCCTCCTTTCTGTGTACCAATTTAATCAGTTGCCTCTTCCTCCACCACACCTCCTTTTCATTTCATCTCTTTTACTAAAGGGGAAAAATCATGGGGAAAAAACCCACACAAACCACTAAGGAGGAAAATCTCTCTCCCCATAAGGGAAGAAGAATTTTCATCTACTTTACCCATTCCCTTCCTCATAGCTGCAAATGAACCATGGACATTTCTCCTCCTGGAGCACAGCATCACAGCCCCCTCCTTTCTGAGTCATGCCCCCTCCTCTGACAGTCACACCATAAATGCCAGCCAGTTCACTGCACTTCCAGCTTGGCAAGGACTTGCAAACTGGCATCTTGATGAATATGTGAGGTTAGTCTTGCCTCTCTCAGCTAAAGCCAGCTGCATCCACCACGAGAGGAAAAGCAGCCCCCAGCAGGAGGAAGAAACTGTGCTGGGTCAGATGACTGCACAGATGATAAGCCTTTCCAAGCTAGAGGGCAAATCGGTGGCATGTAGGTTGCAGGACCGTGTGTCTGGGGGGGATGGAAACTTTAATTGGCCAATATTGCGTCAGAGCCTATCTGGTTTGCAATTAGAGACAGGTATGCAGTGGAGAGGTGAATTGTTGGCACTTTCTCAAGCCCTTGAAGATGTTCCAAAGCAAACACTCAGGAAAAGTCCTAAGCCAGGCCATGCTGCCCTCATGCTGGCACATAGCAGCCCATAATATCCAGAGGGAAATAAAGTAGCAGCACAGCTGTCACTTGCACTGGCACCCTACATGCAGCTCATGCAAATCCTCCTCTGCTGCTCCCCGTTTCGTGCTTCACTGGTGATTATCACATCCCAGGAACAGCCCAGTGCCATGGGGACAGCGCACAGACCCAGCACTGCCCACGCCAGCTTCTTTACATCCCCTCTGTGTTGCTTCTGCCTCATCTACCCTTCACAGAAAGGCTTAGTTCAGACCCCAGTTACGCTTGCCAGATGATTAAAGCACCTCTTTGATCCTGGGTACAGAAGTGCTCTGCAGGCCATATTGGGATTGTCTGGGAAATGCTGCCTGCCTCCATGACTTCTGGGTGCAGCTCAGCTGGACCAGCTCCTCATGGCTGGGTTGGAGGTGTCACTCATCTCTCATGTGCCATAACTGCAAACCGAGGCATAAGGCTGCACTCAAGAGATAATCAGAATATAAAGCACCAAAGAACTTGCTCTGTGGCACTTCCCACAAAGAGGGAAAAGAAGACTCTTGTTCATCCCTGACTCCAGTGGGAAGGTGTTGCTTTCTACACATCAGGCTCCCACGGGATCCATTTCCTGCTCTGTGCCACAGGATGCAAAGCAAATTTAAATTAGAGAAATACAGGGCATGCAGCCCTGTCTCCTAACTACAGCAGGATCAAAGATAGCTGTAATCCCACCAACGTGGGTTAGAGTCACCTAATGAATGCTCTGGGGAGGAAATCTGGCTGGATTTGGATCACTTGAGAGAAACCAAGCAGAGCTTCCAAGGCTGGGGAAAGAAAATGGGACCAATCTGAGAAATCTCAGGGAAGGTTCATTGAAGCCCAGGTGGGATGAGGAGTGAAAACCAGATGAGGGAGGAAGGAAAGCACTGGAGGATGGTGTTCTACATCCTTTCTCACTTCCCTCCAGAGTTCTCGGCCCTGTAATCTCCATGTAATTTAGCACCATCTTCTGAAAGAGAGAACCACTCCTGCTTTTCAGATGGCTCATTGCTGCTAAGTGTTTCAAGCCTTTCTAGGTTCCTGGATTTTAGGCCTGGCAGAACTGAAAGGATATGGGATGGCTTTGGCACATCTGAGACTATGGATCTAGCTCCACAAGTGTGTGCAAAGATTAAAGAGTACTCACTGCTGGCATCAAGCTGCTACAGGACATGTTTGTCAAAAAAAAAAAAATCCTACTGCTTTGGATAGAGAAAGTAGAGTTAAAACAACTGCATAGCAAAAGCAGGTGGAAAGCACATACTCTTGGCCCGTTCATTTATGCTGTGCCCACAAAGGGCTTGCAGACCTGGAAGGACTTCACAAGTCAATATGGATTGGTGTCACCAAGTCCAACAAGGGGTTAGAATTGCTCTCCTGCAAGCCCCTCAGAGCTCAGCCTTTTCCTTCATGTCCTGCCCGGTGCCTGCTGGGCCTCTCCCAGGACCTGCAAGGGAGCAGGTATGGAGCAGCTCTCATTGTGACTCTGACAGCTAGATTTTCCAAGCAGGCACCCAAAACACCAGCCCTCCAGAGTTTTGGTGGAGTTAATGAAGCAGCACCTCTCCACCTTGTTCCTTCCCCACATATGCCCTGTTCTGACCTGGCTTCACCAATACTGGCTCCCACCTTGCTGAGTGATTTCTCTGTGGTGAATAACAGTGAGTGAATGAGTTTGTTTGGAATGAGAGTGTCTGCTGCAGAGATGGAGATGTGCTAAATACACCCTACACTGCAGCTGGGGATCAGGGGCTCACCTGGAGTCTCTGGCAAACAACCTCAGGAGAAACCTGAGGTCAACCATTAGAGTTTTGGAGCTAGAGTTATCCAGGACCAGAAGCCCACTATACTCCAGCTGAGAAAGAGATATGAGCAGCCTATGAGGGAGTTCAAGCCACCTCAGAAGTTGCTGGGACAGAAGCATCTCCTCTTGGCACAACTGCCTGTCCTACACTGGATGTTCCAAGGAAACATCCCCTCAACACATCACACAACCAACGCTAGATGGAGTAAGTGGGTAGCACTGATTACACAACGAGCCCGAATGGGAAAACCTTACTTCCTAGGAATCCTAGAAGAGATTATGGGCTGGCCAGAAGGCAGAGATTTTGGAGCAGTGCCTGAGGTGACTTGTGCCCAAGAAGCACCACCATATAACGTGTTACCAGAAAATGAAAGAGGCTATGGGAGCTGGGAGAGTGTTGATAACACACCAGCATTTTGGCTACTGCCGAGCAGCACTGTCCCTGTGACATTCCTTCCCCCATCAAGGGGCTGGGAGTGGGCAAGATCCTGGAAAGGGACACATCCAGGCCAGCTGACCCAAAGCAACCGAAGGGATATTCCATACCATATGACATCAACTCAGATATAAAACCTAAGGGAGGGAGAAGGAATTGGGGGCATTTTGTTATCCTACACTGTTTGCCTTCCAGAGCAACCACTTCACATGCTAAAGCCCTGCTTCCTGGGAAGTGTCTGAACATCCTTGCTGATGGGAATTAGAGATGAATGTTTCCCTTTGCTTATGTATGAGTAAAATTTTGTTTCTCATTTTTTGCTTTACTAAACTGCCTTATCACAACCTAATAGTTTCTATGTTATTTGGCACACAACCAAATGACAGTCCTTTTTGGAATTCATTCTCAAAAGAGAGAGGAACCCAAGACAATATATTTTCTACACAACACTGCACTTCCATTTCTATCCCAGTAATATCAATCCTGCTCTTTCCCTCAACCATAAACCCTTCCTACATTCCATTTATATTATAGTAATAGAAAATATTCCTCTTTCACTCCAGCAGAAGCTCTTCCCAGGTGTGCACCACAAGTGCAACAGAGTCCAAAAATACTGGAGATGCAGGGTAGAATAGAATAACCTAGAACAGAATGGAACAAAACAAAACACAGTATATTTCATATGCAATTTTGCACTTCCATTGATATCCTAGTAATAAAAATACTGCTCTTCCACTCCAACAGAAACTCTTCCCCTGTGTGCACCAGGGCCACGACTAGACCAGTCACAGAGATGCACAACAGGGAAGTGAGGAGATGAGCTCTTTGAGATGCAAGCAAAACACGGCAGAAAGGTATCACAGTGTGGGACAGGGACCTTGGCTTGTTTCCTTGTGCATTAAGGGCAGCTTCAGAGCTTTTGAAGTACAAGACTGAGAGAAGTGAAAACACTGGCAAATGAGTTCCTGGGCACACTGTTGCAAAATCTCTCCTCTCACCTGATCAATAGTTTTAACTTACTTCCTTCTCCTTTAGCCATCTCTTAAATTTTTCACTGAAAAAAAGTAATTGCAAACCATTCCCATACTTTCTTAATCCCCTATGACCAAACGGATCCAGTTCCTTCTCCCACTCCAGCCTGTGTCTTGGTTACTGGATGTGGTTTCCAGTAAAATTATTCCTCAAGTTCCCAGTGACCTTCCTGCAGCTGGCCATGGCTCACTGGGGACAAGAAAGCTTGGGCAGGCAGCTCTGCAGTGGGGGAATAGCCAGCTCAGCAACAGGAGAGAGGAGGCAGCACCAAAATACCACCGACAGCTGCTAAGAACTATTAGAAGCTATTAGAAGGCTGCAGCTGCTCCTCTCCGATTAAGAGAAGAGACAAGGACAGAAAAAAAAGCATGGCAAGAGGGGGATTAAAATCGGAAAGAGCCTGTCCTGCATGGCCAGGGGTGAGAGAAGCAGCCTATGCTTGCTCTCCCTCTTGCAGCACAGAGCGGGCTGTGCAATTCAGTTGCTGTCTAGCCTGAGCTAACACACAGCTCCTAAGCAAGGTCCTGCTCTTTCCAGCTCTTTCTTCCCACTGCCTGAACCAGGACTAAATGCTCATGGAGGCAACCTGCCAGGGGTCCTGGCTGCACCACACAACTCCTTGTGGGCCCCCTGGCTCTACTGCAAAGGCACCAGGTCTAAACATACCTTGTTTTCTTACTACCACTGTAGGAACAGGAGAGAAGTTCAACATGACCAGACTATAAAAGATCCATACCTCTCTTTTCCTCTTGTCTTCATTTTCCTTAGGTGGAGTTGTTACAAACTGAGCTGAACAAGCTATGCTCCTGCACAATCTCCTCCTTCAACAGGACCAAGGACCTCAGCAGCATGAATTCAGGACTCCTGCCCTACTACCAGAACCAACGCACCCTTTCTTCCTTCCTGCCTTCCCATCTGGGTCCAGCTGCTGAGGCAGGTCTCATCTCGCATCTCCAGACTCCAGTGTGTGGTCCAGGAAGGCAAAGATGGGTGGTGAAGAACTACAGCAGACCAGTCTTTGCAGACCAGTTTGCTCTCTGCAGGATGCTAAGATGGAGAAAAGCACCCTGACGTGGGAAGTGAGACAGGGTGTGAGCTCAGTAGCCATAAAGAAGGGGGCCTTGCCCAGAGAAGAAATGTGTAATGGCTTCTGGAGATGTCTCCTTCTCTTACCCCTCTGAGAAACAGAGTGGGGCAGTCACCAGGCCTCACGGTACAGACAGACCAGAGGCTGACCCTTTGCAACATGAATAAGACCCCAATTGCCACCAGCAACCAGAGGGGTCAGAAAGCCCAGAACCCCCAAATCTCCTTAATTTTCTAATGGGTGCCCTACCAATTTCCTGGACATTTTATTTTTGGGCTCTGCATTATTGATGTGGGGGGGGGGGGAATTGATTTCCCCAAAATCTGTGTTTAATTTTTCAACCAACTATTCCCTGCACACGTTCTGCAGACACCAGGGGCTGGCAGTAAGAGAGTGCATGAAACTGAAGGCTTTGTACTCTGAACCTCTTTCCACATTATGCCATGGTGCCCAGGAGCTCAGCTGGAGGCAGAGGGAAGAGGGTCACCCAGAAATCTGGAGTTGCACCACCAGCAGGATAAAGACAAGCTGGTACTGCAGAGTTGGTACAAGCGCACAGTTCTCCGGGTGTTAGCTAGGGGTGTAACCAGCCAAGGATTGATGGCTTTCCTGGGGCCACATAATCCTTTTCTGGTTAGGCATGTTTGCTCCTCCCAGGAGCAGCCAGCAATTGCTGGCAATTTTGGAGCAATTGATGCTCCTATAAGCACTGCTGGACTAGATGACTTGAGGGTCTAAACCTGAATGGTAGCTCCCACGTGTTGCTACAGATATCATGTTCCTTGACAAGTGTTCAGCTGCACATTATTTCAAAGCCCCTTTGATTTGGCCACTAAATTTTCCTGGGGTAGCAAGCAGAAACCCAGGGAGCTTAGACCGGACACAGGAAATGGCCGCATGCTGGAGAAACAGCTGTGGAGGGGGGACACAAAGAGGGGACTGAGAGCTGAAGCCATGTGTGAGCACAGGCAGTGACAGCCCCAAGCTGCCATGGAGCACGTGTGGGCAACTGGCAGAGGATGTGCCCTTGTGCAAGGGGATTCCAGCACTCCTGGCCCTCCATACAGCCCTGGCAAACTTTGCATGGAGGAAGGGCAGGACTCAGCAAGGTCAGAGAGGTCATGGCCTCCACACAGCCTGTTCAAGGCGGTCTGAGAAAGGGGACAGGGTGACTTAATGCTGCATGACAGCCAACAGCACGAGGTCATTAGCTGGGTGGAACCCTAGCAGAAGAGGTTTTTTGGGTGATACCACTGAAAGAAAGCACCTGAATTTTACTTCTTGATATGGGCCCCTTTGATAGCATAAGAGCCCAATCCTGACTTCCCCAAAAGCTTATGGCTGTGAATGGAAACACAGGAACACAGGCCCTAAAAGCAGGTAGCATCCCTTGAATGAGTTCAGCTGTAGTCCATACAGATGCACAACTAAAGATAAAAAGACACTAGAAAGTTGATTGATTTGTCTAATCTCAAAAAAGAAATGTAGCTGGGAGCTTGAATTTGTATTGAGATCCTCTCTGGCACCTCAGAAAGCCATCACTATTTTTTTTCCTAATAGCCTCCCAGGCTTGGCTTATTAGGACTTCCAAATTTGTTACAGAAAGAGTGAAAACAGAGACTTTGGGGCTATTGGAGTGAAACTGTCTTGGGGTGAGCCCTACTGTGCTTGCCCAGAACAGGTTGGTAATGGGAATGCATCCCCCATCTCTCTACTCTGAGATACCAGTCAGAGGCTTTCCACGGCAGTACAGCCATCCCCAAACTGAGCATGGGCACCTCTCCTGTGCTGCAGGCACAAGGGTCGTGTCTCATCTCTGACCTCCATGCAGAAGCAATTTCTCCAGGGTAGGAAGCTGCTCCCAGCACCCAGCACTGGCAGGGCAAGAACCCGGCAGCACCAAGGTGGCCATGGCTGTGGGGCCCTGCCCTGTCTCCACATCCAAGGGAACACCGGTGTGAGACACATCAGGCACCTGCCTACCTCACATCATCCTCCTGCTGCAGGAACCTGGGATAGATCCTCAAGGAGGGCTAAAGCTGGATCTGCTTCCCCACCCTTCTTCTCCCCACTCCAGCTGGATCTAACGGCTCAAATGTTTTCTGCACCCTGAAGCAGGGAGTTTAATATACCTGATGACATTTTTACTGCCATTAATTCTAATGAATCCTGGTATTCTTGCTGTCCATATCTATTTAGTCTTTCTCTGAATCTTAATGTTTTCTGCCCTTGGGAATTTCTGGGGCATGCTCACAGCATGTCACAGGGGAAAATAAATTAAAGAAAAATAGATTTTCACAGCTTAAAATTTCCTTTCACCTGTTTCACTGTCATGATGTGATATGAGAGACCCATTTATCATTTCCTATACTCCCAGCCTGTCTTACGGCTGATTTCCCAGGCTTTCAAAGTGGCACATTCCCTCATAAAAGAACCATCCTCTGACTTGCCTGCAGGCAGGTGTGGGTTGGAACGACAGTTTTCCTTTGTTTTGCGTCTTTTCTTAGTGGCACCGCTTAAAAATCCTGCCACTATGCCCTAGTCACAAGATATGTAAGGTTTCACCTTTCAAGAAATCTGTTAAATATGTGGAGGGGTTTTGCATAGAGTATCACAAAAATAAAAAAGTAAGGTCACAGAGGCTTACGTTGGTGTGGAAAGCAAGCCAAAGGAGGCCAGTAGAAAAGGGGAGGGAGAGGTGCTGAGTTGAAATGGGTGACCCTGCAGCCATCCCCATCTTCGCACATTTCCTCTCGTGCTTGTTTGCCCTACAGAATGTCTTTGGGTGGCAGCACAGGCCTGGCTCCCTGGTCCTCTGCAGGCAGGAAGGAGGAAGCTTAGAGGAGGAAGATCTGAGGAAGGCTTTGATGCACTGCAGGCTGGAGGGGGTGTGTGAGCTGGGATGGGGTGTCCCCAGAGGCCAGTGTTCAGCTCTCTGGAGTTGGGCTGAAGTGTCCCCAGAGGCCAGTGTCCAGCTCTCCAAGGTGCAAAGCCCAGGCAGGGTCATGGCAGCAGGTGACAGCTCAGGGTTGCTTGCAGGAGGTTGGCTTCTGGGCAGTGGAAGTTCTCCAGGTAAATAGGATTGTAGAGCTGCAAAGAGAAAACAGAAAGGAAGAACTCTTTTTGTCATTCTCTGCCCGCTCCTTCCTGCAGAGGCCAAACATAATTTGGTTGTCTTTGGGGTTTTCCTCCTTTCATCCATGACCATTTTCAGCCCTTCCAGGCTTCAATCTCCAAAGCTGTCCAACAGCAGCAGCAGCACTCCTTGATGTCTGTCACCCTGGCTGCTACTCTGGAGCAGAGGCTTTCTCTGGCCTCTTTGAGGATGTACTATTGTCTGAGTGTAGAGACAAATTTAGGAGAAGAGACTCTGGAATGAGTCGTCTCCTCCAAAAAGGTTCCAACAAATCCACCAATAGGAAATGAATACTAATGGAAGAAAGTGGAAAAAAAACCCCAACAGTTTATTAACAATCAAGGCAAGGGGGGAAAAGTAAATAAATGCTAGATATTAAACTGTCAGACCTTACCTCCCCCACACACCGGAACACTACCGCAAAATGCAGGGAAAACAGCCACTCATGATGTGACGCGCGGTACAAGATGGCGCCGGCGTCTCCCTCAGGGAGAAGAATTCAAACAGGAGTTTCACGCAGCAGTTCGGGTAACAGATGAAAACCCGGTGACTCTCTGGCGTCGACCTCCTCTCCACGGCAGAGGAAGCAGCTGGGCTGGAGCCTCTTGGTTTGCTTTCTCTCCCCGGCTCGGCTTCCCGAGGTTTGGGGCCGGAACGGAGCGGCCCCTCTCCCGCCGGTCCCGTTTCTCTCGTCTCGGACTAACAAGCTGTCCAGTTCACCTCAAAGATAGCTGAAGGATTGCTGCTGCAGCTTCTTCGAGGGAAGAATTTCTTGCCTGGGTTGACAAAACCAAGCTAGCCAAGCAAAATCAGACTGCACCGCACCCTGGGACGTAAGGCTTCGGAAAAGCCCGCCAAAGAGCCCAAAGCTCCCCCTCCCCCGGCCACACACCTTAAAGATACGACAACCATTTGGGGCATAAAGCGGACGATCATTGAATAGATTATCATCATAAATCACCCCAAGACAACCACTTGCTCAGGTCTTCTACAGTGGACAATTTTTCTCTCCCAGACACAATATATTAAATTTCACTTGAAGTTCACCAGGCCTGTTGCTGTGCTGCCTTCACATGAGCATGAATGGACAACAGGTAGGATTTTAGATGCAGCCAGGTGATGCTGAGTTGAGGAAGAAAAAAGAGACTTATAACTAAATACATAATATTTCTATATTAATATATATTATTATGTGTCTATAAAAAGTATTTAAATAAATATGTACAGAGGTACAGATAGTTGCAAAAACTACCAGAAAAATATCACTGGAGCAAAGTACTATCAAACCACAGAGCTATAACTTTCCTATCTTCCTCATGCAGATTTCCCTATCTCAAAGCAAAGGTGTGGAGAAGCAGCCAGCTTCTGGCTCAAAGGTGAACACACTGCTCAGGAGACTGTTATTCCACCCTCAAAATAATGAGTCAGTGTGTTTATACAGTTAAACTATTAAGATAATTTTACTCCTCAAAGTCTCAAGGCTTCCATAATTAGCCTCTGGCAATTTTAGGTTTGGAGCTATTAACATGAATTCGAGGCTCATTCCTGTACAACTACCTGTCCTGGCTGTTGGCCGTGTTTGACTGCTTTGGGGGATAGCTCTGACAGTGAACTGCAGGCTCAAGTCCTCACACAGCTTCTCCTGCCTACCTGTAGTAACTACAGGCAATGATGTTCTTGGGATTATAAAGCAGAATGCCCTACTGAAGTAGCAAAAAACGTTTTGGTGATCCACTGGAGAGTCCCAGGAAACACACAGTGACAGGGAACTGTCTGAAAGCAGCACAGAATAGAGACATGAAGACTTTTCTGTTTGGTCTGGGTGGCTTCAGCAAGAGGGTTTAATTACCTGGGATTATTCCTTGTGTATTCCAGGGTTTGTGCTTCCTTTTCCAGGCTTGGCTTTGTAGTGCCAGGCTCTCATGCAGGTACCAGCAGATTTGCATGAGCTCAATGCGTAGCTACTTTGCTGGAGCTGTCAGCAGTTTTGGCGACAGAGCCAGGATCTGGCCCCAAGGGCCCAGTGCAAGTTCAGCCTGGGACCAGCAGGTTTCAGCATCACCAGGGTTTCTCTCCACAGACTTCATGCAGTGCAATGAAGACAAGCTCTCCTCTACAAATGGTTGGGAGGGAGGGGCTGAAGAAGGGGGATTTCTCACTTTGAGCTCATGTAGTTGCCTGAGGGACAAAAGTGTCACACACTTTGCTTTTCTGTTAAACACAGGCCTGACAGCACCTTCTTTATTTAATGTTTATGTAGCCCTGGCAAAGCACCATGTAAGTGGACTTAAAGCAATGTGTCCAGTTCAAGCATACCTGAACACCAAAGTTCTCAGATCCCCTTTGTTCTCCACTCAGATCTCCTCAGACTATGGCAAATCTGAGATTAATCTCTGGAGACAAATTTTGGGATCAAACCAGTTCAGCATCTAGTTGCAAGTCCTCTAAGCCACAGTTTCCAGTGCTATGCTGCCATTCAGGGAACTCTGAAAGCAGACAGGATGTGTCACTGAATACTTTGAGAGCTCTGGCATTCAAGACTTGGTCCCAGCCAGGAGAGTCTTCAAACAAGGCTTGGCTGGTAGAAACAAAATGGTTATGGATTTGCCCCATTGAACAGCACCTTCCTTCAGCTGCTGGCCAGGAATAATCATTTCAGAGGTGCTGGCAGACAGCCCGGGCACATGGATGCAGGATTGAGCAGCCTTTGATCGGCTCAGCTTGTTAATCTGCCCACGCGTGCCATGTGTCTCCTCCCCAGGAGCTCCCAGCTGCTTTGGTGCCTGGCAAACTTCCCATGTCCACCCTTCCCTCCCTCCTCCTCTCTAAGCACCTGCTTCCCATGGCAAGGGAGGGAGTGGAGCCCTGGCTCTCCCCTTCCCTGCCAGCCCAGTCATTGTGCAATGCAAGTGCTGCTCTCCAGTCATGTCTCCTCAGCTGCAAGGAAGAGACAAAAGGGAGCTGCCTGGATCATGAGCCGTGCATGAAGCCCAGGCATCTCCCCGACCATTTCCATGCTTTCCATACTGGGTGGGCCTTTGGCAGCCCTCCTACCATGACCCTAAAGTCATTCCTGACTGTGCTTCTCATGCCCCATACAGGCCCTTTGGGTAAACAAAAGCCACCCAAAACCTCTGCCAAATGTGAGTCCTTCTTCCCCTGCCTGCAGCAGCCAGGCTGGCAGCTCCCTGCCTGTGCCCTGCTGGGGTCCCTCCTCCTGGCCTTTGCAGCTGTCCTTGGGGACAGTGGCAGCTGCTGGATCTTTCAGAGTGCTAATTTGTGATGGGCTGCCATGGGAAGGAGTCAAAAATGCTGAGACTCGCCCTGCTTGCCTGCCTGTGTACCCTCAGCTACCCTCCCTGGCAGGGGTGCGCAACCTCAGGAGCGGGTGAAACCTGTTGAGGACCAAGCCGGATCTGGATGGTGTTTCTCCCTTGCTGTTGACTTGAAAAATCAAATCTAGGATGATTCTAACCCTCCTGGATGAGCATCATGACAGGGATGGTACAGTGGTGTTTGCTGGTGAGGTGAAACAGCCCACCTGCCAGTCCCCAGCCTTCCCCCACCATCCCTGCATGCCAGTGGCCACTGCTGGGAAAACCAGCCATGCATCTTCTCTGGAAATAACAAGCATGTGATTGTTCCTAATCCGACCTAGCCAAAGCAGTCCTGATAAGAACAATCCCTCATCAGGAGTGTTCTGATGACCTTGGACAGAAGCTGCTGTCCCTGCCAACCATTCCCAGCTGCACCAATACTCCTTCAGAAATACTTCTTATGAATACAGCACACTACTCCTCCAGAAATGCCAAGGATCTTGCCCAAACTTTGCCTTTGATACACCGGGCCTAATGATGGGCAACATCTCCCACTCAAACTGGAGTCCCAGAACAAGAGTAAACCATCACATCCAGTGAGAGGTCAAAAACAGGGAGTCAGGAAGCACCCCTAGCTGTGCCTGCCTCCACCCAACTGTGTCCCCCCCCCTACACCACTCATACACTCTGCATGGGGATATGATCCCTCTGGGAGCTTCTCTGTGTATTTTAAGATTCTTTCTGTGCTTGCCAGGACAGAAGTAGTGTGTGCTTGGGACAGCTCTGTGTCTGCTTCCTCGTGTGATGTCACACCACTGCCATATGGTCCTCACCCAGTCCCATCAGGTGGTGGCAGCCCACAGTCCCACCCAGGCAAGCAAAGCAGGAGGTTGTACCGACAGCCAGCAGTAAGAATTTGCACTTCCTTCCCCCTGTATTTACCCCACAGAAACAAAATGCAAATATGTGTTTAAAAAAACAAACTGCAGGGAGCTGGCAGGGGACCAGGTGTCACGTCTGTGTCACTGTGTCAGCTCTTGCAGGGCCTACGGCAGCATCACCAAGACAACAACCTTTCAAAGGAGGAGCAGTCGGTTCCCCTGGAGAACAGAGCAGCAGCCTGACCTGGCAGCCTCCAAGGTCTGCTTGGCTCTAGATAAGCATCTGCTTCTCCCAACAGCACTTATCTCCTTTTCCAAGGCTCTCATCACTGAAGCTTCATGACTGATTTACCTTTTCCAACAAACTAGCTGGGAGGTGAATATTATTTCATGCCAGGATAAGGGCACATTGATTGGACTCACCTAGAAAGCCTGTTAAAAAGAAGGAAGAGAATTTAAACCTGGTATTGCTCATTAGCTGCAGGCAGAGGCTTTACTCCATGTGGGAGTGCAGCTGATCCCCCTACAAACCATTTCTCACCGAAGACCCTGTTAGGAAACCATTTTATCCAACCACCCTGTGGCTGGGGCAGAAATGAGAAGATGAAAGGTGCTACCTGGTACAAGCATAATATTTCCAATCCTGGGTTAAAATGAGGGTTTTTTTTTTTAAATGGGAGGTTGGGAAAGTGGAGGGGGTATAAAAAGTATTCCTTTGGGGAAACGGAAGTCTGAGTTCTTTATGCCTCTAGGATTTGGCGCAGGGATCAAAGGCAGTGTGTTTGGCCCACCTTGCTTAGTCTGTAGCCCTCTCTCCCTGCACACCTGCCCATGTCAAAGCTGAGGAGAGCCAAGGCTCAGCTTTTCCTTGCTCAGGACCCACTGGTGCCCCACTGTGAGCATCCCCAGTGAGCTGAGTCTGGCTTTCTGCCCCAGCAGGTGCAAAGATCTCACGCTCGCTCCCAGCAGCTTCCTTTTCCTGCCGATGCAGGGGAAGCCCAGCACCCCGACTGCTGGCACCCCTCCAGACACCCCTGCTGGCACTGTCTGGCTGCAGCGAACGCGGTGGGGCTCGGACAACAAGTGCAACATATCCTCTAGCCAAAGGGAAGGAATTCCTGAATGGAATGCACACACCATTCAGCTTCTGGCTCAAGCAATATCTTGCTGTGGTCCCAATGGGGATAACAACGTGGCAGGAAAAACTACGCTGGAAAAAAGACACGTGTGGGGGCTGAGGCGGGGAGAGGAAGGAGCAATGTAAGCAAAAGGAGGAAATGCTATGGTGAGCCAAATGAGACTGCAGGGAGAGATCTTCTTCATGTGCCAGGGATCTGGCCAAGCACTGACTTCACTTTTGTTCTTTGAAGAGAGATAAAGACACCGGTTCATTCAGCCCATGGCCCAAAGAACTTTGGGAACAAACCCTTCTGTTGCCCTCTCCTGGAGCCAGCTCTACTCCTACAGGGAAGGTTTGCCATCCAGTGACAGCTGGGCAAGAGTGAGAGAAAAAAATTAAATCTGTTGAGTGTTTTTTGGTGCCCCAGCAGTTGAAGACCCCATCTGACATCTTAAAGGCACCTAATTTGTCCTGAAGTTTGGGTACATCCAGGAAAACTCAAGCCTCACCAGAGTGCCATGTTTGGGCATCTGACTGCATGTTGAATTTCCCTTATTCTCACTCAAAAGAAGCCTGCAAATGTTTCCTGCAGCCTTATTTTCAAGGGCAGCAATTGAACAGGGTTTTTTTTTAATTTTAGTAAAGCAAGACTGGGCAGTTGGAAATGCTCACATTTCAGTGAGCATTGAAAAGAGGAGTCCTGAAATGAATTCGGATGGTACAGACTGCAGCATGCCCTATTTCTAGAAATAGAAATTTTTAGAAATAACTATGATGCTGGTGCCCCAGACTGTTTATTGGCCAATTCACGCAATAGTTTCTCTTTGTTTACTTAAGATTAGGCCCTATCATCCCAGTCTCCAGGTTGTCTAGTATGGAAATATTACATTTGTGCCTTTTTTTAAGGCTTTCTGCATGGGGACTCAGGGGTATTCAGGGCTGAGATTTTGGAGATGTCCCTCTCAGCATCCTTGTTGCTTCAATAGCCCTGTGTTGTACTGAGCCATTTTCCTAAGTGATACAGTGTGGGAATTTGAGAAAATACTGTCAGCATGCAGTCTGAAAACTTGGTATTCTCACTCAGTGGAAGTAAAACGATTCCTTCCCTAAGAGAAGTAGAGACTTATGTTTTTGGGGCAAAACCACACTAAACCTGTGTCTTCTGGGGAATGTCCTTGATAACTGTTTTTAAACGTGTGTTAATGAACAAACCAGTGCCTCCAAGCAGAGTCACGGCTCCCAGAGGAACATCTTAATCATTAACCATAAAATGCGCCATTTCCCTGCAGCTTAGAGAGCAGGGGTTTAGATGGAGATCTCGTTAAGGGCCATCAGGAAACATCCCAGCTCCAGTGCCTGGGAGGGCACTGAGCAGGGACCCCTCACAGCCCATGGTGCATTATTGCTTACCTTGACTGAAGATGTTCCCCCCCAGTTACTGATCTGCAGCAGGCACAGAACTGCACTCTGATTTACCTCCCAGGAGGACTTTAGTTTGGTCTCTTTACAGCTTAAAAAGAGGTTTCTGCCCTGGATTCCTCTTATCCCATTTTAATCAAAAGTATCCAGACATTGCTGAGCTGTTCTCAAATTCAGTGGTTTTCAGATCTGCCCTCTAGCATGCAGGAGGGAGAGTTCAGGTCAACCCCAAAAGGAGCAAGTAGGCTCACAAAAACTCAGAAAGTTTTTAATCAAGGCATCCCCAATCTAAGGTGGGGTTTTTATTTGTTTCTATGTTTGTTGGTTTTTGTTACATCGTAGTCAGATGTTCCAATGGGCCTGTGCAAGTGCGGGAAAGCTGCACTGTGTGAAACAAGTGAAACCCAAGATGTGACCTTGTAAGGCAGAGTTTGCTTTGATTTTCTTAAGGCTGAGGACAGGGGAACCAGTGAGAGCTGGAGGCACAGAAGTCGAGCTGCAAGGACGCCGCCCCAAGGGCTGATCGCCCCCCTTTGTCAGCCCAGCATCTCTATCAGCTGCCCCACAAACACTCTGACTCCAGTCAGTCACACGTGCTCCACAAACAGAACATTTGCTTTCAAATACTGAAGCCAAAAGCAGATGCTGGAAAGGACATCCAGGTACCGAATGGCCTGGAAAGAGAGGGTTGGTTTCTTTTAATGTCTGTGTGTACACATCAAGCCAGCTCTGTAAACAAACTGGTGCCAGCAACTGAAAGTTCCCAGGGTTTCCAGCAACAGGAGGGGGAAACTGGCACAGAAAAAGAAAAAGCAAAGTCTGCACCATAACCAGGCACATGGGAGCTGAAGGAAGAACAGATTCAGGTTACTGGGCCAAAAATGCTCTCTGTCTTCCATCATGTGTTTACAGAGCTTGTGCAAGTCCTTTCCCTATACCTTAATGCAGCATCCAAATAACTTTGTCCTAGAAAGGGGAGACAGGGCTAAACAGCTTTTTAGTAACTCATCGCTGTTCACAGAAATCTTGATCTAATAAAAGTATGGATGCATTGATAACAAGGGCAGTGATCAGTCTTCTGCTCTGTATTGGTGGAAGGTAGTGGTTAAGCCAAGAAATCTGTAATTCAGCTAGGGCTTGAGGAGAAAGCACTATTAAAATAACCTTTCCCCTTTTGAGTGACATCCTCATCTCCTGTGGTAGGATTAGAAATCCTACACAAAGGGCAGTTGGCCTTTACATCAACTGCCTTCTCCTGTTTCTTCAGGGGGCCCCTCATTCTTCAGGGAGGATGCAGGGAAGACAAGTGAGTTCGCTCCCAGTGACCTGAAAGCCACTGGGAACTATAGGTGGAGCTTGTGACCAAAGCTTCCCCTGGGGAAGGATCAGAGTCAGGGTAGGCAAAGCTATGTTGCAATTTCTGGGACAAAAATGTGTAAATAAGCTATTGACCCACTGAACTCTAGCTACAAGAAGAGGACAAACCAAGTAGAAACACTGAGCTCCACTAGACCCTGCTCCCTCAGGTCAGGTTCTGGTGAATACCACTTAGAGCTTTAAGGTAGCTTCTTTAAGCATCATCATCTACTGCTGTTTCGGCTGGAAGCATACCAAGATCCACAGGATCATCTCCAGGCTGACCCAGTGGAGAGGAGCTTTTAAAGCCCAATTTCCTACATCTCCTGCCCAGTGCCTTTGCAATTTTACATGTGTTTCTTGAGCCAAACAAATCATCCCGTTACACTTCTCAGAGGTCAGCAAGCTTGTACTCACAGAGCATCCAGCTTTGCCAGAGCCCATGCAGTGATGCAATAGCAGCAGCTTTCCAAAACAAAGCTTGCTCGGTGGATGCACGATGCCAGCCTTACGCCGTTCTACCACTGAAGCAACCCGTGACACACAAGTACTGGAGGTAAGGTTAGTCCTAGAGCAAAATATTCTGTGAGAAGAGAAAGCAATTACCTTACAGATTTGGTCAGATCCCTGCCAAGATTTCTGGCCCATTGCACTGTTCAGTGATGACTTAGACTTGACATGAGGAGTCCAAAACTTGACAGAAGAACAAAAGGTCCTCAAGGTAGTGTGAACCTGCTTTTTATGCCAAAGGCAGGAGTGCTAAAATGGGTCTGATGCAAACCCATACTGGAAGAGTCCAACTGAAAAAGCTGTATCCAGAGACTTAATTTACAGCTGAATTCTGAAAGCCCGAGTCTCTCCCACAGGTGAAGATAAAAGTGAAACATTACCAGGAAGTCTGACATCTGAGATAGAAACTCTTTACAACTACAAATATTTCAGTGGGAAAGAGTAGTTTTGTTAGTTCTCTGGATGCTGCATTATTACATTGAGCAGCAAGTGAAAGCAAGAGGCCTAGTTTGGGTGCTGAAGAGAGTGAGGATGCTGGCATCCCCTTCCTCAGGGCATTCTTCCCCAGAGGACCTTTGCTGGACATCCCCACTCCAGCATCCAGGTTCATTTGAAGCCACTCTCTTCTGTTGGCGGCTCTTGCACAGTGCCAAGCTGACAACCTGGGTGGCTGTGAGCCATGAAGCAGCCAGGCAAAGGCAGAAGCAATGTGAGCTGGAGATCAGGAAGCCCCTTCTCTGGAAGATCCATGCTTCTGTGTTGCCACCTTGCTCTGGCACTGAGCATCAGCTCACAGTGCCCTGGAGGGGCCATGGCAGAGCAGGGCCCTGAGGATGCCCAGTGAGAATCAGTGACTTGTGCAACAAGGGCATTTTAAAACTGCTATTTACAGCCTCTCTGGTTTTGTCTTTCTTTTCCATCCCTTCCTCTTTTTCTTGTCTTTACTTTCTTGGGAAGTGAGAAACAAATTTTGACAGAAACTGTGGTTTCGCATACAACACAGCTGGAGCATTCAGCCATGGAAACTTCTGCTTAAGTATGACTTACTAGTTCTTATTTTGTCTTCTTTTGATTAAATCAGAAGATCATAGCCATGAGATCCACTTGCTCCTCAGGAAGCATCACTACCTGTGAGTTACTCAATACATTTGTAGGTGTAAAAACACCTTTAATATTTTATAAAAGCCTGCGTATTTATAACTAAACCTAGAAAAGTGTAGGAAAAAATCAAAACTAGTTGGCAGAGGTCAGAAATGAAAATAAATGAAGACATTAGGAAAAACTTCCATTTTACTTTAGGTTGCTCATGCTTTCAGACTGGAGTGAAAAGACCTCAGAGAATTAAAAAAACCTGAAGTTTGTGTCTTGAGCCTTCATCTAAAACATAATTCAATGTAAGTGAATTATGATTAAAAAATGAAAAAAATTATTCATCTTACTTCTAAAGACAAACCAGTATTTTTCCAAACAACTCTAATGAGGGATTTGTGAAATAACCATTTGTCTTTGCAGCTGTAGCCTTCTAATTAGACTTTCATTCTAAGGTGAATTTTTAAACCCTTCAGACCTGAGCATTACACACAGTCCTCTATAATCTCTTCCTGAGGAAATTATTGTATTATTTTGTGTTCTTTGTGTTGGGTAATTACAGCAGGCTTCTTTCCTCCTTCCCATTCTTTGTTCTCTTTATGTACATTTGCAAGGGGTTCATAGGGCCACAATCTCTGCTGACTTCTAGAGTGTTATTCTTCAGTGAGATGCAGCAAGAAGAGAGGGGCATGGGCTTGGAGGGATCATTCAGCATGGAGAATCTGGGTTTTTAACACAGAAACTGCAGTGCCCTTTGCCTTCAATACACATATCAAGACAAACACAGCATAGCAGCTGCCTCTCAGGCTGTAGGAGGAAGTGCAACGGTAGGGAGAAAAAAAAGCACATGCAGAGGAAACTGAGAGCTTCCAGATGGCAAACACCAGAGCAGAGGTCAGCAACTGTTTGAGATGATTGCAGGCAATGCTTTTCCTCAGCCCAGCCAAAGGCTGAGCATCCTGCTGGGGAGATCTCTGTCTCAAGACAGGCAACTGGTAATGCTTCAACACTGTTCAAGGCTGTGCCTTTTGGGACTACTGTATTTCTCACTTGGTGGGAGTTGGGAGCTTCTCATGGATGTCCTCACAAAATGTCAGAGCTCTTTAGACAGCAGGTTCCAGCCCTGACTTTAAAGGGCCTTCAAAGTTGTGGGCTTTGAAAATTAGGAAAGATGGCTGATTCCCAAGGCACATTTTATTTCCAGAAGAAGGGAACAATGAATAAAAGTAACATTCTCTAGGACTGGCAGCAGAGGCAGCATCTGTAAGGCTTTCTGAGAAGATATTTAGTCCAGCATACTGGGCTGGAATTCAAGTGCTGTGTGCTGTTCCTGGCTCTGCCAGAGCCTGCCTGTGACCTGTAACAAACCCCCTCACCTCTGCTTGCTCCCTTGCCTTTTCTAGCACCATTCCTCAGTGCCTATACCACATCTCAAATGGCTTCTGGTCAGGATGTTTTCTCCAAAGGCAGGACTCAGTGTATTCATGCAAGGCAGACTGGACTGCATTCAGACTTTATTGGCTAATCCCTATTTAATGAGACTGGTAAGAAGTCGTGTATATACACACACACACACAGAGCCTTGTTTGTACATTATAATACAATGGCACTTAATGCTGAGGCAATAGGAGCTCTGCATACTTTGGAAATGAAAGCCATAAAAAGTGAATCTTGCATTAGGAAAAAAAAAAAGTAGCCTGTTTTTTAGTGATCAGCTTTGTTGCCTGGGTACCAAGTACAGAAGCTCCTTTTTGCTTCTTGCCAGGAGCCTGTAAGAGTATGCTGTATTTCATTTCAGTCCAGAGCCATTATGGCCATTTATCCATCTCCACAGAAGTGCTCCATTTGCTGCTTCACATAGACCCAGGCTGGCATCAGAGACAGTCCTCCCTGCCTGGTGAGGGAACTCACCTGAGGGTGCCTCAAGGATCTTTCAAGGAAGGATTTGAATTCTCAAAAGCATTATTGTCTTGGTAAGGCCCAGAAAACAGTGACCCTTCATCTACCTGCTTTTCTGTAAGCCACTAAAGGAATACAAGGCTGTACTGCCCAGCAGCTGATGGCTGTATCAAATGGGATAGCTGAACTGGGGTGGAGAAACTGCAGCAGACTGCTGGACTTGTGATTTTAGCAACCTGGAAAAGCTGTGATGACTTGCTGATGCAGTGTGCAGACAAGACAAGACTGGTGTCTTGAGGCAGCAGCAGATTCAGTGTGATTTAACACAGCATCACTCATCAGCTGAACCTCAGGAACTCAGCACTGCAGTTGGAAAGCAGAATACATAAGCCTCAGAGGTGCTGGCACTTGGGCTAAGGACAATCACCTTTCTTTATTCTGGGAATGAATTTGCTTTCTCCTTTGCTATTGCAAATCAGAGGATTCATTCTTCAGTTCCAAATCCTAGAGACTCTTGCAGAATTAAGCCAGGTTCCTGCCTTCCCATCAACATGTCTAATAAAATTGCAGGACATATTAGGTCCCTGAACACCACAGCTGCAAGCCCCAGTGCCCTTGAGGGGCTTCCACAGCCATAATCACCGAGGAGAAATAATTACAGCCACCCGGAGGAGTGAAGCCCAGCTGATTCCATTTAAGCTGCAGTAGAACCTCAGCCAAATCAATATGCAGGAAAAAGCAGAAATTCTTATTGATAATAGTACTTTTCAGACTCACAGAGAAAGGGTGTTGATTAGCACAGTAACATTTCCAGGTTTTTCAGAACACTTATCACTCTTCCAAGCTGCTGTAAAGAAAAGTGCCAAACAACCCTGGTGAAATTTTCCCAGAACTATCTTCAGTGCTGGGGAAACAGGGATTTTCCAATAAGGGTTCTTCTGACCTGTAAGTGAAGAAGCCTAGCAGTGAAAACACAACAGTTCTCAAACAGGAAGAGGTCAAAATACTGGTAAATCTCAGCTTCTTCCCACTACAGGAAATACCTTTGCATTTGGTGGAAAGGCCCAGAGTCACAGAGAGCAAAAGCTGCTGTTGCTTTTTGCCAGTTTCTCCTTGCAAAGTGTGTTCCCTGAGGAAGGGCTGGAAATAAGCTTCCCTAATCGATTCTGTACAGAACAGCAACTCCAAAAATAGTGTCATTCTATTTAGTAGTATCACCACTGTCAAAGATGTTTAATTTACTAATTGATTGCATCCAATTCAGCCCAGAAACACCTATTTTTCCAGTTAAAAGAGAAGGCCCTAAGACTGTGCAAGGAAGATCCTTAAGGAGCTGTAGTGAGCCACTTTGAGCATTTGTATTTTTTTATCTTACAGTAAGTGGTTGTAGGAGCAGTGGGGGTACACACCAAACTGGACCAATTATCCACTGAATCACCTCAAAATGGTGGCTGAGATGAGCTGTCTGGCTAGACAAGCAATAGCTTCATTTAAAAGTAAAAAGTTTTGTTCTTTTAATTCTTACACCAAAAGTCACATTTTCACCAGTTAATACAGGTCCAGAGACAAGAATTCTCAAAGTGGAAACAAACACCAGCAGTTTCAAGAAAGAGCTCAAGCACAAATTGTTTTTACAAATCAACTGAAATGAGGATCAATCAGTAGCTTTTAAACTGCCTTTCTGAAAAGCAAATGAGCTTGACCATAACCATTTTGAAGTTAAAGAACTAAGAAATACTGAACTACCTTTACACTAAATCTTATGAAGTGCCAACACATTTAAATTGCTCCTTTATCAGCCTATAAATCAGCTTTAACATTCAGTGACTATGAGTAAGAAAAGGCTTTACTCCAGTTCCTTTTTCTGCTCCAGGTTCTCCAAGAAAACAGAAGGAACATGCCCTCAATAAGCAAGACTAAAAAAAAAAAAAAATACCAGGAAGTGACTAAGCATTGTCTCTGCTCAGGAGTGTTGACTTACCTATGTCCCCACTAAGTGTACCACACAACACTTAGGGGCATCTCACACCCTTTTAAAAACCAATTCACATTACAAAAGACACAAGCTGGAGCATGCTTTGCCTTCCTTCAGGGTCTTTCCTCACCCTGAGAGATCACAGTAGAAGTGCTGGTGTACAGCTGCAGTTCTGGGACTTACCCAAAGCATCTCACCAGGGAACTTGAGTTTCCTCTCTGAATTTAAGAGGCACCTCAACTCCCTGAAAGGGGATCACCTCCAATCACACTTATTACAGTTAGCACTACTGTGACTGAGTCCTCTTCCCTATTTTGTTCTGAGAAGCATGAAATGAAGTGATGAGTCAGGCTCCATGGGTGGTTTCTCAAGAACTTGAATTTACCCTTGGAATACTTCCCAAGAATCCAGACACCTATTACACATCAATATTTTCAACTATCTGCAAAGTCTCATTCTGAACTGTGTGTTCCCACCCCTTTCCCCATCCTGCCATTTCCACTGGGTTTGCTGTGTGCAACAGTACTGTAATTGAAGCCTTCAGCAGCCTAGAGAAATTACCTGGCTGTTCATACTGGAACACCACATGAAGTGTGTGTGGTGAAATTCAGTGCGTGCTCTTTGAGGGCAGTCAACAGGGCAGATACAGTGAAGTGCTTTGACTAGAACTTTTCCCACCTCTAAAGCTGTAGACTTAGAAACTGATGTTCAGTCTGCTTTTCATCACTTGCTTTAAACACCTTTCTTTCTCTTAGAATTCAATTATACAATAAATGCTGAAGACACATTGAAGTAGAATATACAGGCTCAGGGCTCTGGGATATCTCTCAGTCTGCCTTTGCAAGGATCCAACAGAGATTAAGTCCAGAAACAGCATCTATTTTATCCTGCAGCTGTAACAGAGACTCAAGAATATCAACAACAGTGTTTTTAAGTGCTTTATATTTATTATAAAGTATTAATAACTGAATGTATGGAAAATGATTCTCTGTACAAGAGAGTAACATGACAGCTTTTACAAGTTCTGCTATACAGTACATGAAATGCTGCACATTTTTTCAGCCGCTTCAAACAGTATTCGCTATACAAGTCAAAAAGGGTAAACTTAGAAGTTTGTTTATAATACAGTGTGTTAGAAAGCACAAACAAGTAACATTCAAAATAAACAAGCTCCCAAAAATCAAAAGAAATCTTTAGATGGCATGTACACAGATTATACTCAAGTTTCAATATACATGTTATTGTTCCCCACAAGATGCTCCACTTTACTGGATTCCTGGAACAGGATGAGAATTAAAGGTGCAAGAAAGGCACCTCTCAAGCCACATAAGAACTGGATAGGCAGAACAGCAATTTCCTGAAGTGTTCTCCACAGTCTTTGGCGCTACTATTTATTACAGCCATATACTGTGGCAACACAAGAAGAAAGACAGGCCTCAACTACCAGTACTGTCAATGCCAATCCAGTTATCTGGGGAGCTTCTAGAGCAATTCAAGGCACTCTTCCCAGTGCTGCCAGCCCACAGAACCCCCTGTGCAGGACACAGCATTTTAAGAGAACAACCAGGCTGGGCTAAAGCATGTTCTTGAACAACATGGAACGAACAGTTCAAAAACTCCTTCAGAACATTCAGTTCAAAGTTCATTTGTACTTCACTTCCCAGGCACACCAGCCTAAGAGAAACATTCGTGTGTGTCACTAACACTTTAAAGCACACTGCTTCAATGTGTTGAGTTGCTTCTGGTTAAAGTGGTGTAAGATATCAGCAGCTTTGAAAATAGTGTTCTTGGGGCATGGTGAACCTAAACTCACAGTAAGTTTTAAAGCCTACTTCACAGTTTAGCAGTTGTCTCCTTTGCTTTTCCTTCTCCTTAAGAGGGAGTGCCTACAATGAATCAGCTTTTACAACTGTTCCGCTTACAACACAAACCAGAATGCCAACACCTCCCAAAAATGTACTCACAGTAAGTTTGCTCTGATGCATGTGGTATTGACACTTAATTGTAAGCTTCTCCCATGATACAAAATAGCTTCTAGATTGAAAAGATTTAAAGATATTGCATGGTTGTATTTTACTTTTGCCTCCCAATCTCATTCCAACTATTTACGGAACTGTAAACAAGTAATTTTTATAGTCCTCAGTACTGTACACCTGCATTCCTAGGAACTGGAATTCAGTGACACCTTCATTAGAGATACAGTAGCCTAAGCACAGTGAAAGTTCTGTCCAGCTGCCCTCTTCATACAGTAACCAACAGGCCACTCCTCCCACATTCACACCTTCAGCTTTCTCTTCTGATCAAAGTAGGCATCAAATCTGGATAACGCATATTCCTGGAGAAATAAAGGACATTCAGTACTCAATACAGTAAAGAGCTGTTTTCTTTTTTGGGATGGGGAAACATAATGAAGGTATTAGCTGTGTTACTTTCCTAATCCATCATCTCAATGCATTAATTAGCTCTATTCAGAAGGATAATCTCTCCAGAGGTGTTCTGGCCTCTTAGAATTTCCTCCAGTTTTGTTTAAACTCGTAACACAATTAGCTGCCGCCAAAATGTCAGAAAAAAACAGGTCCTAAAAAAGGCCAGGACTTCACTGAAAAGGCTGGCTCCTGCAATATTTCCTGCAAGATACTCCATGTACCTGCCAGTCCTATCACTTTCCAGTACACCAAGCACAGAGCAAGAGCCAGACTGATCAGTTTCTCAAGTACAAGCTGCTACCTGGCACAGATATTGCTGCACACTGAACATCACCATGGGACAATGTGTGCACTTTAAGTACTCAGTTCAAAATTCTCACTGCATGTTGGCCTCTCTCTTGCTTGGGATGTCTTACTGCAGAATAATGTTGCACTGCAAGGCCTGACACAAGGCTATACACTCTCTGCATAACAATGGGAACAATTCCTGAAGTTTTTACAGCCTTAGATGTTCTTTACATTCTTAAGGAAAGAGCACAAACTAGTAACAAATGGATTTTTAAAAGCTTTATTCCACGTAGAAGATACTAGTTACTGTGAGAGGCCATTTTATTGCCTTTTCAATAACGTACCACAGGTTATTTAGATTATTCATTTTCAGTTGTGTAAAACTACAATTAAAAAAACTTACCAGGTACCCAAACTCAATGGATGAGATCTTTGCTTGTATAATAGACCACAGACCCCAGAAGAAGTGTGATGCAAGGGCAAACCTGAAATTACAAGGCTATGTTATTGAACTAAATACCAGCTAAGTCACAACACCTTATTTCAATGTCCTCTTAGAAAAGTATTCCCTAGTTTGGGGATGCCCACTTTTTCAACTATGATACCATAAAAATAATTTGATTAGCTTCCCCATGAAGAAGTATTCTGTTTACTCCACTATTAGTGTATATCACATATCTAACACCACAGTGGACAGATTGTTCTTTACCATATATAAACAGCTTTCAATCTCTCTTGGCTCAAGTTCCTCCACCCAGTGAGATATATACAAGTACAGGTACCACAGTGAAGTCTGAAGATAGTTGTACAAGGAAAGTTACCTGTTAACTTCTACCAACACTTCTTCTTCTAGTTTGGACTTCTCTTCATTGCTCAGATTTTCAAAGCCATCTTGGAATGCAGACAGGTAACTGGAAAGGAAGTGAAGCTGGAAGGCAAGTAAACAACTGAGTTACAACTTTTCATCTCAAGATATATTTGCTTCTTTCAGACCTAGGCACACTTTCTAGTAAGTTGGCATTTATTTTTCCAAACATGAACAGTGTTGGACTTAGCTTTAAGATTAATGGTGCTTCCAACACAATTGCTTGCAAGTCTGGTTTAAGAAAAGCCATAATATTCGGACAGGCAGCATAGTGCTATTGCCAACTAATTTCACAGTTGCAGTCTACAACTACTGGACTTTTTGCAGTGGATGGCTACACAGCACATAGTAAACAGTCTATCCTGAATAGCTATGAAGTTCCTATGATTGTTAAAACAAAGGTGGTCAGGATTAGAGGAAGTATTACACTTCAGGAAGTCATAGAGGAAAGATCTTGAGACACAGTAAGTCCAAAAGAACTGAAAAAGAGTTAAGATGTGAAGACTGTGGACATTGGCATTTAGTGATGTCTTTTGTGTCTACCTGTTGTTTCTTTGAAGGATATTTAAGAACACTGGCTTTGAAGAATGGGTACTTCTCATACGAGTAATCATACATCCATTCACAGAAGTGATTTCCAATGTCAAATCCTCTGAAAAGAAATTAAGACAGTACCTCAGTATTTGCCAACTGGCAATGTGGGGGTTTTTTTAAGCAAACCCAAAATCAAGTTTTAAAGCACTGGGCTACTCAGAACTTACTGCAGTTTTGCTGGAGGTAGAGAATTGATAACCAGAAGACTTGCTTTTTGCAAGTTATTAAAAACAATTAGTAAAGAGGGGCAGTTAAGAATGAAAGCTACCAGCTACATGAAAATACTAGACTTTGCTACCCAACTTTATACCAATGGAGACAGTAAAAATACTTGAGTATGCACTACATCTCAGCATGAAGTCAGACATCTCTAACACTGGCATTATTGCAGGCAAAGAGATAATATTCAAAGTTTTCAACATATTCCACTTTTATATTATTGGAATTCACTGTTTCATTATGTTCCAGCTATGGCAATGTTTCATCCCAGGACTATACACACTTCGATCATCATTAAAAACACTTAACTAGATGGTTGAGAGAAGAAAAAAAAAAAAAGCATGTTGCATAACCATGTAGTGAAAAAACTTGTCTTCTCATCTGCATAGATGAGAAAGCCTTTAGAAAGGACAGACTGAAAAACCACAAAAGCAAAGCTGCCCTACATACATATGCACATAAAATCTACCCTCCTCCTCAGCTTCCCACTAGAAAAATTTTGCCATGCAAGCAAGAAGCCATTTGTGCAATAAACAAGCCCTCTAGTCTGAACAATGAAGGAGCCCCAACAACTTTGCCTCTGCTGTGTGCCTAAACTCAACAGCATCAGAACCAGAGCTGTTTTGATTAGTTATATTTGCTAACCCACAACTAACAGAGCAGAACACAATTTGCTAGAATAGACAAGCAATCAGTAGTGCAGCACTTGGCCTCCCTGTAGCATGCAGAAAGGAACAGTTCCATGCTGAAGAGAAAATGAAGCGTTTACCGGTAATTATAGCTGCTGTATTCAAAGTCAATGAGCATCAGCTTTTGGTTTTCTGAACTCTCTCTGCCTTCCAGAAGTAAGATATTACCTGAAAATTAAGATAATACTGCGTATTTAATAATGCAGGAAAATCAGAGAAAAGCAGTACTGTGTATCTCAAGGAATGTTGTTCAGCTAATCCGAGTTATCCCTTATATCTGCACAGAAGAATTATAGGTGTGCTGGTTTTGGCAGGGGTAGTTAACTTTCTTCATAGTAGCTGGCACCAGGCTATGTTTGGATTTGTGGTGTTGATAACACAGGGATGTTTTTGTTACTGTTGAGCAGTGCTTCTGTAGATTCAAGGTCTTCTCTGCTTCACACCCCATCCCAAAAACAGACTGGGGGTGCAGAAGGAGTTGTGAGGAGACACAGCTGAACAGCTGACTCCAGCTGACCAAAGGAATATTCCATACTATGATATCATGCTCACTATATAGAGTGGGAGGAAGGAGGAAGAAGGGATGTTTGGAGTGATGGTGTTTGTCTTCCCATGCCACTGTTGTGTGTGATGGGGCCCTGCTCTCCTGGGGATGGCTGAACACCTGCCTGCCTGTGGGTAGCAGTGAATTAATTTCTTTGTTTACTTTGCTTGTGTGAGCAGCTTTTGCTTTTCCTAATTAACTGCCTTTATGTCAGCCCACGAATTCTCACTTTTACCTTTCCAATTCTCTTCCCAATCTCACTGGAAAGACTGAGTGGCTCAGTTGCCAGCTGGTTTTAGTTAAACCATGACAACAGGAAAAGCCAAATTGCACTGGCTGTTCACCAGCTCTCTGGAAGTTGAGATATGTGATAAACCTTGTAAAGCTGAGAGCAAGGAAGTTTTTTCTGTACAGGGAGAGGCAGATTTATTTTCCCAAGGATCCTGTTTCCACAGTTTACCTTGCAGCTGGCTCAGATGGCCCTGTCAGCCTTAGCAGTTCATGCTGCATTGTTTCCACAGATTGAGATCTCTAAGTTTTGCAGCATCTCTCATATCTGCATAGCACTATCATTGATCATACAACACTTGGGACAGAAATTGCTTTCAGCAGCCTGAAAGGCACAGTCTCACTCTGCTGTTCTAGTATGTGGCACAACCAGTACCTATACAGAAAGTTTAGGCAATTGCTTATGTCTTTCAATTCACATAGTCACTATAATTCATCTAAAAGACATCAAGTCTGCCTCTGTCAAGTACCAGTTAGTAAACTATAGAGCAATGTCAAGTTCTGCAGTAGTGTGAGCCCTCTCTGCAGGTACATCTGTTCCCCATGCCACACTCTGGCACCAATAGAAAAAGCAGCACAGTATTTCACACACACCCTCCAAACCCTTGGAATTTTAGGCTCTCCAGCCTGCCCCAGCCCTATTATGCTCTGACTCCTCCAGTAGTGCACCGTGCCACATCAGCAGAGAGACTTCAAACTCTACCACTACTGACACCTCAGGTTAGTGGCCTTTACTCCTTGTGCTGCCTGTCCCTATGTCTCTCCTTCAGGGCAGTTCCTCAGCCTTAGCTGACAAGGCTGGGACCCCGACAACAAAACAGCCCTGCACACAGTCCCAGTAGAGCATCCTTCCAACTCAGCCCAGCTAACCCACTGTTCAGGTGACAGGGCACACAAACACAGCATACCCAACACACCTCCAGCCTTGCTTCCTTCCTCATCTTTTTCAGTAACTGGCTCAGGAAAATTGTTATTTCTTCCATAATTCCCAGAGAACACTAAAAAAAAGTGGATAAGGTTTTCCTAGTGTTTCTTACCAGTACAAGTTAAAAACTGCCAAGTCAAACTACCCTACTCTCCATTTTCACCACTCATTGCACTTTTTCAGCATCTTTCTTTTAAAATTACTGAAGTATATCCTACCCTGATTATGTATATTGCAGCAAAGCAAGGTATGGTCTAAACAGAAAACATGTAGGGCTCCCATCATCAACTGACCTGTACTATCAGAGTTCGAGTAAATTCTTGGCCTAACCCAGTCATGACACCAGAGTTCTCTGAAAAAGCCTGAGGGGTTGCAGAAGCCAATACTTTGCTTTGGTACTGTAGCACACCAGAGTGCACAGGCTGCTGCTTCAGAGCAGTACCTCCACAACAGGGCTACCTCTCAGAAAGCAAACAAGTAACCAGAAAAGGCTCAACAGTACATCACTGAGCAATATTGAAATATTAGCAGCTTACCCTCTTGACAATCATTGTGGCAAAATACAACTGGTGAAGAAGTAGCTTCAAGCATAGCTCTAGAAAAAAGCAACAGAGCATCTTTTAAGTAACAAAGCACTAAAGTTCAGTTCCACTTCCAAGTAATTTTGTTGTAAGAATCTGAAACACTATTCCCTCCCAGAAACACCCTATTTTCTTAATTAGGAACAAAACATCAGCACAATAAAGTTTGACTTCACTGATCAGTAAGTCAGATCAGCAATTTCATCATAGAATTTTGTATTTGTATGAGACTCAGGCTGGTCACAGAACCAAAAACAATCCCCAGCTTGCAAAGTAAAATAAAGTGTTATACTGTATAACATGTCTGAACAAGCATACAGAAAAATCCATCCAGAAACTGTGGAGATTAGAAGATAGTGGCAGACAAAATAAGCCTACCGTAGATTTTTCATTTCCTGGGGGAGATTGTAACTGAGAAGTTTGTTCAGTTTTCTGGTTTGGGATTCTCTGGTAAATTTAATTCTCAGCACTTGATTTAGATACCTGTTAAAAAAGAAGAGACAATAATACAGATTTATAACAACGAGTATATTATTCTTCCCATACTATGATACCATTTAAACCAAAATCAAGGAAGTTTAGAAGAGCTACTGAAGAAAACAATACTGTTGTTCAAGGTAACTGAAGTCCTTCATGTGATAGTTTCTGGGTACAGAGAAAGCTTGTGTTCTCAGGCATTCAGGAAGAATGATCTGCTTATCAAAATTACAACAGGTCACCTTTTTTCCCCATAAAGTATTGCATAACTTACTTTTCCATTGTTCCAAAAAGCCACTTAGGTTCCTTATTAAATGGCATTTTCATGCCATGAAATCTAGCCATCTTCTCAGCTATTTCAGCAGATATGTCAGGTAAGCTTAGTTCTTCAGTGCTTAGTTTTCTGCTCTGTAATAAAATACAGTGTTCTTAAAATACAGTTAATTGATTAATTAAGAAGCGTGATTAATTACCAACACTAGCAATTAGGCTCTATGCAGCATAGTGTGAAATACTAGCATAGTACTCAAGCAATACCCTTTTTTGCTCGCACATGAATTTACAAAGTTACTGCCTTTGGAAAAGCTGTCAGCCAGCCCTACTTACAACTTAATCAATTCACTTCTAGATTCAAGACCTGGGGAGTATCACATCTCACACTAAGAATATCTTCAAAGCAGATAAAGTATAAATATTTAAGAACATCAAAAGCATCTGCTCTTGTTGCTGTTAAAGGGAAGTGTTACTCCACAGCTTCCCATGCTATGTTTGGTATCTAACAGGCTTTTTATCTTCATTTATTAGCTTCTACTAGAGCTGGAGAGTTTTTAGATATCTCCCCCTGGCAAGAGCTAGTGGGACTCTCTAACACCCACTAACTGTATCAAATTACAGCCAGCAATTACTACAGGCAGCCAAGTATTCCATTCCCCCATCCCTGCTTTTCTGCGCAGTCCAGAGACCTTCCTGTCATGATCAATTAAAACAGCTTCCAGCAGCCCACTAACTAATTATGACCAGGACTTACAGGAATGAATTCCTCCAGTCGCCCTTGTGGGAAGATTCCATACAGCTTTGGGCCAAGAGCTCTCTCTGCAAGAATGGCAAACATAACACTTTCCAGAACCATGGCTTCTGCCCCCTACCAAAAAAATTACAGCATTAGTTGGTGCTTCCACAGAAATTAACTTGGGTGTGTACAATAGCTAAACTGTTACCAAGTGAGAAATTTCAGGGCTAGCTTTGAAAAGACTCAACATTTTACTAAACAAAGTTTCTTGTAACTTTTAGTCAGCTTAGGAGCAATACAAGTATTTTGCTTTCAAGTTTAAAGCTGGGGAGGAAAATATGTATTACTTAACAGGTACTGTTGGTGGGCTAGGTCAAAGGAAAACTGCAAAAACCAAAACACCCTCTCCTCTCTAACCTTTGGGAACTCCACAAATGCATTTTCTGGAGGAGTTCATCTCACTGAAACACAACACAGGAACTACAAATATCATCCAATATCAGCTATTTTAACACTCTTCAGAACACTGCCCCTCAGAAGGACATTTTAGCTACACAAGTGAATTAAGTGAACGACTGAACAAAACAACTTTTCATTTAGAAGAATGACTTAGGATTTCCTTCCATTAAGCACGTTTTAAGTATCTTTTTTTTTTTTTTAAGTGAGGAAGTAATTTAAGCTCCTGCTAAGGAACATGTGTGTGAATAAATGTTTTTCCATTTCTACTACAAAACATACCTCAAGTTTCAGGAACTTTTCTCGATGGCTTTCTTATATTAATAAACTTGGTTCATAACAATGACAAGCAGACAGCTTTTTAATATGAATGCTTAAAAATTAATAGAAATAGAACTATTTAGTGTCAAAAAACCAGTTAAAAATCACTGAAGTGTAACTTTCTGAATAGGTAAGATTATCTGTAAGTAAACACAGAGGTCACATTATAAATCTCTATCTTTAGCAATTATGTTAACCAGAATCCAGCTCTACTCCAATCCTAAAGATCCGCCAAGCCTCTGCCTCCTTTTGAGCAGCTCATCTCAAAGTCAGACACAACACTTAAAAGCATAAAATTAAGAAAGCTCTCAGGTATTTCTGACCACAGATCCTTTTGCATTATTGCAGTCAGCACAATATCAAATGGTATATAACTCTATACAAGTTCTACTCTTGAGTACACTCCAGGCAGTACTGTTGATAAATTATTTTTATTATTGCCCCACACCTTATTGTTCTGAGATCTTCAAGGAATTCTAGCATTTAATATTTAAGTGTAATAAAGATTTGTGTAACTGTGTTCTGAAGCACTGGCGCTTTAAGACAATTTGCATACGAATGTATTGCATCTATGTTCTCCACCATTTTCTCATCTCAGTTCCTCGAAGCACCAGATGCTTTATCCCCTAACACACCAAAATTTTTTTAATCATTTCACATGCCCTCACCATCATAGGTCTGAACTCTTCCATTCAGTTCTGAAAGCTAATGCCAAGCACCAAAAAGAAAATTAGTTATGAGCTACTGAATGTCTATTCTATTATCAACCAACACTGACTATGACTGCACCTGGTACAACATCAGGGTGTTTTAAGTCTGTTCCCATTAAGGTGTCAGTTCCTTGTTTTCATATCTTACTGAGACACCAACTCACTATTCTTGGATAACAGAAAGTAGCAAAAAAAATGTTATTCATTAAGACATCTCTTCATGCATCAGAAGTGACAAGCACTGGAAGAACTTCCTCTACTGAAGCAGAATGGTCATCTGAGCACCAAATCCAAGGAGAGTCCAAGGAACAATACCATCTATGTAATCTCAGGCACAAAGGCTTCTCCTCCATAATACCCAAGGGACCTTTTAACCACATCTCCACTCCATACACTACTGCCAAACACAGGATAGGTGTGGAAAAACTACTAAAGGACATGAAAAAAATTCTATAGCATACTTCATACGGACACAGAACAAATCTAGGTATCTGACTCTTCAGATTAATGTTCACCTGATGACTTTAAAGGATCAAGCATTGTAACCAAGGAAATGATGTACCACAGTGCCTTCAAACACTTTGCAATATACTTATGCTGCCAAGACAATAACTTCTTATTTTAAGATCTCTCTCTCAATTTTGACCAGTTTCAGAGATGTATCCATAAGCACTTGTATTTAGATTTCTGGAGTAGATTGGACCACAAATGTTTTCAAATGAATACCTAGAAATCAATGTTTTATTTCAAACCTGACAATTATACACATTTTTTACAAGACTTTCCCAGGATGCAACTCCCATACAGGCAAGGACAGAACAAAAGCCTTTCTACACTTCAGTTGGAACTGAAGCTTCTGCTTTTTTCCTGTCTTAACAAAAAGTTCACTATAAAATACACAAAGTAGTCATATTCTAAGGAAAATTACTACAAATGATAGCAAAACCAAAGTAAAACATAAATAATTCCTGTTAAAAGGCCTTATGAACTGACATAAGACTATCCAATGTCTAGACACAATTGTCAAACACCAGGCAGCTCAGAAGCTACAATGCTTTTGCTAGTGAACCCAGAAAATTTTATTCTCTCTAAAGGATGTCATCTCCTCTAATAACCTAGACACAAGAAAATTAACAAATCCATCCTGACAGTAATTCTTGAGAACACTGATTCAACAGTGAATTTTCAGCACTATGAGATTAATAGCAGAAACCAACCTATCAGCAGAGAATCACTATTTTCAAGCAACAAATACCACAAATGAAGTTCTGAAGTTCAGAACCTTGTTTCCTGTACTGCAAAACTTCTATGAGCTTCTGGCACTAGGGTGGGGCATGCCTGGGCTTTTGTTTTCTTTTATAACTTTAGGGTTTGTTTTTTTTTTAACAGGATTGTGGTAGAGGAGAGATCAAGTCATCTCCATTTTTCATCTTTGAAAAAAACTGAGGTATCAAACCAGTACATTTTTCAGTTCAATCTTGTTTCAGCTGACTGAAGCTGTTCCAGTAAGCTAAACAAAGTTCAACAAAACTTCAAAACCAGTCACTCAACAACAAAAAATTTAAAACCAGTTTCAACCCCCTAGAAAGAAAAAAAACCCAAACCAAACAAGTGCTTGAAAAATGTTTCAGATGGCATTCCCAGCAGGCAAAAATACAAGGGGAGAAAAGCAGCATTTATCAATTGAGTAAAATATACTTTTCCCTAGTTACTGCCAAAATCATTACAGAGCTGAAAACAGAGTACATAACCAAGGCATCTGGCTAGCATGCTGCAATGTTATCCCTTATTGAAAAAATACTGCCAGGGTAGAAAACTAAATTACCAAATCCTGTTCAGATGACTTTATGAAAAGATACACTCAGCTAAACATTATGCTGCAGGAAAAGAAATGGCTCCAAATGCAAGAACTTTAAAGTTTGCAGAGCAGAGATGATCCAAGCACACTGCTAATCAGGAACACTTCATGTTCAAGAGCAAGTTCTCTCCAGCTCCATGTACTTTCCTAAGGAGTTCATCAAATTATTAAAAAATTAGTGATTAGGTAAAGCAGAGAACTGATGTTCATCTACTTAAGAAGAAAGAGTCTAAAACTAGAAATAGCAGTACTGATACCAATATTCAAAATGGTAAGAAACCATTTAGGGTGGAACTGGGGGGCTATTTCTTCATAATGTGGGATGCTTAAATCTTTCCAAACTATGTCCAGACACTCACATTATAATGCTGCTTCTGTGAGCAAATAAATTTCTTTTCGTCATTACTTTTTACATTTTCTAGACACAGTCCAGGTGGAGTAACTACTGGTTTAAAACAAGCAGGATCACCACATTTCCCTATAATCCATAAAATTCTGTGAAATAATCAAATTTTATTACTCACTTGCAAGTCATTTTCCTTCTGAGACTGTACAGACTCTCCCTTATTACAGGACCTCTATGAATGAGAAAAAGCAAACACAATGAGAAGATGAAATTTCAAGTTATTAACCTGCAACCACCAGAACAACGGGAGTAGAAGTACCAGCTACAATTAACTAGAAGTCTCAACACTCTCTTGGATCTCTGACAGCTACAGCACTAGTATCCATCTGACCTCTGACCACCACACTTTCAACAACTCCAAAATCTTTCAAAAGGATGTGCCACTGAGACCAAGTCACTGCTGTAAATACCTGATTTTAACACTTTTATTGTTTCCCAGTTTTTCAAAACAAGATTTAAATGCACCATAAGCTCAGAGGAACGTTTTTAATTAAGAGAAAATTAAGTCCCTCTGCATGACATCTGGGATGAGATTCTTCCAGCCAAAGCACTTGAGACACATTACAGAGATTACATAAACGCCTTAGACTATTGGAAGAGGCATGTTATGAAGGTTGCAAAGCACTTCTTTCTCTTATTACCTTATTTGCCAAATTTTTTGTGGGTAGAATTTCCTTGTTTGAGCATGCTGTCTAGGCTGTATGTCGAGTGTACCACTGGCTGTGCAAATCCAAGATTTTTCTTAGAGTGAATTGCCTGTGTAAGCTAAAGGTGTCTCAGTAGGAACCACAGTATACTAGCAAAACTTTAACAAGTTCCATGCATAATGTATTGTGCTAGGGTTGTTAAGAGTCATTATAAAGCAATTTCAGAATATTAAACCATACCCACAGCAACTGAACCCTCAATGGCACATGCTTTTAATAGAGCTGCACATTTAAAATTCAAGATGTATTAAAACCCTTGTCCTTTAAAGGGCTTGAAGGTAAGGAGAGGAGAAAGCAAATATCTGCTTAGAATTAGTGACAGTTTGTGGCTGCTATTTATGTTGCAATTCCACCACTGACTGTTTAAACCAGACTAGCTTTAGAGGCCCATAAAGGCAGCCTGCATCTCCACCTTCTGAACACAAACATTGCATTCACAGAACCAGTGCATACCTTTCTGTTCCAAAGCTCTAACATGTCCAAAACAAGGGTGGAAATATGAACTTAATGGAATACAGTTAAGCAACACCAGCTGCCTTAAGTACAATACAACAAGCTAATGATTTACACAAGCTATGCAGTTACAGTATTTCAGAAGCTATAGAAGAAGGATAGTTAACATCAATCGATGATCTTTCAGCAAGTACTTCCCATAACACTACTATGTAAGTTTAAAACAAGACAATATGGAAACTACTATTACTTTATATTACTTTCAAGGAAATTAATAAAGTCCAAACATATTCACTACAGCTAAATGTGTAACTACTCAATAGCATTAAAATCATTTACAGAGGGCTTCTCTGAACAAGCATGTTCTACATCAATACCACTCTCAGATTTTTCTTGAGCAGTCAGAAAGTTACCATTCAGGAGTCTTTCCTGATAAATGGTGCTCTCAGAATGGTTCAGTTCAATCAGAAGGTAAGCACATTTTCCTAAGAACCTGAACTGGCATCTGCTTTCCAGAAGTCATACTGTATAAAGAGCTAGCCAGTTCCAAGACTCCACTTCAAATTAGTGTTTGAGACAGCCTAATGGCATCTACTGTGCCATTAGAAAAGGACAGTTAGGGCTTTATTGCAGAGTCATCACAAGAGGAGACTTCTGCAGCATCCCTTCCCTCTTTTCTGTTCCCTCAGCATGAAGCACTAGTTTCCAGAAGAAAACAAATACAAATATATAAATAGCTTGCAAATATGAATGGGAGCTTGGAGAGGATCAGTCTTCACAAGTGGCCATGTACTCAGCCTAGGATTAGGAAATTCTTCACTACATATGGCCAAGGAGAACAAAGTAAGCAGGATGCAATATTATGTACCAGAAGTTTAAGAGTTTAACAGAGTAAAGTAGTAGAATTTGATTGTTTCCTGATTCCACAATCACCTATGAGAACAGTGGTTCAAAATTAAGCACATCATAATTTGATCAATTTATTTAGCTCACTTGGCTAAATCAATCAACTGCAGTTTTTCCATAACTCTAATAGCCCACTCCAACTAATGTCCAATTCTGGGAGCTATTTATTTCATCAGAAATGAGGAGTTTTTAATTACCTGCAAAAGAGAATGACTGAGTAACTGCTACAGCTTTTTAATTGCACTCTCTACATGGAAACTAACTCAAAATGGACACATGTTCCACAGCTTCAAGATTTCTTTAAATATTTGTTCAGAGCTTCTTTTATTGTGGGGAGATTTATTCTCAAAGTTTTAGTAAGAGAGGACAACTATATTCAACAGAAGTTGTTTAGAGTCTAGTTTGAGAACATGTAAATTTGTTTTAATGCAGGATACAAGATAAAGGTCCTAGAATGGGAAACAGCGCACATTGATCTGTGATCAGATGACCAGACAGTGTTTATACATCTGGCAATTCGATACACAAAATTGAGTTCAACCATTTTCTTCCTAATACCCACAATTTATTTCTCTTGTAGCTGAAAGAAGAAGTCTTGTATCAAAAAACCCAAATGATGCCTGGCTAGAGAATTCTGTACAGAGAAGGAACTTTTATCTCTTTTTTTCCCCTACATCACTTTGAGCTCTGCTCACAAATTTAAATCTAATATAACTTGATTTTTCCGAGTTTACTCAGCTTTAGTTTTCAATATTTCAAAATACTGCAATACTTTGAATTAGATAAATCCCTAGGAATTCAAATCTCAAGAAATCACAACATTACAAGGAACAGCCTCAGAGGTTAGAGGTGACCTGCGCAGGGGAAACTTTTCTAAAAGCTGTTGGAAGACATCAATTTGAACTTCAGTTTATAGAACAGAACCAGCTTTAGATTCAGCAATAACTATTTCTGCTTCTAAGGATCTGCCATTGATCACTTATCCCTGTCAGACCTGAGGAACTGATACTAATTTGCTGAAGTCCTAAAAATCTAGCACGTGAAGAATTCCTAATTCAAGCTCTACCAAAGCCACAACTCCAATCCTCTACATATCAAGTTACCATTCTGTTATGAGGGAGCAGAGAAAAGGAAGGGACAGTTTTTTGATATTCTCTTATTGCTGTAAACATTCAGATGCACAGACAGTAGCTGGTGCTACTTAAGGCTTACTTTTAAACAATGAAATCCAGTACTAAAGAAAATGAAAGCTGTAGAGAATGCTCCACTTCAGAGATCTCATACTATACCGTGAATCGTGTCTGTCACCTGGAAACCAGAGTGCTCTAGGCACGATCGCATGGGCAAGCCTGCAGCAGAGAACACATGCATATACAACTAAAGTGGTACATTACCCCCAGAACACCCTTAATGCCACCCAACACAAATATATCCCCGTAAGAGGTGCTTGGTTTCTCTCAAGCCGTCTGCCAGTGCCAGGGATTTGTAGTTACTCCATGCTACAAACAGACATGGACACCAACAACCACAGAAGACGTTGATAATTACAGTTACACAGCAGTCTGCATTTTATTTAGTTACACAAAATAAAAGGCAGCAAGGCAGGTATGGAAAAAGATTTACCACAGAACTGTGGCAACCATTTATACTCATTTTGCATCTGCTCACATAGAAATTGAGACCAGAAAGGAACATTAGGTATACTGGTTTGTTTTTCCTCATTTGTATATAAGATTTTGTTTTGGCTGTTGTACAGTAACAGAGCCCCAGTGAATCAGAGTTCAAGGTTCTTTTGGCATGTGTAAAAGAATGGGAATCAATCCCTGAGTTACCTTTTGATAGGTGAACTTAAATTTCACCTTAATTTGAGCTTTTGTTGATGCCACCTTATGTTGAAATCCTATTAGCATTTTCAAGATGCTATTCTGAATTTAAGTACAAACACTGCAGTGATATGCATATGACATCCAATTTTAAAGTTTGGACATTAAATGGCATATTGTTGGATAACCTTTTGCTTCAGTTGTTAACACTAATACAACCAACAGTTAAAGACATTTTGCCATGACAAGCTTTACTTTCAATGCTCCCCTTTAAATTTACCAACAACATTGGAGCAAGAATAAGTGAAGCAGAGTAAGATGTTTCCCTTTTTTCAGGGTAGGACATAACTGCATTGTGCCTCAAACATTGGAGTTTTAATGTGGTTAGTACTTTAACCTGTCACAAGTACAATACTTGTCTTAAAAAAAAGTTCTGCTCAAGGATATACTCAAGAGAAGTCCTTGATTAATGAACATCCATGCCAGTGCGACCATTCACAATAATGGCCGAGCCAGCACAGGTCATCTCCACCCAGTTCCCCCCACAACAGTCATGCACACAAAAAATTGGCTTAAATGTATCAGCTATGACAGAGGAAGGCACAAAGCCTTCCCTGTGTGGCGGCTTTAGCCAGCTGGCATGGTTTATATTGGATGAGTTTCATGTACTGACATTTGTGTCTTCCAAGAGTCATAATAAGCAAACTGGAGCTATTTTCAAAACTGAAAAAAAGGTTCCTTTAAAAGGTGGCTCAAAGAATTATGGTGCCAGTATCATTCACTCTTAAGTTAGTAATCAGGGATCTGTTTTTCACTTGTATTCAAAGTTTTGATTTAAACTTGTCTTCTGTATGTTCAACAATTTGGTGCAGGTTGCTATAGATACACAGTATTTACAGTAAAGGGATAAAAAGAACTGATATCACTGGTTTGTGCTCCAATTTCAACAGAAGGTAAAATGGACAAGAGTTAAAACATGCTACAAAGGCTCAAACAAACAAGTGGTAACTACTAATACCCAGTGGCAGTTACAATCAAGTAATTGAGAATTAAGTTATGATTTTAGCATAAGGTCTCAAAACTCAACTTACTTAAGCAGTGTCCCTTAATTTCTACAGGGTTTTTAACTTAAGCAACTTTACTAAAAATATCAAATTACTCCCACATAACAGACTTGTCATAACATTCTGCTTATGCCACCCAAAAACTCACAGGACTCCTACGTGAGGTTTTCAAAATACCCAATAAAACAGTTTGCTTATATTTTAACTTGCATTTAAGCTAAAGGGGCTGGAAGAGACAAATGTTTGTTGACAAAAATTGTGAACCTCAATGCAATCAAAGTTTTACCTTGGGACTTTCTCTGCTTACTTAACCATTAGTGAACTGCACCAACAAGAGCAGTCATTTCACTGCCACTATGGAAATAAAGGAAGTTAGACATCTCAAAAGATCCTTCAACACCAAGAGCAGAAAGGTTAGAAAGTTATGAACACACTTTCAATTTCAAACCAAATTAGTTCTGATTTTAGAGCCCAAAAATTTATTTTGATTTCTTCAGTGGATAGGGGCAGAGAAGAGGCAAGTTAAAAAATACTCTGAGGGAAGAAGAGGGCAACCAAATTCTAGGGTCTACTTTATTTTTCCTTTGAAATATTAGGGAAAGGCCATATTTTTTTTACAGCTCTTGGGAAACAGAAGCTCTACCACTACTAGTTTTACAGCCCATGTTCCTACTCAAGCTTTCTACATATTAACTCAGCATTACATTGAAACCATTAATTCTTAAAAAGAACCCCAGCTTAGCATCAATCCTAGGAGTCATTTTGAAAACAAAGTTTCATACCACCGTTTTTTTCACTCTTTTAGATTCTTTTTAGAACTAAAGACTATTTAAGCTTGAATTGCTGAATTTCTACACACTTTTCTTGTTTAAGAGTTTAACTTTCCCAACACACATATGGTGCTGTAGCCAAGCAATTCATGCTATTCCAAACCACTGGAATATTTTACATATTTCTGGTAAAGTTTGTTACCACAGGAAAGTTAACAACTCACATAATATAATAAAGGAGCATTTCAAAGTCAGTAAAGCAACAGTATCTAATGAGACTTTTAATAGTAAGCTTGGTCAAGACAGCAGAAGCAGGAAGAATGGGCTGAAATTTCAGGAACAGAAAATCTTCTGCAGATATTGGACCAGTTGTTCAAAGCAAGTGACTGAGTACTGGAAAATACAAAAGTAATGGATAATAATACCAGACCCTCTAAATCAAATAGAAACAATTGCCAACATACAGATGTAATATTATGAAGCTGCAATTTTTCATAAGGTTAAGCACTTACGTATGATTGCTTATTTACAATATAATCAAGTGTGTAGCAGGGATGAATAAGAGAAGATCTGCTGTACAGTCCTAGAGTAACAGTCTGTCAGCTTTAGAAGAGATCACATTTACAAAATAGTCTTGCTTTTAAATGTTACTATTTGAAACAGATTTGCCAACCACTTCACTTAAGGTGTGACAAATTTCAATACTATTTACATTTTACTAACCGAATAAAAGTAACATTAAAAGAGTTCGACAAAACATCTGGTTAAGCTTCTATGCCAGCTATAAGGCATTTCACACATTCAGGAAAGCATGTTTTGGAATGAGATGACTGTACAGTATTGATGTTCACGGTTCCTTTTTATTCTAAAACTATATATCAAATTTTCTAGCAACACAATTACCCATGAGATCTCATAAAATGCTTGAGCAGTGTACAAGCTTGACAAAACCTTCAACTAATCTCCAAGATTCATAAATGCTACCAAGATTAAAATTAAGCAGTTTAGTCTCTTGCAATCTAGCTAGTTATGTCAAAGTCCTACATTCTCTACAGAAGCAAGGTTTTCTGAAACACCACAGTCCAAACTTAAGACCATAAACAAAACGTTAGTGCTCAAACAAACAGCAAATGAGCCGTCAGCTAACACACGCCAGTCGGGATCTGTGTAGAAAGGAGTGTAAGTTCTAGACAATAACAAACCATGAGGAAAACTGCTTTCAGCTTGCAATCTACCCCCCACCACAGAAACATTCCCTAAAGGATAAAGCATAGTGTCACAAATGGAGATCTCCAAACATATTATAGTGAAGCTACAGAAACCCTCCCACACCCAAAGCACTCTATGGACTCACCATCTGCAGGATTGCACCATATAAACGCAGGAGAACCTTCCGTGGTTCATCTGCAACTGTCTCAATGGTATCAGGTAGCGAGCACTGAAACAGCATGTTGCTGAGGCCACCTCTGAGGACAGAGAAATACATTGATTAGCTGAGACTTGGATAAGCACACATTTTGTTTTCAACAAATTAGATGTGCACTAAACATCCTTTTGGTGTGATTAACTGGTCTACTCTAACAAGAAGGTTTTCCAACAGTACCAATAACTCATAAAATACAAGGCTTCGATAAAACAATGGCAGCTTCATGCTTCTTAATGTATAGTTCACCACCCATATTGATTGATCCAAAACACAGCTCAAGCTATGAGCAAACTGATGTAAAATGCAACAAACAACTATGTAGTCCTCTGTAAATTATTTTCAGTGATGCTGGAGTCTTGTAAGTTATACTTGGCTGCACAAGCAAAATGATGGCAGAGTAAGTTTAAAACCATGCAGTGAATATAAAACTCTAAGTTTGAATTAAGAGCTGCTATCACTGGGATTGGCAGCTACAAAATTCAGCTATGAAGATTTAACCTGAATACCTGTGCTACAGCATTGCTGATGAAAGTCTTACTTCTGCTGTCTTTCTTAGGGACACATTTTCAATTTTGAAATTTACAATTAAAGCCACTCTTTATTTAAAAGAAGTTGCTCATGTATTTATCAAATCTAAAATCACACTCAATTCCTCTGATCTAGTATCTATCTAGATTGATAAAGCTAAACAAATGCTGTCATTTTTCCTGTAAAACCACTGTTATTAAACAGTAATTATATGGAAAAACCAGCATGTTTGTGTATCATCTGAATGACTGAAGCATAGATCTCCCTAGAGTGTATCTGTATGGATGAGATTTTAAGTTTCTTGATGTTCTAGTAGCTCCTTAAGAACACCCATCTACTCAACCCACATTTTCTTTACTGCATTGCTTTTCTGCATTCTTTTCATTATCATTATGTTCATTGATGAGATTTTCAAATTCCCCTTCTACAAGTGATTTTGCCTATAATATATAATACCGTGCAGTGACCTTAGATTCCAAGAATCCACAGCAGATACAAAATGTAGTGGCTAAAATGCAGTTCTCAGTCCTAACCTGACATTCCTCTCAATGCTTTTTTTTTTTTTTTTCAAATATTCTTCTGGGCTTTCTTTCAACACAGTGGGGAAGCAGAAAAGACTTTCTGGAGAAAAAGGCTACCAAGAAGGAGGCAAGGGCTGGCCTACATATCCAAAGTCAAGAACTGAGAAGAAAAAAAGCAAATCTCAAGAAAACAGAGTAAAACAGCAGCTGCACAATATGCTTAAGAAAGGAGACAGAAAAGAACCAGGTGGCTTGGCAGGCATCCAAAAAAGGATGTTTAGAGACAAGATATGAAGTAACTTTGAACCATGAAGGTGAACAGGTTCGAAAATACCCAAGAGACAGATGGAAAGGATATCAAAGGAACAGCAGAGCCAGCTATTCAGAGGCAATCCCAACATTGGTTAGTTACACTAACTACACTTCTGGCTTTATCTGAACTGTGCTAGACGGATTTTTTTGAAAAAAACATTTGCCACCTTTTGTAAGCCTCTGACAAACTTTGGTGAAAACATCAATACTTAAATAGAAGAACTAAGCACACTGAAAAATATTTTGCAAGAAATACTGGACTAAAGCTCAAGAATCTGCATAGTTACATGACTTAAATGCTCAGCCTGCATACAGTGTGTGAAAGCCCAGAAACTCTTCTTTTTTTAGACCAGACAAGCCAAACTGGAGTGCCTTAGTGATGCTGAACTCCATTAAACAGAAGTTTCACTGTAGTTTAAGTTCACTATAGCACTTAGGACTTCAAAAGTTACCTGGAAAAGTTATCAAGGAAATCCATACAGGAGCATAACAAAAGGCACTGTTCTCTTGAAAGGTCAGTAGACTCAGCAGCTTGCTTAAAGGTCAAAAGGGCACATCTCACTCATACAGATAAAGCTCCCACTCACTTTACTGACAGCTGTTCAGGAACATGATTTTGCAATATTGATGGACACATTGGAGAAGGCAAACTGACTGAAACCAGAATCAGCAAACCAGTATGATACATCTTCCAGAGATGAAAGTGGTGAGAAGACTTTTGCCAAAAAAAACCTAACTGCCAATTAGCATGGCTTTATACATCCTTAAGTTTCAGCTCATCTTCTCTTCTGCCAAATCTGGAAACCACCAAGCTATTTTGAAGTGGTGTCTCACATGGGAGGTTTCCAAGAAATGCAAAGATAACTGTGCTAAAATATAAGGCTTTAGAAAGTTAAGTACCAAAGGCAGCAATACACGCTAATACAGATGAAAACTTAATTAAGCAACTCAAACTAGACATATCAGACTAGCCTACTGGTTAGGGACTGTACTGGTTTTGTAAAAATTCTCTCCTTTCATAAACTCCTTATGATCATGTCAAGTGAAGAGAAATGATCTAGAAAAACAAATACTACCTGCACTGGGTCTCAGTGAGTTTCTAATTTTTCAATAAAGCTTTTAAAATAAATTTAGAAATGGGAAGAATGTGTTTTAATCATACTTTTATACATCAGAGCTTTGTCAAGTGTTTATGCTCCCTTAGCTACCCAGGGTAGATGTGGGCATATTTTGTGTATGGACGAAAAGCAGAAACACTGGGAAAGTAAACTGACAACAGTATCCTTTGAAACTACCTGACTCCACGTTTGATCAGGCAGAATGATCAATCTGGAAGATGCGAGACAAGTTGTGCGTAAAGAGGAAACTCTGACCTAACATCGGTTTAGTTAAAGTAAAATAAAGATGCGATTTAATTCTGCAAAGAAGGCAAAGATCTCAAACACATTACATCATATGGCTTTAGAACGTCCCCAATTTACATATTTCTGCTGCCAACGTGCTGAGTCACAAGCACTCGTTACTGTATGCTGTAAAAGATGACTCACAGCAGCGGTACACTGCGTTTACCTGACGACTTCTCAGTGCGGAGCAGCCAGGGCCAGCCCAGCAGGGCCCCTTCCCCCGGCAGGGAGCTCGGGGCGCGGTGCAGCGGTTTCTGCCGGCTCCATCCCTCTCCCGGCCGGGCTCGGGGCCCCTCCCCCGGCGCGGGGCCGAGACGGGGCTGTCGCGATGCAGCAGCAGCAGCCGCCGCCCCCCCGCACCACCACCCGCTCCGGGCCGGGTGCGAGGCAGCGCACCGGCACCGCCCCCCGCGGCGGCCAGCCCGCTCCCATCACCCACTACACCGAATCCGGGAGGGATTTAAAAGAATAAAACGAAATTAAAGACAGAGCCCTTCTTGTCTCCCCCGCCGGGGTCGGCTCGGACCCGCGGCGCGCCCCCGTCCCCGCCCCCTGCACGGGCCACCTCCCCCTCCGCGCTGACCTGATGGGGCTGATGCGCAGCTGCTCCTCCCGCAGCCCCCGCCAGGCCCCCGGCAGGAACTCCTTGCACCACAGATACGCCCGGCGCCGCGTCCGGGGGTCGAGAGGCGGCGACTCCTCCTCGAGCGGCGGAGGCAGCGCCAGGGGTGGGGTCGCGACGCCACCGCCTCTGCCCGCCGCGGTGGGGTCCTTCCCCTCGGGGTCGGGGTGAGCCAGCGGTGAGGGCGGCTGCCCGGCCGCGGCGGACCCGCGGCCAAGGAGGAGCCCGAGCGGGGACGGGTCGGCGTCGCCGTTGCAGAACTTGGTTTTCATGGCGCGGCGCGGGGGGGGCGCGGTGGCCGTTGGGGCGGCAGGCGGGGGTGGCAGCTCGCGTGCGTCCCTCCGCTGTCAGCGCCGGCGGGGAGTGAGCCCCGCGCTCGTGCCCGGCCCCCTTTTATACGGCGGCTATGCACGCGGGCCCGCTCGCGCCTCACGCTTCACGCCCGTTTGCCTCTGATTGGCTGGAGCCGGCTCTCGGTTCCGCCCTTGGAGCGGGGGTGGAGAGGGAGAGGGAGGGGGAGGGCGCGCGCACCCGGCTCGCGGCCCCTCCAGGCGCCTGTGATTGGTGCGCGCGCGCGAGTGGAGCACGAGGCGCTCGCCCGCGGGGCGGGGGCTGAGCCTGAGGGGAGCGCTGAGGGAAGGTGAGAGGGAGGGAGGGAGGGAGGGAGGGATGGAAAAAAAGGAGGGAGGGAGGAAGGGAGGGAGAGAAGGGACACCGCACGGTGCGCTGTGCCATGGAGCTGCCGCCGCTGGCTGCGCGGTGATGCAGTGCTGGATGGAGCCGGCACCCCCTCAGGCGGGGCTGGCCTTGCTTAGGGCTGCACAACGCGCCGGTGTTATTCATTCCGTGACGTGACACCGAAATATGTGGGAAATCTCCGCGCGATGCGAAGTGGGCCGCGGTAACGAACACTATGCTTACTTAAAGTCCGCTCCTTACTGAAAGTTACCGAGTTACTTAGTTACCGTGTGAGGGCTGGCTCATGCCCTCATGGTAAACTGCTCTTTTCGTGGCTCGGGAGAGGATCGCGCCTCAACAGAAGCGTAAAGCTACGGGAGCAAGAATAATGTCTACACCAGTGCTTTCGATCTGAGTTTCTTATCGTTTTGGCTCTGGAAATACGCTTTCCTGTTCTGGGAAACGCCAGCACCTGCCTTACGGTCCTTCCCCCGCAGCACCCGAGTGTGGGAGCGGTGATGTCACAGCCCGCTGGAAGAGCCGCGGCTTTCCCGCCCCTCCAGCCGGAGCGGGTGGACTTGTCGCCTAATATCTTATATCACCTCGTCATAAATCAGCAGTAAAGCAATAAATCCCTTTAAGCCTTGAACTACCTTTGCACTTCCCTGATTTTTTTCCCCCTCCTTTGGCTGTTCACCCTTGATGGTGTTTTTCTCTATACGAGAGACTTGTGGCCTCTTGAAATAAAAAAATGCCATTATTGTGGTGATCATTGTTAAAGTTGGGGATTGTTGGGTTGTGAGGGAGTTCCTGACAGGCTCCTTCCCTCATCCCTCCCCAAGCTATTTCACTGCACGGGCTGCTCCCTCATTTTGTTGCATGCTTCACTTCGGCACTCTAGTGCTGGAAAACCCCCAAGTAGCCTACGGATTTTCTGGGAAGTGGCAGGAAAGCTCCAGAACTGGCTTCAAAACAGGCTTTGTGCTGGCAAAGTAGCTTCAGCACAACCAAAGCTGTTTTGGCTGAGGCGTACCAGACCCTAATTTAGAGGAAGAGTGATGTATGAGTTAGGGATGCCAAACTGGGACAGAAGAGACGGAGATTTTGTCTTATACCTCAGCTCTTCGTTTATGAAATAAAATCCTTTAATTTGGGCTCAGATTAGGATGCTGGAGAGGAGACATGCAATTCCTGCTGGAGATGGCAACTCAGGACTGCAGAGGAGTCCTTCTTTTTCAGGTCCCTGCACAGGTACCTGACATCACTGATATTGAATAGCTAAATAGAAAAAAACATGTGGGAAGAAGTAGTGAAAATAGCAAAAGAATCTGCCTTGCACACAGGCCCTTCTGTTTCCAAGTGCTTGAGCTTCACACTCGTTTGTCATGATAGCATGAGTAACAGGACTTGGGTTTTTTTCCTAATTAGAATTATTTGATAGATTTCTTCTAGATTGCTATCAGTGTGGGAAAAAAAGGCAGTAAAATCAGAGAAAATAAATATTTGTTTCTCCTGGATATAGAGAATTCTACCCAGTTTTACTAGACAAGAAAACTCCATCTTGTTGCTACTGGCCATTTCACTGACAGTTGTTCAGAAGCTTTGCTTCAAAACCTCTCTTTCAATGTATCAGAGAATTTAAAAGGAGATAGGAAAATTATGAACTTTTTTTAAATAACCTTTTTATTACAACACACCCTTTCTTAGTGTAAGTTTAGCTTACATTTCAGTCCTTTAATGACTTCCGTTTTGATAAGTATCCTGGATCCACGTGAAGGCCACATGCATATTCCCTTTGGACATTTGTTCTGCTCATGACACCACTTGTTGGTTTAGTGCTTTCTTAGCAGTGAGCAACTCATAGCCATTCATTGCTGATTTTACAAAAAGGGTGTAACACATTTGAAAACAGTTCACTGTGTTTTGCAACAAACATGGTCTCTCTCCTGGGGAGCCACGAGCGTGGACAGCACAATAAAGGCAAGAATGAAATACTTGTAGAACTTGTGATAGGCAAAAGGCAAATAATTATAAGGGGCTGCAGGTTTAGTTGATATGAAGGCAAATAGAAACGTTACTTGCCAAAATTATTTTTATTTCATTATGTCTAAAAGTAAATATTGGTTATTGCTTAAGATGATGCTCATGTTTACATTGTGGGTAGGAGTTCTTTTAGCCACGTCAAGCTGCTTTGTGCATTTCAAGTGTGGTTTGCTGGAGTGGGCAGGAAGCAATGTGGCAGCAGTGGCATGAGCTTGCTCTTACTGAAAATCCTAGGCAGCAGTGCCAGAGAAACGAAGTGCATGGTCTGAAGGCATGATTTAAAACTCAGTAGAATATGTGGAAAGACAAGAAAATAAATCTGCTCTTCTCCAAGGAAATGTTCTGCTCTTGTCCAAGAACTTCCCCAGTTTGGCTCAAAGCATTCGGGAGGAGCAGTGCATCAGAAATCTACACTGCTCTTCTTCATGCAGTATGCATTAAACAGATAAACAGAGTGAGATGTTCTCCTTAGAGAGCTACTAAGATGTACTTGTAAGTTTTAAGTCCACATTCAAATAAAACAGGAAAAAAAAGAAAACAAACCCATTTCTTCTACTTATATGTGTAATATTTTTCTGCTGAGGAGGAGGAATGGATTACACTCAGGTAATGCTTATAATCAAATTTAACAAAACTAAGGCTTCTGCTAACTTCAGAATATATTGAAACCTAAAAGGCATCAGAAAAAAAAACCTCAAAGAAGAGAATTAAGTACTGAATTAGTGGCTCAGAAGCTCCAAGACTGACTAGTTAAAGTACTGAACTCAGGTCTATGAAGCCTGATTATGTTCTCAGCAACTGATGCTTGTTTCCATTTAGAAGCACCTTATTGTAGGACCAATGCAATATCCTATCCCATGGATTAATCAATCAACCAGCCATCGTCTTAAGTAATGGGAAAAGGCAAATGTGTCTTCATGATCCTTGTGTTGAATTTTACACCATAGCAACCAGGCTGCATTAGCACACTTTTGTAGCAGACATGGGTTCTGTATTTATGTTCAACTTCTGCCTCTATCTAATAGGTTAATTTGATGTAACATCTAATAAATGAGACCTATTAAGAGAATAATTCCTCAGCTGCCTGTATCCCCTGCATAACCTGGCTTTAAAGCCTGTGAAGGAAGTAACTGAGATAAGGAAGGTTAGGTCACAGACAAACACATAGTGACTAATTCTGCTGTAAGCAAGGTAAAATCTGGACTAAGCTCCCCTCTTCTGGTGTAAGCAGAGCCTTGAGACTTTGTATGACCTCTGCTATCAGCATGGAGGGACAAAACTGCTCGTCACAGAAATCCCCTTCCCCTCAGACAGTAAAACATTCTTTTTTCTGTAATTTATTTTGCCTTCAACTCCATGCCATGACCATGTAATCTGTTACTTCAATGGCTGAACAGAATATAATCGTCAGTGAGTCCACTACTTCCTTCGAAGTAATGGAGACACTTCCACAAGTCTTGATGGAAATTTCTATTTTTCATTTTCTCTCAATGCAGCCTTAATTATATAATCAATCAGGAAATAGCCAATCATGTCTCTTTTCTAAGACAGTATGAGACTTTTGTTAATTTATTAATTTGTGTAATTTAGTAAAGCTTGTTGGAATATTTTTTCCATTTTTCTGTAAAACTTGTATACCTGCAGCAAAGGGAATTGCAGTTGGATTGATGCATGATTTTATTCACACCAATTGCATTGTTACAGCAGATATTTCTTATTGCTCACAAAAAAGCTAAGCCTAGAATTCTGACTTGTGAAGCACTTAGCTTTCTTTCACAAGTCTCTCTCTTTCATTCCAAGCAGCAGCAGATTTTACTGGCAAGATCAAATGCCATCTAAGGCCAGATCTGCCACATGGCATAGAGAGAATGACAGGGCGCAGATACTTTCTTCAGCTGAAAAGCTTGCAGACATCGTAATAGTAGTTGTTGATAAGTTGTTGATTCTTTATGGACCAATAGCAGGTTGATACTGAGTTTGTGAATCCCCTTTCTGAAACTAGGCTGCGCCTAGGACTTTGATGTGGGAACTGTGCAGTTGTTGCAGTCTGGGTGAGAGTTTGGGGCTGCCCTTGAGTCCCTCAGCCTCTTGGCTTATGTCCTCAGTGCACTGCTCACAGGGGAGGGTTTTGCCATAGCAAAGTACTCCCAGCCTAGTCCTGCATTCAGGTTGCACTTGGAGCAGGGATCCTGCTTTTGTTTTTTTGACTCCTTGGTTCTACATCTGGTAAAACACTTGATGAATTTTAAACAAAAATGAAGGCTGCTGTTTCTTATTCCCTGCATCAACGGCCAAAAAATGCTACTTTGAAAGGCAGGGATTCGAAAGGTTTGCAGATTTGCAGTTGTGTTAGATACCTAGGCAAGATGCAGCTGCAAGAGAGAGGCTGCACAGCTGTCCCCCTTTCCTCTTCCTCCGTGATGAGAAGGGTGGTGGGATTATGGCAGACAATGTTCTCCTAGATCTGTGTCTCCAGCAAAAATACTGCATGGAAAAACAGCCAATAAGCAGTCTAGGGAGAATAGGGGAGCATAATATTTCACCCAAAGCCCCCTTTGCTTGTCCCTTACCAAGAGAATTTGCGTCTTCTGTGCTTTGATGCTGAGAGACAGAGAATTTCAGGACTAAATTTGAGACAATCATAGGTTGTTTTATTTTCCTGCTGTGTTTTTTGCTTTCCAGCACCAAATACTAGCAAAAAACTGAGGTGCAGCTTTGCCCCTTGAAGTATACTTGCCAGAGCACACAGGGTTAAGGAGGGTAAAGGGGAGAGGTTTACCACTGCTTGGTATTTGTGTCTCCTCTGAATGCAAGGGGTGTGTTCCACCAGAAAGCAGCCCTAGCGAAAGGATAATATGCTCATTCATTTGCTATGTTGGTCTAAGGTAACCACAAAGACCTAGAGCTTGTACTGTGCCAGGTACTCCAAGCAGTACACTAAGATAACATTACCTGGCCCTAGTCCCAGAGAATGACTTTTCCCAGAGTTAAATTGACCAAGCCTTTATCATACTACAAGATACTTTATTTCTTACTCTGCACCAATTTGGACTCGTTGAAGAAATACGTCTGGGAAGCTTTCTTAGGACTTCAGATTTAAAAATTCAGTAGTAATAATCTAAATATTCTCTTATGTCATTTAAAAGCTCCAGCCTTGAAACTTCTGGTTGTGACACGTACTGTGGTACAACACCAGCTTCAGATGTAGCTGCAACCCAGAGAACAATACACCACGATGTGAGTATCACTTTTAAATACAGGCTCTTCAACATCTGCCTTACTTTTGGACAAGAGTCAAAGTCTTCTACAGCCCTATTTCAGCTCCCCCGATCCGAGCAGAGTTCAAGAGTGCAGCCACGCAACCTTTGTCAAACGAGATTCTTGTAGCAACCTCCCTCCCCAGCCTGGGGACTGCACAGAAATCCCCTTGCAAGAGAGTCCCTCCCAACCTATGCTCAAAGAAGAAAACAGTTGCTATAGTAACCAGTTCTCTACCTGCACGGAATTGGCTCTCTCTTCCCTGTTAATCTCTGGTTTTACTAGTTCTGGGCGAGAAGCAGCTCGTCAGGTCAGGGCTGTGCTTAGTTCTGCGGCTGGAGGAATGTGTGGAAGGCACTGGAGGGGGTGGGGGGTCCTTACCCATCAGGTGGGTGTTGCTTGATAACTTTGCCTGCTGAAGAATGTCTTCTGTGAGGGTTGCCAGCACTGTCCTTTTGTGAGAGCCACCCGAGCCGCAGAGGGACAGGTGCTTTGCTTCCCCTTCCTGCCCCAGCTTGTGGTGGAGACCTACTGCTATCTTGTCCAAGAGCAGACCTGCCACTTGCCATCTGTAGCCTTCCTTGCACATGCTTTGCAGCCTCACTGGGATAGATTTCATTGGAAAAAGAAATTGAATACAGTTTCTTTTCTTTGATAGCACATTTTTGCAACTCTTCCTAGGGTTAAAAAGTACCACAAAATACTGAAAACACTGAGAAAAATTCTAATCTATGCTAAATTGTATCTTTTCCAATATGTCTGATGTGACCAGGCATTAGACTTACAGTTTTCTGCATTATGAATTCCATTATGGAAGAGTATAGCTGGGGGCCAAATAAACCTGTTGTAAGGAATAACAATCCAGACCCACATCTAGTTCTGTGTGTGCAACACCGACAAATTGCCTGCACAAGACAGAGCGTGTTCCCCTGACAGCAAGCGGACTCAGGGGGGTATGATGTGGTGACTAGGGAGGGGGAAAAGAAGCCACAGAATTAATTACTGTGGATGTAGTTTTGACCACTAATAAAAGGCTGCAGAGAATCGTGTAGGACAGAGCAGGTAGTGCACTATAACAAGGCACCAGGCACTGTCACTGCCTGTGTTAATTACTTAGAAACTGTGTGCTGTGAAGGACCCAAAAACATTCACTGGACACTGGGACAAACTGGGCAGGAGCAAGCCAACTAGAAGACTTCCTTCTTATGTTCATGTAGCTGCCATTACCATGATAGTAAATGCTCTATATTTAAGTACAACACAATAAAAAGATTCCAGAACACACCCACATCAGTATGTTGCTTGAACAGCAGCCAGTAGTAAAATAGAAATATGCATGCATTTCTAAAACATTTCAAAATCTATTATTGATCCAGATAATGAGGTAGGTCACAGACTAATCTTAAAATGACTTGGACTTTTTTCCCCTCTGTTTTTGCTTGTTATGCAACAATTTGCTATGATAAGCATTCATAGTAATGGACTAACAGCAAGCTGAAATAACTGATTTGTGATGGAACTTGCAACTCCAGTACTGCTGGTTATTCAAGCATGGTGCAGTTTTCCTCTTTGTTAGGATGTAAAAAGGTGGATTCCAGATTTGGGTTCCAGACACCATAGTTTTGACTCAGGTGCTGATTATACTTAAGCAATTGGCATAGTTTTTATGGCATCCTGGCAGAGTTTCCCATTTAAGCCAAAGAATGGTTTCTAGCTGGTTATTTCCTCATGGGCCATTAAACCTTTAACATGGGCACACTCAGCATAAGGAGGTGGCAGAGAGAAGTTTTGGGATCTTTGGGGAGCCAAGCCTGCAGCAAGAGCAGCAGTGCAACTCTGCCTGGGGCAAGACACGTTCTAGGCAAGAGCTTCACCTATTCACCTCACTTAGACCCATTTGTTCCTTGCCAGTGATAACAATTAGCAGTCTGAGGTTAAAGAAAGGTCATTGAGTTAGAAAATTATTCCAAATACGACACAGTGCAATTATTCATGGTGAACTGACTGCCAGAGAAGTGGTCACTGGACTTGGAGCACACACGTGGAGGGCAGACAGGGTAAACACAGGAGGGTCACCACAACAAAGAGGTTTGAGCATTTCAGGGGCTGACCATGTTCTTCCTCACACACATGCACACACACTGATTTTCAAGTGCTCTAGCGTGGAAACTAGAAAACTACAGATCTTGTCTGTTTTACACAGACATGATTTCTTAGCCTATCTGATGAGATTTAAGTCATATTGCTATTTATAGGAGGAAACACACCACCCTAAATTTCCTGTGCTCATTTATTTTATATATATATATATAAACTCTCCCAAAAGATCAAATAACATTTTTGAAGTCAGTCCTCTGACCTAGTATCTGTGACTAACAATATCTTGTTATTGTACAGGTCTTTAGACTTTCAATAATCTTTTTATTGCCAATATTGGCATAAAATGAGTGGAGGGGATTTTTGTGTGAAATGCTCAAAATCACCCAGATAAATGGCCTTTATTCAGAAGCAGTCACTGATAATGCCTGGGAAGTGAGGGTAACTTTATATACAGCCAGAGTGATTTTGTGATATACCTAAACTACCTAAACATAACAGCTATGGCCTGATTTTTGACCCCAGAATTAAGCTCACTGTTACTTGTTACCAGAATAGTGCTGTAAACTACAGAGCTTTTTAATGTGAAATTTTGTAAGTGACTAATTTAATCCTAATTTGTTTCCATTTTGAAACGCTCATGAAAACAATTACTCATGATAGCTAGAAAATACTGGTCACCAAGAAATTAATCCAGATTAGAAACCCTCTGAAAACAGAATGAAACCCACTGCCTCTTTAAGCAGAGCATGTAATACTTGGCTACAGGTATTTAACAGTTTTTTTAATTAAACACAACATGATATAATTAATTTCCCCTTTCCATTCTGATGATAACATGTGCTGACTGAATTTACAAATCCAGTTTGTTATGTATTAACCAGTCATCTGGGAATCTGCTTGAGTAACACAGCAGTTGTTGCAATACCAAGACTCCCATATAAATCATGTCCAAGTCCTAAGTCAATATTGGTTCAAATATTGATTCCCACGAGAGATAGGGCTGCAGTTGAAGAGGTTACAGGTGCCGACTGAACCACTTTAGAGAGGACTGCTCCCTCTGTGTTCATTTGAGATTGACATCAAAGTGCTCACTTCAGCTTGAATTGATGAGAACAGAGCATTTGCCTTCACTTTTGATACTGACACTCTCTATCAGAACCCAGTTTTGATGTGCTAAAATCAAAGGTATCACATCGTGTTTAAGTACTAAGTTATTCAGTTATTTACACTCCAGAGAGATGTAACATCTGGGAAGAGGAGAGTGAGACACAAGAAGTTACTCTTTATGGGGCACTAAAAGCAGGAGGAGAGGGGGACATGCAGACATTTTTTTCTGCTTATAGCAGCTGTAACACCTGCTATGCAAAAACAAATGAAGAAGCAGTAAAAGGAATGTGAAGTTAAGGAAAAATGCAACATCAGAATGAAAAACTGTCTTCAACACTTTGAAAAATAGGAGTCTCTCTTCAGTTGGAGGAAGCTCAAGGGAAAAGGAGTGCCGCATCCCATTTGTTTTTACTCTAACAAGAGGTATTGTGAGCCACATCTACACAGGCAATCTGCTCTTCCATTGCAATATAGCTATCTCCTTCACTTAGCCTTGAATCCCAACTGTTCTTCTGAGTAGGACAAGCAGAGATCCTTATGGACAAATAAGAGATCTAAACAAGAATGAGTTTCCCCAAAGTCTCCTGGGCACTGCTGTCTTGGCAAGTCTTAAGCCAGCAATTAAAGAAAAGAGCATGTATACTTCATTCCAACCAGTCTTAATCAGTGGACTGTGAATAACGTAAGCCAGGTGCTCTAAACCTTCATGTGTTGTAGATACTCATTTTAAGAGTGGCTCTGTAATTGCTATATTGACCAAACCAGTGCTAAGAAAGGGTTTATACCACAGAAATGAAGTTCCTGTTTTGAGCAATTTAAGATAAGTGCATTTACATAAAAACAGCTCAACCTGGCCTACTTCTATCTCTTAGAATAGCTCATTGTTTCTATTATTTAAAGGCACAGAAAATAAATCTATGCATTATCTTGGCTTTCAGACTAACATGGTTTTCTTAATAATATTTGTAACAACTCTGTTGGAATGAATGCTTAGAGCATCACACCACATGAGACATGATATAAATCATAACATTTGGAAGTAAGTAACACCTAACTAGTCACTGAATCCAGACTAATTAGAATAATAGAATATCCTGAGCTGGAAGGGACCCATGAGGATCATCAAATCCAACTTCTGACTGCATGCAGAGCAACGTAAAAAAAGGTTAAACAATCTGAGAGTGTTGTCCAAATGCTTCTTGAATAGTGACAGGCTTGGTGCCATGACCACTTCCTTGGGAAGCCTTTTCCAGAGCTTGAGCACCCCTGCAGTGAAGAACGTTTTTCTAGTATCTAGTATCTAACTAGCCCAACAAAACATTCTCTAGGTGACATCTTTACTATGACATGCTTTCCACAATGCCATAGCACATAACAGAAAACTGTTCCTTGAACTCTGTGCAGACTCTCTTTGCCATGGGCACATCCCATGCATGCCGAGCTGAATACTTTTGGCCTGCAGTATCTGCTGTGGTTGAGCCTCCTTACCCTCCATAGAATGAAGAACAGAGCAAATTCAGTTATCTCTCCATTCCTTCTAATTGCCAATAGCTGTAAGACAAAATCCCTACATGCATCATTTCTCAGCACATTGTGCAATTTTAAACCCTTTCCTTACAAATGTAGTTAGCAGATTGCTCTGAATTGCACAATCAATTCCTTTGTCCACTGGTTGACAAACTAGTGAAGTGTTAAGGATCATTTTTGCTACTGCAATCCGGCTGCTGCAGCCGAAACAAACATGGTGGTTCCCAGCTGGTTGTAGCCATATTTTTTTCTCCTGTATCAGTCACCGGAATTCAGTTTGCCAGCCCTCTTCAAAATGAGCTTCCTTTTTGGGACAGGATTTGGCCAGGTGGAGATCTGCCTTAGCTTCTCTGCAGATTCTGACATGGGCCTGGTAAATCCACCCCTTGGAAGAGCAAAGGACGTCCAGCAGCTGCATTTGGGACCTCTCTGTCGTGAATTCCAGTAGGACATCAGGGATCTCAGCTATACAGCTCACCAAAATATGTCATGGCTCACAGCCAGACTTCAGATGATGCACGCAGTGATTCATTGCTGCATCTGGGCAGGGGGATGAGAGTGACCACAGCACTCGTTCCTCTGCATATCACGGTGGGATCTGTGCCCAGCTGCTGGGGAAAGCTTGTGCTGCCATTTGGAGAAATGCCAGCAGCAGATTCAGCGGCAGCTTGGAGAATCAAAGCTGTGTGGTACCTAGCAGAGCCACATCTATATTAGACATATGCTGAAACAACTAATTTAGGAACTGACATCAAGAAGTGCTGCTCTGAACCCGATGTGCACCTTTTCTGCTGAGAAAAACAGAAGATCTCCTGAGCCACTTTGCAGTTCTCAGCCCAACATGGGAGCAGAGAGAGTATTGTAAGCAAGATGTGATTGGTTGTTATGTCATTCCCTCCCCACCCTTCTCTACTGCTGGGTTCAAGGGGACAATTTTGTACCAGTGACACAGCCATAACTATATGTAGAGGATTTTCTCCCATCTTCTCAACAATATCATGTAGGAGTAGTGTGCTTTCTGGACATGTTTGTGATGGAAAAGTATCAAAATACCTCAGCAACTGGCTCTGCTATGAGAAATAATTCTAGCTCATCAACCATTTAAACCAAAAGTTATTTTGATTACAGCATTCCACAAGAACAGGAAAAAATCCAACTTAATTTCGACTCCAAGCACAATATCTGTAAGATTCCTGTAACTTGGAGGTTTCAGGACTGTCTTACAGAGCATTCAAACAAGAATAAGTTCTTCCAAACACAAGTCCTTAATTTGTTTTCTTACTCTTGCACATAGATTTTGCCACACATTGTTTTGCAAGGCTCTTTGAAACCCACATTTATGCTAAGTGAAGAGCTAGTGGATAAGATTTTTTTCCTTGTGGATTGGATGAAAAAGCTTACTTAAACCTTTGTAAGAGGTTTCCTTCTTTCATGTGTGCATGCCAAGGCTATGGCTGCCAAGGCTATTGCTAAGAAAGGTTTGATTCAAGGATGGATAACTTGCTTAGCACACTGACAGGGTGCGAAGGATGTCAGTAAGATGCTCCCCATGCAGAAGGTTTGAAGTGTGCAGCTATGCTCTTGTCTTGTACAAGAGAACTGTACAAGAGCACAATTCCCCTCCTCCTGGAGGTTCATTGTTGAGAACATGACAGACAAAACCACAGCCACATAGTGTGTCAACACAAGAGGAGAACCAGGCCACCTCTTCCCTGTCATTAGCTTATTTGGCTTGGGACATCCTGTATTTGTCTTTAGAGGACACCAGTGTCCCCTTACCTGCCTGGCCATTGATGTTCCCTGGCACAGCCCCAGCAGGCCTGTTACCCCAAGGAGGTGAGAGGCAGAGGTCCAGCAGTGATGGTACCAGCCTGGGTCAGGCAATTCTGGCACTTGTACATGACCAGTCTGTCAATGCAGCCTGAGGGATGCTGCCAATCCTGCCTCTTGCTGCCCTTCAAAATCGCTCCTTGTGGCTGCATGGCTACATGCCACAGAAAGACACTGCTCAGTTAAAGTTCAAACTGAATTTGTAGCCAAAAAAAACAACTGGTCCCTTCCTGTCCTGAATTAGAATGACTTCAAAACAGATAGGGTGACCTCAAAAAACAAAAATAGAAATGCTATGCAGTCATCACCTACCTTCCTAGAAAATCCAATTTCCATCATTTGCACCTGCTGGCAAGCCTCACGGGAGCTTCAGTGTTGTAAGGCTACACAGTCCAGCAAGCCAGTCCTGAAATGGATGACTTGCTGTCTGCAGTGTTTTGTCCCCCATATTGAAGCCTGGGGGTCTGTTACACCTATTTTTCCCTATTGAAAAACCATCCATCTTCATGTAAACTTGGTAGAGTTACAACCTGAACAGGATTTTCTTGTTCTTAATAGGTTTTTCATTCATGCTCTTGCTGTGATCCACATCTTCCTTTCACAGTGAAGAATGACTTGGGTCTCAGGATCTCCCTCAGGATTTTATTACACCAGGGGTGGGATTTCACCACAGACACCTGCATCTCAGCTCAGCCCAAACTCCTGTGTACAGTCAACATCACCAAGGGTGAGGTTCACTTAACCCTGAAAATTCTTCAAACAACTGCCAGTTTCTTTCCTTTGGCTATTAAAGGAACCCAGACTGAGTAGCTTGGTGTACACCTCTACTTTGCAGATATCTAGAATGATGATGTACACCGTGAAAAGTGACTCTGAATTCTGTTGAGCAGGATTTACCCTCCTGATTATTTTCCCACTGTTCACACAAATGAAGGGAAGGCTAAGCATGCTTGGAGCATGCTCTTTTTTTTCCAGCAGGAGGGCCAGTCTTCCTTTTGGTTTGTAACCTTTGCAGCAGGGTTTCTTTCCTTTAAAGCACAAACATATGAGATTAGAGCCATCTAAATTCTGTATAGTCCTCAACACCTTGGGTGAGACAGTCTCTGTTATTTCCTTAAAGAGCATCTGCACTCCATAGAGATGCAAAGTGCTCGCACAAGGATCAGTCCATGCGTTTTCCCAATTCTGGCTCTTACAGGGGCTTTTTGGTCAGACACATTTGTCTTCCTTGGTTTCAAACTTGGCAACTTGTTTGTGATAGGGCCCCCTTGAAAAGACAGAAGACTGCCGTGCACACACAGAGGAAGAAGAGGTAGCAACTGCTAAAGGCAGCAACACGTAGCTGTGAAAAGTCGACCATGTCTTAATGGCAAAAGCAAGCTAGCACAGAAGGGAGCTGTTGCAGATTTGCATTGGCAGGTTGGGAGTGTATGTTGGCGTGCTGGGAAGAGGGCAGAGGGCCTGTTTTTAGATGATGGCCAGGATTAGGTAGACCAGGTTGTTTGAGAGGAATGAAGGTGTCTGTGTCCCCTTGTTTCTTCAGAAAAGAGCTAGAGAAGTATCAGAGCATCAGCACAAAGATTGTGCACACATGCTGCAAAGGCAGAAAGGATGGTATTTTCTGGTTTAGCCTAGTTGTTGCTTTTGGCTGATAACCAGTAAAAATAAAACTTTACTGTTATTATTACCACATTTGAGAGATCAGTGTGAAGGACAACCCTGCCACCAGATAGAGTGTAACACAGGAGAGAATCTAATAGCTCCCTCCTATCCTTTTCTCTTAGACTGTGCTAAAATGATAACACTTCCTTATCTGCAAACTAACAATAGTTCTGCAGCAGCATAGGAAACTTAAACAAGCCTTGAGTCAAAGGGATGTAGAGATTACCCCTAGGCACTGACTAAAGCTATAGACCACATATTCTTCTAGATGGAAAAAAACCCAACCTGCAAAAGGAACAAGTTTTGAGGTGTTACTCACCTAAAACTGTAGTCCTGTGGTTCATCATGTTCCATCTTCAGATATCTCCCCCAGGTGCTGGTCACAGGCTAGCAAGATCACAGACATGGAATTTTTTGCTTTTAGGTCAGAACGCAGCCCACATCAATAGCAGATAATGTTCTAGCAGTGGATTTCATCCATGCAACAACAAAAATAGGAAAGAAACCCTGACATTGAGCCAACCATCAATAGACAGGCACCGCATGGTGACTGAACTAATATGCCCCCAGGAACTGTCCTGCTACGGGAGAGGTTTCCTGCACAAGGCAGGGCAGGGAAGAAGTAAACTGGGATATTTCTGCTCTTTTATTTGTGTTCAGAATCAGGTAGTTTGCAGCTGAATGGTAAATTCTTTCAAAACATTCTTAAAGGAAAGACAGAAACGTAGCTTGGAGCATGTCGTTTCTTTGCTAGAACTGCATTAACTCTGAATAACTCTGCTGAACTGCATCATGCTAAGCACAATAGAATCCCTCTACTTAGAAAGTTTTTGTGCTGCTAGTTACTGAAATCACAGACAATCTACTTTGCATTGTACTTGTATGATTCTCCTCCCATGCTACACCAACTTATTTCAAATATTACAGACTGCTCAGGCGGGCTTTGTTCCAAGATGTACCTTTTTAACATTCTGAGCTTTCCTCTCTGTGAGGTGTATGGTGTGTTCTTCCACACCCACCCTTTGGCCTTGAGAAGCCAGTCCCTTAACAAACCACCCCATGCTCTGTTTGTTTTAGTAATTCTTACTCAAGGTCTTTATCTTAGAATCCTGTTTGTGCAGCTTTGGACAAGATTCAGTACTTGGAGGGGAGGGTGAGTGAGGTGGGAAGGATTTTTTAGTGCCTTTAGTATTTATATGTTATCTCACCTGTGACTATTAAGTAGATGATTTACAAGCTTGTTGACACTGAGATGGTGTGAGTTTCTGCCCCTTACAGTAGATGCAAACACAACTTGAAAGAGCAGCTATAGGAGGGGTAAGGGCTACAGAGAACTACAGTTTCCAGCCTGTGCACAAAGTACCCAGGAAATCTTTGCAGAAAACACTGTGGTGGATAGCCCACTGCAAGCCTTTCAGCTGCTCCTGGCAGGTCTGTTCACAAGAGCAGCACACTAAAATCACATTCATCTTCTCTTCCAGCTGCAAATTCTCAGCTTGCTGTGCCACTCCACACAGCAAATTTGCTAATGAGAGCTGTGTGTCAGAGTCCCTGACCAGGACACAGTTGCCAAGGCCAGGCTGCTGCAGCCTGAGCAGCATGAGCTGCTGCTGTGGGAGCTTAGCAGCACAGTGCAGGAATGCCTGGAATGTTTCAGTCAGCAGGTACTTCAGATCTGCACTTTTCATAGAAGTAGTCCCCCTGCTCACTGCCCTTCTGAGACAGTAACAGTGGGCTACCTCTTCTCCCCTCCAGGCCCCACACAAATCAAAATTTTCTCTCCAGCTCCAATGTTAACCCCAGCTCCCCTTTGTGAAGCAAAATCATCACAGGAAATGAATTCCACAAATCAGCAACATACCAGTCTCTTTCCAAACATGCTGTGGGTCTGGATATTACCTTGGAAGGCAAGCTACTTTTAGAGAATGATCCATAGCAGTGGGGCCAAATGCTTGCAGCGCATCAATTCAACAGCTTCCAACAGCCAGAAAAAGAAGTTGCTTGTCTGCCTGTTTCAGGCAAGAAAAACTATCATAATTTTAAAGACCATCTCTGCTTTTGTAGTAATCTTTCCTATGCTCTCTCCATCTTCCCCCACCTATCCAACACTGAAACACCTTGAAGACACTCTGAGTAAAATTTTCTGATGAGTGCTTCTCTGGTTTCCCATATCTTTTAAACTTTCCACCTCTGCAAACTAGTGCTTGGTAAAAGACCTTTGTCCCTACCACACTAATCACCAGCCCAGCATTTCAAGGACTTGCTCTCTAGTGTCTAGGGCTGTTCTGGGAAAGAAGGAGATACAGTATGGAGCCCTCTTTAATACAGCCTAAAAACACTTCCCAGACTATTCTAACTATGAAATACATCTGTCCATTGGATTAATTCTTACAATTTCTGGACAGATAAAATGACTGTCAAGAAACATATTTTGCTCATTTATAATTAGTTAAGAAACTTCACTTCTAGAAGGGAAGAATGTAAATCACTGTAGCTGGCACTTAAATTAACAGGAAGGGTAGAAGTGTCAAATCGAGGGGAAATGAAAGCAGGGCTAGTTGCCAACTTAGCAGTGTAAACCTCTGGAAAAACACCAGTCAATAACATCTCCTTTCTTGTCTCCAAGTTCACTTGTGTTACTTGAAACAAGAAGCCATCAACCAAAGCAAACACTTGCAGGTTCTATACCACCATCTGCCCCATTCATGAGATTTGTGTTCGGAACACATGACCAGGGACAACTGAACCAGCTATTCCAAAATACCTTTTAGTCACCCCATGCAAATAGAGGTCTCCTAAGTAAGTTATAGGTACATATCCTTTACACAGGCAGGATATGTAGAATTTTCTGAAAGAAGAATTAGAGCAATTGTCAACATTTCATACACAGTGGCAGGCACAGTTAATTGACTTGCTGAATATAAAATATTAATTTAACTTATAAATATGAGAGGAAGGAAGAAATCAATTCACTTAACGCAAATTTTCTCTGTGCTGGCAATCTACTAAAATCCAATAATCTCAGAGTTCAAAGGAGACACTCCTCCAATGTTCAACCCATTCATTGTCACTGTTGACCAAGAGCAGTAGCAGAGGGCAGCTCAATCCTTCCCAGGCATGTAGGGCATGGAAAGGCTTGTTGGATAGGATGCCTCCATTTCAGTATCATGAAACCCCTCCTGAGACAAGCTGCTGCTGCCTGTGGCTCAGCAGGAAAGGGGCTCTGCCAAAGCTGTCGGATCGGGGATCCTCCAATGTGGCAGTGTTAGAGACAGACAGAGCTGCAGTCCTGAGCTGAGGAGCCTGGGTACCAAAGCTGCAGCCCCAGCACTGCTGACAGGTGGGGTGTCACTTCCAGCTGGAACATCTAGGGCTGTAGTGTGCCAGGAAAACTGCCTTGGCCAGATTTCCCAAATGCTGTACCCAGAGACAGGCTGTACAGAGCATGCCCTGCACAGAGAATACCACTGTTGTGCTGCAGCTATTCCTCTGGGACCCAGTGTCACACACAAATCCTGAGCAAATGGAGCAATCCATCTGCTAAGGACACATCCAGAGAAGTTCTGAACTGCAACAGGATGGACAGCACCCAGTCAGGTGCTTCCTGTTCATTTTGTACTCCTGTGGGCAAGAGAATCCATCCTCAACTTTTCCCTGAAGCAAAGCTGAGTAATAGGGCCCTGCCTAGATTGCTAAAGGGAAAGTAGGACCTGTCCTCCATGTGCACTGGAATGAACTTGAGGAAAAAGTTTAGAAACAGCCACTTGAACTCTTGCATATAATTTCTATGGCCCAAGAGAGAGTTACATCAGCAAAATTAGGGCAGCTTCAAGGTTTTATTAACAGTGCGCTGACATCCACACTACAGGCTTTGGTGAACCTGCCAAGTGTGTGGTGGAGTTGGTAGGACAGATTTCACTCAGTCTCTCAGTGGGTCTGGTCTGCCACTGACTAGAACTTCAAAAAAGATGAAAAATGTCACCTGCTCAGACCAGCTTGCATGGATAGTGCCACAAACTTTAGGGGAGGAGTTAATTTGACATGTCTTAACTTGTACAGAGAGAGGAATTTCCTTTAAATCATTATTGCTCTATCAGCCATAAAATCTCAGGTTTCCATTTGTGCATGACACTTCTCCAAACAAAGGCATTATACTGCATGTATAGTTAAAATTCAGACCCTGGGGAACTGCAAAATTGACTACATCTTCTGAAGAAGTAGCTTCTGGAAGAAAACCCAACAACTCTGGAGAAAAGGCAGAATCTTTCACAAAATTGGGAGAAGAAACAGAAAAATCCCTTACTCTTGTATTTCTGCTTTCTACCACATGGTGTGTGTGTTTATGTCTTTCACTGCATGAGAAAATGGTTGCACAGTTGCCTGGAAGTCTCACTGCAAGGTCCCTCCTCCCCAGCACAGTTCAGTCTCATTAATCTTTCCAAGGTCTCCACTTTCCACTGTCTGTTGCCCTTCCTTCTGCTGGGCCGTCACAGCCTGTTATTCTCTCCTGCCAAGGTTGCTCTTACCTCTGTTCTTGTTCCATTCTTTCTACCTCCCCCCTTCTCCTGTTACCATCTTTCATGCAAATGCCACACACCTTCTCTGTTGTCTCTCTTGCTAACTCCTGTCAGTCTCGATCCCTTTCCAGAGCAGCTGAAAGGCAGGAAATTGGTAGAAACAGGAGAAACAACAGCTTTCAAACCCGGCTACAGGACCAATGTTTCTGCTGTCCCTCATAAGTGCAAGTCTTTGCAAAGAGACTCTTTGCCTTTCTGGTCTGGGTGAAGACATTTTGTTCTCACACAAGTATCTCAGTTTGTAACAAAAAGGTTTGTACATGCTGACTGTAATAGCAGAGGAGAGAGAGCAGGAAGGGCTGGGAGGCTGTGTTCAGCTTGAACTGCAGCAAATAGTACTTCCAGCTGGGAATAAGGGCAGTGCATGGTGTCAGCTGCTCTATTTCTGATTCACAGCTCAGGAGGCCTCTGTTTTCCACAACCCCGTGTTCAGCAGGTAGCGTGGCACATGCACTTCTGCAAATGCCAAACCAGACAAGTGATGCTCACTCACTGGCAGTGGTCTGGCCACTGATATTCCAAAATTAGGAATTCAGCTCCATCCCTGCACGCTGAGTGCAGCAGCTTAAAGCACTGTCGCCACCCTTGCTGCATAGTTTGCTCTCAGTGCATGGGTGACACAGGGTGTCCTCTCACTGCCCCAGAAGCAGGACAATAGCACAGGATTTACAGAGCCTGAGGGAATGATTTGCTGGAGCATACAGTGTTGGCCTGGTGCCACTACCATGGAGGCCAGGGTCGAATTGGCCATTGGCTTATGAAGCAGCTGGTACTATTGAAAAATGCCACCCTTGGGCTCTGTGAACTTGGGCTGCTTTCTCTATCCCACAGTAGAATTGAAAATATCTTTCAGCAGCAGCACTGTGGAGAGGATGGGCTATCTAGACAAATGTAGATGTAGAGAAGAGCTATCTAGACAAATTTCCTTTTCTTCCTAACAGCACTTGGAAATCCGCCCTTTAACCAGACTTCAACACAAACTAACAAAATCACAGAAGTTCATTTAAACAGGAACTTCTTCCCTACATAGATTTGTATGCAAGTAGAAGAGTGAGAGCCCAGCAGTTATCAGAACCCATCTAAGGCCACATCCAAAACTTCAGTTGAACTTAGTTTCTTGCAAGAACCTATCCTGTTTGGTAGTTTTTCTCCATGTTTAAATAAACGCCCAGACTCAAGCAAAAAGGGACACAATAAAAATCCTGGGAGAGCTATTATGCATGACTGTCACAGTTTAAGCATCACTGTTGTGCTTTTAGATACAGACATATCCAGGCACTGCAATGCCAGCAAGTAGAAGGACTATCTGAAAATAGTTTTAGAACTTAAGACACACAACTGAAGTAATGAAACATGGAAGTAAAGAACTAAAAAGACTCCAAAATGAAGCCTAAAGAGATTTGCCAATGTCAACAGACAAAATCTGCTGCACACCCAGCCTTAACAGGAAGCAGGAATTCCTTGCCTAGGGACGTCTTCTGAACAAAATGATTATAAGCCTGACATTATAAACTGTCTAAGAGTCTTGTCCCTTGGGTGGTACCAGCCAACAGGTCTGTGCTGAGATGGCAAAATGAAGTAATACATGCTGTTATCTCAGAGCACATTACAAGGCTGAGCTAGAGATGGTATTTTTATTGACATTCAAGTAATGCTTTTTTCAATAAAAATGTAATTCTGTGGCCCTATAGTGATTCTTCAGCTGTGGAGGTCCAGAGTCTAAGGTCAGGCCTTCATAAATGGGCATTTACTCATGCTCAGCTGACTCTAATGTTGCCCTTTGAATGGACACATCAATGATAGGAGTTAAACTGCCTCACCCACTTCCACTAACATCCTTCATTCTTTATACCATTTTGTCAATGCAACCTGGAAGCAGAGATGACAACTCAGACCTGCAAGAGTGAACTTTGGCTGCTGTGTGAAATGTTTACCCTGACCACTGTGTAGAGTCACCCACCAGGCTGCAAAACCAACATGAACTACATGATCTGATGGTTTAGATAACGCTCACCAACAGGGACAGAGCAAACTGTCAAACTCTAATTTGTGCCTCATGAACTGCAACACAGCTCAGGTATAATATACTGCTCCACCCAGAAAAAGGACACACAGCTTTACATCTCAAATCCCACTGTGCTCATGTACAGAAAAGGAGACATAAGCATGGTCTACATACTGTTAAATGGGAGTAAAGGGGGTTGCTCACAACACAAGCTTTCTGTAGGTGCCTCAGCATGCCTGCTTGCACTAACTTCAAAGAGACTATAGTCTTAAGAGTTTACCCTGTTTCAGGCTATGGCTCTAGAATAGTAGTCTCTTTGGAATGCTGTTAGCACTGATACCTTGCACTGTCCTCAATCTGTCCTTCAGAACTCTGCCTGATGCTCCCTGGAAAATTTCCCAGAGTGGTTCAGCTGACAGTAGTATTAAAAATCACAGCATGTGTCTGTAGTCTTCTTTGTATCAGACATTCAGAGATAGCACACTGCAGAGATTCAATTGTTGCAGCTATGTGTTCTTAAAAGACTGCATCTGTCCCAGGGAATGTCTTTACCAGAGATGACCATCTCCAAGCAGACAGCTGCAGATCTCATCCAGTGAAAACAGTTTTTTCCCCTAACATCTATATGATTTCAAGTCTTTGCTGCAAAATCCCCTACTCAAGTTTTGCCCTTAAATTGAGGGTCATCCATGCGCAAAACCTCTTAGATCTTTCCACTGGCACACCAAAATAAAGAGTAACACTATTATTCATGCCAGTCACTGCTACGACAGCCTCCCTGGCACACTAGTTTCCCAGGAATGCTGTTGAACAGATACCTTGTGCTGTCCTCCTTGTCTTGTCCTTGAGAATTCCACCCATTATTCCTTGGAAATTTTCCCAGTGGTTCAGCTTACAGCAGTGCTAAGAATCACAGCACACATCAGTAGATGGTTTTATGTCAGGTGTACTGGGATACAATGCAGCTGAGGCTTGATTATCACAAAGTTAGCTCTGTTATATCCCCCCCTGGTTATTTAAAAAAGAAAGAAGGAAAGGAAGGAATAAATACTGAAGTAAGTCAACAAGAAACCACAGTCCATTCCTTAAGTGGTAACCAGGCTACTGTGCTTTGGAACTTTTCCTGATACAACAAAAGACACCATGAAGACAGGAACTTTGGCAGCAGTGGTTTTGAACTCCACAACCCCCAACTTTCCTCTGTTTTTCTATGCATATGTTCCTGGAAATATAATTGTCTGTTTGGGAAGCAGTCAACCTCCAAATGGATACCTAAGCAGCAGCAAGCCTCTGGAAGTTACTGTTGCTAGAATCAAAAGGAGATTTTCAGCAAAGCAGCCCTAAATTCCTGAATTAAGCAATGTCCTCCTTTGCCTGACCACTGTCACCATAGTGACCACAGGAGCTGCTGCCGAGCCACTGCCCTCTGGCTTGGGACGGAGGCGAGCAGGACGCCGTGCTGGGAATGAAGTGGCTTGGACTCAGGGCCTGGTGATGGGGATGTGGGCTGTGGGACCAAGCGCTGGGAGCAGCTTTGGGCGTACTGTAGTGGGAAAGGCGGATTACAGAGCAAAGAGGTGCAATTCCTGCCTTGAATGCCAGCCTCGAAGGGCCAGCACTGCCAGAGCTGTTGCAAGGTTACTAGAGGAGTCAGAAGGCGAAGCAAAAAGAGTTGATGATGAGGAGCCTGATGAAAGAAGGCATTCACAGCAATGCAGCAAACACGGTTAAGCTGGAGCTGGAATAAGCAGATTCATTCCCCTCGACATCATTTGTGTGGACTGCTCCCTCTCCTGGGGAAAACTTGACCAAAAAAAAAAAAAAAAAAAAAAAAAAAAGATCACAACCCAAACCAATTCTTCAAGCAAACAGTGCACTCCCAGAGCTTACAGGCAGACAGGCCCCTTGCTTCCAGGTTCAAGTTGGAGAGGGCAAAGCGCAAGACCCCTGTGCTGCCCTTCCCAGACAGGCTGCATCCTGGCTACTGGAGCCCGGGATGGTGAAGCCTGCTATAGCCTCCAGACTCATGCCCAGCTAAGCACTGCTCCAGCCTGCGCAGACAACAGCAACACCGTCTTCTCCCTGCTTGGTGCTACTTCCAAGCACCACCCAGACCATCCTCCACTCTCAAACCACTGGAGTTGTCCAGTGGCGCAACAGGCGAGGATCCAGGAAACAGTGCTTGCAAGCACTTTTCAGAGCAAATGCTGGAGTACAATTTCTTCTTTGCTGGGAATTGGACAGAAATCACTAGTTCCAGTCTTTAGTGCTGGTAAGGACTGACAATTTTAGCCACAGAAATAAATTTCAGAGCCTGTGAGGAAATGGAAGGACAATCTTGAAACATACTGTCATGGTGAGAAATATTCACCACTGACCTAATCTTTGCTCCTTTAGGATTCCAAAGTCCAGTTAAAATCTTTGCAGTGAAGCTAGCTCAGAAGATCTTGCAATAAGATTAGAACCAGCTGGTGAAAAATGGCATGTTACTACAGCCGGTAAATACCCACATGAACCAGCCCTAGAGAGGTGAAAGGCTCTGCTGAGCTTAACAGCTCATGAGCATATACCACACTGGCTGAAACTGGTGTATGGGTAATGCCTCTTCTTCTAAATCCTGTCCCAGTTGATGACCTCTGCTGTGGAAAAGCGATGATTTAAATGCACACAATTAAAAATGAGAAAAGAATTATTTCCATTTTACAGAGAGGGGGACAGGCTTGCCTGTAAGCAGAAAGCAGTGGCAGGGTGTAAAAAAAACCAAATAAACAAATACTTTCTGAATACCTGGAGTTTGACTGAAATCTTCCACCTTGTCTACTTGCTACAACAGCTTTGTGGAAGCTTTCATCCTGGCAATGCAAGGATGTAAGAAAGCCTTGCTTAATTCTTAATAGTCTTTGAGAGTTACCATATGATACCACGTCAGGAAATCATGCAATCAGCAAAGGTCACAAGACACACAGCCATTCCTCTTGGCTTTACAGCTGCTTTGCACAGCCAAGACTCCTCCTTCTTGCACCATTTTGAAGTCAAGTGCAGCAGCCCTCCTGCCTGCCAAGCACTGGGAAGTCCTGCCATAAGTCAGGCCCTGTAAGTGGCACATAAATTTTTGTGTCTACAGGTGCCCACAAGAGAACCATAATGGATTTGCAACATCTAAATAGTCTAAATGGATTCTTACTGGCTGCAACTGCATCTGCTTGGCAACATAAAAGAAGTGCAAGTCTCACTTGTACAGATATGGTAGGTTGGGGCAGGGGTGAAAACTTTTACAAAAGATAAAAAGGAATGTAGGAAAGTCGCTGTTGCCCCATGTCTTCTACAATCTAAAAGAAAAACAGGTGTTCTAATAATTTTACTGTTCTAACTATGCGAGATACAGGTGCCTAATTGAAGGCTCATTCTACATACATAAAATTTTGCATGACTAGGAAAGGTCCTTGTCCTGAGGAGCTTACAGCTTTATTGGACTTAAAGGCTTTATTAGGTGATGGGCAGGATGATCTCTGTTTTGCAGACAGAACACAGATCAGGAGCCAGACTCCACATGCTTCAGTGATGTGTAAGGCAAGTCTAGTAAGGCAAGTCTGAAGGAAGCACAAGAACAGGAGAAGTAATAACTATAAGGTGGAAAAGTTCAGAACTATAAAAAATAATACCCATTGCAATCTTTCCTGAGCAATACAGCCAGGAAGTCTTGATTTCCAGGCACTCAAACAAACTGCTCCTTTCCCCCAGAGACTGCCCCTCTGCTGCTGGGACTGCAGCGTGGAATGGCAGCGTGGGATGGCTCAGACTCCACAGCGCACAGCCCTGTGCTTGTCACCAACCCACCTCGACCACAGATCATATGTGCAGACTGGGTGGGCTGCAGTGGGGGAGCAGGTTCTCTTCTGCCTCCCTTGGCCTGCTACTTCTGGCAGAGGCATTTCTCAGTAAGTTGTGGAAAAGCTCTGTTCTCAGGGCCCTTAACCCACTGATAACTATGACTACTCAGTCACTGATTAAAAGCATCTAAATATGCTGTAGATTTGGTAGAGCCTCTTACCTCCTCACCTTCCCTTCTGTGAGTCAATTTGACTTTCTGGAGCACCCAACCTAAAGCCAGACTTTCAGAGCAGATCAGCATTTGGGTACTGTTCTGCTTTTTCTAAACAAGTAAAATTTGGATTCTGGAACCCAGTTCAAGGGTACACAAGCAGTTTATAACAGCCAACCAAGATTTCCCGCACCCCTAACCACTGTCACCCCTGACTGGATGTCCCACTCAGTCAGGGAATTCTTAAACTTCCACAGAAGGACTCTTCTCTGCACTTTAATCAGTGTTTAGGAGATCAGTGCTATTTCAGAGTGTATCACTGCTGTGTTCCTTTAAGAAAGCCAGTTAATGTTTTGGGGTTTTTTGCCTCCATCTCTTTGCCACTGTAACTCTGATCTCCTTCAAGACCACTGGGATATGTGGTAGACATGTGGTTGCTGCATTGTTCTGTGTAATTCTTGATCTAAAAAAAGGCATGGAAAAAAGTAAGAGTCCAGAGAATAAACCCCATGGCTTCTCTAAGAACAGCAAGGCAGGGCTGCAGAACAAAGAAAAATGGCCACATAGCCTGGATTGAAGGAAGGTCAGGTAGTGTTCAGCTACATCTTTCATTTTTTGTATTCATCCATAATTTTTATTAAGACTTCACAGAAATTATTCTACCAGGTCTGCTCAGATAATAAATACCTCACAGTGTGGGGGAGAATAGCAAGTAACGAGAGAGTTCAGTATTCCAGAAAGAGATGCTGCCTAGGTGGCCAGGATCTTCCTACTGCTGATAGCACATAGCTGGAGGTGCAACCCCATAGCAAATACGAATTTAAGTACTGCACAGCCACAGGACAGGCAGCAGCCAACTTGCTCTCACTTGATTTTGGGAGCTGTAAGACCAGCCAACAACCCTTCCCCCTCAAGAACCCATATGGCATTCCTGAGGCAAGTGTTAATACTGGATCTCGACCAAGAAAGAATTCCTATAGACTCAGGGGACAAGAGGAAGATGATACACTGCTTGCTTCTTTCCACTCTTTTCCCCTCATGCCCCATTGCTCCTGTACTTGTAGCGCCCCTTGCACAAGGACCTTTAACACAGTGGCAAGCGGCTCCCAGCAGGATGTGAGGCACAGCAGCACATGCGGCCTGCCTGCCCTTGGCAGGAGTTGTTCTGACTAATGGAAACAGCAGAAACTCGAGAGACAGGCATGGAGAAGGCTGGAAACTGCTGAAGGGGAAAACTCCTGGTGGAATGCAAAAGGATTAAAACCGGCAAGAGCACAGCAGCATTCAGCACCAAGTTATTCCCAAGCTGCCGTAGCCGAGCATGGCTGGTTGTTTTCTTCCCCCATATAATGCCCAGATGCACTCCCTCACAGTACAAAACAATAAATGGCCAAACAGCTTGTAACACACACTCGTTTCTTAACGGGAAGCAGGGCTGCAGAGCTGGGAAGTCCCTCTCTTGGAATCCTAGTGCCACCTTGTGCTGGGAACGGTAACAGTCAGTGGATAACAGAGCTTGTCCAGAACAGCGAAGAAGGGCGAGGAGAAGCCAATCGTTGGAGCAAAGCTGCATTAAGTGTTTTGGCTTTTGGAGATCTTTCCTCTTGGTACCAACCAGCATGGCTCCCAATATCCCACTGTAGGGTAGAGTCCTTTTATGAAGGCACAGGTGGGCTACAGCGAGCAACTCTTTGCAGGTTTGCCCTGACCCCCAGACCAGCGCTGAGTCCCACCTCAGCTGTAACCCTGCACGTACAGCTGCAGCTGGCAGGTGTCAGCTCTGTCCTTGGCACAGGCAAGTGCAGGGAGAAACACGGTGTCACCTCAGACAGGAAAATTTTGCTGAGTATCACTGTCTTCCCCTCTGGAGCCTGGTTTGCAACAGGTAAACCTGTTAAGTAGGGCAGGTACGGAAGATGAACCGGTAAAATGCAACAAGCATTTTACAGAGCAATTTCCAGATAAAAAATACTGCTATCCTAAACCAATGTGCAGGTGAGAGGAGCCAGCTGGCTTTCTTGGGGGAGATGAAAGCAGGGTTTGAGTTTCTTATTTGTTTATTTTAAAATTATTTCAAGACTTTTCTCCAAAGATGGGTTAAATTCCATCTGGTCAAATTATATTCTGAATGTGAACTTCTGAAAATGCCTGCTTCTCTACACTCAGTTTTAGGGGAACTTGTTCGTTTGTTCAAGACTGAGAGGTTATTAATTTTATAAAAATTGTATTTCAAAGTCAGTTGCAAAGATTTTGTACTGCTGTTGATCAATTAAGTTTTATCTTTTTACAACTTTGGAACATTTTTGCAAGCTGGCTATGGAATTGCAGACAGTATTTTGAGTCTTATTCACTTCAGTGTTTCTTTACAACTTAAAAGGAGGAAAAGAAAAGCATTTTGAAAAATATTTCTGTAGCAAGGTAGGAATTCTCTTGCAAGCACCTTGGAAAGAAATGGTGCGAGTATCCTGCTCACGCAAACTGCTCACAACCAGAATTCAGTCACCTGAATTTTGAAGTCAAGAGTACAGCTAGGTACTCTTAAGGATTAAAACACCACAAGAATAACACTGTTTTCTCTCAGAACAAGAATGATAAACCTAAGAAATTGAGAATTCAAGTTATGTTCAAAAGAAATCTGTCTGTGCCACAGAAATGCAATTAGAGAGGACAGCTCTTATCCCTAAGGGTCTTACATAAAGCATAATTCCAAGGCTACACATCTAGGCAGTGCTTCTGTGTCCAGCAAGACTAGGGAGGCAGATAAAGGTTACCATTTAGGTACTCACTACAAGGTAGAGTCAGACTAAGAGAGCCAGATGGATCATTTTTGCATTGGTGATTAATCACCCCAGCTGCGTGTGGGAGGGGGATACACCTCAGCTTTTCGACTGAACCTAACATCACATCCTGAGGAGGAGGGAATATCATCACTGGAAACTTGAGAGTGCTGAAGGCGCTCTCAAGAGAGAACGCCACCAGGCTTGAATTTTGTCTCCCACTTCCTTCTCCCAGATTCCTGTCCCTTTGGCATTTGTAGTGCACAAGCTCTGATGTAACAGGATGGATGAACATCAGTAGTGATGTCACCCAGTTCAGCAGCCATGGCAGCAAAGCAGTGCTGATGTTGGGATGTTGGCTCCCAGCAGCAGGGCTGCTCTTGGCTGCTTTGGTGCAGCACCTGCCAGGAGCTCAGGGCTCTTGCTGACAGGGAGCTCTGTAGCACAAGTTGTGAGGCATCTTTTTACAGACCCCAGACACTTCTCTTCTGGGGCAGCAGCTGCATCTTGTGTGCAGGTCAGCTGCATAGGATGGAAGTATGATATTGGAAAAGCCCTTCAAAGAAGGAGTTGAAGATAGGGTAAAACATTAAACACCCCAGATGGAAGTGGAGAGCACCGTGTGACCCAAGTATTTCCCAGCAGGGAAGTATTCCATGTAACTGGATGCTTGATGCAATTGCCGTGGTACCCATGTGTTCTGCCTGCCAGTGCTGTGAGAAGGGGTATGCACATATGAGCTGATTACCAATTAGTGTAATAACACTATCCATAATGTTATATCACTCTTACTGACAGCCCAGCCTGACAGAGAAGTGTTACATGCAAGCAGGCACAAGACAGAGATCAGCTCATCCCTTCCTTACCTAACCTCTGTGTTCTCACTGACAGCACTTTCTGCCAAACACACCTCATAGCTTTTCCCTCTTGGCATTTCCCCCTCTTCAAGTCACTGGAAGTCCTGCATGTCCAGTCCATCGTGACACACTTTGTCATTAGAGCAAAGCCAGAATGGCTCAGACCAAACAGGTCCTGGCATCAGCAGGGTCCAACAGGAGAGTTTCTTTAACAATGAGGGCACACCCAAGGCTAGATCTCAAAGTTTGCTGTTACTCCTGAAGCTGGGAAGTGTTGTCTGCTGAAGCATTAGTGAGTTGGTGTTATGGGAAGGTAATCCCTTCTGGACTGTTGCCTACTGTGACTGGATGGTCTGTGGCTAATCTTTGGCTCTGGAACATTTTCAGTGGGCCTTGCACTTGGGCTACAGAAGAGAATGTAAATCTCTTGATCTGGAAAGACTACCCTTCTGTCCTGGTATTCAGTACAATCCAAGAGATTTTGGTAGCCCTGAACTCTCCAGCAGTCCTGTGGACAGGGATACCTTCCACTAGACCAAGTTACTCAGAGCCCCATCCAGCCTGGCCTTGAACACTGACAGGGATAGGGCATTCATAACTTCTCTGGGCAACTTGATCCAGTGTCTCACAACCTCCACAGTAAAGAATTTCTTCCTAAAATCTAATCTAAACCTACTGTCTTGCAGTTTATAGCCACTGCCCCTTGTCCTATCACTTGTGAAAAGTCCCTCTCGAGCCTTCCTGTAGGCCTCCTTTCAGTGCTGGAAGGTGCTCTAAGGTCTCTGTGGGGCCTTCTCCAAGCTGAACAATCCCAGCTTCCTCAGCCTGTCCTCATAGTCTCTCAGCCTCTAGCCCCATGGAGCGTAGGATGCTCCAGCCCTCTGACCATCTCTGTGCCCCTCCTCTGGACCCACGCCACACGTCTGTGTTTTTCCTGTGCTTAGCACTCCAGACCTGGACACAGCACTCCAGGTGGGATCTTATGACAGTACAGTAGGGCCAGAATCACTCCCTTGACCTGCTGGCCACATTTTATTGTATATACCAATTTACCACCAATTCTGTTGTAAAGTAGTGTGGCCAAACATGGTAATTACACAGAATCACAGAATATTCTGAGTTGGAAGGGACCCACAAGGATCACTGAATCCAACTCTTAAATGAATGGGGACTGAAGCAAAAAAAAGGACTAAAAATCTAATTAGGAAATAGAGCTGACTTCTGATGAACATCATAAAGCACCAGTGGAAAAACGTATGTTTTGTTGGATCCATGGAGAGCTCCACACTTGACTGAAACCCCCTATCAAACACACAAATCCCTGTTTATTAAGCTGAAGCCATTCCCAAGCAACACTGCTTCACTGGTGCCATACCTGTTTCAGCACCGAGATACCTGCACACGCAACATGGAGGTCTCCAACAACACCACTACCACCTAAGCTTCTGCAGCAGGAACTATTCTGATCAAATTTCTTGCAAGGATGAATCCAAGTAAAAGTATGGTGGGGAGAAGAAGTAACACTGAAACAACCTGTATACTATGCAATAATAAAAATATTTGAAAAATATTTGTAAATAAGGTATGTGAATTCAAGCACAACTGCCACAGAAGTTCCCTTGGCTGGCAAAAAGCAGAAGCTATAGCAGGCAAAAAAGAACAAATATCACTGTTGCTGCCATGCAGTACTGCTAAGGACAACACACCATAACCTCCTTACTTTGTGAAATCAAGAGTTTCGGAAGGGGCAAGAGAGATTATGCAAGGCCTACTTAAAACCCAGTCCAAACAAGAGAATACTCACTGGGGAGGGGGATTTAGGAAAAGGCATGATACTAGAAGATAGAATGCAAACTTAGCTGATTTTAATTTTCAACAGGTCTCATTCTGCACAGCTCCCGAGCCTTCAACTGTTCATTCTACAAAGGCAACCAACCATACAATTATGGGGAGCAAAGAAATTCTGCTTCTGGGCTGATTTGAAAGAAGGTAAACTGGCAGTATTACATAAGGTAAAATGCACAAAGAGAAACCAGAAAAAAATCCCAGCCAAAAGCAGACATGAACGTACTTTGGGTATGTGAGGGGTTGGCAGCATAACTGCACGACAGGATGCTCCCAAATCTGCAGCCAGCCTGCCATTTTCACAGTGGTTGGGATGTTTCCTTTGTAGCTCAACAACCCATTACACATAACGCACAATGAGCTGGCAAAGCCCATCCATAATACACTTCCTCCAGTTCTTCAGCCTGCTAAAAAGTGCTGTGGTCACCTCAAATCTACTCAGCTGTGGCATCTTTTCTTACCAGTATCTTGGACAAGGAGACATCAAGGCTAGACAGGGTCCCTGACAGTCAAATCACTATGAGCTCCACAACGCTTTGCAATCTGGACAAGAACCGTGGCCAGGCTCTCAGGTTCTCATACAGGTGACAAACATCCACTTCCCCCTAAGGTTATGGAAACATTGAGATCTGCTGATTCACAGATAGATGATGAAAGAAAAATGCCCACTTCCTGTGTCATGGGAAGGGGGCACAACTGGGGTTGTGGAAGCCCTGTCTACCTGCCCAACTTGGGGGAACACATTTCATTGTTTTCAAGGTATCTGTAACACAAACATCTATATAGCAGGACATGGCCATGGAAGTGTCTAGGAGCTTTGTTCCAGATTCTCCAAGACAAGAAGGCTGTTCAATGAACAAGACCAATCCAGAGATCCTGATCCCCGGTGTGACTTGTACTTACCTTCACACTAAAAGAAAAGGAAAGCAGCTCTCATTAAGAGGTTGGCCAAACGATGAATTAGGAGGATCACCCACTCCAGGAAAACAGCTTCTCCTTCTAAGGGCAGGATCCACTAACAATTTCTTCCCTGTTTTATCATCTGCTCTCATTGCTTGATGCTGGTTTAGCAAGCTCTAACCCTGCTCTCGAGCACACTGGTCATAATACCTACAATGGTGGGCAATGTTTATTTGCTGCATTGACCGCCTTTCCCTCACATGCTCAGGTGAATGACATTTCTGCAAACCAACCCCCCCCACTACAACCACTGAGGCTGCCAGAGGAGCATTGAGTATGGACCTGCAAGCAGGAGCAGCAGGGACACAGAAGGGCTGTAAGGAAAAAGCACAGAGACTGTTCAGCTTTCGCTGGTACAGCCACGCATGCTGGTAGGGCACAGCATCCAAGTGACAACGCCTGTGAATTCTAGAAGAAAGAGCTGTATAAGTATCATTTGTCATCAGCTGTTTCCTGGACACTTCCTACTTCAAAGCAAGCCCTTAATAACCCATCTCTCTCTCTCTCTCTCCTTTAACCTATTATATCTAAGAGTACAATTAGAGACCCCACAAGATAAGCCACCACAGCTGTGTGCACACTCACCAAAGCATTCATGTATCCTCCCCTGAACTGAAGACCAAGATCTGACAGGATGAGCCATGGGCTGCATAGACAGACCCACCCATGTTCTAAAATCATGCACACTCTGGCACGACACAGGGCCTTTCCCAGAGACTGACGAAGTTACAAGTATTAGATTGAATTCTACACTTAATTCTCTTCACTAATGCTTTCACCACTGGGTAACAAAGTGACCATGTAACTCAAGCTCTTTATTGGTAGGGGAGATAAAGTTGGACTTGATATAAAAATCCTGAGCAGCCAACAGTGGCTTCAGCCGACCCAACACCACCTGTTTTAGGATGAAACTTGTGTTTCTACACCCCTAGATAGAAAAACTTCAAACCTTACTGCACAGTTGAGTAGAAACACAAATACCATAGACCAAAGCAATATACAGTTATGTCAGCTCTGACGTTTCAGACCTGTTTGAAAGAAATGGCTTAGAAACAAGCTGATTTATACATACAAACAATCCATTGTGCCCAGAAGTTTCCTAACATTCTTTTATTAAAAACCAAAGAGCCAAAGATCGCCCTGATGCTCTTCATTGTTATAAAGCAGACTCTGAAGTATTAAGTGAACTATGTATGAGCAAAGAACTCCAACTGATGCAGAGTTTAAAACTAGGTTTACAGTTTCCTATTTTATTGGCATGGATGTATTTCTAAACTTAAAAACCCTTCTGGCAAGTTATCTCAATTTCTTATGACAAAATTTCTCACAACACACAAATATTTACAACATATACATATTTTTTTCAGTCTTTTACAACTGGTTCTTAAAAGACAAACAATTCATAGGTTACCACAGAACAAAAGCTGTGACTTAGTTGTTTTTAATTTGATAAAACTATCATAAGTTAAAGTGAATAGATTTTTCTTTAAATTCCTTGTAGCATTTTACAAGTGCAACAGAAAAATATGAAGAACCAATTTAGGATAGCTGCAGTTCATTGGATAAATGTTGCCCATCGTAATCACATTATTTCACAGCAAATTCTTGAAAAAATAAGCACCAATCATTCTTGCAAAGAACAATTTTATCTAAAAGTATTGAAAAGTGTTAAATACAAGGTGTTTAATTTACGTAACAAGCAATAAATACACCATATCCAAACTTTATTCTGCATACTGCTACCCTTGTACATATAATGTACTAAAAAGTCAGCAAATTGTCAACACCTTTTCATATTTTTTTTCTCTTTTTTTAAAGAAATCAATTTGACTTCCAACCAACGGTTTGCTACTATAACAAAGGCCACAAACAGTACGTCTGGGACAGCATACAGTGTTAAAACTGACAAACTCCAAGGGGGAAAAACCATCTAGCAAATAAATCGGAAAGCTGTAGATCATTGCTGGTGATATTAACATATACTAGAAAACCTTAATATGCTGCTACTATGATTTTGTAAATTGTTTAGTCAAATATTGTAAGAGCAAACTAACGCTCCTACTGATCAAAAATAATTCTGTAGCCACACTGTATTCTCATTGTCCTGCATGGAAAGATCTGATGCAATTTCATAACTTTGCTTGAGCCTTTATTTTACAACAGAGCATTACCTCTAACTTGGAATTGCACATAAGAAGGCTATTAAAAAGTACAATAAAAATCTGCACAAATCAGACTTAAGAACTTGAGTCAGTATGCTGTACACTTTCTACAATATTACGTTGATAGGTGAATAAAGAAGTGCTGCCACTAAGTTTTTCAGAGAGTTCTTTAGTTGAGGAATAATCAAATGGAATTTTTGTTGGGTTTTTTATTATTATTATTTTTTTAATTTTTTTTTTTTTTTTTTAAAAATGACATCCAGGTCAGTTTAAGACCTATAAGCTTATGCATTGAGCCTTAAAGACTGATCTTCTCTCCTCCTGGAAGAAATATCAATATCTATTGAATCCTTGCCAACAATAAGCCTTAATCTCTTCGCTGGAGGAAGAGGAATAAAGTCATCAAATTCATCATCATAGTCATCTTCCTCTTCATCGTCCTCTTCTGATGAAGATTCATCTGCTGTTTCCTCTTCATAGTGACCATAATCATCTACTTCCATTCTTGACTCCAGAAGGGAGAGAGTTTCACTACAACACACACCATTTTCACGAAGGTCCTCAGGGTATGTCCCTCTGTTTTCTTCCTCTCGTTTTAGCTGTATTTTTAATTTTGTTGAACTATTGCCTGATCCTGAGTTAAACCCATTATTTAGCTTTGCTACATATAAATTATTATCTTTTTCATGGTCTTTACTTAATTTTATGCTTATTTTTGAAGAATTCATTCCATCACTCTCTTGATCATTTGCCTTGCTACTGCTATCATGGCGCCTACGAAGAGTCAGTTTAGGGATCCCAGAGCTATTTTCAAGAATAAGTTGTGCATCATACCTTGTGATTCGTCTTTTCTTTTTACTTTTTGCAGTTCTAAAGCTGTCTTTTGCTTTAAAATTGTCAGTTGTTAGAGAGCAGCCACCAGATCCAGGGATACAGTCTTTAAAGCCAACAGGTGTGTCCACCACGTGGTTCTTCTCTTCAAGTTCTGAATGAGAACTAATCAAATCTGGTACTTCATCTTTCACAGGCGTGTTGTGCATAGTATCAGTTTCCTCTGTTTTTGAAGATGGTTTCACAAGCTTTCCTTGTCGAGATTTCTTTTTTGATGTGCCTGCATCATTTCTCTGGCACCGACCCTCCCCTTTATGTGATGGTCCATGAGCCACATCGTTGTCGTTTAACACACGAGACTGCTGCTCTGCAATGCCCGATTGTGTTCCAGTCAAGTTACTCTTATAGCTATCCAGCGTATTTGGTTCAAGCTTTGTGTCAGAGGTCTCCTTCAAACTCATCCTTGTTCTCATCGACCTCCTCGTGATGTATGTGCAGGGTGCAATATCACCATGCTCATGAGCACCTTTCACAGAATTCAGTTTATGTTCTCTCGCTGCATGCCTCGTTAAGCATCCGCTAGAGACTGCAACTTTGACTGGTCCCTCCAATTCTTTATCCTTTTTAATGGGCAAGTTTTTATACAAAACTACTTTAGGCTCTTTGAGAACTAAATTTCCCATTTCAAGCTTTCGAGAAGCATTCTTTTGCTCTGGCCTTTTGCACTGATTTCTCAACTTTATCTTTGAAAGTAAAGGCTTTGCAGGCTTTTTCAGTCTCTTTGGTACCCTGGAATTATTTATATGAGTTAGTTTAGATGAGGTAGAATTTGATGATGCTGGAATTCTTGATATAGACTGTCTGGTTAATGTTCTATTTTTGCTGTTCTTTTTTACGCCAATTGAAGATTTTCTGTTAGCTGAAAAAGAAAAAAGTGGTTTTGTTATGACACTGCTATATCCTGAATTTCCCACTCCCAAATACTGCAGTTACTTTATTTATTTGGAGCACTTCAAAGAAATCCATGAAACAGGATAGACAGTATGTAGTAAGGAATGAGGCTGCTTAACTTGCAACTCAACACCTGAAAGGAATTGCCAAACAGGCCACAAGTACATCAACATTTCCAGGTACACTTCTCCTCACTATCCCCAATATACCAAGTTGGGTTTTTACTGAATTTTTTCTTCTATCAATTAAAAAAAATATATATTTGACATTATCCACACTTTTTGCTGAGTATTATTCCAGCAAAATCTGAGGATCAGCCTGATCTAATATTATCTCCAGGATTTTTTTTCCTAGAGAAGGAAGAAAAAACCTCAAACACTTTATCTAATGTAATGGTTTCAGTTTCAGGTGGAACTACCGCCTACTGTGGCAAGCAAAGGAGTTTTGTCTGCTCAACAGAGGTGCAACTCTAAATACTGGTAATTAGAGACCATAAAAAGATTTGGGGACATTTTTTAGTTTGGTTTTTTTTTTGTTGGTTGGTTGGGTTTTTATGTTCTGCTTTTGTGTTTCATTTTTTTAGTATCACAGCAGCAAACAGGAGACAGATGGAACTGCAGTATTGTATGTACCTCCAAACCTGTGTACCAGTTAAATCTAAGTTTAAACTATTTGTATGATGCCCATACTGAGGGTGGCAGAGGTGGGGAAGTGGGGAAAGCAAATCAATCGTACTCACTACTCCATGGAGAGAAGTCTTGCAGGAAGATTACAAACAAAAATCCCTTCCAATTTCTTCTGAAATGACTAACTGTGCACTTTCACTGCACAAGAGGTGCCTGAACTATCAATTCTGAATGTGGAAAGGAAAGAGCTGCCCAATTTAAAAGACCTCTAAAGGAAACAACTATTTGTTTAATAATACCTATTAAGAGCATTTATTTAAAAATTCTTTTCCTAAGAATTCAACCTATGTAAGTTTTCTTTCCTAAACCACACTACTGCCTGTGGTATTTTACTGTATTTTGAAATACAGAAATTGTTGGCAAGACTTTAACGGACATGTTTATAAATATTTACTTTTGATATTAAAAAAAGAAAACAAAAGAAGAACATACCACCTATTGTTCTTCAAACACTTGTGGGAAACCATGAATTTGTTGTTCAAATTGCCTTCAGATTCCTGAATAAATTAGTTTTAACAACCAGTATCTGAGAAGCATCTCAACACTAGGAGAGGAATTCCATCACAGTGAAAGTTTTCCATGTTTTTGTGAAGCCTTTAGTGACTCCAAGCTCTTCCCCTTACTTACTTGCATTACCTTTTTCCTGAGTGGTATCTGCATCAGTGTTAGAGCTGACGGACTGGCTGTCGGAATTCTTGCTGCTGTCACCCAACTTTTTAAGTCTGTTCAATCGTTTGTCTGTTTCTCTCAGTCCATATTTACTGTTAATCACAGGAGTAGGTGCTGGCAATCCCACTCTTGATTTAAAAGCACCAGTTCCACGCCTATAAATAAAAAGAGCACACAAGGTATTAATAAATCTTAATGTAAACTTAGAGCTTTGTTTCATATACAGTAGTTTGGATCCCAAGTACATCTGGATCAATGATACCAATAGCCACAGAACTGGTTAGCATTTTGTGGGTTGTCTTCTACCTGTTATCTTGGGTGCCTAATGTCTCAGTTGGCCAGCAAGAACAGCAGGATCACCTAGGAAGAGTACATGGATATATGCAGAGAGATGCAAATCTTCCTGGTGATGACTTTTGGAGGCTTGAAAGAAATTGTAGAGTGCCAAATCTCCCACTGCTCCAAACATACCCACAGATCCTTAGAAGAAGATCCTAGCATTTTAACATTGCAAATTAACACTCTTTACAGCAGTTAAAATTGAGACACTTAAATATGATTTTTTTTTGTAGTGTATAAAGTGACTGTTGTCTCATCAGTCTTAAAACAATGAAGAATGAGTCCTTACTAACAGCCCCCAAAACAGCATCTTATATATTTGACTGCTTCTACCACAGTCTTGTAACTGAAAAGCAGATTCCTAAAGTTAGAATTACCCAAACATTAGCTTTAAAAAATAACATTTTCATGTACTTAATATACAAAAATGGCAATTTAATGAAAATGTTCAGACACATAAAACTAGTTTGTCCTGAAAAAGAAAGCATGTCCATATTACACTGAAATCAATGATCAAAAGAACTTGAGCAAAACGCCACATCACTCTGTGTAACAAGGGAGGAACAATTCTGGTGCCCATTTATTCAACACTTAACAGTTCCCATGACTGAAGTACATTTTTACTAGCAGCTCTCGAGATAAAGTCTGAGAATGCATCCTTCACTTGGAATGACCTACCAACATCATGTGAGCTTAGAGGTCCATACCAGATGGTTTTCCCTTTAATTGCGAGACTTTTTAGTAATCAAAGTAGCCAGTAAAAATGAAAGCAGGATTATTGAACTATTTATATGTAGGTGCACTAAGCTATCTCTCTCAATATAAACAATATTTTGTCCTTTATAGGGTTTTTCTTCCCACAGTTAGATGAAACAGAACAGTGAGTTCTGTGCAGCTCCTCTTGGAACTGGGTGAAGCTCTCTGAGATGATGCTGAGCCTCCCTGCACACAGTGAACAGAAATTTCAACATGGCAAAAAACAACTATGGAATTCTTTCAGCTGATTTTGTGAAGAAACCAGGTTGGGACAGCACAGGTAAAAAACAAATAGAACAACTTTGCTGCTGTTCAGTGATGGACAGATAGAGGCAAAATCCAAACCAGCAGATATTTACAAATACACAACCCCCCAAGTTCTAACAACGCTGGGTACTTTTCCCATTCCCAGCAGAAGAGAACTTCAGGTCCACATATAAAACATTAATGGAATTTGCTTTGTCTAGTGCAAAAAAGTGCAAAAACTGGGGGGGATCAGTTCACAGTGGTCCTGTAGAAGCTGTAACTGCTTTTCCTTCCAATTCTACTTTATTCAGTACAAATATTTTTAAGAATCTACAGTCCTGATTTGTTCTGTTTTGTCTCATTTTGGGCTAATCTCCAGAACAGAGAATCAAAAGATTAAGAAAACACAGAGTTCTCAGGAATCATCACCATTCTGTAACAACACAGAAAAATCATTATAGCAAACAGGTAGGAAGCAATTATTTTGTGTCCAAAGATCTGCGTACTCATAATCAAGGACGTTCAGTTTCACAAAATAGATCATGAATATGCCGAATTCCATTTGAAAGCTATTTACATCAATACATACCTTTCACAGGTGTAACATTCGCAGTATTCATTATTTTCTCCAAAAAACCCATCTCCGTAGTAACAGGAGATTTCTTCTCCAGGTTCAATATCTCTTAGAGCTTTCACACATGCTGTATCTCTGCCCGTTGATACAAACTGGGGAAGGAGATGACAGGAAGGGGAAAAAAAAGGTTAATCATTAAGGCTGCACAGTATCTGAGTAAGGAAAAAAAGTAAAACAGTTGGGGAAGAAAAGTTGGAAGGACAAAGAAATAAAAAAAAAAAAAAGAAGTGGGGTACTTTATTTATTTTTAATTTCTTGCTTACCTTACAATTAGGTCTGCAATCTGAAAAAGGTCCAAAACATAAAGTCAATTAACTGTGGATAAGACCTGAAACATGAATAGTTGCAGATATCTAAAGTAAGGATTCACTCTGACTTCAGTAACTGCAGAATCTCAACTAAATACTGGGAGTTAAGTTAGTACTGCACAAAGCCATACATCACAAGATACCTGCTTTGGTACAGCTGGGTTTCTGACCTCTTCCCTGTGCTATCACAAATGTCCAGTTTCCCTCCTCTTCAGGGTAAACAGCTTTATCTGAAATCCTACCTGCTCTTCCTTTGGCACACAAATGCAACAGAATCAGCTAAGCTTCTGTGCAAAAGGTTAAAGAGCCATAAGAAGTTCACCTAATGAAGATGCTACTGTTGACTGAGTTCACAAACAATTCAAGGTAACCCACAATATGCTCTACTAATTTAGCTGCCAGTTCCAAAGTCTCTTTCAAGGAAGAAGGCATCACTTCCCTAGGGCCTTCTCCGAGTTTCACAGCTGATCAGCTCTGGCTGGGAAAATCCCAGTAAGATTTTGTTCTACAGTAATACAGTATGCGAGATTCAGACATTTTTCTCCAAGTTCCTGTGCTGTTCAGCTCACATACAACACTTCTGAATTTCTTATGCCCTTCAACATGCTTCCTATACTTACTACTCACCATGATTGATAAATGCAGCAGGACCAAGCCATAGTTGTGCACAGTTTTTTCGTGTGGAATACATGACACTGAAGTCATTTTCCCCATGCCTCAGCAGCATGTTTTCTTCCATTTCTGATAGTTCAGCAATACAGCCCACAAGTAATTCTATTTTATCATTTCGTTTCCTTTAATGTAAAAAGAGTAGCAGAAATAAGACGTGTGCCAAAATTACAAAATAATTTCACAGAAAGTTGTTATAGAATCAATTCCATCAAATCTGACATCAGAAACAATTACCACCATTGTTTCTACAATTTCCTGAGACTGTAGGCAAGAAATTGCAAGAGTTGATTACTTCAGCTTCTGCAATTGTTAAAACCAAAAGCAAGATCTTTGCATTTGTGTGCACTCCCTCCCCATCATCACTTAAGAAATTTCGACTTCCTCCAGCTGCTCTTGCTTGTGTTTCCTATACTTCTTACCATGGCCAGGAAAATCCAGTATAATGAAAATGCTTAGAGCTCCATGGCTTTTTAAGTGAGGCCCAGTAATGACTCAAAGAAAGGCTGGATGCAAGATGTTTTCCTTCAGCATGAAGCTGGTCCTTGAAATAGAGTGAGGAGGGGGGAATGACACCTACAAAAATCAACAAAACCACGAAGCCTTTGTGTGCAGCCGGCTGATGTGCCGTCGTGAATAGAGCAGTGCAGAGGCACTGAATGCTCAGCTTAGTAGAAGCACAGAGCTTCCATTTTCTTGCATGGGCCTTGTTTCCACTGCTCTTCAGAGTGGCCATTCCATATTTTGGCCAGATTACTCTGACACAGATGAATATGGAGATGCTAAAGGTACACAAAGGACACAAAATAGAAGTGAAGCCTTCTAAGCGCAAAATTCTTTGACAGAGAATGCTGAGAACTCTCATCAGTGTTGAGTCTCAACAGTTTTCCAGGTACCAGCAGGGTTGAGAAGCAGCTCTCCTATCTTGCTCACCCTCTCAGGCCACTCAAAATTTTGAGCATGAAAACTTAATCTGTTTTCAACACACCTACATGCAAAGTTTCTACCCCAAAGAATCAGCCAAGAGGTGAATTAAAAAAAAAAAAAAACACCAAGAAGGAAAAACCGCCAATCAGTATTTCTTGGGTTTTATCATGATTGTGGAACTTTCAGCTCCGGTCATGAAGAGCTGGAAACTGGCCTCAGCCTATTTAAAGCTTTCTCTGCAACACGTGGAGGTTGTGTTGCCACCAGCAGGGTGTCCAGCCACTCAATTCCAGTGTGAACATAACAGCATTTCCTCACCTCAGATGTGCTGGTGCGAATGGGTACTGCCACAAAGCAAAGCTCATACAATTGGTGTGTACGCTTGAACTGATTTAAAAATCTGAATTAAGCCAGAATCTGCTGGTACTGCCACACATATGCTTCTAATGAAACACAGATGTGCTAAAATGAGATGGGGAAATACACTGGGGTTCCAGCCTTGTGTTTCCAGGAGAGATTTGTCTTGCACAATCAAAATGTGCAAATAACACCTGTTTAAAAAAGCCAAAAAACTAATTTCCCCCCCAATTATTTGCTGTGTAACAAATCTGCCAGAATGTCGTGTTTCTCAGAGGAGGCAAACAACTCTTGAGTAAAGAAAAACAATTATCTGACTGAAAATAATATTAAAAAAAAAAATTGCATAATGAACACTATATGCATACGCCCAAACACACAAAGGAATATCTTCCAGAGCCATGGATCCTGCATTAAGTACTTAGCAAAAACAGAGAAAAAACCCAATTTGCAAGTAACAATACAAAACTATCTCTTTCACTGGTTGCAGTTTTAATTCTAAATCACTTTTTAATATATTTTTTTAGATTCTTTCAAAATAATTGACAGAAACAGAATGCAACAGTGAACTGTATTTCTTACCATTCTTTCGTTGCAACAATTTTGGCTCCATTTTGCTCAGAAGAATACCGATTACAAGGCAGTATCTCAAACCCACTGTCAGTTGCAAACATTCGTAAATAAATAAATACCTGCAATGAAAAAACCCAGTATTTGTCTGTTACAGGCAAAACAAAAGCAGTCAGGAACTTCTTATAAAAATAATGAAAGTGAACTGTACAAAAACACACACAAAATGGATACTGGAGTGGGATACTGTCTGCTGAAGTGCATTTCTATATGTTTTAGCTATATGTATTATGTTGATCTTACTTCTTCACAGTGACTTGCAAGAATCCTCACATGGGTAATGTGATTATCCAAAGAGTTTAAGAAAATTAAATATACTTTAAGTGGTACAAAATTGGGTAATTTTTTTCTTAAAATCACTGAATAGTTGCATTCAAGCAATCTCTCATCTTTAAGAACCAGTGATAATCTATAGGAATAATAATCTATAGGAATCCATTTTATTATTTGAAATTCTGAAAAAAGATACTACTTCCACAACAAACCTAGATGCTGAATTCAAGGACTGTTGAATTATTTTTTTTTAGTTGAAGTGTGATTGTGTTATTCAAAGAACCACTTTGACAAAGTAGAACTTTGTCTGCTAACTTTTTACTGCATTACTAGATTTGGTGCATTTTAAAGTAGGCCACATTCCTTTTGGTTGTACCTGGAAACAATAGACTCATTCCTGAAAAAGTGTCTTTTTTTTTTGTTAAGTAAACAATACTATGATTTTTTTGCTTTGAACTTTGAAAATCAACAACCTTTATGCTACATACAAAATGGATTTGGGGTGTGGGAAGTGGAAGAGGAATAACACTCCCACAGAAAGCCCCTATACCCAAAACAACTGAGGTATTTTGATGTAACACGGCTACTCCCTTTTCCTTTACCTTCTTTTGTCACCCACTTTGATTTACAAGAGCTGTGAGTAAAAAAGAACTAAAACAAACCCCCAAGCACCCCAAACAAACAAAAACCCCCAACCAAATCACAGTACAAATACACGGGGAAAAAACCCTTCTTTTCTACACTCTATTAATAAAAGGCAATGAAAGTTAACAAAAAAAAAAAAAAAGAGGGTGTGTCTAGTTAGGCTTTAAAAAATAAAGGAAGTTTCTCTTAAAAAACAACAAAACAACATAAAACACTCGATTGCTTTACTATTGCTACATTCTTAAGAAATGTTTATGTTTTCTTTGCCTCTCAACCATCTAAAAAAGCACATTAATTACAAATACACCTACATGTTCCTTGAACAACCTTTCCTGCATTTTGTTCTTGTTAAGAAAATAGTGCCGGGCCCAGTCACCTGACGTCAAGGACTTGAAGGCTTTTTCTAAGTGCTCATCTTTCTTAAAACGTTCAATCACCTCTTTGAGTTCTTCTTGCCTTCCTTTAATAGGTCGAAATCTGAAATAAAAAATAAAGCTATTCCAGTCCACCATCAGTTGTTCTCAAGCCTTCCTCAGTTACTCGCAGCACACAGTTCTTCTGCTACCCATATAAACATTTAACTACCTGCATAAAGACACTGAACCAACTTTTGCCAAACCCAAAGCCTTATTATATTGATAAATTCACTACAGGGGATTGTGTGGATTGCAAACTTAACATTCATTCATATAAAATACAACTCTTAATGACAACACAAGAAGTATCTACAAATACTAACACGTGGCAGAGATACTACATCTGTGAAAGATTAAGGTTCTACAAGTTAGTGCAATCATAAGAAGTTTTCCCCCCAAACAGGAAATCTTGGGCATGTAAATATGAAAACAAACACCTGTACATTAGCAGAGAATTCTGCCTTCTTCCAAAAACTTGAGATTTAAGAAAAACTACCCTTCATATCTTCTGTGGGAAAAAGTAACAGAAAAAACCTGCATGACTGCCAGAAGTGGAAGCTCAATTTTTGAGCTGCAAAACCACCAAGAGAAAGCAGCACTTAGTTAGAGATTATGCCAAATCCCTATAAATTGCCTCTGACTGAGCACATACCCCTATATGCTCTGAGGTGGGGTGTGGGTATTCTTAAATATATGCCACACCCCAGAGGACTCTTCACACAGATAAAAATTTCCCAGGATCATGAGAAAGAGTTTTCTGCAGCTCTTTTTACAGCTCGCATGTTTTGCTTACACAGCATTTGACAAAAGCGCTAAACAACCTAAGAGCTTCTGAGCAAATGTGTAAGTCCTGTTACTTGTTGCTGCAAGTGCAATACTATGCTGATTTTATTTCCTCTTACTTGCCAAATGAAATCTGTATTTCATTACAAAAATAAACAAGGGGGAAAAAAAATTCTTGAAGCTGGTGGAAGGAAACTTCCATCAACTTCCTCACTGATACGCTGTTTTTTAAACTGCTAAGTGAATGGACTTATTGTCACCTTAGAACACTGAATGTTCCAAGTAACTTCTTTTTAAATGGCCACCTAAGATTTGGTTCTTCATGCAACTTGTATAAAGGAAACAAGAAAGTGTTACTTCCCAATTTTGTTTCACTTTGTAAAATACTAAGAGTCTAACCAGAAATAAGTAACAATGATGAGGATTTGATTTCCTTTGTTAGAAGGAAGATGCTTTATTTATGCTCCTGATACAATGAAGACAGACCTGCTAACAGCAGAATCACTTTCAGCAGGTTATCAGCATTCATGCTACTGCTTTTATAAAACTCTGAATTCTCCATCTGAAAAGCTTCCTTGTGACATAGTAACTAAGCAACCTTTTAGACCTTTTTGAATCCAGAAAAATTTATCAGCATAAACCTGTGGGCTTTCAGAGAACATGGTACAGTAAGGAGTTCTGAGCAGACATCAGTTTCAGTTCTCTTCTGGCTGGGCTATGACATTGAACAAGACAGCAGGAGTCAGTCAAGAAACAGATGCCTGCTTACAACTGTAGCACACACCATGCCAAGAAGTTTCAAATCAAATTCTTCATTAAAGAATAAACTTACCTCATCATCCCATAAAGCTAACTACCTAACAACCTGACGAGACCTTATCATGCAAGAAAACACCCCTCAGGCTAGAGATGACACAATCATTATTTTTGTTCTGCAGCACACCAAAGTCTTCTTCAACTTGCCAGTCACACATAGGAATATCTCTGCTCTCCCAAAACCAGAAAGACTTTGCTCAGATTTGATAGTTGTAACTCACAGTGCTTCCTTATACATGAAGGGAATTTAAAATCATATAGCCTGAACTGAACCTGACTGTTTCAGAACAGGGCTTGCACTCACTTTCAGTTCTAATCAGAAACAACTTTCCCAGCAAGGAGCCAACTGCACTTACACCATGAGAAGTAGAGAGCACACCCATATGGCACAAGCATGAAAGGGTAATATTTCACTTACACATCTATCTGCAAACATTACATGAGGGAAAAACCCACAGGATTTACAAATGAAATTGGTCTTCAGCTATGTCTGTTCTTGCTGGGCTACATGAGTGACTGCCCTCTCCCTTACACTTTATTTTACATGTTGAAATGCACCATTTTTTAGCTAAGTGACTTGCAGGAGCAAAGATGGGTGGAAAAGCCATCGCATTTGAAATTGCATTACTACCTGAGACAGGCAATGTATGTGCTGATAGACACCATCATACTTATTTATCATCAAGAAGCTTGGTCTAGGCTAGCTAAAGAAAGCAGAATCCCAACTGAACCATCAGTGGGAAAGAAAACAGTATCCCAACTGAACCACAAGTGGGGAAAAGAAATACTGAAAGAAAAAGGAGAGCAGATGCGAAGCTTAACAGTGGCTCTCACAACCTACAGAAAAAGAATCAACGCACTACATCTTCTAGCAATTCTAAGCACATCTTACAACCTCAAATGCTCATATTTTAGGTCTTTCACAACACATTATTCTCAGAGGCTGACTCGATGTCTAAATGACCAGCTACCTTAGATAGCTTGGAACCTGGCCCCAACCCATGAAAGTCACTTGCACACCTCCATGGATCACATTCAGCAGGAGTTTCTATGGGTTCTTGTCTCAGGCACCACACTGCTGGTGGAATTCATTAAGTGATTAGCAGAAACTCATGTAACACCATTCCTAAGAAGTAAAATAAATAGTGTATGCCCAAGCCTTGCAAAGGCCAAAAAGATGGCTGGAAACAAGAGAGGGATGAATAGATTGTAAAACCCCCAAAACAGTATAAGAGCAGATGAATGCTAGATTGCATGTCAGGCATTTCAAACAGGAACTGGGTTTTTCAAAGATTATGACTCTCCTGCACCCAGGGGTTCAAAAATTAATACCAAGGACTCCCTGCAGCACCTCTATCAAATTGTTGTTCTTACATGGTGACAAGACAGAGGTAATGAGAAAAGATAAAGAGGAATCCAAACAAGCAAGAAGTGTCCACAAGTACATGGGAAGATGCTGGAAACCAACATTATGTTCAACATTTCACTCCAAGGGTTCCCAAATTGGTGAAACAGAATGACACTGTGCACCCTGAGCCTGAGGTAAGAGGGTTGTTCACAGCTCAGCAGCACACGTAAATTGCACTGAGAGCATATGAAATTTGTAAGCAAATTCAGAATACTACAGTCCAGACTCCTCATGAAAGGTTCAGTCTTTCACAGGTGTATCTCCATATATACTTTAAAAGGTACTTTCTCATTTGAGACACTGAAGAAGCCAAGAAAGCCTAGAAGTCCAGTGTTCCTTAAGAACTGGGGTCTGCTGATAGATACTTCATTTCTCCCAGGTATATCACTGATTCGTTTATTCATTAGTTCTTTGCAACCAAAAAGCCAATTGATTTTGAGAAGCAACCTTGCATACTACCACTTTGGTGTTACAGGGCTTCCACATTTACATGACATTAAAAAAATCCCAAAAACTTACACACCTGCTGGAAGAGTCTACACAACTGTTTCTGAGCTCCACCATGAAAACAGCCTGAAAAGGCCCCACAGCTAGATGTGTGCATATAAAATGAGCCAAAGAAATTGTCTTTTAAGTATCAGTAAAACAGGAGACTAGTTCAAAGAAGAGAAATAGATAGAGCACAAGGAAACCAACAGAACAAACCAGCCAACCCAGTCTCTAAACAAAGAAAATTAAAATCAGAATTGTTTATCCAGACTTCTGGTTTCCTCCTACGAATAATACCTTTATTAAATTCTATCATGGACACTGAACAAGACACATTAGTGTTGGAATCTGCTCACAGGCACAGACTCCTTGAGCCACCCTATGAGCAGCTCCACAGGTGAGGTCTCATGGGACATGAAGTCTGCTGCAAAACTGTCTGGTCTTAGAAGTAAGCAAAGAATGGAAACCTCAGCTATGACAGTGTCTTTAAAGAAATAATATCAGCCTTTCTTCCTGACAACCTGCTGAACAGAAGCTTTTCACACTTCCCTAGAAAATACTTATTTTTTCCTAGTCAACAAGATCCGATAAAACTGTGGCTACTGCAGCTTCAAAATGAGATAGAAGACGATCTCATCCCAGTTAAGGGCAAACTGACGTGGTCTCAACAAGGAGGACGTTGGAAAATGGCTTGGGGAAGCAAAGCTCTTTCTCTCTCAAGTTTCTCTTACCTCAGGAGTACTTAAAGACTCTTGGAACTCCAAGGTATAAAGCCAAAGGTCAGTGAGATGCTTGCCTATAAAGGAAGTTAAAGGAGAGTTTCTGGTAAGTTCAGAAGCACAGTACCTTGCTCAGTCTCAGTCACTGAGAGCAGTGAGTTTGAACAAAAAGGATAAATTGATCCTGCAAGAGATCCAGTATGGAACTCCACACAGCATACCAGGGCATGATAAAGAGTTACTTCCAAACCTTGTTTCTTAACTTCTGGCTAGGGAAAATCAGGAAGAGTGAGTTTATCAAAACTAAATCAACCCATTAGCTTTTTAACAACAGGCACCTTGTCTGGATGGTATTTCTATTTAAGTAGCTGTGGAAAGACAGCAAGTTTATGTTCACCTAGTACCAGAGATTGAGCACAAAAGCTAAAACTGCAAGCCTGTTAAGCATTCAAGACAGCAGAACAAGAACTGAAAATCATCTATTTAAAATAAGCATAAACAACGTACTTAATTAACATGCATTTTGGCTTCCTCCCTGCCCAATCCTGTAGTATGAGTATTTTTTCCTCAAAACTAGTTATACAAGTTATGATCAACTTGTTCTGCATTTACTGCCAGTGTTTTCACATGGAAAAGAACTCGTGTTCTTTAAAAGCCAAATTTCATAACGACACTTCTAAAGAAGAAAGTAATCCACATTACTTAAATTTCTTGAACTGACACTAAATACACACCAGTGTGGTCAAAACTCCAATATAGCCAAGAACAGAAATAAAGAAAATTCCGAGACACGTAATTTCATTCTCCTTAATATGGTTAGCAAAGAAGTATTTTTTAAAAAATAAATAAGGGGACACAAGAAACCCCCCAAACCAACAACCCAAGACTGTCCTCTAATCCTATTCTGACACTCCACATGGTAAATTTAATTTAGCAGTTAACATGACTACTGGATGCAAGCCACTCCATGTTTTGAAGATGTAACACTTTTTTGAAACTAAAAGTAAGAAAACTGTAAAAGTAAGGTGGTGAGTGCTGGTTTGAGGGGCAGGGCATGGTTGTTTAGGGTGGTTTTTTGGTTGTTTGTTTGTTTGTTTGTTTTTTAAATCCGTAACATTTAGGAACAAAACCAGTTGGTTCCAATGTAATCACTGTGATTATACACAGTGAAGGAAGACAACTACAAGCAAAGTAAAGTACTTAACTGAATTAAGCTATCAGTAAAAATAATCTAGAAAAAACTGAAGAAGCAGTTTTTATGCCAAAGTCCAACAAAACAATTTTGTAAAGTACACAGACACTAAGGTCTGAAGAATGTAAAAGCTTCACTGTGAAACAGGTTGTCACTACATAAGAATTGTGTACCTCTAATCCAGTATCTCCATAGGACCACAACACTGAAGCTGAACTGTATGGCCACATAATCTTATGTAGCAGAACCCACATCACTTTTTCAGCCTCCAGACCTCACTCAAGATGAATATTGAGCCCTTTAATGAAATGAAATGAGCTAAAGAATGCAGAGGAGATTCAGCACAGACTCAAATGCAATGATATTAACTGCTTTGTGTTTCTTGTCTCTTCTGCTCTGTGGTGACTCTAAGGGACAAAGAGTGATGTACCCTGTCAAGTTCAGTCACCTAAGTCAGTGACTGCTGCTGAGGCAGTGTCGAGAGAAACAGCTTCCTGTACACCATTCCCAAGCACTTAATGTTTCCAATGGAAAACACGGAAATTCTTGAAGCTTGGTCCTTTCATCCTACGTACTCGGACTAAACCACCCACATCACACACCAGTTTGCAACTTCACTGAAGCAGCAAACAGACCACAACACATCTGACTTCTTAAATCACTCACAAATTTAGAAGCACATTGAAGTGCTCCCAGCGTTCCTTAGCGTGATGCTGGTGCTTTAGGGAACCAGGAAACAGCACTGACTGGTAACAGCATCAATATGATCCAGAGTCTGGCTTAAGGTTTAAACAGTAACACCTTTGTATGTGAGATAGTATAAAGAGCAGATTAGCCACTAGGGTGTGTGACTTTAAGATTCAGTGCTCAGCCTAGGGAAAAGCACCCAAAAATAAGAGATGGTAAGACATGCAAGAGTTCACTTGGCATTTTACAAGTGTCAGTTTCAATCTCCAGTGTTTGTCAACCTTCCACCCGGGGAAGTGTAGCTTGCAAAACAAGCTTTGTTTTTACCACAACAAACAAAGGCTGATATAACAGGATTTGTACAAGAAGCAACAATACCCCTTAGAATAGTGGTATTTGACAAGAACATACTTTCTAAGACATGGGGTTCCTTTATTAACTGCTAACCTGCTATTCTGTTGAGATAAGAGCTACGAATTTGATGAAAGGATGACAACTGGGCCTGTAAAGAGGGTTGGAAGCTGTGAAAACAACCTGCTTTCTCTTGAAAATCCAAGAGGATGAAAAAAATTACTTTTGGGTAAAGCCCCTGAGGACATTTCCAGAACTACATGTTATATTGTCCTTCAAATCCCTGGTGACAAGAAGACATTTTAGAGGAACTGGACAAACACATTAGGAGATTCAGTTGTAAGCTTTTGAGAAACAGTCTTCAGCTCTTTCAGACATTCCTGACTTGACAGTTTACAGAGCCAAGAGCCCTATTCCCAAGATGGTGGGCGTTCACAAACTGCAGGACTTTATTTTTATACGCCACAGAAAAAACCTCCAAACCAAAACACAGAAACACAACAAGTAGAGTAACAGTCATGTTCTTGTCACCACCCTAGCGTAAGATTATTAACTCAATACAAAGAAGATGGAAAACAAAGACATTTCAACATCAATCTAGATACTTTACTGTGAGGGGTTTTTTTTTCTCCAATCAATATACTCTGGACAAATGAAATTTACAAACTCTTCAACTGGAAGAATTAAGTAGAAAAAGTGCTTATAGAGAAGACACTCATACAAACAAAAATACAGACTTGGCTGTAAGCTTGGAGGTAAGGGGAAGGAGAATTTCAGTAAGTGATCATCAACTTACAATGGGCTGCAAAAATACAAACCTCTTACATGTTTCCAACACAGCAGAATGGTGGCACAGACACTTTCACAGGGCATCTTCAAACAAATCAGAACAAGGGAACAGGAAATCTTTGCCTGCCACCACAACTGGCTGTTTTAGTTTAAGCACACCTCCACAGATGAGCTATGTAACTAATATGGCTCCATGGCACTGAAGCAGAAGATGCCCAAACATAAGCTGCAAATATTAATTTCTACTACATCATGATATTTGGGTATTGGCATCTGGCATTTTGGAAGCAGTACACTTTTTTTCACATCTGCTTTTCCCCCACCTTCCCATAAAAACAACAGTAAGGAGCTCTAGAGCTCTCAGGAGCTCTAGAACTACTACAGTTTACTGGATGGAAGAAGATCATCTAAGTATCACAGCCACAGTAACAAGGAGGTGTCATCACTGCACCAAAAAGATAAACAAGAACTATGCTGATGCTTGGACTTTAATTGATTACATCAGAAACTCTCTCAATAGGACAATATGAAAGAGGCAAAAGGTGTGCATCTGGTAGGAGTTGTAAGCCTCACCTAAATCTTTCCCACAGTGCTCCAAGATTATTAACTACTGTCCTTGAAGACTGCCTGTAACTGTTCTCCAAGTCTGAGAAAGGAAGAAATACATGATGATGGCCTTTGTGGAGCCTTTTGATTCAAAATAGTAATTAAAGAAGTATTTTAGTTGTTGACAACCTATCAACATAAAACAACACTTATGAAAGTAGCTTTTCCAACTATTAAACAATGAATACATCATTTCCATAGCAAAAAGCATAAGAATTAACTACCTGTGCATAACCTGCAGACTATCATTCATGCAACAAAACAAAAAATGCCTTTCAGCATGTATCTTTAGCTTGATTTACTGATGAAAATACAAAGACACTTCAAATTGAACCATAAGAATATCCACCTGGACAATGTTTGGGCACAATGTACTATTGTAACCAGTAGCATGGAGAGAAGAGGAAGAACCCCAACATCCTTCTCTGAAGGTAGATGTTGCACTCTCCAGCAAAGAAGAAGAATCTTTGGGGTAAGTCTTTACAGTTATTAGGAACACATATCCTAATGCTGATGCTGTCAGGCTATACCAGCAACTATTTATGTAACATGACAACACCAATTCATCTAGCAGTCATTTTTGAAGCAATCTGTTTGTTGTATACATACATACATACAATTTGCTTCACTGATACTGTGGGTATGTGACTGTGCTGCACAGGTGAACTGTCCTTTAAAAACAGTCACAGCAACAGTTTGAAGGGTTGAAAGTCTGTTTCCCATGATGTGCGGCCTGGAAACTCCAGCTCTTATTGCACAGTAATAAGCACACAATTCCTGTCCTTAGAAACTTTTAATTTATATGTAGTTTCCCCACTGAGCTATCAATACAGATCTTGTATGCAAACAGGCTTAACAGAGATCTACAGAACAGAGTTATCATCAGTGGTACATCTGTAACAGAGGGAGAAGCACAAAAGCTAAACTCCAAGACCACACAGAATTCACAACCGAAGTATTCAGACAGATGCGTAACAGTGCAGAAGTAGGTGCAACTCTGGTAAGCAAGTTTCCAGCTGGCACATTGATTTATCTTATCCATACTGACACATCTGAGTAGCAATTCCTTCAGCAAGGGCCTGCAAGAACTTCAGATCAATTAGCACCAAAACTGAACTGCTCAGGAGCTACATCTTTCTTATGATGTTTAAGAGTAAGGAAAGAAAAAAAAAGCACCCAGGCACATGGAATAAACAGAAAAGTTACCAAACACTGGCTTCTGCCTTTGAAAGATTTCAAATGACTACTGGTTTCAAACTTACAATTAGTAAACTGTTTAAGCTAGGAAATGGTGCCTATTACCAACCTGTTCTACAGCACAGATACACGAGACTAATGGAAAGACCTATGATGGAGCATGTGAGAGCCTGCATTTGTAGTGCTGAGTTCCAGACTCACATGCAACACTATTTCAAGGAAGAAGCTACTCATAAATTTGCATTCTTTCACTTTCTTAAAACATGCGTGAAATTCCGTGGTTTTGCTGATTTACATCAACTAAGAAGATGAATTCTTTTCTAGAAAAATAAAGACAAGTTACCTAGTATTCATTTTGTGTGTCTGAAAACCTAAATAGGGATCAAGAACCAAACTAGTTGCTAGGTCATCATTTTCACAGAGTTCCTTGGCAGACATTCCAGAGGAAGGCACATAACGACTTTGACCCTCAAATCCTGAAGCACCGCTACCTGCAAATAAGAAAGCACAAATTAGATATCATTTAAGGGACATTACAGAGCCCAGCTACATTGAAGGACAGACAGATACACAGGCTGGAGGCAAAAAATACAGAACAATTGAGGAAGATGATAAAACACCTGAAGAAGCAGAGGCACAGTTAATTTTCCCCTCTTGCTTTTTTCATTTATGTAGTAGTCAACGGAGAAAGTATTTTAAAATGTTATTTTATGGGTTTGTTTAATTAATTTTCATTTCCTTCTCTCTTCCGTTCCCCAACTACAAGCATCTTTCCAGACTACACAGTTCAGTAATGCCTACCCCAAAAATTTCTGACCTATAAATGGATGAAACAACAAAATCTGAAATCTGATCTTCTGAAAAATCTGAATAAAGGACTTTAATTTGCATATTAAAAAAAAAATATTTGATATTTCTGATGTTAGCTCCATGCTGACTGCAGACCTCCCTCATGAGTTAGGGTAAGACAGAAGCCTGGCTTGCAAACTAGGAAGTGAATCACAGCACTAAGCAGCAGAAACATGTACATACATCTGCTTGATCTTCTCTCAACTCCGTTTTTGCCCGTCTTTGGATTCTCCTTTCCTGCATGCTGCAATTTGGTCTGTGCGTGGTCATTAGATGACTTGCTTCCACTTCTCCGGCCATTCACTACCATGTTCTTGGATTCTCCCAGCCACTTCATACCCACAGACAATCTGACTCAGTTGCATTTAGTCACTTTTCAAAAGGCTTGGAGAAGTGGATGAATAAATTCAGTTCCAATTCCTACTGGAAGTAAAACATAAACATGATTAGAACTTACCGGGAAACTGTTTTCAGGACACAGTTTAAAAAAAAATAGTAATACCCCAACAACAACAACAACAATAAACCCAAACACACCCCCATGCTCCCCTCCCCCCCCCCAAAAAAAAGTGGAGAAAGGTGGGAGGAAAGATGGCAATCTGCATTTGCATTTGGAAGAAAGAAAAGCAATTTGTTAGCACCAGTACACAGAAGTGTGAACAGGTGATGTATTGTCCTACAACTTACAATGGCATTTGGCAGCAAGGATGGAATTCTAAAGTTGATAAATTGCTAATGACAACTCATTTTTAAGAGCTGGACTATACCCATGGATATACCTGTACAAGCATATGTACACGTGGATAAACACATCCAGAGCTATGTGACTCCAGACCTAGAGTATTTTCAAATACATATCCAATTAAGATTCTATCTCCTAATACATAAAACCCATAACCTATTGGGAACTCTACAGCAAAGAAGACCATTCTACAAGCAACCTCCAAGAATTAAAGATGAGCAAAGTTTAGAAAAACGAAGGGAAAAACCCCAACCAGAAAATGGATATTTTTGGAATGGGGTTAGGGGAAAGATGTTCAATCTTTATTAAAAAAACAGAGTTCAAAAAACCCTCAGTGATGATCTAGAGGACCCAGGCTACTATTCCTACTGTTCTATATTACAAAACAAACCAGTCACAACACACCTGGTTCAATGTGCCAATACTAAGTGGGGTCACAAGTATAGTTGAAATTTTACAGTACGTAAGTGTCTAGCAAAGCACATGCTAGTTTTTGTCTGCAGTCTCAATGTTTTTTGCATAAATAATTACAAGAAAGCTAAAAATTTTAAATAAATTTTAAATTATGTTTTTGTACACAGTTGTATCTCACTCTATAACTTGCAGGAAAAAATGTGATTTACACAATTACTTTACAATTGCATTTATGCATTAGTAATTCATTCAGTTGATTTTAATTCACCCTCCTCCGTACTGTTTCCTCACAAATAAATAAATTGTGCCTTTTCACTTTACTGTAATTATAAAAAGAACGTCAATGCTCTGCTCACAGCTGGTAACAGGCCATTGTAACATGCATTCCAATCTGGTGGAAGAAAGTCACAACAAACTAACAGATGTTTGAAATACTGTCTTTTGTAGAAATTCTGCTTTTTATCAGGTGAGAGTAGTAAACGACTAGATTTCTGTTAGACACCTATGTGATCCAGCTACTTAAAGAAATGTTTATGGCCAGATGATTTGTAATTAAGTTATTTAGAAAGATGCAGAAAATTGAGGCAATTAGGGAAACACAGTGAAGACAAGTGTATCGTTTATTAACAGATGCACTGCCTCAAACATCCTACTAGAACATATCACCCAGACACTGACAGGTTTTAGAACCTTCTACAAATTGTCACAGAAGGGCAGTAAAGACCATCAACAAAGTGTAACAGAATCACACTGAGCAAAAGCTGGCTCAATTACTGCATCAATACAAAGAAAAAGAATTGAGATCGTTTCAGTGGACAAAGAATCTTCTTGCTGCCAGTAACAGAAAGGATTTTTTTTAACCTCAAGATTAACTCTATTCATTCAACTATAAGTAGACCCAGCCATTTTTACAAAGTTCCACCAAAAAACCCTTGGATAGGCGCTTTTTTTTCCTTCATAGAACTTGCCTGATAACATACACCTATAAGTTTATGATAACATAAACCTAAAAAACCCCCCAACAAAACCTCAAAAAAACAATCAAATAACCCCCTAAACTTCCTTGTTAAGTATTCCACCTGAACTTCTGTCAGACCAACCCTGTGAAGATATGCCACTGACTGACTCTGATGTAAACTCTTAATGACAAAACCACTCTCAAACTTTGCTTTTCTTACTTCTCGATCTATTAATTTTACATGTCTATATACTCTAATTAACCCCCATTCTGACATGTTTTTGTAACATTGGTAATGAAAAGCACTAAGCAGAAACTACATTACAAACTTCCATGAAATTCAGTCTTGGTGTCTTTGTACACCAGGACTGAACTCCACCCTGCACTGGGCTACAGCTCAAGAGCAGTACAGGTGAATGAAACTACCATGAAGTCTGACTGTACATGGGTCCTGTATTGTATCCAGCAGTCTGGGGAAAATGCTTAATGTGGTACTTTCTGACAACTACCAGGTACAGGAGCCACAGGGCTGAAGGAAAGGTGTTCCTGTTCAGAGGAAACCCACCTTTCCAAGTGCTGTTTGGGCAGGGGGGGTGAGTACTGTCTGTGCCAACACACTTCTGCTTAAACAATAACAGCAATGACAAGGAAGGTACCAGTGCAGAGGTAAGAAGCAACATGGCCACATAATCATGCACTCCAACTATACTAAACGTTAGGAAAAAGACTTCATTCTCCTCCAAAGTAGATTGATATAGACAGCAACATAAGTCGTCCTCACACAAAATCAGGTCATTTAGAGAAGCATAGCAAAATTCTGGTGAAAAATCATTCTTCATTTGGTCTCAACAGCCTAGTGAGCAAGAAAACCTTTGTCTCCATCTACTGCTGCCTCTCCTTTCTAGTATCAGCCAAATGACAAACTTGAAGACAGCCAAGTGTGCTTTTTCAGCCTCTATTCAAAAGGACAAGAGGCAATGGGCAGAAACAGATGCACAGAAGTTCCACCTGAATATGAGGAAGAACATCTTTACTGTCTGGGTGAATGAGTACTGGAACAGATTGCCTCGAGAGGTTGTGGAATCTCCCTCACTGGAGGCATTCAGGATCTATCTGGACACAATCTTGTGCCATGTGCTCTGGGATGGCCCTGCTTAAGCAGGGAGGTTGGGCCAGAGGACCCACTAAGGTCCTTTCCAACCTGACCCATTCCGGGATTCTGTGATTCCTTCTCCCAGTACCCAAACACTGCTTTCCAGACATTATATCAAAAGCCAGAAACAACAGCCAGGATTCCTTTCCCCATGAATATCACATCTGCTAATGCCAACAGAAAACCTGAAAGGGAGCAAGAGATGCCCCACTCACCACCACCATGTGATATTTAATTTATCTTCAGATGTGACTTCTCACTACTAGCTACATCAGACTCATACTGACAAGTCTTTTAGGAACTGAGAAACGGAAGAGATGAACACTATCTTTCCATTTAATAAAAAACTCAAATATACTTGCAGCACCACATAGTTAGAAACTCTTGCTACAGAGCTCTGCCATCAAAATCTAAAACCACACATGGACCACTTAGGACTTCGGGTTTATCTATAACTGTGAAGTTTACCAGCACAATTAGAGCTTCCAAGGGACCTTCTGTATTTCAATATAAATGACCACACTGCTGTTTTAACTCTTTACTAATAACACCGCTACTCTTTAAATTACACTGCCTTTAGCAATTCTTTTCTGGTAGTTTGAAAGGCACATTTCCTCAAATCCCAAAATACAGCTCAATTGCATTTGGCACCTGTCACTGAGGTATGTGGCATTTCATTGCAACTGTACTCTTAAAAATGAAAACTCAGGTTTCATTTATTTGGTTCTAAATTTACTAAACCTATTAACACTTTTTGAGCATTATTTGCATATCAGTAACACTCAGAAGCACCATTCAACAACTGAAGCAGAAACACAATCGATGCAGCCATCACCCAAGATACTCCAAAGCCTCCAAGAGCTACCCAGAAGTGTTTACCAGACTGATTAAACAGTGCCATTCAGATTTACATTATACTTGGAAAGCCTTAGTCCTTTCATAATGGGAAGTGTAGTAAATCCCTATCAATTTGAGTAAAGAAATTCATAAAACAGATCTCAAAAGTTGTCTGAGCCTCCCAGAATTTGGGTCCTCATCTGTGAAAGCCATCAATTCAGAAAAGTCTTGTTGTGAGAGTGAAAAAAAGCTGCGCAAAACCAAATCAACAAAACCCTAAACCACTGAAACACAGCAGTACCTATAAGAAATTTAAGTACAATTTATTTTCGTTTACCATAACACATTTTTTGCATATACGTTCTTATTACTCAAAGGACAGAGACAGCTTCTAACATAGGCAAAGAGGCAGTGGGTTTTATTCATCCTTCTCCAGGACACAGGCAAATACACTAGGATCAGAGGTTTTACTAACAAGTACGGTCATCCTCTCCTTTCCCATAGTTTCAAGTATACAGACAAGCAACGGACCTCCCTTAAAACAGTTTATGGATTTTTTTAAGAACTCAAACATCTAAATTTTGGCTTGCCTTTTTTTTTTTTTTTTTTTTTTTTTTTGTAATTAACAATAGCTGCAAAAAAGTTTTCCTCAACAAGACAGTGACCTAAACCGAACATGCATGAAAAAAACCAAGCAAAAAAACCCAGCCTCAGCTCTTCTGGACAAATCAGAGGAAACAAGAGAAAAGACACAGGTTTCATTACTGATAGCCCTGCAAAAAGTAACAGACCTTTGAGTTCGCGAAGCAGAGCAAAACTGTGCAACTAATTTTCCTATGGGATCACCAGAATAAAAACAACTGATCAAAATCAGCTGAATGAAAACTTGCACAGCTTTAAGGAGCTACTCAAAACAGTCTCAAGTCTTATTTTGGTTACTGCATTTGGGATGAACTGGTTCAGTAAACTGGACCCCCAGAAAATGTTTTTTGAGTGTTTGTTTTCAGCTAGTTAGTGCTGAGAATAAGCTCAGTGCAGAACTGGACATGGATTAATAGTGGCATGGGGAGGCTGCAAGACTGTGTCAAAACTGACTCAGGTCAGTTCAGTCTGCTGTGGAACCGCAGCCCCAGGATGCAGGTTTGTGAGAGCACACCTGGATCCAGAACTGACCCAAACCCAGGCTCAAGTCTCTCACCAATAGCTCGGCCTGTACATTCCCTTTTTCTCTTGTGCAGCCACATGGTTTTTGTGTGTCAGTCTGGATACTGATCCAAGCACAATGCAGGCACAGAAGCAATCCAGTACCAGCACAAACTGAGTGTCAGAGAGAGAACTACACTTCAGCAGCTCCTGCCCCTTCTCCCCTGCCACGCCATATCCTTCTCAGGGTGAGGCTGAGCACAGCACCCCAAAGCCTGTGTGATCCCCCCAAGTCACTGCAACAACTCCTGCATTCAGCAGTCACAGAGACAATATAAAAGCTCGCTACTTCCAGAAAAGGGAGAACCTCCTTCCTCCCACCTGCCAAGTCACACAAACATTTCCACCAATTCTAGTGCTTTGTGGACCTCTCCATAACCCAATTTAACTCTGTGTGTGTGCAGCTACGTGACTTACACGGGTTCAGATTCAGTTCAGGGCAGACCCACCATGGCTAGATCAAACAGTTCAATGAAGACTCCAAACCAGTGTAAGTCCAAAAGTAGCCCTGCTGCCTCCCCACCTGCTTGTGCCCACTTCCACACCATCCTTCCTCTGTGCCAGCAAAACAAATGCAGAGCCAAGTGACCTGAATGATTTGGCCACTGAATCAGGACAGTCACCAGTAAGTCTGAACCTGGCTGGCTGGAACGATGGGTGGATATTACAGGCAGGGGGAACACACAAGGTCAGGGAAGTGGTCAAGAGTACTTAAGCTGGGAGCTCTTTGCATCCTCAATCCACAGCTCTGGTTTAGCACAGGAGTATCACACCTTACACTTACCACGCTAACTTGGGCAACTGTCTGTTGCCTTAAAGCATGTGCTGTTTGAAGTGAAAAGCATACTGGGAAGTGTAGTCCTGGAATAGGATAGTGCTAACAGAGCAAAAAAGCCATTCAAGAGCCCTCATCAATCCTGTTACGGAGTATACAAGGATACATCATCCCACTCATTCATTTTATATGCAATACATTAAGCAATTGCTTTAAATAAGTCTGAATTTCCAGTTTGTGAGCTCCAATGGTATAACGCAGAGCTATCTGTGTCTATCTGGTCCTAATAACAGCCTGATAAAGAAACAGTAAAATCTAACTTTTCAACCAAGTAAGCCTTGATTTCCTCACACATTGTTACTTGCAAGGAAGGAAGCAAAGAACTGAAAAGTTCCGTTTTAATGAAAATTGAAGCAGATGCATCCATAGTTATAGTGGTCCGATTATGGAAACAAGGCATGGCTCTGTGACAACTATCCTACAATGCATTTTAACCTTATTGATAAAAACCTGCCACTATGTATTTATAGTTACAGTATTAAACACCGATCAGATTGCCATCTCATATCACAGAATCAATTAGGTTGGGAAAGACCTCTGAGATCATCGAGTCCAATCTATGACTGAACACCACCCTGTCAACTAGATCATGGCACTAACTGACACGTCCGGTCTTTCCTTAAACACCTCCAGGGACGGTGACTCCACCGCTTCCCTCAGCGGCCCATTCCAATGGCCCATCACCCCTTCTGTGAAGAACTCCTATCTGACGTCCAACCTAAACCGCCCCGGCACAACTTAAGACCGTCCTCTTGTCCCGAGACGTGTTGCTCTGCACTGAATTCAACGCACCAGATAACTCCACAAAGTTCTACACTTCAGGTTCTCACACTGCCCGTGACACACCCTGACAAAACACCACGCACTCTCCCTCTCACTCACCGGTTTCAGCGTTTCCGAGAGCAACGTCTTAGACATAACTTTACAGTTTCAGATACAGATGCTGGACAAAGACGTGCCTTACCCTTTGACTAATGGCATATATCATCCGATGAAAAATCACAAAAAAAACCAAAAAAACCAAACCCAAGCAAAAAAAATCATACAAAAAACCCCCAAGGGAACTAGTCCGGCCATTCCATCAAACCGAGGGAAGACCGAGAGGGTCACTAAAACCATCAGCCTAGATGTGTAACTACTGGAACGGGCCGACGCTCCCGGCCCAGAACGCAGGGCCGGGCCGGCGGAAGGGGAGCGGGACCGGGTCCGGCCCGGGCGGCGCCGCCCCCGCGCCCGCTGCTGCCCCCTGCCGTTCTCCGCGCGCCGGCGCCGCCACACGCCCCGGCCCCGCGCGGCCCCCACCGCCCCCGGCCCCGGGGCCCGGCCCCGCCCGCGGCCGCCCCTCCGCCCGCGGGTCCCCGCTGCGTCCGCCGCTGTCAGCGCCCCGACAGCCGCCCCCGCCCTGCCCGCGGCGGCCCCGCACGCTGCCGGACCCCGGGCGCGGTTCCTCACGGCCCCCCCCCACGCTGAGGGGCGCCTCCCCCGCCCCACAGAGCACACAGAGACCCTCCCCAGAGACCCAAACTCACCGCCCCGCGCTGGGGTCCCCCGCCGCCGGCGCTGCCCCCGCTGCCACTGGGGGAAAATGAATCATCAAAGGCAAGGGTGCGGGGAGGGGGGGGGGGAGGGGAAGGGAGGAAGCTGAAGGGGGAAAAGTGAAGACCGAGCCAGGGAGGGGCGGAGTGGGGAGGAAAACTAAGGAAGGGGGAGAAAAAAAAAAAGCGGCGATAGTGATAAAAAATAATTCCGAGTGGGGGGAGGAAAAAAAATGGCGGATTAAAATCCAAGATGGCGGCGCCGAGGGGCGAGCGGCGCAGGGGGGAGGCGGCGGGGAGAGCCGCCTGGAGATCCCTCCGCCGCGCCCCGCGAGAAAGAGTCCCCCGGGCTCCCCCGCAGAGACCCCGCGGGGTGGCGGCGCGGACCGGCCGCCGCTTCCTCCTCCTTCTCCTCCTTCCCTGCGGGGAGCCCTCGTTCCGCCGCCCTGCCGAGCCAGGCGAGCGCCGCGCTGGCCGCCGCGCCCCGAAGTTTCTTCTTGTTCCTCCCGGCGGAGCCCGCGACCTCCTCGCCCCGTCCGGGGAGACGCCGAGTGCCCCTGCGCTCCCGGCGGCGGAGGGACACCGCGGACACCCGCCGCCGCGCACTCCCGCCGCCGCGGAAGGATACACCGCTCCCAGGGAAACACAACCCGCCCCCAGCCGCGCCGCTTCCCGCCACCGCCGCCGCCTCCTCTCGCCGCCGCTTCACCGCGGGCGGCACGGGGGCAGCCGGGGCAGCGCGTCCGGCCGCGGAGCTGGGACGGCGGCGGCCGCGGGCCCCATGACCGCCCGGCGCGGCGGAGGGATCCCGCTGAGGGAGGGGAACGAGGCCCGGGCCGCCCCGCACGGCCGTGTGTGCGGGGAAGAAGTGCCGCTCCGGGATCCCTCCGCGCGGTGCTGCCCTTTAAACACGGGGGACTCCCCGCCGCGGGGCGCGCACCGGGATGGGTGTCCTTGTGCTGCCTCGCGGTTCCCCTGCTGCGTGGGTCTCGGGGGTCCGTAAGGCGACAGCTCGCCCTACCCTGCCCCGCCGGGGGAGAGGGGAGCGGGACCGCAACCTCAGCTCTTCAGCACCTGCTTCCCCCCCCCGCGCCGCTGCCTGACAGAGGCATTTAAAAATGGCCCCCGCGCGCTGGAGGGGCTGGGATGGCGCCTCCCTCCTGCCCTCCCTCCCCCCGTCCCGGGGCAGCGCTGAAGGCATCGGCAGCAGGGCCGGCAGCGGGCGGTGGCCGTGGCGGCGGGAGCGCCCGCCAGTGGCGGGGCATGGCCGTGCCCCCCGCGCCCGAACAAAGGCGGCGGCGCCAATGTCGCGCCTTGTCGCGATAGCGGGGCGGGGAGAGGCGGCTGCGATACCGCCCGAGGGCAGGAACGGGCTGAGTTACATGCGCTTGTGGGGGAAAAAGCCTGTTAGTGCAGTAGCTGCTGAGCGTTACTGTATTAGCGCGGCTTGGAAAGCTCGGAGGCCAACGCTTTCCTGATGGAAGTTCAGGAATTCTGTGATGTGCTTGATAGTTCATGCTGCATTTCTGTGTTGTGTTGTACAGTAAGCTTGTGGCAGTACAGAATATTCTCAAATAGGAGTTTTATTTTTACAAGTTTCCCAAAGCTTTTAGATTGTTTGCACTTGTTCTAACTAAGGTAACCAGAAATGCCTGTGGAAGAGGGAAAGATTGACCGTGTAACACCTATCCTGTCAACAGCTACTCACCCAGAATACCAAATCCTCAGCTTTATGCATAGTAGGATGCTAAAGATTTTCAATTGAACATAATTTTGCATGTGACTTTGTTTAATTTTGCTTTAATAGCACCAGTGAGATGATATTTGGAAATGTCATGTGTCTCAACAAGCCAAATTGCTAGGCAAATTGATTTTACTCTAATTTGATAACAAGAAATTGCCTCTGAAGCTTTTTGCCTGCCCAGTTGCTAAACCAGGTTAACATAGACTTTTACAGGTGAATTATAAACATCTAAAAGATTTAATTCAAACCAGAATGGACTGTCAGCAGCATTGCAGGCAGTGACACTGTGATAATATTAGTAACAACGTGCGTATATTGCTTTATAGTGTGCCAGGTTGCTCTGTAGGTTTATGGGAATGGCTACAGTCCTCTTGGAAGGTTGGCTATTGCTAAACTGGAAGATGCTGGCTTCAATCTTCATGGCAACAAGAGTTTTCCATAGCTCTGGCAATGGCTGCTGAATCCTTATTGTGGTTGAAGGAGCACACAGAAAAACACCTATTTACATCCTTTCCCTAGACTCCAGTAGGTGATCTGGTGACAAAGCCCTGGCTACATCTGAAAGGACATTTTTTTTTGTTTGTTTTTTCCAGAATTCATTTATCTGAGACTTACTTCTTCTGGTAACAATTACAAAAGTTTAATGAAAAAATAATCACTATTTCCACTTTGATTGCAGTTGGGTTTGTTATTTCTTCTGCGTTGTAGCAGTTTTGCATTGTAGGCCTTTGATTCAATAAAACAAAATACTGTCTTTGGAAATAAGAAAGTTTGGTGATCAACCCATGGTCAAATCATGATAGGATGCTTCAAGAATAAGTTTACTATGTTAAATGTGCCCTTTTTTTCTTTTTCTTTTTTTTGGAAACCAGCAGATACCTGGCAACTCTCTCCCAGTAATTTATTTGGGTAATTTATTATATTTTGTATAGTGTGTTCAGACTTCAATTTAGAAACTATTTAGGTTAGTTTCAACACTGGTTTTACTTTCTAAATTAATATTACCATATCAGCCTAAACCTTCACCAGAACATGAAAAATTTCAGGTAATAAACCTCTGCTTTTTTCTACTTTGTTATCAAAGGATGGGAATGATGGAATAATTTGTTAAAGGTGTAAAAATTCCATTCAGTCACATGTTACTCAAGCTACCTGTGTTGATTTTGTGACTTCTGGAGATTTTTTTTTTCCTGGTACTATTAGACCAAAAGATTTTGGGCAGGCCAGGCCCTAGATAAGTTTATATCAGTGTGCAATGGCAAGAATCAGTAGTTTTAAATTCCCAGAGTAGTTTTCCTAAATGGTTGCAGTTATAAAAAAATTTGCTTTTTTGCCTTTTTTTTTTTTTTTTTGGTAGATGTTCCCACTTTGGGTATAGTTTTTACATTTTCAGCATCCCATATATGTTATGACAGCACAGCTCTAATATTGCAAACATTTTTGGTCATCCAGTTTTTACTGAAAATTTGTAGTTACTAAAAAATGTATGTGATGAGTGGTTTTTTGCAAGCCATATCTTTTAAGAAGCAAAAGGTGAACTTTAGGCTTGAGTTGCATGTAGAAGCTGCTCCTGCTGCACTGTGATCTCTGGGGCTTTGTGTGGGCCCAGACCTCTGCCCATGGCTGCAGGATCAGAATCCAGCCCTGAGCCTCCTCCTTCCAAACCACCCCTGCAACAAAACCTTTCCATTGATATGAAGCCAAATCCAGCTTAAGCTGGAAAAGATACAGCTCTAGCCAAGCAAATGGTGTTCTGTGCCTGTGTGCCCACTCTGACTTTATTTGCAAATCTGATTTACAGGCCATGGCAGTGGGTAATTTGGAGAACTGCAAACATACGATGACGATTGAAAAGTCCATCACCTGCTTGACAGTTCCACTCAGCTATGCAGGTATTGGGGTTTTATTTCTAACTTTTATTCTGCAGTGCTTTTACAGAGACCTAGCATCAGCAGCTGTGACACAGACATCTGGGAGTGTTCCTGTGCCAAAGCCGAGTTGTCATGTATGTTCTGGCTCTTTAGTTCACCTGCCAGGCTCTAAGGCACCCTCATGCCGTAGAAGTTTTAAAGCACACTATGACTTGTGCTGTGACTTATGTAGAACTTGTGTTGGAATTTTAAACTGCAAATACTGTGCCCAAATCCTTACCATCAGTTCTGACAGTCTTAGGAGTCCAGCAGTATCACCGAGTGGAGGTGAAGTATGAGGAAGCAGAGAGTATTACAAGGAAGGAGCCAAAGGAAATCATCAGGTGTAATGAGCCTGATCTTTCATTTATGGTGGTGTTTTATATTCTGTGCAGAGCAAGGAGATGCTCTGTAGCCTTTACTTTCACTGCTGGGAAGAAATGATGTGCAAAGAGGTAATGGGTTTCACTTTGCAAACAACAACACTCTTCTGTTGGCATGGTCACACTGAGAATTTGTTTCCTTTGTGTGCTGAGTGAGTAAATACCTTCCTGTGGTACCTGTGAGAGGATCAGTCCCTTCCCTCTGTGCAGGAGCAGCCACTGTGCCTCACTTGAGGTGCTGGCAGGTGTACCCAGGCCATCAAGGTGTGACCACCTCTGGCTGATGTCACAAGTTAGTTTTTACTGACAGTCACAAACCCAAAGCTGAATATCATAAACGAATATACTTGGAAAGAAAATAAAAGATGTTTCCTGCCCAAGTCTCATTAATTTATCAAAAATGTACATATTCTTAGTAGCAGATGGTCAATAATAAATGATAGATGGCCTCCTCTGTGTAAATTAATGGCTGTAATTCACTTGAGGGGATCTGCTGATGTCATAAGCTGCCAGAGTGCAGCTTGAGTGATTTATTAACAGCTGCAGAAATCCTAGACTGAATTACATCCATGTATTCACTTAGGGTCTGCAGATTTTTATTTATAAAATGTGTAGGTTTGAATTTTTTGATTATTATAGGGATCTCTCCTGTGACTCTAATACAGGGGCACAATGAAGAAATGCTGACTATAAAAGCTCAGATGCCTGCCTGTGATCAAAAGCAGATTTTCTCCACTGATGCATATCAACATCCTTCCTTTTTGTTATTTTTGAAATCAGCTAATCAATATCTGTAGAGGTTTACATAAGTCCTGTTTTGGGTTTTGTTTCCCCTCCCATGAAATATAAACAATGTCATTATCTTCAGGTACAGGAATCTGTGTCACTCAGTGTTGTAGTCACAGCCTCTGCACACACCGGGCCGTGTTCAGCACAAAAAGATGGGAGAAGGTTGAGAGCTAAACAGGAACAAGTGCTATCTCTAATAATCACTGGATTTTGTTGTTTAGGAAGAAGGCAACAGACAGAGAAGGCTAGAAAAGGTGCCTGGAAACCAAAAGTCTTGGGGTACAGGGAAGAGACTCTCCCTGTTCAGGGAGAAAACCTTCCTTTCCTCCACCTTCCTTTTCTTGAATGGTGAAAATAAAAATTTTCTGACTATGAATCCTAGATTTATCACACCCTTCTAACATGTGAACATATGCAAGCAAATGAAACAATTTCGATTCCTTTTTCCTCCTCCCCAAAAAATAGGAGCTGATTAGGATGATATTAAATCCTGTTTCTCAAACAAGAGATACATTTCCAAAATGTAATTTGAGTTGCAGAGGAAGAGGAAAAGGGAGATGAGAATAAATTACGAAGAATTGCATGGCAGGAAGGAACAGTCAGAATTCATTTGCAAATAACTATGCACATTACATTTGCTAAAAATGCAGAATTTCTTGAGAGAACTCACAGCAAATGTTTGGATGCCAGTTAGAACCCAGTGAAAACCCTTCCGGTCTTCTCTCTTTTCTCTCCTCTCTGAGGTTAGGTTTGTTTGTTGATAGTTAGATTTCACCAGTCCTTGGAAGAGTGCTGCAGTTATTGTCCTCAGCAAGGAATGCTGATTTGCTATTGAGCAAATACTGCTTTACTCCTGCTTTCCTTCACCAATGTCTGTCTGTCTGACCTGTCTCTGTGTAAGAGGTATGAATAGAAGGAAGGTGGTATTTGCACAGAAAACAAAGGTTAGAATTTGAAGAAAAACAGGCTCCAGATATTGTTCACTGCCTTGAGGCAAAGCCTTTTCAATTCATTATGAGTTTACTAATTTCAGTAAGCCTGTTACTGCTCTTACAGTGTCATGGACAAAGCCCAATCACATCAGGAAGCTACAATGTTAGCCATTATACAAATGCATGGAAAGGTATCAAAAAGGTATTTTAAATAAAGGCGTGGGGGGTTTTGGTTTTTTTTGTTTTGTTGGTTTTGGAGGGTTTTGTTGTTGTTGTTGTTGTTGTTTTCCTGGAATGAAATGCTGGCTTTTGGATGTTTTTAAAATTGCTTGTGGTTTGGTAGTAGCACATCTCTGGAAGCTTGACTCTCCTGGCTCACCTTTAACTTCATAGGAACATACAACAAGCAGGTGACCAGCTGGACCATGGCCAGCCCATGATTTGCAACTTCCAGGGCAGTTATGAAAGCATCCTCCATTTCCTCTTGAATTCTATCTGAATCCATCCCTTTCCTTTTCAAACTCAACTTAGGTTGGTTGGGGTTGCTTTTCCTTGTCTCTGTGTCTTTGCTTTGCTTGCTTGCTTTGGACCCAGTTTGTATGAAGGCTGCCATGCAAAAACATCGAGAGCTTGGCAAGTATCTCCCTTAAGCTGTATTGATCTCTGTGATTTTCATGCTTTGGAGGGAGGAGTTGTTACTGTCTTCCCAAAGCTCCATTGTTACTCAAAGATTCATTATATTGGCATGAGTTTTTCATTTTCTTTTGCCATACCAACAAGGAAGGCTGCTAATTGTCTATATTTTCTATGACCAGCCTTTTCCTCCCTGCACAGACAGGCAAATCAGTGCAAGACTACAGACTCCCAAGGAGTTATGATATAGAGTATTTCTCCCTGTTCCTGATTATTCTGCAAGTTCTGACACAACTTGTTCCACAAACAACAGCAAGATGCCTGGTGCTCTCAGTCCCCCAAGTCCTCTAAAATAGAGAAGAACAGAGGTAGTTGTTACAGCTGACCTCATCCTGAGTGGCCACCGGAAGAAACAATGCACTGCTTATTATCTCTCCAGGTAAATAGCAGTGAACCAGGTTCTGCTATGCAGACTCTTTGGGCTGCCTGGACCACACCTTTTAGAAGGGAGGAATTTAATTCATCCATTACAGATTGCTGAATCCAAAGAGAGGGTATTTGCAGTTCTGGTACTGAACAGTCTCCAGCCATGTGAACAGCCTGTGTGTCAAGTGATAGAGCAAAACCACGGGTTTCACCTTGCAGGCTTTGGTTTGTCTTTTAAAGTACAGGATCATGGAATGTTTCTGATGGATACTGATCTGATTCCAACTGAGCATGCTGATCAAAATGTTATTTGTCTGTCTATATTTATCTGTGTTACTTGTATTAATACACACCTGGAAAAAGTCTGTTTCTAAAAGGATACAAAAAGCAAAAAAAGGGCAAAAAAAGGACCCAGAAGTGTGCTTGTTTCATGTTCTCATTGCAGATTTTCGTGCACTGACATTGTTCTGCCATTATCTGATTACAGAATCTAACAGTAATTTCTTCTCATCACTGCTTTTGGATTTGTTGGAGAGATATGCAGATATTCATCTTTCTCCTTCTCCTACCAGAGACTGTCAGGCCTTTGGCTTTTCCTGGTGGAGGATGGTTCTCAGGTATTTTTTGGTTAGGTTTGGTTTTTGTTTTGTTGTTTTGTTTTTTTCTTTTAATTCATGGGATGCTCAGTCCTTTTATGCTTCATCAGCACTAAGGAGTTACCTCACTGTGAGCACTGGATGCACATGCAAATCATGTATCCCTTGTGACATAAGCCATGCAGGCACTTTGCCAAGAGTAAATCCCATGAGAAGGGCAGTAAATCAAGCACGATGTTCTCTTTTCCCTGTGGATACTTCAAGCCCCAGCTATTGTTTCCAGAGAGTCTGCCTTACCCAGCAATGGTGCAGTGACATGGATATTTTGTGCACTTTTAATTTTGACTTCATATCCCAGGGCTGGCATAAGATTTTTTTCTCTCCTTGGAAAAAAAAAGGGGGAAAAAGAGGAAAAAAAAGGAAAAAGTAGAGCATTTCTGTCAAGTGGCAAAAAATAGAGTGCATCTCTGCAGCATTCCCATCAAGCACAATGGAGTTTACTTGTTCACTACTTGCTCAGAAAGGGGAAAAATATCTTCTACCATGTGTTCACATGTTTTGGAAGGATGCAAGAGGGAAGGGAAGGATGAGGAGTTTAAAAAAATTCTGTCCTTTATTGCTTCATTTATCTATTTTGGGGAAGAATAAAAAGTATGAGCTGAAGTAGGTTTGGACCGGATGATCTATCAACACGTGCAACAGTGGAAAATGTCTCAGGATTTAATATATGCAACTACCAAGCATCTTTTTTCCTTGCATGTCTGTTGCATTGGAGGCTTGCATCTTATGGAGGTAGTGTTGAGACCAGTTTGGAAGGAAGCCAGAAAAAAATCTCTTTCAAAGCCAGCCAATTTTTGTTAGACATTTGGATACAGTACCAGCTATCAGTTATGTGGGAAAAACCACTTTGGTTTTATTTGATGTTGAAAGGTGTACAGGAATCTTGGTCTTCCTCTGGTGATTCAACTCTACAGTGCAAAGTATCTGCTTTGCTGTATCGCCCTTACAATTCTGCAGATGGGAGCATCACACTGTTTTACATGACATTGGCCCTAAAACTACTTGATCAGCCTCAGGAGAGGTTCATGATGGTCCAAGGCAATTTCACTCTGTAGAGGTGGAATTTTCTGTGACTCTCCCTTTGGTTTTTCAAAATCACTATCCATTTAAGGAGCCAAGCTTAGGGTGATTGAGAGATTGTTGCTCTGCTCTTTTGGTAATCAGAGATCACTGTAAAATATCACAAAGTGGGCACTCTGTCTCTGCTTTTCAAAATTTGGTCATAATGCCCAGTTGCCTACTTTGTTTTTGTAATGGTGAGTTCTGCTAAAGTCTCTGATAAATAATTTGTTTACTCAAAGTGAACGAAAAGGAGATCATTTGTCTGTGCTTACTTTTGAGGCTTTCACTCAGTGCGCTTGTGATAAGTATGTGTATCTCAGTGCAGTGGAATTACAGCTTTGGTAAGATGTCTTCCCTAAATATGATAGAAAGTCTTGCTGGACTCCAAAGAGCAATGCAGTAAATCTGCCTCAGTTATTACCACTTCAGGAACTGTCATAATTGACCTGCTTCCTTGTGGCTGTAAAGCACATTGACATTTGTCACTGTAAAAAGCCTCTTCAGTCTTCTCTCAGCTCTGTCTAGCACTGAAGTATGGAAAAAAGTATCTGGTTACTGCCATGGGTGTACATGGAGGTGACTTGATGCCTCTATTCTAAGCTATGGAAAGACCATGTTATTCCTGGAGGCAGAATGGAAGGCAAGAGATGGTAGTTTTATCTGTACTAGTTCTTTCAAACAAGCAAGTGAGAAATTACCAACACATCTGGACTGGGCTTTGCCTTGGCAACAAGGTTTTTTTTTTTTTTTGCTTGAAAGGGTTTGGTTTGGTTGTTCTTTGGTTTTGGTTTGTTTTTTTTTTTTTCCTCCTTTACGGACTCCATCCTGATGACTTTGGCATTTGTGTGAAACCGCAAAGCGGTAGATGCAAGAGGCAGGATTGCAAGCTCTGAAGTTGGTGAGTGGGCTGAGATTTTAAATGACAGAAGGATAGAATCAGAAAAAAGGGAATGTAATGTGTTCTAGACATGCCTGCCTATTCTTCTGACTTTGTTTTTCTGCAGATAGCACCTTCATCTTGGTCAGTCTCAGAAGCTGTCTGCCGGCTTTTCCTCTTAGTTGTAACACTTCACTAGCAATTTACAGAGGGTGCATTATGAAAACACAAAATCCTTCACTGGAAATGGTGTCATTAGAGGATAGGGAAAGGCTGGGATGACAGATTCCTGAATGCAGTTCTAGTTTTGCATGTGAAACATTTCACTAATCTCCTGTCTCCCTCTGTTATTTCATTGTCTTTCTAATGTTCTTTTTATACCCTCTCAGTAAGTTAATGAAGTCTACCCAAAGGTTTGCTATGTGACTTAAGAATGTTCAAAAAGTGCATTGCAGTGAAATAAAAGATGCTTCTGAAATTCAGCCTTTCACATTCTCCTCCTTTCCCTTTATTTAGAGGAAGAATGAACTTGTATCCAGCTTTCTAGATGAGCTGGGAAAAAAAGGTTCTTTTTGATTTGCTGTAAATTTCTGACATTCGTTCTCAGCCTTCTGACAAAAGTAACCATGGTCATGGCAGTGCAGTGATAGGTCTTGCAAGATGAAGGCTGATTGGCAGTTTTGGCTTTCTTGAAATTTCTGTGGGTTTTGGAGACCTGGATCAGCTTTCTAGGAGGGTATCATTTTTCCAGCAGGAGCAAGGAGGCCCCAGTGTGCAGATACTGCTTCAATGAAGCATTGACAAAGAGGCAGCCTGTGCTCCAAGACTGAGGGCAGGTCTGGCTCACATGATTCAGGATGCTGAGTCTGTAGCTGAAGGCCAGTCACTTAAATGCCTAATCAATTTACTTCTTTGAAGAATTCCAAGATGCCTCTGAGGGGAGGTGGAGAGAAACAGGGAAACTTGGTCAGTGACACACCAGGGCAAACAAGGAGTTTCCCTGTTCAGAGTTAGTGAGAACCTGGATGGAGTGATCAGAGTAGATGCTTGCCCACAAGTCCACACACAGAAAGCAAATCAGTTTTGCTTCTCCTGCTTTGCTGTTCCTCTCATTCCTGTTACCTGCATGCAAAAGAACATCTGATGATAGGGGAAATTTTTCTTGGTTCTTCTTAGTATTGATGGGAAGCCCCTTTTTCTTTTAAGGAGCTTGGGCTTTTCTAGTCAGTGTTTTTTCACACAAAGAGGAACGTGAAGTGCCGAAATGTCAGAAAGCTGCTTCTCCAACAGATGTCTACCAACATGAGAGGTCATATCTGCCTGACCTGCCATGAGCAGAGAGAGGCTGCTCTCTCTCTCAGGGACTCAGAGCCCAGTTTATCAATACAGACTTCTTAGCATCCCAGCTACCCTGGAAAACCAACTACTTGCTGGCTGCCAGGCAGCTAATAAATGATTAGTCCCAAGAATAGGCTGCTAGGTTCACATCTGTAGGTGACATGGCAGGGGGATGGCAGGAACAGCTGTCTAGGTGGCTACAGGATGCAGTGATTTTTTTAGGGAAAGCTGAAGTCAGTGGGAAGACCCTGGTTTCACTGAGGAACCTTGAGGGTAAGAGCAAGGTCTTTTTGAATGTCTAAGTAGTCTGATAGACTCTGTCTTATGCACCCACAACAGAATTCCAGGCTTGAGATTAGGCATTAAGGACTGCCTTGTGTTCCTGTGCATAAAGGGCACTGTGTGTAAGGCCCAGCTGCCAAAGATGTTGCTGCATGTGCAGTGTTGTGCTGAATGCAGAGATTACTGCACCTTCACAGCAAACCCTGAAGGTTTTCCTCAGCTGCCTCAAGAAATACAGCGACTTTATTCTTCACTTTGAAGCAGCTTCCGTGCTGAAACTGAGAAGCACAGAAGAATAACCTTCCTTTTTCCAGTCCAGCTTTGTTTTTGGTAGTGTGTTCCTCTCCTCAAGAAATCCTTAGACCTGGTATGTAAGAGCAATGTCTTCAAAGGACTCCATGACTGAAATCAGAACTTGCTCTTTATTATAGCTCTCTCATAGGTCTTGGTCTTCTTTTCATTATGGTTAAATAATACAAATTCGCTTTCACTTTTTCATAGTAACACCTAACATCTGATATAGGCATGCTCTTGGTTTCTGCTATCCTTTTTTGTCCAGAAAGTATAGATACACAGACCAGATCAATGCTTTCAATTATGTGGGGTTTTAAAAAAAATATTAAAATAAACTCCAGGATTCTAGCTTACAAGATCCTACCCTGCCTCAGCTTCTTTGTGAGGCTACAGTCTCTGTATGATCCCCAGTCTGCCAGTCCTATTACACCCCATAATAACCATTAGCCTGTTCTTTAGGCTTTTATCCTTTTCATCCAGTATCCATCCATTAGGTGTAGCAGGCAGAGCTTGTAGGACAGGGTTGGCCAGTCTCAGTCAGCATCCTTGCCCCAAAGAGGCCACTTCCCTGCGAAGCCCCCTCCCCCAGGCACTGTGTTGTCAGAGCTGCTCTGACCATCTGGCCATGCTCAGGTTGGGCAGTGGGCACCCCTTGTGAGGCTGCTGCATCTTTGAACCTGAGCTCTGTGTGTGGATTTCAGGCTGTACCTTCTGCATTCACACAGAAATGCAGACACTTCTTTTGCATTCTTCTTCCAATTGCTATGTGTTGGGGGTGGAATTTTAGGTTACAAATTTGACAAGCAAGCAGCAGTGGTCTAGTTACAGTCCCTGTTAAGCTTTTAAAAGCCAAATGACCCCTCCTAAGGGAGAAGTTATCAGTGTAGAAGCCAGCTATTTGTTACTTAAACTAGACATAAAAAATGAAAAAAAGTTCAAACCTCTCTTAGCTGTTCATTTTTTCCTCATATGCTTGTTTACTCAAGGCAGAAAAATGTGTTTGGTTAAAGTACTAGTGAGTGGAATTTGCAGGAGGGGCTCTACTTTTGGTGTATTTTTCATCAGCATTTTGTAGCTAATGCCTAAGTGTTGTACTACTGAGTTGTTCTGCTAGAGCATGCCCTAGCCCATATTCCTCTCTGCTCTGTAAGGGAATGGAAACTCCCCAAGTCATAAGCCAGTAATCTATTGATTGATGATATCAGACAGACATTATAGAGCAGGCATTTTGCAGAATCCTGCTGCCTTAGTGTAGCTGTTCATCTGTCTGTTTCTTGTGGAAAGTTTCCTCATATCTGGTGGGCCAAATGATCTGATTTTAATGTGACTTTTCAGTTTCTTTTGAAGTAAAAGGTTTTCTGAAGTGGAATTTTGCTGAGGAAATCTGTTAATGGACTGTGTCTCTGTAACCTCTCGTTGTGAGACAGTAGGTACAGACAGGGCCATTTTTGTGGGGGTGAGAGCACCATGGAGTCAAACTTGCTTTCAAACAAGGGATTACTGGATCCTTGTTTGCTCTCCTGCTGTTTGCAGTCTTATTTAGGAGTCTACTCTTAGTCCTCCTATTTCAGGAGAGAATTGTGAAAAAGGTGATTCATCCCTCATGATGCCTGACACCCTCTGACTCTCTGGAGTCTGGGTAGTTTGTGTACCCTGCACAAAGTTGGGTGACTGCATTAGTTTTGTGGCTTCCTGTGGTCAGCATTTGATCCTTTTGGGTCATCTCTCTCTGATTTCCTTGACCGTGAAAATACTGACATGCTTAGACATCATTGCAGGGACACACGTGTTCTCTAATGGCCTTGGCAAAAGACACATAAACTTGGCTTACCTGTTTCGACTCTGTCATCCTTCTCATCTCAAAGTGAGTTGAGAACTGCCAGGTTTTCTGTCAGCCCCTCCTCAGTGCTAGAGCCATTTCAAGGTAACAGTGAAACCACACAGGCCATGCTGTCTGCAAGGTGTTGAATTTCTTGTTTGTGTTTGTTTTGTTAGCTGTGCATTATCCTGCTGGCAGGACACAGGGCTGGACACAGATGAGGTCACCACAGCTGTCAGGAATGAATTTAGGTTAGGAATTTGGAGATAACAGCAGTCCATGCTTGTGCCACCTGAAGGATACCACACAAACTCTGTGCTCTTCACACTGCTTGTGCCTCAGGATTAGCCATGAACTTCAACAGTTAATGAGCAGAATGTTTTCTTCAGGAAACAACTGTTTGTGTTGTGCAATCTTTGCTGGCTTCTGGATTGCCAGATGAAATGTGATGCATGATGTCCTAAATGGATTGATTCCTGGTTACCTGGAGAAGAGGAACTGATACTGCTGGTTACGAGACTGCCTGAGGTATCTGGGCTAACAAACTTTTCAGTCACAAGGCAGGTGCCAGAGAAGGATCTAGGGCTTTCCTTGAAAATGATTTTCTGATGAAATGTTTTTCCCCCATCAGGCTGGTACCCTAATTTATTGACTTTCAGTTCATATTTTGTGTCTCTGTTTGTTTTCCTGAATCCTTAAAAATGCAGATGCCTGTGTGTATGCATTTGTCCAAAGTTTCCTAATGCTCTGAACAGTGGGGACTTGGGCATACTGCCTTCTGTGGAAAGCTGGTTCTTGTAATAAGTTCAAAAATTGTATTCTGTAAGTGCCTAACATTCTCCAGTATTTAACAGGAAGATCCTGTTACCCTCCACAGGCTATGAACTTAGAAAACTGAGAACTAAATAGAGACCGGGGACTGTCCCCATATTGACCTTCTGACTACCCATTTCTTGCTCACTGCCCCAAATTATCTCTTTTCTATAGCAGAGCAACATGATGATCTTACTTGCTCTCTGTGTTTCTGTGAGGACAAAAAATTACCAGGATATTTTAAATTAGCTCTTAATAAAGCCTTTCTGATTTATTGCAGACTCCTCTAGAAAGTTAAGCCTCCCATAAAATCCTGTAGCAGTGATTTGGAAATTTAATTATGTTTTTGCTTCAGAGGTTATGAAAAAAAATGTCTTTGTGAGGGCGGGGAAGGGAAGCTGAACTTTTCAAATCAGTCTCTTGGACTGAGGAAGGCCAGCTAGAGCTAGGTTCATGAATAAAACTTGTTTTTATGGAGGAAGGTTTCTAAGCAAAGGAAAAGACAAACTGTAACTGAGAGCTAGCATTCAAGGAAGCTCTTGAGGCCAACATCAGCAAAACTTTTGGTTTATTACCACAGCCCAGGCACAGCTACACTGTTGTAAAATAACTGAGCCAAAAGAATATTACCATTTACCTCTGTTATGAATGCTAAGTATTAGTGCACACAATTACCCATTCTGTGGTGGTGAGGATGATGATGCACAGGCAGGACATTGCCACCACCTCTATCCAAACCCAAGAAAATCCCTCAGCACAGAGTATTCATATGCAGGAGTTGCTGATACTGCTTTTAGAAGGAAGGATTAGTGTCAGGGCCTTGATCTGTCAGCTTTAAGACCAGATCTTTACCCTTTTCACCCCTTCTATGCCATTCAGCTAGTGCCTTTTAAAAGCATTATTCTAGCCTTACATATTTACCTACAGCCACACATCAAAACCAATGCTTTCTCTTTGGAATTCATTTGATGCATTACAGTACTGGAGAGAATTTCCAGTGGGAGCACTGGGAAATTGGAGATTAGTTACCAAGTAAATATCTGAGGTCTGGTGCCAGAAGGCTGTTCTAGTTTCATAAGGACAATTTAATAATTTTTTGCCTTTGTGTATGTCAAAATCATAACTGAATGATTCTTGCTTGTGATTCTAAAAAAGTTTGACTGAGATATTTTTCTCTTTTTTCTCTCAGTGGCAGCTTCTGGAGTCTTTCCACTCAGGCTGTGGAAAAACCTGGTCTAATCAGGCTGCACAAGACCAAATGCATTCCCCATCTTGGTCCCCTGGGTCATCAGAGCTCTTCTTTGCTTTTTTCTTCCTGATGCTTAATCCAACCTGCTGTGCAAAGGAAGCTGCTCTAATTGTGTTTGCTCCCTACACAAATTTTTGTGGTAAACAAAGGTTTTCCCATACTTTTCATTATGCTAGAAATCTTAACAAAACACTTCCTCAACTAATGGCTTTTTCTCTGCTAACAATTTGGGTCCAGCTGTTCGTTTAACAAATAACGGTGTTGCTCTTTTCTTTTAGCACCCTCTAATAAACCAAGAGTAAATTACTGACTGACCTACTTACTGGGATTGCTTAAATAATCCTCAATATGGCAGTATAATTTGATGCCTTAAAATACAGGGGATACAAGTTGCAATTTAAAAGAAGAAATATTGGATGTTAACACAAGTGGGTAGCATAATAGCCTGAAGAATATTATGTTTCATATCTAAGGTTCCCCTCCCTTTTTTCCCCCCCTTCAGCAGCAGCATTTTGTTCTCCCCTCTTGTATGTGAGCTAATTCCTGAATTTCTGAATGAATATTTCACCCATCTCTGAATGGGTGAACTACTAATGGTCTGGAGCTAAAATAAGAGATGTGTTTTCTATCTTTAATAGGTAGTATGTTTTAAAGGGAGAACAAAATCCATGCTTGCATTATACCATTTCTTGCTTTGTGCATTCCTTGTGCATCTCTGAACAATTCTCAGTGATGGCCCATTCAAAGAAGAAAAATATTTCAGGAATAGGGGGCATCACTAAGGTACTAAATTTTCTTTCTTAAAAAGGTGATGGAAATATCTCAAAGTCAACAGTCAGGCAATCATCTTCCTGATTTAGCAAAACCTTGTACTTAATTCTACCTAATAAGCATTTTGTGTTACAGATTCATGCTTTAGCACTGAATCTCAATTTCTTTAGATTCAGAATGTTGGAAGTCTACAACCATATTTGTCTGTTTGGGGCCATTTCACAGAATCACAGAATGGGTCAGGGGTCAGGTTGGAAGAGACCACAGTGATCTAATCCAACCTCCCTGCTCAAGCAGGGCCATCCCAGAGCCCACAGCACAGGGCTGTGTCCACATAGATCCTGAATATCTCCAGTGAGGGAGACTCCACATCTTCTCTGGACAATCTGTCCCAGCACACAATCACCCACACAGTAAAGAAGTTCTTCCTCGGTTCAGGTTAATCTTCCTGTGCATCAGTTTTTCCCCTTGCCTCTCATCCTATTGCTTGGCTCCATCTTCATGGCACCCTCCCTTAAGATGCTTATTAACGTTCATGAGGTCTCCTCTCAGTCTTCTCTTCTTGAGGCTGAAGACCCAGTTCCCATAGCATTTCCTTGTAAGTGAGATGCTCTAGAACCTTAACCCTCTTTGTTACCCTCACTGGACTTGTTCCAGGAGTTCCATGTCCCTTTTGTCCTGAGGAGCCCAGAACTGGACACAGTACTCCAGCTGAGACCTCACCAGGGCTGAGTAGAGGGGCAGGATCACCACCCTCAACCTGCTGGCAGTGCTGTTCCTAATGCACCCCAGGATCCCACTGGCCTTCTTGGCCACACGGGCACTGCTGGTCACAGACAGCTCGTTGTCCACCAGGACCCCCCTGGACCTTCTCCACAGAGCTGCTTTCCAGCAGCTGCACCTCCAGCCTGTCCTGGTGCATGTAGTAAGATATGAGAAAAGGTGCTGTCCCCTCAAAATTCTCTGCTGAATCTTCTTCTTAGTTGCTACCTTCTTCCTATTATGTTGATTCTAGTCCCCATATTATAAAATTTTAACATACTACTGCTTGCCTACATAAATAATTCTCAACTAACTTCAAGTTTCATATATGACAGAGTTCCAGTTCAAATCTTGACGAGGATGGATCTACTTTTGATTATTTCTGCATCGGCATGGCAAGTTCCCAGTGGTCTCTAACTAAGAGACCTTCAAGGCAGTTGTATTCATGATTCACCCTGTTTTATAATAGAGTTTGGCCTGAAGTTCCTGAGCATGGCTGAATTTCAGAGTTGCTGAATGCACATCCTGGTCATCACTTTGAGTAAGTTATTTCATTGCAAATTGATGAGTAACAGGATTTCTAATTTCCACTTAGTTGCTTAAGCAACTTCTTAGGATTTGGGCCTCACTGAAGACTTCCAACAAATGTGTGGTTACTGGCAAACAAAAAAGTGTTGCGACTTGAGCTCTGCAGAAGCCTCTGCTCATACCTACAACCTTGGGTTGAACAAGGACCATTTATCACACAATTGGGAATCCTCTTTATATGGGTTTATTTGATTTCTGTTCTAACAAGGACAAATGCCAGACTTTGAAAAAAATTAATATCTGATCCACCATACTTTATTCTGCCAGAGGAAGGACTTTATTGAATGAGAAAGATCTCCACAGGAAAAGGAGAGAAAGCAGAGCAACTTGGGGTGTTAGAAAAATGTGTCAATCCTACCTTAGCAACTTTGCACAAAGAACTGGGAACATCTGGATTAAAATGAAGTGCTTGGTCACTTCAGTGTCTGTGGAACAAGACTAAAAATTACCTAGGGACAGTACTCAGCTTCTGGTTCTAACCCGGCATTGCATTTACATTCAAACAAGACAATAAGGAAAACAAAAAGGCCTCAGGAAAGAGGAACTTGGCTATGCTACAGAGGTTTGATAACTATCTGGTGGTAGTTGAAATGTGTGAAGAGAAAAATTGTGGAGCCAGGTTTGTTTACCGGATGTCTTACAGAGGAATTAGAATACAGCTTCTCTTGCTTAATTTTCAGACCTGTGTGCTACTGTCAAGTTGTCTAGGAGATTGATGAATTATCTCTCAAAGAAAATGATGAAAGCATTGTTATGGCACATGTAGGACTGGACTGATAAAGCAGTAGACAATATTACAGAAGCAATTGGATATTGACCCCATATGGGGATGGACTCAGTAGATTCAGCAATCTTTATTTCAATAGTGGAGAGTAGGAGGGAAGAAAAAAGGAGAAATTAATAAAATGCACGATGCCACTCAGCTGCATTTCTCCGTCTGCTCAGGATCACAAGTGTTTAGTCAGCACTACTGGCAGAGGCTTATTGTAACACCTAATTCTTGTTCAGTGAGAGGCACTACAATACTTGCTAAATATAAGTGCCAAAACTGTGCAAAAATCAGAGGGAAAAATGAAATTCCATAGATTCTTTGCCTTAACAAACACTTCTTGCCTGCTCTTTCCAATCAATTTATTCTGCAATATGATCACAGAGGGATCATGGTTAGTTGTTCTTATAGTAAACACTGCAAGGCATGTTAAGTTTTTGGCATTCTCTATGTCAGTGTTTGCCTTCAGAGAAACTCCATGGAGATATTCAAACTAACGGCAGAGTAGCAGGTGTAGATTAGCCTGTATGAATCTTTATGCTGCGTATGCTTTAGGGTTTTCAGGATCTGGGCTAGCTCTTTGAATACTCCATGCTCTGATGACATTGGAAGCCCAGCAGTTTTCAATCTCCATATTGCTGTAAGTGAGGCTTTCCATATGGCATGGCCAGTTTGAGCTGGGTTGTGCTCACCTGTTTGGTGTTCCATGGTGAATGTCTGGTATTTGTTTTAGCACCATGAGGTTCTGGAAAGACATGGCAGAATCTTTCATTGCATCACCCTTTCTTATGCAGCAGGGTGTCTCTAAATTTAACAGAAAACTAAATGAGAAGTGTTTCTTCAATTTGGAAAGAAGTGTTGAAAGAAAAAAGGAGCAGAGGATTTTCTCAGCAGTATCAGGATCAGGGTTTCTCCCAACACTTGCATGGTCTACTGAGACAGGTTCCTTCTTAATTTCCATTCCAGAGGTCAACAGGTGGAAGATGACATCTCTCAGTGGGAAAACCTGCTCTGAGACACTCCTTCTAAATGGTTTGAAAGGGTGTGGTTGTATGTGCAAGTCCCAGCAAGTCCCAAGCACTTCTTTATCTGGCTGGAATCCCTCTTGAAGTCTTCAGTAGCAAGGCAATGCTCTGCCTGAGAGGGAGCAGGCAGAGAACACAGTATTCACAGTATTTAGAATTTTTTCAGGTCTGCGGACAAGATAAATTATTGCACTAGGGACCAAAGAAATGCAAGGGAAAAAGAAACACAAATTAAATAGTCAAGAGACTCTGGTTTCATGTTTAGTCTTTAAACTTGTCAGGATGTCCTGTGAGCTCATTATGTCTCCAGTGGTGTTTCCCATTATATCACACTTCAGTCTAATAAAATAGAAAGTGTATATAATTCTCAGGACACTTTAAGGGACCTAAACCTGTACTTTTTCTCTCTATTTTTCTTTTGGGCAGGCTTAGTGAATAAATTGTGAGAAGAAATATTTCCTTCTGAGCCCCTTGTTTTGTACTAGCAAGAGAAGGTGGCTTCCTTTACTGCTCAACAAAGGGCGGCTCTGCAGTGAAGTGTGTGTCTTGACAAATCAAAAATATGCCCTGGCAAGGAATTGCTCCTAGGAGATGGGTGTAGAGGCCCTTAAGAAATACACGTGTTAGGAAGACATTCCCGTTGCCACATGGACCTAGGGGCATAATGGCAGCTGGAGTCAGTGGCTACATTACGCAGGATGTTTGAAAGAGCAACATCTCAAGGATGAACATAGGAAGAAAGCTTGGACTGTGAAAATCATTTTGTCCAACAGATGAAGCCCTAAAATGTTACTGGAGCATCTGAAAAAGGAAGATAGTCTCTAAAATCAGGAGAGAGAAGTGTTTTCCCAACCCACAGCAAAGCAAAAGTTTTTTTCTGACCCACACTTGTCTTCCTGAAGTAGGCAGTCTGAAACCTTGTGCACATGGCTTCTAAAAGCCCTGGAAACTCAGTTCCTGCTAGTTTGTGGAGACGAAACAGAGCATTAATTTGGTAGCCTTTAAGAGTCTGGCATGGTGTCAAAGATGATCTTCAGTGTGTTATGAGGGAAAATTTGTGTTTGCTGTGATCTAATCTCTTTTGCTCAACAGTCCAGTGATGTCATTTAAGAGATGAGAGGAAATGAAGAATGTTTGGTCTTTGTGCTGGTTTTGTCTGGTGTAGAGTTAATTTTCTTCTCAATAGGTAATGTGGGTCTGTGTTTTGGATTTGTTCTGGAAACAGCACTGAAAATTCAGGGATGCTTTAGTTATCGTTGAGCTGTTCTTACACAGAGTCAGGGTGTTTTCTGCTTCTCAGACTGCTCCACCAGCGAGGAGGCTGGGGGTGCGCAAGGAGTTGGGAAGGCACAAGGCCAGGATAGCTGGCCCCAGCTGACCAAAGGGATGTTCCAGACCATATGGCATTGTGCTCAACACATAAATCTGGGAGAAGAAGAAGGAAGGGTTGGATGTTTGGAGTGATGACTTTTGCCTTCCCAAGTCACCATTACCCATGATGGAGCCCTGCTTTCCTGGGGAAGGCTGAACACCTGCCCATGGGAAGTGAATGAATTCCTTGTTTTGTTTTGTTTTGTTCGTATGCGCATGGCTTTTGCTTTCCCTATTAAACTGTCTTTATATCAACCCACAAGTTTTCTCACTTTTGCCTTCCTGATTCTCTCCCCCATCCCACTGTAGGGGATTGAAGGAGTGACTCTGTCTGGCTGAGTTGCCAGCTAGTGTTGAACCATTACAGTCTCAGATCCAAAAAGATATTTAATCTAAGAATGGGGAGGACAAGCCATTTTTGGACAAGGGTCCAAAAATGTTATGTATGGGTTTTGCATATTCCGGTTTTCAAAAGGACATCATTTTACATATTAACAGTTTGAGATTTTAAATCTCCTCCAAAAATCCTTGCTTCCGTGTAGTATTTGAATGGTTCCTGTTGATGTTTCACATCAGTAGAAAACTGGTCTTTGGAGAAAGTAGAAGCATCTGGATATGGAACAGTATTAAATATACAGTATAGCAGAAGCTGGGTGCACTCTGCTTATTTTCAGTGCTGCTCCATTTCATTTGAGACCATGTACTTAGCTGAGTCTGGAAATCTGTTTTCTGGGGGCTGCACAAGCACCAGACTCCTGTTCTGAATGGCTGCTAGACCTCAATCTTTCTGTCTAAAAAAAGTTTGAGACAAACAGGGAGGGAAAAGACCCATTTCAGAGATGTGCAGAGCTGGGCAAGTCTGAGCCTTATTATGGTGATTTGCCAGCTTGGCCATGCTGCTTCCTCAAACTACCCAGGGAGCAGGGCAGTTACCAGCCTCTGCCAGGGTACATATGCTGCAGCTGCACACAGAAGTGCAACAAGGCAGGCAGCAGGCAGCAGACAGGGTGAAAACAGCAGTGCTTAATTTGAACTGACAGCACTTGATGCAACACATCAGGAGCTGTAAAGGGACAGGAGGCATTTCTCTTTAGCTGGACTGCTGATGTCAACTTGGATAGCAGATGCTCCAGCTAGATTACAGAGGCAGGATAGAAAAGGTATTGCTTTCTCACAATATCTACTTGCTAATTCTACTGTTTTCCTCTAGCCTTCTCAGCTTTCTCTTACACTACACTGAGACCTCTGTGATTTTCATATGGAAAAAGTGAAAGTGTACAGTCCTAGTTCTGCATCACTTTTCCTACAGAGGGGCAGGATTGGCAAGAAATAGCGATTAAATATTTGCACTTTCTCACTTTCCATTTATTTCAGGGATCAGCCCACACCTGCACACAGGCACATGTTGAAAGCCAAAGCTGGATGTCCAGTACTCAAGGTTCATACCATCCTTTAATTGTGCCTTGTGCAGTCGTACTCAATGGTATGATGCAGAATCATTTTGTCGGGAACACAGCAGTGGCAATCCTATAAAACCATTGGCAGGAATGCATAATTTGGAGCCCTGCATAAACCCTGCATCCCACAGAAATCTAAATCTGACCTGTACAGTGTAAGGAATTGCTATACTTTCAATAAACTGAAGCAACTGGAGAAGGCTCAAGTGTTGACCTTCCTCTATTTTGGACCCCTGCTGCCCCAACTCAAGGAATTCTATCCTGAGCCTGCCAATTAATACATATTCATACTGCTTATTGAAAGAGACAATGCCCTGACTATTAAATCTCATACTCGCTGATGGGTTTGATGTTGTTGCTGCGGCTGTTAAGCAAAATGTGTAATTTTTAGTTTCTTTTTACTTTGTTCTCTAGGAAGTTGTCTCAGCATGTTCAAGTTGCTTTTGGTATCATGGGTTGACCAATCTCTGTGCATTACTATTATTCCAGTACAGCCTGGAGAAAAACTTGGGGTGCCAAGTAGAAGGCACAGTGTGTGCATATTATCTCTTTCTCTGCAGTGCTTTGTTCTTGCAAACTTGCTCTTGCAAAACACAACATGGAGAATGACAGGAGAAAGTGAGACCAAGAATTCAGAGGTGTGGAAATTACCAGTCAGCTGAGAGTTTGTTCCTGTTCTTGGTGTTTTGGATGGCTGTTGGTTTTGGTTTTTGTTTTGATCCGTGAAGACTGTAGTAAACGAGCAAGAGGCAGTTCCTTTGTTTCACTCAGTATGCAGCTATTGGTATGAAATGCTGCCATTCCCTGAGCATCCCGGCTGAACAAAAACCTTTGGAGCAAAGTGCTTAGAAAGGGCAAACAAGAAGCGTGGGCTTGGGGTGGGGATGTGCGTGTGAAAACTGGTGTTTAATTTACACTGATATTTCTTCTGCCACCTAGAAAAGAGTTAAACGGCAGAATCACCTAATCGATCCGCTTTTTCCTCCCGAGGTTGTTCCTTAGAATGAGAAATGCTTTCCTGTCCGCTTTTGAAAGAAACAACTTCAAAACCTCTGTGGCGGGGATGGCATCATGCTCTGCACAGCCCGGGTTCAGCAGGACCGAGATGCAGCCACCAGCAGCAAGACAAAGGCAGAGATAATGAAAATGGGAACTAACCCAAAGAATTAAGGGGACCGAGCAGCATCTGATGAGAGCTGAAAGGAAAACCCGGCTGGTGTTTCCGAGCACTGTTTGGTCGTCTCCACTGCAAGTGACCGGTTCCATTGCAGGATGCCAGGAGGTGAGGACGGGACGAGCAGGTCCCTCCGCAGAAGGTCCCGTATCAGTCACAGTATATAGTGCTTCTGGCCAGCTACAGGAGGGGAAGCGACATAAATGGAGCTTTCTCTTCCCCTCCAGCAGAATTTTGCAGAGAGATTGGAAGTGGAGGGAAGGAGTTAATCTCTGTGCAGTCAGACTGTGCCTCCTCCCCGCTCTTTTCTCCTCGACTCCTCTGTTGTTGCTGCACTGTAGTGCTCGGGCTGAGCTGCCGATGGAGCAGCTCCCTCATTGCACTGCCCAGGCACAAACACCACCTGCTCCAAAACTCAGGCGATTTACTTTTTAAATTAAAAAAGAAAACAAAAAGCAACCAACCAACCAAAAAAAAAAAAAAAAAAAAAAAAACAACCAAAAACAAACCCACCACAAATCATAAAAGGACTTATTTAATGTATGCTAGCAGTTTGCTTTCCTCTTCCCTTAGGATTCAGCTTTTTAAGTCTCTGTGGCAAAGCTTCAGCCATTGCTTTCTTGAAAGCACTCCCAGACACTGTAATTCTGCTGCTTCTGTGCATTCCTAAGCAACAGCCGCCACCACTGTCAGCTCTGCCATGAGGATCATCCTGCCTTCCCACTACTTCTTCTTTTATAAGCTCTGCTGCTTTCAGAGATCTGTGTGATTATTCCCATGGGGCTACTGCACAGTTACCAACTTAAATCAGAAGGGATCACTATTATTTCCTAACTCCACCCTTCCCATCAAACAGAGGGCACAAATCTTCTTGCTGGAAGTCTTGAGTCGGATCTTGTAACTTTTGGCTGAAGAATAGAATTGCCTAGATACCTGTCTCCACCAAGAGAGGATGGCAGAGCAAATTTTGGATCATATCAGCAGTTTGTTTTCCCTAGAATCCTATTTTCTTAGGTGCTAAAATAATTAACACTTCAAAGGCAAATGATACAACATTTTACTTGCAAAATTGTAGATAGGGTGTGGATCATAATACTTTTGGATTCTGACATGAGCTATTTCCTGACAAGAAACAGGAATGGTACTGCATAAAGTAGGATCTCAGTATAGAAATTTGGAAGTTGCTGAAGTCCATCATGCCAGTGTACACATTATTATCTATCCTTACTTTGTGCAGACTTACCCACAAAATCTGAGCTAAGCAGTAACCCCTCACTCCCTTGAAAGGGGCAGGGAGGATGTTTTCATCCATTTTCACATCTAGGGTATGCTGCACCTGGAACTCCCTGTTTTCCAGTATGACCATGGGCGTACACAGTAGCCTGCACTGCGCTTTTCATGTAAGAGAACTCACCTCCTCACCACTTGGCCCTGTGTTGGTGACAAGGTCTGAGGTTTTATTTTAATATTTAAACTGGAAAAGCATTAGTCTTTCAAGAATCTCCGAACATCAGCAATTCTAAACTCTACTTAGGATTTTTTATGACACATCTTGATTGCAATGTAGTCTTTTGGAGTTTATCTCAGTGATGTGTGCAAGTTGAAAATCTTCCCAAGTACAAGCATGCGCGGTCTCACTTGGCATGAGGGATATCTGCTTGTGCCTGCGGGGCAAATTACTGAAGTGAATTTGGCCCAGAGGCATAAACCAGCCTCCTGCTTCCCTTGCACAGTATCAGAAATATAATCACGTAGCACTGTTCCTAGAACACTCCCAGACAACACAAGCTCTGCCAATGTGATCCCAGTTTTAACTGAATTGTGAAACCAAAGAGCTGTTGACTGACACAGAGAGTGGTGATAGTACCAAAACCTTGTAGAAGGCTTATTGACTTTCTCTGCACCATTTTATTTTCAATTACAGAATCAATCTAATCTGGAAACCTACTGTAGGGAAATAGTCTATTCATTGACAAAATCAAAGCGTTGACTAATATGATTTTAGTTTTTGGACTAGCAATGAACTTCTCTATTTAACACTGGTTTAGTTTTACCTTTTGAAAACCAGCCATGCTGGCCTCTTGCTTTTCAGGAGCAGGGACCCAAAGCTTGAGTCTTCTTTAGAAAGAAGAAAAAGAAACATTTTTCCTTAAGAGGAAAGGGAATAGTATTTTTTGATGACGCTTGAAGTCATATTGCATCACTTGCAAAGCATGATGGAAAGGGATATGTGACTCACTCCCTTTTTTCAGGGCCCTCAGACACAAAATATTCATCTCATGTTATAACACCCTTTGCAAAGAGGTGTTCCTTATAAAGAAGCTGATGAGGTGAAGTTGGTAATTCCCACAGGTAAACTCCCCTTACCTGTGGGAGGGAATGCCATGGTTTGTGCCAAACCTCAGTGAGTTCAGTGACCCTTGGGATGAGGTGGGAAATGTGTGCTTACTTCAGCACTCATTGAAACGCAGCCCATCCCTCTAGCTTCAAGGAATCGTAGAGGACTGGGTCCCTGGAAAGTGAGCTATCCATGGACAGGCAGCATAAATGTCATCAGGCATGAGCTCAGCCTCCACACAGTAGCAGTGATCCTTCCTGAGCTGACAAGTTGTTGGGTTTCCATGGCAGTTTAAGGCATGCTCAGATTTCCACTCAAGCCTTAAAACCTTGCCTTGAAAATCTTAGAATCTGAATCCATGGATTGGCTCTGTCACTTCTCATCATTAACAGGAAGACAAAAGAATCACATTCCCATTTTCCCTAGCCCAAAAGGCTGCCAAAAAAAGGTTTCTCAGGGAACAGGGGACAATCTGAATCATAGTTCTTGTTGGCCACAGAGAATTTCTAGCAGACAAGGGGGAAGCCAAGGTTAAAAGGCAGATTGACATAGTTTGATCCCTTATTGCTCTCAAGTGCAGGCTGTGCAACAATTAATATGTGCTTTGGGCTCCATTTTATACCAATGATCTCCACCAGTAACACAAACCTTATCATTAGGTATGGGTATCTTATTGTCCCTCCTCCCTGTTCTGCTGCTGGTGGTTTTTGAGTCTTCCTTGGTTAATGAAGCCATTACATTTCTGAAATTTTGTCTCCAAAAGTGAATTCCATCCAGAGGGACTACAGCAGATTTGGTTCTGTGGTAGCCCCAGTGCACTTTTATGACTGTCCCAATGGCTGGGGAAAGGAGGTAAAGGACTGGGTGTTTTGCATTTGTTTCTGCAGAGCTGTTAAATTTCTCAACAACATTCTTAAACTAAGACCTAATTCAGTTTGCACGTGGTATCCAAGGGAAAGGCATTTGGGGCATTTCCAAATACTAAGGCTATAAATTTTATCACAGAGCACACGAACATAGGAGGAAGGGAGAAAAGGTGGGGCTGCTGCTCTGTTGCTTTTGTTGATGTCTTTATCTGGACACAATAACCAGAATGGTGCTGATCCTTTGCTTTGAGCTGTGAATGAGGAGTGTATTTGTGTATTTGTCTGTCTGGCAGCACATGCCAGTTTAGAGGTAAGAAACTGTGGCAGGGGGGATGCAAAATAAGCCATGGAGCTGGTCAGTGCAAAAGTCCAGGTGTCTAGTTTTCTGAAGCCAGAGAGGTTAGTAATGCTGCCTGATGAAAATCCCCTGCTCTGAAGGATAGCCATGGGGGGTTCTCATGGATCACAGTACAATCTGGTGTCCAGAAACACCCTGCTACTAGAGTAGCTCCAGGGTCTAATCATCACGGATATCCCACATGAGGTCCTGACCCATGTTTGCCCACACAGGTTTTAGACAGCACTAACTCTGAATGTGTGGCTGCTGGATGGGACTGTCCATTGCCCAAAATGCAGGCAAGGGAGTGTATACCTGCCCCTTGTTCACAGACAAACATTTCAGCTTCAGTTACGAGTAAAGGGGACTTTGAACTGAGACATGAGTCCATGAACTAGAGCACCTGGCAGCTTCTCTCATTCTGCCAACTGTGCTGCAAGGTGTGCTCCTGCTGCAGCAGTCCTAGCAGAAACCTAAGGATGGTGGTATAGTAGGCTGCCCCAGGAAGAATTCGTGAATTTTGCCCACCTGAGTCCATAAACTTGCCTCTGTAAAATTGCTACAGTGGTTTTAATCATTCTGTTTCAATCAATATTTAGAAATTAGGCTGGGGAGACTTATTCTTGTAGATACAGCTCACACCTCTATGTTCTGCAGCATATTAGAAAGGGAAGATGCCCCTTTATCCTATCTCAGAAGGATGTTTTTATTACTGTGAGATAGTCTGAAGATGACAGTAGCTACATAAATGAGAGGATATGGACCTTGCGTTCATGTATGTCTATGTACATCACAGAATCACAGAATATATCAAGTTGGAAGGGCACCACAAGGATCATCGAGTCCAACTCCTGGCCCTGCACAGGACACCTGAAGAATCCCACCATGTGCCTGAGAGCATTGTCCAAACACTTCTTGAACTCTGTCAGGCTTGGTGCTGTGACCACTGCCCTGGGGAGCCTGTTCCAGTGCCCAGCCACCCTCTGGGTGAAGAACCTTTCTCTAATATCCAACCTTAACTTCCCCTGACATAACTTCGTGCCATTCCCTCATGTCCTGTCACTGTCACCAGAGTGAAGGGATCAGAGTCTGCCCTTCCTCTTCCCCTCATGAGGAAGCTGTAACTGCAATGAGGTCTCCCCTCGGTCTCCTCCAGGCTGAACAGACCAAGTGCCCTCAGCCCCTCCTCATGTGGCTTCCCCTCAAGGTACTTCACCATCCTCATGATCCTCCTTTGGACACTCTCTAACAGCTTTATGTCCCTTTTATATTGTGGCTCCCAAAACTGCCCCAGCACTCGAGGTGAGGCCGCCCCAGTGCAGAGCAGAGCGGGTCAATCCCCTCCCTTGCCCGGCTGGCCATGCTGTGCCTGATGTACCCCGGGGCACGGGTGGCCCTCCTGGCTGCCAGGGCACTGATGGCTCAGATTCAACTTGCCAGTGAGCAGGACCCCCAGGTCCCTTTCCACAGTGCTGCTTTCCAGCATCGCATTCCCCAGTCTGTGCATCCAGGATTGCTCATATATATATATGTGTGTGTATATAAGAAGCGTTAAATGTAGATCTTATTTGCCACAGACTGATCTAGAAGCATTTTGGAAATTGGAAGTGCTCCACCCCCCCTTCCTCCTACACACATATTTACATATGCCCTGGCAATGGTGTTCTTTGGACCCTCAATGTTACACACAGGTTTGTAAATGGGGAATTGAAGATGCCAGAGCAGGAGAGACAGTAGGAAATAGAAGCCAACCTCTAGAGGGGGACTGATCACAACCCAGGGACAATCCTCTCCACTGCTAAGAGTGGCATGAGATCTCCAGTAACCCCACAGTTCATCCAGTTCAGCATGACTAAAAGATTGGCCTCATTGTTTAACTTGGTGTCATTTGGGTTGAAGCCACATGGAGAGTGAAGTTCACAGGGTATGGAAACATAGGCTGAGCCCAAAAAATAACCTGTTGCCACAAAACCCATCTGGCCCCTCAGCAGTTGAGTTTTGTGTAAGTTAGCACCCCTGCTACCCCTCCTGAGGACACAGGATTCTGTGTGACCAGAGCACAGCCAGCAGTAGCACGGCTGCAGGCCAGGAGTGAGGGGAGGAAGGCTAGTTCTTCAGCTCTGAGCTTTGTTGACACAGGCTTGTATTTTACCAAGACTGGTGTTTGGACACTAACAGGCTAAAGGAGAGGCAGGGCTAGTTTGACAGATCCACACTTGTGTTACAATGAAATTCCTGGAGCAGTGAAAATTTTCAGCCATGTGGAAATCTTTTGATGTTGCAAACTGTGTTCAGAATGGCAGCGCTTCTTCCTGGAGCATTTCATCATGAATATGTGGATATTGACTTTAAGCAGAGACAGGATGGCGCTGGGTGAAGGTTTTATGCATGGAACACTCTGACAGACCTATTTGATGCAACAAAGGTAGGGAAAACTCTCAAAGCTGGAAGATTTTTTTCTTCTCTCTTGTGTATAAGGGGTGTATAGTCAATGGATGTGTCACTGAGTGAAGTCAGATTCATATCAAAGAGATGAACTAGCTGAGCACAATATTGCAAGGGCCAGTCCCAATAGCCAATCTGAAAAGGTAGAATTGCTGTCATTCAGTAATAACTGTTTCTTCAAGTGTGAACTATCAGTTCAGAATTTCATTATCAAGTACTGCTGAAAAATGCATATGTTTTTATTTGGTTATACAGCAATCTGGAGCTACATGAGGAGAGCAGAATTACAGTGGCATATACATTATGAAGCTACAAGTGTTATTCCATTACTGGAAATCTCTAATGTCACACAAGTTTGGATTACTGTACTTAATCTTAAATCCTGTAAGATTCAGATTGGAATTGAGCTTTTGGGGTCAAATTGGGGTGAATCCAAGCAAAACTTTCAAATTTTTCATTACTTCCGCCTGAAGTTACCACTCCAGTCAAGCCAAAAGCTTCTGAAAGTGAGCAGGTTTCAGATAATCCAGTGAAACGGTGTTTGCACTGAAACCTGAAACTTAATGAGATGCACATGTTTGATGACAAGTTCTGCAGAGATCCAGCTGTGGCATATGAGTAAGGCTTCAAGTGTGTCTCTCAGCACACCAGGCTGCTAAATGTCAAACAAAAGAGCACAGGGACAGAGCATGGTGACAGCCCACATCAAGGGAAGAGCAGATTAAAAAAAAAATCTTATTCCATGCATTATTTTCATTTGTCATGAAGGATTTATTGTGAAACCTGTCTTGCTCATCAAGAAAACAGCAAGATAAAATGTGAGAGACCTGGAAAGAGAGGTAATATTGAAAGGTGCTCTTGAGCTTGAGCAGCCTAGAGAATCATGGGACACACAAAATATGTGTGGTTATGTCAAATGGAAACTAAAAGTTTCTGGGAGAATGATCTGGAGGAGTAGGAAAGACTGCTCAACAGTGCAGACCCAGGTGTGTGACATGAGACCATCATGCTGTGTGGAGTGTGGGAGTAAGGCAGGACATTTTGTGAAAAGTCTGAAAGTGCTAAAGTATTCTTGCCAAAAGGAAAAAAACAAAGTCATTTACTGTGGAAGAGCTGAAGGTGACAGCAAAGGGAAAACAATACAGAGTTGTTCAGGACTTAGAGGCTATTTCTATCATTAAGGGATATTAAAAAGTTTACTGACCAGATAGATGCTAGATGCTCTGTCTTTCCTAAAAGTGTTGAAAAGATCACTCAGTGCTCATAGCTGTCTTTATTAGAAAAAAGTTAACAGAATGAAACTTGATGGAGGGCAGAAATGTGAGAAGCAGAAAACAGTATCAGTGGTGTGGCAATCAGTGCAAATGATGCAAGAAATATGTGGAACTTGTAACAGACCCAGGTCACTGTTAAAACATTTACAAAATGCAGGAAAGCTGTACACAGAGAGCAAGGAAAGAGATTCCTATGTAATGAAAGATGTTTTTAGGATTGTAACACGGTGCATCAAACTGGAAAAGGGTTTTTCAATTAAGAGTCGCAAACACTCCATCACTGGCAATATCATGGTCAATGTGAGGTGTATGTCCAAATGGAAAGGTTAAAAACCCAGCTGCAATGAACTGCTGTTTGGAAGAACAGTGCCTGAGCTGGCAGAGCATGCCCTGACAAAAGGGAAAGGTTAGAAAGTTAAGATGTAAGTCATCTAGTGTGGTGATGTAAGTCACCTAACTATGCATGACAGTACATGCTCCATCTGTCAATACACAATCCTATTGTCTGGGTCAGACATTTCACATCCATGATAAGGCCACTGTATCTCTGTTCCTCTGGCCATATGGGTCTGGAGTGTGAATTGGGTAGAAAAAAATGGCTGCAGGCTTGCTCCAGGTTAAGGAAAGACACAAAGCTTTACACCTTAATCTTTCATTTTTCTACTGTAAAAATGAGGTCTCACTGAGAGGCTTTTGACAGGTGCACAAACCCTCAAGGAAGGCCAAGGGGCACTGATCCTGCTTTCCCCATTCATGATCAGAGACTGTTCCTCTGTCTAATTGTTGAGATTGAGCACAACACTAAACTGGCAGCCAAAATATCCTGTGATAGCCCTGATTGCTCTGGTCATGTGATGAGAAATTTCTGGACTGAACAGCAGAAGAGCAGTGACTACATCCAGAAGGAAGAAGCAGAGAAGTTCTGATTTAGACATAGATCAATGAAGGCACAACACAAATGCAAGAAAAGGAGTCAAGCATGGACTAGCCCAGAGGAGCAGAGATGGTCAGGAAAAAGGACTGAGATTGCTCAGTGAACAATTTTCAATTTCAGGGAGAAAGATAGAATTCAAATATTTTGTGAGGATGTGACCAAGCTGTGGCTGTATCTTGTGAAAGGCCATGGGATGGGACTGGAGTGGATGACACTTGACTGATGGAGGAGATGTAGGAGATGTTGAGACAGATATCACCAGGTCAGCCAGGAGTAGGTGTGTCAGAACCTATCTTCCTGAGACAACCTATGTGCCCAGCCTATCCCTAGCAGTCACATCCAACATTGGAAATGATAGATACTGTCAACAGACATATGGATATCAGCTGGCTGATGTGGCTCCTTGCATCTTGCTCAGAGTCATAAAAAAGGTGAAAAAATGAACTCTACACAATATGAGTGCATGCCCAGGACAAGGAAATTGAGATCAGAATCAGAAGTTGGAAATTATTCACAGAATTATTTTGTTGTTAGTTCCAAAGCTGAACAATCTGTTGCTAGTATGGATTTATCTAAAAAAAGTTACATAACAGGAGATTAGTAAGACTGACTGAAATTCCAGAAAGTGCCATACTTACCATGATTTTCAAGCAACCTGAAGGCTTATGACATTTTGTCTGTTACAGGTTGCTATCTTTACAGGTTTTTAAGTAAGAAAGGAAATTTGAAATGGGTTCTAAAAAGTGGTATGGTTTGATACAGAACAGTAGTTCTTAATCCGTTGTCTATGAGACATCAGGAGGTAGGCTGCAAAGCATTATCAGCTTATTTTCTTTGAAACCCACGCACACATATTCCCACTTATTCGGACTGGGAAAACCACCTAGAATTTAGAAACATCCTACAATATAGCTCAAGGACTCATTTATTTTAGAAGAAAGCACTGTGCCTATAATAGCCCATTCAACTATTTTTGTAACAATTGCACCCACTGTACTTAAAATTACTTTGTTTTCATATGACCTGGCACAATGACAAAAACCGATGACACATGAGCACAATGGCAAGTGCTTGTCCCAAGAACCTCAAGTATTGTGTTATACACCTCAAGGGTGGGTGGGGAATCTGATTTGAGGGAGGAGGTTTTGCATACTGACAGGACAGCGTGGGATTGAAAATCTGGTAAAACCTGGTTGCTGGCAAGGGAAGACTGGGAAGGTACAGAACACATTTCAAGTTTTAAGTACAAAATTGGTGGAAGTTTTTGTTAGTTTATTTTGTACGCAATTTCCATTTTTAGTTAAAGGTTCATCTGAGATCAGTCTTGTCTATCAAGCAAACACCACTTGTGACATTTCAATGTCACAATGTTGGGGTCTGTGCACCATGAAATAGTGCTAATGACATTAAAAGAGCCTGGCAGGACTCACTTGGCTCTCTGTGGTGAAATTCTCTGCATTTTTATGTTCTCTGCTTGGAACACTGGCCCACTGAGCAGTTGAATGATGTCAGATTTCCTGTGTAGGACTTTACCTTTGTAAAGTTTTGTGTTGTTATGGCTGTTAACACACCAAGCTGCAGAAAAACAATGCTTCTCATCCAAAGAGCTGAATTAAGGGTCCTTGAACTCATGACTCTTGAGCAGCTGAATGATTTTTGGTTATATCTTTATACCTTGTGAACAGCAGAGTGGAAGTTAACAGGATGAAGTTAACTTGCTTTCTGGTTCTCAGGGGAGCCAGGGTGTGAGGCACACTTCACTGCTACTGGTAAAACTTGCACAGATTTTTTTCATAAAAAGAATTGCAGAAGCAATAGCAACATGGCTATTACACACATATTTTGCACTTTTCAGAAAAAAGAGGGGGCTTCTGTACTAAATAAGAGAACCTAATTATGAAGTACCAATAGTAAATATTAAAAGATAAAGACTTGATCATGTAAATGGGGTGTGTGTGTGTGTGTTTGAATTTCTGTGAAGATCACTGGAAGAAAATTATTATACGTCCCTAAATCAGGATCCTTTAGGCCTATCTCAGATCAGTGAGCCATAAGCCTGCTGAACAGTGTGTCTTCCTCTGTCTGCTCTGTGCATCCCTGTATGCTTCTGAGACAAAAAGGTGTGCCTCTTTTTGTCCAAAGCTTGGAGCTCCTTTCAGTTAGCAGCACCAGATGTGGGTCATTTCTCTGTCTAAGGGCAGGAGGAGCTACAAGGGGGGGGTTGAGACAGATTCAGGGGGCAGGAATCCACACTAGACACAAGAAGCATCTTGTTTAGTGCTTTGTTACAGAAAAAACTCTGGCATGAGAGATGCATGGGTGGAGTTGCAAGCCCTTCCTCTGCTGGAAACAGCATCTGGTCATAGCTCTAACACACCCTTCCTCCTGCCCTCGGTGCCCGGCAGTGTGGGGACACAAGGGGGCTGCTGCTGCAGGAGAGAGCAGTCTCTTAATGGTGCTTCTGCAGGGAGTTTTCCTTCAAAGGGGAGCCCGTGCTTGTCTTTGCTGGGTGTTTTAGGGATTTCTTTGCGTAGACTTAACAAACATGAGCGTGTGATTTGGTTCTGCCAGGATGGGCGAAGTTGCCCAGGACTGTGTCAGGAAAATGAATTGTCTGCTAAAAGTGGGCAGCGTGTCCTGCAGCTTTCCCTGGAGCCTCTGGGCCTGGCCTTGGTGGTGAGGAGACTATGGCCAGCCAGATATGGGGTAGGGGAGGTGCTACAGACTTGGCTGAGTTGCTCTTGAGTTGACAGTTCCTACTGCTCCTGTTTAAACAAGCATGCTTTAGAAATTGCAGTGCTGTTACCTCGCTTGTGAATCTCCTAAAAGGCAAACAGGCTTGATAGCAAATGGGACCAAGAAATAAATGGACTTGTACTGTGTGACTTCATGTGGTGACCAGTGACAGGACCAAAGGGAATGGCACAAAGTGTCAGGGGAGGGTTAGGTTGGATATTAGAGAAAAGTTCTTCACCCAGAGGGTGGCTGGGCACTGGAACAGGCTCCCCAGGGAAGTGGTCACAGCACCAGCCTGACAGAGTTCAAGAAGTGTTTGGACAATGCTCTCGGGCACGGGGTGTGACTCTCGGGGATGGGGCTGTGCAGGGATGGAGTTGGACTTGATGATCCTTGTGGGTCCCATCCGACTCAGAATATTCTGGGATTCTGTAATTCATAAGTCAACAAGACAGGGAGAGGAGAGAAGGTGGAGGAGAAAAAACCACAGCAACTCACAGCTTCATTTCAGACATATTTCCCTCTCTGCTTCAGTGATACAGGTTCCTACTTAAATCAGGGCACTCCCATTTTTCATTCTGAATGAATCACTGCAATTCTGAAACAGAAACAATAAAGTAAGGTCTGTCTATGCCACCCAAATCATTATGACAGCACAGCTGTGGCTAATGATTGCCAGCAGCATTTGCCTTTTGCCCAACCAGGAATCTCTATCTGCCTCTGTAGGAAGTGGCGTGACTCACTTTTTTTCTTCAGACGGAAACATTCCAGTCCTCAGCATAAAGTGAGGAGAGTGATTCTTGATCCCTGGGCAGTAATTTCTAAGGATGCAGGATGCAAAGAGCTATACACAGTTCTGTGAAGGCACACCCCCCACACTCCACTCCCCCTTCCAAGAAGGATTAATTCAGGCTGTAATGAGTATTCACAAGAAGAGGTTACTGAGATGATCAAGGAGTGAAGATGCTATCTTAAGTGCAGAAATCAGAAAGGCTGTGGCTGTTCAGCCAGGTAATCAGGAGTGGAGGAGGAGAGATGATTCCTGTCTGTAAATCCTGCATCTGTGTACACATTAGCTGAGAAGAGAGAAAGTAATGACAGAAGTTGGCACAAAATCTAACACATTTATTTGGGATATATAGGAGTATGTCTAAATTTAAGCAAGAAGTTAGAAGGCTTTTAGCTGTTTCAGGGATGTCTCAGCTGCTGGGCAGCTTTAGAAAAAATGCCTTTGCTTTTCTTCCCAAAGTCTACAACAAAGGCATTATTTGTCTTTCCCTGAGAAGGGAGAGCACGTGTCCTAAAACATTTCCAGCAAAGACATGCACTGGAGCAATTAGTGTTCCCTGACTTCTATTTCTACAAAGTTTCATCTTAGACTGATGGAGCAATTTCATAAATGAAGAAACTTGGTTTTAATCGAGTTTGTTTTCTTCTTGCCTTTTTTCCCCCCAGACTCTCCATTTCTATACAAGTGCTACAGGTCTCTCTTGAGCTTGCAGGGGTGGAGAGTAATTTCTGCCCTTGCTAAATTGCTGTGGCATCAAACAAAGCAGAGGAAAGGAGACCAGAGGAGCTTTTCTGCAGCATCCCTATCATAACTGCTCGGTCATATCACAGGCAATGTGGTTTTATGGACTACAGAAACATCCTTCATGAGTGTAGCATTTCTCCCTGCTTTTGTGTAGTTTAACTGAAGCCTAATGGGAGCATGGATGGGTGCGATGGATTTGCCTGGGAAACTGGGGACAGTGCTTGCAAGCCCAAGCAGTGTTTTCTGTTCTTATGTCCCTTTTCATTCAATGCTGAACAAACTGGTGTCTGAAGAAAGTGCTGTCCTGCTTTTTGGATGGGACGCAGAACGTGAGTAAGGACTCTGTGGTTGCTGAAGTGGCAGAGCTGTGCTGGGAGGGGAAGGGGCACCCATTAATACTGGCTGATATCAATAGCCTGGGGGTGTTTTAATGGAGGATGAAAATGCTGCTGGCATTAGGCTTTGTGGAGGCACATCTTCCATTCATTTTCTGGAATAGGGATAAAGATAGCAGCCCAAATGAAGCCACACGTGGGTAAAGGTGCATTTGCCCAGGAGTAGAAGCTCCTCTGAAAAATGTTTTATTCTGAAAGCCACAATCATGACATAGATTTCAAAAACATCAAGAATCATCTGTGAAGCCTGGGTTGACACACTGTACAGCCCACCTGCCCTGCCAGAGCAGTGCCCACCAGAGACCTCCTGCATGCTCCCAGCTGTCATCCATGGACAGACCCCAGCAGTGTGGCAGACAGCGAGCAGACTCCTGGGCACAGAAATGTCTTTGGTGGACCTGTCCATTCTGCCTATGATGTCACTCAGTGTCCCAACAAACTTGGTGAGCAGCTGGTTTGTGGTGAAGCCCTTTTCTCATAGGGACAATGCTTCTGTACCCATCTCCTTCAGAGAGATGACAACAATGCCAGACAAATTTTGCTCAGGTTATCATTCCTCATTTTTCAACAGCTGAGAGGCAGATAAGCTCACCTATTGTTTTTTAAAAAAATTTGGTTAGAAAAAGGAGGGTTGAAAAGGGAAATATTTTTTTTTTAACCAGGTCTAAAAGTATTAATGATGCTGATGATGACCTGCTGACATCTCATCTGTAAATAACAGCTATAGTATTTGTTAGCAAAGTCAAATTTTATGAGGAGCATCTGAGGGAGCTGAGGTTCTTTAGCCCAGAGAAAAGAAGGCTGGGGGGGAACTCATCACTCTCTGCAACTGCATGAAAGGAGGGTGTAGCTGGGTGGGGGTCAGTCTCTTCTTCCTAGTAACAAGTGATAACACAAGAGTAAATCCAGCCTCGAGTTGTGCCAGGGGTGGTTTAGATTGGATATTAGGAAAAAATACTTCACTGGAAGGGTTATCAAGCATTGGAACAGGCTGCCCAGGGAAGTTGTGGAGTCACCATTCCTGGAGGTATTTAAAAGACATGTACTTGTGGCACTTAGGGACATGGTTTAGTGGTGGACTTGGCAGCATCAGCTTTGAACTTGGTGATCCTAAGGGTCTTTTCCAACCTACACAATTCTGTGATTCTGTGTTTACTGAGATTTAAAATTAACTAGGAGACATCTCTCACAAGGTTGTTAAAGCCTGTGACAACTTTCTGGGAACAGAGAAGTTCCATTTCTAGCATTTCCTCTTTCTAAAATTTATTTTCTTTTTTTGGGGAGCTTTATTCTTTACTGCCAGGGTGGTACTGGTTTAACTACTCTACTTTCCCCCTGGTCCTAACTTTGCCCCCTCCCTCCCCACCTAAGCATCATGGCACTCTGTTGTATTGTGATGTCCCCTTATCCACTTCTGCTGTCCCATTCTGTCACATGAATGGGCTGTTGTGCCACTGCCAAAAGTAAATGCTGTGCTGGCTTTTCCTAAATATGTACGGACTCAGCTGGGTCTCCAAGACTTTTTATAGCCCTCCAGCGCTGTCCTATCTTTGGTAGCATCAGCATTTCCATAGCAACTAACTGTGATGTCAAAGCAACTTGGGTTTATTTGGTGAGAACAGGCAGGAAGCAATGAACCCTTCATAAGCAAAGATCCAATTTTAATTCAAGTGTCTCTCATAGTGTCTGCCACCACCGCTGTTTATGGTTCTAATCCTAATTATCTCCCTGTTACCTTGCTGTCCCCCATCTGTCACACCCACCTGCTGCATGTTCTTTGGTTAGGTCCTGCAGTGTGCCCTTCCTTGCAGCAGTGTGTGTGTATTGTTGAGGAGGAAGGTGTGCTCCATGCAAAGCAAGGAGAAGCACCGACAGGAATGGGAGAGATACGGCAGCAGCATTTATATACAAGCATTTTCTTTTTTCTAAACCAAAACTTAACGTCATTGGTCAACACCAGCCTTTTCCAGTGGTGGACATATTTCCAATGAAATGGGTAGGTTGTAGTGATGTGAACTGAGAATTCTGACTACACGTTCCAGGACCTCTTACAGTCAGTATCCAGGGGGAAGAATCATGCATTGATGTGTTACACTGACAGCTTATAAGGGAACAAAGGGAACAAATGAGCTTCTGAGTCCCAAAGACTGCTTGCTAACCCTATCTTGAAAGAACCCTCAAGACCACAGATTCTGCCTCAGCCTTGTCCACTTGCAGTACTGCCACTTTGCATGTCCTCTACCCAGAGCACAGCAGTGAACAGTGGGGGATTTAACTTTTAATAGGATCTCTCTGTCTTTATCTGCAGTACTGCATATTCCTTGGACCAAAGATTCACGTGATGGAGACTGCCTTGTGGTATTAAGGATTAAGCCTGGAAGAATTTTGATTTGTAGGGCAGACTTCCCCCCCTGCTGAGGGTGGGAGAAACAACACCTTGTGACTTAATGCTGCAAAGAGTAGAATTTATCTACCCAGAGCTTTCCTAGATGTCATCTGTTTTGTGGGACTGATTGTGTTTTTACAGTTTAAGTGAAGATATAAGAGTGATTTTTTCTATCCACAGGAGTGAATGAGGTTTACCCAATGCTGCTTTGGGCAAGGAAGAGTCAGTGTACTCCTCCCTGCCCAACCTGAATCAACAAATAAATGAGTTTACCTCCTCTTTAATTACAGGTAAGTCACCGGCTCATTGGCAGAAGAAAATGCACTGTGGTTTCTCCTGCTTTTAATTCTCCAACATTATTAAACAAATACATACATATAAAACAGAGCTGAGAGAGAAAAATGAACTACTGAGTCCCTGGCCCTGCAGAGGAGACAAGTTCACACAAAACCTCGTCTGCCTTTACTACATGGGAAGACATAGGCAGGGCTCTTACTGATCTATAAATTGCCTCACAGACTTGCTTCTCCCCCCTCTCACAGGCACTGGCTGGTGCCCTGCATCCTCTGGGATCATGTTGTGACCATGGGAGCGCTGGGCCTGGGGCTCCTTGGCCCAGGTGAGGCACAGCGCAGCTCTGTGCAGAAAAGGGACATCTCATCACTCGGTGTCCCAAGGGCAGAAGTGCCTCCTATCCTCTGTACTCATCACAGGGTGACAAGAACATCTGCAGCTCCCACCTCATCTCTGTCTGCTGTGCAGATGAGCTGTTTGCTGTGCTGAGCTGGCTGCTGGCTCCTGGCAAGGCACTGCTGCACACAGCACTGTCCCACCTCACACCCCCAACCTCTACTCGTTCACCTTGGTGCAGCCATTAATCCTGAAACCTAATGATGGCCACAAACCTGGCAGGTATTCAACTAATCATTTAAAAATAAATGCATATAAACTGAGTACCATGATAGTTCCTCCCACAATATAGCCCTCCCTGGTTGCAAAATGCTACGGTTATAGTTGCTCATTCCAGACATACTGCAATTTACTTCAGTTTTGTCACCATTTTTCAAACATTCCATCTGTGACAAAGCTTTTCAACCAGTATGATGACAATAATAATTATTTTAGGGAAAATCAAGCAAGTCAAAACAACAAATACATACTGATACATGTTTTATGACAAAAAATCCTAGCAATATATAGATAATACATCGTGGCTTTAAAAGTTGTGCTGATGGGGTCTTGTCTTGAGACCTTGCTGCCCACCCACTTCCATGCCAACAGAACTGAATAAGCATTTACTATTTCTCAAAATAACACCCAAATGCATTCATCAGAGGACATGTCTTTTGCTTTTCTTTTTTTCCTTCTTGTCTGTAATGCTTCCCAGAATCTGAACTGCAAAGGTCAATCAGCTCAGATAGCAGTGTCTCCTCAGGGAAGATAGCCAGGTAGATCTTCAGTGGGATTTAGAAAAGAAAACACCTGTTGGCACTCAAGCAGCTTTTATTAAACTCCAGCCAGATCTCACCCACTGTGCTGATCTTCACCTGTGACACTACCCACAAGACGAGGTAAATGAATGCCCAAGAAACCTTTATTTCTTCCTGTCTCTAGGTTTGGCATTTCAATGCCAGTAAGAATATTGTTAGAAAGTTGGGGTTTCTTTCTATCATCACAGTGTGATTTCATGCACTCACCAGCACACTCAGGTTTATGAACTTTGTGCAGAACCTGGTCTTTAGCAGCCCCTCCACATTTTGCTCTTTCAGTTAAAAACTTTGAATTAAATATTGACAGTCTTAAGCAATGAGGAAGAGTTAAAAGCTACAGAAATAACCAAGACCTAAGCAAAATCATCTGCTCCTGCTTTTTTGGTTGCACTGTGGTTTTTGCAACTGCTCTGCACTTCATTTTCTGCATGTAGTTTTCTTAGCAGCAGTGTTAACAATTGGCCCAGGTCTAGCATTAACTCATGTTTTGGTTCATATGCAGTGCCAAAAAGGGGGGGAAGATAATCTGCTTATTGGTAAACCAAGATAAAAGAATGCTGAGATTTAATATGCCTAAACTTTATAGTTCTTCCTGTACAAGGATCAGCTAAACCTGACCAATGCTACCTAGTGAACAACCTCCTATTTGTATCATGCTAAGAGTATAATATGGCATTGTTGTATGACCTGCATCTGGCTGATGAGTAGCTGGTTGTTTTATGACTGGCTGCAAATAATCCTGTCCCCTGTATTTGTAGAGATACTGGAATTTAATTATCTACTCAGCAAAATTTTATTTACTTGTTCAGTTAGCAAAACTGATTACAGTTATAAGATTTGATGGCTGTACTGGGTAAAGGCTCCAAGTTTCAGTCCTGAATGTTTGGAAACCTGGAGAGAAAAAGGGGAAAAACATCAATTTGGAAAATGATCCTACTTCTGAGGCCATCTCCATGGCCACATTTACTTCTAGTGGCAGCAGAAAGGCAAGTTACAAAGGTAATATAGGTAAAAGAAGAGAGCTGGTGGTGCCCTGGAGGCTACTAGCAAGAGAGGTATCTATGGCTGCTGCACTTGTTACAGGAAGCTGACTGGGAGAAGGCAGGAGTTAGAACAAATGTCTCCAACATCTTCAAGTATGTGCCATTTGGTGTTACTGCTATCACCCCTTTTCTCAGCTTGTGCCTAAATGTCTGTACAACACAGAACCCAGACACCATTTTTCTATCCTTTCCCTTGAGAATGCTCAGTGCTGCACAGACAGTTGTTCCAAAGAAGCAGTGTAACAAGCACATCTCCCTCTGAATACCCTGCACCTGGAGAGAAACCAAGCCAGACTCTGTTCAGGACGTGTCTGGCACCTGGTTCCTGTGTGGTGTCGATCCTGTGTCCACATTTCCCCTCTGTGGGCTCACAGACACTAACACAAGGTGTCTGGGTGTACAAGTGTAGTCATGCTTCTGTGTCTTGCCTGAGCTGGGGGAAACAAAGACAGTGAGTTGGCAGTAGCCTTGCTCTTTGTCACTCAGTTTGTTCTTCCTGAGGTGGCAGGGACCCTCTCAGACCCTGCTGAGGTGAGGGACAGGGAAGTAAACAGAGCACGTGGAAGAGCTGAGTTTCCACATGTAAAGTGAAGGTGGAAGGTGTGCCTCTCCTCTCGTTTCTAATCCATGAGGGTCCTGTCTTGATAGCACTGCCTTTTTTGGAGGAGGTGAGGCCCTTTATGAAACCTCTTCTGAGAAATTGATCTGCCCATCTGTGAGGGGACAGTGTCAGCCTTGCAGTGAGGAACAAGGTACCTCAGTCACAGAGAGCTGATGTGTGACACCAGAGTGTTTGGATGCTGTTCATGAAGCAAGAAGGTTCATCTGCTTTTGGAGCTGCTTTGTTGCTTTGTTTATTTTAGGGAAACTCAACTTTTTAGTTAAGTTTCCCAAAAATAAGAAGCAGCAGGGGAGGACATACTGTCCTCTGCCTACAACCCTTTTCCAGATGCCAGGATGCCCCAAGGGGCTGAGACACCCAGGAGAACAGGTTCTTCCAGCAAGCTGGGAGAAAAGCATCTTCCTGGTGATTCCAAATGTTAGCATTCAGAAACTGGTCCTGATCTCCCTGCAAGCTCTTTGTGCATGTGCTGTGGGGAGGACTTTCCCTGCTCCCTTCCAGCTTTATAATCCCCTGCCCCTGTTAATAAAAAAGAAGCCACAAGACAGGCAGTTGTTGCACTGAAACACAGCAAAAAACTTCCCCAAAAGACAATATTTATCCAAGGCAATAAGGAGGAGCTTCCTTATTTTGCAGAGCTATCAGTTTTGCACCTCTCCATCTTTTACATTTATTTCCAGGCAGGCTGCACAAGCCAGTGTGACCTGTCATTGTTTGCTTAGAGGGATTGTTTTGCCTTCCAGCAAAAATACCAGTTATTGCTAATTCTCTTTTACTGCTAAGGAGAGAGCTCTGCTTGAGGGAAGCATGGTATTGAAAGCTGTGAGGCTCTCCCATCTCTCTGAGGAGCTTCCTCCACACAGCTGTATAGATACACCATCCTCCTCTTTCCCTGGCTTCCTTTTCTCTGACCCAGAGACTGTTTTATATCCCAAAGAACAGTGGGATGTCACCCATAGATAGGATGTTACCCTACAGATGGCATGTCCTTATAAACCCCCTCCAGACCAGTCTTAGCCCAGGTTTTCCTGCTAAGGTGACCATGGCCTTTGCCCTGGCCTCTCTGCATGAGTAGCACTGTGGTTGACAGGTTTTGGGTGAGTTTTTCCACCACCCCTGAAATAACCCAGTGATCACGTGCTGGAGAATGACAGCAGAATGGCAGTGATGGCAAGACTGATCATGCTGGGTTGGATACAAACACAAGCTGACAGTCCAGCCACAGGATCAGGGCAGGAAGACATGATGGCTGTGGATTTGAGCACTTTGAGGTGTGTGAAAGGCATGAAAGAAAATGGTTACTGACTAGAGATGAGCTAGAAGCTCTGAGTGAGGCCTCCATCTATGTATTACCCACCTTTATTATGGAAGTGCCTGCAGAATTCAACATTGTTTTGTGGGAGTGGAACCAACTAAGGAATCCCACTGTTCCTTCTGGAGCAGGTCAGAGGTCTCTCCTCAGCAACCCATCCTTGGCCATTCATGAAACCTGGGACAAGCCTGTCTTTCATCTCATTTATGCAGGGCTCCCTTAGGATAAAGACAGTTACTGCATTTTCTCACGTTCTAAAGGCATTTCTGTGTATGGGGGAACAAGGGAGGAATCTGCCAGTCTGCATCCACAAGGCTGGGCAAAGGGAGGCACAAGACCTTTTCTTGTTGTCCACTGACTGGGAGGGAAAACCCCAGAGAAATCTCTTCCAGCTGCTTTTGCTCACTCGTGGCTTCTAAGCAAGACATTTTGTTGCTCAGGGCACAAGGGAAGTTGGGTATATTCTCCTTGGAGCCCAACCCCACATCAAGCACAAGGGGTATTTCCCGATACCGTCTTCCTCTTCACAGCTGAATTCAAGGGCAGATCCAGGGCTTTTCTTCAGCCACTGAGGATGTGGCAGGCTGCCTGCCTAGTAAGCCACAAGGTCTCAGGCTGGCTGTCCCTGCTCCAAGCTCTATGGAGCTGCTGACATCCCTGCCTTTTAGATTTTGGAATTAACAGCTCCAATCCACAGATTGTGAATGACTCAAATGCTCTTCATCAGCAGTTGTTGAATCTTTCTCTTTTACTTTCCAGGAAGGGGGGAGAGACTGATTTATTCACTTTGCTGGGGTGGCAGAGGACAGAAACAAACTGTAAAAAGGAACAGCATATTCCAACATTATTCAAATCCTGAGGTTTACTGCATGCAATCTGCCCTTCCAGGATTGCAGCCCTCTCATGAGTGGTATCTTAATTTGCATCCAATTACAAATAAAGTGTGCACCATTTAACTTTCTAAGGGAACTCTGACAAACTGACATGTGAGATGCTCCTCACAGCTTAACCTGGTTGCAGAAAGCTACTGCAACTGTGTGTGTGTGTGTGGTTGTATCATTGCTTTTCATAGAGCTCAGACTGCTCATCTTTGTCACATGTTCCATGCTGCAAACTTCTCAGGGAGATTTTTGTTTTGTTGGAGAGAGTAAAAAGGGGAAAGGAGAGAGCGAGAAGTCCATTTTTTTTAAGGAATGTCATGCAAACCCCCCTCCCTGTGGTGCTGAAGTCCTGAGCAAAGGATTAGTTTTATTACCAGTATTTCCTTTTACTATGATGATGATTAGAGGTATCAACGATTTTACTGGGCATGGTGCAAACATTATAAATTGCCTCTCCCAGCCTCTCAAATTACCAATAATCTAACAGTCTGTCAGCAAATCTGAAACCATCAAGTGGCTGGGAATTTATTACCCCAGAGAGAGACACAGACCACTGATCACCTCCCCCCACATGCTCAAGCCTTTCACTCAGTCCCCTATGCAGTGTCTTCTTTATCCTTTAAGAAAACAGAGCAAACCAAAGGTTTATGCCATGACCCAGGATTCTCTAGGTTCTGAGACTGCAGGGATTGCTGGTAGGGAGCTGAGCCTGGTCTGTGGAAGACTTGCAGCAAGTGGTATTTTGCAGCCAGGCAGCCTTCATTTCTGGGTGGGTGCATCTGTCCAGAGCTGTGTATCCTGCTAGCCCAGCCTTTTTAAAGCCTTTACTAAACAAATTCCAAAGGGATGCTGCCATGACACCACAATCAGCACTGCTAAGATTTTTAAAAAATCACTCCACTTCCATTGTTTGAAGGGTATTTTCTATTTCTGCTATTCTTTTTGCTGAGAGGTGGTGACAGCCATGGAGAGATGCATTTGTAAACATGTATAATTCACTCCTGGCTAAGGCCAAGACAATACCCTTTCCTTATCTCAGACAGCAGTTGAATTAATGGTGATGTCAGTCAATGGACTCTCGACTTTGTTGATTCCTCTCCAGCTCAGTCACCAGCCACCAAGGAGGATATGGGCTTCAAGCTAGTCATGTGGCCAATAGTTTGTACAAAATTTTAGTGTGTCATGCTGATATGATTGGCTTTTGCAAACAGCCAATTTCCCAGTCCTCCAGTAAAAACCCGCACAAGTCTCAGTTCTTTCCCTGCCTTAGATAATCCAAATTTTAGCCTCTGGGGAGCTGGTAGGCCCAAATTCTGGAGTGAATGCTAATTAAACAGCTGTGTTTCAGCCACACAGGACTGGCAACAAAAGGCAACAGCTGTATGAAAATTTTTCCCCCTTCAGTGCTGGTGAGCTGAGCAAAACTTACTGCATCCCCTGTTCTTTCCCTTGTGCCGGTAGTTTGCACCATGTGGGCCTTGGGTTTTGACCATGTTGGAGCACAACAAGTGAGGGGGACTGAACCTACCCTTCTGACAAACAAGAAAAGGTGCATCCTCCTCAAACAACTCTATCCCCCTCCTGAGAGGTCAGCTTCCCGTGGAAAAAGGGGACGTGCTCTTTTGGGTGATGGGGAAGGCTTAAATCAGTTGAGAAAAGGGGGCCTGAAATCTTGTCCTTTTTGGGGGGGGAATGAGAAATTAAGTATTTTCTTCTCAGCTTGGTCTTTTTTCATTACCAATAAAGCCAAGTACCACCTGGCTTTTCCTCTGAAGTTATGCAGAAATGAGTGAGTTAATACCATTGTAACATCACAGATGCCAAGAGAATTCATTTGAAGGGGACTGATGAGAAAAAAAGACACTTAAAATATTTTCTTTTGTCAACACTTAATTCATATTTTCGACAAAGAGCTGGGAGAATAGACTCTGAAATGAGGTCACTAGCCATCCAAACCATGGGGGATCTCCCACCACTCTTGCTGTGCCTGTAAGATCCATGTGCCTTGCTTACTTTGTCATTTTATCTGGCTGTTGCAGCTGGAGCATCTCAGAGAGGTCTGAGGGTGTCACCCTCAAGGATGCCCTAGTGAAGCTCGAGGAGTCAGTTCAAACACCCCCTGGCATTTCTAGCAGCCTATTTGAGTGCAGCAGATACTTTTAGCAAGATTAGACGCTCTGAGGTCAGTCTAAGACATGCAGGGACCTTCTAACAAAACAGCTCTGTAGATGCAGCTGACACCTCAACTCAAAACAAAAAAGCAGTTTTCAGCTTCTGGTAAACACCATCCCTATAGGAGAAAGGCAATTTCATCCTCCTGCCTGGCTGAATGACCTAAGTAAAGCAATCCAGCTCCTGTGAAGTGTCCCTTACCAATACAGAAGTGCCCAGTCCTTCTCCCATAGCGTCCCATTTCTGACTGACAGACAAATCTTGCTGTAGTTTCAGCTGCAGGGCTCTCCTCCCCCCCAGGGGCCTGTTGCCCTCATAAACTACCCTGGCTTTGCTCTTGTGTCCTCGGCTTTCTGGCATGAGATGAAAATGTAAATGGGGCTCCTGGATCCACGGGCAGAGGTTGTGTGGGGGGGTTGGTTGGATCAATTAATGGATGTCACTCTCGACAGCTACCTGAAAGGAGGTTGTAGGGAACTGGGGGTCACTCTCTTCTCCCTGGTAACCAGCAACAGGATGAGAGGAAATGGCCTCGAGTTGTGCAGGGGAGGTTTAAATTAGGTTTTAGGTATTAGGAAAAATTTCTTCACTGAAAGGGGGGTCAGGTGTTGAAAGAGACTGCCCAGGGAAGACTTGGAATCATCATCCCTGGAAGTGTTCAAAAGGTATGTGGATGTGGCAACTGGGGATATGTGGTGATTAGTGGAGAACATGGCAGGTGCTGGGTGAATGGTTGGACTTTACAGTCTTAGATGTCTTCTCCACCCTTACTGCTTCTGTGTCCTCCAGGCCCTGGCACAGCTGCAAAATGAGTCTTGGGAGTCTTGGGTACAGTGAGAGCCTCCAAGTCATCTGTGTCTGGCAATGGGCAATTGCAGACACATGAAGAAGAGCCTAAGAACAGATCAAGCCCAGAGTGTGAGGGTTTTCACAGCCTCCACCAATGTATGGTTTCTGTATTTTATGGTGGCTTTGTCTGCCCTGAATCTGTCCAGCATCCAACACATCCTGCTGTGGGCAGTTCTGCAGTGTCACTACACATCATGGGAAAAGCTCCTGTTCCCCCTGAACATTATGAATTGCTGTCTCTTGCCTTCATTGGAGTTCTCTGAGTTTTTTAATCAGAGGAGGCAGAAGTTAGTTATCTTTGCTAATTTCTTCCATGCCATCTGAACTAATGATTTCATGTCAATGGGCACAGAATGGCTGAAGGCTGCAAACTCTGTGTGCTCTAACATGTCAGCAAACATGCAGTGGATTGGTAGCAGACTCTGTGTCTTCTCTCTGCCTTTGAACAAGTTGATTTTAGCAACTTGATGGCATAGAGGGAAAGGGATGGAGGTACCCAGGCAGAAGCTTCTCCCTAGTCTTGCAACTACTAGACTCTTTCAAGACCTGACAGTACTGTGAAACCATGGCCTTATCCCAGTCTGGCTGGTTGCCAGGCCAGCTAGGCAGATGAAATTTCATTGCCTCTCATTGCCTCTCATTGCTTGCTGTGACCTGATGCTGAAAAATGCACTTTTCCTGTCCATGTTCTTGTGTGCCACCCATCTCCTGAGCTGCCCTATGGAAATTCAGTTTGAGACAGGGAGTGACATTCAGCTGTGCTCGTATCTTCTCCACAAAAACAAGTATTTCTTTACATGTTTTCTTTTTTTAAAAGTCAGGACCTCGGGAAAACAATCCGTCCTGTCCCAAAAATACTGGGATATACAAACACTGAGACCTTGGCCTCAGTGTTAAAGGTCACTGGAATAAGCTGCACCTCTCTGCTCTCTCTCCAACTGCTTATTCTTTCAATTCTACCCTTCAACTCTGAATGTGTCCCTGGATATTATTCCTTCAGACAGCCAGTCCCCAGCAGCTTAGAGCATACTCCTGCCTGCACAAGAGCAGCTGGATCTCCTCCGCATGCCTGCAAGGCTAAAACCCGCTGATTATTTCATGGGAGAAGATGGGAGGGAGAGACCTGGATAGCCAGAGCAGAATAGCTTAACTCCTACACTGCTGGATCTCCTACCCCACTGTTGTGCTGGTGGTCTGGCAGAGTGTGTGCAGGTTGGGACACACCCAGGTGCTGCCTGGATGCCCCCACTTTTGAAAGAATAGTTGGCAGGAGGAAAGGAGGTAAGGTGGTACAAAGCAGCAGGGAGAGAAATGCAGTGTCAAAATAACACAGCACCTGCAGGTTTCCAGGAGAGACAGCAGAGAGGAGCAGGGAGATGCTGCTGCATTTCTTGATGAGGGGAAGCAACACCAGGGCTGGGTATCCTTTCTGAAACAGTCATGTTGTAGTCACTCCAGGCTTTTTCTCACCTGGAAGAATCTTCTACTTTCAGATGCCGCAACATCATTGCTCTTAAAGGGTCAGGCTGGTATTGAGAGTGAGCCAAAGAAGCCATCCTTTGAGAAGGGCCCCTGGGTGCCCTGCAGATGGTGAGGACAACCAGTAGCCTGCAGTGAGTGAGGAGAAGTGGGCAGGTGGTGGCACAGTTCCTTAGAAGAAAAGCCCCTCTGTTCTCTCCCTCAAAGCCTCTTCCAGTAGCTGGAACCTTCAGTCCTCTCCAGAGCTCTGCCTGATCCAGAGGCCTTTGCCAGGCCTGCCTTGCTTTGGTGAGCAGGAAAATCCCTCAGGGAGAATTTGCTCTTTTACTCCTTCAGCTTGGTCGTCTGCTGGGCTTTGTTCCATCCTCAGCCCCAGCCACTATGCAGCTCCAAGTTGGACCCCGTTCCTTCCTTCTCCACCCCTTGCAGCACTACCCTCCAGCTGTGCCTTTGCCAGAGTGCGAATGCAGGCTCTCAAAAATGGCCCTGACGCTTTGCAAGGAGACTCGGGGATTATTTGCAGTGCCCTCCCTGTCCAGATCACTCTGGTTCTTGCTCCCAAATACTCCCGTTTGCTGCTGTTCACCACCACTTGAGTGCAGCTAGGTGTGTGTGGTGAGGCATGTGAGCTCTTACCCAAGTAAGGAAAAGCAGTCCTACACCCTGTTTGCAAATGGGGACCCCTGTGCTTCTCTCCGTCCCCAGGGACAGCCCTACTGCTCCTCCCATACGCGGAGGGAAAGCTGCCTTGCTGGGCACAGCCACGACGCTGCAGGACAGGGGAGGATGAGCTGCAGATCCCTCAGCAGCGTTCCCTCCTCCTCCCCTGCCTGTAGTGCTGGGGAGCAGCATCAGCCTGACAGAGCTCTGAGCCGAGCTGTCACAATGTGAGTGGGAAGTGGCAGCACAAAGGGACTCTCAGTCCGTATGGATCTGCCCACCCTTCTGCCTCCTCGCTCCCTTCATGCCCAGGCTGTGGCTTGCTTCCTGCAGCCATTGGCAGGAGGAAGGTGGAGAGAGAGGGATGCAGAGGGCGCAGTGCCCCACAGTGTGTGTTGGGTGACCCCCACACCCCAAGAGCCTCAGAGCCGCAGCTGCTCCGTGCTGCATGGACCACGAGCATGTTTCATGCGATGGCTCTGGCTTGAAGCCAGTTTGGTATTGGGGTGTGCATGAGGAGAAAGATGTCCTTGGGATAACACCCCACAACGGATGTTACAACGCCACTTGCCCCTCCTAGAAGAGAAGTTTCAGCATGGCTCACTCAGATCTCTCTGCCGTCCACTTCATCCCGAGTTCGCTGCACTTGGTGGAAGCAGTTCAGTCAGCTTTGCATTGGATCTGTGTCAGCAGGGAACAGCAAAGCCTGCCAGCTGAGGTGGGAGATGCCAGCAAACCAGTGGCGCCCTCTCCTGCCTTATCCTTCCTTTTCTGTTTGTAGCCAAGTCCTCCCTGTCTTTACAGGGTTCTGTGGGATAAAATACCGCTGTCTCTCCCCTGCTCCGGGAAAGCAAAACTTAGCGCATCCTCTTAGAGACTTCTTTCACAGCAGTTTGCAAGCCACCACTCTTACGTACGGTTTGGCATCTTTCCCCCTTCTGCCTCTCATTTCCATCTAACACTCTTTTAAATCGTGCAGACTCATTTATTTCCTTTGTCGTGTGTTCCTGACGAGAGATTTCCTGGCTCCTAGTTTGGATTGAGGTCTGAGCAGATCCTGCCCTCGCCTATCCTGCCCCAACAGTCCTGATGGTGGCAGCTGGGCTCTTTCTACCTGCAGCACACCCTGGGCTTTGTTTGCAGCTGCTACCTGGAGCTGCACAAATCCACACTGGTGTGCAGTGGAAAGGGAGAGGTCTAATTCCTTTGGTACCGGGCTTGCAATTCCACCAGTGGGGTCCTGCAGCAATGAATCAGCCTCAGACTGACACAAATGGACCCCTGCCCTGCAAAGTCAGGGGTAAGAAGTGAATGTTCAAGGTGATTTTTAATCTATATAAACACCATTTAAGACTGTATTAATTATTTCACAGCGATTACATTTAAAGGGAAGAGAAGACATTTTGTCATTGACTGTAGTAGTTATAAAATGAGAATATGATGCAGGTTGGGAGGCTGAGGTTGGGGAGCCTGGGGAGCTACCTTTCCACCCAGATCTCATGTATGAATACAGAATGCTCTGCAGTGAAAAAACATGCACGTTACTCTGCATATGATTCCCCTGTAAGGTGCCTCTCTGTTTAGGCAGTTTTCCAGCAGTCAGTTGTCCTTCATAACCTGAGAAGTTAATGCTGCAACCCAAGATGCCCAGAAAGTTGTCTCACATTGTGGCTATTGCCATTAATGAAAACTTCCAGCTTAAGAGGGGGTGTCAGTATCTGTAACATGGTACTAAAGGCAGTGGTTCCAGCAGCAAATGATGAAGCCTAAGAAAACTCTGCGGGCTTGAGATCATGGGAAATACAGGAATCTCTGACCTTGTATAGTCTGCACACTTTTTTTGCCAGCTGATGCTAAATCTACATTTGCTTTGAACAGCAAAGAGGGGAGAGGTTGGCTGGCAAAGGGTGAAGTCAGGATGTCCACTGATCTGTCTGTGTCCTTGCTCTGAAGTTTGACAGTGCTGTTGGAGACCTTCAAGCCATTCTGTTTTCCTTTGGCAGCCACTGCAGTCCAGCCCTGAGGGAGGACCTTGCTAGCTGATTTGGAATGTGGTTTTATTGCACTGATGCTGACTCAGATGGTTTACAAGGGTAAATTCTGAACCTCATCTACCTGCTACTGTTTCCTTAGATGTCTGGGGAGTCAGAGCATGGAAACAGACCATCTGTCATCCCCAAATCAAAAGAAATATCTGAAAAGTTCACTGGAAATAGAAATGTTCATAGGCTAGGGGTCAAATCTGGGACTCTCTTACACTTGAATAACCCCATATGGAATGGTATTGGCAGGAGCCAGCACCCTCTAGGGCATACAGACATGCTGCATTACACATCTGAAATGCATGGCTGTGCATGAAGACTGCCAGAGTCAGGAAGAAACAGCTCCAAAAGAAGCACCCGATTTTGATGTAATATGTACTGCCTTCCATTGGATCAGAAACAAAACCCATGGGAAAGAGGGAGAGCTGTCCATTCAGGCAACCTAGGTTTCTGTGGTAAAATGGTCACTCCTCCTGCCAGTCTTCAGCAAGGGATTAGATATCCTCAGCTAGATGACAACCCCACAACCTGCACCCCAGGGGCACCCACCCAGGACACAAGCTGCAAGGACATAGTATAATTTGGAAATCCCTGTTGGATTTGGGGCTTTTAGCCCTGCTATGTCACTGTGAGCTCAGGCATTGCCAAAGAGTGCCAATATTTTCTAATATAAGTTGTGGATGACCAAGAGGGGGTTAATTACATATCAATTCACTCTGTTCTGCTCGACCATTGAAAGTTGTTGGATACAGAAAGAGCAATAAAAGGCTGAGCTCAGCTGTCACTCGGCGGTGAAGAAGGGCTGGTGCCCTTTGGCAGTGGTAGTGGAACAAATAGGTTGGGAGGAGGTGTTCTACTTGCCCAGTGAGAATCTGGCTGGAGATTCAAGAAGTGGCTTTAAGGTTCAGATTCCTCAAGGGAGAGTAAGGCTGGGGGATGGAGAGAGCGACCATAAGCATAATATACGCTAGTTCAACATTAAACATCTTGAAATACTATGGGTTTGTTTTTTCCTAAAAACAGCACTCTGCTGGTTACTGTAGGCTACAAGGTGTGCTTGTTCTGAGGCTTTTTCTCTGATCCTAAGAATTATAAATCTGTATTACTGCTAGTGGGTGAAAGCTCAGGTATCTAAATCATTATTATGAAACTGGAAATACACAATCTGAAAGCCCTATTTCATGACTGCAAAACAGCCAGAGTTGGCAATGCTGCAGATAACTCAGGTCCAAAGCATCTGAGTTAATTTCCAAAGGTTCCTCTCCTGTATTTCCTCCTCCTAAAGGCTCCTGACTGCTCTGATGAGGGTGATCTTGATTAATAATGCAGAGGTGTGTGAGAAGGCAAAAGCAGCATCAATCCCTAGAGGTAGTTCAATAAAGCAACAAATGGTTTTCTCATGAGGCATGTATTTATCCTGACAGTGCTGTGATGAGACAGATGGAAAGCTAGGTAGGAAGGCTGGTTCTGGTGACTCCTGGAGCAACAGGCATCTTGTATGGGACTCCCTTCTGCCTCATGACAGATTATAGGCTTTGTGTCTCCTCTTCCTCAGCAGAAGTACTGGTGACATCCTGGCTTCTTACAGTCTCAGCTCCTCAGAACTCAGCAACAGAGAACACAAGCTTTCTGTCCCATGGGCCCCAGCTACTTCTCAGAGTACGACTTTAAACTTCACTTCAAGGGGGAGCCAGAGCAGCAAATATGTAGTCGAGCATTAAAAAGAAGTGCTTGGAATGGGAACCTCTTCTGTGTCAGTTCTGTGGCTGCTTTACCAGAGTGGCACAATGTGCATGGAGAGGCCTGGGCTTAGCAGACACGGTCTAAATGCTCTTGCTATGGTAATTTATATAAGATGCACAATATCCTATGGGAGTAAATGATGCCCTGATTAGCTCACTCCCCTGTTTTCTCTTCACATTGCTCAGATGTGTTTCAGTGCTGGTAGAGGCAGTGGTGCTGTAATACAGGTTCTCAGTATGGATGAAATGGCAGTGCTCCATTCCCTTCAGAAAATCAGCCCATCTTCACACACAGGTCTAGACTAGGATTCTCCTATTCCCTCCTGTCCTGAACAAACCCTTGAACCACTGCCAATGTAACTCTGCTCTGTCTTCCTGCCTCTTTACTGGCAGGAGCTGGTCCAACCAGCCACCATTCAACACCCTTGTGACACACTTGTACAGACAGTGCTGCTGCTCTTGGCTCCTCAAAACCATGCCGGGAGCTCATTAATCCAAGGCCTTTTTGACTCTGGGCTCTACCACCAGCTTTAAGATCACAGCCCACCTCCAGGGCTGGGAATAAATGTTTGTCAGTACTGGGTATGTGGCCTGCAGTAATGCACACAGGCAAAATGGAAATATGTGAAAAGCAACACTAGCAGAATGTCCAGAGGGACAGACCTGCACCTCCACACCCAGACAAGTACCCTCATGCATGCAATGACAACCAGCTCAAATGAAACTTAATGTGAACCAAAAGGAAAAAAGCAGCTTGACAACTCAAACCCGTGGCAAAATGAAACCAATGTGAAAGCACATCTGCAAAAAATATGGCAAATTAACAACCTTACTCATTAACAAATTCTCTTGTGATGAGTAATGTCTGCTGGCACCTAGCAAGCAGTCAACTTCAAGCTAGTAGAAGTCAGGAAGGATGTTGAATAATCCTGTTTTTTGCAGAGGCATCATCAGGTGATCAGCCTGGAGGCATGTGTCTACCCTGGCTCTTTTAGAGACTCTAGCCCTTTCAAAGGGAAGGCTGCAAGCTGTGGTTGCAACCCATGGATATGATCCCTGAATGCAGTTATTTCTTTCAAGTGTGCTGGCCCTCTTTTGCAGGAACTCCAGTTATCACTTCCCCTTCTGCTCTCTAACCTATTAAACCAGAGACAGTATGTTGCTGTAGGTAAGTTAAGAAACTACTAAAAGTGGTTTGTGATCTGCTAAAGACTTAGGAAGTTTTTTCTTAGGAAGCCTTTTGGGTAACTGTGTGAACTGCCCAAAGTATTGCCTAGCTTGCTTGGGCTGCTGAAGGTTTGACGTGGCTTTGGTGATGTAGGGAAAAACAGTGGCTGCATGCAGCCATTAACGAATGCAGGGCCACAGACCTCACTCATTCACCTCGGGGGCCAGCAATGACAGATTTTTTCACTGTTATGTTGTTGCTCAGTGAGTTGTGCAACCACTCAGGGTTTAGAAGGACTGCACCCATTACCTTATTAATTCCAATAGCATGCTGCCAGCCTCAGATAAAGGGGAACTAACAATCTCCTGCAGTGTCAGGGGTTCGTTTGCATTGTTTTCTATGCCAACAACTGTGAACATTTTCCCTGGAGTGAAGAAACTTCCTCTAGTTGGGTTCTTTCTGATGACCAAACAAGTGGAGGAGTGGCATGTGACCATATTGCTTCATACTGAGAGACAAAAAAAGACTTATAAGGGTTTTTCTTTTCTGATGTAATTATGCTTTTTTTCCCCTATGCTTTTGCAATATCAGGGATGTTGAGTCCTCTCTTTCTCACTTTTGATGAAATACTTGTAAACTACCGAAGAGGTGCCTAGCACAGAGATATGACTCATGACTTTGCATCTGATTGCCAGTTGCCAGCCCTGAATAATTCCCAGGTTCCTTTTCCTGTGCTCCTCCTATAAACAGCTCTCCAGGGTACACAGATCTTTGATATGAGCTCCCAAGCCACCTGCTCTCTCCTCACCTGCTGTTCTTTTTCTCTTGGCAGGAAATGTCTGGCTAAGGTTTCTGTCCCGAAGGACCTAACAGCTGCTGAACTGGGTTATTATCCACAGAGAAAGGAGCTAGGGAAGCAAAGAGACCAGTAACTTAGCTCAAATTTTTTCCTCTCCAAGCGAGGAATATTCGTGAGAGTAAAAGGCAAGAAAAGAAGCTTTGTTTGAATTGTCAGCTTTGTGTTGTGTCTCCCCTTCCCTGAAGAGTGATCAATCTACATGGCTTCTGCCAGCCCAAAACTAATTCTTAGTACCCAACAAAACAGAGTTTACCCCCTGTGCCAACAGAGTTAACTCACCCCAAAGGTGTATTAGCTAGTTGCACTAAGTCTTTTGCAAGGCACCATGTATCTGTATTCAGTCTGTGAATATTCACCATGTCCCTATCCAAGATGCAGTCTGTGCTTTTCTCTCCTCTACAACACCTCTTGTCAGCTTGGGATGAAACTCTTACTTCTTGGAGTTTGTCCTTTGTCATGGTTTAGCATAGTTCGGGTTTTCAGTTAAAGAGGGCTCCATTAGCCACGGAAGTGATTCTTTTGCAAAGAGGTGCTTATGGCTTCTTCTAGACCTGACAGAACCAATCAACTGGCTAGTTTGAATATTGGCAACTTTTTAAAGCCACTTAAGAAGCTTGACAAGCCTCTGTGATCCACATTTAAGAATGAACAAACCCCGGGAAAGCTCTCTTGCTTCTGGCTTTTGGATAGGTAACTGGGGCCTGTGGCGCAGCCCAGTGGGGCTGGGCTGGGCCCTGCTCGGCGCGGCCCGGCCGGGTCGGCCTTGGCGCGGCTTGGCTGAGATCTCAGCCGCTTCTGCTCGCTGGACACCCGGCACAGCCCCTCAGTGCGGGCCGGGCCGGCCGGGACACAGCCACCCTGAGTGCGGGCCGGGCCGGCCGGGACACAGCCACCCTGAGTGCGGGCCGGGCCGGCCGGGACACAGCCACCCTGGAGCCCTGTTCCACCCGCGGCCCTGCTCCGTGCGGGCGGCCCCGCGGCTCGGCCAGCCCCTCCCAGTGCGGCTGCTGCCATAAAATGCTACACCCGAACGAGCTCCGGCCTCCACCCGGCAGAAATTAGGTGACCAACAGCAAAAGGCAAATTCCAGCTGCAAGGCTTGGGTCAGATTAAACCTCGTAGTGCTGTAAGATTCTCCAGAACAGATGAAGCCTGCAGACATCAATCCTCTCCCAAGTTGGAGGAAAAGGAAAGGTGGAGGCACGTGAAGAAAACACCGTAAAGACACCAAAGTCAGTGAAGAAGGAAGAGCTGAAACCCCGAGAGAGGAGAAAGAGGAGATGCCTCAAACCTAGAAGCTGAAATTCTGTTGTAAAGCCATGGTAGTGATAGACTATGATATATCAGAGTACCCACTGTAATTTCATAAATGCAATGGGGGGTGGAGTGTTCAAACTGTACTTGTGAGCAAAAGTACCTGTGCTGAAACAAGCAAATGTTGAAGTAGCTGTGATCTGGTGAGAAGCTTGAACAGAGAGAGATGAAAGTGATTAAGACCTTTGCTCCCAGGGAAGAAGACCTCTGTTCCTAGGGATGAAGATGCTCCCAGAGATAAGAGAACCTTTGCTTCTGAACAGCTCATCGTTAAAATGATACCCCATTAGCTAAAAATCAAACCCTCGAAAGCAGTTGTAGGGAAAGCTGTAAGATGAGGGAAGGGACTTTCACATTTGAGCAGAGAACCATCCTGGGCAGCTGTCTTGCTGTGACATTGAAGCCATGAGAGAACTGCTTCTTATGGTGATGTCTCCATAGCATGAACAAGAGAGACTCCTCTCCCTAACTGAACTGAACAAGGTTATTATAGAGGCGGTAAACTGACTGAAAATCTCAAGGGTTGTCTTTTTACATTGTCAGTGGGAGAAGGGAGAAAGGTGGGGGGAAGTGTTCTGAAAGTTTAGTCTGACTTTTTTTCCTTTCTTTTAGGTCTTTTAATAAACTTCTTTATATTCTTTTAAGTTTTGTGCCTGCTTTGCTTTCTCCTAGTTCTTATCTCACAAAAAGAAAATAAGTAATAGGTATTTCGAACCAAACCACTACACCTTCCACATTCTTGTACTAAAAAGTACTCGGACTGAATAGGCCTATGGCCAAGTGATCCAGCCCATGCCATATGACTGATGGTGGTAGATACTCCTCTGGAGCCTGTAAGGAGTTGTGCAGTTAAACCACCTGGAAGTATTGTGCTGCCCTTAGGCACAGCTGTCAGACAATACAGTGTGATTTTTTTCTGTTACTGGTATCCTTTTCTTCCCTCTCTATCCTCTTTCTTCTTACAAGAACACCAGATTTAGTCTGACTGCCACAATGCACCCATTGCAATGAGACCTGGTGGAATTTGGTGTAAGGCTATTTCTCAGGGAGCCATTCAAGAGCTCCTGCTTAAACTCTCTTTTTCCCTCCCCTTCCATAATAGAACACCCTTACTTCTCCTTGTAGTGGCTTCCCTCTCTCATCTAGCAAATACCCTTTGAGCCAATTTGCATTGCTGGAGAGCAAGCCTGAACCACATGAGTTTCCACACTTCTGATTTGGGAAATAGAGATTACAAAAGGGGTCAGCCCAGAGCAACAAGCAGGAAAGTTCAGCTGTTGACTAGATCAGTGGCCTCCCAAGTGGGGTGCATGTACCCCATGGCGTGCACAAGACTATTCAAAACTGTTTTTACCGATAGTGGTATGCAAGATCAAAAAAATCTGGAGATCATGGATCTACATTTACCACAACACACCTCCCCTTCCATGCTGTTCTGTCTGAAGGGTCTTAGCTCTACATTTATGCCCAAGGAGCCTATAGGATCAGCCTTTGCAAGGGCACTTTAAACTTGGCTATGAACAGAAAGACCTCAGAGACAGGACAGCCACATGAAAAAGAGATGACCAGGGAGAGATCTCTGATGACTGGGTTTCTACATACACACAAGACAGAGGCAGTTATCTGCCCTGTGGGCAAGCAGATCTCCAAGGGCTGGCATGAGTCAATGTTTGCCAAGTGGTTGTTTTCTGTTTTAAAGGTGACTCTCTGAAGACCTGAACATGAATGCTGACAGATGGTGATCTCTGGTAGAGTGGATGTGAGTGTTTTTCAGTATAGGAACACACATTTTAGTATCATTTAGTAAGCAATGCTTATGCTTATAAAGGGCAACAGACATTCTGCCCTATTAATATGGACATTTGCATATTTGTGGTTTGCTGTTGTGTTAGGCAGTACCACATTCTGCATTCACATCAAGTCTGTCATCTTAATGAAAGTAAAAGATGTGAAGCCAAAAAAGACATGTATCTGTCCACTGATTATTTAGGGACATGGATGTGTACTTTAGTGTGTATATTTTTTGGAAACATTTCTATTTTTTTCTGCCATTATCAGGTATGTGCTTTCAGGGTAAGAAAATAGTAGCATCTTTTCAGATTTGAGCAGCTGGGTGCCACCTCTAAACAACAGACATTTTGAAATTATTATCACTAGGTTTCAGAGTTAAATGACCAAGTTGTAAGGATGGAGGCAGTGCATACTTCCTGTCAGTTTGAGAGAGGCAGAAGAGACACTGCTATGACCAGAGATTGTAGTGCAGCTGTAAGATCAAGCACTTGGAAGTCCATTGAAAAGCACTTTGCTAGTTCTGAAGGCATCACTATGGAGCAAAGGGGCAGAAGGACACACCAAGCTGAAGGAAAGGCAACAGAAGCAGTAGCTGGTGACAGTGTCTTGTTCTGCACTGTTTGTATGAAGTGGTTTTGGGAGTGTAGGTATGAATGGAGGCCCATTTTCTGCTGTCTCCAGCAGCCTGGGGAACCTCGCAAGCAGCACAGGTTGAAATCTGAAACGCAGCTTGTTTCAGAACAGTTGCAGAGTGGTGGTGGGACAGGCACAAAACATCCCATTTTGCCTCAGAAATGTGCAACAGTTGGTGGGGCACTGAGCAAGGCTCCCCTGCCAGCCTGCTCCCACATTACCCTGCCCCCTTGGACAGCCTCCAAGTATTTATTAGCAACCACTCTGTTGAGATGTGCAGGAGATCTGGTGCAGCAGGAGGAGATGGTCTGTTACCAAAGTGGCATGAGGGTGGGCTTCTATCAAAGACATTTATTTTGGCTGACAGGATGGCAATAGGTTAATCAAGCAGAAAAAACAGTGAGCAGAAGATGCTTTAACCCTTTTCTGCTTCCTTGCAGGCTCTGGAAAGGGGAATCAGTCCTTAAGCTACCCTCAGACGTGTGCATGCACCTCCTTGTCTAGCCTGCTTTCCAGGCTTTTAGTCCAGTGCCCCACTAGTGTTCAGGCTATCTCTGCTATCTCCTTCCACCATCCTACTCCTTTGAGACTTCTTGGCAGTCCTGGGTCATGGCTGGAAAAGCCACAGTGTCCTGGGCAGGCTGGGGAGGAAACCCTCACAGGGCACCATTAGTGGTCAGCTCTCAGCCCACCAAAGAGATGATTATTTAGGAAACTAAGCACCAGAAAGTATGCTAATGCTTAACTACCCTCTCTTGCCCTGTCTGTACCTGATCTCAGGAGAAGACTGGCACCATGCATTGCTGTCCTCCAGCCCCTGTGGACAGTACTTGGATGCCTGTTTAAAAAGGTGTGGGTGTTCATGCATGTGCTGTATCATTAGAGCAGCTACCCTGTTCTTCCGTCAGAGTTTCTACTATTCTGACTGTTATGTGGTTTGTTTGGGGTGATTTTTCTTTTTTTAATAAAATCTACAGGTACAGACTGTGATGGCTGGGTAATAATACAGTGCCTCTCTCTGTGGAGGGATGCCTCAGAATTTGTCTGAATCCAGTCAAAAGGCTTTATCTTTAAATAACTGGCTTTTTTCTTTTGTAGCACAACAAACCAAAGCCACATCTGCTCCACACTGAGTTCATTTGTGCAGGCTCCTGATCACCTCACATTTTAATATCGCAGCTATAAACCCTGGAGTGGAAAGGTGGTGCCACCAGACATAAGGCTGACTGCAACACTGTGAGGCATTGCTTTAATGATCTTTGTTTCTTTAGTTATTCAAATAGCTACAGCCTCTTCCTTCTGTTCCTGTCTAAGGCCAGAAGGCTGGTGGCTCAATGGAGGCTGCTGTTAAAGTGGTGAGTAGAGAGAAGATGATGGAAAATTCATTGGCAAATCCACTGCTTGGACACACACAAGCTGAAAATAAAGCAAAAAAACATCAACAGCAACATTTGCCAAGCATTCAGCCAGTTCTGGCTTCACCTGTACATAATCTTCAGATGTACTTGGCATCGGATCAAGATCCTGGTTTGCGGTGTGAGGAGGGAGGGAGGGAGGAAGGGAGGGAGGAGGAAGAAGACTGAAGCAGCAGCTCCTGTGTTTGACTTAAATACATTGCACTCAGAATCAGGTGTGGTGCAGTTTGCCCTCTATTTGATTGGGAAAGTAGCATTTGAGCTTGACTCTTTCTTATTGATGATCTTTTCAAGCAAGAAAACCCCTGCTTTCAGCATAAAGGATATAGGCTCAACTTCCAGGTCATTATTTTTATGCACTCCTAATCCCTCAAGTTAAAAATCCTCCTGGCATAGCTCTAGGCAAAGATGGGATTTGATAACTACTGTCTTTTTTTTTTTTTTCTTCTCAGAATGGTGGTTCCCTGTTCTGTGCCATCCCACCCAAACCCCCACTTTTCCCACTGTATGTATTCTTGCTTATGTTGCTTTTCCAGCATTACTGTCTGAAGGGGTCACTTCTTGTTTCCAGATACATTCTTTGCACCAGCTTGGGCTGTTCTGCGAAAAAGGAAGCAGCCAGTGCAGAGCATTCTAGCATGAGTCAGAAATCCTTATGGATGAGCTAAAGAGAGCGGAGCAGAAACCAGGTCAACAGCAGCTCTCATGAGAATTTAGCTATATCCCTGGAGTGGCCATTCTGATCTGTCCTCCCAGCCCTTCTACTTTCCTGTACAGTCACACCTATGCCAGGAGGGGTGTGCATAAAATCTTTGTGTGGACAAGGCAGGCTGTACTGACCAGCCACAGCATATTTCACTTTTCCTTAGGAAAAATCCATCAGTTAACTTACTGGAAGTGGTTTCCACCCCCATTACGGAAGACAAAACCTGTCTGCTTTCTTTCAGAATGGTGTTTTGCATGTGAAGACCAGCTCTAGCGTGTGTCTGTACAATAAGCACCAGACAAGTCCCACATCTCTCTCAACACGAACATTACAAACCAGAAGCAGAACACACCACATTCTCCCCCTTGTGGTGATGCTGGAGTCTCTGCGTCACAAGAAATCCAAATGCTAGGACAGCCAACAAGCCTGGATTTAGACGCTTGGGAATTGGAATTAATTCATCTGGCAAGATCCAGTTCTGGCTTTTTATATAACCCTACAGGATTAGTGTGGGTATAGGATGGCAGCACTGCCTGCCGAAGTGTGTACCAGGCCACATAGATGGAGCACAGCTGCCAACTGCAGCCCAGAGGTGAGCTACAACAGCACTCCCATCCAGACTTTGCAACATACTCCACGGATGAAGCACGCATTTGTGCTTGGCTAAGAGATTTTCCTGGCTGCACTGTGTTGGCAGGGCAAAACGGTAGGGCTAGAAACTTCTCAAGAGCTGCTTTCTGCCTTGTGCCATGACCCCAAAGCAATTTTAACAGTTTTCTGACACCCCCTTTCTGCCATACCTCTTGCACAGTTTGCGGCTCTCTGTGGTCCCAGGTTCCCTCCATTTTCAGCCAGACTTAGTTAAAAGATGGAAGAGACAGAAAGAGACCTAAGTAAAGATAGCTGAATGCAGGATGTTGTAACACGTTGCCCCATGATGTCAGGTACAACACACATCTGACAACACACTGCTAGAAATATCTTTCAGGCTGCTTCTGTGAGGAGGTAATGTATATTTAACCCATGCTTCAGAGATTCCCATGGCTTCTGAGAGGAAGGATTTCTGGGAGAGTGTGATACGCATTTTTCATGGCAAAGCTGCAGTTAACATGATGCCAGTGGCACAGCTCTAGGAGTTTGAACATAAACAGGAGCATCCTGATGGGTCCCAAGTAATGTTATATCCGTGGTTGTAATGTTCTGCAGATGCACAGAGAAGATAATTTGTAGCTGTTTGGATGCATTTAGTGCTTTACAGTAATTGAAAATCCAGTCAAAAATTCAGGATGGTCTCTCCTTGTGACTTTACTTTGGTGTATATTGTTAAAATTAAATTACATGAGAATCTTGTCTTTAAAATAAGTTTAAAAAGAGTATTTGGGATTTAATTATGAAATTTAACTTTTAAGTGACTACTATCAGTGGATGGGAGCCCCTCCTCTGCTCAAATATGAGGAGCTAATCTCAGTGAAATTTAGGTAAGTTTATCCACATTATCACTTTTAAGGGCACTTATTTCACACTTCCATCTGTTTTCTCACATACACCAAAGCTGATTTAAAATTATAGTCAAGATTTGTATGCAGTATCTTGCTTGAGGAAGCTAGAATGCTCTGAAAACACTCCGAAATTACAAGAGCTGGCCAGACTCATGATTTGGTGGGACTAAATTCAGGGCTGGGAAAGATGCAGGATCAGAAAGAAATCCAAATCCCTTCAAGATTGTCATACCAAAGCAAGCCATTGTACACTTGGCTGCTGGAGAACAAGGCCTCTCTTTCCCCAACTAAAATGTCTCTTCTGTCAGCCAGTGTTCCTGCAGTCTGTGCTGCCTCAGTTGCACAGAGCAATAGTGCCTATTCCAGCATTGATATTTTGCAGAGAATGTAATTCCCAAGGAATGTATTTCCTTATCACACCACTGTCTTAAAAAATAAAAGCTCCAAAGAATCATCATGGATTTTTTTTCACAATGTGATTTTCATTAGTAATTTATTCAGTCTAGCAGATGCCAGCATGCAAACTATGCAAAGAGCAAATCTCTTCCTCCAAGTGTAAATATTTATAGATCATATTAAATGGTATTTAGTACTGTGCAAACATATTGTCAACAGTTCTAGCCAGATTCTTCCCTAATCACAGCCTGAGAGTTGGCACAGGCATGTCCTCCATGAGAAGATGGTTATCAGAAAAAGTAATAGCAGGCTGCATAGATTCTTGGCTTAATTAAGACTGGAGTTTATACCAGAGGTGAATCTGGCCCACACCAAGTTAAAACTCTGTTATAGCAGCTTGGATGTACCACACACAGAGCTGGAAAGATGATGCTTCCCTGTGGGGACAGCTTTCCCAAGCAGGCTGGGAACCTCTCTTGGCACTGGACAAAATGGGCTATTACAATGCAGGGCAGGGAGTTTCAACCTTTTACATGTTTTAATGTAGTTCCACATTTTCTCAGACATAATAGGAGATGTATGACTATTCTTTAATTTGTATCAACTAGCTACATTTATCTGAATAGTCCAGAAGAGCAAATACTCCCCAGTTGAGTCACTGTCTGTTCTTAAAACAGAAATGTGTTATTCCTTAAACACAGATCTGCCTTTTGGTCTCCAGCTCAGCCAGTGCAAAGTCCCTGAATGGGTTAATGTCTGGGACATAGCTTGACTATACTGAAGCCATTCATGTTTAATATTCTAAAATCTCCTTTCCTGCACCTCCAGCCCAAAACCCTTTGACAGCATTTTGTTATATCCCATAATCTCTACTCTCCTGACAATCTGGAATAAATGCAAACCAACTGAAAGCTCATTTATATTCTCCAAAAACCTGTTATAGCAAGCATGTCTTAGCACCCTGGCTTTTCACATGAGACATGTAAAGTTGCAAAGATCTCTAAACATTTCAAGATTGTCCTCTGGGTATCTCAAATGAAACAGCCCCACGGACTTTCTCCATGCATCGTAGGGAAACAGGCGAGCGAGGGCACATTCATGACATCCCATTCTCTTTGACTGCATGATCACAGATTTTTTTCAGTGCCTGTACTTTCCCACTGCACATTTGGACTTCTCTATGAGCTTTTTTTTTTTTTTCTCCTGGGACTGTTCTTCCCAGAAATGTGCTTGTTTTCCACTACACCAACCCTAAGGGCCACACGCCCTCCTGCTTTGCTCGAGAGCTTCACAATATTTCCTCCACCATTGTGCTTGGTCCTGACAGATAATCTGTTCTATAGCAGACAGTCCCCCTCCCCCCTTCAACTGTCTCTTCTAATTCTCATACATTGCAGAGCTTCCTTCTCCCTTCCTCCTCCTCTGGAAAGGAGGGGAGGGAATATTTCAGTAAATGCTGGTATCCTACATGAATGATGGACTGATATATCTATACTGTGTATACAGACAGACATGCTTTAAATGGAGTACTTAATGTAGAGTGCTGGCCAGCTTTGCATTTTGTCTATTTTTAATTAACTGATGGACCATGGTTTCAGCTCCCCCGCCTCCTCCTCCTCACTGCTCATTTTGAAAAGCAAATTTTTGTGTTCTAAAATTACATTGAGATATGTGAATGATTTTGGCATCGCTTTCATCTACGGCCAGATTAGCAGTAGCAGACAAATCCATACATGATTTGAGGGAACAAGGATTCCTTCCTCACCTCTTTAATGGTACAGTTACTATATGAAGCACCTCACAGTCTGAACTGTGTCTGTATGTGCACAAGGCTGATTGCTCTTTTTTCATAGCATCACAGAATGGTTTCAGTTGGAAGCGATCTTAAAGAATATCCAGTTCTAATCCCCCTGCCATGGACATGGACACCTTCCACTAGACCAGGCTGCTCAGGGCTCCATCCAGCCTGGCCTTGAACACTTCCAGGGATGAGATATCCACAGCTTCTCTGGGAGAACTGATTCAGTGCTTCACCACCCTCACAGTAAAGAATTTCTTCCAGTGTCTGATGTCTCTCTTCTTTGGGCGATCTGGAAATAACCCAAAGGAGCTGAATTCAGGAGACAAGTGTGCTTGCTCAGAAATGGGCAGGTATGATTCCTTGGAAATCCTGCACCTGATGCCATTTCATGGAACCAGCTCCATGCTTCAGAGTGCAGCTCAGATATTTATATCATGTATGTGTCTGTACACACAAGAGCAATAATACATGGTACATAAAAGATTCAAAGCTCCGTTGCTGGTAGGGTTTGCCCCAAGCAGCTGGGGGTTGCTACTGTGCAAACTTTTGCCATAGACAGCAGCACTAGAAACAGCAAAACAATTGTCAAAGAGCTGATTTCTGGTCTTTGATTTAGAATTTACTTCAGCAGCATTCTCTGTTTAAACAATCCTGTGGCTAGTGGACTGGCATGTCCAGTAAAGCAGAGACTTACACAATGGAGGGGTTATATGAGAAGAGTTATGTCTGGATTATGGTGGAATGTGTGTTTCCCACAGTCCAGGACAGCAAGACGCTGTTAGCCAGTACACTTTTCTATTTTTTTTTCCTGCTGGGAGGTGATTATGTACTGTAGAATGGTTTGGGTTGGAAGGGGCTTTAAAGCTCACCCAGTTCCAGGCCCCTGCCATGGGCAGGGACACCTCCCACCAGACCAGGCTGCTCAGAGCCGCGTCCAGCCCGCCGCTGGAAACGCGCGCAAAACGGGCCGGCATCAACGGGAGCTTTGCCCAAGCCGCTCCCGCTGCTGTGCCACAACCCGCAGGCGGAGACGCCGGAGTTCACGGCGCGGAAAACCCAGGAGGAGAAGGAAAACAGCCTCGCGTGAGCACAGCTTCTCGCTGCTGTGCCCTAGACAGAACTCCAAACACACCCCACCAATCTTAAGCCGCGGGTAACTCGCACACATCACTCCGGCGCCCCGGGGGCCGCGGTGCCCCGTCACTTCCGCGGGCAGCGCCCGCCCTCTGCCCCCGGCGCCTTCCCGGGGCCTTCCCGGGGCCTTCCCGGGGCCTTTCCGGGGCGACCGCCGAGGGGCGGGGCGGGGGCGGGGCCGGTGCGGCCGCGGGCGGGCCGCGGGCGGGCGGGCCAATGGGGCGTGGAGGGGGCGCGGGCGGGGCGGGGCCTGGCCGCGGCATGTGGCGGGGCCGCGGGGCTCTGGCTTTCTTCCCTTCCCTTCGCTGGGCTCTTCCCTGCCTTTCCCTGCCCCCGGGGGCCGCGCCAGCGCCGGCCGAGCGCCTCTCCCGCCCCGGGGCCGCGTCCTCCGCCGGGCTCCGCCACGTCGTGAGTTGCGGGCGGGCGGTGACTCGTCCTGGGCCTGAGGGAGCGCGGGCGGGAGGGACGCGGTGGCCGTGCCGGGGTCTCCGGGGGCGCGGAGCCCGCGCGGGTTCGGCGGACGAGGAGCCGCGGCCCGCGAGGGGAGAGCGGCGGCTCGGCAGCCGTTCCCGTGAACTGCCACAGAAGTTGAGTACATATGTGGCACGAGTTGCGAATAAATTTTGCAGTAAGTTGCAGCCCTCTCCCCGTAGCAGCGGAGGGAGCGGTGGCTCTGTTCCCCTGCAGTCTGTGAACGCTTGTAGATGGCTTTGGTAGTGGGGAGGCGGGAGCGAGGAGAACTGGGTTTCATTGCGGGGAAGAGGTGATTGACTCAGCAAGTAACTCACAGCCGGAGTGTAACATTTTTAGGCCCCGTGGACCACCTCAAAGATCCGGTGTCTGTAGCAGTCGCCACCCTTAGGCACGGCATCACCGATATGTGAACATATCGTGTGTCCGAATAAATAATGTTGAGTGTGTGCAATTAAGGTAACGCTTGGCAGTGGCATCCTGTGGTATCGCACTGAAATCTTTTTCAATTTATCCTACCTTAAGTAAAGGTTTTCAGAAGGTTTAACTGTACCCTGGGCAATGTTAGCAAGGTGTCAGCTGGAGTTCAGGAAATGGCAGGAAGAATAAACACCGTTCTTTGACCAAGCTCTCAAATATGGCATTCTGTGGGGATATCCTATTGCAGTGAATCTTCTTCTGGTGGATTCAGCAAATGTTTTAACTTTCCCCTCTGTCCCCAAACTTTGTTTTCTAGGATTGGCTCCTGTCACAGGATCGTGTTGAGTAATGTGCCTTGAATGTCCTACATGTTAGTTGACTGAATCCCTGCCAGACTTGGTCATGCAACACCGCTGCTGTTTCCTGATAAAGTGAGTTATCTGACTGCTTACTGGAGGGACAAACCCAATAAATCCTGCCCACCTTAAGATGGATTGCAATGCAGTTTCGATGAGCAATGTAAACTTGCTGATAGTGAACATTTGGTGCCCTTTAGTCCTCAGAGGGTTTGTGACTGAACAGTAACTTTGAAAACTATGCTATAGGATGCAGGTTGATGCAATGTTTCTGTCTCAAAAGTGCATGTATTTTTATATTAATCGAATCTATCTACCATAATCAACCACTATTATGTATGTTAATGCAGTCCATTATGTGGCAATGGATAGTTTAGAAGGAATCCATCCATTTTTATTAGCTTTCATGTCAGTGGTGGATTTGTGTGTGTGCTGTGCATGTCTGCTGCTTGGTTCTGGCTTTTATGTATACATAATTCAGGTATACACACATGTATTGTTTTAGCACTTTCTTGGGAGAAATTCCAGGCTGCGTGTCTCTTAACATGTTGGTGAGGACATCTTTATTTTTTGTTTTAATTGCAAATTCCCTGCTGGATTTATAAACCCACCTGCTAGAAAACAGACTTTGCATCTGTTTATCTGTTTTTGAAATTCTTATTGGCACACCCATACAACCTGAAGCCTTTGCCTTCTAAGGGAACTGTCCTGGCACAGGCTTTCTGAAGGCTATGGGAGTAATTTGCAAGCAAAATGTCAAGCTTTGGTGATGAAAAACTTCAATGCTGAAGACCTGGTGGTGTATTTAAAATGTCTGGATGCATATCCTGGATTACAGGAAATGCACTAGCAGACTTTTTGCTTGTATGTTACTGGCTAAATTTTCAAGGGAAAATGTTGCAGGGACATGAAGGAATGGAGATGTTTGTGCATGGGAAAGCTGGAGGAAAAAACAATCACTTCACCAGGACTTGCAGGTAGTTCCTCAGCTGCTGTGCCTTGGTAGAACTCCCTTGCAGGGCAATGACAATCCACACCAGCTGGCTATTTGTCCTTTTAGGTGTTTCAATTGGGATGGGATGCTTTTCTGAAGGAGGTGTCTCTACCTATGTACACAGCTGGTTCAAAGTTCATTCGTGAGGTACATGAGATACCCTTCCCACCCTTGTCCAACACAGTAATTGTTGGATGAAGCTCCATGGGTTGTGCTGAAACAGCAGCCAGACAAGATGGTCTTTGTGACTTCTTTTTTCCTCTGGCCCTTAAAAGGACTGGGAGGGCAATATCCCTGCCTTATGTGCTGTTGCTGGATGCCATCTGACACTGTGTGCTCTGGCTCAGCAAGGTTGGTTCCCTTCCCAGCTTCCAGCCTGTTCTGCAGGTGTAATCCTTTGTCATACCCTACATATCGATGATACCCAGCCTGTCTGGGTGTGGAAAGGGCTCCCCAAGGGCTGTTGACTTTGTTGATAGCAAAGCCAAGAAGTCCTGTGAAATAAACCGCCATTGAACTTTTTCTTGCTTGATGGTAGCAAGCACTTGATGTGTTCAGTCCTCCAATCATTTCTGTTTCCCTTCCTGTAGCTTAGACTGGGAGGAGTTGTGAGTTGGCAGCTGGGGTCTAAGGATGCTTCTGGCACTGCAGGGACAGTGACAATGCTGAAAATAAGTGCAGGGAGGTTGTGCATTTTGGGTTCACAGCTCCTCCAGCTTCTGACTGCTCACAATCCAAGAGAGTCAACATGCAGGTAAGGTGCCCAGGGTGCTTATGGTGCAGCAATTAATTCAGGAAAGGACAACTTATCTCTGCCATGGTATGGAGACCCCTTTCTTGAAGGAATGTCTGCACGGACATTTCTGCATGTTCCTGTGAACAACTTATCCAGTGCAAGTAAGTAGCAAGATCTGTAGAAGTGGACTCTAATGCTCAGTGGAACCACATGATTGTCTTGCTGGTGTGTAAAGTAGCACTTGGCTGCTTGCTGTTTTGCTGTCTGGATTGCTCATTGCTGTAGTTCTGTAGGGTTTAGCTGAGGGCTCTGCTTTGCTGTTACTGTGATTTCACTGGAATGAGGTTTTCTCATGGCAGTTTTGAGTGTCCGTCACCATAGGTGCCAAAACGTCTGACAGTCTTCCATTTCCTTTGCTGGCTTTATTTTTCTTTGTTGTTCTGGGCATGGCCTCCTCAAGGCTCAGATCTGGTGCTGACAGGTGGGTGTCCTGCTGCACTGGCACCAAGGTGGTGTTGTGCAGTGCTGTCAGACAGGATGGGACTGAAACCCTGTCCCCAGTGGCGGCATTGCCATGGTGGGAAGGCTGGTCTTTGAACATCCTTTGCAGAGTGTGAGGTCTCTGGAATGAGTATGTGGGTCTGGCTTCTCCGTGATGTCCTTTCCTCCTGTTTCACATGATAACTTGTCAACCATTTGGAAAGCACACTGGGTGCTTGTTTGGTTGGTTGTTTTCTTGCAGGACAATGTGCTGTGAAGAAAGGAATAGTGGGCAGAGAGCCAGGGATATGGGTACTTGTTTATTTGCAGCCAGCTGGACTGTCCCCCAGGGTGGCAGGACCCACAGTCCGTTTGTGCATCTTGCACCTGCTTGAGGGACCAGCTGGGCCCCCATCCAAGCAGGAGGTTCAGCCTGTGCTGGCAGTGCAGGTTGCAGGGGTGGGCCTGGGTTGTCTCTGTACATCACCACAGCTCCTGGCACCTTTGCTATGGGAGTCTCAGTTGGGCTGTGTCCCCTAAAGGACAACTAAGTTGTGTTCTGCAAATATGGTTGTGGGGTGTACAAGCCCCCATAGCTACCTCTGTTATTCCCTAAGTACACAGAGAGGGAAGGAGAGGTGGTCTGTGTACAAGAGCCTTTTTATTAATTTATTGAAAAATTCAGCAAGTCCCCTTCACTGCTTCTGCTAACAATGACTGCCCAGGAGGGCATTGGGATTGCCTTCCCTGGCTCCACCTGACTCTGACTTGGTGCCAAGCCCAGAGAACTACTTATGCAATAGTCCAGCAAAACATGTCAGCATGTATTTCTCATGTGTCCCAGTTTCAGATTTGTTAAAAAAAAAAAAAAAAGGAGGAGTGAAGCAGAGTGGCTGATAAAATTTGTGTTGAATTTTACATGTATGTTTGTGTTGGATGTATATTTGTTTGGCTTGGGGAGACTTTGCAGCACTTTAACTAAATCTGGTTTTAAATCCACTTAAGTTAAACTCCTACTACAACTAGTGTGTGGAGACCAGGATGAAATCTCATTAATTTTAATAGGATTAAGCATGTTCTTTTGCTGAGTCTTCTTCTCTTTTTTTTTTTTTTTTTTATTTTATTTGACTTCTCTGTATAAAAAGCAGGATAAACCTTTTCACTCTTCCACCTCTTTGTGAAAACGCTTTGCCAGTCTCACAGAAATGTCTCTCTGGTTGCATACAATAACATTTTACACATTTTTTTCCCTATGCTTTCAGCTGTAGTCCTACTGTATCCGGGCTTTTATTGGCTTTTGCTTTCCCTAAAGGCGCAATAATTCCTGACAGCAAGAAAACAGTTGCAAGTGTTTGCATGGTAAGTTGCTACACTCAAAATCATTGTTTTTGCTTTTGGTCTCTCTGGATAGATTTGAAACTGCTGTAAAAGAAGTCAATTAGTAGAGAGAAACTCTGTAGAAGTCAGCAGGAACTGAACATGTGCAGATGGGTGAGGGCAAAATTACTCCCTGTTCATGAACCAGGAATAAACTGAAGAACAGGAAATAAAGGTAGAAGTGATCTGAATGCAAACTGGTTGAAGGGAAGTATTTGGGGTCTGTCTAAGATTAAGCAAACCATTAACTGGAGAGGAGGCTGCTTCATGCATTTGTGCTACCTCTTTACTACTCCACATTTCTTGATGTACATCATGCCCTGAATATCAGTATTGATACAGGAATTTGATTTGTATGTGATTTATGTTATGGGAACACTCCTCTTCCCATCTAAAAAGAGAAATCCCACAGCAGGTATTTCTGGATGTTCCTGAGATGCTCCTAATGACACATTGACTACGGATATGCTTTCATAGGAAAAGCTGTCTGTCTTGTAGCTGTGTACTGAGCTAGATTTCAAGAGACTTGATTTTCATTTTCAGTTCCAGCTCTGACCAGTTCCTCCTATAGCTGTACACAAATGACTCAGTCTTTTCACACCCCTTTTCCCATCCTGTGAGATAAGGGAGGGTTGGTCTATCTTGCCTCTGCTCTGCCCTTTTGAACTGATGCCCTGTTGTGCCGTGGACTAACCCATGCTCCAAAGGTTGGGCTGGTGTTTGTGTCAGCAAAACTCCTCTATACCATCAATCCTTTTGAGGAAACTACATCATCAGTGTGTTTGTGTTGCTGGCAGTAGCATCTAGATTTAAACTCCTCTAATTAAAAAAGGATGGGAAAAAAGGCTTTCTGGGTTTTTTTCCATAAGATAAACAGAGATTGACTTATTAAGGGGGTTGAGGATGGAGAATTCTAACAGGTGAGAGATGCCCAGTGATATCTTAAAATTCTCCATGTGCAAGCCAAGAGCATTTATTCCCATCATAAAAGGGTTAGGCTAGGAAGGTACCTTAAATATCATCTAGTTCCAAACCCCCCTGCCATGGGCAGAGATGATCAGGTTGCTCAGGGCTCCTTCCAACCTGACCTTGAACAATTTCAGGGAAGGGGTATCTACAACTTCTCTGAGCAACCTGTGCCAGTGCCTCACCACCCTCACAGTGAAGAACTTATTCCTAGCATCTAATCTAAATCTCTCCTTGCCCTGTCACTGTCTTCCCTGTCACTCTCCCTCTTTTTTATATGCCCCCTTTAAGTACTGAAAGACCACAGTGAGGTCTCCCCTGAGTCTTCTCCAGGCTGAATGACCCTGACTGTCTCAGCCTGTTGTCATAGGAGAGGTGCTGGACGCACCTCTCCAGATGGGGTCTCACCAGAGCAGAGGCAGAATTCACTCCCTTGACCTGCTGTCCACGCTGCTTTTGATGCAGCCCGGGCTTTCTGGATTGCAGGCATGCATTGCTAAGACATAAATTATATCTTCATCTATGATGTTGTTTTTTAAAGTGATTGCCAGCAGTTTATATTTGCATTGTGGAAGAGGCAGGACCCATGTGTTCTGGCTGTGATGGCCATCTCTGAGGTGGCTGGAGTAGGCATGTGCTGTGGCTGAAATGCGTCACTGACAATGTCTGGGGTATACCTGACTCCAATGGGCACATTTTGGGTGGTGAAGCCAGCAAGGGAATGCAATGTCATGAGCCTGGCAGTGGCTACATGACTCAGTTTTATGCAGGTTCTGGGTTCCGCAGGTTCTGTTAGATTTATTCTTGCCTGTAAAGTTAAACACGGGCTTTGTGTGTTTGAAGAATTACTGCCTCAGACAGATATGCTGATGTGGAAACAGCTGATAGCATTTTTCAGGGACACTTGCTTGAGTTTGAGAAGCATGTGGCCTGGACTGAGCTCTTTGTTACTAGCTGACTTGGTAAGTAAAAGCAGGAGTTGTGTTTGTTTGCTATTTAGCAAATACCTTTTGACTGAATCCCATGTATTCATAGATTCCTGTTTGTTGCTTTTCTGTCCATTGCAAAGGGAGCAAGAATTTCTAGAGTTTGAAAATCTTGTAAGGTATAGAAGCTGGATATATGTTGATGCAGTGAAATATATTAGTGAATTAACAGCTGTCGCAGAAGTGGGTTTCCAGTGCTGATGATCCATCCTCTTAAGGAATATCTGAAAGAGCCTAAAAATAAAATATAAACAGAAAATTCTGGTGAGTTGGGGGGTTTTGGTTGCCTTTTTATTTTTTTGCAGGTTTTGGCAATATTAGTAAGCAGTTCTTTCTGGGTGGTATGTTCTGCACTTGGTCTTTGACCCCTCTGAAAGTGGAAACAGATGTAATGCAAACTATGGAGTAGGCAACCTGTCCCCTGGGAGCTGACTGAAAACAAACCCCTCTACTGAATGAGCTCTTAAGTTATTGCATGTCTTGGGACAAATTTGTTTGCAGTAAATCAGTAAGATAACACCTGCAGAGGTCCCTTCTGGAGTTAAAATACTTGCTCCAAAATTGTGATACACAGCTGACTCAGGCATTCACATTTAAAGTTGCTTCTGAGCAAGATGCAGTGAATGCCATCCAGTGAACATAGAGCTGTGATGCAGGATTTCATACAGAGGTTCATCTGCATAAAAGATATGTGGAGGAAGAAGAGAATTTGTAAATAAAATACATGGACAAATTTATTTCAGTATTTTTCTCTCATCTCCAGTAATGTTACTGCTGGAGGGAAGTGCTTTAAAAAGCAAAGACTGAAATGGTGGGCATGCAGTTTAAATGGTTAGAGATTGTTTGATTTCGTAGGTGTTAATGTGCATCCACATAGGTAGAGAGTTTTCTGTCTTGGCCTATAGGTGCTAGAGGGTTTGCTAAGCAAGATCCTCTTCAGATGGCTGTCAGGAAAAAAGGCAAACAAATAAACCCAAAACTAACCCCAAAAACTCAGCACATGATCCTCACTGCAGTACAATTTTTCTGCTCCACTGTCTGCTTGGCCAGATTTACCTCATGATACAATTCCAGGCAACTGAAGTGAAAGTGCTCTTCTCCATCACATCCTGAGAAGATCCTGGTTCTAAACTGCCCAAAATAGAGAGGGAACCTGAAGAGAAGACTTTTGGTCCTCTGACCCATTGCTATCACTTAAACTGGAGTTTTCTCTGATCTCTTTTGGAAACTTCCAGATTTCTGGATGATTTTAAGAAGCAAACGCGCTTCTCAGTAGTTGACAGTTGTGATGCCGAACATGCGGTGTGTCACTCTGAGATTCCTGTCATTCTGTAGGGACGACTCTGCTGCTTATGGGGCAGTTCTTGGTTTACTGCCAACTGCAGCTTTTGAGGAAAGCAGCACTGGTGTTGCTTTACCTTGTGTTCTGAGGCAGTTTACTGGTGGGATTTAAGCCCTCTGCGTCGGTACAGTTGAACAGGAGCAAGAGCAGCTGAGAGGGCAGGGTTTGAGGTCCCTACAACCAGCTGATGGGACTCTTCAGCCTTCAGGTTGGACTTGTTAGTCTGGTATATAGTTCTGAGGATCCTAAACTGTTTAAAAGATGAGGCTGAAGAAGTGTTGTACCTCAGTGCTGGCTGCCTGGGTTCTCACTCTTCTACATTTCTAGCCATTTCTCATTCCAGTCTTGCAGAGTCTCTAGCAGCAAACAATTTGAAACAAAAGCTGTTGTTTGATAGGCAGAAGTGCATGTTAATTCAAGTGTGAATTATTTAGTTCTTGGCACGTCTCTTGTTTTGTATCTGATTTCATTCAGTCACAGTCTGTTCCACCTGTTGTTTCCTGACCTGTAACAGTGTTCTGCTATCTGATGATACTGGACAGGTTTGTACTGGAGTACACTGGAGCTGAAGCCTTCAGAACACCAGTCAAAAGCAAGCAGTAAGAGTTACTGTTTGTAGTGTGGTTTTTCACATGCTTGTCCTTTCCCCTATTTTTGTTGTTTGAGCTTGGACAACCTTTCCCAGGCAGACACCTGGATAATTAGTGTATGGTGAGCTCCTTTTTGAACGAGGGTGGATTGATCTTGTTGGTAGTTTGGCTTTTCTAGTTCACTGTTCCCCTCATTACAGGATCGTAGCATCTTTGGCAAAAAATCAGTAGCCAGAAGTTTCTAATAGGTTCAGTCTTCCTGCTGCTTTTAGGTCACAGCTTCTGGAGGAATAAGAATAACCTCTTGGTTTTCTTACAAGTTCAGGTGTCACAATTTGAGAGAGAGGTTTCAATTTTGGAGTTTTTTCTATGTTTGTTGCTGTACTGGTGAGCAAAAATTGAAGAGTGAGATAAACATGGAGGCATCTGAGACGGCTTCCGAAAATATCTGTGTTTGTGACCCCATCTGTCCAGTCAAATACAGAATGCTTTTCACATTCGTGTCTTTGGTACAAGTTAAACTGATGTTTGTGGTGGTTGTAATTTCTCTTGGTGAGAGATTACTTTCTGTAGATGCCCATGACATTCAGGTGACCCCCTGAAATAGCTTTGGAGTTCTTGTTAGCCACATCAGCAGGAGACAGACAGATAGACAGACCTTCTGTATCAAGCTCAGAAAGGTTCAGAAGAACCTGCTGCTGCCTGTGCGGTCCCTCTTCCATGAATGAGGGGCTCTTTGCTACTGGGAGAGCTCTGAGGAGCTCAAACCAAGCTTATTTTACTTTGATTTAATAATCATTTTTTGAGTATCAAGACTCAAAATGACTCTTGTAATGAGTTCCTCTGAAATGGAAAAGAGGGAACCTAGAACAAGGTAGGACAGCACAGCTGCTGCCCTGTTGGTGTGTAGGAGACCCAAGAGCTGGGCTGAAGCACTTCTGCAGATGCTGCCTTGGCAGCCCTGGACATCCATGGGAGTAAGGAGAGGGAAGGATGTTTTTCCTTGAGGTTGTGATAATGGATGGGTTTAAATTCAGGTTGGTGCATGAACTGAAGACTTGCTGGCTGTGAGGAACCTGCCACAGGGAAGACCAGCAAGGATGAGGAGAGCTGCTACTGCATTTAATTCTTTCTTTCTTTGGATAAAAATAGATTTGGCTAAGATTTCCCACCCGCCCTGCCCTGTGATTTCCACACCTTTCAAGCTGACAAAATCACAAAGCAGGGAGGCATGTGCCAACAAACTTTATTTGGTATCGCTATAAATGTATTCCTGGCTTGGAGACTTTAGGAAGAATCTCTTCTTCGTGCTAACATATGTATGGTGGAAACCCCCCCAGTGACATATTGCATTGAGATAAGCTGGAGTGTCTTTTTGCTGCATCTCACCTGGGAGATCTTCCATATGAAACTACTTTTGTTTTTTAACCTGAGTCATTTGCTTAAATAGAGGAAACCTCTTATAACCTAGGAGCTTTCATGTTGTTTGTGAGGATAACTGGAGGTGGAGGAACATATCTTTGGAATTTTTTTTTTAATTTGTGTTTATTCTTCCTATTTCAGGATATGCACAAAGATCTTGCTTCCTTGAAGAAAGGAAAAATAGCCAAAAATGTTTTCCTCTTTTCCACTTGTTTTAGGGCTGAGCAGATGTTCACTTTCAGTCATTGCCCTGGGATTGTGTTTTGGCTGTTTCCAGGCTCTCTGAACTTCTTCTGAGTTTCTGAGCTCCCACAGTATTGCCTGATGCTTTTGTAACATAAGGTGCCATTTCTGTGGTGTGTAACCCTGCTGAAAACCATGCACAGGCTTAATTCCTGAGCAAAGTTGCAGAACCTTGTGTTCTGGATAGAGATATGTCCTGTGTTTCCTTGGGCCTAAAATCAGTATTTCAGCTACATGAACCTATAGAGGAGCATAATGATTTCTCAAATATCTGGAGTGGAAGGTAGCATTTCAGTGAAACTTAACTTGATCTGAATTGCCAGGAATTTGCTGACTATGGTAAAATTCTTTAGGGCAGGAGGTGGGTGGGTGACCAGACTTGAACACACTGGCACTTGGCTCCAGAAGTAACACTTGGTTATTTGTACCTTCAGGCTGAAGTTGCTGCTTGTTAAGTCTCTGTTAGCTCCACACTTGTCAGTTTTGAATTCAATAGCACCTCAGGCACAGTTTATTCCTGTGCATGTGGAACATGCTGGTTCTGGCTTCTAATGGCATCCCTCAGCAAGCATGAAGCCCCTGTATTGCAGAGTACCTGCTTCTACAGGCACTTAGAGAAACCAAAATCAGGAGTTGGCCTTTTACCCTTCTTGATGAACTTTGCTTTGTGTTAGTTCAAGGGCTGTAGAGTTCTTGTGGGAGCCCACTGGGATGGTTCCTTTGAGGGTCTTGTTGAAAGCTGGTTAATTTGAAACACATGGTGTGAAATGCCCTGCATATGATCTCCAGTCCCCACGAGACAACAACATGTCTGAAAACATCTATCTGCTTCGGGTGCAGACCAGACTAGGGAAGGTTGCAGCTGAGCCATAGTACACATTTTTACTGCTTAAAGGTATTTTTGTTGACAGATTTATTGTTCAGTCACAGCTTTATGTAGTTAGCCCTTGGCAGCTTGCTTTTCTGTATATTGAAACTAGATTGTTTCAGATATTTCAAAACAAAGCACATTTTCATAAATCAAATAGCTGTATGATCATTTTTCACAGGAGAAATGTTTTGCTGAGTAGTACTTCTCGGCATCAGAACTGCAGCACATGGTACTAATATGGGTGAGAAAGGATGATGGATGGGTGGTGCTGGTTTGGGAGTTTTAGGCATTAACATTTGTTCCTTCAGAGGCAAAGTGTGATGGCCGTGAAGCCTCAACAGTGGCAGTGTGGACTGTTCTCAACTGTATAAGATGTCTGCCTTGTGCCCTGAGAGAGGAACCAAGGAACAGAGAGATGGAGATGGGTAAAGCTGGTAATATTTGAAACAAAACTAACCAAAAAAACCCCCAAAAAACACCAATAAACCCCACTGCAGCTAAATGTGCCTGTTGTGGTTTAACTCGAGCTGGCAACTCAGCCCTGCAGAGCCGCTCACTCAATCCTACCTGTTGGCATGGGAGAGATTAAGTGAGAAAACTTGTGGGTTGAGATAGAGTTTAGTAGGAAAAACAAAAGCCACATGTTCAAGGATAGCAAACCGAGGAATTCCTTCAGCACTTCTCATGGGCAGGCAGGTGTTCAGCCATTCCCAAGAAAGCAGGGCTGTGTCACACGTAACGGTGACTTGGGCAGACAGAGGCCATCACTCCAAACATCCTGCCCTTCCTTCCTTCTTCCCCCAGCTTTATATGCTGAGCACAATGCCATATGGGAAGGAATATCCCTTGGGGTCAACTGGCCTAGCTGTGTCCCCTCTGACTTCGTGTACACCCCCAGCCTCATTGCTGGTGGGGTGGGGTGAGAAGTGGGAATTTTTAAGATCTTTTTTTGTGGATATGTACTGGCAGAAACATCAGGAAAGGCAGCAGCAGACCAAACCTGTGACCATCCAATACCCTGTTCTGCCTGCTGCAGTGAGGAGTGTGCTGCTAATGTGGAGCAATGTGCCAGGTCTTCTCTGCCATGTGGCCACCTGTGTTACACTCTAAAGAATTGTGTGGCAGGAGAAGGAATATAAGTGATGTACTTCTGGATCTGAGCTGGCAGTATTTTTTCCCTGAATTGCATTTCAGAGCATGTGTAACTTGCGTCCTACTGTTGCAGCAGATCAGCCTCTAGTGCTCTGCTGCCCTCATGTCAGCCCAAGGTGTTTATCAGATCCAGCTGGCTGGTCAATATTCCAGCCTGGCTGATGTATCCATGAGATAAGACTCTTGATTTCTAGGCACATTTTCCTTCAAAACTCCTTCTGAAAGTATGGAACTGTGCAGGTTTCACCTCAGTCATTTTACTACAAGGAGCACTTTCTTAGTGGTGGAAATGGTGGGTGCACAGAGACCCAGTATTGGGGCAACAAATGGACCTTTGACTATTGTATCCTGGTTTTCTGAGGCAGTGGGAATGCTGCATACTGTGCAGACATCTTGGGAATCAAGGAGCTGTGTCCAGCCCAGGGACCTAATAATATATTTCCTCCTCTGTAATCTGTAGTGCTTTTCTGCTTTACAATCTGTTCATTCTTCATTGTTGATAGCATCTCACATGTTGTAGAAGCAGCTTTGCAGCTTGTCAGAACTTTCTTGGGAAGCCAAAGGAATTAATGGCTCTAAAGCTGCTGTTCAGAGAATCATATAACTTCATCTGGTCATACTCAGCTAACATTGGGCCAGCCTCATGTGCCTTGGTGTTGCCCCTTCTGTCTCCAAACTGATCTACATGTGCGTCTTCAGTCTTGGAGAGAAGCTTGGGAAGTAAAATGCATCTGAGGATTGCAGTGCAGATTCCCTGTCTCCTGTATTCTTGTCTTGATTTACAAAATGAGATGTGCTTGTCTTGCCTTAGCAAAATCTGGTTTAATTCTGTTTTTCTGAAGAGAGAAATGTTGCACTTGTTTAGAGAGCTGACAACACATCAAATGTTTAGCAGCAAATGCAAGTGGGAAACAGGCCTTATGCCTTCTCAGTTTGATGGGAGAGTAGCATTGTTGTCTGCAAAAGGTATTCCACCCTTGTTTTCCCTGCTTTGTTGTTATACTAAAGATAAAACATTTCTTTGCAACTTCGACCTTATTTCATACCTAGTCCACGCACACTTGTGAGTATGAATTTTGAGGCAGTGTCTACTGGCTCTTCAATGGCAGCTCAAAGGAGCATGTGCTGTCCTAAATTATTTGCTTTGCACTCTTTGTACCTGTGATGTCTTAACACCCACATTTCCTCTTTTTTGGTCTAATTCTGTATCTTTCACCCTGGTGCAGTCACTGCATGCACCTTGCAGCTGCTTAACCAGGAACAACTGAGGCTGCTGCAGCAGGGCATAGAGGCAAGGGGTTTATATTCCAAGGGCCTCTCTCTGCTCTTGCAACATCATCCCAATCATTGTTCTTTGAAATAATGAATTTTTTTATTTGTATAAATTCCTTGGCTTAAGCACTGTGAGATCAGCAAGAAGCAAGGAACTCTTCTGAAATCCAGCAGGCAGTGCCCTCTGGATATGTGTGTACATTGCAAAGTCATCAGTCATTCAGTTGTTGACTCAAAGTTATTCTGGTTTGCCAGCATGCTTGTTCCCTGCTGAGTTACAGCCACAGATAACAAAAGCAAACTTTGTATTTTTCAGAGTGTAGTCTTTTCCCAGATTTTATTTGTTGCTGTCTTTTGTGGTTTGATTTGGCTTTGAATTTCCTTGGGGATGCTCTATAGGTGGAGACAGTAGTGCTTGAAGAGTGAATTTTGCGCCAATTTCTCAAGATTACTTCTGATGGGAACAGTAGAATTCATCTCCTTCCACTGTGTTGTCCAGACAGGAATCAACGTGGTTTGGAGCAGAAGGTTTAGTTAGTGCTGTTCTGGGATGTAGGTGGGGGGATGGGTGGTCAGAGGGGTCTCTGAGTACAAATGGAACCGTGTGGGATGGTCTAGAAGTGTGGCAGGAAGTCAGAAATGCAGCTTATTGCTTGTGGTTGTAAAGGGCAGTCGTTAAGTTGGGAAAAGTGATCTCCAAGTAATTGTAACTCCTGTTCTGGGTGAATGGGATTGGCTAAGGTAGGAGAGGCCAAAAAACACACCTCTAGCTGGAGTTTCTGATATTTAATACAGCATCCCAAACCCCATCTGTACTGCATTAAGATATGACTGCAGCTGGTTATCTCTCACTGGTCTTGGAAAGGAGCTGTTTGCTTGTCTGATAGACTCATACATAGTCTGTGCATTGTGTTTGCCTGCTTCACACACTCACTCTGCAGTCTGCAAAGGGATTTTCATGATTGGCCAAAGAACCTTGAAAAGTGTTTTAAGATTGTAATTTTGTATTGAGTGCCTTAGGGGATGTATGGCCAGTTGGGGCCTGAGGAGACCATGTTTAGTGAGAGGGTAAGGGGGGGACAAATCTCTTGTGCATGAGCTTGGCATGTCACCCTAAACCAGTGCTGGCCTAATTCAGAAAGGCTGCCAGGCACTTTGGAAGAGGTGAGAGTTATTTTCTGGGGTTTTATTTTCCTCTGCAGTTGTAGCAGTCAAGTGGAACCAAAGTCAGCAGTGATGGGAAGGAATTCTAGTGAGTTGATGTGGTTGGGGATACAAAACATCTCTTTGCAAAGGGGATGCATGTTAATGCAACAGCTTCTAGGTACTGGTGTGATCATTTGATCTTGCAAATTTGTGTAGTTGTTGCACTGGTTGAGGTTAATATTAATATTTTATTTGTCCTAAAACACTGAGATTTTAACTATAATAATAATGAAAGTATTTCTTTTTAGCTATAATGCTGTCATATCCGTAGTTTCAAAATGCAATGGAGGATGTTTATTCTTTGAGAGTGGTTATTGTAATTGCAAAATTGATACTAAAGGTAGGAAAAAAACTTCTACAATAAATGTTTAGTGTTTGTATTCCTTGCTGTTATTCCTTACTAGTTTATTTAAAACAGTATATGCATACACTATTGCGTGTGTAATTCATTCTCAGGGTCACTTCTTAGGCTGTAAAATAATGCTTCTTATAAACCCTGGACCTTGAAAAGGGACAGCAGACATAAGCTGCCCTCTTTAAAATGTGAAATACATTAATGATGTTTTTTTCCCCTTTCCTTTTGTGGGTTAAGTAATGCTTTCTGAATCTCTGCCTCTGACCTGTGAACTTCACAAAAAATGCACTTACTTTGGCACCATGTGGTGGGAGTGCAGGTTGCCAAACAGTGCTCTGAGGTGAGGTACCTGTAGTGTCTTTGAGGGAACCCAATTTGCTTGCTTTAAGTTGAAGGATGTGGGGTTTAAAGGAAGTCCTTGCTGTCTGCTCTAGAAAAGTCTCTTGTGGGCAGAGTATTTAATGTTCTCCCTTGCTTTCCCCCTTGCTCCCAGTCTTACCAACTGCAGCTTTCAGTGGTTTATTTACAACATACGTGAAGAGTGATAGTAAGAGTGTGATAAAGGCTGAGACAAATTTGTAGAAGTGCCTTGCAATTTGGGACAGTGGGAAAAGCATTGGAAGTTGGCTTGGCTGAACAACACAAATTAATATTGCCAATTCCCTGAGGGGAATGTGGGGCTGCTTTCCTGAGCAGCCGATGCTGTTGTAGCCTCTTGCAAAGGCTGTGCTGGTACAGCACAGGTCGTCTCCTCTCCTGTCCTGATTCTTTCAACTTTGCTTGGAAGAAGACAAAGTGATAAAGAAAGAGCAAAGTCAGTCTGTGCTGTTCATGCATAGTGTGAAATGGGAGAGAGGCCCTGGCAGAGCTGGTGCTGGCTGGACACTGGGCGTAGTCACTGGTACGTAGGACTAGATGGGGCTGCTGAGCTGCCTTTCCCTGCCAACACTTCTGTTGTCAGGCCAGATTTAGAAGTATTTCCAGCTGCCAGGTGAGATGACACAGGCTTGAACTTCTGGCTGCACTGAGAAACCTGCTTGCACAAAATGAGTGTGATGCTGGGCATGCTTGCTCCAGGGAGAAAGCTGTGGGGGGTGCATGAGCTGAGGTCAGCAGTGCAAGGGCCCTACAGTCATTTCAGGCTTCCCATCTCTCTGGGAGAGCAGAAGATGCTCCATCAATTTTTAACAGGTAAAATAACTCTTTTTACTAGAATAAATAGGCAGGAAGGAGACCCTGAGTTCCTCAGGGAACTTGAAGGTTGACTAGGAAGATTGAATTTGAGGCACTGCATTTTAGTATCAAGTTTTGTCGCCATCTTTGGCTCTTTGACAGTCCAGTGTGGACCTGTATATTGTGTGTCCTCTGAGAAGCTTGGGGTAGCTGTTTATATATCACCCTTTTTCAGATAGGATGTTTTTGAAGCTAAAACTCCATTGCCCTGTTTGGGGCTTTAGGATATAGCAGGAGGAAAAATTGGAAACAAAAATTTAATGGTACAAAGCATCAAAATGCTGCAATCCGAGTCAAAGCTAACAAACATTATTTGGGGCTTTTTTGCAGGAGAAACAGCTCTTAGATTCTTAAATTCCACAAGCATGGTTGAAACTGGAGTTGAGAGCTCAGGCTGAGACTTCTTGCATGCATGGCTAAATCAGGGTCTTATGCACATTACTGAGGACTGCTAGATGTTCTTCACTGTGGTATTTATACCATTCACACATGCTGCTCATTCTGTGTTGTGAACTGCCTTTGCAGTCATCACATCCATCTTGGAGATGTCACACAAAGCTGAATCTCAACACTCTTTGACGGCTGTCACATTTCTCTTCATAACTTCAGGATGGTGACTAAGGCTTGCTTCAGTGATGAGGAAGAGGGCTGCCCTTCAAAATTACTTAGGGAAGAAGCTTGCAGTAGGTCTGGTTCAGACTGAACTGTTTGGAAGCTCATACAAAGCTCTAAAAACCTCAGAACCAAGAGGGTAAATCCAGATAAGAAGCTACTAATCTGCTCTGATGTCAGTGAGAGCTGTTTCAGTGTCTTCAGTGATGAAAGCTGCTCCATTGGGTCAGAGTCACATGTGTGCATTAGTAAGGAAGGAAAGGCATTATCTATCATTTTATGTGGGGAAATGAAGGCTTACTGTGGGTATGAATCTTCTTCAGTAACAGCTGTGTCTGTGTAATGTCTTGGAAGCCCTGAAATAGTGGGTTTTGCTTGTTTTTAATCAAAGTTTCTTTTAGCTTTTTGTAATGAGCAGGAAAATCAAAGCAGAAATCAACCTTGGTTACTTGGTTTTGACTGACTCGGTGTAAAGGCAGGGCCAGGACTATAGTTCCCCTTATTATCCGTGTGCTCAAACTGGTGAAAACCCTTCTGCTGAGCCTGGGAACGACATTAGGGGTCCCAAAAGGAGTCCAAAGGCATCATATCTGTGCTGCCACGTGCTTCTGGGCTTTGAGATTGACTTTGTACACATGGCTTTTGACTTAAGCTGTTCTCCATTGGGACCTGAGGGAAGGAGAGTGAAGTACCTTTTCCAAAGAAAGGGCCTCTCTGGGAAGTTGGGAACAGTCTTTACTCCTCCTGCCTCTGAGCTCGTTTGTGATGTGTAATGATGCTTGCCTGCTTTGTACAGTTTTCTTTTTTTTTCCCATTCCTGCTCATTGGGATATAAATTGTTCTTTTTCTTTTTCTTTTTTTTTAATAGGTATATTGCAGTGGATCTGAAGTTGATATAAGAGAGAATTTCTTCTGGGAAGAGAAGCTTCCCTGTAAGGCCAACCCTGAAGATGTGGACTGCCATTGTGTTCTTCCTGCTGATTTCCATCTGTATATGTGAACACCAGTTTTCTGTCCTGAAAGGGGGAGGAGTCCATGTAGTGCAAATAAACAGGCTTACAAGTGAAGAGCAATGCAGGCAGGCTTGTCAGAGCCCAGGTGCTTCAGGTGAGGTTCTTGTCCCTTGGATGGAATTCCATCTACCTTTTCTGTCCCTTGAAGGTCTCTGCTGCTCCTTTGATGACTTTCTTTATTAATTCCAGTTGTTTACAGGCATTTACAGTTATGACTTCTCTGTGCAGTGCTGTGGTGCTAAGTAACTTCTGATAGCTTTGGTTAAATTGAATGCAGGACAACTGTTTCCCAGGGCTCTTCTAGCTTACATAAGAGACAGCATGTGCTGTTGGTGTGCACTGATAGCGTGCAAACAGTGTTAGGTCACTTGAATTGAAGAATGATTATTCCCTGCTGCCAGATGTTTGCAAGTGAGCAGTGCTGCTGTAGACAGCTGCAGTAGAACGAGTAATCTTTGCTCCCTAGAATGTGTGTGTTTTCTGTCTTAGAAGAAACCACTTTGTCCTGCAACCAAGCACAGGGTTAAATCTGTTGAGATGAAAGCCTCCTCACTACCTCTGAGATGTCTTTATAAAGCATAAAACTTCTAGGAGAGTCTTTGAGTTGTCCTTATGGAGGTTCCAATCCTGTCTAGCCAGATGAGAAAGCTTGTAGCACCTACAAGAAGTTGGTGATGCTGTGGTGAAGATGAGACTTTTAAATCAGGGGGATGAATATCTGACATTCAGATGGTTAGGAACATAATAAAGATGCTGGTTTTAATGGCCAGTGGTTTCAAACCTTTAGTTAAAACATGACATATTTCTTCATAGTGGGAAAAAAGTACCTTCATAATTTTTTTTATTTAGGAGGTAAAATAAGAGTGAGCCTGTCTTGCAGGCACCAGAGCAGCGAAAACTCCAGGTTGTGTTTTTCAAGGTGGTAAACTCCAGAAGCTGACATGTTCACACTGACTGTGCTGACACTTAGGGTCTGTAGCATGTCATGCTTGTCTGTCCCACCTGAGAATCTCTAAACACTGTGTACATCTCATCTTAGCCTTCTTGCATCTCAGTAAGGGTAGAAAATGTGTCATCAGCTGCCTTTTCCACAAGAGAAACATAAAGAATTTGGTTAGTCTGCGATCAGGGCTGGAACATGATTAGGCTGCATGGCTGCCCCTGTTGCTGACTTTAACCACTTTTTTTATGCCCTTCACTTTGTTCTCTCCTGACATGTTTGTACAAAACAAGTCCAGTTGAGTGTTATCTTTCTTGAGCAGAGGGAGTTGAACCTCTAGAATTAGATGACCCACTCCATCTTCAGAAAACCACGCAAAACTAAACCCAAAAGCATAAACATTTCGAGGTTTTACATTCTGTACTAAACCTACTGAAGCAATTTCATCTCTGTTTGTTACTTGATGGCCAGTCTGTTGCACTACCTGATGTTAAGGGAGGTGGAAAAGATAGAAACTCTTGACATAAGTATATAGCCATGTGCAGAGAGATCATCTGGGAGGAAGGACCTGAAAAGTCTTTTTTTATTATTAGCTTTAGGTTTTAAGATCAGCTTTACTGATTTCATTCTCCATTCCCATCTTTCCCAACAGTATATATTTTTGTGCTTTCAGTCATTGCAGACATAAGGCCTGAGGCTTAGATGTCAGAATTGTAACACATATGTAACTGTCAATAAAGAAGCAGTGGTTGTTATTTTTTAAGGTATTATAGTGTGAAATTGCAGGCCAAGGTTGCATAGGGAGATGTCTTCATAGCTACATTACTTGGAGAAGCAGAAAAATATTTCTAGCTGGTAAGGTACTTTTCTGTAGATATAGTTTGCACCTTTGCTGACACGACATCAGTTACTTAGAGAAGTAATGCAGCTGCCACCAGAAGGGGTCTTTTGAAGTACTCTGGTCCAAACCCAACTTTGATCTGTCTGTTCAAGACCTGACAGAGAGAGCATCACCTCTCTGGCCCCTAGTCCAGTGTCTGAGTGCCCTTGTGGTGGAAACTAGTTTTTTCCCGTGATGTTGAGTTGGGATTTCCTGTGAATGATCTGTTTCAGCCCTTCAGACACGTAGTAGTCTCCCTTGGATTCACTCCAGGATTTCAATACCACCCGCGTACGCAAGGGTCCCCAAAACTTGGTACACTGTTTAAAATGTTTCCTCAGCATTGGTTGGAGGAGGTTCATTCCTTCCCTGGAAGCTTGATTTTGTGTATGTGGACATGTCCAGAAAGAAGTAAGTGAGTTCAAAGGGATGCTTGAAGGAGCTTAAAGGAAAGAGAGTTCTTCCTGTGATGACTTTATTTAGCTTGTGTTGGGATTTGACTTACTAAAAGACGATTTCTGTGATGGCTCTCTTGGCTAATGGTATCATTGCTCAACGACTGGCAAGTAAATTTCTGTGCAATTCCTAGCACTGAGATGGGACCTGTCTCCCATGAGTGATGTCTTCTCAGTTTTGACTTGCTTCTTTTTTTCCTCGTTAAGACACCTAGATGAATTTACATGGGTCCTTACTGTAGTGCACTTTATTTGTCCCTGTTTGGGTGAGTGAATTGCTATTATCAGGAGATGCTGGTACCAGAAGACAAGCAGGTGGGTAGGCTGCATTGGCTATATTGGTTTCATTGGCTTTCTTTGGTTATTTTCACTCAGGCTGAGTCAGGATTCTTTAAGGCCAGACCTTCTAGATATTGCATGGTTTGGGTTTCTTTTTGGTTGCGGGTTTTTTTTTTTCAATTCTATAATTAGAGGCACAAAGCAGCAGGTTTGGTATCCTGTGTGCAGCAATCCATTTTCTCTGCTGTTTTCAGGGAGCCATCACTGTAATTGGTCTGTGCCCTACCAGAATCACTGCCTCCTCCTGCAGTGTCACCAGCTGAGCATATGCCAGAATGCTGGAGAACAAGACATCAAAGATCTTCTTGCAGGTAAAGCCATGTTTCAGGCTTCTGGGAAATCCAGGATCCTGGTTCTTTTGCTTTAAATGCCTGTGTTTAACCCTTGATAGGCTTTCAGCTGAGGAGGATGGGTTGTGAAATGCCTGCAGGGTGATTCTGTAGGTTCAGTTCACTGGAATAACTTTCACTTTGTCCTAGGGACTCTGGCACTTGCATGAGTGCATGATGTGTCTTTGAATAGCTTTTGTAACACTTACTGAGTAACAGTTTGTCTCCATGTTGAAGACATCATTCATTCAAACCATTTGCACGCCACACGCTGTCCTAACAAAAATAAAGGCATAACAGATGTATTTATATTTTTTTTCAGAGAAAGGAAAATGTCCTGGCATTGTTTTTCTCTCAGATTGCCAGGATTTTGTTCCAGAGTCAACAGACTGCTTCTTTAATCAGAGCAGCAATTGCTCATGGTGACTTTCCAGTGCCAGGGTACTCAGTTTTAATAAAGTGACACAATAACAAAATTGAGCCAATTTATAATTGGGAAATCAATCTTCTAAAGTTTGTTTCAGGAGTTCACTGTGCCCAAGTTTAAAAAAAGAATTTGTGCATGGTTCTTTTGGATTGGCAAAGGTTTCTCTGCAATGTAACAACCGGACTTGTGATAAGCAGATGGGATTTATGTGACTATAGATCTAGCTCACTAGTTGTGAAGGAAATTATCCTGAGGTATGAAGGTGTAAGTAGAAATTTCTGCTCAGCTTTGACAAGTGAAAATTATGAATCTAAGCACAAAGGCTTTTTTGATGATGTGTAACTTTGAAAGCATGAGTCTTCTCAGGAATTGACATTTGTAAGACTGCTCCTGTTGATAATGTGCTTCTGCATTGTAGCTCTCTACTTCATTACTCCCCTTTTGTGAAATTAACTCCCTGGCTGGGCAAATACTAGAGGTCTGGTGGCAGAAAAAACCAAAACAAAAAACCCTCAAAGGGATTATGTGCAATAAAGGCAGAGGGGTCTTGTGTTTTCATGTTCTTGCTGAATTCAGGACTGATGTCTTCCACTTGTACTGTGTGTACTGCAGAATATGTGTTCTGGTTTGCATGTTAGGGGGTTGAGGTTAGATTTGAGCTTGAGAGTTTTTTTATTCTTACAAAACTCATTTGTTTTGTCTTTTGGAAGAAATTGTCAGGAGCAAATGGGAAACAGCCCTGTTTCAGCACCAGAGCCATCCACAGAAAACGGAGAGGATGCTGAATGCACGGATTGACCGACACAGTGTGGAAAACACGTTTTCCTCAACTGCTCAGACTCACAGGATTCATTTGAGGCAATTGGCTGGGGTTGAGGAGGAGGAAAATGTCATAACAAGTACCGCAAAACCAACTGCAAGCCATGCTACCACCACTGCCCCTGCCATAACAACAAACATTACAAATGCGTCTTTCTCTGTTGCTATGACCACTTATGAAACAACTGCCGCAGCCTCGAACACCTCTGGTTCTGATACCTTTACTAAAGCCATGCCAGCCTCTGCCTCTTCTCCTTTTCATGGTAACATCTCTGCTCCCAATTCCAGCCATGTCACCCAGAGGGTGACCACCAGCCAAAATTCAGGACATAATAGCTCTGTCTCAGTATTGTCCCCCACTTCTGGTCCCCTCAGTGTTACTTCTGAAGCAGGTACCCAAGCACAGCAGCCTAGGCCAGGTACCACCAGCACCAGTGCTCCTCACCCTAACAGCCCCACCTCTGCTGGAGCTGACCTGAAGGCACTGACCACAACACTGACCACCCCCATCCCACAGGATGCAGTAACATCTTCCACTGCTTCCACGCTTGCCACGACACCCATCCCCACGGAGAGTTCTCACTCTGCAAATCCAGTGCATGCCAACACTTCCACGCTTGCCATGACACCCATCCCCACAGAGAGTTCTCACTCTGCAAATCCAGTGCGTGCCAACACATTGCCAGACCTAAAGCCAGAAGCAAATACAGCCACAGCATCCTTGAGTGAATCAACTTCTCCTCTGGGCTCTACAAGAGGTGCCGTGGTTTTAACTGCAGCCTCTACAGTAGCAACTACGACTGAATATGGGATGAAATCAACATCTGATGTCTTTTCAACAACCATGGCTCCAACAGATGCAGCCAAAACAACAGCTTCAGGCCTCACAGAAACTCAGGACACAGACAATGAGTATCTTCTCATTGCTGCCGAGCCCCTGACTCAGTACTTAGTGGATAAAAGTTCACTTCTTGCAGTGCTTTTAGTTGGTACGTTCTTTTTCATAACTGTTATAGTTCTTTTCCTCACGCAGGCCTATGAAAGCTACAAGAAGAAAGATTACACACAAGTGGATTACCTGATCAATGGAATGTATGTGGACTCAGAGATGTGAAGAGGTGGGGATAAATAGTAGGCAGGAGAGGAAAGGAGATTGAAAGTCCGTCTGACTTGTTTTTCCTTTCTATCTGCCTATGACGCAAACTGAAAGTGCTTCCAAATTTACTTCTAGTGCAATTGAGGAGAAATGCCATGTACTGTATTAAGAAAAAAATAATAATTTTTTATTCAACTGTGCAACAGGTTGCTGTAAAACCATAAAAAAAAATCATTTTTAACGTTTTCATAATGTACAGTAGCTTTGACCATTATATTTCATTGCAAAACAAATCTAACAAGGTGTAAGTTGCCATCCTCTGAAAATGCTGTAGCACTTTTCAGCTGTTTACAGTGCAGGTTGTGTTTCATTTGTTTCACATGTGGTCCTCTGAAAACAGAGCAAAGGATGCTGTCACCTTTTGTGAAGTGCTCCCAAATAGCCAGATGAGAAGTGTGGAGTACTGTTGCAACAGGGGAGTTTTAATCCAGTGTGTGTCATATTTCAGTATGCTTCTTGCTTATGAAGAGATCTGTTTACAAGGTATTGTAAACTCTGTTTACTGCTAACCCAAGGTATCTTCACCACGGAGTGGATTACTGTGCCTCTGCACTTAAATGATCTTATTTTTGTATTCAGTTAATAAATGGGGCCCTGGAAGGGCATATCTTCTTGTGTTTCTCATTTTATTCCTGTCCCTGCCAGTTCAGAAGCAAGCAAATGGGCTTTTGGGGCTTAAGTAAATTAGCTCCACTTCAGTATTACAAGTATGGGGGCTTTGAAAACCTCGCTGAAAGCATGGACACGTCACAGAAGTTACTGATCATCTTCCAGAGTACTGCTTCTATAATTTAAGACCATTATGCTGCCAGTCTCCCAGGTATGCAGACCCACTTACTTCTTATTATCTTTCATGCTTAGAGCATCAGCCTCTGTTTTGGTTTTTCTTTTGCGTTTAGGACCAGCACAGAGTTGTTAGTATTTTGGAAGGTTAATTGCACATGCAGTTGCAACTTGCCTCCCAAGATCTGCATCTGAGAGAATGAGTAGAAAGCACTTGATTTTTAGGCAAGTATTCTTCAGTGATTAATGCATCCTATTTGGATGACACATATATACCAATAGCAAAGTGCTGGATTGAGGTGTGTTGGGGTCTTTTTAAACATATTGATAGCTTGTCTCTCACTTGAATTAGTTGGCCTTTCTTTAATCAACCTTGCATGTAATCTTGAGTGAGAGTGATAATAAGCAAACCTCAGAATTTGAAACTGCTGAGTTTCAGCTTGATTATTTATCCAGAAATCTTGGGCTGTTTAGAGTTTGGAGGGAGCCTTTACCCTGGAAGAGGCTACTTTGTAGACGAGGTCGTCATCAGCTGAGAGTGCTGTGAAAGTGGCTGCAGAGAGCACAAGCAGCAGCACAGCCAAGGGGTTGTTTGAACAAAATAGACTGGAGAGATTTTTCTGAGTCAACACAAATTTTGAGGGCAAAACTTCAGCAAGTAGAGTGTATTGAGGAAAGAACTTGGTTTTCAGTATGAGTGCATTTAGCAGTACTTTTGCATGGACCTCATCTGCATGCCAGCAGGCAATAGGTTGGAGCACCTATCAGGGTAAAGGGGTAGTGTGGTTTGGGGAGTCTACCTCCTTGGAAAGTTTGAAGTATAAGCCACAAAATTTACACTATGTTTCCCAGAGAAGGGGGGAAAAAAGTTTTGAGGGTCTCAGTTTTATTGTATTCTAAGATTACTATTAACTGGTTTGCCCTGAGCAGAAGAGAACTGAATCCTGATTTCTCCATCTTCCAGGAGCCACCCATGCAGAGCATCTGTGCAAAGAAGGTGCTGGGAACATCCCCCAGCACAGCTGGGGACTTGCACCCTGTTGAGATGCTTGGGACTGTGTCGAGCTGTTAGCAGATGTCTGGCAGATGCTGCTCTACATCCACAAAGTCCAGAGATTTATCTTTACATAGGGATCTCAGGTTTCACCTTAATTGCAGGTGAGTCACTAACCACAGCCCTAACCATGTGGTCTTGAGCTCTGCTCCAGATACTGAGATAAGAGCTGTCTGCTGGCTCCCTGCCATCTCCCAAGTAGGGAGATGAGCTTTACCTCAGACTCAGCTCACTTCTTTTCCTCCTCGTTTAGGCAGCTTGGATAAATGTGTTATGGATGGGATGAATCCAGGCAATAGTGCTCTTCCTTTTAACTTATCCCAGTCTATGTAGTGAATTCCTGCCTTTAGGAAGTGCCTTCCTACATAAAGGGTCAGTGTTGCAGCTGTTCTGCTGGTTCTCTGCAGTAGGTTTTTTTTTCTAAGTGGCCTGAGCCATTTCCACAAACACAAGCTATGATCATCAGACTTGTAATTGCTTATCCTGGAAATGGGGAAATTTCTGATTAACTTTGCACTCGTGGTGGCCTTTTATCCTTTGGTCTCTGTGGATCTGTTTGTAGAGCTGAAGTTGGACACCAGGTTCTGTGGAGTGGAAATTTGTGACGTTGCATTCATCTTTGTTTTCCTCTTTGAAGATGTATTTGACTCCTGTACTGATTTCTTGGAGACTAGAAATGGAAGGGAGAGGAAAGTGACATTAATCAAAAGAAATTTTTGAGTTTTCTTTTCTAGAAACTTAAAGATTGGTATATTAAAAAACAAATAAAACCCTTCAGGGATAATTTACATGGGTATGATATAATTGCAGGAGTTGGAATTGGGTTACAACTCTATTTACAAGAGTCTTGGGGAGTTTCTCATGGACATAGTGAGAATATTACAACTACATCATGGCTAAATGAAACCACCACTATAAAAATCTTTGTGGCTTTTTAGCAGGTCCCTACAGGAAGGTGAGTACTCATCAGAATCTTGATGCAGTTCCCACAGCCCGGTACGTTTACATCCAGGTCTCCTCATCAGATACTGGCACAGCCTGTCTTTGTTGTTCTTATTTGAGTTACTGCACTTCCAGGTGTGAATTACTTTCTCAACAGAAACTGAGCCTTTTAGTGTAAGGCTGAGCACCAGAATGAGTCTTACCTCTGCATTTCTGTGTACAAGGTGGAGATCTTTGTTTGCTACGGAATTGTAGAATGGTTTGGGTTAGAAGGAACCTTTAAAGGTTTTCTAGTTTTAACCCCCCTGCTATGGCAGGGATGTCTTCAACTAGACCAGGTTGCTCAGAGCCCTGTCTAATCTGACCATGAAGGTTTCCAGGGATGGGGCAACCACCACCTTTCTGAACAACCTGTTCAAGTGTTTTACTACCCTCATAATGAAAAATGTCTTTGTTCTATCTAGTCTGGATTTACCATTTTTAGTTTAAAACCATTACCGCTTGCCCTATCTCAATGGAGCTCAAATTGCAGTGCCAGCTGAAGTAGATTTTTCTTTGCACCCCAATGGTCTCATATCAGCTCAGTTTAGGCATGTAAAAACAAACAAAAAGCCCCAAAACATAAAAACCTGGGCTGGAGCCTTGGCTCTGAAGGTGTGTCTTCTGGCTTGTACACTGAGACCCAGTTGTAAAGATTTGGCAGCTTTGATGTTTTGTGTCTAGCTGCTTGTAAGCCTTGAAGAAAGAGCAGTGGGACCGTGAAAGGTGGGTTGCATGTGCAGTTTTCTAAAGGGCTCTTCTGTAGTGGTGACTTGATCTGCAGGTCTAAAGCAATTAGAATTTCTTCCCTTCTGGCTCTTTGAGCTGGAGGTCAGCAGCAGCAAACATCCACTTGGTTGTTTCTACCCCCAGCCCATTGTTTCTCTTTGGGCTAAAATCATCCTCCTGGAATGGCTTCCTTTGCTTTGCTTTTGAGGCCGCAAATGGGGGCACATCCGCTGTGTTTCGTGATGTAGTGTTGAAACAGTTAACAGTATCTTAAGGGAGAAAATGCAACACCTTTGGAAGTTTGCTTGCAGAATTCACAATATAACAATAGATAGGGTCCTACCAAGTTACCTAGAAGACATCTGCCAAGAAAGTGCCAAGAACGACATTCTGCTACTGTGAAGCGTATCTGATGCATACCAGGATTCAACCTGTTGCATGGCCTAAAACAGGAACATCCCAGAATTAAATTTAGATTGGATTAATTCTAAATGCCACCTCCCTTTTGTTTAATTACCTGTATTAGAAAGACATTGCTCTAGACAGAAGAGAAGAAAGGAAATAATGGAATATTAAGACATTTAAAGGAATAGTAAGAATTAAGAGCTTTTCAATTGCAAATTTGAGTTTGCAGTATGCCATGTGGTGTCCAGAGAATGAAAGAGCACATGCAGAACTCTTAAGCAGGACCTTTAAAGCAGCTGATGCATGTAGTTGGAAAATGCTCAGGAAGGTCTGGAAATGGAGGTATTGTGGAGTTGGTTTCTCTGGATTTGTCTGGTGGCTGCTCATTTTTGGCATCAAAAAAGGAAACCTGAGCCCTTAGCTGCTGAAGCGTTTCTGAGGGCTTTTTCCACTGTGGGTTCTCTGGTATGCAGTAAAGGCAAGTGTTCTTATTTCAGCTGGGGGAGAGTTAATTTTCCTTTTAGTAACTGGTACAGTGCCGTGTTTTGGATCTAGTATGACAAAAACCTTGATGATACCCTGATATTTTAGTTGTTGCAAGCCAGCAGCTGCTTGGTACTTAGTTGCCAGCTGGGGTTAAGCTGCGACAGCAAGTTCAAATTGCAACATCTCCCCGACCAGGGCAACTCCAGCTGCCTCCCCTCCATGGCCTCTAAGTCTCATGAAACTTAATTTCCTTTGTTGTGCTTGGCTGAAGTTGGCCCGTGGGTTCAAAAGCAAATGCTTTCATCTTGCACGAAGTATGGGCTCGTAAGATTCTGCTTCTCTAGAAGAAACCAGGCTGAAGAGCAGCAGAGCCTAGCGCTGTATTGATTCCTGTCTGCTGGAAGGACTAGGTGGTTCAGGGTTAGGGATTGCTTTGAGGTTTTGGTCTTGCTGGATAGCTGGTTATTGCGGGGAGAGCTGGTCTTTACTCTACAGCGTTTGGGGTCAATGTCCTTGTAGTTTCACGTCCTTGGATCTTGTCTTTCTGTGCTGCTGCTGGGCTGGGTGATGTATTTAGAGCAGCCCTGCCTTGGCTGAGAAATGCCAGCAGGTTGTGCTGCGGGGCTCCACAAGAGCTTGCCTGTTCAGCCTCCCTCTGGCAGGGAAACCCCAAAGGATCTGGGAAAAGTCTCCGCCTGATCTGGGGCTTCCTGGTTAGCCCTGGGTGATGTTCAGCTTGTGCTTTGGTTGGAGTTATGTTTGTATTACGATGTTTGAAGGAGAGGTCCTTTGCAAGCGCGCAGAACTTGCCCAACATCCTGCTGGTCGAAATTAAAAGGACTAAAGCTGTTTGGACTGGATTGTACAATCCGTTTGAAAAAGCAAACAAATAACTTGTCTTCATGAAAAGTGGCTAAATTATTTTAACTCTTTCAAGCCAGGACAGGTGAAACCAATTACACTGGTTTTGAGGGTCATGGACTTATGCGACTTGTTCCTGTTCTTTACTGCATACAGATGATGTAGCCAAAGCTTGCAAGTGTGAATAATGTTACATCTTTCATATAACTCTTATAACATTGAGGAATGGAAAAGAAAGGAGGAAGGATTTCTGGAAGCTGGAAAGAGCTGGAAAAAGCTCCTGTTTAGAAGTGACTACCATGGCTAATTAAAACAAAAACAACCAATCAAGATTTAACAACATTCTCAAGTTTAAATTAATCTCTGCTCTCAAATCTTGAGATTACAGCCACTGCTGCAGATTAAAAAGTGGGAATTTTCAAAAGTATCTATGTAGTGATTTCTCACAAGTGCTGCACCCTCTATTGGCATTTTCCTGAGCAACTTTGCTCATCCTTGGCCCTTGGTGCAGTTAAGATGAAGTCAGAAGCTGACTAATGACCGATGTGGGCTGTACCAGAGGGCAGAAGTTCCCCCACTCTTGGGAAACTGAAATCTTTTACTGCAGTAGAGGAGTGGGGACGTGCACAGTGGCTGCCAGCTGGTCCTGCACCCTTGTGGCATCAGGCAGTGACAAGAATATCCTTAGTCTGGCGTAGTACCCCGTGTGCTCCAGGTGATGCCAGGGAGCAGATGAGCCTGTAAAGTACCAGAAAAGAGAGTTTGCTCAGGGAGGAAGCTTTGCTGATATTGGTGCACAGGGCAGGACTGTCAGGGAGCAGCTGAAATCCCTGCTGATGGCTTCTATCAGAACAAGGTGAAGCCTGTTATGTAGGTAGGTGCTAATATGGCTGTTCAAGGGACAGAGGGTAAACGGAAGCGACTTCTGTATGAATGTGCTGTGTACTTCTGACCAGCTCAGCTATGGGCACTTGTTGCTGGTAGAAGACAGCTCTAAACTGATTCCTCCTGCATGCATCCTGGTGAGTATTCCCAACAGTGAGAGAGCAGCAGCAGTGCTGTGTGTGCTACAGTCAGTGCCTACAAGTTCCTGGCAAAAAGCTGTCTGATCTGCAGAAAAAAGTCAGCTGTCTTATCTCATTCTCCTGGTTGCTGGGTCAAAGTGTATGCAGAGATGTTGTAAGAGTTCAAGGCAATTTGTTTTCAGCTTTTTTTCCAATTTATTGATTTTTACGTATACTTACATATCTTCAGTATTTAGACTGAAGTAGTATTGGGTTAAAGATCTTCAGAAAACCATGAGCTTCCCTGCTAATGGAACCCTGGATCAATTTTCAATGGAGCTTTCCCCAGCTGGGGTTTAAGTCCCCAGCATTTTGCAGAGGGTCAGGCATGTTCCTGTGGTCCAGAACTGCCTTGGGAATTTTTGTGGAAAGTTTTATACACTTTTCATCCTACTTCAGTCTGCAAGGAGAAGTAGAGAGACTCTTCTGCAGGAAAGAGCAATCTCATACCCCAGCAGTTTGTGACATGCAGTGAGCATCCCATTTGGAAGGAAATGGTAAGCCTCATGAACATGGCCTCCATGCCTCTCCCGAATCACACGCAGTCCTGGGGCCTGCTTATAGCCAAACATAAAACTTTTTCAAAAGATGATCTCACCCATTGAAAATCACATCCATGTGAACCAAAGCAGGAAGGAGAGCAGTGGCTGAAAGGGATGGAGGGCTCCACGTGGGCAGCAGATGCACATGGCTTGCAGTAGGACAGCCCATGTGGTTTTTTCCAGCTGTGAGCCTTGGTTCTGCAGTCAGTGTGTGTGAGGCTTGGTAGAGTGTACTTTTTGTTGAATGTTTGCAGTTTTGTTAGACAGCGGGAAATGCTGGAAAATGTTAGTGAGAGCTGTCAAACCCTGTAATGATCTCCCAAGGGAAGGAGTAGCATCCCTACAGGAGTACAAATCCTTGCTGCACAGGAAAAATCCTGGCAATGGAAGGATGACCTGAGAACTCTTCTGTGGAGAAGTAATGAATGATATGAGCTGGAGAGAACTGTGTGCATGCCTAAGGGTAAAGGAAGATCAGGCATTTCCATGAAGGACAGTCCTTCCATAACTGGACTGGGCTATTAGTCTTCATGCTTCTGGGTGTACAGGATTGCTGGCCAGATAAAAGCAAAATATACCTTTGTACAGAACTGTCTGCAGAAGGAATTAAAAGTCAGAACAGAAACGTTCTTTGAGGTACATGAAGTTTGTGCTCAAGTCAATTGTCTCCCCATTGAGTTGCTGGCTGAAAACACTGGGCTGAGCAGATCTGTGTGGTGGAGTCACACAGCCAAGTTTTGGCCACAGGACTGGGTAAAGGTTTGCTACTTTACCTTTTCTTAACTTAGCTTTAAAGCTGTTCTGATGCCCGTAACTAAGGAGAGAGCACTGCAGCAGTGAGGTGAGGTTGCCTCATGTCCCCACTATGGTGAGTAGATGCCCACTGCAGCTGCTCCTTCCCTCCCTCAACATGTGTGTTCATGTGGGCATGGCTTGGTCTAGGAATTGTCCCACAACAGCTTTGAAGTATATATACTTCACCTATTGCCAACACAGATGTCACGGCTCTTTTCAAAGGAAAATGCAAGATCTCTCCTGTTTGAAAAAAAAAAAAAAAAGGCATGTCTGAGATATCTCCTCCACATCTCTGAATCTGGCTCCAGCCCTGAACTGTGAGGTTTAATATTCCTTCATGTCTTGCCATTTCCTGCCAAAAATGACCAGCAAGGTGCCACAGGGAGGCTAATTCTTATTCTGAGATTTATTACACTACAAATCCCCCTTTAGCACTGCAAATTGAGTCTAAGCTCCACTTATCAAATGACCATGTACCTTTTTGCAGGACTGCCATGTGGTATCTGTTCTCTTTCCATGGGTTTCCTGGTCATTCCAGTGGGTTGAGGAGGTCATAATGTAGTTGAGACTAATAATAAACCTGCACTAAAAGCAGCTGCATTTTGGAGGAACTTTAAGCCCCAAAGCAAAGCAGGCAGGGACAGTTTTAACCACAAAGTGCTCTTTAATTGAAACCTGGGCTGGAGCTGACCTGCCTGCCTTGTGATACTGTGTGGGCTGGGTGGGGATGCAGCCTGTGTTGTTAACCTACTGCTGTAATATTTACACAGATAATTTTAGCCTCTGACATTGAGAAAATGATTTTCTGTACAACTTTTTGGCTTGGGCCACCTATGTACTTCGGGAGAGAGGAGATTGCATGAGTGCTGGCATGGGTTCTTTTGCAAGTTTCCCATGCTCCTGACGCGTAAATAGTCACTAGGTAGGAGGCAGGAGTATCTCTGGGGAAAGTGCATTTTAAATCACTTTGCCTTGTCTTTGGCACATCCCCTAGCTAGAACAGCCTTGTTGAAACCTTTTTCCCAGTGCAGATTCCTCTTGCTGAGTGCTTATGTAGGCTTCACAAGAGACCCTTATCTTTAGCAGCTGGCTTTGAATTGCACTGCTGGAGCTGAGCAAGGGTGTGGGACATCCAGAGCAACCTGTGCTGCAAGCTGGGGTGGGGCTGAGGTGCCAAGGTCACTGGAAGGCTGAGACAGCCTCTTTTTTTTCTTTCTTTCTTTTTTTTTTTTTTTTTTTTTGACTCCAAGGTTTCCAATGTGCCTGACCAATACATTTTAGCTACAGCTGTCACTTATTGGGAAGTGCTGCAGCATCTCCTCTTTGAGCCAGCAGAACTCAGAGAGAAAGGCATGTCTTCAGAGAAAGGCCCTGCTAGTAAGGTATCTGGGCTGATTTGCTGAAACAGCTCGGGCAGATGAAGACTTTGGGTGCTGACTTCATTGGGACCTCCTGAGGTGCCTCCTTATTCGTTGGATCTGGACCACAAGTTAAAGCACAAGGTTTCTGGAGCACAGCTGCTGCTCAGCCCCCAGCAGGGGTGAGCAGTGGCAGCCCTACCCAAAGCACAGCTGTTTTGTGTTACTGGGGCCTGATAACTTCCTCTTCCCAGTGTGTGTGTGCTGGTGGCCTGGCACTTGTGGGGCCAGAGCTACTGGCAGTCCTTGGCACTGCTTTCTGGGGGATGTGTGTGGGCAGGCAGCAGAAGGGAGGCCACTGATATTCCAGCTTTGGTGTCAGGGCAGGCTTCCTCCTGTTGGGAGAAGAGAAGGGGCTAGGAGAACTGAAAATGAGCTGAGGGGTGGCTGTTCTTGCTCTGTGGCTCTCATAGCTTTATTCACCAGAGTCAGGGAGTATTGGGGTCACTGAGCCAGCTGGTGGGCCAGAGATCCCCGAAACAGCAAAGGCCTGCTGGTGGAAAAACTCAGACATTTGAGATATCATTATTATCTCTGTAAAGGAAAAGCCTCTCCCACAATTCCTTGCGGATGAAATGTAACCTTACACACCCCCCAGACCCCGGTTGGATAAAACTACCTCTCCCAGCAGCCTGTGCGGCCGCATGCCCGACCGGTCCCCGCTCCGCCCCTCCCCTCCGCTCATTGGTTCCGTTCCCGGGTCCCGCCGTGCGCCGCCCCCGTGCCCTCAGGCCGCTGGCGCTGTGTCCCGGTGTGAGGCGGGCCGGAGCGCGCTGCGTGTCCTTCGCCAGGGAGGGCAGAAAGGGGGTGTTCGGCAAGCTGTGTAGAACAAGCGAGGGTAGAAGTAGGGAGCAGAAGGAAGAGGAGGCAGGTCCTTGAAGTTTTGTATTAAGCACCCCATGTGTTGAATTTTGGCTGCCTGCTCAGAAAGAGCGGTCCTTGTGTGGACAGGCTGGTGAAGAGCAGCAGGTTCCCTGGCTTGTGGGACTGGCTGGAGATGTGGGCCTGGACAGCTGGCAAAGCAGCAGCTGTGGGATGGGTGAGAGCATGGAGGGATGAGTGGCTGTACCTTGTTCCTCCCAGAGACAAGGATCTGAAAATGGGCGACAAGTGGATTCAAATTGCACGAGCCAGCCTTTCTGCTCGTGCTCTGAAACACCTTACTGGTGAGGTCTGTCCTTCATCCTTCTGCAGCTATCACAAAAAGGCCAGAGGTAATTTAGATGTGGGGACAAAGGAGTAAGAGATGCTTCCTTAATGTTGCACTTCCCAGATTAGCTGGCCCAGAAGTGTACTACAAAGCATTTACCCTTTAAGCACATAAAAAGAAGAAAAGCTGACCAGCCCCTCCTATACAAAATGGAGTTTGTTATTTAATGTTTAATTACTTAAAATATTTTAGCCATGCTCCCCATTGAATTAGGCTGGAAGCATACATATACTGAGATGCTGCCATGGCTTAAAGAGCTCATGACTGGTACAGCCTAGACAGCTTTGGGGTACAAAAGAGAGCAAATGCAGAGAAATGGCAACTAACTTAGGGAGAAAGAGGAAGAGAGTGGTGAAAGCAAGAGAAGTGGCTGGGCCTCTTGTTTCCAATTTCCTGCTTCCCATCCCATCCCTGACAATACAGCTTCCCCTGTTTTAACACAAGAAGGATCTGTTGTAAGGGGGGAAGGAAACAGAAGCTGTCCTGCTCCAGAGGTAGCGTCAGTCCTGCATTGCAGCTTTCCACAAGGCACTGCCTCCCTGTCAGAGATATCAACTCCAAACAAAGCTGTTCAGGATGTTTCCTCAGTGTGCTGTGCCACAACAGTCTGTGTTGGCTGTAAAGCTGAATAGACCGCTCAGGGTGGCTTGGAAACAAACTGCCTGCCAGGAAACACACCTTTATTTATTGCCAGGCGAAAATGTGTACATTTAAGAAACACTGGGTATTTCACATTGCAGGAGAGAAAACATGGCACCAAGGCACAGTGTACCTTGAAAGGACAAGAGATGGTCTGCTGAGTACAAAGACCTAAAATCCATGGATTTTCATAAAGACCCATTTCTAACCTTGTCTGGAGTGGGGGTGGTAGCCATGGCAAAACCAGGGCACTTTTCATCGTCCGATATCCTCTCTCCTTCTGCTAGCTGGATAAGAGTCCTATGTTGAACCTGTGGCTTCATGATGCTGTTCTGTCAGCTACAGGCCCTGGTTGAGGTGTCACCTCATCAGCTGTTTGTTTCCCAGGGGTTGCTGCCTCATCTGCAGTGCACTGATTCAGCTGTTTCTGCTGCTCTGCTCTGTACTGAATTAACAGCAGGATTTGTTGGGGGTAGGTGCTGATTGCTTTTCTACTTTTTCAAACAAAAATCAGGATCACGTTTTTTCCAGCATCGTCTTCCCCTCCTCAGGAGTTGGATGCAGTACTTCCTTCAAATGACCTTCCTTTGACCTCAAGGACAGGCTCTGAAAAATGACTTTTCTAGCATTCAAGGGCCATGACCTCTATCACCATTGCCACTATGGAGTGGTTATTGCCTAAGACACTCATCTCTGGATTTGTTCCTGGATTTTAAGCAGAAGATTCTGGGAAGGTTAGCTCAGTAGGCATTGATGTGAGTCAGCTAATTTGAGATGTGTTTTCACTGGAAAACTAACCTAAGTGTAAGACTAAGTGTATGTCTGAGCCAACTTTAAGGTTCCCTTTTCTTGGTGAAGTGAGGGATTGCTCAAGACAAGGTGACAGAACATTTATTTTAACTTCTAAATCATGGCAACAGTTGTATTTTCCCCCGCCTACTCACTGTCTTAAAATTAAAAAACAGCTGAACTAAACTTTCCAAAAAGTTTTCTGGCAGAAACCAGAAGGGCAAAATTCCACCTGAAACGGTTGAAGTTGCTTACAACTGAAAAGAGCCACTTGGGAATAGAAGTGTATGTGCTTCTCTTCTAATATTAACAGTAATAAGAGTCCTAGATGGCCAAGGAGTGCTTTATAGGTACTTCAGGTACCTAAGAAGATGCCAAAAATCTGTCAGGTTGACAGGCCTTAACAGTACATGACAGCATTGCACAACAGCTCTTCAGAAGTGGAGAAAACTGGTTTCTGGTGAAAATTTATTAAGGAAAGGGAACTGCAGTTACTGCAGCTGGAATATGGCCTGGCCTGTAAGAGTTTGCTTGCTGAGAGCTCTGTCAAAAGTGGTCTATTCTCTACTTTGCATGTCACACAGAAAAGAAACCTCTGAGAGCAAAGATTAGCTGGCACTGTGCAAAGGTACAGAGTTCAACCTGGGAAGGGAATCATCAAGTAAAATTCAAATGCCACCTTTGGCAGCACAAGGTATTTTATTGGCAGCTGTTTATTCAAGTGTTGACTCAGCCTAGCTTTTGAGATCTAATAAGATTGAGAGCCCTAAGGGCTTATGGCCATGGGCATTAATAAAGCAATCTAATTAAGAGATAATTAAGTCCCATTTATTAAATTCCTAATTAAGCAGCCAACCGTAAATTTGTTAAGTAAGGAATGCTCAGTTGGAATTATTCACTTTCCACACCCTAGCAAAAGGTTAAAATGGGGGAAAAGAACTCCAAAAAAAATCCTCCCCTGTCTGAAATATGATTTATATTTTAGATGTGGTGCTTGTGGAGGAAGCAAAGACTAAATACCTCTGCCCTGCTGAAGAGGAGGGAGAGCATTTCCAGAAAGTTTCCCTCCTTCTAGCAGCACTAGCTAGTACAGTGGGAATAGATGTATCTGCATAGGTGCTGCTCCTCAGGAAGAAGAGAAATGCAAATCTGAAGATGGGAAGGGATCTCTCCTTTGCTTTCCTTGGTGCTGGCATTAAACTCAGCTCTACTGTGAACTCGTGGCCTCAAGTCTTAACTAAGACAACAACCAGACCTGAGCTTCTCTAGGATATAGTATCTGACCAGAAAAAAAAGGATGTAGAGAAATAAGAGATTTTGCTACTCCTGTCTCACAGATGAGGAAAAATAGGATGTAAGAAGAACTGATGACATACCTAAGATGACTTTGGGAGACCATAATTGAACACTCAGCTGAAGGCCTCTGAGCAGCCTCCCTTAAACAGCATGTGCTGTGAAGCCTGGCTTGTCCTCTGCTCTTACTTTCCACTAGCTTCAGCTCTTCTTTGCAGGAATCCCAAACAGGCCAGTTTTTCTCTGCTTAAATTCAACAACAACAGCAAAAAGCCCGCTAAATTGGTATTTATGGACTTGGGAACATGGGAATCCAGAAGAAAAATGTGCCAGTATTATCTCAGGGTTTTTTGTTTGCTGATGTAGAGAGGAGGATGACGGGAGAGGACTCCAGCAGTGCCCATGAACCTTGCACAGAGCTGGCGAGGGCGCGACGGTACCGCTGGGTTTGGCCACACCTTGGGGAGTGGATGGGAGGCAGCAGCGTTTGGCCTGGGGCTCTGGGGCAGACTTCTAGGTGGAGCCTCATAACCTTCCTTTCCTGCTCCTCCTAGCTACTGACAGCAGTCTTGGGAGCTGTTCTGCGTTACTAATTTGCCTCCCAAACTGTGCTTCTTTCCTGAAGACTCTTTTGGACCCTATCACTAAGAAAAATGTCATGCCACAGGGTTTAGCTTCCCTCTCTCTAGTTTATATTTGAAGGGGTGGACACACTCATAGCTGTAGACAGCTGATGTGTTTGGACTGATCATAGGCATCTCTGAGATTTAGTTTCTCTTGTTTTTCTTTCTGGTTCAAGCTCCTCAGTTTTCCAGAAGAAGATGACAAAAATGCTGATGGAGTTACAGGAATGGTTAATAGTCTAGGGCACTGGCAGATGTCCAAGTTTACCAACTGCTAAACTGTGGCTTCAGGGCAGTAAATTCCAGTTCCAAGCTATTTAAACACCTGGCCTGTCTGGGAGTTGTTTCTTTCAGCAGTCAGAGTCAGGAATATGAGATTTCCAGATCAAATGAGGATTATTTTCCTTTCTAGCAGGAAACCATGGCTGAAGATCATATCCCGGGCTAGCATAGATCAAAATAAATAGTGACTGAAGGATAAAAGTGTTAGGCATGTATGCACACAACAATAACCAGTTTATGAATAGTTTGTACTCCTGTTTTGTCCCTTCTGCCTTTCTCGGTGCCTCTGTCTTTGCCTCCTACTGTGGTATGGATTCCTCAGTCTATAACAGGACCTATAGCTTTAATGATATTTTCAGGCAGAGCTGAGTCTGCTTCTTGCTGTCCCGAGTCCAATAAACTACAGTCATCAAGTTTCAGGCTTTCTTTGGCTTGCCTAATTTTGAGAGGCCCCTTGCTTCTCACAGGCTGGGGTTTAGGGACAGCAGTAACCTCAAGGTGCTCTGAGGCTCTCAAACCCTTAACAGCCCACAGCAGAGAGCCAGTGCTATGGATGGGCTTGTGCAAAGCAGACTGAGCTCACCAGCACAGGGATTTAGACTAAGTTTCCAGTTAGCTTTATAATTTTCAGTATCTTCAGCCCTTTGCCATTATAGAGCATACTGGTGAAAGGGAGCTTTCTTCTTCCTTGCCCAGCTTGGGCAGTCTCGAAGAAGATCTGGGTTACAAGGTGAGTTGTGAAGGTGATGGTTGGACTCAATGATTTTAAAGGTCTTTTCCAAACTGAACAATTCTATCGTTCTATGATTAAATCCTGATGGTGGAACAAAAGCACTATGGTGTGGACACAGTTTTTGCTGCTTCATCTAGTGCTGCTTTAATTTATGCTGTTGCATCTTGACACTGAACCGTGCCGTAAATCAAGTCCTTCCGGATGGGAGAGAATTTGCCGAAAGTCCTTGCAAGGGGTTTCAAAGATAAACTGAGACTTTCCCCTGAGCTCCAATGCTTCCAGATAGCTGTTCACCAAGTCTCATCAGAGGAACAGAGCCACCAGTGTGACTCAGGTACAGCATAGAGCACAGAAAAGCAGGAGTGAGGCCTCTCTATCAAGATTTACACAGCCTTTTAAAAATACTTTAACCAATAGTTACTAAAAACGTACATTATTTTCACTTTCCTACCAATTATTCAGTAACATGACTAGGAACTGCGGAATTCTCTATCCAATCATTCCAAACTACTTTTACTGCAGAACATGGAGTAGTAGAAGAAGAAGGTTTAGAGAACAACAGTCCTCCATTTTGATATTTTTTACTCTTATCTATTTACTACAAAGAGAAGCCCAAAGCCTCTAAATTTTTCACCCTGTGACAATCTTACATAGTAGTCTATCACCTAATTCACACCACTGTATTTTCTAGTTCTTGTCTGACAGTTGGTAATTTTTTCCAAGGTTTGAGGCTAAAGCAGTGTTGTTCAGAGGGGCAAGAACCCTTAAAAACAGGCAGAGAAATATTCTCGGCACTCTGGGTTCCTACAAATCTAGTCCAGCTCTGGATTCACCTTCAGACCTTCTCTAAGGAAAGCAAGTCTGGTCAGATGAGCTGGGTGAGGGACAGAGCAGGAATTAGGGACTGAGACTACAAGGTGGATGAATTAGACAAGGAGGATGTTTTCTTTTGTCCTGTCCTTTTCCCCTTTCAAGTAGCAGGATGGTCACTCAGAACAGTATTTTCTTGAGTGTATTTGTATCCAGGACCTATTATTGCCCCCAGTACCTGTTTTGATTTCAGCCACGCAGGAAGGCAGCTAGGCTAGAGGTGAGATTTCAAATCTGACAGCTGCTCAGAGCTAGAAGTTATGAGGATATGAAGTGCCTGCAAAATGGTCTGTCAGTCTTGCCTCTGTTGAGCTAGGTCCATGATTTTGGAGGAAGGGATGGTCTTGGGCAGCAGGCAGGGCTGTCTTTGAAACACCGGGAATACTATCCAGTGCTGAAGCCTTCTTTCATATGAACTTGTATTTGCTGATGTGAATTTGCACTTGCAGAAGCTGAGGGTTGCTTGTCACTTTTGTAGATTTATATTCACAATCACCCTAAGCATATGTTCCCCCATTCCCCCTCCCCCCCGCTGTTTTTTTTTTTTCCTTTCTCTTAGCTTTGCTTTCTCCATATGAATTCTGGTTTCTAATGAATTTCTTTCTGGTTATTAAGACTCCTTTTCTCTACACCCTTCCTTATGCCTCTTTCGTAGTCTAAGCCAAAAATATTTGTCTACCACAACTGATCAATGCCAGATTTGTTGTGTGGGCAGGATTAACAGTGAGGGATAACAAAATAGAGGCAAATTGATGCTGCACTAAAAATAGACCTGCTGCAGAAGGTAGAAACTATTTCCTCATGTTGACGCTAAGGGATAATTAGTAGAGCAATTGGGATGAATTTGGGAAATGATTCTTGGTGAACCACATCCTTCCTGCACTCAGTAAGGAGGCAGGGGATGGTACAGATTTAAAGCAAGCACAGCAGTGGTTAGAGGGTCAGTGTTTGCAGCCATTAATAACTAAAGCTGCCTGTCGTTTGGCTTTGTTGTAAGTGGCTAGAGCACCATTGCCCAGGGTGATGCTGGCAATTTTTGATATCTTCCTTCTGGATGAGCAGGAATCTGTATGGACCTCAGTCTCAAGTGGAGATGGCAGATTTTGCAGAGAGGGGGAAATGACAAGGTTTCTTTCTTGCTTGCTTGTCTGTTTTACATTCAGTGTTTTACATTCTGGATCAAGCCCTGAGACTTAATCCAGCCTATTTAATTGCACATAATTTAATCTGTTGTCCTGTAAATCATGTTCTCTCCTGTAAACTGGCTGACCAAAATGATGTTTTCATCCTTTTAATACAAAAGATTATAGCAGCCAATTCCCAAGGCAGCACCTGCTGCTTAATTATAGCTAATAGATTATTACCTACAAGCACCACTGTTGCCAATATGGGGAAGAAATCTGTGCCAGAAGTGAGACATTTCTGATGCTGAGAAATTGGAAGTGGCTGGAGGACAGGGAGAATGTCCAGCTGAGTCTGGTGCATACTTCTTTGAAGTCAATTTGCAGTGAGAGCAAGGGAGAAATGATGATATAAAAAGTTCTGGGATAAAGTTAAAAATGTGCACTCCTTTGCTAGTCAAGTTACTGAATCAGGATATGGCATCTGGGGCCCCCAACATGTGGACACACATGCTGGAGTGGGTCCCAAGGAGGGCCACTGGAATGGCTGGAGGGCCACAAAAATAACTGTAAGGCTGGAGCCCCTCTCCTGTGAGGGAAGGCCAAGAGAGCTGGGGTTGTTCAGCCTGGAGAAGAGAAGGCTTCAGGGAGACCTTATTGTGGCTTTTCAATGTTAGAAGGGGGCTTATAAGAGAGATGGGGACAGACCGTTTGGTAGGGTCTGTTGCAATAGGACAAGGAGGAGTGGTTTTAAACTAAAAGAGAGTAGGTTTAGAGTAGATATTAGGAAAAAATTCTTTACTCTAACGGTGGTGAGACACTGGAGGAGGTTGCTCAGAGCAGCCCCATCCCAGGCAGTGTTCAAGGCCAGGTTGGATGTGGCTTTGAGCAACCTGGTGTAGCAGAAGATGTCCCTGCACATGACAGAGGTGTTCAAACTAGATGATTTTGAAGGTCCTTTCCCACCCAAACCATTCTATGATTTTAGTATATGGCAACTTGTGTTTATTATATCTTCGTCCAGTGATGCCCACTGATGATGAATTAGGCAGAGGACTTGTAACAAGGGTAGTAGTTGAGTGTCTATAAATTCAGTGAAGCTCCTGGGTGGGCAGAAGAGAGGAGCACAGGTTTGTGTCCTGACCAGGGACAAAACTGGCAGGACTCAGCTGTCACACTGTCCCAGGATCTGTTTTGACAAACAAACATGATGTGGGCTGGCCAGCCTAGTACATGTGCTGGACAGATGATCAGCCTACACACAAGTCTCAGCTAGCAGCAAAGCTGTATTATTTTGCCTGGTGGGCATGAAACAGGGGAGGTAAAGGATTTTTAACTGCAAGTCTCACAATGAACACTGGGCACAGATTGCTGGTGTCATGGGTTAGCAAGCATAGTCCCAGAAGCAATGTTCTTGCAAGGGGGTGCTTACAGCTTCCTCTGTGACCTGACAGAACCTATCAGCTGGCCAGTTTGAATATGGACAATTCTTTAAGCCACTTAAAGTTGTGACCACCTCTGTGATACACACTTAAGAATAGGAACCCTGAGGCAGAGCCTCTCTGTCTTGTTTCTGGTGCTGGGACAGGTGGCTGTGGGGTCCGTGCGGGGGCCAGCGGGCCCGGTCCAGGCCCTGCTCGGTCCACGGCCATCCTGGAGCCGATGGGCCCTGTTCCACCCACAGAACCCCCCCACAGCCCTGCTGTGGGCAGCCAGAGCGGCTTGGCTCCCCCCCCACCTCCAGTTTGGCCAAGATCAGCTAAAGCTGCACCGCTGTCCGGCAGAGGTCAGGTGACCGACAGTGATAGCAACATTCCAGCTGCAAGGCCTAGGTGAGATTAACCCTTTTATTGCTGTGAAGAGCTGAAAACCTGAGGGAAGAGAAAGAGGAGATGCTTAAAGCTGAAATTCTGTTGTAAAGCTGTGGTATATCCAAGTACCTGTTGTAATTTCATGAAGATATGGGGGGTGGAGTGTTCAACTTATGAAGCAAAAGCACCTGCGCTGAGATAGGCAGATGCTGACGCAGCTGTAATTTCATGAGAAGTTTGAACAGGGAGAGATGGAAGCGATGAGGACTTTTGCTCCAAATGGGAAAGGAGAAAACCTCAGTTCCTAGAGATGCTACCAGAGATTTCTTAGAGATGAAATGCTCCCAGAGATGGGTGAAGAGAACTTTTGTTTCTGAACGGCTCAACCTTAAAATTTTACCCCCAAAACCTTCAAGAGTGGACCCTCGAAAGCAGTTGTGGGAAAAGCTGCAAGCTGGGGGAAGGGGAGCAGAGAGACTCCTCTTCCTAAATGGACTGAACAAGGTTATTATGGAAGTGATAAACAGATTGAACATCTTAAGGGTTGTCTTTTTACATTGTCACTGGGAGAAGGAAGGAAGGTGGGGGGAGGAAAAGAATGTGGTATGATTTTTTTTTTTCTTCTTTTAGGTCTGTTAATAAACTTCTTTATATTCCCTCAAGTTTGGTGCCTGCTTTGCATTTCTCCTAATTCTTATCTCACAGAGGATAAACAGTCATGAGTATTTTGGACAAACCGCTACACTAAATTGGTGTTTCTGCCCAACCAAACCCACTACAGCTGGAAAGAGCATTGTATCAATTCTGCTTTTATCAGAGCAGCTTATCATCATCAGTGCAGATTTCCCTCCTCTCCTACTGCTGAGTCTTTACCAAATGGGATCTAGCAGTTCTTTTCAACATTCTCACAAGGCTTTAGAAATGCCAATGTGATAAAAGGTATCATTTTCTAAGGGCAGCTCTGACTTCTCTTGTGTATTGCCTCATCTATATTTTGCATTCTTTAGTCTTTGCTAATTTTGTTCTTGGCATCTTGAATCCATGGGAGTCCTAGACATGTAGGCTGGAAAAGACTTGATAAATCATGCACTCCTTCCTACAAACAGAGGTAAGATCAACATACCTGGACCACCCTGTAGACCTTATCAAGACGTCTTGACAATGGTTTGTCTACACCTGTTCCTGAAGATCCTACATGAAGAGGATTCTACTAGAGAATCTGTTTCTACTATAATGCTTAACTAGCTTTATAATCAAGGAATTTTATTGGAATTATTAACTGAAGTTCTGATTATTGTAAATGTAGTTTTATATTCTTATCCAGGCAGGGAACAACTTGAACAACATAATTCAGTTTTAAAAGTTTATTGTTAAGGTGTTTTACCATATAGTCCTAATTCTCTTCCTGTGAGGCAAAACAAGTATGTCCTTTCTAACTACTTTCTTAGTCATAATTCCTAAACTATCAATATTGTTCATTTTCCTCTAAGTAGATCACATTTTGGGTGAGAGAGATTTGAAAGAGGTTAAAACTCTGCTAAAGCAGAGATCTAGAAATAGTAGAAAGACACCAACTTGGACAAAACAACAGTGGGTGTCTCATATGTCCGGTAATGAATAGGGAAAATTTAAAAATTGGGATATGCTTCCTTCATAAGGCACACTCAGCTTTCAGCAATCAGTGGTTTAAAAACTTCCTGAACAGGGGGTTGCATTTCTATCATCACATTTAATAGACCCTGATGGGCTAATTCAATTAACTGAAAAAGAGATTAGACAAATTTTATGGTTAATCTTCAAAGCATCTGGTGACATTGAGTTCCTCAATTTACGTGCTATCCACATGAAAAACATATTTCCCACAGCTTGTCTCAGACGTGTTTGCCTGGCAGCTTAACCACTGCTCCCACCCCTTTTATCCCCCATCAGTTCTTGCATTCTGAGAAATAGCAAGTGTCCTCCATATCATTCATGTTTTGCATAGACCAGTGGCAGCAGTGGCTTTTTTCCAGAACTAAAGGTATATCACTCCAGAAGTCCTACAGTAAAATGGACTGTCTCTAGACAAACTGTGATAATTGGTCAGCACTCCTGGCTCTCCTCTCACAAGACATGCACCCAAAAATTTGCTTTGGCATTGTCCACTTCTGCTTGGAGTTGTCCTGTATCTTTGTTTGGCAGAACAGAAGCAGCAGCCTGTCTTCACTAAGGATCTAAACTGACTCATTTCATCTGTGGCAGGGAATGGGAGCTCGCTTGTGGACAGTTACTGCACATTCCTGTCACATGGGCCACGAACTTTGAGAAATTATTACTGGCTCTACAAAGCTAGACCAAGAGCCTTTTTCATCCACTTTGTTTCATGTCTCTACAAGAGAAAGTAAATGTTAAATGCTGGTCCATGGCCAAATTAGTCTGCCAATTCTTCACCTTAACAGTTCCATCCAGCTAAACAAAGAAGATGATCACTTTAGGATCCAAGCTTTCATCTGAAAATTTAAGGATGAGTAGATGTGCTAGGAAATATGACCCATAACAACAATTAAAACAATCATGGGAAATTTTTGATTTTTTGAAAGCTTAGGGAGGAGGTAATGCAAAAATTCGATTTTTAGTATTGCACTGTAAATCACTTAAATCCTTTTTTGCAGGGCTTCACTACCAGAAGTCAGTGATTGCTTGGCACACGGGCTGTTGGGTTCCAGCAGCTGGCTGGGAGTTGGATGATAATCTGTTTCCTGGTAGCACCCTCAGCCTTGCTGTCCCTGTGCTATGCTGTGCCACCAGAGGAAGATGGAGGACAAGTTTCTTGGTGGATCTCGTTTGGGCTCTCCTGCTTGTCTGCAAGTTTTCCAGGGCACTGCTGTAGGCTGAGGAGTGCCCCTGCATGCTGCTCCAAAGATGGATTGGTTCTGCTGCAGGTATTGTGTGTGTGTGTGTGTATTTGTACACATCAAGTTATCAAACTAGATGGCCGAAAACTATTACAGCTCCACAAGGTCCTCAGCAAAGGTTAGCATAATCTCTTGCCTCTCTTCCAAGCGTGACCTGGCTTAATGGCTTTGGGTGTGACCATATAACCTCTAGCACTTTGTAAAAGGGAGTTCTTGCATCTCAACAAAGCAGCATTGGCAGTCAGTTAGAGAAATGTAGTAACTTTTCTTCTTTTCACCTTTCTGTCCTGAAAATAGTGGGTCTTTCCTGTTCTTTATGTGTATTTCATCATTCACTCTTACTTGCATGTATTTAATACACACATTTTCCCAAAACAGCAGGATGGCAAGATCTGGTCCAAATGCTAGCAGGGATGGCTCTGCAGGATTGTGGCTGGACTGACGTGACCTGCAGGTTTAATGCTGCTCTGGAGAACTGAAGTGCTACAGTATTCTGTGCCAGGACAAGTCCTGCTTCATTGACTGTTTTTGGAAAAGCACAGTAAATGTATTTTATGAAGTTTTACAAAAGAGGTTGCACATTTTTTAATTTATGAGGGCAATGAAAGATCAAGAAGCATATTATGATTATAGGTTGAAATTACCAAAGCTGTTTTTTTTTCCTGTCTTGACTATTCCTTGACCCAATCTAAAACTTCTTTCCTGCACAGAAGTGTCCCACACGCTTTCCTCCCAAAAGAGATCCACCCTGATCATTGTGCTTCAGTAATGTTACAGGTCTGATTCAGTGAGAAAGGAATTGCTGTACAGATGTCTCTACAGATATCATGAAAATGTTTTTCTTCTCTTCCTTTTCCTACTTATTCTCCATAGCTTATCTCAGGAAAAGCATGAGGAATCTTCCAGAGAGCGCAGCTGGGTGCTGGAGCTGGTAAGTAAGTGTAGGGCGATGTAGAAATCATACAGTGGCCCTGCATCTATGCTAAAGGGTAATAAAGTTGTGTGTAAGGCAGGAAATCATAGACCAAATATTGGCAACCACATCCTATGTAGATTTTGCCGAGATTGGCTTTGATTGCCAACTGGTGGCCAGAAGCTGTCTCTGATTCAGTTCTTCCCTAAGGCCACCCACCTAGTGGCTCAGAGGCTCTGGAGCACCAGACTGGTTGTGGCCATAGCAATGCTCTAGCCAAAGGTTAAGTGAGCATCTCCTGCCAACACAGAATGGGCTTATTCCTTCTTATTGGTAGATTTGTATTAGGTAAGAAATTAGGAATGCTCTGTGTACTGCGGTATTAAAGAGTTGGATGTATTCATTTACCTCCTTCTTCTGGAGGAGTGCAGGTATCGGGGTTTGCCAGTAGTTTGTGAAAATCTGTTGTGAGGGTGGGTAGGAGGAAGTGTTTCCAAACCATCCCTCTGGGGACTTCTGCTAACAGACTCATCAACTCACTGCAGTAAATTGGCCAAGGACCTTGTTGGGAGGTGGAATTTGAGGTGGTTGTGGATGTGGCTGGGGCTGCCCTACTTAACAAAAATACAGCTGCAGGTACAAGCTCTAGAGAGTCCCATGAAAGCTGGTGTTTGTTACTCATGGCCTTTAGGTACTCTGGTGAAACTGAGCTTCCTGGGGTATCCGAGTGATTTTCTGATCGTCTGGAGCAAGGAGGAGATGGTAGGGGAATGATCTCTCTGTAGTATGGGATCTATCATGCTGCCTATGTAGCAAAGTATCTGGACTGAGAAGGAGAACCAGGTAAGAGTTAAGAGGCAGGAAAACTTGCTTTTTGGCTCTCAGGCTGACAGAAGACTTTCCTTTCTAAGCCTCAAGAATTCCAGTGTTGTGGCAATTGTTGCCTGAAGATAGCTCAAAGGAGGGCAAGCCTTGAGGTGGTAGTCTTAATCCATCCTGGCTATTCAAGAAATAATGTTCCTAAAGGTCTGATGGGAGAAGAGGGTGCTTTTTGACCTTCCTCTGCTTGACTTTGATTTCAGACTTTCCCTCACTTGTTTGTATAACACTGGAGCAAACTTTGATAACTTAAATTGCTGGCCTGGCACTCAAACAACTGGCAAAAATGGTCAGGAAAGAAAGTGCAGTTCTTCTGCTTTCCCTTGGCTGGTGACCACTCCTTCCCCTTATCATTGACGCCGTTGGTAGCTCAGATTGCCCTTGTTCTTGTAACAAAGATTGCTGGGTAGGAGGAGAATTGAGCAGCAAAAGGCAGACAAGACCTCAGCTTTGCAGGAGCGTGTATTAAATCCCAGTCTAGACTAAGGGGTGACCACAGCCTGCATAGGAAATCTTCTCCACAAAAGACTACACAGATCTTAGCAATATGCATCCCTGTGCTTCCCTCACCATTTCCAGACTGAAGTCTGTGACTGGTGGAGTTGGTTCCTGCTCATGAGAGGCTTTTGCTAAGCTCCATCACCAACCTCGTCCTTGGCAGTGACTGAGAAGAGCTGGAGGGGAGGAAGAGGAGCAGAATGGTGATGTGGGTACCAGTCATCATCTATGGAAAGATACCCTACTGGGTGTCCTAGGACCTGTCTGAAATCCCTGTGTGGTAGCTGAGGGACTTGATCTAGTTCACTCAGAGATCACTGTAGTACTTAAATCCACTTAATTGCAACAGCGCACATTGACAGGTACTGCTGGTGCCTGAACTTATCCTGTATGTCTTGGCTAAGTCAGTAGCTTGCATATGGTGTTTTTTTCCTCTTGTGAGTAGCAAGATTTACAGATGATCACTCAGATGATCATAGAGTGGTTCAGATCCTTGCATGTTTGTCCTTGTGTTTCTCAGAGTGCAATCTACAAAAATCAATTTAATTGCTTTTGTGCGTGCAAAGGCCGAGTTCAAGACCGGGCTTTTCACAGTCAAGCAGAAGCGGTAAAATGTTTATTGGTTCACAGTAGGCACCTATCCTTTTTCTTTGTATTGGAGCCTAAGCTGAATTACCCAGACTGCTTCAATTTGCAGAACCGGACCTGAAATATCCAGAGTCCAGGCTTTCCCTCTGAATTTTGCCATACTAGTTTCTGGGAAAAGCTATCAGAAAGCAGAATACAAAGTAAAACACAGGAGAGGAGAGGTGTTCACCACCTGCCAGTTTTTAAACAGGCATCCACCTGCTGAGAAGGTCTAGTACAGTTCAGAGGGATTCTTGCTGTGTCACAGTGATTTTCCTATCTCTACTTCAAACCACCCTCTGCAGTCTTTTTCAGAGAAGGGAGAATGTGCTACTGTGCTCCACAGAAGCTACTTATAGCAATGTTCATGGTGCTGGAGAGCTGTCAGCTTTGCTAAGTGGTGAGGCAGGGGGGAAGCAGCGACTTGAGATAAGAATAGTAAGTGAAATCTTAAATTTGACAGGCCTGTCAAGGAGGAAATTACAGCTTGGAGGAGGAAAAGTGGTTGTGTTTTGAATTTTCTGTAGTAAATATAAAGTCTGGGGGTTTTGGCAGTGAGGAGGCAGTTCCACCAGGAATGTGTAAAGCTTTGTTTTGGACATGCCTGCCACAGCTGTTTTTCATTATAAGAGAGCAAGAGAAGGACTTGGTGACAAGGAAACCTTGTATGCTATGGTAGAGCTGGTGTAGAAGATGCCGGAAGGCAGGCAGAGATGAGTGTGGAGGGAGCCTGGAGGATGCTGGAAATCTCTTAAACAGTCCGGGTGGCACCTGAATGAATTTGGCATAAGGTTACCCTTTCTTCCCCATCTCCACTGAAACAACAAGTTGCTGGCCTTACCTGGCAGTAACTGTGTGCAGTGCAGTTCCCAGCTGTGCCAGAGGCCAGGCACTTGTTTTTTCTTGGGCTGTGTTTAAGAATGTGATGCTTGCTTTTTAAATTTTATTCTGAATTTTGCTCCCAGGCCAGCTTTAACTTGTATTGTGGAAGAAGTGCTAGTATTTATGGCTGCTCTTCTGGGTTTCTGTCAAGATTTCTGCCAGAGGGAGTGGAGGGTAAAAGGGGAGGTGAGGGACGTGCAGAAGAGCTCTGTGAATCCAATCTAGAAAAGTGCCAGCACACAGGCACGCACCATCACCTGCTGCTCACAGGAGGCAGAAGGGTGAAATAATGTGTCCAGGGCCAAGCAACAAGCTGCAGTCAAAGCATGAGCAGTGCAGCACGTCTCAGCCGCTCCTCTTGGACTCTGCACTGCTCTGGATAAGCTGTCCTACTCATTCTGGGCTCCTCCATGTGGAGCATCAGTTTCTTTTTCTGCAGGATGTGTTCCTGCAAACTGAATGCAATTTCCAATGAAAATAGAAGAGATACACCTTCATCCTTTTTTTTCCCACCAGGCTCCTGAGAAGGTTTGGTGCTGTATCAGTAATACCAGTGATGAGTTTGGTGAAGGGAGGGTCTGTGGCACCAGAAATGAGAGTACTGCAGTCACAGGATGTTCTGGTCTCACTTTTGAGGCAAACTCTCAGTGCATTGTCCTAGTGTTGGAACAAAGCTGTCCAGGGGGACTGACACTGTGACATCCTCTAATGGTGTGCTGTGCTGTGCAGTTTCCCCTGGATGGCACCTCTTGGATAGGCTCCTGGGCAGCTGCTTCACTGGGTTTCACTAGTGACCCAGATGTGAGCCACCCTCACCTCAGCAGGCCTAGGCTGCTTAGGCTGTTGGAATGACCTTCCCCAGGGGAAAAGGGTACACTTCCCTGTGCGTGAGTTAGTGGAGTGGGATCAACTATCCTGATGTTATGAACCCAAAACAGCAGGGCTTGTGTTTCTCAAGTGTGACCCCTAGGCCCAATTTGTCCATACTTACTGCACTCAGGTGTTTAAGATATTCAAGCCCTTTATTTTGATGCTTCTCTGACTGCCAGTCCAATTTAAATACCTGTTCTCAATAAGTGAATGCTGAAGCATTCATGAACATTACTTGTTCAACAAGCCACTCTTAGCTCGTGGTTTGTAAGAGATTTAGCATGTAGCTGCCTGGGCAGATGTCAGAATGAATCTGCTCTCCTATGGATCTTTTACAGCTGGAGCCTTCAATGCTTAAGAGAGAAGACTGATGTGAAAAATTACCTAGACATGGGAGTCCAGTAAAGGGTCTTGACCTGTAGAGATTCTCTGGTGTCTGAGAAAAGTTTAGGTCTTGCCTCTCCCTTCCTCTTTATGGGAATACTAGGCATCTATTTCTATGAACTCATGCAAATCTGGTATCTCTGAGCCCTCACTTCTTCTGTCAAGAATGACAAAGAGTTTTAAAATATTTCAGGAGGAAAAAGATAATTATGGGTAGCAGACAGGCACAGGTAGAGCCCTGCTATGTCAATCGAACATACAGTTCTGGTTCTGAGCCCTTATGGCCATTTGAGAAGGCCATGATGGTCCTGGAATTGTTTGTATAAGCTATCAGGATGTTTCACTTTTCCTAACTGTCCTCCTAGTTAGACAGAAGGGGTGAATGACTTTTGCCACTTCTTGAGGTGAAACTCTTAGCAGTGACAATATCCCACCATGTTTTTGATGGGATATCATGTTATTGATGAGCTCTGTCTTTGAGTACAAAGCTGTTTGCTCCCACCTCTTCCAGAGTGGATTGTGCCCACAAAATTTCTCTCTGCCCAAATCCTTTCAGATGCTTTCTTATTGTTACAGACCAAATAAAGGAGAGTTCCTAGTGCAGACAGCAGGGAAATAAGGTCAGAGCCAAAAGCTGTTCTGCTCCCTGTGGACACACACACTGGTGTGATAAAGGGGAGCAGGGTAGCCAGTGGCTAAGCCAGGGCAGTGCCAGAAAATCAGCCTGATCTCCTACCAAGGGTCTGGTGTTGGATTCTTATGGTGCTATCATGGTGCCAAGAGCCTGGGTCAGGGGAGTCATGGAGCCAAAGTAAATATTATAGCAAAGGCTGATGAGAACAGACTGCCTCTCTAACATCATGGGTTTCTCAGAAATTTGAGTGCTAAGACCTTTAGCTTTTTTTGTTTCTGCCATAACAAAAAAGTCTGCTCAGGTGACCTCCTTCTTTCCTGTCTCTTTTCCCCCATCCCTCCTCTTTCAACTTTTTTTTTCCCTCCTCAGTCCCAAATCACCATTATTAATCACTTTAAAGGGCTGAAAATAAAGGTGAGAAATTGGAACAAGTATTCTACTTCTCACATTCAGATTCAGTTTGGGCTGGAGCACAAGGTATGCAACAGGCTTTGTGTCCTTGCTCTTGGCAAAGAGTGCAGAGAGGATATGCCAGCCATGGTGGCAGAGGAGAAGGTGGTGATAAAGCACTGCTCAGTTGAGCCTGGGTGTTGCTTCTCTGGCTCTCTCTTCCTTTTAGCTCCACAAACAGTCTGCGATACTTGCGAAGAAGGGTAGGTCTGGCTTCTGCTTCCCAGTCAGCTGAAATGCCACAGGATGTGGCTTCTCGTTTTTTTCCTCTCTAGTCCTCTGGGAACAAAACCTTCATGTTCCAAATACAGCCACTTCAGAGGGGAGGTACAGGCAGATTTCCCCATGCTTGCCTCTCTGTTTTCCCCCTTTGACCAAGCAGCACTGCACTGAGTTCTTTTCACAGCTTCTTGCTTAACTGCCACAGATTTACCTATCACTTGCCTTCTTTTCATTTCAAATTATTCACAGACTAAGAAATACCTTTTAGTTCAAACCCCAGGAGTCCTCATATTTTATAGTAAGGAGACACATGGTCATATTTCAGCTTGCAGTTTTTAGAGGTCTGGAAATAAACATTTGGCTTTTCTCAGTGCCAAGCTGCTTAATAACCTGTTACAGCCTACACCTACTAATGCTCTCAGACACAAAGGTGTTGCCCCTTTATAGATGCTTTTTTCCCTGGCATGCCTTTTGGAGGTTGATTTTTTTTTTTTTTTTCAGTCTTGGCAGATAAAGTGCAAGCTCTTTTTTTGCAAGTAGCCACTTTAAACTTTCCACTTCAGCTTGTTATTGCCCAATTGCTAAGAATCTTATTTCCTGTTGTGTTTTCTCTTTATTTCCATTTGGTTTTGGGTAGTTCTTGAGTTATGGTGTCTTCTCACAATAACAGCAGATGTCAGCATGGTTTGTCTTGTGGCGTAGATTGTTTAGAGCAAACCAGTTCTGCCCACTGTGCCCATTCCTGTGAGCTAGCAGTGCATCATGAAATTCCTTTAGTGCATAAAAGGTAAAGACAGACTGATTTTCATGTGAGGAACTGATGGAACCACTGTGTGACTGTTATTTAGTGGACTTTACTGGTGGAATTGAGTGTGTTTCAGAGATTGCAGCAAGATTAATTCCCACCCTTTTATAGGTGGGAAAACCAAAGCACATGTAAAAGTTATTCTGCATATCAGGTGCTGAACTGAGAATACAACCAGAATTTGTCTTCAGCCTCTCAAACCTGTGGCTTCTCCCTTCCCTGTGTGGAGAGGGTTTACACACAAGTGTGATTGAAAATGCCAAAAAACTATGCCTTGACTAGGTTATTTCATGGCAGCTAATGTTGACATCTGTTGATTTTTTTCCAAGGCTCACGCAGAAAATGGGGAGAAAATAGAAAGGATTGGAATGTGTTTACAAAGTTATAGCAGTGATGATGAATCAGGGCAACACAAGTAGAAATCTTTCTGAAGGGGGCAGAATGCTTAAGAGTTGCTCTGACGGGAGACTCTGATGAATTGTTCAAGAGGTTGCATGAAAAGGCAGGGGGTAGGAGATCTGTCATAGAAAAAGAAGAAATGCTGGGGAGATCTGTGGGGCATGGGGAACCCTATGATATGTCCCAGCTTCAGGACAGAAATGACTCTGTACCATCAGTCTGAGAAGTATTTGTCATACTTGACTTCCTAAAATCTCTGGCAGAGCTGATTTCTCAATCTCCTTTTGTTTCTATTCCAGCAATCCATAACACTGTAATGTTATTCCTCATATACACCCCAGACCCCCATCTTGCTGTGATTTGATGCCTGTACTTGAGCTATTTACCAAGAGCATGGAGGGTAGGTTATTCTTTTCCTCTTTACAGCAGCTAATACTGTTCTCACCTCTCCTCTCTGTCCTCCTTCCTTTAGGCTACCAATGCTGATGAACATTGTGGCTACTAACGCAATTTTTATAATGAATATCCCAGTTGCTCTGTAACATTTTCATCCAGACCATATTTTTCCTAGTTGTTTTTTGCCAAGGTCACATGAAACACAGTTGAAGCCCTCAGCAGTCAGTGTATGTGGTTTTATGTGCTTGTCTGATCTCTCTATGAGGTCTTTGTCATAGAAAGAAATACACTTCATTGGATGTGTTTGTGACAGATGTTGGTGGGAATTTACCTACCTCCCAAATACTGGGTAGAGGCTCCCATGTGGTTTGTTAGTTTTGTTTTCTCACAGAGTTGAAGTTTAATGAAGCAAGCCATAATTCTGCCTCCTCCCTTCCCCCTTTTCTAAGATGGACATTGTCTTTACAACTCTTCTGGAAGCATCTTAGTTCTGCACAAGCTGTCAGATACCACTTCTGATGGCTCTGAGGATTGTTCTAAATTCCTCTGGATTAATTTCGTCCAACTAAAAACTATACATTTTATCTATTTTTTTCTTTATGAATTCTAACCTGAAGTTATCTCCGATGTTACTGGTATTAATTTTGTTGACTGCCTGATCTGTAATGGTTTTTTAATAGGCACTGAAGCAAAAAAATTCATTAAACACTTCCTTGCTTAGTGATTTTTAATAGGAGCTCTCAATGTCTCTTAATAGATCTGTTCATCACTTGTTTTCCTTTTATAAATATTGTACAAATGCAAGCTTTAACATGGTTTTTTCTCTGTTAGTTGTATGTTACTTTCTGCCATGGCCTCTCTGATTTTCATCTCTATATATCGGTACCATCATTGCTTGTAATTTGTATCTCTTCTTCCAGAATCTACGTGCTTCCCTCTCTGTGGGAGAGGTTGCTGAAGAACCATAAGATTTAGTCTCTTTCTCCATGCCATTTCTGCATGAGGACAGTTTGTGAGTTAGGTATGCTTCCTTTAAGGATTGGAGGTGCATATGAACTTCTTTCCTCATTGGATCCGAATTCTGTTCATTTCATTCTGTGTTCAACAACTTATTTTGCTCTTCTCCCTTTTCCTTCTCCTGAGACTCTGAGACTTTATAGTTTTCTCCTTCTCTATCAGTTTCCTTCCCTGCTTTTCTGTTTCAGTGCATTTCACTACTGTCAGCATCAAATACTCCTCTGAGTGATTTCAGAGACTTTGCATCTACAGTATTTCTTCTTGCATATGGCTGAACAACCTGTGGAGCAGCCTGTGCTCTTGTCTCAGCTCATTCCTTGCTCCCCCTGATTACTACAGGTAACCACTGTCATGTTTCAGTTTGGCTTAAATTTCATAATTTGGCTTCTAAATTGTTTTCTTATGGCCTGAATTTACCCCAACCATCTCTGCCCTCTCTGTCAGATCTTACTCCAATTTGCCAGTGTTGGGGTTTTTAGTTTAGTCCTAGGTTTGTTTTTTTTTTTTTTTTTTTTTTTGTTAAAGGAATTTTTTCCCATAGCATGTTGCTAGGAGATAAATGGCCATACTTGAGAGGAGATAGCCATACTTAAGAAAGACAAAAGGGCCCGGCCAGGCTTTTGTTCTCACCTGGCGGGCAGTTCAGTTGGTTCTCAGCGTCTGGAGGGAGAAGGTGCAGAGAAAGGAGCTGCTGGTTCCCGTTTTCGGCGTCTTTCCTTTCTGCTGGAAACAACACCGGGGACCCCAAAGCTGCTTTCCCTGCCCTGCTGGAGCCTGGGGCTGCGGCCGCCCTGCCCCGCTGCTGCTTCGAGCCTTCGCTGCATTGTAGCCGTGCTTACCCTGCCTGCCTGGAGCCCCGGGGGGTTCCCCTTTTGGATACATCTCGTCTGCCACCCGGGATTTGTGTTTGTACCTGCCGCTCCAGCCTACCAGTCCAGCCTGCTGTTTCCGGGAACCCGGGACCAGCTGCCCACCGGTTTGTGGAGCTCCGTTGTTCCATCCTTCCCCGGGATCCCAGGGCACCAAAGCAGCCACGTGCTCCCCGAGCTCGCTCCAGAGCGCCCCCTGCAGCCGCGGGAGAACCATCGCACCTGCCCTGCTCACCGGGAGCCGCCAGCGATCCCTGTCGGCTGCGAGCGGAACTGCACCCGAGGGGAAATAGCCTGACAGCCGAGAAGGCCGGGACTGGGTTTGTGTTTGCTGTTACTGTCATAGTTGTTGTTGTTTTGTTCGACTGGTTATATATCTACCTATCTATCTATCTATATATATATATAGTAAAGAACTGTTATTCCTATTTCCCACATCTTTGCCTAAAGACCCTTGATTCCAAAATCATAACTCAGAGGGAAAGGGGTTACATCTGCCACTCCAAGGGAGGCTTCTGCCTTCCTTAGCAGACACCTGTCTTTCAAACTGAGACAGATCTTGGCGCCCAATGTGGGGCCTGAGGGCATTAAGAGAGAGAGGTGAAAAAGGAATAACAGTTCCTGGATAACTTAATTTGGTGTGTTGGATATAGGAACCTTGGTAGGCAGCACTATGTGGTCTACTTTGCCCTGGTTCGGGTGGCATGTGGCCGTGTCTATATTCTTCCCCTTTGCAGCTCCTTACTTGAATATGGGTCCTCTGACTAAGGCTACCATTGCTGTTATCCAGCTTGTGCTATGGGTCAAGAAGGTGAGGAATTCTTGGGTTTTTAACCTCCTCCGGAATGTGGGCACGTGGATAAATGGCTATCACACACTGAGCGCATGTTTTTGGGGTTATGTTAACAATGGTACCTTCTGTGAGGAAATGACACCAGGGGAAGTTTTCCCCCAACCCCTCAACCAGTTCTTTGGACCCACCCCATCAATTTTCGAAGGGTTTAGATTCCCTCTGAATACTAACCACCTGCTGCTGGTAGGCCTACTCTATTTAGCATTCAAGGATAAGTTGAGATTGGCTTGGATAACTACCCAGACACCAGCCCCAGAGACTAGAGATCCTGCCCCAGAGCCTGATCCTGCCCCAAAACCTGACATGGCCCCAGAGAGTAAAGTTCCTACCCCAGAGCCTGATCCTGCCCCGGAACCTGACATGGCCCCAGACACTAGAGATCCTACCCCAGAGCCTGATTCAGCCCCAGAGCCTGACACAGCCCCAGACACTAGAGACCCTCCCCCACAGCCAGATACCGCCCAACAGCCCACCTCAGAAATGGACTACCCGAAATGGGTGGGGGTACTGGCGAAAGGGATGCAGGAGATGTGCCAGGAGATGGGCCAGGTGCACCAGGAGATGGGCCAGGTGCACCAGGGGATATGCCAATTGCTAAGGGAATACACCTCCTCAGCTAGTGAAAAAACCTCCCCCTGCCCCAAAAAGGGTGAGTCTGACGGTGCAGCAGTGGAACCCACGGATGTTACAACCACCCAGGTTTCAGCTGAACCCCAAGGACAAGTACAGCCAGCAGCAGTCGCCCCTGTGCAAAGGAGGAAGTGTAAGACCAAATCAGTACGACCAGTTAATGATGATGGGGAACCAGGGCCCTCACAACCAGCAGGTGAGCCAGAGCCAGAAATCATCATTGAGTCCCTCTCGTACGACAGTCTCCGTGGTATGCGAGACGACATTGTGCAAAGGGGGCGTGAGCCTTATACCACCTGGCTGCTTCGGGTTTGGGACCTTATGGGCACAAGTGTGCAACTGGATAGTGGTGAGGCAAGGTATCTGGGATCGTTGACCCAGGACCCAGGTGTGAACCAGGTATTTGTGAGGGAGCCAGGACCCCTTTCTCTCTGGGACCGGCTCTTAATGAGTGTGAGAGAAAGGTTCATTCACAAAGAGAGAATGCAGGAGTACCATCATAGAATGCAGTGGAAGACACTTGAGGAAGGGATCCAACAGCTAAGAGAGGTGGCAGTATTAGAGGTACTCTTTGGGAGGGATGGACAGCACGGTAATGACCCCGATAAGGTCAGGTGCACAGGACAGATGATGTGGAACCTGGCAAGACTAGGGCCATCGCAATACACCACCTTCATTGCAACCATTGATGCTGACAATAACCGAGAAACAGTGGGCTCTGTTGCCAACAAGCTCAGGAATTATGACAGCATGGTCAATGGTCCGCTGAAAGCTCATGTCTCTGCTGTGGTCCAGGACCTCAAAGAGGAGATGAAGGAGATGAGGAAGGAAATGAGGGAGGAGATGGAGGAGATGAGGAAGGTCAGTGTGGCACCAGTGCGAGTCACAGGCCCCCAGGTCAGAGCCCGTCGTCCCCCTGCGAGAGAGAGAGGGTACACCCCACGAGCTGAGCTGTGGTTTTTCCTGTGTGAGCATGGGGAAGACATGAGAAGGTGGGATGGGAAACCCACTTCTGTCCTGGCAGCGCGGGTGCGTGAACTCAAGGAGGGAGGCACTAACCGAGGGGGTTCCGCTAAGGTGAAAGTAGCCTCAGCCTCCCGTGACCGAGCTGCCAGGTATTACAGACAGGAGGATGATATGTCAGATCCCCTCGAAGGTACCTCTAGTATGTATGCCCAGGGAAAGAATGATAACCAGGGCTAGAGGGGCCCTGCCTCTAGCCAGGAAGAGGCACGGGAGAACCGGGTTTTCTGGACGGTGTGGATCCGATGGCCTGGCACATCAGAGCCACAAAAATATGATGCATTGGTTGATACTGGGGCACAGTGTACTTTAATGCCATCGGGACATGTGGGGGCAGAACCTGTATCCATTGCTGGGGTGACAGGGGGATCACAGCAGTTGACCCTTTTGGAAGCTGAGGTGAGCCTGACTGGGAAGGAGTGGCAAAAGCATCCAATTGTGACCGGTCCAGAGGCCCCATGTATTCTGGGCATAGACTTCCTCCGGAATGGTTATTACAAAGACCCAAAGGGACTCAGGTGGGCGTTTGGGATTGCTGCTGTGGAGGCAGAGGGCATTAGGCAGTTGAACACCCTGTCCGGACTGTCTGAGAATCCTTCTGCAGTTGGGCTCCTGAAAGTGGAAGAGCAACGAGTGCCAATTGCCACCTCAACAGTGCACCGCCGGCAGTATCGGACGAATCGAGATGCTGTGATTCCCATCCACAAGATGATTCGTGAGCTGGAGAGCCAAGGGGTGGTCAGCAAGACCCACTCACCCTTCAACAGCCCCATTTGGCCTGTGCGCAAGTCTGATGGGGAATGGAGATTGACTGTGGACTATCGTGCTTTGAATGAAGTGACTCCACCACTCAGCGCTGCTGTGCCGGACATGTTGGAGCTCCAGTATGAGCTGGAGTCCAAAGCAGCGAAGTGGTATGCCACCATTGACATTGCCAATGCATTTTTCTCCATTCCTCTGGCAGCAGAGTGCAGGCCTCAGTTTGCTTTCACCTGGAGGGGTGTGCAGTACACCTGGAACCGACTGCCCCAGGGGTGGAAGCACAGTCCCACCATCTGCCATGGGCTGATCCAGGCTGCACTGGAAAAGGGTGAGGCCCCAGAACATCTGCAGTACATCGATGACATCATTGTGTGGGGGAACACCGCAACAGAAGTGTTTGAGAAGGGAGAGAGAATAATCCAAATTCTCCTGGAAGCTGGTTTCGCCATCAAGAAGAGCAAAGTCAAGGGGCCTGCCCGAGAGATCCAGTTCCTGGGAGTGAAGTGGCAAGATGGACGACGTCAGATTCCCACTGAGGTCATCAATAAGATCACTGTGATGTCTCCACCGACCAACAAGAAGGAAACACAAGCTTTCCTAGGCGCCATAGGTTTCTGGAGGATGCACATTCCTGAGTACAGCCAGATCGTGAGCCCTCTCTACCTGGTTACCCGCAAGAAGAACGATTTCCACTGGGGCCCTGAACAACAGCAAGCCTTTGCCCAGATCAAGCAGGAAATCGCTCACGCCGTAGCCCTTGGCCCAGTCAGGACAGGACCAGAGGTGAAGAACGTGCTCTACTCTGCAGCCGGGAACAATGGCCTGTCCTGGAGCCTTTGGCAGAAGGTGCCTGGTGAGACTCGGGGCCGACCGCTGGGATTCTGGAGCCGAAGCTACAGAGGGTCCGAAGCCAACTACACTCCCACAGAGAAAGAAATCTTGGCAGCCTATGAAGGAGTCCAAGCTGCCTCAGAGGTAATTGGAACTGAGGCACAACTCCTCCTGGCACCCCGACTACCGGTGCTGGGGTGGATGTTCAAAGGAAAGGTTCCCTCCATGCATCACGCCACCGATGCTACTTGGAGCAAATGGATCGCCCTCATCACGCAGCGCGCCCGAATTGGAAACCCAAGTCGCCCTGGGATCTTGGAAATAATTACGAACTGGCCAGAAGGTGAGACTTTTGGGTTATCTTCTGAAGAAGAAGAGGAGCAGGTGACGCGTGCCAAAGAAGCCCCACCATACAACGAGCTACCAGAGAGTGAAAGACAATATGCCCTCTTCACTGATGGTTCCTGCCGCATTGTAGGCGCTAGCCGGAAATGGAAAGCCGCTGTATGGAGCCCCACACGACAAGTTGCACAGGCTACTGAAGGAGAAAGTGGATCGAGCCAATTTGCTGAACTCAAAGCCGTTCAATTAGCTCTGGACATTGCTGAAAGAGAGAAGTGGCCAAAGCTCTACCTTTACACTGATTCATGGATGGTAGCCAATGCTCTGTGGGGTTGGCTGGAAAGGTGGAATAAGGCAAACTGGCAGCGCAGAGGAAAACCAATCTGGGCTGCTGAGGAGTGGAAAGACATTGCCACTCGAGTAGAGAAGCTATCTGTGAAGGTCCGTCATGTAGATGCTCACATTCCCAAGAGCCGGGCTAATGAAGAACATTGTAATAACAAGCAGGTAGATCAGGCTGCGAAAATAGAGGTGTCCCAGATAGACTTGGATTGGCAACATAAAGGAGAGTTGTTCCTAGCTCGATGGGCCCATGATGCCTCAGGCCATCAGGGCAGAGACGCCACCTATAAGTGGGCACGAGACCCAGGGGTGGATCTAACCATGGACAGTATCTCCCAGGTGATCCATGACTGTGAGACATGCGCTGCGATCAAGCAGGCCAAGCGGGTGAAGCCCCTGTGGTATGGTGGGCGGTGGTCCAAATACAAGTATGGGGAGGCCTGGCAGATTGATTACATCACACTGCCTCAAACCCGCCAAGGCAAGCGCCATGTGCTCACAATGGTAGAAGCCACCACAGGATGGCTGGAGACCTACCCTGTGCCTCACGCTACTGCCCGGAACACCATCCTGGGCCTCGAAAAGCAAGTCCTTTGGAGGCATGGCACCCCTGAGAGGATTGAATCTGACAATGGGACTCACTTCAAGAACAGCCTTATTAACACCTGGGCTAGAGAACATGGCATTGAGTGGGTGTACCACATCCCTTACCATGCACCAGCAGCTGGGAAGGTTGAGCGGTGTACTGGACTGCTTAAAACCACTTTGAAGGCACTGGGTGGGGGGAGTTTCAAAAACTGGGAGATGCATTTAGCAAGAGCCACCTGGTTAGTTAACACCCGAGGCTCCACCAGCCGAGCCGGCCCTGCCCAATCCGAACCCCTACAAACGACGGATGGGGATAAGGTTCCAGTGGTGCACATGAGAGGTATGCTTGGAAAAACTGTTTGGGTAAAGTCTGCCTTGAGCAAAGACAAACCCATCTGTGGGGTTGTTTTTGCTCAGGGACCAGGTTGCACCTGGTGGGTGATGCAAAGAGATGGAGAGACCCGATGCATACCGCAAGGGGACCTTGTTTTAGGGTGAACTACCCATGGCTCTGTACTTGTATCAGTATCAGCATGTACATATGTATATAATTTAGGTGATGCTTGTATTTATATGGTTAAAAAGTTAAGTTTCATGTAACATGTTAGTATGGAAAAAAATTCGGGGTGGATAATGTTGGGGTTTTTAGTTTAGTCCTAGGTTTTTTTTTTGTTTTTAGTTTTTTTTTTTTTTTTTTTTGTTTTTTGTTAAAGGAATTTTTTCCCATAGCATGTTGCTAGGAGATAAATGGCCATACTTGAGAGGAGATAGCCATACTTAAGAAAGACAAAAGGGCCCGGCCAGGCTTTTGTTCTCACCTGGCGGGCAGTTCAGTTGGTTCTCAGCGTCTGGAGGGAGAAGGTGCAGAGAAAGGAGCTGCTGGTTCCCGTTTTCGGCGTCTTTCCTTTCTGCTGGAAACAACACCGGGGACCCCAAAGCTGCTTTCCCTGCCCTGCTGGAGCCTGGGCTGCGGCCGCCCTGCCCCGCTGCTGCTTCGAGCCTTCGCTGCATTGTAGCCGTGCTTACCCTGCCTGCCTGGAGCCCCGGGGGGTTCCCCTTTTGGATACATCTCGTCTGCCACCCGGGATTTGTGTTTGTGCCTGCCGCTCCAGCCTACCAGTCCAGCCTGCTGTTTCCGGGAACCCGGGACCAGCTGCCTACCGGTTTGTGGAGCTCCGTTGTTCCATCCTTCCCCGGGATCCCAGGGCACCAAAGCAGCCACGTGCTCCCCGAGCTCGCTCCAGAGCGCCCCCTGCAGCCGCGGGAGAACCATCGCACCTGCCCTGCTCACCGGGAGCCGCCAGCGATCCCTGTCGGCTGCGAGCGGAACTGCACCCGAGGGGAAATAGCCTGACAGCCGAGAAGGCTGGGACTGGGTTTGTGTTTGCTGTTACTGTCATAGTTGTTGTTGTTTTGTTCGACTGGTTATATATCTACCTATCTATCTATCTATATATATATATAGTAAAGAACTGTTATTCCTATTTCCCACATCTTTGCCTAAAGACCCTTGATTCCAAAATCATAACTCAAAGGGAAAGGGGTTACATCTGCCACTCCAAGGGAGGCTTCTGCCTTCCTTAGCAGACACCTGTCTTTCAAACCGAGACAGCCAGCCACACTGAGGAGTTAAAATGCTTGTTTTACAAAATCCCTCAGGGAAGACAGCAGCAAAGGAAAGTCAGAAATGCTGGATGTGTGTGTGGTGGAGGGTTGTGAAAATCAGTACAGCAAAGTTAACTTCAAGGCTAGCCTGTTTATGAAGTGAAGTCACTATATTGAAGATAGAGCTGATAGAATTTTCTTGTAAAGACCCCATTTTGCTCTTGAGTGAAGAGGATGAAGACATTAACTCAGTCACATCCTCCTTGGCAGCAGAGTGTTCTGTTGCATTGGCTGAAACCATTGTTTTCATCTCATAGAAGTCCAACAAGTAATGAAACCTTAATCCTTCTGTTTCCTAAGCAGAACATCATGTGTTCTCTATTTTAATTGGATTGAGGCCATGCTGATACTTCATTAGTACAACTATGAGCCTTACATAAATTCTTGTGTGTGAGTTCTGATCTCCTGGATGGTGTTTCAGCTTCATGTTCCTGTGCCTGTGTGTGCCTGCTGTATTACTCTGTCAAAACTCCTGTCTAATATGTATTTGTGTTGTGCAAATATTGTATTTTTGATGTGTACTTTTATTATCAGGCAAAGATGGGTGGAGGAAAACTGTGAAGTCCAGAAATGCCCAGTATCTGATCATAGAATTATTTGGATTGGAAGGGACAATTTAAAGATCATATAGTCCAATGCCTCTGCATTGAGCAGGTGCATCTTCATCTACATCAGTTTGCTCTGAGCCCTAGCAGGATTTGTTCTGCGATCTTCCCAGGCACAGAGGTAAGGTTGGCAGGTCAGTAGTTCACAGGACCTCCCTTTCTACCCTTTGTTAAGATAGGTACAATGTTTCCCTTTTTCACCTGGGACTTCACCTGACTGCCATGACTTTTCAAATATCATGGAGAGTGGCTTGGCAACTACATGAACCAAATCCCTCATGACTTTGGTATGCATCTTGCCAGATCCCATAGACTTAATATATGTTTCAGGTGGTTCCTCAGCTGGTCTCAAACCTGATCTTCTCTTACAGTGGGAGGGACTTTGCTCCCTCAGTCCCTGCCCTGCCTCACTCAAGAGGTGTGGGAAGAGTGAAGAGACAAAAAATGGAGTACCTTGTATGTTGTTCCCAGTTTGCCAGGCATATTTATCAGAAGTAGTACCTTTTTTTACATTCTTTTCTGGCAGATATACCTATAGAAGACCGTCTTAGTATTCTTAACATCCCTTGCCAAGTTCAGCTCCAGCCACACCTTGGCCTTCCTGACCCCATCTCTACACATACAAAGAATATCCCTATATTCTTCCCAGGATACCTCTCCTTGCTTCCACTGCCTGTGCATTTCCTTCTTGCCCTTTTATTTTGACCAGCAGGTCTTGACTCATCCATGGTGGTCTCTTGCCATCCTTTCCTGATTTCTCATGCGTGGGGATTGAGAATTCTTGTGCTCTGTGGAAAGTGAGATCCTTGAAGATCTGCCAGCTCTGCTCTGCTCCCTTGTCCCTGAGGGTGGTTTCCAGGGGGTCTTATTGACTTGAACTTAGGAAGCAAAACTTAGGAATTTTGCTTCCCTAAAATTCAGTGGCCTGACTTTACTCAGCCTGACCCATATTCCCCAGGATTATGAACTCCAGCAATGCAGGATCACTGCAGCCCAGGTTGACTTCAATCTTGATGTCACCAATTAGTTCACTTGTGCTGGGGAGTGACAGGTCTGGTATCACATCTCCTTTGGCAGGGATGTCTATTACCTGACTTAAGAATTTACTCTCGATGCATTCCAGGAGTTTCCTGGATTACCCACAGCTTGCTCTGCTACTTTTGCAGCAGATGCCATTTGTTGAAGCAGGATGATAGCCCTAATCATGACTTTAAGCTTCTCTTCTGGATGCTATAGGTTTGTAAGGTGCAAACTATGTGAAGAACTAAACAGATGCAGAAAATCCAGCCCCAAAACCAGTTTACAAGAATGAATGGTTAGAGGATAGAGAAGCTCACAGAAATAGTGGTGTTGTGTTTGCTTATCACTGTGGATACAGTTCAACATGTTCAGTTCCCCCATGCTGTTTACAATACAAATTCAACAGCCACCTGCTGGCACATGAGAGATTGAAAGTCAAATTAACTCTGAAGTGAGAACAGGTTTTGTAGTTCTGTGTGACCAAAAGTTTGTTCGTTTTATAATTAATATTGGACTGTCAGTAAAAGAAAATGAATATTTAAATAGTGTTGACAGACCAATAGGAGCTCAGGTTTTGCATCACTAGACTCCTAACTTATCTTGAATTAGGACTCTTCCAGGAGCAGCAGCAATCCTTGTTATAGCTGGATACTGCCCATAGCAGTGAGTCCCTCACCACTGTCCAGAGTTCCCTCGAGCTGCTGACACAGCTCTGATTCGGTTCAATGTGCATTGTCCAACAGGGATGAGAGAGGAAAAACTAATAATTTAAAAATAAAACCCCGTGAAAAGTAGAGTAATGGCGAAACCCCCTCTGTGTTCCACATGGAGAAGTGCTACAAGCAGTCTCTCTGAAATCGTAGGTGCCAGCTCGGCCCTGCGAGGCTGCGGTTCCAGGAGCGCCGCTCCCCGAGGCTGCCATCTGCAGGCTCTCCAGCTCCGCGCCGGCCCTCAGGAACACGTCACGCTGCGGCACGACCGCCGAAAGAACTTCATTTGGCTGTACAGGCAGAGTTTCAGCCATCTGATTTGCCACACAGCAAACTCAGGATAGGCAGTGTGCACTCGGAGCCCAGAAAGCCAAATCCTGGGCTGCATCCTAAGCAGCGTGGGCAGCAGGGCGATGGAGGAGATTCTGCCCCTCTGTTCTGCTCTGCTTTGGTGAGACCCCACCTGCAGTGCTGCATCCAGCTCTGGGGTCCCAGGACAGATAGGGCATCAGCCTGTCGGAGCGAGCCCAGAGGAGGGTCACCAAGTTGGTCAGAGGGATGGAGTACCTTTCCTATGAGGAAAGGCTGGGAGAATTGGGGTTTTTCAGCCTGGAGAAGAGAAGGCTCTGCAGTGACCTAGTTCTGGCCTTCCAGTACCTGAGGGGAGCCTACAGGAAAGAGGGAGAGGGACTTTTTATGAGAGTATGTAGTGACAGGACAAGGCGCAATGGCTCCAAACTAAAAGAGAGTAGGTTTAGCTTAGATGTTAGGAAAAAATTTTGCTGTGAGGGTGGCAAGGCACTGGAACAGATTGCCCAGAGAAGCTGTGGATGCCCCATCCCTGTTAGTGTTCAAGGCCAGGCTGGACGGGGCTCTGAGCAACCTGATCTAGTGGAAGGTGTCCCTGCCTGTGGCAGGGGGTTGGTACTAATTGATTTTTAAGTTCCCTTCCAACCGACACCATTCTATGATTCTATATAATTTTATTTTTTACAAAGTGCAGACCAGGTACTGTTCAAGAGAATGTTAAATGCAATTAATTTTTGTATATATTGACATCTAGAAACACATAAATCGTGTAGGAAGCTTTATCAGGGCTTTTTTTCCCCCTAGTTACACTAGTCTGCAACTTTCCCACACAGGTCGCTTTCCTTTTTTTTCCCTCCCTTAACTTCTACTTTGTTTGGCAGCCACCAGGAGCATGCAGTGTAATCCCAGCAAGAACTGCTCCCAGCATTCTCAGTGAGTAGATGGCAGGTAGAATTGATGTAACTGCATTCAGGGCTGATTTCAACATCCACCATTTTAATATCTAAATAGTCATGGCACTGAGCCATATCATAAAGGCATTTCCCACTGCATATTTCCATCTTGCTGGGACAGAGCAAGTCTTGCCTGGCATCTTAACCACCCACAAAAATTAGTCAGATGGTAACTAGTTGAGCATAGCTTTACCCCTGCTTATAACATTTTTTGTGTTTCAAAAAGTGAAAGAGCAGCTTTCAAAAGCAAAAGAAACATCTAATGCTGAAAATGTCAAAAAACCTACCTCCATCTGTGACCTTGTCAGTAATATATTTAGGGAGGCACATAACCACCAGGTTGTTCTGATACTCTTTCTTCATCTTCCAGTTCTACTTGGTTGATGCTTTTAATGGTGGAAGTGAGCTTTGTCACTGAAAGAATGAATGAATATGACAGTCATGTATTCGTGTCATGTACTACTGTTTAACATGTGTGTACCAACAGCAGTTGGTTGGGGTGTAAAGTGAGGCAGAACCTGGCAGACGTATGAGTAGGAATTGTGTTCGTTCTTCCTTCAAAACAACCGCTTGTTGCTCTCTTTGGTACCCAGACACCTGTGCAGTGCAGAGATGTTTGGAGCAGTGCAAGGGCATGTAAACATGCTACCCTAAATCACGTCAATTTTCCATGACCCATTCAGCATCTGTTCTTATATCCTCAGGGCAGTTCTATCTGGTGAATACTGCATTTGGAGAAGGCTCCTCATGCTACCCTTTTCCCTGTGCTGTGGTGAGGCTCCGCCTGGGGTACTGCATCCAGCTCTGCGGTCCCAAGCACAGGAAAGGGTGTCAGACTCGCTGGAGTGACTCCAGAGGAGGGCTGCAAAGATTATTAAAGGGCTGAAGGGCCTCTGCTGTGAGGAAAGGCTGAGAGAATTGGGGTTGTTCAGCCTGGAGAAGACTGGGGAGACCTTGTTGCAGCCTTTTGATATTAAACGGGTCTTCTAAGAGGGATGGGGCCAGACTGTTTACCAGGACCTGCTGCAATAGGACAAAGGGTAATGGTTTTAAACTAACAGAGGATAGATTCTGACTAGATATAAGTGTCCTGGTTTCATCTGGCATAGAGTTCATTTTTGTCCTAGTAGCTGGTACGGTGCTGTGCTTTGGATTTAGTATGAGAACAGTGTGATGCCACTGGTATTTTAGTTGCTGCTAAACAGTGTGACTTTAACTCAAGGACTTGCTGGTTTTCTATGCTCTGCCAGTGAGGAAGTACACAAGAAGGGAAGGAGTATTGCAAGGACAGCTGATCCAAACTGGCCAGAGGGATGTTTTGTATCATAAAATGTCAGGCTCAGTATAGAAACTGGGGGCAGTTGGCTTGGAGCCACCAGTCACTGCTGGAGGATGGGCTGGGCATTGGTCAGCAAGTGGTGAGCAGTTGTATTGTGCATCACCTGTGTTTCTTGGGGTTTACTCCTCTCTCTCCTTTTCATTGATATTTTTACTGTTGTTATTGCTATTATCATTGTTATTATTACAATGTTTTATTTTAATTCAATTATTAAACTCTTCTTATTTCAATCCATAAGTTTTTTTTGTTCTTTGATTCTCCTTCCCACGGCATGGTGGAAGGCAGGGAGTAAGCAACTGCATGGTACTTAGTTGTGGGCTGGGGTTAAACCACCACAATATAAGGAAGAAATGTTTTACGTTGAGAGTAATAAAACATTGGAGCAGGTTGCCCAGGGAAGTGGTGGATGCCCAGTCCCTGGAAACATTCAAGGTCAGGTTGGATGGGGCTCTGAGCAACCTGGTCTAGTTGAAGGTATCCCTGCTAATCATTGCAGGGGTATCAGACTAGAGGATTTTTGAAAGATCCCTTCCAACCCAAATGATTCATATAGGGATTTTTTTAGTGTTTCTTCAATATTTATCTCTGTGATGACTTCTTTAATTTTTGCTATTGCTTTTGCTACAGAAATATTGATGTTGCTTGTAATAAAAGATGATCCTTCACAACTTTGCCTTTACAGGGCAAAGAAGAGGACTCCTACTTTGAGACACTGAAGATGGTCATCTTCTCCCTCCCCTGCAAATGAATTTCCATGCCCCTTCACAATATTTCCTCTTTTTGATACAGAACTTTGATGACTAATGGTTAATTTTGCAAGCAGCTTTGCAAATGTAGCTCTCATGGATGTTTTAAAGAAAAACTTTAGCTCATACAGTGCAGGGAAATGTGGTGACTGCTGTTCTGGTAGCTGTAGCAGGGAGTGTAGTTGTAACCAGAAAAGCATTCAGAGTCCAAGAATCACCACTAAAAAAACCCACTGAACTATTTTTATGTTTTCAGAACTTTTTATGGTGACATGTTTCTCAAGCAGTGTCAGCCCCTCTGTTCCTGACATTGCTAGCCAGCAGGAGGATTTGGGAACAGGCTCTTTACACTCACTGTCTCACTTAAATGTTGTTTCAAATGAGCTAGCAGTGGGACATCTGTCAGACTTTTTTTTTAATATTCATTTTCCTCTTACAAACCTATGTGAGCCATCTCTCTCCTTAAACTCATTTCTGCCAGGAAGCCTCTGTCCTGTAGCACTCTGATCCCTCGGCTTGCAGTGTCTCCTGATTTCCCTGTATTTGAGTTCCTGGCATGTGTGTCCCATTTATCCCTCTTGGAGCAGAAACTGTTGGCAGATGGGCCATGGGCATTGCGGGAAATCTCAAACACTGGCAAATGCTGAAAGATTGCCATTCTCTGTCTTGGTCTCTTTCTGTGGTCCCAGAAGGTGATCTGCAGCACTGTCTTCCCTTGAAATATGCCATAACTATTTGACAAAACAATTTTTTTTTTGTGATTTCCCAGTCCTGTTTGTGAGTCCATAACTGACCTCGCTGGGGTCACTGCTCTGGAAATGCTGGGGCTGCAATTTCAGGTGTGGCACTGGAGCCCTCTCTATGCAGGAAAGTTCTCCAGCTTATATATAATATGATGTAAGATAATGATGTGCCTAATGCTCTCCAGTTATACCTATAATACACCTGTGCTCTTTTACATGGCTGCTTGAAAAGAGTAGTTTCCTTCGATATTTAACTTTAACCTTACACTGAGCATCCTAAGTTTTCAAGCTTTTTCAATCCTTAAAGATTTCCCAATAGGCATAAAGAGTTCTGTACGGAGATTTTAAATGCACTAAAGTTTGACTTCCTTTTCATTGTTTCTTTTAGGACTGCCTTAAAAGGACCTTACAAACCACAGGCTGAAAGAGCATTGATTTTAATCTGTGTCTGCATGGCAGACTGTGGTGGTTTAACTGTTCAGTTCATGTCAGAGTTGATCTGGGGAAGGAGCAGAAGGAAGGGGAAGAAAACTGCCACACAAAGTCGGGCTGCTGAGATGTTTTGGGGAATAATTAGTTTGAAAAAATTAGGCTGTTATCCTTGTGCAATACCAGGGAAAAGCTGCATGATATAAACAAAGGTATTACTTTTCTTACTGTCATTTTCTTTATGGATAAGAAGGTGGTGATGGTGACACTTTCCCACCCTTTCAGGCAGCTTAATGAGTGGCAGTGCAGTGATTTAGGTTTAAATATTAAGTATTATTTGGCACCTAAAACCCCACATTTTTCAAAGCAACACCTAAGTGCCCCATGCAGCCTCAAAACTAAACCCACCCCTTACCAAGATTTCTTCAGATTTCTGCTCAGGAGGGAAAATCTTAAAGAGATGAATGTGTATATATGTTTTTCTCAGTGTGTCTATTTTTTGAGGAGATGAGCGAACCTGTATCCAGATAATACTTTCTGCTGTAATTTCTGACTTGTTCTAGATTACCTGTAAATGTTTTCTCTTCTGATAGAGGGTGATAAAGAATAGAGGTCCCTACACATAATTAGGTGGGCACTGCTTTCTAGATGGAAGCTGGGAGCGAAAGGGTGAAGAAGTGTTTGAGACATGGGTAGAGGAAAATTATTTTGTCATATGGCCTTAGAAGAAGGAAAATGTTTTGATGGTGTCTTTGTTTTTTACTGATCACGTTACCTTTCCTTTGCAAAGCACCAAAGAGCAGCCTCAGTCTATTCTGGTCTAGTGACTTCATCTTGACTGAACTGCACTGTCCCAGAGGAATAAAGATGTGTGTCTTGGTACTGATATTCACCATGAAATAAACCTGGGTTTCAGCTGTAAAACAGTAAATTCACTTTAGGGCCTTCTGCAGTTGTCATGAAATGTTAGCTCCACAGGAGCTCAGACAGCTCTGGCAGCTGGGAGAGAAGGATACTGTCAACTAGGGTGGGAAGGAGAAATCCAGGAGGAGTAAACATGTAGAAACATCTGGAGCATTTCAGTCAAACCAAGCTTCCCAGCTATGGCAGGATGGCTACATTATCCTGGAGGACATCTCTGGGTGCTCAGAAACAGCTCTTTGTTTTCCCTGCTATATCTCTGCATGTCCCTCCTTTCTCCATCTGGGGTGGCAGTGGAAGAATGCAGGAACTGATCTGCTTTTACACCTTGGCAGGGGATTGGGCCCCCAGTCTGGATTTCCTCCCTTTCCTGCTTCCTACAATCAGGCTCCAAACTTGCTGCAGTTTACATCAAACTATAAACAGAAATTATGAAAGTTAGGCAAATTATTCCCTCTGCTCTTTTATTGTAGGAAGAGAAACTGAGGAGATGTTAGACTGTGATGTGCTCAGAATTAAACAAGAAATATTAGATGAAATGGGGTATTGGCTTTTTTTTTTGCATTCTTGGGCACTGTGAGATGCAGCAGTATGAAAAGAGATCCTTCTTTCTTCAGTTAAAAGGAAGGATAGAACTATGCTTTCGCTATCCTGGTAAGTATTTTTTGGTTTGTTTATTTTCACATTGTTTTTTACTTTCTTGCAAAAATATGTACATCAGACTTTCAGGAATGTCACAGCTTTGCCTCCCCTAGTTTTGCTGGAGGAATTTTTGCAGGGCTGGAAAAAAGGTGGAAGGCAGTTTTCTCAGCTCATGACTTCAGATTTGCACAGCTTTAACTTCCTCCAAATTCCCCTTACAACATATTAACTGAGTTTAAGATGGCATCTTCTAGCTTGGAGAAAGACTGTGTTTGTGGCTGCTACTGCATCTGCCAGTGCTTTAGATGAATGTCTTTAATGTTTTTTTAGCAGAGGTGTCATGGTCAAAGCCCCAAAGGTGTGTCCTGGTAAGATTCTCTTCCCTAGTTGCCTGCCTCCATGGTCTGATCTCCTCATTTTGTTTTAGCCTGAGTTGGCCTATTACCCAATCTGCTAATTGCTCACGTGCTGCTGTCTCTCCCTTTTGGTATAAACTGCTGCCATTCCTAACTTGACCATGCAGTTTGACAGGGTCAGATAGGGGGATAAGCAACTCTTGGATGGAGCAAGGATAGCAGCAGGCATATTGCATCCCAGTATGGGACCTTAGGACCCAAGTTACCAAGTGCTGGGAGCACCTGCAAGCTGAAAGAGAAGTTGCTGCTGCCCTCCAGCAGCCTGTGGGCAGACTCACCCCCTCCACATGGCTTGGTGCTGGCACTGGAGTGAGGGACAAGTCATCTCAGCAGCTGGTCCCTGGAAGAGCAGGGAAGCCAATTACCCTGGTGCCATGGAGGCCATCACAGGACAGCCCAGCTCTCCCTGCAGGCACACAAGCCAGTTTTGTATATGGCCCCCAAGCTGATTGGGGTTTGGGATGGCATACGTACACCACTGTTCCCCACTGCCTGCTGCAAGTACAACTGCTTCATGTGCCCTTTCTCTGCCTCTAATTAACCCCAGCTACTGTGATGCCAGGACTGCTGGGTAATTTCCACGATGCAGGAGGTCAGACCCATCAAAAGTAAAGTCCAATCACTGTCTTCAACAAAGAAATCTTTCTTCAAGCCATTTATCTGGTGTTGGGCAATTTCTTTAAGCAGATGCAAAACAAACCCCTTATTCAGTTGGCGTTCACACAAAGTTTTTCCAGCCTAGGTTTGGGTTCCAGTTTATTACAGATCTATCACCAAAGACCAATTTCTACTTTTCCTGCCTTCAAAGAAGTTGAGATTTTTCTAAGTTTTAAATGCTGCCTAAAATGAGCCCTCTTTAAAATAAATGTTCTCTGTATGTTAAACCAGAAGCAAGAGATAGAACAAAATCTTTCCCCTTTTTAGGTGATCTTTAATGCCACACTATAAGCCTTTTGTAACTCCTTGAATTTTTAAACTGCTTTCTGAGCCAACTTGAATGTCGCTGACTTTAGAAACAAACCAAATCAAAACACTTTGCCTTTTCCCTTGCAGGGGACGTTGGCAATGGAGTAACCAACCCTTGAATATTTGATCCTGGTATTTGAGTTGGGCAGGGGTCCATGGGGCACCAAGAAGAAATCTCAGTTGCTGCTGTAGCGTCTACAGCAAGGCAGACAAATTAGTACTTGGCAATGGGGAAACCTGGAAGTCACTCAACTCTGAAATGTAACAAAACTATTAAATGTAACATCCGTTTGCTAAGTGCTTGCTTGTGATTTATGGCTGCTGCTCTGAGCTTTGCAAAAATCGCTTAAAGGGGATGCCAGGTGGACCCTTGTGATTTCCACCTCTATACAACGCCATCTAGCAATCCTTCTTCTTAGTGCCAAATCAGTGACAGCACAAGGGAAAATAGACACTTAAATGAAAATTCTTGACTTACGCCCTTTGTTTTTACCCCTGTGAGGGATGCGTGGGGCAGTATCTGGCCTGTGAAAGGTGCGGGATGTTTCAGTGTGAGCCGGGTGCTGCTCAGCCCTCTGTACCCGGCCCCGGCACTACACAAGTCCCATGTCACCGGGCAGTTTCTGCCTCTTTCCTGGTAGTAATGTGTTTACAGGAGCAGGTGGCATGTTTAACACGGAGGGGGGGAAGGCAACAAAAGACTGTTGTTGAATGCATTTTCTTTGACAACTGGTGTTCTGTAGAAGAGTGACTTAATAAAATGTTTGTTTTGGTGGGAGGAGAAAGGCAAAACCGAACCTCCAGTCGGGAAGAAAACAACCACCCTTTTTCCTGGAGACAGAAAAAGGGGCGGGCGTCCCCACTCTTAACTTCCAAATCCACCGCCGAAACGTTGCTTTTTGAACACGCAGCGAGCCATCTTCTCCAGCCTTCCCGGCTGGTTCTGGAGTAATCGCTCCAGAAGGAACGAGTTAACAAGATAAAGAAGAAAGCCCCGGAGCCCCACCCCCTCCCCGCGCGGCCAGGTGTTCCCACGCGTGGGACGCGCCGCGGCGGGACGGTGCGCCCCCGCCCGCTCCCGGGCTGCGGTGCGAGCCGGGATCTTCCATCCCAGCCCCCTCCCTGGCGGCGGCGTGAGGAGGAGGAGGAGGAGGAGGAGGAGGGTCGGCTCCAGCGCCTCCCCCCTTCCCCGCCTCCCTCCTCGCCGAGCGCAGCGCCCCGAGCATGGAGCCTGCCTGAGACGCTCGGTGCGCTCCGGCAGCTGCTGCGGCGGCACAACATGGAGGCGGCGGCGGCCCCGCCGCTCCCGCTGCTGCTGCTGCTGCGGCTCCTCGCCGCCTCGGTGCTGCGCTGCGAGCCGGGCTCGGCCGGGGGTAAGCTCGCCGGAGCGTCGCGGGGCCCGGGCGGACGGGGAGGCGAGCGCCGCTGTCCCTTTTGTTGTCGGACTTGGGCAAACTTTCCCCTCGCTCCGCCGGGAGTGCGGCGGGGAGGGGCGGGAGCGGGGCCAGGCTCCCGCGGAGGGAGAGGACGCGCACATGGACGAGACGGGGCGGGAGAAGGACGGGAGGCTGCCTGCGTCGGTTCTCCCCCCCCCCCCCCAACCCCCCCAAACTATTGCTCCTCGCCCCTCTTTCCTGCAAAAAGGGTGCGCAGGAAAAGGAGGCCTCTCCTCCCTGTTCCCTTGGGACATATGCCGCTGGGGGACGAGGCTGGAGGGGCGAGGAGGTTTTCCCTCAGGGGTGGCTCAGGTAAATGCGCACAGTTGCAAAAAGAGAGACAAAAGTCGCCCGCCCCCCTCGACGCCCCCCACTCCCGTCCTTCCGAGGTCCCGGGCAGGGATTTCTTTGGAGTTTGGAGGGGTCGGTGTCGGGTGTCGCTCAAACTCTTGGCCGGGCCAGGGAGGGGGTGGGGGGAAGGCGAGTTTGGTGCGTGTGCCCTGTGTTTTCCCCCCTCGCCCCAGCTCCGATGTGAGGCTGTAGGTGGGCGGCGGGGGTGGCGCTGCGGCGGAGGGGCCGGCAGGAGGCGGCGGTCGGGTCGGGTCCGGCCCGGCCGGGGCGCGGGGGTCCGGCCGCCCCAGCCCCGCGGGCGATGCCCGAGCTGCAGCCCGGGTGCCCCGTCCCGGGCACGGAGCCTGCCCTCCTCTTTCCCTTGGCCATCCCGTTTTTAAGTGAGTGTGGTAATCCTTTTAAATCGCAAAATAAACGGATGCGGTGCTCTGCCTGCAGCATCCGTGGGGAGCGGGCCGGTGTCCGTTCCTCCTCCGTTTCTCCTGCGTGCGGCTTCGCTCCCGACTTTGTCTCGCCCAAGACGGGGAGTTCGGGCTGCATATGCAAGACTTCTGTCTTTTTGCTGCTGCATGTGGTCTGCCTGAATACATCACGCCGGTGCATGAGCAAGCCGAAGCCTAGTTGTTGCGATTTCCTAGGTAGTTTAGAAAACTCGGCAGTGTGGCCAAGGCTGTCAGAACATCACCTCAGGGCCTCTTCTTATTAGGCCACCCACCTTTTCAAACCTCCTGCAATTATTAGAACTGCCATTTAGAGCAAGAGAACCGACCATTTTCTGCTGGCATCATCATTCTATATTTTTAGTTGGAGCTCTATGTGGGTATTATGTACTGCTTATTCTGTCTGCATTGTATCAAAAAGATACCATTCATATCTCAGGGTCCACCTTCTCCATACACCTTGCCACCATCTTTTAAAAATGTTTCTGAAAACCAGAAGTGTGGTTCGTTCCTTTCTGAACATTTATGTTTGTGTAAAGATGTTCATATTCCTGCTTGACTGAATGAAGCTAATGTAGCTTTGAGGGGGGGAAGGGGGGGGATCAACTTCTAGGAGTCCTAAATGAAGGCTCCTTAAAGGATTCCCTTACATTAACTTAACAGGCTATAATGGAAAGGCATATTTTTAAAAAGGGACAACTTTGCATTTGGAATTCTTAGGAAAGTAAGACTTCATGACAAAACTAAGGAATAAGTTCTAACTTGGAGTTTGGTTTTCACTCACCTCGTTTGAGAGACAGTGATTCTTTTTATATATTGTATGTTTGGTATGAGTAATCGCCTTCCTTAATGTGTGTGGAAGAACTCTGCTACAGATGTACCATTTTTAATAATTAGTTAAGGAGTCTTGGTTACAGATCTTAATGGCATTGCCTTTGTTCCTCCTCCTTAGTAGGAAGGTTTTGTTGTGTTGATCTGGACAGTACTTTTAATGACAGTTCATCTGTCCTTTTTGAAGGAGCATGGATGTACTATGAGAGGCTCTCCGTGGATTTAGTTCCCTTTCTGAGCATCCCTACTCTGTAAGGAGATGCCTGACTTTTAGCTATTAAAAGTATTTTGATGTGCTTATCTTACAAATATGTAAATGCATCTCTGCACGATTGGGGATCTGCTGGAACTTCTGCAGTACTAAAGCTTCACTGAGGTTTGGCATGTTATAATAGATCTTGAATACTTTGGCTGTGAAATAATTTTGCTGTAGAGCTAAGTTCTTGCTCTGTATGTGGTGGTGTCAGGAGTGGTTTTATTTATGTGGCCTGAAATAATGATAAACCTGTTTCAGATATGGCTTGTACTTGACTCTCATTTCACTGTGAAAAGACAAAATAATCACTGCATTTGGTGTTTCCTCAAAGGGGGGAATCTCTTGCTCATGCAAAGTATTTAATGATTTTTCATTTTCGTGAAAATATTGTAAGTTTTGGATTCTTAATATTGCACAGTGGGTATTTCATGTGGGGGCCTTAAAACATTCAAGTAAATTGAGATAATTCTTGCTTAAGAACTATCTCAAGCAAGAATTATTTTTACTTGCTAATGCTTGCTTAACTGTGTCTTGTCATGCGCTTGAATGTTTCCCAAAATTGTGAGATTGTATCTTAGTTTTCTTTAATGTAACAGCTATTTGCCTGATACTAATGAACACAGGATACAGAAAGGGGAACAGAGAAGTGTGACACAAGGAAGTGGGATGGTTACAAATCTTTGAAACTAGGGATGCAGCATGAAATAAAAAATGCATTAGAGCACAACCCTAAAGTGGCTTTTAATCCATACTGTTTTCCTGAGATAACCTAAAGCTAGTGAAACCTGTCGCTGTGGTTATATGAAGAATGTAGCAGGAAAAAATCACTTACTAATTTTATGACAGGGAAATGTGCTGTGTAGGAGTCCTCAAGTGCATTTCAGTGCCATTTCAGTCAGTCTGTCATTGATTTAGGGGGCTATTTTCCTAGTAACTACTGCTAGCATGATGTGAGGGTCTGTCACAAATTATGGTCATAAATCCTCTTGAAATAGTGAGGAAATACTGAAAGTTCAGGTTGACTCTGAAGTTTAAGTTGATACTTTCAAAGCACTGATTCTTCTCTCTCCAGGGAAAGTTAAATGGGTTTTACTGTCTTTAGGTATGGTATGTGAACTAATTTGTTACTATTTCGTTTTAAATGAAATTATTTAAATTTATTTTAAAGTACACAGAGACGCTTTAAAATCACTCATACTGTAGATGTCTGAAATACGTAGATCAGCAGGACACACAAAGTCAGTACTTTCAAAGAACGTGAATGCATTTCATTGTTACCCCAGTGTAAGTTTCACCATTGCCTCTTGCTGCTTTAGCTTAAGAAATGTTTTTTTTCCAGTTGTTTATAATGTAGTTGTTAGTAAAATAGGCCATGGGTTTTGTCCCAGCTGTGAATTTTCTCGGCCCTGCATGTTTCTTGAATAAGACAAGCCAAGGTAACTTTTTAGCAAACAGAGATTGTTTCTGGGAACGTGTTATCCTTTAGTGTTAGGGTAAGATTTGGCAGCGTAACAAGAAACAAAGGTTACAAAATCTCTCCTGGAATACAGACACACCAGACTTACTATATAAGAGAGTCTACTGTAACTGTGATTCTAGTTAAAAATTAACCAGTAGTGTACATTTCAAAGCAATTCTCTCTCTTTTTGTCAAAGCAGAAATAAATTTCACTTGGTGACTTTCAATTGGTGGTGCTCAGAAGCAGCTATAATGACAAGGCTTAGTTTCATGTTAGATCAGTATTTCTTGTGAACTTTCTGTATTGTACCAAAGCAGCCTACCATCTGGAGGCTGAGGACAATAACTACGTTTAAATTCCTTCTTAGAAGGAAGAGAAATAAAGTTACATACAATACCTTCTTTCTAAGAAATCCTCTCATTTTTTTCCTTACATGTTTAACACAAGGGCTATTAAACATTCAAAGTGTTTGGCTTTTGTAAGTTCAAAATTTCTCTTGGGAGTTGATGTGGCTGAAAAAAAACACAATACAGCTCTGAGAACACTTGAAAGAAATTGATGTTATTTTCTGCTCAAGGCCTTTGTGGAGAGCTCAAATAGGTACCAACCTGAGCTTTGGGGGAAGAATGACAGTAGGACAATTATCCCCCCAAGCTTGTGGCACAAGCCAGCAACAATGCAGCTCTACTATGCACTGTGGAAAACAGCATTTTCCTTAGATTCTGAGTCATGTGAATTGTTCTTTTTTTTCTATTCTTTCTGACAGGACACGTCCAAGAACACTGCAAGTGTGCTTAGGGCAGGAGCAAATAATTAAGACGATGGCTAGGGATGCTGGCTAGCCAACCCATGGGCTGTTTGGACATTGAGGCCTTTCTGAAGAAGGCAAAGATGTGCCATCTCCTGGTAGCTCACATCTGGGGCTACTAAACTGGAAAAAGTACTTCTGGAGAGTCCTACTGCTGCTAAGTTAGGCTATGGAAAAGCTTATGATAGAGTTAAAGGATATTTTTAGCAGTTCTTGAGATTTTGTGTGATGAAACAGTTGTGGTGAGAGCAGGAAAGAAAATGGGAACTATGTCCCACAAAGTATTGTTCAGTACAGTTGTTTGTTAGGAGCTTATGGGCCAACAATTCTTCTGGTTTCTTCTCTCTCAGAAAAATTGGAATGTGGAACTTAACAGTGCCTCATCTTTGTGGTTTCTGTTTACTAAAGATTGAAAATACCTGTTAAGCCACACAGTTCCACTGAGAAGCTCCAAAGAGTGTAAGGAATGGCTGATGGGCTGGTAAGGGTGTTGAGGATCTATGTAATAAACAGGATTTTTAATTTAGCTGTTCTTTCCTTTATTCTTGCTTGACTCATGCTTTGCCTGCCAGCACAGACAGATGTAAGGTGTCATTTTGTATTGATGTTAAATTCATGGGCGACTTTTGCAAGGATGCCAATAAATCGACACATGCTTGATTTAAATTGGTGTGTTTGCTCTGGATGATAAAAGTGTAAAAGCAATTGAAACTGCCTTTAAACCAATAACTAAGTTGTGGTGTGTTAGATTAACTTAATGGAAACAGCCTACTGGGAAAAGAGATTTCTTGACTGTAAATCAGCTACAGAATTGTCTTCATTTCACAGTATGAAGGCTTTTTGCCATAGCAATAAACAGCACTGCCAGCAGATGCAGTAGTAAGTTCCTGGTGAGATTGTCAGTGGTCTGAGAAGCTCAAATGTTGGCATGTGTGTTTAAAAATGTGCCTGGTTAATTATATAATAATTGTTGAATTCTGTTTGGCAGTTTTACTTTCTGAAATGCTGTATGTATTTGAGCTAATTCTGAATGTTCTGCAAGGATGGCATCTATTATTTATCTATTATACATAGGGAAATTGAGTTTACCCAGTTAAAGTTCACTTACCAGAAACAGTAACAAAAGCTGTCTTTGTGGCAGGCAGAATTTTTGAACTCTGATCTTCCTGTTGAGACTATAGACATGAGGCAGGTAATTGTTTGATAAATCAAGTGTGCTGTTCCTGAGCTATGGTGAAAGATGATGCAACTAAAGAAATGAAATTGCAAGTGTGTTAGGATGTAGCTCTCCCCTCTACTATGGAAAGTAGAAAGATAGAAATTGTATTTCTGGTTTTTATTTGGTTACACAGAGGTCTTGATTTTCATTTTTTCCTCATGGATACTTGTTAAAGGGCATATGGTGTTCTGTGAAAGTGTATGCTTTTAATTTGGTGGTTCTGTCCCTACAGGACACCTATTTGCTTGAGTTTTATCTGAGAGGGAGATAAATGGCTGAGTTACTTAGCTTGGCATCTCTTTGTGGCTCAGAATTTGATAATATTTTGTGATGCTGATTCCAGAGGTTCTCTCTTGCCCTTTCTTTAATTGCCACGACTGTATATTTAGTTTATTTCACCATGTTGTTGCATTGAATGTGATGCATTATACATTTATTAATACAGATTTTTGGAAGAGACTTGTTACACATCATTGCTAAGATGATAAATTAGCCCTGGGGCATTCTTTATCCTCGGCCTTCAAGAATTAGACTGGAGGTAGGAGGGGGCAGTCAGGAGGGACAGAAGCTTGACCTCTTCTTTCTGCAGTGTTTTTAAGAGTAAAGCAAGGCCAGAGAGTGTGAGCAAGTGCTGTCTGCTTTGTGTTTCTGCACCTCTGGGCAGATGAGGAGTAGCAGTGGATTGAGTGAACCTGCTTAGCGAATTTCTTGGCTTTGGGGTTTGGGAATCAAATAGTGTTACTATAATGTTTGCAGATGTTCTTTTTCTTTTCTGCCATTGGTGCTGGTTTTAACTAAATCAGAAGGAAAAGGAGTAGGGAATCTGAGAAGACTCAGATGATGAAAGTGTACAGTGCTGCTATAATCTATGGGTTGTTGATACGTCATTTGAGAACTTCTATGGAATTCTGTATGTACTTATGGCTTAAGCCATATACTCCAGGGTTTGAATTAGGCACAGATTACGCCTAACAGCAGTAATGCACTTAAATCCTTGTCAATAACATCAGCATGCCTTCTGTGGAAATTGTGATTCCAGTTTCATGGATGCTTTTTCCAGTCCCTGTACTATTTTTCATTAATTTTGCAAAAACACATCATTTTCTGTTCTTCCAGATTGAACTTGTACTACCTGGGCTTAAGAAGGGGAAAAAAAATCTTCAGAACACAAGAAATGTAATGAAATGATGTGGTTTGGTTTTGGTTGGTTTTATTTTTGTTATCACACAATGTCACACTGTAGAGTATGGCTATCAAGAAGGTCAAGTTGATTCCTTTTGGCCTTGCTGTAAGAGATGAAATGCGTTTTTAGTGCACCTTCTGTGACAGTGGTGATCAGAAGTACCTTGTTTGTACTTAGTATGTGCTCCTGAAGTGAACAGCTGGCCTGTGCATGGGATAGGTAAAGATTTTGCAGGGTTCCCACTGTGACTCACCTCTGGGGGCTTTCTGGCTTGTGCCACCTGAATCTTGATTTCTCTGTAGTTAAGATTTTTTTTCATGTTTCTCAGACTTCCTAAATAACACATCCTTTAAATCTGTTCCTTCAGGTAAGACTGAAGCGTATTTTTTGTGGCATTGAGTGAGTGGTCTGCCAGCTACCTTATTGTTATGAAGTTTTGCTCATCCTTGCACCCAGTGGAGTGATTGGGCACTTTGTCATGTTGTTTTTCTTCAGCCCATCATTTCTAGGGTGTTGTGAAAGCTGTGGCATATTTCTGTGTAACTAGACTTTGTCTGAAGAGGCTGTTGAGTGTTGAAATCTCAGTGTGTCAAATTATAGAAAGTCTCCTAAGCTGATTCCTCTAGTTTTAGTTCTAGAAGTGGAACATACATGATACTTGAGGCAGTGTGAAAGGCCTTATGTCTTTACTGTTTTTATTATTGTTCAAGGATTATTTTCAAATAATTAATAAAGCACAGTTTCTACAAGGTTTTGTGCAGATACAAAAGTAAGATTTTTGGGGCAAAAAAGGATTGCTTTAGAAGGACAATCACAAAGCTGTGGCACTTGGAAATGTTTCTGCTGTGCATTTGTCTTCACAATCCTGTTTTTAGTTGTGTGGTGGTTTGACCTTGGCTGGATGCCAGATACTCACTGGACAGAGCAGAGAAAGTTTAGGGGAAGGCTCGTGGGTCAAGGTAAAGACAGGCAGAGATCACTCACCAATTACTGTCATGGGCAAAACAAACTCAGCTTGGGGAAATTAGTTGAACTTATTACCAATCAAATCAGAGTAGGATAATGAGAAGTAAACCAAAATCTTAAAAATACCTTCCCCTCACCCCTGCTTTCCTCCTGGGCTTAATTTTATTCCAGATTTTCTCCCTCCTCCCCATCAGCAGTGCAGGGGGACAAGGAAAGGGGGCTGCAGTCAGTTCATCACACGTTGTTACCTACACAATAACTTTTTTTCCTTGTTAAGTATGTTAACCCTGGCACACTCCCACCATGACTGATGGGCTCAGCCTTGAGCAGCAGTGAGTCTGTCCTGGAGCCACCTGGCATTGGCTCTATGGGACATGGGGGAACCTTCCAGCACCTTCTCACAGAAGCCACCCCTGTAGTCCCTTCAGTTACTAAAACATTGCCACACCAACCCAGTACAGGTTCAGTCACTTAGACCTGTGTCTTGCTGATGCCAGGAAAATATATTCTAAAATAGACCTATCTTTTTATCTGTTTTACATTTTATTATAGAGGAAGAGAAAAAGCAAGAGTTTGCCTCCTGGATAACAGCCTGTCTCTGCTGATGACAATGAATGATTCAAGGAAGAGAGACTGGGAGGTTGTGAGATTTATTCTCTGTTGTATAACTAGGGAATGTCTATATGACATACTTTGTGTTCCTTCTTAGCACTTGAAGCTTGATACAAAAGTCAGTATGCTGTTTCTTGAACTTCTCAAAGCAGCAGAACTTAAAAACCAAAACCCTAATCCTTTATTTTGTAGAAAGTTTCACCTTTGACCACTGAATCATAAATTACCCAGTGTTAGATGTATATTGGTTCCTACTTACATTGTGCATGTTGTTCTAAGACCTTTGGAGGCTTTGTGTAACTAGTTATTTCAAATAAAGTGTCACTTATGAATTTTGTCCCCTTTAAGGAAGTTTACTCATGGCCACCAAATTTCCTATTTTCTCTGTTCTGTAACCTTTTGCTTTGTTTTCAGTTGTTAAAAATTTTCTGGTTTTAGAAAAAGCTCAGAGTAGAGTTGCCTGCCCTATAGGAATGAATTTTGACATAAAATATGATATAAATGATACAAATAGCTTTTTCTTGCTTTAGATTTTTTTCTGATTGCTTCCCCTGCTTGAGATTCAGCAGCTTGAAGTATGATGTGTTTAAGCATCAATGTTTTTTTTTTTCCAAAGGGAAAATATGTTAGCCTCAGAACTCTGTATTGCTGACTTACCTGGATGTGGCTATCCCAAAAAATATAAAAGCAAGTTAAACCGCAGAGTTATTTGTGTTCCCAGGTGAGAGCTAAGAGGATGAAAATGCACATGGGTGGCATTTTCTACTCAGAAAGTCTGCCCAGCTGTGGATGATTAAAAAAAATCTATACATTGTCTGCATCTTCAAAAGCTGAGTTAAAGAAATACGTAGTTAGGGGGAATTTTTGTCTGCCTGGGTTTTAACAGTATGTTTTTTACTGTCTGAATACAGTAGATTATTACTTATGTTTTAAATCTCAAGTTTGCAGGTGTTCAATGATAGAAAGGGCGTACTCAGAGTTACACATCTGGACTTACTTAGGCAAGCTGCATAGTGAGAGTTAGTAGATCGGGTGTGACTAATGCAGGCAAAATTATAGTGGAGCCTCAATAAATTAGAATTGAATCATTTGCAATCTTTCTCTGCCCCTGAAACCTGTATGAACTTGGATTTTCATCTCATCTGATCTATCTTCAACAGCCATCCCATCCTGAGCCACAAAACCCCCTGACTCGATGTCAGCTGTGACTTTGGAATCTGTGCACAGGAGGAGAAGGTTTTTTTATGATGCCATTAAAAAGGTGCACTTTCCAATTGCAAAAGCCAGGTATGGCGACTAACAGAAGGAACCATGCATCCCCTAAGGAGTGGGGAAATATTCCTTGAGACTTTTTGAGTAGTGTAACTGAATTCTTACGGGTTCTTGTAACGTAGTTTCTGTGAACATTGTAGCTAACGGTGAAATTTGGAGAAATTCACAGACACCAGCAAAAATGTGAGTGTTGGATATACTTGCAGTGAATAAACCATGATCTGCAGGTGTTCTGTAAGAGTTGCAGACAGCTCAAGTGAGCTGTGTAGCTACCAGTCCATTCAGTTTTTCCTTGAGCAGAGACAGAATTGCTCCTAGTTCAGAGAAGTGCTGATCTAGGCAGAAGTAATCTCTTGCAAGGTCCTGGCTAGTTTGTGGTGAAGTATTTACACAGGGAAAGGTGTGAGACTTTGGGGGGATGGGGTGGTGGTGGGGAGGTTTTCCTCATATGTCTATGTGCGAGCATGTATACCATAAATATCTATGTTCTCACGTGCTTACACACTTGGTTAACCAGTTTCTCCTGCTCTGTTTTTTTCCCTTTCATTCTAATGGTTGTGTTATTGAATAACCTCCTGTTTCTGAAAAAAAAAACCCTCCATAAGCCAAAAAACCACAACCTTGCTTTTTATGTAGACTTTAACTCCTAATATTAGGTGTCGATACAGAATTTTAAGGAGGAGAGTTCCACAGTCACCAGGCATGGGACTGGAATTCAGTATACCTGGATTTGTTTTTGGCATTGTTACCAAAGCATGCCCTGAAGTCTGTGAACTCTCAGCATTTCCTCTGAGAACAGGTGACAGTGATACATAAAGGGTCTCTGAATGCATCTTGGAGTGTTTTACACAAGAAGCCCCTCAGAACTATCTTCTTCTGTGCACATGGTTTTTAAATAACCACGTAGTAGTAAACCTGCTTTGTTTGACTCCATTGCATTATTCTCTTAATGACTGTTGTTCCATTAGAGAGAAATGAAGCCTCAAACAAACAGGATGGTAGGTAAGTTATTCCTTAAAATGCAGGGCAATGAGTATTTTATTCATCAAAATTGTATGCCTGATCAGTGTTCTGCACCTAAATACTTGACCTTGCATAACCACTTTCCATACCTTTTGCGGTCTTTGTTTTACAATTTCTGCATGCTGTGTCACTCTCCTGTATTGGTAGTATTTCTTCTTAGCTTGAAAGCTCTTCTAGGCAGGGATCTTGTATATTGTTTCTAAAACTTTTACCTGCTTCCTTTGAGTTGTTCCCCCCTCTCCCCTGACTGTCTGAAGAGCCAAGGTTGTTAAAGGCTGAAATGTCTGCAGGTGGGCAATTTTTATTACCCAGTGGTCAAGAGAGCTCTTGGACACTTGTTGGGTTACTTCCCTAAGTAGGATGATGAGGCAGCATCATTGAATGAAAGGCAGAAACCCAAACCCTAAACAAAACAAAAAAGCAGCCCCAAAACACCCTTCTATTTCTGGCAGTTTGGAAAAGCTGCCTGCTGTCCCTTTAGCATGTGGCTCCACTAACATTGTCTGCCCATAACAGAATTGGTAAAACTGGAGAAGCTGCAACTGAGTGTGTGTTTGAGAATTGCTGCTTTCCATTCAGCCTAGTGCACAATGGAGAGAACATGAGCAGGTGGAAATATTTTGCTTGTGACCTCTGTTGATTTTCTCTCTCAACTTGCATGGTCCAAATGAAAGTTTTCATTGTTACCTGCAAAAGATGTAAGTGATCTAGGATTCATTTACCTTGGGCATTAACCACCTCGACACATCTGGTCCTTCACCATCTTGTGACAGCAATTAATTCATGGAAAATAACTCTGGTCGCTGATTCCCAGGTTGTGGAACTCCTGGCACCTGGAGATAGAGCACATCTGGCGCTGGTCCTCAGAGGCAGAAGAATACAGCCAGCCCAGAGCTTATTGCATGTGGGGAATGATGCAAGTGACTTGTTTTCTCTGAACAATGGCTATGGGATCTTTGTAAGTGTTGGCCTCTTGCCTGGTTGAGTTGTTTTTTTGGTTTTTTTTTTCCTGAGGAAGTCTGTGCAATGAGGGAGGATGTGGAGTCCTGTAAGTTCTTGGTGCAGCTGACTTGGTCCTTCAAGCAGTCTTTGCTTCGTGACAATGGTGCTCTTATATTTGCAAAATGCCTGTTTAAAAGCCACTGTAGAAGACACTTGGTAGATACAGGTGAAGATTCTGGTGTCCTGTCTTTTGTGCTTTTCTAACTCCTAGGATTTTGTACAGTCATAGAAGACCATAGGGCCATAGAAGAAAGTTTTCTTTCTAAAGGAGACGTACTGAAGTGCTCAACTTTGAGGAACTTACTTGGGGCCTGTTAGAATCTCCTTCCTTGTAGAGATGATAAGGCTTTTTCAGGGTAACAAAACTTGTAGAATATGAATTCAAAATCTAACAGCTATTCCACAATTACTTCCCCTGGGGTGCTTGTATTTTGGAATGGTTTCCCTGCAAAGATTAGTTCTGGAATACTTTATTATAGTCCTTTATTCATCTTGGTCTTGGAACTCATTTCACACTGTGGGGATTGAGAGGGAGTTACAGGCTCATGTTACTGAATCTGAGCATCTGCTGGTCACATCTTGATGTAAACTTTCATTATCATGGTTGTTTATAACATGTTACATTTCCATGTGCTTGCTGATAGCCTCTTAGGACCCTTTTGTCCACAAATGGTCGTTCCTGAGGGCGGATGCTTTCCTAGAGTCTGTGGGAACATTTTGGGTCACATGGCAAGAGTATTTTTCAGACACATTTGGCCCCTGATGGGCAATGAGGCAGAAGGGGGTGGGACGACTTGTTCCAATGGATAACAAGAAAAATACCAATTTGCTTGGGAGGCCATGGTGTAGGACAGGTACACTCAACTCATGTGTACTAGTGTGGGGTAGGAATTAGTTCTTTTACTTGTAAATTCTGCTCTTCTGGTTTTTAACTACTGCTCAATTCTCCAGGTGTTTAGATCCCTGACCATTAGTTGCAAAGAAGCTGCTGTTTTACACGTTCTTTAATGCTTATTTTGAAACTGTAGCAGCAGGTTTGTTTGGTTTTCTGTTGTGTGGGTTGGTTTTTTTTTTTGTTTGTTTGTTTGTTTTTTGTTTGTTTGTTTTGTCGGGGTTTTTTTTATTTATTTAAATTTTATGAATAAAACCTTGGTCTCTGTTGGAAACTAAAGTGGCTCCAGGGATCTCTTTACTGATGCACAGGTGTCATTGCTGTTGCAAACCGCTGTGTTGGCAGGCACTGATCAATGGGTCAGCAAAGCTTCACAGCACTTGAGAGACGATGTACCATTACTAATGAAAAGCCTTTGCATGGTTTGTCAAGGCTTGGGCATCAACTGGAGATTGTGGAGAGGTTGCAGGGATAAAAATATAACTTGTCAGCTGCTGTGCTCTGAATTACAGCTGCATGCAGTGCTTTCTCCTGTGTAACTTGTCTTCTGCTTTATTGTGAGGCAGAAGCAGTCCACCAAATTCTACAAAAACCTTCCATTTTCTCCAGGAACTAATTTTGATTTTTTTTTTTCATTTTAAATGGAAATGTTTTGTATGCAAGAGTAGAGCAGTCAAGCACAGTGGGGGATGTTTAAACATTATGTGCACACACTTAAAACTGCAAAAAGAAATTTTAGCACCAGTTTGTTATTATAAAGGCTGAACTAATGTTGGCTGTTTATAAAAGGGAATGGACTTCACAGGGTTATTTTCGTATTTAAACTTCAGCAGGACACTGGGAACAGATTACTGTGAGTATTTGAGTAACTTCTGTTTGCTTAGTGTGCTTGGCAACATTTCTTTTAATAAAAGTTTAGCTTTTAAGCTGTTCAAATTCAATTCCAAAACTTTGGCCTTCACCAGGAAGGTAAGATGACTGCAAAAAAAAAAAAATCAGTGTGGCTTTTTTTCCCCTTTGTTTGTTTGTTTGGGGTTTTTTGGCATTTTTTGCAGTTATTGATGTGTATGAGTTGTCAGATCTCTGTTGTGTATGTGGCCAGAAGTGACTGTGTTTTATTATCTTTATTCAGAGAGACTTTGAAACATGGAATGGTAGTTTATTCAGATCCTTGTCATAAATATTGCCTAATCCTAAGAGGAAAATTTTTGCCGGGATGATCCCAAAACATTAACAAATACATCAGTGTACAGCAGATAGGCAGGCACAGAATGCTTTCTCCCACGTGTGGCTGAGCATGTGCCAAATGTATGATCAGACTCTGCTGGATACTACAGATCTCCCAACTTCAGCTCCACCTGTTGCACTGGCTAAGCAGAAGTGGTTTCAAAATTCTTCCCAGTGTCTGAAATGGCACAAAACTTTCTAGTTCTGACAGCTGCAAGTTCATGTTAAAAAAAACAAGGTTTCCTGAAACTTGTCTATTGGCTACCTCAAAGCACATCTTGTTACACAGTTGTAAGATTGGCACTAGAGAAAAGGTACTAATTTGGTTTATTTGCAGTTTATTGTTTGTTTTAGTTATTTTTTTACTCTTCCCCAGAGGCTGATTTGACACATAGACAGAACTCAACAACTGGTTCTCTTACTGCTTCCTAAATCCTGGAGAATGGTTGTGTGGGGGTTTTTTTTGGTGGTTTGTTTTTCTTTTTTTCCCCTAATACAATATATAGGCAGAGATCATGCAAATTAAGTTGTGACAATGTAATGCTATCCAGTGAATGTACCAATTTTATATTTTTTAGAGTCTACTGGGAACTTTTCATAACTAATGGTGTTGCATTAAGGCAGGAGGAGCTTGTTGGCAACACCTGGTGTAGATCAGGACAAGACTGTTTCAAATGCAGTGTTTTGCCGGGTGGTTTCAGTTGAAGCAGCATTCTGCTGCAATACCATCTCCTTCCATGACAGCACAAAAATGTGTGGCCATGTAGTAAACCAGGGCTGAAAGTAAGCTGCTTAGTTGTCTTTGTTTTGTGGGTTATCTTATCCTTAAAATTAAAAAAAAAAAAAAAAAAATTATTGTTTGAGCTTCCTTTTGTTCTCCCTTCATCACTCTAACCCCTCCATCAAACATATTACTAATAAATAGCTGCATCAGAGAGGAGAACGAGGGAGACTGCTCAATGGCATAGGCTAAAACATGACTTAAATCAATTTTTCTCTAGTCTAATAAAACTATGATACTGAAAGATCAAGGATTTGATGGGTCAAACATATTCAACTTTGAAGGAAGGATAATGCCACATGTTTCTATGCAATTCACATGTTGCACAGCCTGTGACGTGATGGTTTTCTGTGTCGGGTTGTTTTTTTTAATAAAAAAAATCTAAGCTCTGTGTGTTATTTTTGCAAGTCTTTAATTGTTTATGCTGCACCTCATTAGTGACAAGAATAGCATCTTGGAGAATCTTCTGAGCAATGCAGAAATGGAGCATGTGTTTGCATTTATAGTGTGATGTGATGTGAAGGAGGGTTAATTGTATGGATTAACTGTTCTCTGGAGTAGAGAGATGTTTTCTCCTTTGATGTTGTGGTGTCCTTGGACAACTAATGCATGAGCTGAAGTTTTTGGTTTGAAAGTTTCAGCTTAAGTAGCCTTTAGAAGTGTTTGGTGTCATTTGATGTCAAGTCTTATTACCTCATTAAGCATATATATATGTGTGTATATCAATATAAAAATGTATTCTGCATTCTGAGGTTTTATAAAGGAAACAAATTAATGCTATAATCAGTGGAACAAACTCTTGAGAGGTTTTAGATGCCCTAACTTCCTCCAAGTAAGACTTAAGAAAGCTGATGTTTCTCATATGTTGACAATAGCATTGGGGAAATAAAGCATCTTCTCCTTTCAGAGCTTCTTGATGTACAACAGTGAATGGGTGATAATGAATTGTAGTTACTGGCCCCTTGGTGGCTTTTATGAAGTGAGTTGGTGGTTTTGAATCTCCTTCCTGCTGAGGTGATAAAGTATGGCACAGGACTGCTCTGCATTGCAAGTACTGGTCAAAGCAAAGGAGACAAAAACATCTGAACTGTCCTCAAAAATGAGTTACTTCCTTCACCCAAGAGAAGTCTGTTGATATCAAGGGTGACCCATATTGCCCATGATAATTAACAGAAGCCTGACATAAGTAGGGAGTTCTGAATTTTAGGTCTCCTTTTCAAAGGAGAAAAAGTTTTAATTTTCATTTGCATCTTAGTTAATTTCTGCACCAGATGAGCTTGATAAAGGACTTTCCTAATTTCAAATTTGTACTACTATTGTTGCAAAATTACAGTATTTTCTGTAAGGACAAGGTGAAGGCTGCCTTAACTCTGAGCAATTATTTAGTCACAGGAGCTGCCTAAGTGTAGTGTAGAAGTAAAGGGCTTTTGTTAACTGTGCTTCAAGTTAGTGCTTGTTTGGTGTGGCTTGGGCTGTTTTGTTGTTGTTGGTTTTGTTGGTAGGTGCTTTTTTTGCTGCTTTTGAGGAGGAAGCTGTTTTTCATAAAAAGTGAATGTTTTGTGGTCTAGTTTACATCTAGTTTTTAGAGAGGGTAGGTTTTTCCTCTAGTTTAACAATACTCTGGCTGTTCAGCCTTCTTTTTCAGACAGTGCATCAAAGGTTAGGTGGATGCAGACAACATGTTCAATTTTCTTGTATTTCACAAATGAAATTTAAGGTGTCTTCTGTTTGCTTTTGAAATTACTCACATAAGGCTTACATTTGGGCCATAATATATTTTTAAGCAAGTCTTCCATCTCCAGTATGTAGGAAAAAAAAGCCCTTCCCTTTGCATGTAAATCTGTGGGTTAAATTAGGTTCATAAGCCCCTGTTGTATAGAGGGCAGATGTTTGTTTTGTATTTAGTCATTGTCATTCATACCTGGAGGGAGTTACTTAAATGCAAATGATCATTTCTTGCATGTATTTCATGTTTATTAACAGTCTGCTGCACAGTCTTGGTTATAAAAAGTTAAAATGCAGTTGGTACTTGACAATGTGCTAGTGTCTGACATGTTGATTGTGTGTCTAGGTTTGAAAGACAGGTGTCTGCTAAGGAAGGCAGAAGCCTCCCTTGGAATGGCAGATGCAACCCCCCTTCCCTCCAAGTTATTATAATTTTGAAATCAAGGGGCTTTTAGGCAAAGATGTGGGAAATAGGAATAACAGATCTTTACTATTATATATCTATATGTGTATAACCAGTCAAACAAACAGCAATAACTCTGGCAGTAACAGCAATCCCAAACCCAGTCCCGGCCTTCTCGGCTGTCAGGCCCTTTCCCCTCGGGTGCAGTTCCGCTCGCAGCCGGCAGGGGCGCTGGCGGCTCCCGGTGAGCAGGGCAGGTGCGATGGTTCCCCCGCGGCTGAAGGGGGCGCTCCGGAGCGAGCTCGGGGAGCACGCGGCACCGGTGCCCTGGGATCCCGGGAAGGGATGGGACAAAGGCTTCACAAACCCCTGGGCAGCTGATCCCGGTGTCCAGCTGGACCCTCGGGAACAGCAGGCTGGAATAGCAGGGAGGAGCACAAATCCCGGGTGGCAGATGAGATGTATCCAAACGGGGAAACCCCCCGGAGGTCGGGGCGAGCGCGACTACAACGCAGCGAAAGCTCAAAGCAGCAGCGGGGCAGGGCAGCCACAGCCTGGCTCCGAGTGGGGCAGGGAAGGCGGGCTGGGGATCCCGGGGCTTCTCCAGTAGAAAGGAAAGGCAGCCGAAGAAAGCAGACCCCCTCTCTGTCGGAACTCCGAGACCAACTGCCCACACACCCAGGTGAAACAAAAAGAGCAGCCAGGTCTCTTGTTTTTCTTAAGTATCTGGCCATTTGTTCCCCTAGCAACATGTATGGGGGGGGGGGGGGGGGAAATTCCTTTAACAACAACAAAAAAAAAAAAAACCAAAGAAACCAGGGGAGCTCCTAAAACCCCAACATTGTGCCCTCTTTGTCACATTTCTGGACTGGAAACCTGATTTCAGGCTGTGGGTCATCCATAGCTTTTTGTATTAACAGTTGTATTTTGCAGTGTTTTTAGTAAGTAAAAGGATATGCACACGTTTAATAGGGAGGATGGGATCCAGGGCATTTAAACTCTGAAACAGTCTGCAACAGCTGGAAATAGAAGAGGTGTAAAAAGGGGTTGTAATAAGCTTTCTGTGCTAAAAGGCTTTCACCAGAGAGCAGACACACATGGCACTGATCCTTAGTCCAGCTGTGAGGGTGTTCAGTGCTGGGCAGAGCACTGCAGTGGTGAGCGTGTTACATGTGCTCTGCCTCAGACTCCCAGTCTGGTGTCTGAAGGACAGCAGAATTTAAATTTTTCTCAAATGCTGTGTGTGATTGAAATAGTTGTTTGGAATAGCATTCATCTGAAGTGCCCTGGATGTTTTCCAGACATGGAGAGAGAAAGGTTCTTGCTGCGAAAGTCCTGGGTCATGTCTTCATTGCTGAAACAGGTGTAATTACTACAGTGATACTGCAATCTTGACGTAAAATTCCTGATAGAGTCAGTGCAATTCCGTGCAGCTGATGAAATCTTGGGTGAGGAGTGAAATAATGGCACTGACTTTTTATTTGATGTAAAATTTCAGTTAGTGTCTGGCACCTTTACATTAAAATAGCTATCTCAATGGAAAATTTACGTCTTTCTCTTTAGCAGTGAAGGCACAGCCAAATAGTGCAAATGAAGGGTGGAGAAAGGTGATACGGTGCATAAAACAGGATGATCAGATCACTCATAGCCACACATTGCTTGAGTTAGTTTTGTTATAGTAAAAACAAATGCACTTTGTTCTGCCCTCCATGATGCTGCTTCCTTGTCTAATGCTAATGGGCTTGTACCCTTCCTTCTGCAGAAATAAAGGATAGGATTTGAACACAAAGTACTTGGTTACACTTCTCTAGATGTGTTGTTTATCAGAAATCCCGTTTCTTATTTGCAGTACACCTTGTCTAGGCCGCCAAAGGAACGGGAGATTTGGGGTGGCTGAGATGATTCCAAAAGGGTTCATCATAGCAAAATCTACGCCTTTTTTAAAAAAAGGATTGTAAGGTAGCTTGAGGCATGAAAAGGATGTAAGTTACTCTCTCTGGAAAGAAACATTGGCTATGGCTCTACTGTGGTCCTGATTAGCACACTGGGCTCTTGCCTTGCTTGTGCCGTGGACTGCATGACCCTTGATGCTGGTCCTCTGTGGGTTTCCGTTCATTCTTTGCCTTGTGTTTCTAGACAGCAAGTTTTCCAGCTGTGACAGTCCTTCCCAGTGTGTCCACACTGAGTCTTTCAGGGTGTAGATCACAAGTCTGGCTTGTAGGTGTCTCCATAGTATGAGTGACCACAGTTCATGTTGTGTAAAGTTTGTTCTTTTCTTTTTTCCCCCCCACCTTGTTTCTCTGCAGGGACAAAATTGGCTTTCTTCTGATTTCCTCCCCGCCCCCCACTTTTATAATGAACTTCAGGTTTTTTAGACATTCATTTCCTTTCTTATTTGGGGAAGGCAGAAATGTGTTGGGTTAAAACAATAATTAGGCTTGGCTGTTTATACAGGTGGGGAAACCACGTGTAGAAGGAAAAGGAAGAATTAAGTCCTCGAGCGACCTGGGAAGAAAAAAGTAATTGTGGTTCTTTTCCTTCAACTTGCTGTCAAAGTTGAGGTGCACCATATTTTTCTAGTACCCCTCCTCCTTTATGTTTCTGTAATAAGAGAGCATTTGACAACCTTGTGGCAGCTTTTCTTGCCTATGCAGTGCAGACAGTTTATTTCTTATGCCAGTGAGATGTTATTGGGACTCACATGAAAATTTCAGGAGGCAAATAAGGCTAACCTGAAAAATAGCTAATAATTTGTCATAGCTCTACATGGACATATTTCAAAATCTTTATTTTGGGAGTTTGTGCATGGCTAAATTTATGCCTAAAGCGTAAGAGTACAGCAGACCTGTGCGTACCAACGTATTATTTTTTTTTAAGCACAAAACCTCTTCTAAAGTTTCTTTCCCTGAGCACTGTGTGGACAAGACAGAGCAGCACAAGAGAAGGTGCACTGCAGCTCTGCAACTGGACAACATTCTCTCTGTAGCTGAGCTGGGCAAAGAAGTTGCCTTACTGCCTTTTATAAAATCTATATGCCTTTTAAAACCCAGATCCTTTTGATAGGATCAGCTCAAGGAAAGCAACCGTGTGAGCAGCCAAATGGGCAGATTTCAGGACACCAAAACATCTGTGGTGGAGCAGGAGACTGGGGGATGGGGAGTGACATGCCACTGGGGAAGGGTAGGAATGGGTGGCCAATTCAATCAGACAGCAGAACAAAACCCATCTGACCCAGCCCAATACAAAGGGCATATTTAAATCAAGATCCCTCCTAACACGGTGTAGCTGCAGTTTGATTTGCACAGTTTCTGGTTTGGCCTGGAATGCTGCATTTGTCAGGGGTGTGTGTACTACACCCTGCACTGCCCTGGGTGTTTGGGGAACCCCTCCAGCTGCTCCTCATTTTGCAGTTTTACAGCCTTCCCTTGGTGCACCATGTCACCACTTCTTTAATACTGTTTTTAGTCTCCTTTTTGGGTTCTTTATCCTTGATTTTATACCACACTATCAATAGATGCATGTCACACAATTCTGCAAACACCAGAATTCAACAGACACCAAGGAGAGTGACCAGTTAATAATCTTGAGATGATACAGAGCAGTAAGTAACTGTAAAAACAACAAAACAAAAATGTTAAACAGCTCCTGTGTAACTTACCTTTTAGAGCCCCAAATTTCCAGTGCGTCTCAGACTTTCTTAATTTTTCAATAGTTATCTAGACTTAAAACCTTTTCCAGAAAGGAAATGAGGCATTCTGGGGATGTATTCCAAAACATGTTTCCCTTCTTGCACACACAAACTACCAGTCTATGAATTTAGGTACAGAACTAATACAATCTGCTTTCTTTTGAATATTACCAACACTTTTCCAAATGTGGAGACTCTTATTCTGGAGGATTTGAGCTGACAACTGTGTTTTCTGGAAATGTCCTTAAACTCTGCATTATGGAGAGACAAATAACATAGGTGATTATTTTATGTTTCTTCAGCTAAGCTGTCAGAAGATGTTCCTTTTTGTAGTTCCATCAGTACAAACACTCCAGATAACTTGCATGACAAATACTGACATTACAAAGACAAAAGGAGCCATAAGGAATTGATTTGGTTGCATCAATATTCTTGGCTAAAGCAGAATCATCTTCTGCAAGGAGTGATTTGGAAAGTTTGGAACAGGTTGTTCTGTTTATTTGCTGCCTTAGAGGTTGTAAATTAAGTTTTACCAGTGATATAAGTACAAGCACAAGGTTACAGATTTCATTATCTGAAGTAACCTTTGTCACCTCATCCTCTATTTTTCCTCCTTCCTAATGAGCTCTCACAAAAACTAAATCTGGAATATTTGACTGGAACATAGTCTACACAAAAAACAGAAGTTGTGTCTACAACTTGGCACTAAAAAACTTCTCTTAACTTTACACCCTCTAAAGCTCAGTATCATGTAGCAGGTTCCATTTAACAAGTTGGTTTTATTTGGGAATATTCTTAACTGTTAGAAGAAAGCCACAAGTTGTGGAACCTACATTTGAGACTGCACTTTTGTTCCAATGAGTAACATTTGTCAGCAGCTGAATCCAGCACTTGCTATTTCTGAGTCTCTTTTTCTGCAATTTGCAAATACAGTACGTATTGTACCTTTGGTGGAAATAGAAGTAAAATATCGTTTTTTCAGCTTTCTTAAGATTTGTGTTTTTTTGAGTTAATATAACATCTGGAACTGGAACTAAAAATTGGAAACAATTCAGATCAGAAACAAGCATACCTTTGTCAAGCCTGTATTTGTTCAAGTCCTGGATAAAATTTGCAAGCCAGATTTTCCAAATTATGTAGAACCACTATTTTACCCATTAAAAGTTTGGAACCTTCATCACTGTGTAATCTACTATTATTGGCCAGACAGCTGTCTGCCAAACCAAGGAGGAATACTGAAAAAGAAAAAAACAACAGAAAAGATCCTTGCTCCCGTTGACATCCAGAATCTAAAAAGGGGACACTGCAGGGTTTTTTTTCCATTCATGATTGACCTGAACTGTTATTCCCAGAAAAAGCAATGTTTAGATGTTCAAGGAAGTCACCCTTTTGTCTGCATTCTTCTAAACCAGTTTATGCAGAAGTAGGACAAATCTTCAGTTTCCTCTGCAGTTTTAAAATTGTTGAGCGTATCATGGGGGTGGGGGGAAATCCACGCCTATTGCATTTAGAATAACAACAGGAAAATTGTTGCCATGTACTCTGCATCACAGAATGTGAAACATCCAAGTATATTTTTTTCCTGTCACATCCCCCAACCCTATTTTTAAGCACTGCCTTCTGCACTTACCCATTTTGGCAAAGCCCAACAGCACTATCATGTAAGAGACTACTTCAGTGCCACTTCTGCTTATTCTAAAATCAGAAAATGCCAGAAATCTCAATGAACAGGCTGTTTCTCACTTTTGTGGGTACAAGCAGAGTGCCATATTAATTCTCACGAAGAAAATAGTCGTGAGCCACCTGACAGTTCCAGTGTGAAACATGGTAAACACTGTTACAGAATTGGAGCTATTATTGGTGAAGCTAATGGTTTTAGACAAAATGCAGGTTTGTACTTTAAAGAATCCTTAATCAAAATATGAAACCTCACTGACAAAGCAATGAACCTGCTGTTGAAGTGAATGTGCTTGCAATAAGAATCTCTATTTCTGTGATGATACCTTCTCAGTGATTTGCCTCAGAACACGGTCCTCAGAGACTTCTGAACTTACCTTCTGGCAGAGGTAGGGGTACTATGGGCTTTTGCATGAAAAACACTGTAAAGCAATACTCTTCCTTCAGTGCAAGTAATTTGTCGTTACAGGTTACCCATACCATTAGTTTTCTTGGCCCAGGGCTATAAGCTGTGAGTGCTTACAGCATCTTTCACTCTTAGGGGGGCAGCAGCACACAGACCATAGTTTTGTACAGTTGGAGGAGGTGAGCATCCTGTGCAGTAGCCTGTGATGGGTCTGGAGAAGTTGCTTGGTACATCTTGAAATAGCAGGTGGTGTGTGGGATCTGTGACAGCCTTCCTTGTGTCACGCTGTTTCTAATTTAGCACAGAGGAGGATTGGAGGCTGGCTGTGGTGCCAGTGGATCACCCATGTGTATGTGATGGGTCTCTACTTTCCAATTCCTCTGTTTCGGCACCGTGTTGGACTCAAACATCCCAGTGCAGACCTGTGCAGGACTGCTGCCTACTTGTTCTTAGAGAAGGGGAGTTTTCACCTTTCTTGTGGAGTTTACTGTCTTCATTTAGACTGGGATTTTCAGTGTACCTTGGGAGCTCTGACCATCATCGTTGACATTTGTTGGAAATTGTCAGTTTAAGCTCCCTTGGAGTTCAGTGCAGGTTCTAATCTCCAACCAGCACCAAACTCAAAAGCTGACTTGTAAGACTGGAGAATGCTCAGTTTAGCAGCCGTTTGCAAAGTACTGCTTTCCAAAGCTTGTTGGTGGTGTCTGTCTGAAGCCAGCTCCCTAATCCCCAATAGATGGTATATTTGTATTTAAGCTGTCATGTGCATTGTGGTTCTTGAATAGCAAGTTGCAGCAGAAGCCTCAGAAGAACAAACAAATGGTTGTGAACAGTATACTGCTTTTGGGAAAATCATGTGTATATTTTAACCTCTGTAATAAGCTCGGGTGAGAACCTTCCTGAGGTCAGGAAGATGTGGAGGTTCAGACTGCAGAGATTTTATCTGCTAGTCAGGATTGCATGAGGCTGCAATCCTCAAAACTGTTTGGCTGAACACCAGTTGTGCATTGCACAGAGATTGCCAAGAACCAGTTTTGCAATAATGTTTAGAAATTTCCTCTAATGATACAGACCAAATAAAAATTGCTTTGTGCTCCAGTGAATCACGTTCTTCTCTAAAAAAAGTGTTTAAAGTGCTTGCAAGTCTTATCTGATGAGTGTCTCATCGTAAGTTGATGTGTCCCCAAATCACAGCTGATATTTTGGGTTTTGTTTAGTTTTTCAGCGGATCTTTAAATATGTTTTGTATGCTGCTTGGTGGTCCTTGTAGTGTTGTCAGCTCACATGGGCTTGGCTGTCGTCCTTTCCAGCTGCTAAAGCTGTGCTAGAAGATGAAATATGCTGTTCTATGTAACCAATTTCAGTATTTGCTACAGTAGTACTAATGCAGTCTGAGAGAGCCTTTGCCTGGTGCACCAGGAGAGGCATTTGTGTGGTGTGCTTAATGGGTGGTCTTGGGAAAAGAGAGAAAAGTTTGAGAAACCCTCCTTTAAAATAATGTGTCCTCATAAAAGTGGTCTTGAACACATGTAGCTTGCTTCCAGGATCTGCAGAGATGGAAGTGCGCTGAATTATGCACACTAAATCCAATCATTCAGCTTTTTTGGCGTGTGACTTTTTTTTACTTAAAGTAGGTAATATAACTAGAAACAGGACAGAAGAATAATGAATAAGTTCAGAGCATATTGTTGGAGATTTTAAAAATATTTAGTTGGCACCCAGCTAAATAGAACAAATCCTAAATTTCATCATTTGTGTAAAGCACCTTTGCTGGACTTCTTCAGCGCATGCTCTTCAGAGAAATACTTTGTCATCTCTTTACTAAGGAAAATGAACTAATTTAGGCCAGTGGAGATGAAATGGTATATAATCAGTGCTATATTTTGTTGTTACTGCTAACATTATTATTTAAGAACTAGGTTGCCAAACAAAACCAGTGGTCTGAAGTAGCTCTCGTCCTCCTAAAACCCTGTCATTTTTGTGTGTGTGTGGGAACCCTATGCAATGCAAAAAATATAATAAGATCTTCAAAAGACTTGCTGCTTGTTTATTTAAAAAACAAAACAAAAGTAGCTTGAAGTTTATTTTACAATACTTTAACATTACTATTTGATAAAGCTGCTAAATTTGTTTTGGGAGGGCAACACAAACAGTGATGTGAGTTACTGTGAAGTTCAAAACTATTTTGCGTAAAACCTGGCATGAACACAATCAATCCCAGACCCCGTTAATCAAGATTTTCAGTGAAGCAGCGTGGAGAGTTCAGTCCACTGAGCTCTTTTTATTTTAATTAGTTTTTGATTTCAAGATGTACAAAAGGAACTCCTTTCTTGAGGCAGGACTTAACTGTACAAAAACCGTACCTGGGGAATGGCTATCCAACTGCTATTAAAAGTCACCTTTCGCAAGCAATTTTGTAGTTTCTGTAGCATGCTCCAGTATCTTCAGAGCATGTTCCTCTCTGCATTGTGTCTGCATTCTCTTCCCCGTCAATGAAAGCCACAAAGCCTAACCTGATCTAGTTTCTTCAGTGTGTCCTGTCTCCACTGGCTAAGAAAAACTGAACTTCAGCCTCTCATAAAAGTGTTTGCTGATTGGTCTGTTGGTTTACTAATTTTTTTATCTCACAGCCTTCCCTTCTCCCCTTCCTCTTCTTGATGAGAAGAACAAGCTTCATATGTTTTCTAACCCACTTAAACCTTTTTTATTTACTTTCTGTGGACCCTTTCCAGCTTGCTGCTGCTAAACCAGATGTCCTTTAAACTTGCATAATTTATTTACATAACCCATGTCCAGATGTATTTGTGGCTAAAGCCGTGTCACTTCTTGTAGGTACATTGATGGATGAACAGCCTTGCTTTTACCGTAGCCTGATAGCAAATAGATCATTGAGATCCTGTCTGTCTTCTGGTATTCTGCAGTGATACTCAAGACAATACCTAGCATATATAAACAGAACTTTTACCAAATACATTTTATAATAGGGGATACTAGTGTGGATTGGATTACTGCACACTGGTGTATGCCTGGTGTGACCATATAAATAATTTAAAATATAGACGGGTGAAGAGGAAAGTTTACAAAAATTGCCTGCTGTACACAATGTGTGTAAATGTATGGTGTTCTTAGTGGTCTCATCCTGAATTTCAGACCTTGATTCTAAATAAAATCAGATAAAATGGAAATGAATCCTCCTTATTTGTTAACCAGAACTCCTCATGGTTTGGAAGGCAAAATTCCTATCAAATGGATTGAACAGGAGGGTTAGAGGAGTGGGATGTAATTTGGAGAAGGAGTGTATTTTCCTCTTCAAGTAGTGCTATAAACCAGCTGTCACTGACATGATCAGCTCACAGAGAGGAGAAGTCTTAGCCATGTCAGGAATGAAAAGCTGAGTGCATCACTGAGCCTTTTGTTGGAGTATCTTCAAGTGCTTTACTCAAGCATGAGTGGCTTCACTGCAGCCCTTTGAGGTAATTAATAGCAGAAGGAAGGGTATGTTTGTAGCAGGAGGAATGATTTTTACAAATTGTTGGGCCGAGGTTCCCGCTCAAGTTCTTTGCTAAGGGAGAAGAAATGCGTGGGAGTGAAACCAAGGAGTCCTGACTTTTTTTAGTCTTGTGCCCTAAAACTGCTATCACCTACCTCTGTGTTGGAACAAGAATATTCTGTAATTTAGTTACTACACTGGGAATTCACTTCATTTTCAATAATGTGTTTTGAGGATGGTAGCCACAGCCCTCTATTCTTCAGAGGGCTCTACTTGGCAAGCTGAAACTCGGGTTGAGTATGTGCAGTTAGTACTGGAAGATCAAAATTCAGTCTTATCTTCTGATATTGATGGTTTCCCAGCACAGGAAGGACATTGACCTGTTGGAGAGTCCAGAGGAGGGTACCATGATTAGTGGGGTGGAGAACCTCTCCTACAAGGAGAGGCAGTGAGAATTGGGGCTGTTCAACATGGAGAAAAGAAGGCATTGAGTTGACCTAGTTGTACCTGAAGGGGCCTACAAGCAAGATGGAGAGAGACTTTTTTCGAGAACATGTAGTGACAGGACAAAGAGGAATGGCTTCTAACTGAGAGTGGGTTTAGATTGGATATTAAGCAGAAATTTCTTTGTTGTGGGAGTGGTGAGGCACTGGAACAGGTTGCCCAGAGAAGCTGTAGGTACTACATCCCTGGAAGTGTTCAAGGCCAGGTTGGCTTTGAGTGACCTATTCAAAGGTCTCCATGCCCATGGCAGGGGGAATTGGACCTTAAAGATCATTTTAAGGTCCCTTCCAACCCAAACCATTATGTGATTCTATGACATCAAAGGTCTAAACCTCCATGTGCTCCAGAGAGTTAGGGCTGGACAAGAGGTATCACTCTGTGTTGTAGAGGTGGTTTCTCCAATTAATCTATGTCTGTTAGGACCCTACTTACACAGCCTTGTTCCTGCATAGCAGCTATTTTTAAGTGTTCAGAGCTGATGCATGCTTGCTCCATATCCTGCCTTAGTGTTTCTATAACATGGTGCAGCCTTGGGTGCAAACATTTTGACATGTTTGTTTTTTACCATCTTGCATGCCTGTGGTAGGGGTGTGTGGGGGTTTTTTGCTCTTTGGTAATAAATGTTTTTGTGGTTTGGGACATTGACTGCTGCAAGAATTATGCTATTCTCTCAGTCCAGCCATACAGATGGCTTAGCCGCAGAGGTCTCCATTGCAATTGTCCTGTTAGGGATTGAAATAATATTTAAAATATAAGTTGGTGCACATGCTGTAATTTTGGATGGCTATTTTCGCTTGTATGCTTATTAAAATGAGATCCTCATTTTATGTTGTGTGCCAGCTTCCCAAGATCCTCAGTCACTTGTCTTAAAAGCACAGTTAACTAGGCTAAAGTTCATGGAAAGGTTTAACTGGTTTAAGAACTGGTAAGTTAGGCTTTTCTCCTGTGCTGTACATAGGATTTGTGTTTGTTCTGTGCTTCTGGTGCTTTCAAGGGTAGAAATCATGCACGTGCCTCAGTATTCTTATGTCTTTCTATTTTGGCTTTAAGGGGAAGGACACAAAATGTAGGCATGTCAACAAGTATGAAGCAGTAGTATAAATATAACTTTTTAAAACTCTTGCTCAACTTGTCTTAGAACTGTTGCAGCTTTGCAAAAAGCCATCAACTGATGACAAATGTGCTGTTGATTATCATTCATGATCATCTTAGTCTTAATATGTATGTTGAGCCCTGTCAAACTGGTTTTTAGAAAGCTATTACTGAAACTAACAGCAAAGACCATATAGTGCATTATTTAGTTGATTGTTTCATGTCACTTTGCTGGGGCTAATGGGTACCCCTGAAGCACTTAGTAAAATTCAAGTGCTCTAAATGTGATTGGTACAATTAAAACAAAGGAAGTTAATGACTGAATTCAGAAACTGATACTGTTTATGGTGGTCAACCAAATGAGTTATACAAAAGTATACAAATCCTCCCGTCTTAAGTTATGTCTGCACAAAACAACTTTCCTGATTCAGGTAAAACAATTAAAATTTAGTAATTAGCCACAGACAAGGAATGAGCATTTAAAGGATCAAAGGCAAAGCTGGAAATTGAACCCTTGCTTGATTCCTACCCTGCCTGATCAGAAATGTTTCCTTTTCTGCAGTTAATAGACTGATGAGAAGCTCTGTTTTCACACAGTTGTACAAATAGGTCTCTGTGTAGATAGCTCACTACATTGTCAGGTCAAGGGTGTGTTTTCCAGTTAGCAGAAAACCACAGGAAAATTGGTGGGTTTTTGCACAGAAATAATATGTCTTTCTAGAATGAAGTGGTTTTGATCAAGTACTGCACAATCCAAGTAAGATTGTAGAATTGCTGCAAGAAGAAATTCTGTAACTTTGTATAGTTCAGGATGTTATCTGTTTAGAGTTTATTTGAAAATTTGTGAGATTTCAGGTTCTTTTTTTGTTTTGTCCAAAGACTGTGAGCTGCAGCTATGTACAGACGTTTTAAATACTGCCTATTATGGAAAAATATGAACTGTTCTAATTTTACTGAAAAAGAATACTTTTTTTTTGTGACTACATTAAAATGTCGTTTCAATTGGGTGGTAATAGACTGGATATAAACAGTTTATCCTCCACATTCAGCATTCATCCTTTCACTGTTTATTCTTCCATTTTTTCAAAATAGAAACTAGTGTTTCCTTTTTCAAGCAATTTGCAGTTGTCAAGAGTATTGCTGATCAAAATAGAGCATAACACTGAGTGTTTGTTTGAGTCTCTTAATCTTCAAACCATGGAATAACTTCTCAAGCAAGGGATATTTCCTCCTGTGAAACAAATAAGCTCATTTGAAAGTTAATGGTAGTCAATTACTGCTGGGTTTTTTTTGGGTCTCCCCCATCCCTCTCCTCAGAAACTCCTGTTAACTGGCCTTCCAGTTTGCCTTGTCAAGACTTGTGCAGTAAAGAATTAAATGCATCAAGGATAAGCATGTTCTGTGGACCATCAAGCCCAGTTCAGGACTGAGAAGACAGCACGATTTGGAAGGAGATGGGTCTTCATGTTCTTGGGAATGAAGTTTTGATTCTATTTTCATGTGGGATTCAAAATAAACTTGCACCATGTATGGGTGGGATGACCTTGAACCTCTAGCATGGTTTATTGATAGCACAGCAAATCAAAGTTTTGGTCAATGCCATCTGTTCTGATGCTTTTTTGAGCTTTGATTCTCATTCTAATGCCTTAAAAACCCTGTTGGTTGTCATTGTGTAGAGTATGAATGTATCTTTTGAATTGCTAAACTGTTGAGTTTAGTAATTTTATGAAGCTAAATGCTTTGCATCTATCTTTCTAAAAACACATTTGCTGTCTTGGTTGCCTCTTTCAGATTTACTGCTTACTAACTGAGAGTGTTGAAAATTTGAAAAGTTCTGTGAACTTTTCTTGGGACATCTTGGAAGTTGTATTTAGTGGAAGCTGTAGAGTTACCAGAACTAACTTTGCCTGCTTGTGAGCCATCACATTCTGATCTGAAGTTATAAATACAAGATGGTGGAAGCAGAGTACTTAATTGCTTTACTGACATTTGCTTTACTTCTTTTATTTATATGACAGACGTGAGGTTTCTTCAGCAGCATTCCAGGCAAGAATTAGTGTAGAGAAGCAGTTCTCCTGATCACTGTTTTTTGTTAGAGTTTTTTTCTTTTCCTTGTTTGTTTGTTTGTTTTTTCAACCAGTATTGCTCTAAAAGGGCTCTGTAACCATTTTTTAAACAAAATTTGGAATCAAAAAATAGGCTGGTGGGGAGGAGCAGAGAAGTGAACACAGTTTTCAAAATCAGAGTTCTGCCTTCTCTTTTTGCCCTTTTCTAAAGGAACTGGAATACTTACTCGTTCTTAAAGGGGATAAAGCCTGGCCATCTTCAATAATCAATCAGTTTGCAGTGAAGTTCTAACACAGTTGCAAGCAGGGCGATGTGATTTCCCCGCTGGGTGCTCATGGCCAGCACAATGCGGCTGCACTTCAATCAGGATGACTCTGAGGCACAGAAGTGACAGAGAACACGGTGGTTAACGCGTTATCTGCGTGCTGCTGCCCTACTGTGTACATCAGTGGGGAAGAAATCCGTTGAAAGGGATGGGGAGCTGGGATAATGTTGATACTGATTGGATTAGACATTTTTCATGTCTGATCTTTAGTTAAGAAGCTGTTGAGTTCCTCTGCTGTTGATGGGACTTGATATTTCAAGTTCATTTTTCCTTTGTAGTAGCATTAATAATGCCTTCAGCGTGGAAATGTCTTGATGAAAATACATCTATTCATGTTGCTCTAAACATGTTTTTTGGACAATATTTTTTTTTAATTTCTACATAGGCTTTTTACAGCTTTATTCTTTGACTGGATGTGGGGCTGTTTTTGTGAGGCAGTGTGCATAACTTGAGAAGGTCTTTGCCTGAAAGAATTTGTGACTTAGAGCCTGCTAACATGAAACTTCCCAAGTGTTCAAATGGTTTGATGCAGTGCCACTTAAAACAGACGTGGCTATGGGGAACCAATGAGTTGCAGAGAAGAAAACAAGCACTTTGGTATTCTAGACTTTTTTTTGTCTGTTTGCAATAACTAACCTGTCGGGCTTTCCTGATACTATTCCTAGTGTTTTTGAAGATGACTGAGAGGAGGACTTGGCAAGCTAGGAAATTAAATAGGAGGGATGATGAAACTTTGTTTCTTCAAAAGTAATTCTCCTCAAGCTGTATAAACTTTCTTGAGTTAAATATTGTAGAGAACAAAGATACTATATTTTCAATGAAACATTAATGATAACAATTGCTTCTCTTTGCTCTCCAAGACCCTCACTAAAATCACCAGGTGATGTAAATTTTCCTTATTACATCAGCATGCTATTCGTTCAAAAAGGAAAATAAAGCAATCTCTTTCCTGATTGGGGGGGGGGGGGGGGGGAGAAGACCGTGGAGAATAACAATAAAAACTCCAAATTTTTATGCATGTTTTTGAGGTCATCTGAAGTTGAATTGTATATTCTGACTGAGGTTTTTGGCCTGCATGTAAACATGTTAGCAGTTGTCAAGGGTGTGCAGTGGCACACACTCTCCAGTAAGAATGTGCCCAGAGCCAGAATTCACGAGAAAGGCAATAGCATCTGACAAGGCTGCCAGCATTGCAGACCTGCAGTTCAGACACTGTGTAAACTGTCTTCTTTTTTAAAAAACTGCAGGAGGAATTGAATCTGAAAGACAACATCAAGAAGCAACTCTTACATGTTGCATACAGTAACATGAATTTAAAACTAAAGGTGTTTATATGGCAGGCTGGAAGCCACAGGAGATGTAATATATGCTGCTCTATTCTGTGTATTGTTCCTTGAGTTGAGTGGCAAATGATTGGACCTTTGCTGACTGTGCATTGGAGGCAGCACGTCAGGGGAAATGATTGCACGTGAAGCTGGGAGTCAGGAGGTGACTGGTTTAGAACTGCAGCAGCTGCTGCTTGAGTTAGAAAAATTGGGTAGATTGGGGAAGCTGGGAAACCTTTGTCTTTTGGCTCTGGCTGCTTCTTTCAGCTAACATCAATCTCCACAAACTTCCACAATCTACATCATGTCTGCCTTCAAACTCTGTCTTGAATTTCTCTTTTGCTATTGTGTGGGAGAGAAGACAGTAGTTCTGAAATTCTGTCACAAGTGTTTGCTGTTTGGGAGGGTGCTTGGTAGGAGCATTTCAGGGTGTTGTATCTGTAGCTACTAGCCTGCTACTAAAAGGCATCAGGGCTTGCTTTCTGTGTGTTGTTACTAACTCAACTGGTTGAACCAAGCTTTTAAACCATGAAGACTTTAATTTGTTCTAATTTGTCTGTTGTTAGAACAACAGGCAGAAGGTGTTGTTGAAAGTGTTATTGAAAGGTCTTGGTTTGAACTCTTAACTATGTGGAAGATACTATTCATATTCCATAGACAAAGAATTGGTCCTGCTCTTCCATCTCTCTTTTACATCTCTGTCTGACATAGGGAAGGAAGAGATTTTTGGACACTGCGCATTTTTCTCCTATGTGACACTTCTTCGGTACTCCCTGCCCTGCTGGTCTGGGAAAAGAAATCCTCCTGTGCCACCCACATACATAGTCATCTCTTTAACATCTGTAGATGCCTGTAATGCTAACATGTTTTCATTTTTTTCTCCTGTAGCGTCTCCCTTTCTGCTCTTTGCCAACCGGCGGGATGTCCGGCTCGTGGACGCTGGAGGCACGAAGCTGGAGTCCACTGTGGTGGTCAGTGGTTTAGAGGATGCTGCTGCGGTTGACTTCCAGTATTCACAAGGCATCGTTTTCTGGACAGATGTGAGTGAAGAAGCCATCAAGCAAACTTACATTAACCAAACTGGGAATGTGGTGCAGAACGTCATCATTTCTGGTCTGGTTTCCCCGGATGGCCTGGCATGTGATTGGATTGGGAAAAAACTTTATTGGACGGATTCAGAAACCAACAGGATAGAAGTAGCTAATCTCAATGGAACATCTAGAAAAGTCCTCTTCTGGCAAGACCTTGATCAGCCCAGGGCAATAGCTTTGGATCCAGCTCACGGGTAAATTTTAATTTGGCTTAAATGGACATGGTGGTGATTTATGTTGAGTTTATAGTTCTGAAAAGAAAAAGAACACATAGCCCTTTGTTTCATTTTACATTTTCCTGAGGTACGTTTCTAAAGATCTGTAACTGAACATATGTTTGAGCTTAAATATTTTGTGGCAAGAAATGGCAGCCCATACCTTGAGCCAAAAAGAACAATACAGCTGTTCTTAGGTGCCAAGCCAAATATTCAACCAGTATAATTACCTGGCTTATCCCATTGCCCTTTGGAAAAGTAATTAATTTTCCAAGCATTTATTATTATTATTGTTATTATTATTATTATTATTATTTTCTCAGTTATCTTGTCTGGTAAGTTAACTTTGCTTTTATATGTGATGTCTATTTAATGTAGACACCAACATGTGCAAATCTGCATGCGTTGAAACAGGAATTCTCACTTGCTATGCTGTGGTAAACAAAATCAGGATATTTTTAAGTGATGATGTTGAATAATAATGTTTGTGCCAGCAAGGAAAAGAATCCAGGTGAAACTGTGGATTCTCAGTGCTGTAAGGTGACATGTTAGGAAGTAATAAGAGTACAGGCTGAATGTGTCACCTCTAGTGCTCTTGGAAACACTTGCATATGTGTATGGTTCCTCCCTCCCTCTTCAGTCCTCCCCACTGTTTCATGTGTGCTGTTTGCTCTCTCTGTGCACAAGCATTGCTAGTGTTGTGTCCTTTGGGCCTGGCATTCATTGCAGTGATGACTAAATATATTCCGTGCTAGATGGACCCTTGTGAAAACGAGGAAAGTGAACTGAGGTGCATTTCTCTTGTGTGCACAGATCCACTGTGCCATTTTCACACTTTCTCAGAGATCACTTTACCTTTCTCTAGGGTATATGTAGGTATATGTAGGTTTCTCATCTGTAGGAAAATCTGGCATTGACTGATATTTTCACTGAGTCTGGCCTCTTTGTAAAGTGATGCTGAGTTAATGCAAGGGCTTAGTAAAAACCATAAAAATAAAGTGTTTGGTGGCTTATCCTGCTCTGAGAGATGGACAGTTTCTTGAGAAACTACCTGCTTCAGGTGTGTGAGAAGCGGAAATGGAAACTAAGCAACAGAGGGCAACTTAAGATCACTGTGTGAGCACCTTCCATGCCACAGACTGGAACTTTGTCCAGTTATTTTTGCAGTGTTTCCTGCATAAGGCTTCCCAGATGAACATGAGGAGTTACAGGTACATTTATGATTAATACATAAAGGGTGTACAAATGCTAAATGAAACTGTGTGTACCCAAAGAAACAAAACCCTCAGTTTTATTGACATACCAAATGCTGGAGCTGCCTGTACCCTTCAGGTAATGTTTGGAAAGGTACAGCCATTACCAATAAAAGGGGAAGTGGAGTGACTTTGGGCCAAAGGACTTTTCCAGAGGCATCCTTATCCTCTTAATCCTGCCTTCCCTGCAGATGCCTTTAGGTGAAAGGAATTCTTCCCACAGCAAATTGTTGCATAGAGGTGTTTTAAATAAGTTAACAGGTATGCTGTTATATCCTGACAGCAAGTAATCTATGCAGAATTAATTAATCTTGGTTAATTAGATGTAGAGAGAATATGATATTAAATTGAGTATTTCATGGTGAGATGGATTACAGAGAGTGGTATGGCACTTTGCATGAAATGCCAATGCCACTGACTTCTCCTAAGTGGATGCAGTTCCTTGCCTTTTGACTGTTTCTTTAAGTGTTGAATCAAAGACAGGGTTGCCCAAATAACTAATATATTAAACTGAAAAGAAAATTTAAAGAATCAGGCATCACATATATTTGTGGAATAAAACATTCAGGTTTGCTTTTACAACCCCTTCATTTCACCTGGTAGTTCTGAAATATTTCCTGGGTGCATCTGTGAAACAGTGATCATGACATTTGATTTTGGCACAGCCGGCTCTGGGGTTGAGCTCCCATAGAACCAGTTGTTCCCTGTTCCAGGTATTCTGAGGGGAAGAAAAGTGGGGGACAATAGGAGAAAAGAACCATTTAATACCTTTCTATTTGTCTTTTTGTTAATAAGTTTTTGAAATCAGGTGGCTAATACAGTTACTACAGCTATCAGAAGGGTAAGAATTTGTGCTAAAATTAGATTACACCAGAACACCTAAGTAAGTTTATGGGTTTTTTTTCTGGATCATGAGATCTGATGAGTCTCATACTAGGATTCTTAAAACTGGTTGAGGCAATCTGTCAGTGGCTAGTCATTTGCTTTCAGTTTGGAAGAATTTCCACAGATGTGATTTTGTCCTTTTAGCAGTTTCTACTAGAGAAATGTGGGTGGGAAGCTTGGAAAACGAGGAAGAAAACTATTAATCAGCTTCAGTTTCCAGAAGCAAAATGGGACAAATAAGCAGTTTGCAAATGCTTAGCTGATAATATTAGTACCCAAACATGGGTTTGTCTAGAGTGCTCCAAGTCAAGCATATCTAATTTCCTTCTGTTGAAGAAATGTCGCTGTGCCGAATGGTGACACCTTCTCTTGTCTTTCAGCTTTAGTAAGGCTGTTCTGCAGACGTGGATGGAGGACTTTGTGTGGTGGTGTTTGCAGTGGGGTGTTATGCCCAGAGTGGTGTTTGCTTAATGAGTAGGTTTTATTCCATTTTGAGTGCAATTCTTCAAGACATACACTAATTTGAGAGAATAGAGAGCATATTGAGTATACAGTGATCATCTGTCAGGAGCATCAGAAGTGTAATGACCAAGCCTTAGGACATGGGCTAGTTGATGTCTGGAGTTTCCTTTTGAAGCCTGTTTTTCTGTGATTTCCAGCTGACATTCAGGAATATGATTTATCAGATATTCTGATGGGCTTCCTAAGCAGTAAGTCAGATGATGGTGGTCTAGTGACATTTTTAAAGAGAGCCTCATCTTTTGCACACTCAGCCTATCTTCCTTCTTCAGTCTCAAAGTTATGACTCAAAAAGAGAGATCCCTCTCCCCAAATGATCGTTCAGTGCACTCCTAAAATTTCACTTTTCTAAGGCAAGCTGTGAGATATTTAAAGCTTATCTGTGGGTCTCTCTTCTTCCCAGAGCTAGGAATCATTATCATTAATCATTATCATTAAATCATTAATTGTACAGGGTCTTCTGATGCTCTGAAAGAGTATCCTAATTAACAAGAGTCAGCTTGATATGTAACATCATTCTTTCCCATACACATTAAGACTTTTTTGCTGTATCCACTGTATATTCTAGGAATTAAATGAAGCAGAATATGTGATAATCCAATTATTCTCCCCTGAAAAGAAGAATAAACTAAGAAGACAGAGGATTGTACAAAATATTTTTCTGTAAATTTGCTGATGCTTTGTTTTGAACATTTAGATCCCAGTTCTGCTGTGGGTTATATGAAGCTGAGTTTATATAATGGAGGACATTAGGCTAAAATTCTTGGTATTGTTTTGGAGAACATTAGCATTTATATACATTCTTGATAGGTAGATGGCTGATGGAGGATTCAATAGTGTTGGTGTTATTAACTTTGAATTTGCAGCCTTTGTGTACGTATTTCCATGTTTTCAGGATAGTGACTTCTAACAAAACTGAATTTTTTGTATGTAAAGATTTTACTTGAGCCCAGATAAAAGAGGTAGCTCAAATTCCCTGCAATGCAGTGCAGAAAACTTAAGTATCATGGACATTGTCTGAAGAAGGAGGAATGTATTTGAAAAACAAGTTTTTATCACATGTCATGGCAAGCAAACTTCAGTTTCCTGAAAAGAAATTTTCAGAAGAATGCATGAATGAGTAGCCAAAACAAATGAGTTAATTCTCAGTCCTGTAGGGAAAGTCTTAGATCTGAACACCCTAGAATGTGTGTTGACAAGGGTCATTAGGTCTACAACATAAAAATCTCAAGGCTTGCTACCTTCTCCATGTAACACAGGGCTCTGGTTCTGAGCATCTGTAGCATATCCATAATCCTCATATCTGATTTTCACTAAGTGCTTAAGTTCACATTATTAAAGTCTACAATGTATTAGGGATATTGACTTTGGTTAATATAAATCTTCGGTTTGTTCCTACTTGTGTGATGGCTGCTGTGTTACCTTCTGGAGTGAGCTTACTGTCCAAGTTCAGGCTGTATTTTGAATAGCTTGGCTTGTTCAGCAGACAATAATGCTTGAGAAATTTCTGCCCCCTGCATTTGCTGAAGTACAGAGAGGTAAATGAGACATCTGTGAAATGTCTGTGAAATTATTATTTCAAGGAAAGATAAAAATTGCTTACCTTAATAAAAGTTGTGCTGTCTTGTGGGTTTTTGGTGCGGGTATAACTGCAGTCATCACTTGGTGTGGTCACTGAGGTTGTTGAATTTGCCATACCTGAGCTGGCCTGCTAACTCTGGTGGGGTCTGTAGAAATGGTGTTTGTGAAAGAGGATAAGGACCTTTGAACTGGTTTGACTGACTGAAGGAAAGCTGCAAACCTCTCTCTACACTCCTCATTCTAGTTCTTGAAAGGTCTTTCACGACGTGGTGTGGGTCTGTTGGGCAAAGGTAGTGCTGGTACCAGTGGACCACCACAGAAGCTGACTTCATTTATGGAGCACTCTTCCCTTTTTGGAATTGCAAAGGCTTTGGGGGAAGGAAATAAAATACAAATTAGAATGCAGCAATAATAAAAAAATTACGGAGTACTAAAAATAAATCATCAGTTTTGGCATTCCTCAGAATGGCTATTAGTTTAGAGATTAAAACAAGTCTAATCATGTTGTCAACAGCTTTAAGGGAGTGTGTACCATAGCCCGGCTTAGCCATTGCCTCAGGTTGCTTATGGTAAATCAGCCAAAATCTGCAAGCAGTGGCTGTCATTGACCTAAAGTATATTTGGCACTGAAGAAAGGATTAGATGATAAATGCCCCAAATGGGATATTAAAAAATAGAAGGGACAGCTATCACAATTAGAAAGCTTTCAGTTTAGAGTCTAAAATTAAAAGCCTCAGACATGCTTAGTTGTTAATCCAGTGTTTCCTCAGCATCAGAGCAGAACCGTGAACCAGAGCTGTAGCTGTTCTAACTCACAGCTGTGTTTGTATCAGCACTTAAAACTGCAGTGGTGTTTACTGATGATTCACCTGGACCTTGGTCCCACACAGCAGTGTGGCAGGTACTTAAGGTTACACATACTGGCCTGCTGTGTTGAAATTATTGGGATCTGTATGAGTTGCAGTAGACTGAGCCTTTTGGTACAAATAAGCATGAATGATGACATCTTTTAAACAGTGTATCTTCTGGTCTAATCTCCTTTGGAACAGTTGAGAGGGAATACTGAAGAAAAACTTGTGGCTGTTGGAAGTGGTGGGGAAAAAAAGCAAGAAACGTCCTTTCAGTAAAGACTGCTTTTTAGAGACTAACTCATGGCTACTTGCTTAAAATGCAGAAGATGCTCGGGTTTTGAGTGAAAGATGCTTGTTGCTGCCTGAAAGCTAGAGATTAGTTTATATCCTGTGTGCTTCTAGTTAGTAATTAATTGCAAGTATAAAATTATTTTGAAGCTTTTGGTTAGTTATTTGAAACTCTGTAATATATGAGTAGCACAATTATTATCTTAAAATGAAAGAGAAGTACTCAACTGCAAAATTGGTTCAGAGTCATATCCAGTATCTTGGTATGGCTGTAATTTCTGGGACTTGGAAAGCTTTTGATATGTTGTCAGTCCAAATAGCTGTATATTTGCAGCAATAGCTGCAAATAGTCTCATGCATAAGAAACTTGAAGCTTTTGTGGGAATTGTTATTTACTCTCATTTTCAGATGAGTGTCCTTGATGGTGATAGCCTTTCTTTAAATAGGTCATTAGTGTCTTTTGCTTATTTCTCCCTTTTCCTGCTCATAGATATGACTGAAGATCATATTGTTCAAAGACCTTCTGCTTCATTTGAGAGCAGACCTGCCTGTTCAGAGATGATGGGAAAAGTGATTTATTTCTCCCCTACCCCCCAAAATTGCACAGGAAAGGGGTGGAAATGTGTAAACTTCCTTAATAAGCCCATTTAGCTCCCTCCCCTGTTAGCACTCTTCTTTTGCTGCAGATTCTGTGATTCCTCCTATCCTGAGCCCTGGAGACTGATACTACTTTGCCCTGTACACATTTAGTCTTATTAAGGAGTTTGGGAATTGTATTCTTATCTTCTAAATTCCTGCACCATTTCTTGAAGGAACAGAAGGAACAACAGGATGGCTTTAGTTGTCACAGTGCCAGTGTGTGTTGCAGTGGTTTCTTGAGTGAAGTCAGGAATGCTGTGGGACCAAAGAGGTGATGGAAGCTCTTTGATTAGATGACTTAATGGGTGCATTTTATTAGCTGCACAAAGTGGACATCGTGGCATATATAGCATGTTGGTCTGGCTGGACTGGCACAGTTTTGTTTGTCATGAATGGGTTGCTTTGGTTTAACTCAAAACATATTTCAATTTTTTTTTTTTAGTATAAAATTGAACATTAGTATAAGCTGAAATAAGAATTTTTCCACCTGCTGAAGGTGTTCTTAGGGTTTTGTTTGTTATTGAGTTTAAAATTGCAAGCATGCAAATGAACGTGCTTAGGTTGCGTGCCTTGACAAACTCGTGTCTGTAGTTGGAGTGTACTTTTCCCCAAACATTGAGTTAAAGCACATCAGCACAGTGAAACATAAAATGTGTTGGTTTGAGCTAAATGTTTAAGAGCAGCTGTGAGGTCTGTGGATAACAGAGCACCTGACTTGCACAGTTGGATTACTCTTGTTCAATACGTTTGCTGCACCCCTCTTCCATTAAGTCAGTACAATGTGTAGATACAATTTTTTGGACTGTCCTGATATATTGTAATGCAGTGTTCCTTATGGAGAGAGGAAGGAAATCTAGCTTTAACTTCAGGTAGGTGTAGTTAAGTCATGGTCACAAGCTGATGGAGAGTTCAGCAGTTCATTCTGCACTTTTTGATACGAGGATACCCTGAATTTTGAGTGTCTGCAGTGTGTCTTAAAATGGGTTGAATGTAGTGAGATTTGAACTGTTTTTCCCTTTCCTAAAATAACTCACATTTTGTGAAAGAAGAAGGGGACCTGGGGTCAATGGACTGAATATGAGGCAGCAATATGCCCTTGCTGTCAAGAAAGCCAATGGCACTCCTGGGCTTCATCAGGAGGAGTGCTGCCATCAGATCAAGAGCCTCCCTCTCTACTGAGTGCTGGTGAAACGACCTTTGAAGTGCTGTGCCCAACTCTGGGCTCCTCAGCACAAGAGAGATATGGACTTGCTGGTGTGAGCTGATCCAAGGGCCACAGAGATCATTAAGGGACCAGATCATCCATCATAGAAGGCAAGGCCAATTGAGTTGGGATTGTTCACCCTGGACAACAGAAGGCTCAGGGGATCTTGTCTGTGTGTCTGAAGGAGTAAGGATGGAGCTGGACTCTTCTCGGTGGTATCCAGGGAAAGGACTAGAGAGGCAACAAGCACAAACTGAAGCAGAGAAAATTCTGCTTAAATGAAAAAAAACCCCAACTTCTCTACTGTGAGGGTGATGAATCACAGGAACAGGTGGCCCAGAGAGGTTGTGGAGTCTCCAGCCTTAGAGATACTCAGAACCTGGCCGTGTGAGTTGTTTTTCTGTTTTCTGTAGCTTTTGCATACAAATGTGCTAGAATGTGCTTTTAGAGGGGAAAGTGCATAACCTGCAAAGCATGTGCAACACCCCCCAGTAACGTTGCAAGTGTCTCCTTACTGCTGCCCTCCTTTAGCAGGTGAATGTTTTTGGAACTCTTCTTGAGTCCTTTCCTCCAAGGATTTTTCAGCTTCACACTGTCTTGTAACCTGACTTTTTAAGGGGCTCTTGAAACTGTATTGAATGTGAGCTTGTTTAGCTTTGAGAGGTCACGAGAATGTTGTACTCCTTTTCCATATGGGTGAGCAGGGAAAGATGTGGGCTTTTCTTGCAAGCACTTCAATAATACTTGAGCATCCATTAGTTGACAGGCAGTTATGTCTTTCTTCTTTGTTCTCAGTTGCCAATAGTATACTATACTGTATGTCTGTAATATATATATTTTAAAATAATAAATTAGAATAAAATACATTGTAGGAAATCTGTAGTGGAGAAGGCTGGTTCTCAAGGGTTCTGTTTGCTTTGTACACATCTTTGAATACAATGTGATCAGTTGTAATGATTACCTGCTGTGGCATATTTTTGGGTTTGATGTAATGATTTTCTCGAGAACATCCAGGTCCCAAAATTCAGTGCTTGAAAAAAAGGGGGGAAAAAAGGTAATTTGGGTAAGTAATTTGCAGCTTAATGCTCTGCGAGATAGACATTCTTTTCTTCTGTAAACAGTTGGGGCTATTTAATTTCACAGTGGAGTTTTTGTAGCTTTAAAGGTGGGATGGGGGAAGTAAATTTTAAATGTGCAGGAATCTAAACTTCATAGCAATTTCCTGTAAACTCCTGTTTTGTGCCATGGGCTTGTATAAGTTTGAGAACGTTGTTGAAATTGGAGAGGTTTGAACTGATTTATATCATCTGTACAACTGGCCCCTTTTGTGTAAGCAGGTTATGTAAGGTTTGGCAACTGTACTGCATTTTGGGAGATGGAAAAAGTGTTTGGGCAGCATTGGCTGCTTTTTATTATGTCTGTGATACCTTCCAGCTCACATGGCTGATTGGCTGCTCTTGGAGGGCACAGCCCTGATTTCTAATCTTTGCAAAAATGATGACGAGAGACATGAAGCACCAGGAAATAAGAAATGACCTGCAGCTCTAAAACTGAGGGGAAATATGGTCTTCATCCTGGTTTTGCTTCTGCACCTGGAATTTTAAAAGGAGTTAAGCAGGGGAAAGAAAGCAAACCAACCAACCAACCAAAAAAAATCCCAAAACAAAACCCCAAAAACAAAGCCAACAAAAAACCCCACTGGGGTGCAGTTTGCCAACTTCAAAATCTGTTTATTTTTGAAAGGTGGTTTTCAGTCCTATTCTTCTGATAGACAGGAAACACCATTTAAGCCCTGATTCAATGTGGTAATTTATATGCCAAAACCCAGTGACTTGTTGACTGCAGTTGAATTGCATTTAATTAAGTTCTGACTAGAAAGCTTGGTAGTGAAGCTTGCAGCTGCTGTGCTTACATACAGAGCAGGAACTGAATTTTATGTGCTCTCTTGGGTCTGGTACTTCTGGCTACTGGACTGGATGGACTGATAGTGGCTGTGTGTTCAGAAGGAAGTGTACATTTACATCCTATCTTTGGTGGAGCTTTGGCTTTTGTTCTGCTTTGTTCCAGCCGGTTTCTTTGGTGTAGCAAGGTGCAGTTCAGTTTAGGGACAGAATTGGTGCAAGTGCTGTGAAATTATTATTTGATAGTCTCTTTTTCACCTTGCCCCTACTTCCTTTCTGCCTTGAAAGTCTGGAGTTAGGGTTAAAAACCAGTAATGGGGGAAGACACTTAAGCATCTCTGAAGAACTAAATCAAGTCACCCACAAGTTTGTCCAGGGTCTGCTTTTTGTTCAGAGCTTCTGTAGTGCTGCTTGGTTACATTATTTTAAAGAGTGTTGATTTGTGATAGCTGCTTAGCAATGAATTTTGCTCACAAGGGCTTTTTTTTTTTCTTTCATTAGCTCTTTAGGAAGTCATGTTTTCATTTTCTTTTACAGCCTCAGTGCTGTTAGACTTTTATTGACCTGTTGCAATGCAAGCAGGATATAAAACTCCTCAGATACCAGATCTCAGTCCTGAAATGTGATTGATCTAAGGTGTACAAAGATACTGGTTTTGATATTTTTAGTTTCTTACAATTGTTTTGGTGTGCCCTGGCTCAGGGATATTTAAAACTCTGTAATTTACATTTAAAAACACCACCACCACCAACAGAATCAACCAAACAAAATAACTACCCAAATGCTTGCCTTAGGATCTTCATTATCATTCAATGTGCATCATTTCAACAAGCTTCAAAAACTGGGAGGCATAATAGCACAGGTAGTACTAGCCTGAGATTCTTTGCTTAGTCTACTTATTTTTCTGAAATGTTATCTGGACTAAATACCCATTTTTTTTAAATGGTGAAATGAAAATGATAGGGATTGTTAATGTGTTGGGCAGCAGCAAAATAGGTTCTATTTGAAAAACAAAAAGCCCAGTCCTGAACTGTCATTTGTCCCAGAAACACTGATGATGTCTTGACTGTTTGAAAGTGCTTATTTTTTTGTTGAGGCCAATAAGAGATGTGGACTCTTGAGCATTCTTTAAAAAATAAATTTAGGAAAGCCCTTTTTTATTTCCATCTACAGAAATGATATGTCAGTTATCACTCCAGGTTCCTGAATTACACTTAATTTAAATCAGGATTAATCAAATCAGTTCCTTCATATAAACTGATAAACTGTTAAGACATGCAGACTGATTTCTTTCTCTGAGAAGCCACTTGGAGCTTTTTGCCATGTTCTCCCCCATCCTTAAAGCTCCAATCAAAAGTGTCTGTTTTTTGTGTAAGAGTTGATCCTGTATACTGGAGGCATTTGGAAGATGCCAGCTGTGAAGCATAATGGTTACGTCAGGACATTATTAAAATATTTAATTTCTCCATGTTTTTTTCCTGTGTTGATCTTTCTCTGATGAACCAGCTAGTGCAAGCAGATTTCAGAAATTTTGACAGGACACTAATATTTTTAACAAGATCCATGGGTTATTTCAAGGGTAGTTAGCCTTTGTTTTTCTCTTCATCACAAATCATATCAAGGAAGCTTTCCCCTTGCCCCAAAATTTTCTCTTGTTACTGTTCCAGTTAAGTTTGCAGTGCTGGTTTAGCTAAGCTTGTGCCATTCTTTCCATAATAACCACGGATGTTTCTTTTCTCTAGGATTTATAACTTGTGCAAAAAAATTTCTGTCTTCAGGTGACTCTGTGTTTCAGCCAGGACACTGTATTTTTAACTTGGTTTGAGCTAGCTTTGTCACTCAAAATAGAAGAGGACAAAAAAACCAGGAAGACTTGACACTGTGCATTCTTGAAAATCCCTCTCAGGCATTGCAGTTAAAACATGACATTTTATGACCTGTTACAATCTCATGTCCAGTGCTGTGTTGTGCCTTGTGCTGCCAAAAAAAATGTCAAAAGAGCCTAGATGTTAGGCTAGAGAAGGGTGGAAGAAGAGGGATGAGAAGGACTGCCCTAGCTAATTGCAGAGTCAAAGGTGAGAGACTGAGACTTGCCTAGGGGGAGTTGATGAGAAATGCCTCTTTCTCTGGGCAAGTTTCACAGGCGGCTTCAGCTGGCTGGTTGCTGCTGCCTGTATTTGCCTCCTCTGTTTAAGCACCACTGCTGGGGGAACATTGCTCAGGCAAATCATTTGCTAAGGTAACGGAAAGGTTTTGGGTTTTTTCATTTTGTTTCCTTGTAGAATGCTAACATCAGCACCAAGGGTGGGCACCAGAGAAGAAGTGCTGCATTTGGCAGTGGTATGGTTTTAAATGGGCTCACTTAGACCAGAGAAGAGCAGTCCTGCTGCAGGAGCAGCTGATCTCTTCGTACATTGATTTCCAGACTCCCCATTCATGGTCTTGATGTGCTGAGAGATCCCCAAACCAGAGCAAATTTCCTAGAATTCATGGCAATTCAGCACCTGCTGCCTGATGAAAAGATGGAAACCTCTTTGGAAAGGAGAGGGGGTTAAATGGGGGCAAAAATTGTATTTGCCTTTCCATGGCTTGACATGCACTCCCATGATGGACCACGGGGATTCTGTGGAGCACACAGAGGGAAGGAAACTTTTACCTCTTTAGGTGTTTGATTAATGCAGAGACTCAGTACACTCTGAAAAGTTCACTGAGAAGATCAGCTTTATGATACTTGCGAGGTGGCAGAGACACCCTGCAGTCAGGACAAGGTGGTGACAGGGTATGTTGCTTTAAAAAAGTCCAGCTGAGAGAGAAGTGCTTTGAAAGAAGGCTGCTGCATTTAGAGCGTTCTCCATGTTGTCTAAGTGCATCTTCATCCTGCTAACCCTTCATTTTTGGTGCAGTTACTTTGCTAATACCACATAGTGTTAAACCTTTGAATAATATTGAGCTTAGTGCCTGGTAATGAGCTGAAATGTAGAGATGTAATTTTCCTGTGACAAATTTGTGTGTGAATTTGAAAGTACTACTTTTGTACAGAAGTCTCTGTGAGGCCACGAGTAAATGCACATCATCTATGAAATTAAACAACAGTATTTTTTGGGAAAAGGGCTCTTTACCTGGAGCTCCTTTAATATCATAGAAAAGCCATGAGGGCCCTTTGGTTTACAAATTTATATTTTTTCCCCTTCATCTGAATGCATTGAGCTTCAGTGCAGGCTGCAATTTTAATGGAAGGCTCGAGGAGAGGAATTTTGTTCCATGATAATTTAGGGGATGTTTGTTCATCCTTTTAACCTGCTTTAAAGGTTTAATAGGACTTAGCTGGTTTTGTCTCCATTGTTTTTTCTTTTAGGTAACTTTCATGGGATTTTTCATTTTGGTCTAAGCTCCTTTTTAGTCTCCACTTATGCATTTCAATGGCCACATGATATGGCCCAAAGTCACTTCTAACAGCCATGTTTTTCTTCATTCAACAGTCCATCTTTTGTCTGTCTTTATTTGTGTAGAGTTGGATGCAGGTGGTGCAAGCTGGTGCAGATGAGCTGGATCAGAGAACTGATTTGACCTGACCAAAAATGAATATTTGGCCATATCAGTGTCGCAGTGTGATTCAGCAGCTGGTTGTGCAGACAGGTTTTTTTTTTTGCCTGCTTTTCTCTGTCTTTAGTTGTTTGTCAATAGCTGCTTCCCTACACAGTCTGAGTTGCCACAAATTACAGCCTGACTTGTTAAGGAAAACCAAAATGAGTGGCAATTTACATTCATAGGTTGTCCTGTGAACTGGGGCAGCTCTCAGCTACTGCTGCTGCTTCTTCAGGAGCAGTCAGTCTGTCCTGCTTGCTCGAGCTGAGGAAGCTTTGGGAAGGCATCTGGGGACATGATTCTGCCTCAGCCACTCTAATGTGAGCTGTCTCAGAAACCTGAGGGCTCACCTGCATGGAAGCTTTTTCATTTCAACTAGAAAACTTGTTTTACCCTCACACTCAGGTGTGTGTGTGTTGCGATACAAGTGAGCAATTTCTGTCTGTCTCTCTATCTCTATGGTTATCTATATTCCCCTCTTCAGTGGGGTAAACTGCTCATGATTATATATGCTGCTATGATCAGAATGGTCTAAGTAGGTGCTGCAACTGCCCTGGAACTGCCTCTGGGAACACAGGCCCCTGGAACAGCACTTTAGATCCGCCTAAATTGGGGTGTAGGATGTACCTGGAGATCAGAGCATTTTAAAGTTAAGTGTGTTGTGAGGGACACTTGCTGGGGATAACTGTAGAGTTGCCTGTTCCTCCTTGGCTGAAATGATAGTTCCAGCTGCAGGTAAAGCAGCTACAGAGCCTCTGCAGATTGTAGGAGGATCTTGGGCAGCGAAGGGAGACTGTCCTGCAGAGAAACATGACAGCAATTACAAATGTAGTCCCCACATCATCCCTGAAATGGACAGCATTCTCTTTCATAAAATAAAGCATGAAGCTTTTGTGTATGTGTGTTTTCACAGTCCACACTCATTTACTTCCTTTGTGGTTTCTACTGTGATTGCATAGTGAGTGCTGTCTTCTTCAGGGGAGCTGAGGGTCTGGGATAATCCAGGTTATGAAACATCTGGCTAAGCATTGTGCAAGACTGAATAGATGTCTCTTTACCATGCTTTTCTGGAGCTCCAGTGCTAGGAGGACTCAGCTTTGATGCAGCTCAGTGTGCTTGCCCAGCTGATGCCCATCTGATGCTCCTGTTGATCTAACACAGCTCAGGGAACCTGGGGAGGTGATGGGTCCAGTGCACAGATACCTGGTTTTCTTTGAGGTCTTACTCAGGGCAAAGGCTTCCTGACACAGACCCATGCCCCAAATGGCTGTGAAGGCACTGGGAAAACAGCATCATTTCTCTGACTGGCCTGGGGCAGCTGTGCTAGGAATTGGCTGTGTTGTGTTTGCATGTGGAACTTGCAAGCTGGGTATGTGATGCTGGACAATGTTTACCAGCTGTGGATTGGCTGTCCTCTTCCAACCAGACCATTTCTCTTGTAACTGTACAGTCTCAGCTTTTCATGCAGATGTTGTGTGATTTGCCACACTTTGACCTGCCTTACTCAGGGCAAAGGCTTCCTGACACAGACCCATGCCCCAAATGGCTGTGAAGGCACTGGGAAAACAGTATCATTTCTCTGACTGGCCTGGGGCAGCTGTGCTAGGAATTGGCTGTGTTGTGTTTGCATGTGGAACTTGCAAGCTGGGTATGTGATGCTGGACAATGTTTACCAGCTGTGGATTGGCTGTCCTCTTCCAACCAGACCATTTCTCTTGTAACTGTACAGTCTCAGCTTTTCATGCAGATGTTGTGTGATTTGCCACACTTTGACCTGGTCCTTTCCAATTGATGCATGCTGTTAATGTCTGTTCTGGCTACTTAAATTGCCTATAGGTGGAGTGACAGGGAAACTGGGACATGGATGAGAATGGGGAAACATATCCAAAAATTTAATGTCTTTCTAAATCTTCATGGAGTCATGATTTATTTACTGACAGAAGCAAATTTCAGGACACTGGATTTTATTCATTTTTTTCTCTCTAGATTTGCAAAAGGATGTTAAGCTGTGGCCATTGCCTGCTTGGATAGGTAATTAGTTGCTTCAGAATGTGATTTAGGATATCAACTTTAATAACTGGCCACACAAGGATGGTACTCAGTTGTAAATGCTTATGACAATCACATACTGCCCAGCATTGGAAAAGAATGGTAAATACATTATGCAGAGGCAAAACTTGTGAGGTGATTTAATGAAGGACTTCTTTTGTACCCTGTGGGCCTGGAGTTTGGCTTGCTTTAATAAGTATGCTAAAGTTTTGGGAGTAAACACTGGTGTCTGTACACTGCTGTATGTTTGTACCACTACAGGCTTTGCAAAGAGCTGCTATCCCGGCGTGTCTTGTGGCTTAATTTGTGTGTGTGTCTTTCAGATACATGTACTGGACTGACTGGGGTGAAACACCCCGAATAGAACGGGCAGGGATGGACAGCAGCATGCGGAAGATAATTGTTGATTCTGATATTTATTGGCCAAATGGACTCACGATAGATCTCGACGAGCAGAAACTTTACTGGGCTGATGCAAAACTGAGTTTCATTCATAGGGCAAATCTGGATGGTTCCTTTAGGTAAGTTTCCTTTTGTCTGTAATAAGGTGTAAGTTATTTCTCACTTTCTGTGTTCATTTTGAAATGAGACTTTTTTTTTTCCCAGTAGTCTAGAATAATGCAAATATCTTATGGGTGTTTTAAATGCAGCTCTTAACAGCCTTGCAAAAAACAGCCTCACATACTATAAAACTGGTTTTAAGACTATTTGTATCAGTATTTCACATAGACTATTCACAGCCTTCTTGTACAGCAGGATTTTTCATTTTTAGGCTCTTACTTTTCTTGAAAATAGTTGGAGATGCTTATTTTTGACCCTAGGCACTATAACATTTAACTAGCGATTGGGATTTTACAGTATTGTTAATATTTTTTTTACCAACAGGAAATACACATTGGAAGACACTTGTCCGTGGCCCCATCCAAAGATGTCCTTTATGTCATGCCTATTAATTAACCAAGTTCAGGTTGATTCAGACAACAGGCAGTTAGGAAGCAGATTTTCCTAAAGCTTGCTGGAAAGCACAGTATGGAAATTCTGTTTAGTGGCTCCTTTCCAAATGTGCTGTTGAGTTTTGGCTTTTGTAGACATGGAGAAATGACACTTCAGGCAGGGCAGACAGGCATTTGAGATTGGATCTTCAATTCTGTGCAGTGTTCAATGGGAAGGCTGTGTTGGTCCTGAAGGGTGAGTATCATATGCAGTAGAATGTCCTGCCAGAGTAATCTCTGCCTTGGTGTCTGGCTTTGGTCTTCAGGTAGTTTTAAATGACATTTTCATTTTCATGATTTCATAACATTTTAAATGCCTATGTCAATAAAATTGTTTTGCCTTGGTGAAAAGTTGGAGGAGTTCTGTGGAATAGAATAATATGCCTTCCCAAAAAAAACCCCCCATTTTCCATAGTGTTTTCCAATTTTTCTTTTTTTTGCTGAGAAGCACTCTATGCCTGATTTTCACAGTCATAAAAGAGCATTAGCAATATTGACATGCTTTATAAAACACCCTGAAGTTCCTTTGAGAGCACTGTGTAAGAGCTGGATAATGGGGGCATTGTAGTAAGTGACAAGTAGTGACTGACAGTCCAAAGTGTCGACAAGGGAAAAGGCCTTTGCAGAAGGCAGTGGCAGCTCAAAGTCTGGCTGCAGGTTTGTAGACAGAAAGAAAGATTTTCATATAATACAACAGGAATATGTTTGTCTGATCTGGGGATGAGTGGCACAGGGTGAGATTTCCAGGTTGTTTCTGCAGTTTTCATGCACATACTAGTTGTGTAGGCTTTACTTACACGTGTGTGTAAACCTTGAGGTTATAATGGGCAAGTAAAATCTGTTCTGCTCATTTTAAGGTAGAGAAGGGCCACCTGAAAGGGAGCAAGCCTTTGAATACACTAATTCCAGCAATCTGTCAAATTACTCTGTGATAGATCAATGCCCCACCTCCCAAACAGATTTCTGTTGAACCATAAATCAAACAGTGTTTTAGGAAAAAATAATGTATTTTGCATTAAGAAAAAATTGGCTCACTCTTGCATATTTTACTCAGCTGCTAGAGCGTGTAAATGCATGCTTGAGGTCAGAATATTCCTGTACAATGTACATTCTGGAAGTTTCTGATGTCTATAACTGCACATGAACTTTCAGGTATTGTCCAATGTAATAACTCCTGAAGTGTTAAGTATATTCATAAAATGCCATGAAGATTGATCTTAATCATAATTCCTTTTAAATGAACTTTTTATTTATTCCCTTTTCCATTCCCCTGATCAGTGTTGAAACAGAAGTCTGTGAAGTTGGGACTCCTAGATTCTGGTGTCAAGGTGGACCTTCAGTAAGAGTTCAGACTAGATGGTAACTTCAGAAGTTGCTTCTGCTCCTTAAACATGGAGCAAACAAGTTTCACTCATATATGACAATAAAGAAATCTGTGATGTTTCAAATGCTTCCACCTTTCCCATCCCAGAATCCATTCAGGATTACCTCAAAATTCAAATAAAAAGGAAATTTGCGTTTTGTGTGGTGGATTAATGGTACTGAAGCAATCTGCCTCTTAGCAAGCTTCAATTTGCAACCACATTTTCTGGAACTATTTCAAGGGATGTAATTACAGGAGAAAGGGAGACTTGATATCTAAGAATGATGGAAATAGGGGCAATACATAGTGGAAAACAGCTGTTATGATATTAGGACACAGCCACTGCTGTTATTAGTTAAGGAGAAAGAGCAGTGGTGAGAGTGGAAAGAGAAAGTGAAATTAGTATTTGTACTTATTCTGTTGTGTTTTATGGTAAGAGAAGTAGTGGTAATTAGAAAGACAGAATTTTTAGAACAATTTCAATTTTATCTCTGGAAGAGAAAGATTATTAATCATTTTGTTTTCTCATGTATATGCCAGCACTCATTTGCATGTGTCAGTCTGTTTTAAACTTGTCCACGTCTGAATATATATCAAGAATTTTGGGGGTACTTATTCCCCCCCACCCTGGAAAATGCAAATAAGTACCTATGCTGCTCAAAATGAAAGAGAATTCTTTCCCCGCCAAATTTTAACTGTTTTTTGTTTTTCCTTGAATATCTTGAGTGGGGAAAAAAAAAAGAAAAAAAGAAGAATGCAGATTGAATATAGGTATAAGAAAATTAAATTCCTCCTTTTCCTTCAGGATGGCACTGAGACTTCAGCTATCTCAAAGTTGTATGATGAAAAATTTTGAGTAATGGTTTGCTGTGTCATAATGCTGATTTGAAAGGTGTGTGCATACCTTTGTGTATACTTAAAATGCATGAATTTTGTGGAAACTGAGTACCTAGTGTTTTGACTGAGGAATTGTCAGACATCTTTCCTCCGACTTAATAAATATCTTCAAAACTACTGAATCTAAATTATATACATTTATTGCAACAGGTATAAATTTTGGGATCCTGTGAAAACGTGTTTGAAGTGTCACATGTTTTGTGGCTTTCAGTTCAGCTAATTCTTGGAAGTGTGGCTATATGTCATTGAAAAAAACATCTGAAATGTTTCTGATTTGTGTTAATTATAAATATTTAGTTTTAGGAAAAGTATAACTGACCTTTGCTCTACATTAAAAATTAATCTGAAAAATATTTGTTTCTGCTGCAGACAAAGTTAAGAGGGGTTGTTTAATGAGACTCATAGGTCATTTCTTCTTTTTTCTGCTAGAAGAATGAGTGCAACTGAAGCTCTGGGCAAAGATGTCATATAATACTTTAATCACAGGAGGACTCTTTGGACCTAAGTTTCCTTGAAAACTCACTTGTGTTTGAGTATTTGCACAGCTCCTGAAGTTAAGGAACTTCAGGGGTCAGTGTAGAACCTGAATCAGATACTTTGATGCTCTGAGACCCAATATATTTGTGTCCTTATGCTATGAAGGGGTAATACTTTTTTTTTACGTTTTTCAGTCTGATTGTCACTTTTATCAGCAGGTGAATCTCTTGGTCCCATGAATTTGTTGAAAGATGACAGTTCCTCTATGAGTTTTTACAAAGCCAGGTTTTTTAATGTGTGGTAACAAGTGGAAGCAATCCGTTTTTAATCCTTACTCTTTCTTCCAAAAAGGCAAAAAGTTGTTGAAGGTAGCCTTACTCATCCCTTTGCTCTGACATTGTCTGGGGACACTCTGTACTGGACGGACTGGCAGACGCGCTCCATCCACGCCTGTAACAAAAGGACGGGAGAGAAAAGGAGAGAGATCTTGTCTGCCCTGTACTCGCCCATGGACATCCAGGTCCTGAGTCCGGACCGGCAGCCGTACTGTATGTCCTGCTTTCCCTCAAACCCTCTGCATGACTGCTACTTAATCTGTCAGGGAAAACCTTAGTCAGAAAAATGAGTCGTGTGCAGTTTCAAGGTTTTGCATGCTTGTCAAGGGATTGGTTGCTAAAGGTAGAAGTGCTTGAATCCTGTACCTTCTTTTGAATATTCCTGCCTGAATTGGTGTAAGCTCACTCACTGTCCCATTTGGTAGCAAAATCCAAAATCCAGTGCAGTACTTCAGTGAGTTCTTTTGGTTTGGAATATTTGAACAAGAATGCTACCAACTCACCTGACATCTTTTTAATGCCATTACTTTAAAGACAATTGTAAGAAAGGCTTATGATAACCTTTTTTAAAATAAGTAGAATTGCCATGAAATATATAATGTTCATGTTGTACTTGTAAGTGCAATTTTTGCAGTCCAGACTTGATCATGGTTATCTCCAATATGTATCAAATCATTTGTGAATATCTTAGTATGGAAGGGATTTAGTTTTGAGCTTTTATATGAACGTACATGTGCCTCTATTTTTCTTTATATCCTATGCTGCTGCATCAAAGGAAGGCACATGTAGAGTATTCAGAATCAAGTAGAGCTGCATATATTTTGTATGTGCATGTGATTCCATGTGGCAGTTGGTCCAGGTCTTGGGGTTTTTTAGGATTGTGAGAATGGGACTTAAAAGCAGTGTTGTAGAAATGTATATAATTGAGTAGCTCTGGGAAGAATCAACTCGTGTCTAGAGGAAATACTCTTGCTGTTTGGACTGGCTTCTTTATTTATGCCAACTGTAAAATCTGCTTCCCTAAAGATAACATTTGTTATTCCAATGAAGTTTATAAGAGGTGAGTAAACAGGCCTGAAAGTAAGCAACAGGAGTTTGGAGATCATCTTGGGGATGGAACATGTGCAAGTTTTCACTGAGGTTGCTGGGTATGCACAGCACCCTGGTCTATCTCACAGCTCCAGATAAGAGTTTGTCTGTGCTGAATTCCTGTCATTGCTTTTAGCTCCAGGAATGTCCCAGCCTTGGGTCACAGTATTTCTGAGTCAGTCACAAAGAAAATACAGCACATAGGAAAAGAGCATATGCTGAAAATAGCTCAGATGCCATTGACTTCATTAGGATCAGGCTTGGATTCCTTCCTCACCATTTTTTTTTTTGCTCTGTGTCAGTGGAAGTAATATGTCAAATTATCCAGACATTTTGTGCTTTCATATGAAAGTAGTTCAGGTGATGATTCAAACTATAGTTTTGCAGAAATCTTGCAAAAGTTGCAAATATTTTTTATAAGTGGCAATATTTATCCATAATTACTTATTAATACGGTTTTATGTCTTGCTGCCATTTTTTTCCCATCTAAAGGAGAAAGGAGTGTTCAGTTGTCCTATGTCCATCCCTGTCCTGTACATGCAACACTACTGTAATGGAGGAATTGTACAAATTGTTATGTTTTCTTTTCTTTCATAGAACTGGTTGTCCCATCAGTTGCGTACATCTCAATTTAGGTGCCCCTAGAGTTAGATACTGGGGGGGGGGGGGGGGGGGAGGGAATGGAATCAAGCATTTTATATTGTGATTCCTCTGTCTTTTAGCACTAAAGCTTATGCCAGTCATTTGGGAACTATAATTTCTTCCTCATGGAGAAAACAGGGCTTTAGGGCTTCTAGAAAAAATAGAATAAATCTCTTTTGTTTCTTGAAGTTCACACTCCATGTGAAGAAAACAATGGTGGTTGCTCCCATCTGTGCCTGCTGTCTCCAAGGGACCCCTTCTACAGCTGTGCCTGTCCCACTGGTGTGCAGCTGGAAGATGATGGCAGGACGTGCAAAGCAGGTAGGAACTTGGCTTTTCTCTACAGTCACAGTGTTGGCGTCATTTGGGTTCACTGCTTCAGAGCTGATCCTTGAAGAAGTGAGTGGAGAGGAGCTGCCTGATACTCTGAAATGTCATTTTGCATCCAAACCTCCCATCAAGCTACCAAAGAGGGTGATTTTTATGAACTAAAGTAATCCATTGTAGTAGAAATGGGAGAATTTTGTCTGTATTTAGTGTTGCCAGTTCCCTGTAGGAATGAAGTAGTAGTATGTGGAACCCATTGCTGAAGGATTTTATTAAAAGTAACTCAACGTAGGACATCTTTCCGTTTGGACAGTGGCCAAACTTCTCCTCCCTCCCATTCATTGTGCAGAAGAGGTCAAGGATAAAGTAGTGGTGGCTGAGTTGTTGAGATAACTGAGAAAATACTGTTCTAGGTGAGTTGTCTGTGTCCCTGGGCAGTAGGAGAGGGTTGTGTATCACCAATAAAAAGCTGTTTAGGGAATAATAGCTAGAGTATATGCTGTAATTAGAAAGTGTAACTAGATGCATGTTTTGTATCCACAGGTTGAATGAGCCTTGTGGTGTCCTTTGAAAGCTCGGTTTTTCCATTGACTGGGAAGTCTCTTTTAAAGACGCTTCTTACAAAAGCAGGCAGCTAACACTAGTATGGTGGTAGAACACTAGGAGGCAAGGATTTGGAGAGTGTTCTGCTGACTCTGCTGCCTATCTCCAGTGCATTTTCGAGTCTAGTCAAATAGTATAATCATTTTCTGATGTGGCTTGATTCCTCTGGGTACTAGAGCAAGCGTAAGGGATGCCTTTCATTTATGAAATAGAAGCACAATTTAAACACTGAATCTCCAGGGTTTAAGGGCCGGCTTTATTAGCTCATCCTGCTGTAATTGAAAGGCTTATAAGGTAGTTTTGCAGCTGCTGAGAGACTTTTCCTTTTCCTCCTTTCAGCTTTGGAAAGCTTCCCTTTCACAGCTTTTAAAAAAACCTCTCTGAATGCTTGGGACAACCTTTTTAGACGTTCATATTGACCTCATGTTTCTGCCAGTGGGAATGAAGGTCAGCCTGCTTTTGGCATTTTGGCAGATAGCACAAGCAGGAGCAACTGCTTATACTGTGCTTTCACCTTTCCATTGTCAGGCCAGACAATCTGCCAAGGGTTTTCTGTCAAAGGAGGGCAGAAAAGTGGGATGAGAACAGGAAATCTGGTTTTGCATAAGAATGTGGCTTTTTGCTTCAGTTTTATGGATTATTTCTTTCCCAAGCTCCACATCTTTTGTTGCCCTGTCTGCCTTATGCCAACATCCATGTGCTTCTCTTTCCCATCTTACTATTAACTCCTTGGTTGCAAGGAACTGACTTTTTGTTCTCCACACGAGCCCTTTGTAGTGATGTTGTAGCGGGATTCAAGGGTGTTGACCACCTCTTCATTTTGTTCCCTGTTGGCTTGGGCAGAGGTGCAAAAGTACAGAGTGACTTGGGCATATGAGCTTCTTTGCCTTCAGGCTGTTAAATGAATTACACAAAAGCTGCTGCGGGTTTGTCTGCAGAAGTAAAAAGCATTCTGTTCTTAAAATCCCTGTCCACGTGGGGAGTTTACTGGTGCAAATATAACTGTATAATGTTATTGTATATATCTGTTGGAAAGAATTCTTGAGCAGGAAAGCTGTGGGGCTCTTAGGTGACTTCAGCTCTCTTGAATATTGAAGAATACATACATTGGTTATGTTCGGGTGAGAGCACTCCATAGCTCTTCTCAAGTGGTAAAGGGCCTAGGTAATTAACAAAAAATATGAATTCAAGGACAGGCTGTGCCAGTATTTGCCTTGCTGAGTTACATCTGTGGGTAATGAAACTCTGGAATTTTATACTTTGACTAAACTAACTGTTGATATGCTGGAACCCTAAGTATTGTGCCTGTTTAAAAACAATAGCTCGTTTTCCTGTGGTTTTAGCTTTTGGTGTTGATTCATTCTTGCTTTCTCTCTGATTCTAAAGACTTGCCCTGAATAAAAAAAAAAAAATAGCTTTACAGTAAATATCCATCACTAATAATGGATATCAGATGGATAGCAACTGGCATCAAGTATATGTTCTTCTCTGGGAATGTGTACTTGTTTTGTGAAGGTAAATGTATTGTTTTGCAGACCCATGGTGCTAAGTCTGTTTTCCTCTATTGGCTTGAAAATGTTCTGCACTTCCTTGAAGTTCCCATATCAACAAGCAAAGGGGTTATAAGTTTGGAAAGTAAGTCAGCTGCTCCTGACCATGTACTCTTAACAAAGTGAACATTCAAGCTCTGGTCTTTGAAATTAGGAGGTTGCACTGGACCACTGGTGTCTTGTTGCATGTGTCAAATACATGATTTTAGAGAGATATCTGAACCTAATCTTGCTGGCACAGAAGGTAACGAAATCACAGTTTGTAAAGCCCATCAGAGTCTGATGATTCTAATTGTGCCTGTGGAGAGTGGCCTACTCGGTAGCAACTGGTAACACCTCGTATGTAACTTTGAAGAATAACCGACTAGTGAAATTTCATGTCTCTAAATGGATCTTCAATTCTTAGACCAGGTAGTTTTCTTGATTTGTGTTTTGTTTGGGTTTTTTCTTTGTTTGTTTTGTTTGTTTGTTTGAAAGCCTTTCCTAAGCTGAATTGAGGAATTGCATGAATATTTGAGAAAGGAACCAAACTTTGGTTGCAGTCACTTAGAAGGAATGTATAATTCTACCAGCAAATAGGCCAGTTGAAAGCAGAGCAAAAGGGTGGAAGTTTCACAAGCTTGGGGACCTTCTTATAGCAATTTTGCTGATTTAGGACTATCCTGAAGTTTTTCTTTCTTTCTTTCTTTCATTGTTAAAGGTTCACATTTATTTTCTTTGTGAACAGAATGATTTTGATTCATGAATCTTCTGTTCATGCGCAATGTCTCCTTTCAAGAAGCTGTTCCTTCTCCTTCTGTCCTGGGGTTCCTGTCCTAGGATTTAGTGAGTTCTGTTGTTGGGCCAGGAGTAGTTTGAAGTGTTGTGAGAAAGACAGATGTATTAATGGCTACTGTCTCATCTCCAACAGTAAATTATTTGCTCCATTTTTACCTTGCAGGGTAGAGTCTTCAAGTGATATGTGTCCCCTCTTATAAGCAGATTCACCTTCCTCATTCTTGCTTTCCACAGTGTGCAGTGAATGACATGAATTTATCTGTTTCTCGCTCCAGCTCTGGTGCAACTTTGGTATAATTTGTACTACTTGAAGTGAATGTTTCCAGATGAAATGGAGCTGGATCTTTGCACCCTGTTCTGCTTTCGTGGAGCAGGTTTGTTTTGCTTTGCTGGGCAAAGCTGCAGTCTCAAAATATTGGATGACTCTCCCTGCTTTTTCCTTCCTTCTGTGACTTGACCATGTGGTTCAGTTTAATCACATTCAGGCAGCTCTAGATGTTTTTTTGTGTATCTTGCCAGCTAACTGTGATTAAACCCTGATCCCAGGCTCTTGTACAGCAGCTATGTGTCTACATCCTTCCAAGACTGAGCTGGTTTTTGTAAACAGCATTCAGCAACATGTTTCTCTTATGTTTCTGGAACATATATAATTTCTTTCTGCTGCATTCAGTGTTGCTGGCATACAGCTATCACTGCAGGCCTTCTAAAGGAATGTTAAAAGCCTAATCTTTTTTCTAAGTGGATATATTTCCTGTAAGCAGTTGCTCTGACTTCCTAAATTCCCTCTGCCTGTCTGTGTTGCCTTCCCAAAGGTTCTTATTGTCATTGCACATAATTTTCTGATATCACAGTATAAAGTTAGTCAATTGTATATGAACTAAAATTAATTGGATAGCATTTTAGAACCTATTATCCAGGGCTGATGCCTGCAAAATATTTTTAATATTCAGTACCTTGCTCTCCCAAGTCTCTACTAGCTTGGCTCTATGGCTGTGCAGCTGTAATAAGTAGGATAAACTGGGACTTCAGCTAATGTTCTTTTTTATTCTATATTTTTAACTTCAGCAAGGACACTCAGAGCTACACAATATCAGAACTAGTCCAGATCCATGCAGCTTCTGGAACCTGGGTACCCCTAGTTTTAAAATAAATATTTTTCAGGATTTTGTTTTGCTTCTCATTAAATGTGTAGTGCTTGCTGCAGTATATAGATAAAATATTTCAGTAAATGCTACAGAATTTTACTTTACTCATTATGCAAATTCATTGCAGCAATTTCATATGGCCTGGATATCATTAACTCTTGATCCATTTTACATATCTAAATTCCTCTCTAACCAAATTTAGGTCTCTACTAAGAGGAACCTTTTTTTACTTGCTTCCACATAGAAACACAAACCAAAACAAGCCAAGCCTTTCTGTAACACTGGAATCTCTTGGAGATTTAATTCTACTCTGATTTATTGTCTTTCCATTTGTGTTGGGAAAGGTCATGATTCTGTTCCCTTTCTTGTGTTTGAAAGCAATGTGAGAGACCTCTTGGTAAAAAAGCATAAGGGTGATTGAGGTCTAGATGTATTTGCATGCCATGCAAGGAGTATATGACAAATGTGACATCCAAGTTTGCCATAGTTTTGGAGAAATGCTTCTGATGTTTTAAAGCTTGCACAAAGGAGGGATGCCTGGAAGTAAGGGCAGTACCAACTAAAGTAGGTTCCTTTAATACACTAGGCATTGGCTCAGTACAGATCTAAGCCAGGAGGTGTCTGGACACTGTTCTTGGTCATAGGGTTTAGTTTTAGGTGGTCCTGCAAAGAACGGGGAGTTGGCCTCAATAGTCCTTTACGATTTGAGATATTCTATGATTCTAAGTAGACCGAGTAAAACTGTCTCCAGGAAGGTCTATAAAAACATAAATGATCCTCTGCTATAGCAGAAGACAAAGAATTTGGCTGCAAAAGCAACCATATTGTAATGGTACTTTAGCTGCTGCTTACCCTGGTATTATTACTGAACTCAGAAAAAGTAAATGCCCATGTACTGTGGACAGATTTGTGAGCTGATGTTATCTGTGCCATGCTTGGTAATGGATTGCTCCTAGAAGGGGTCTCTTCCTAAGGCTGTGCAAAAAATATGTTAAGGATAAATATCCAAGATTGCATTGACTCCTGCTAGTGACTTGTCTTAATGCTGAGGTACCTGGCAGGTTTGACAGTGAGACAGGTACTTGAATTCACAATTATCTTGGTGGCTTCTTTACCACAGCAAATCTACCCTTACAGAAAAGAGGGTTTACACTGCTTGAGATGTGGAAATTAAACTCCTGCTGTGCATCAGCATGAGTGTTCCTTAAAGCCAGCATGTGAACTGCTGCTGTATATTGAGCTTTAAGCATAACATGACTGAAACTAAAAAAGTTACTAATTTTTAGAATCTTTTATTTATTCAGTAGAGGGAGTTTGGTTGTTTTAAAGTGGTAACAAGGAGAATTTCTTCCCTCTTCTGTTCTTCCTCCTCAAATGTACCTCAGTTGATAGGTACTTCCCAGAAATCTGGCTCCTTATAGTTTCTTTTGTCTCAGTCTAGATGTTGTAACTAGCCAGCTGCTTTTTGCAATAATATTGTCCCAGCTATGTCAGAATGTAAGTGGCCATTTGAGACGTGGCATGTTGACCTCAACTCACCAGAGGCATTTCTCCAGTTGAAGACAACTGTTCTTTGCTTGAAAATGGGAGAGTTTGGCTGTGAGTTAGTCTTGTGTGGTGACAGAAGTTGTAGGGTTTCTGCCAGGAAGGTGTGACAGCCGCAGTTTCTCAAATAAATGAGGAAATTCTGTTTTCCCAAACGAAAACCAGAAAAAAGCCCCCACATTTTTATAACTGGAGAAGAAAGTGCTTGCTTCAGGTGTTTGAAGAGTCAGCTTCCCTTATCTATCCTTGATCCTATTGCTGAGGCAGTTGATCAGGGTTGGCTACTATCCCCAGTGTCTTGCTTCTCCTTGCCATTCTGCACATTGCAAAATAAAAAACAGTGGGTTTGGAACCTGCTGGCTAATACTGCAGGGCATATAGTATTTTTTTTTTTTTATATGCAGGAGATAGGAGATTATCAAAGGAAGAAATGCTAAGGCACTTTCCTCTCATCTCCTGTGTATTTCTTGGTGCACATCATACATTTTAAAAGTTTTGTCTGTGGTTCCTTGGTGAGCAATCATGAGCTGATTACAGCAACTAAGCCTTCAAGCAAGACAATCAGGCAGACAAATACCTTCCTTCATTGTGAAGTACTTACCCCATACCATTTAGCCACCAGGAAAGGCTTCTTCGCTAGCATGTCTTCCTCATAAATAAAGAGGAACAGTATGGATTAATCCAGACTTTCTCATTAAGTCAATCAACCACTAATTGGAGAAGAGCAGCCTTTTTGAGAAAGAGAAGGATCAGGGAGATATTTGTTATTTGGGATAACTGCTGTAGAATCAGTTCATTCAAGTACCTGATAAAGTTTCTGCTGGCATTGTGTGAATAACTGTCTGGAGTCTTCTAGCACTTGGAGGATGCTGGAAGAGAAACCTGGTGTATCAATAGATAAACGCTGATAATATTCTAGAATTGATTTGGAGCTGTATTGGAAAGCAGCCCTCATGTCCTAATCTATTTGTCAGGAGATAAAAAAATAAAAGAAAACTGTGTTTTGCCTTATTTCCTAGAACCTTGACAGCTGACTGGATACCTGTCTCTCCCTGTTGACAGCTCTGTGATTGAAATGCAACTGTGGAAAACCATGGTCTTTTGGTTGCAAGATGCTTTGATTTTTTAGGTGTCTCTGTCCTGTGCCTGGAGTTTGACTACCATAGGGAGATGTTATCCAGAAGCTGGAGGACTTTCTTCACTCCCTCTCTCCCTATTGCACTCCCAAAGGTGCATTGTACTTCCTTTGCTTATCGAGGAGTTGTTGAAACTGTAAGTTCGTAAGTAAAAACTGTCCAGTAATGGGTACCTGAGAGTCTGGGAAATCTAGAGGCTCCCTCTTCTTGTTCTACTCCATTTCACAAAAATTTAATGAGTGGTTTTTTTCCCTTTCATTCATGTGTAGATCTTGTTTGTATTGAGTCTGTTTTCCCTTTGCTTTATTTATTTTATTTATTTCCCTTTTGCTTTATTGAATTTTATTTATTTAGTTGTGTTGATGATTTTATTTGATTTCTATGAAAATACTATATTATTTTCTGTTCATAGCAACTTTCACGCTTCTAAATGGGGACTACTTTGTCTAGTGACAAAATGAAATAGCCTCATATGGAAATGGCCTTATTTATAATTTCATTGGATAAAAGCCATTAGAAACATGCCATAAGGAACAAACCTGGAGGGAGTGAGGAGCATTCTTGAAGGTCTGCCACATCATCTAATTCTGTTGTCGGTGGTTTTCCTGTGCTATCGTGAATGAAACTTTCTTTTCAAGCTTTGTTGGTGCATGTTTCAAATTGATGACTACTTTCCAGGACTCTGAAACACTGTCTAGTTAGAGCTTATTTTTGTGGTTAGAGGTTTTTGTTTCGTTTTTTTGGGGTGGGGGTTTTTGTTGTTTTGGTTGGTTTTTTTTTTTTGGTGCATGTATGTATAAAGGAAATAGCACCACTCTCCCTTTTCAGCACTGCTGAATCTCTGGATTGAATCTGGTTTTATGCTGCAAAAGAACCACACCCTGGGTCTGCACTGAAAAGGTTTATGTGCAAACTTTGTTATCTTGCATTCACTATGTGCTGGGAACAAACACAGGCAGCATCACCAAGACACAGTGATAACTACCTAAGCTGCTGTAGCTTGGCTGCCTCTTCCAGCACTGGGTGGCTGAGCTCTGTTTTACTGCATCAATGTAGCAACAGTGAGATTGAGACTCTCCCTAGATTCACAAACCCTAATTTGCAGCTGTTGGTATCTTCTTTGTTTGTTTTGTTTTGCTGTTTTGTTTTTTTCTTGATTGTGTCATCCCAGAATTGAATTTTCTGGGGCTCCATCAGACTTGGCACATAATAAATAATGCTTTAATTTCAAAGCATTATATGGTTTTCAGCCTCAGAGAGGGTTTGTGGGGTGTAAAGTATTTATTTCTGTTTGTGTAAAGGATGCCAACAGTGCAGAGAAACTTAATATGTTCAAGGTCTCTTGCTGAATGGGAAACATCTGCAATTAGAAGTCAACAGAAGTGGGATTGTAGAAAACCTACTGTATTTCTGTTCATTTTTTTTATATATATAAATTATGTATCTTGTTGAGTTGTAATGAATTTTTGATTCTTGTTTCTGTGCATTTGAGGTGTTACTACCAAAACTCTCTTTAACAGAAAGCAGGTGGTAAAATGGATGTCAGTTCTAAAGTCAGTGACTCCTTACTCAGTGGAATTGTGTCTCCAGCAGAGAGTAGGTACATGTAAACTTTAAAACTGTGCTTTGCAAGGGAACACCACAATCCAAAGCCCACCCTTTTTCCAGCAGTAGGGATTTCTGACAGACTTTTTCTTGGCCCATCCTTTTTCCTATGGCTTGCAATGAACTGTTATTAAGAATTCTGTGCAAAGAGATGTTAATTTTTTTTCCTTAATAAAGAGTAGAAGCTGGGAGTATGATATCCATAAGGTAACAGTCAGATTTACCACTTAACATTTCCAACTTTCTCTTCTCTTTCTTTAAAGCACACAGAGCATAGACAGACCCAAGGGCAGGGTAAGACTTAGTTGTTCAAGTGCTTTGAGGTCTTTGGATGAAACCTGTGTGTAAGGGCAGCTTCTTTGCTCGGTACAGCAGCAGCCAGATGGCTGTGCTGACCTTTGGTTCTGGTTACTGCCAGTGCAGTTGTGATTGTTTTGAGTAAATCTTCCTAAGAGTTTTCTTCTCCTCTGTCAGTAGTAACTTTTCAAAGCTGTGTGCTCACAAGTGTAATACTGGGTATGTACACACTGAACGTGTCTCACAGAAGCTCCATCCTAAACTAGAACAGGGTTAACTGTGTTTTCTGTGTTGCAACAGCTTTTTCTGGAAGAAACGTTACTTTTGTCCTAGTCAGCTGCTTTGTGCTAATGATCTTATCAGCTGTGCAGTTTAACTAATATTCCATTTGTGGGATTTCATTTTGGTGGCTGTGTGAATGTGTCAAAACTCTGATTTGTAGGTGTTTTTTCTGGTTCAGGGAAAGTTAGAAGTCTGCTACTGTGATAATGGAAGAAACAGTAGACAATAGCTTTTCACTGTAACATGCAGACAGATATGATGTAATTTATGAGTTACATAAGTGCTCTGGTATTTCCTTTCTTTGTCACAATTGTTAGTTTTCCTTATGCCTACTTACCTTTCAATTAAATCAAGTCCTGCCTGAATGTGGCCACTCAAAACATTCTTGCAAAGAAACCTTTCCTGTTTCTATTTTGCTGGTTGCTCACTCCCACTGCACAGTCCTTGGTTTTAAATTGCATGTGCAGTGTCCAGTTGGAGAGTACATGGCCAGCCTTTCACAGCCCACCACTGTCACACAGTCAGAAGCAGCAGTGGTGTCTTCCTCTCAGACTGGAAGATAAATAAAGGCCTGAACTGGAATGCATAGTGCTGTTCGTGTTGCAACTGGCTCTAGTAAGGTAACCAAGGAGAAAGTATAAAAAAATTTCCATGTATTTCTAGGTATTGCTAAAGTTTGTTTCAACTCCTTAAATATTACTGTTTTCTGGGGGAGGTTGAGGAACACAAAGGGGGTTTTACAGAGTTTTACTGATTTAAATCTCAGTTGGTTTCATTACATCATTTTTCTTTTGGTGTGAAGAGTGACTAACGTTAAACCCTTGTGCAAGATGTTGTAGGTGTTTTGAATATTGGAAAGCTTATTAAACAGCATGGCAGTGTAACCAATTTTCATACACTCCATGTTTTCTCCCAGAACCATACTCTTGCCCCCTTTTGCCATACACTGAAACTTTGCCAGGTAATTCACTGTATGGCAGCAACCAACAAAATCCCTTGCGTTTTTGATAAATCTTTTTAGTTTATCAAGAGTGCTGAGGTAGCTGTGCTCAAACAGCTTGTAAAGGAGTTGCCTGCAGTCAAAGTATTTCTAACTCACTCGTTTCAAAAAGCGCTTACCATTTTGTTCTTTGGAGCAGAGCTAAAATCTTTCCTGTTTTTACAGTGTATCTGATTTTCTCCCCACAAGTATAGAGATTTCCAGAGTTGTTTGTAATGAGACTGAGTCTGTACATGCAGGTGCATGCTCATGCATATACATAAAACTGGGGGATGAGTCCTACAATAGGTCGTTGTTCTAGCCTAATTAGCAGACAGACAAATGGGAAAGGAATAGCATGGCCTTTTCTGGCAAAGAGGCAGCCACTGCAGTCCACATGTTTAGGTTGGGTGAATAAATTGGAGCATTTGTTACTGTGTTACAGATGTCTTGTTACTTGTCAAATGTGAAGTGGGCCAAGGGAAGAATAAAAAAAGCTCTTGTCAAGCTGGTGAGATGGCCTGCTTTTGCTGCTGTCAGCTCTGATTGCAGTTAATTTTGCAAATGGAATACAGTTGCCATTTCCAGCAGTGAAGCATGAATTTTTAATAACAAAAGCCCAAATCAACCAAATCAAAGCAAGCATGATATCCTAGTATAGATATTAAAAATACTGATTTCTGGGTATGGCAGGAAAGCTCCTTGTGTTAGAGCAAAAAGAAAAAAAAAGGTCTCCTAACCTCTTTCTCTAGGATTTATTAATTGCAAATATATAGTCTTCTTATTTGGTTTTTTGGTAAACTCAGATATTGTTCTTGTGCCCCATCCCTGGAAGAGTTCAAGGCCAGGTTGGGTGAGACCCTGATCAACCTGATCTAGTGGGTGGCATCCCTGCCTATGACAGAGGGGTCGGAATTAGATGATCTTCGAGGTCCCTTCCAACCCAAACCTTTCTGTGATTGTATGTTAACCAGAAGAGCTCATCAGCTCTTGTGGTTATTAGATCTGCTGAAAATTTCTATTGAAGGTCTGCAGAAAGCTTGTGCTGAATAGAGTAGAGAAAAATAAGCAGTTCAAAATTTAAACCAGTTGAAAAAATTATACAATTTGAATTTGGGTATTTTAAAATACTTTCTAAATGGAAACTTTAGATTGACCTAGTTCCTCCTGGTTCTCTATTTATGGTTTGCATAGAAAAGTTTTCATTAACTTTTGCTGAAGTGTTGGGTTGCTGCAGTTGTGATGTTGGAATAGCTTGCATTTCCCACTCACCCTCCCCCAAAAAGGCTTTTGTTCACTGTGTGGTGTTATAAATGACCGTGTTGTAACAGTTAGCAATTCTGTCGGGAATCTCTCATTTATGTGGTTAGAAAAGTGACTGCAGTGAGAGAGGTTTTTGAAGATTAAGTTAATTAAATAAATGCTATAGCACTTTAGCACTGGGTAAATAGCTGGCTGTAATGTGTTAGGCAGGTTCCAGGGTATCTAGGATAACGCTGGGCAAGTCACAGCACAACACTTCTGTAGCCTTGAAAACATTCCTACCAAAATTAATAATCAAAATACCTCTGTGATACAGATAAAACTAATGAGCCAGACAAGCATGTTTGTCCAGGTTTTTAGAGAGAACTAGTGTCAAGTTCTCATCTCTTGGTGATGTGCTCAGAGCCTGCTGCCAACTCTTTCTCTCTAGCAGAAATTTGCTAATGGAGTCAAATACAATTATAACCAACTAATTCTAAACTGCCTTGTAATAAAAGACAGGATTTTTTGCACCTATCAAAAGTAACCCACGATAACAATATTACCAGCTTTCAAGTGGGGGGTGTAACATAGTGATACATGCTGTGGCAACATTTTCTCCGATTGTGTGATTTTTTTAATGTTCAAGGATGTAGGTGCACGTCTGTCGAGAGTCTTTTTGCGTAATATTTCACTTAATTTTAAGCATCCCGACAGAATTGGCTATGTGGCTCATTCCCCTTGTTGTTTCTTTTGACCCACAAGCCTCAGTTAGAGGTATGTTAGAAGAAATTACCAAGAGGCATCCCATTCAACTACCAATAAAATGTCCCAGTTGCCAGCTGAAGATTTTCTTTTTCTTTGCTAGATCAGCAGAGAGAAGTTTTCTTCTTCCTGTTTATTTTTAGCTTTAGTACATGTCCATGGGACAGAACTGAGGTTGGGACTAGATCTACAGTAGTATTTGCTTGCAGAAAAACTCAGAGCAGCTGAATGTGTCAGATACAAATAGTTTCCTTCAGTTTGCAAGAAGATTCTAGTCATGTAGTTCCTTTGAGGTGTCTGGGCTGTCCTGTTGCTGGTCAAAATAATATTTTGCGTGCAAATAAATGTGTGGTCTTGTGCAGAGGTGAACCTATCACAGAGCTGGATGAGATAAATCTGAGTCTAGTTATTACTGCTGTGAGGAAGTGAAGGCTGTTTGGTACTACTTGTGAATTTTAGGGGGTGTTAACTGTCTTTCAGCCTGCTGTCTAGTCAGCATTTCTAGACGTAATCCAGGCCTTGGACTGACTGTTCTTCCTCTGTCTCTGAACTTGTTCACAGTGAACCAAGGTGAACCTGTAATCCCTTGTGTGAAGAGGCAAAACACATGCATTTGATTCTTATCTGTTTGTTCCCATGCCATGAGGCTTGTAATGTTGGTTGCCCTAGAAATACATGTAATATTGGTAATTGCTGTGTTATCATTTGCTAGGCATGTATTTGATGGTCCTCCACTTCACACTACGTGTACTTCAATATTATGATGGCATTAATACAGTAGAAATTTGGAAGTTAAGGTGGGTATAGACTTGAGTTCTGTCGGTGTCTGAACAGCTGCTGTGCTGTTCCCTGAGTATTAACCACCTCTCTTGGACCCCTCTTCCTTTTAGGGTATGTTCCCATCAGATTCTTTCAAGAAGATGACTGAAGAGATCAGTTGGCTCTTTAGGACTTTACTCAGGACCCTGCTTCTTCATTGCAGGATCCTGTGCTGCACCATCTCATGGTCACTGCAGCCAAGGCTGCCCCCAACATTCATATCCCCAGTCAGTTCTTTGTTGTTAGTACGAGGTCCAGCAGCACATCTTTCCTCACTGGCCTCTCTGCCACTTGTGTTAGAAAGCTGTCATCAGTGCTCTGCAGGAGCCTCCTGCACTCTGCTGTTCCTCCAGCAGAGATCGGGGTGGCTGAAGCCACCCATAAGAAACAGGGACTGTGACTGTGAGGCTCCTTCCAGCTGTCTGTAAAAGACTTCATCCTCTTGCTCCTCCTGATCTGACGTCCTCTAACAAACACAGAGGTTCACCCTTGCTGGTCTGTTCTTTAATCCCAACCCATAAACTCTTGACTCGCTCATCATCCTCCCTGAGACAGAGTGCCATGCCTTCCAGGTGTTCTCTTAAGTAAAAAGCAAATCCAACAGCTCACCTGCCTCGCCTGTCTTTTTAAATGTATAATTTAAAACCCTTCTGTGTTTGTGGAGCACGTAGATGACCAGATACATCCCCCTTTCCATTCTGACTTTTGAGGCCTGAATTTTTACTTAACTTTCACTAAACAGTTTTTATTTTGACTCCCATAATGAAATATTTCAGAAGCATAGAAGGTAGACATAAAACTTTGTTACATGAAGTATTTGGTTCTGCTGCAGTTGCTGTGTTGTGATAATTTAAAAATATAAAAATCTGGTTTATGTATCCTATTGTTTTTATTTAATAAAGGTGCTAAAATCCAAGACATTCCTAAAGCTTTTGAAAATGAATGCTTTTGCTAGCAGTGCCTTCTACTGATTGCTGAGGCATGATGTTCCCTCAGCAGAAAAGTTACTGGTTTTGCTATGTCCAGAGAAGAGAGCAGAAGTTTCAAGCATAAGAAACAGTCTTTCTGAAACCTTTGAAGTTAGAAAATCTATTGTGGATGTGTGATGGTAGATGTCTCTCTTGCTTTGCTGTCATGAATGAATGGGCTTTCACTTCTCCCTTTTCTCCAGGGGGATTTTGAGCTCCAAGTTGTTGTTTCTCTCGTTCTACCCAAGCCTTCCCTCAAAGTGGTGCTGTCCTTATCAAACCCGGCCAGCCGATGCTGACTGGGAGAAGCGTTCTTACTGGAGCCCCTCCCTGTGCCCGTACAAATGTTTGTGGAGCTGTGCAGGTCTGGTTGTTAACTTAGGCTGATGACTTTATTTCTATGGAGTTAGTTTTTGTTTGGATTAGCTCTTTGGTGTGGTTTGCAACACGCAGCCATAGTACAAAGCCATGCTGTGCTTGTGTGGGAGAAGGGGTGATACAGAAGTGATAACAAGCAGCCCATTGCTAGCAGGAAAGCAGCACTGCTTTGTCCAGGAGCTGCAATGACTTGAGGCAGTTCAAAGTGTTTAAATGATGTTAAAATACTGCTCTTTTAATCTTTTAGTTTCTGTTGTTATACCCTTGTGTCCTGAGCATTATTTCTTTCCAGAGCTTCTAAGATATTATGTGGAGGCTAAACCCTGACTTCCAAACCCAAAAATAAATCCAGCACCCATAGTGAATGTGAATTTAGTTTTGTTGTACAATAAATTCAACTTCTGAGTCTCCAGAACTCCGTATGTGTGTCTAGGTGTGAAATCTTTCTAGAATAATATTCTCATGAGGATTTGAATTTCCATTATTCTTAGTGGGCTCAAAAGATATGTCCCCATGTTGGCCATTTTCATTCAATCTGAGCTGTTGTGGGGAACTGGAAATTGCCACCTCCTGCTGATGTTTGCTGGTCTGAATGAAATACAACAAATGACTTTTATTCAGGTTTCCAGTTTTGGAGTATTGCTAAACAATAAAATTTCCTTGTCAGTTTTCAAAATACACAGCATCAACTTGGTAACAGAAGTAGGAAAAAACCTGCATACTTCTCTTTTTGTACTGAAGCATGCATGGGTGGATGTAGGGAAACTTTATTAAGCAACTGCATATTCTGCTGTCTGTCCTTTTTTTTCACTAATAAAAGAAGCTGCCACTTCAGTGTCAGACAGCACTAAAGATGCCATTTGTCCTTGAAATATACTCCAAATTGTTGCTTGGCACCCCTTCCACAAGCAGGGAAACTTTGAGGTGGGGAGGAAGAATAGAGGAGAGAAAAGAACACCAATCCTGTTACCTTAGAGTTAGTTTGGTGTCCACTTTGGCCAAATGATAAATACTTGCTGTGGTTGTGACTTGTTTTCTTGTAGGACTGTCTGGAGCAAATCATTAATGGAATTTGTTTACAAAATACTCCAGTCTTCTGTTAGCCCCTGTCATTTATTGCGTAGGGCATGTGTGAAAACTTGTTTAGTGCACTGATAGAGCTAGTGAGACATTTGGCTGAGCAAATCTCTGTAATGTGATGAAATATTTGGACCTGCACCCACCAAATTATTTTTTTTTTTAGATTCTAGAGACAGATTGCTATGGTCTGTACTAGTTTAGAAGGCTGGGAGAAATTGTCATCTAAAATATAAGCAAGTCTATATTTTCATGAAAGTTTGATGTCCTTATTTAAGGAAGTCTCTTCTTGTTACAGTGACAGTAGCAGTTTACAGCCTGCTGCGCTCTACTGAAATCTTCACGTCAGTAGCAATGGGAATGATGCCGTGAATGCTTTTCTCCCCAGGTGCTGAGGAAGTCTTGCTGCTCGCTAGAAGAACTGACCTGAGGAGGATTTCCCTGGACATGCCAGATTTCACTGACATTATTCTGCAGATAGACAACATCAGACATGCAATTGCCATAGACTATGACCCTGTGGAAGGCTACATCTACTGGACTGATGACGATGTCCGGGCAATTCGTCGGGCCTATCTTGATGGCGCTGGAGCCCAGACTCTGGTGACCACAGAAATCAACCATCCAGATGGCATTGCTGTGGATTGGGTGGCCAGGAACCTGTACTGGACTGATACTGGCACAGACCGCATTGAAGTGACCCGGCTGAATGGGACGTCAAGGAAGATACTTATCTCAGAAAACCTAGATGAGCCTCGAGCCATAGTGCTCAATCCTGTAATGGGGTAAGTTTTGTGTTTAGTGATAGCCCTGTGGTAGCTCTTTGGATCCAGCTTATGGTCTCCTGAAACTGAAAAACTGCAAATTGTAGGATGATGTGTGTACTGTTTGTCAGATATTCAGGAAATGGCTGCTTTTCCCTTGCTTCATCCCTTTAATAACTGTACACAAAAAGTGACTTCTAAATATAGTGTTCTTCAGTGAACCTATACTCTGGGTGTTTGGTTGAATTTTCTTTTCTCTGCATCTTCAGTGTTATCCTAACTATGAAAGAATTGGGCCACTGCATACTTTCAATAGTTTTATTTATTTACTGCTCAAACTTAATATTGTCTTCACTGATTACAGTTTGAGTTGGCTTGTTTGCTGCTGTTGGGGAAGCAGAAAGCAGCACAGATCTTAACACTGACTTGTTTTGCCTGTTGCATACATTAACTGTTCCCCCTCTTTTTTTTTTTTTTTTTTTTTTTTTTTTTTTTTTTTTTTTTTTACAGCTACATGTATTGGACAGACTGGGGTGAAAGTCCAAAGATAGAATGTGCTTATTTGGATGGCTCAGAAAGGCGAGTTCTGGTGAATACATCCCTTGGGTGGCCTAATGGCTTGGCACTGGATCTTGAAAAAAACAAGCTTTACTGGGGAGATGCAAAAACAGATAAAATTGAGGTGAGTAATAGAGCCATACTTGGGTGCATTTGTAGAAAACAAGTGCAGTTCTCATCTGCAGCCTTGTCTTGGGTACATGTACCCATTTTTGAAGGAGTCTGTTGTTTCATTAATATTAAAATGATATTTAGCATAACAAGACATATTTGAGAAAAAAGGAAATACATTCATATGGCTCAGAAAACTTCTGCAAGAAATGTTGTGTTTGTTATGTCTACATTGCTCCAAGTGTAATTTAATTGCTTGAAATCTCAGGTTTTACCTGAGGCTTTTGCAACAAATTGGGACACTCAAGTAAAATTTGTTTAAAAGATGTTTTGGCTTGTCTGTGGTGCTTGGAACTGCTATCTAAAATTGCTGTATGCAGAAGGCTTAATGTGAGGTTCATGTACAGGAGCCAGTGGATGGAGGCTCTGGAAAGCCATATTTCAGGATGTTAATGATTATGTGGTGTCCAGATTTGTGGACAAGAAGTAATTTTTAATGTACCTATGGCTTTCAAAACCATGTAGGCAGTCTGCACCTGAATTTGAGGAGGGAATTTTCTACTTTGGCCTGTGAAATCAATTGAGTTTTAATGTTGTTTGGGGCAGTAGCATATGCAGCATTTTTTGATAAATAATTTAGATAAATAAATTTTGAGGAATGACTGCTTTCTAAAGATTTTGCCCTAAGGAAGAGAGGAAACTAGACTGTCTGCTAGCTCCAGAAATTTAACTTCAGTGTTTGGCAGTAGCTAATACTGAGTTTGACTACCTGAGAGATCCTGTCTCCCCTTACCTTTCAGTTTGCAGGACAAGGAACATTCCAGATGCCACCTTTTATAGCTGGGGCCAAAGTTGTGCCTTGTGTTTTATGGAGTTAAGCAATCTGTTCAGTCTGTCTCACTTCACTGTTAGGCAGCAAATCCAGCGATACTGTTTAGTTTGACATCAAAGTCTAGGAAAACCAGAGAAACCAATGTAAGGGCTTTTTATTAACTCATATTTTCTTTTGTGCAACTCTACTGGCCTTAATATGCACAAAACCTCACTGTATGGTGTTTGAGGTGGGGCATTTCCAGTTTCACTTGCTGCTGAAGTCTATTCAGCATAAACTCATTTTCCCATGCTTGTGTTTTGTTGCCAAGAACATGCCACTGTAGCAGCAGCCAGTGTCTCAGTGATCTGTTCTGTAAGTGTATGTAGGTATGTTGCATCCACAGCTTGTCAGAAACAAAAATCAGCAGATTTCAAGTCGAAGATCCATATGTATATTTTATACTATAGTTGCCCCAGCTGGGTCAACTGGGATTTTTCTTTTTTCCCAATAGGCACCTAACACTACCTTGAAGTGTGTTACTGGATAAATTTCGTTTCTGTTAGCACCTAAGACCAGCATAAATGAGATGGTAGATAGTAAGCTCCAACTATTTTGTAGCTCATTAGGTAGCAGTAGGAAAAAAAAGAAAAAAGCTGATGTTTTGGGGGGTTTACTCTCTTGCTACACTGCAAGGAGGGAGTTCTTGCTTCACCTAAAATGACATTCAGATTTATGCTGAGTGCTCCTGAAGAAGGAAGTCTTCAACCAAGTGTTTTGCCCCTACACAGTTTTCAGAAAGTTGCACTCTGCTGCAGAAAGCAAAGAAGGTGCTGCCTTGTCTGTGCTGAAGGTGGGATCCCAAATTGCTGTTAGATGGTAATTGAGAATTGCTTTCATCACATGGCATGCCTTCAGCAGCTTTCCACATAGAAAAAAACACAAGAATGAATATAGGTTGTGCATATTTGTATGTATCTCTGCTTGGTATTCTGCTCTGGTTTCTGGTATTTTAGATCTGCAGGGAGTCATCTTACTCTCACTGGGAAGGCCTGTTCGAATTTAAAGTTCCTAAACAGTGAATGAACTTTGTACAGCTTGGAAATTTGATAGGCTGAAGGCATCTGTCCTGTTTTTCCTGGACCTCGGGTTTGAAATGTGCCGTGAATGCCTCTGGGTGGGTTGGTTGGTTTGTTTCAGGGGTGGATTTGTTCAGTTCTGGTAACACACTGTGACATTACTTTTGGGTGCGCTCTTGCACAATTAGAAAATAATCTCTGCAGAGCTGTTGAGCCTACACCAAGCATCGTCCTGTACCAGGAGACTGTGTTTTATTTGTGCACAGAGAACTTCACAGGGTGAAAACAGCAGTTACCCTTTCCTGTCAAAACCCCTTTTCTAACCTTCCCATCTGCAGCATTCAACTGCGACACAAAGGGCCCAGTCACTTAGCAAGCAGTTTGCATCCTGAAGAAACCACTTGGCAAGGCTTGTCAAAATTTTGCGTGACAGGAGCCTACAGGGCTTTCGCTGCAAATTTGGCACCCTGTGGTAACATTGTTCCCAGGTTTTAAGTTTATTTTTTTAATTACTTTGACAAAGTGTACGGCAAATAGAAAATAGATAGCAAATTTTGAGTCGTGTCTGTCAAAATCGTGTGTCTGTGCACACAGCTTCAGCTACAAGTAAGGGCCATGGATTAATCCAACTGAATTTTGGATTTTACTGACAGAGAAAAGTTACTTTCCAGGAACAAACAGCAGATTAATAAGGATTACAGGGTTCCAGCAGAGAGAGAAGCAAAAGCCCACGTGTATAGTTTCCTAATTCTCCTTTCAAAACATTTGTGGTAAGCCAGGTTTTCCCATGTATTATTTCTTCAGTATTTGCTTAAAGTGCCTAAGGTATAGTTGCATAATGAGCAATTATGAAATTTTCAGGTGCCTGTTATTACGTATGCATTTTAGTTGAGCTTGTGCAATATTCTTGAAATAAGTATTTGGCGGACTATCACTTCTGTCAGCTTCCCCTCATCCCCCTTTTCCCTTTCCCTTCTGCTGACAAATGTCCTTCATTTGTTTTTTTTGTGGGAGATTCATAATCACATAACTATCATGTACACAATAACACATCACATACAGTAGTTCTTTGCAAGTTTATAAGGTGTTTTAAGTTTAAAGTGTAAGTCAGCACCAGATGACAATCAGGGAGCTCATTGAAATTTCTTTCCAAGATGCAGTTACGTGCTCTGTCCTTGAAATTTCAGGAAACAGTCTTTATAATTAGTGTGTTGTTGATCACATTCTGCATAAATAATGTAAAAGGATATTTGGAGGAGTTTGTAACTTAAATATAGGAGTAGGATTTGTGGAAGTTAGTTGTACTGGAGAGAAAAAATAATAATTAAACTAACTTATGGCTGTGTTTTCTAAACAAGTCCAAGTATACTTCATGTCTTACACTTTATTTTCCAATCATTTGACCTAAAAGATGCAGTGTTTACTTTATACTTGAGACATTTTCTCATAACTGATACATTTTTGTGTGTGGTTTCTCTGCATTGGCATTTTTCACCAAAGGATTAAAAAAACCTATGTAGTGTAATAAATTACTTGGAAGATACTCTGGACTGGTTTACTGAAACAGGCAAATCTCATAGGGAGAACAACTAATTTAAACTTATTGCCACACACTAATTAGCTATAAAAATCTCAAAGCATTGTTTTTCTATAAATATAAATGCCTTTCAGAAGACCTATTTATACTTATTTAATGTAAATAATCCCCACACTACATATTATATTAATATATGAGAACAGAAAAGTTAAATACATCTAGAAGTAAGGAATGCAGTATCCCCTTAACTGAAAGAGCAGATCTACAATCTCAGATCAGTCTAAATAGGCAGGTGCATTAATAAAATCACTTTGATTTGTAATTGTGAGGGGAGCCTTAATTTCAGTGGGGTTTTTTTGGAACTTCTTAGTGACATTTGATCCAATTCAATTTAAAACTGTGGCAAAGAAACGTTATTAATTGAAGCTTACACTGTGATCCTTAGATGAATTAGATGCATCTCCTGTATTTTTTATGCTTTTTATGCCTGATAAATTTGTAAATTACATTGTTTCCCGCTGCAAGTGCTACATATCTGAAGTGATACACATCACATGATGTTGACAGTACAATATGTTCATGTTGAATAGCACATGTCAGAATTGGGCTGGCAAACTATGTGTTCACCCCTGCTGTTGATACAACTCTGTTCAGCAATGTATTCCTGCAGCCTGGGCTGCTCCTTTGGATGCTGCCACTTTTCGTTTCTCTGTTTGCAGTGCACTACTTTCCTGACTGGCATTAAGCTGTGTTGTTGTTGGAGTGGCATGTGTGCATGTTTATGGCCAGTGGGTATGTTTTTTGTGGAGATTGTCTGTGTGGTTTGTGAGTGTTATAGACCACTATGTTCTTATTAAGCTGAGGTAGCTGTTAGGCCTCTGTATTGCCCTGGGTTTAGCTTGAAGCACCAGCAAGCATGAATGCTGTTGTAGGTGGATGGGGATTTTTTTGTTTCACTTGAAAGGAGCTGCTTAGCAAACTTTATCACATGAGAGCTCAGTTTGTAGCAGTGTCCAAAAACCTGGTGTATAACCAACTGTCTTTTAAGCTTCTGGAGGGGAATAATCTGTACTAGTGAGCTTGGGACCAGATTTTTACCAGGAGCCACATAGCCATTGTAGAATGGACAGGAAGAGTCATTTGGAGGAAGGATACCTTAAAATGTTGTTACAGGGTTCTGACAGTTCTTAGACTTTGTTACTACTGATGACAAATCGGTTCTATTTGCTTTTTCCAGAGGGACTTTGCTGGGATGGAACACAGACTTTCTGGGAGGGAAGAGAGCTGTATCTTCAACAAAAAGAAATTCTAGTTCTATGAGATTATATGAGACCTCACAGGGGTGTGCACTTATAGGAAGAAGAAGGAAACTTGGCAGCCAGGGGAAGAGGGTCTTTTATTCTCTCTTATTTAGGAATCCCCACTCTCTCATCTGTCTGTTGGCTGTGTTCTGCTTGCAACATCAGCCTCATCACCAGATTTGGGGTCAGGAGTAAGCACCTCAGTTCAGACTCCCAGGGACGTTAGTGGAGTCTCAACTTCCTCTGCAATTCAGAGTTTTCTGCTCGTGCATATTTGGAATGATCTTTCTTGACTAATTTGCTATCATAGAAATGATGCTGCAGTTTGTCCAGCCTTGTACACACCAGCCCATAGTGGGGAACAGACTGCTGAGATGACATACAATGGTCTGTAATGTTCAACAGGTCAGACTGATGAGTGATTTCAGATCTTAATGGCTTTTAGTGAATTTAAACTCTTCTGAGTGTGTTACATGTTTCTAAACCCTGAACTGTGGTTCAGGATTTCCTGATGTGATACTACCTCTTTCTGGAACACAGAAATATAGCCAGCCTCTACCTGCCAACAGACAACGCACATATCCTGTTCAGGAGCATAGAGCCTTCTAGCTCCACTCTTCTAATTACAAGATCAGTTTGTCTGTGTTTTGCTTACTGCTTAGTTAGGCATTTCAATATGTTATTTTATACCTTGCACCACATGAGCTTTGTTTACTTCTAAGAGGACTTTTGCCAAGTGTGGGAGCTGTTGAAAGTCAGATCCAGTTTCACAGAATGAGATGCTTTAGATCAGAACAGAAGGGTCACACCTTTCTGCTCTAAGCTAAGTAGAAAGGAAGTATTCACAGAGCAGAAAGACTCATTGACCGAAGGGAAGAAGATAAAACTTATGGAGGTGCATTTCCTCCTGTCCCCTTTCAGTGTTAGCTGCCAGGTGAACTTGTATCTGAGCCCTGAGCAAGTGAAAGGTATGACAGTGTTGAAGAAGAAAGTGTCTATTATAAGGAACACATCCTAGCTGTGGCTGGTTCCATCCTGTGTTCAGCAGTGCTCTTGGAGACCCATAAAACTTTCCATTCTTCAGCAGTCTTGAGAAAATTTTTTTCTGCTGTTCTGTGTGGGATGGGATGGGGAGTGCCTCTGCAGGTGAATGATGACCTAGCCTCAGTTAGTCTGGTCTTTATCACCTTTTGGCTGAAGTGCAGCAGCCCATTCTACAGGGGTGTGGAGGCTTCAGTCCTCAAGGTAGGTACCGTGTCTCCTTGGCAGCATGAGGTGCCCATGAGCACATTCTTAATTCTTTAAGCTGAGATTTCCCAGATAACTAACTACAAATCAAATTCAAGATGCCAGTTCTTTTCTTCACAGCCTAGGCCATACATATGGAAAAGGCAGCTACATGTCTGAAGACTGTTGTCTGGGCTACTGTTGAGCATAAATGGATTTTCTACAATAAAGGCGAATCTTTTCTGTAGTAAAAAGAATTTTTTCGTAGGGGTTGTGCTGAGATACTGGATTAGCCTTCTCTCTTTCCCCCTTCCCCAATTTTCATGAACTGAAAAACATCAAGGAGTTCTGTTTCTCTGTTCCAAGTGCAAGGTTCATATTAGTTGACCTTGTCTTCAGCATCATAAGTAACCTGAAATTCTCATCTGTAAAGAAGTAGAGCAAAACCAGGCTTGCAGCAAAACCCCGTTGTGTAGAAGCAGTTGCAGCAGGGACTTCTTGTCCCACCTAGATGATACAGGAGATGATGTGGCCTGTGTTAGTCACGTCACTTAATGCACTAGTAGAAAACTCAAATAATGTTTTGATTGAATGGGATCCCTCCATAGGATGGTTTGATCAGGGATTCTTCTAAATTTTATATGCCCTGCTTGGTACTGTATCCAATAGCTTCAAAGTGAAAAAATACACAAATATTGGCTGCTGCCAGTTTAAATACTCCTTTGAGTCTTTCCAAACTCAAATTTGTACCGGTATGAACTTACATTGATCTATAACTATTTGTGATTTATTTGAGCTGCTGCATTGCCATAAAAACCTCTAAATCTTGTGGATTTATCCAGGAACTCTTTTGTTTTGTATTACCCTTTTAAAGGGACAACTTAAAAAAGAAGCAACTGACAGGCAGCTTCTAAATTTGGTCTTTGTGGAGTGCTCAGGAATTACTTCTGTATGTGCAGCTTTTGCTGTATTTATAGAGAGGAAATCCTGAGGATGTATTAAACTACAAAGTTGAAGAATTATTTGAGTTTTACATTTTTGGGTCTCTCCTTTCTCCCAGAAGAATTATTTTAGGCTATCTGATATCAAATCACCCTTTTCCTCTTGCTCGGGAGAGAATTCTGCTTTACTTCCATGGCTGGGATCAGCTTCCTGTATTTAAAAGAGGGATTTTCTATGTAGTGGTACAAAGGCTTCTGTACCTATGAAGTGTGGAAATGAGCCCCCTTTAAGAGAACCTGATGTATATTCTGGCACAGAGTAAGTGTGTCTTTTTCCAATTGCTGAGAAAAAGTTGGCTTCTGTGGAAGTTGGAGTAACTTTGAGTTTGTCAGACTAGCAGGTAGGATAGTTGAGAGAGGTTTTAACTTGGTAACCTTCTCGAAGTTGCTTGCTGTATTGTTTGCCAATAGCTATGAGTGATTTCCTTTGAATACCTTGTTACCTTTTATGATTTAATTTTCCTACTTTCTTCTGTATTTTCCTAAGAATAATGGTGAATTTGCCTTACACAGCTTACCTCTAACCTAGAGGGAAGGTGATTTTTGCTGCCCACCAGTTGTGATCCCATGAATACTGTCTTACAGCAGTGTTGAAGGACACTTGTTTCTCTGTGTTTTGGAGATAGTGGTGCCAATATGCAGAGTTTGCCCTATTGGGTAGGTTGGTTTGTCACTGTAGTTTGGGAACTAACGTTTTGCTGGGAAAAAGTCCTCTCCCTGCTCTTGTGTGAACCCTTCCTTGTTGTTTAGTGACCTTAGGTGTGAGCTTTTCAAATGAAGAATATGGAGTTTTGTGCCACAAACACAAATTCCAGCCTCCTATTTCAGCTTTGTTGGGTCATTTTTTTTAAGGCATCTGCATTAGTGATGGTATTTCCCAGCACCGCAGAGCATCACATTGGACTGTTCCATCTGGATTGTCTTGAGCAGTGCTGGGAGGGCAGGTGATGGTACCACAGGTGCCTATCAGCACGAATTCCTGCAATTTTTGGTTGTGTAACATGTGAAACCTGGATGCTGTAAGAAACAGGAAACTTGGCCTGGTGAGGTTCCCATGCTTCTGAAGAACTCACACTACAAATAAAGGTGTGGAACTTGCTTTTCATGCCACATCTTATTAGTGAAACTTTGAAAGCTGGCAGTACAGTTTTTAGACTCATATCATCCAGGCCTAACGAGAGAGAAATCTAACAGACATACATGACAGCTACCACCAGCCTACCCCAGTTCTCCCAAGATTGCCTGCAGTGGTGGGAAATTTTTCTGATAAATGTCGGTAGTGTGGATGAGACCAAAGGTTTTTGTGTCTATTTATCCTTTCTAAAAATTCTTCAGTGCACTGATGGGATAGCAGTCACTCAAAGGAAGACTTCCTTTGCTTGGCTTGATTGACCAGAGTCATTCTGTGGGAAAGGATGCTAACTTATTCTAAACTGAAGGTGAACCTTGCCTTTTTGTGAGCAATAAAGACATAATAGAGGCCCAGTTAGGGTTCAGCGGAACCCCCACAGCCATCTGCACACTTCATTGGCAGAAGTGGCTTTCACTTGAACTTGCATTTGACAAGTGTTTTCTGTCTCTTTCTCATTCAGAAGGGTCCTTCAAAGCCAAGTAATTGAAATGCTTTCACCCCTCGCTCCTTTTTCTCCTTCCCCCAGACTTGCTTAAATTGCAGGGCAACTGGCATTCAGTGTTAAATGAGTAAAAATGCATCCACTTCCAAAGCTCGCACTTTCTTTCCCTTCCCATAGGGAAGTTTCTAAATAAAAACCCACCCTCTTTTCCACACTCTCCAGCACCAGCTTCATAAAGGACAAGTTGGGGGGAAAAAGTGTTTCTGTTGCAGGACGCGTTGCTGTTTTTCTCCCTCCCTCTTTATTTTTTTTTTTTTTTTTCCCCCTCCTCATCAGGCTGGACTTTTTGAAATGAAACACAAATCAGGTCTCTGGAATAAAAGGTTGTGAGTATGCCTTGTGGCATTTGGAATGAGGCTATTCACTGCCTGAATGACTATAAATAGAAAGCAAGGAGCTGCGTATTTCTCAGTTCAGACTCCCTGCAAAGAAGCGCCCTTCCCAGTTAAAGGGTGACTTTTTGAAAGAAGCCTTGTTCCTTGAGCTGAATTGAATTGCTCCAGGAATTCTTCTCCTTGCAGCTTGCATAAAAGGCGTTAATCTCTAATTTATTTCTCCTTTTAAAAGGCAGTGTACTCCATCATAAATGTATATTCTTAGCCATGTTGCCAGATATGCCTGTCTTGTCTGTACAGAGTTGCACGTAAAAAAATTCTGAGTGCAGAACATTGTTCTCGGCAATTTTTGTGCCTGAAAGCTTTCTTTTTGGCTCTGGGCCAGCTGTCGGCTCCCTTTTTATCTGGTATTCATTCTTTAGTGAGAAGGCTAAATTAGCAGCACTCAGGTTTTTGTGGCTTTTTTTTTTTTTTTTTAAGGGATCGAGGAACAGAATGGGAATTGTGATTGATTTTTATAATAAAAGATTTGATTCTCCCAACACACTTGTGATGTTGCCGATGGTAAGAGCTCCAATAGGTTACTGTTGCAGTTCTGCAGACAATTTGTTTGGCTGATTTGGCTGTTAAAAAATGCTGATAAATCTCCCTTGTTGTGCAGTTATGTAAATTTAGTGCAATCATTTTTCTTCTGCCTCCCCTTTTCAGAAGGACTGTAGTATTGAAGAAAGAAACGTAGTAGATGGGAGGAAAATGTTTGACAGGTTTGTGAGTTGGCAGTGTTAAAGATCCTAGTGCTCAAGCTATTGGATTGGCTTTTTTTCTCTTTTTCACCCCTTTTTTCTTTTATTTTACTATTTTTTTTTCTTTTTCTCCTCACCCTTTTTCTTCCACCCCTTCTCCTTTTTTTTTTTTCTCCTAACACAGTGGTGTTTTGTGTGGTGTTATTTTGAAAGCTGCTTCTTATATTCTCCTCAGACCTTTTGTTTCACATTTTTTTCTACCTTCAAAAAACTAGCAAGGGCAGCCTTTTTCATAGTCTTCTTTTCCCTGTTCATAGTTTTTAAAGAATGGGTCTATAGATTCTTTGCATTGCTCTTTCCATTACTTATGGAAACCTAGTTGTGTGAGTGGTTTTTCTGTTCCTTTGTTTAACAGAGGAATTAAAAGGCTGACAAATAGGGCTATTTTTTTAAAGCCTAGCCTGTGCATGGTTTGCAGTGGTTTTTGCATTAGTGCTAATGTAAAAATGAGAGCAACAGTGAACAGGCAGGAAATAAGGGCAGCACTATGTCAGTGCTGTTCCCATTTCTAGTAGAAGAGAGGAGAAGCAGAAAAAGAAATGTGCCCTTCAGCAAGACCACGAAAACAGTTTTTAAGAGGTCACCAAACAGACTAAGGAGATAAGAGATTCTGTAATATTTAATTTATTTGTAGTTTTCTAAATGGTAAACTTCTTAGCTTAAAACTGATGGTCAGTGTCAATCAATGGGGTTTTTCATAGGTGGACAAATGAATAGCCAACTTTGTAGAGAGATCTATTCCAGTTGGTCATTTCCTTCTCTTGATTCCTTCCGACTGTTAGGACATCTTGATCATGGTCATTTCATCATTGTCATTTTACATCTTGTCTGTTCTGGCTTCTGTCTGGGGTGCTGTGTGTTTCCCTTGTCACCTTTATTGTCTGACTGACTTCACCTGTGATGGCCTCGAATGTCCTCTTGCATTTGCAGGTGGTGTAGGTATTTCTGTCACCTTGCTTTGCTTCAGGAGCCTCTTGTGAGCCATTGTAAGAACACACGGGGCTCTTTTTCATCTTTCCCTGCCTCTAGTGACTTCAGTATAACATTTAAGGCCACCTTGTAGATGTCACCTACCATCCACTCACAGCTGTAAAATTTGCCTGATGCTATTCCCATCCTAGATTTTATTTTTACAGTAAATTTTCTTCTGCTTCTTAATTTGAACTGACTCTGCTTCATGGGATGTGTTACCTTTATAAATCCCCTTGAGAAGAGCTCTTAGTTTAGAAAGACAAGGGATTGCTCAGATTATATTTTGCCATTTTTTCATCTGAGTTGCCTTTGAGTTCTTCACTGGACTTGAAATTACTTTCTAGCTGAAAAAAAGGTGCATTTTTTCTTAGGTGAAATATTGCGTTGGTTTATTTTTAATTATGTTGCCCACTGGTTCATGATTATATGATACTTTGGATCATGTGCTTTTTAAATTTATTGGTGAGATGATTTTATGTGTTTAAAGGTATAACATCATGATTTGTAAAATGGGTGGCAAGGACAGAGTGCATTTTTCTCCTAGTTATGGATCTGGTTTTATAATTTGTTAAAATATCAAACTTTTTTTGGAAAATTTAAGGCAAGGAGAAACTTTCCAGGAAGCACATCATTAGAACCTAGGTAGTTGCATCTAATGTAAAACTGGCCTCCTTTTTGTCATATATATTAATATTTTAGTCTTTATTTTGAAAACCCTATTGCTCTCATGTAGCAGGTGAAGCACTGGAGAGGCCCTAGGCACAAAACCTGTGTCCTTGGAGAGAAGTCAGGTGAGATCTGTCTTTAGGAGAGCAGATCTGGTTTTTGTTCTTCTTCCCTGGGGTTTCTCCTTATCAGGCTGGTTCAAGCCCTGAGGCTGTGGGCCCAGCTACCCTGCTGCCACCTTCCATTCCTATAGCCAGTCCATCTGTTTAAGGCCCCAGCAGTTAATACAGATCTACAGGAGCAAGGTCCCCACTCAAACCCCATGCCTCTTGAAAACATCTCAGAATGCATCTTTGTTTTATCAGATAATCAGAATTAACCAACTCCATGCAGCAATTTCACCAGTGTCTGTGATGAAAGATCTGGTTTGGTTTCAGGTCTCGATTCCCTTAGACAGCAATTAAAGGGTTTTACAATTGTGCTCAAACAGGGTGGATGGTCAGTTCTCTAATTTACCTTCTGGTCCTCACTGCTCTTGTCATGTAAGTGTTTCCTAACCCAGAAACAGCGGCTGTTTGTCTCATCCAAATTCTGTGCTACCTGTGACCAATACAAGTGATCTAATTGCCTTTTCCAGTGAGGTAAGATATAAATAAAAGTGTTTCTTTAATTTTAACACTGCTTTTAGTGAATCCTTCTGTGTTCCTTTGTTTTTTCTTGGCTTCACATTTCTTCACTCTGACCCTGTGAGGTAGCAGTGATGTTAACTCTCATGGCTCCAGCTGCATGCCTACAGAAGTCAGAAGGTTTCTGTGTCTTGTGTGTAACCAAGAAGACCTACTCACCTTGGCCACATCTGGAGGCATGACACTGAATCAATTGTCTGAGGTGATACAGAAAATCCTTTCTTAGGAGATAATTGATGTGCCTTATGCGTGTATTCAGACTCAGGATCTGGGGCTAGGAAGGAATATTCTCTATAATTTGCTATCCAGCCTGACATATGGTCCTGTTCCTGTTAGCACTGTATAGAAGTGGGAGCTGTGCATCTTTGTGGCAGTGTAGATGTGGATGGCACATGCCACTTTGCTTGTGGCATGTGGATGGGTGACATTCAGTGCTGCTAGAGGGACTTCAGTGTGGAGCAGTATATGAATTTACTTGGACCCTGTGTTCTTAAATGGTTTTGAGATGAACATCTGTGAACTAGTTAATGAATTGGTAATTTGGCAGGTGTCAGGTTTCTTTGTTGGAAGGCAAAGCAGTTGTGTTTCTTTTTTTGAAAAACAGTTCTGTGCTTACCACTGATAAATGGCGTTGTCATACAGCAGCGTAGGATACTCGACATATTCCCTGTTCTCTCCCTATGTATCTGTTTCTGAACGCTCAATTTTCTGGTGCAGATTCATCCTCACTGGAAATAATAGAACTACACAAGTCTGTTGTCAGATCAGAATATTAATGGATGGCATATTATTAAATCAAATCAGTAAAAATGCTTAAAAGAGAAGCTGCAACCAGCAGCTGAGTGTAGAGCCAGTACTGCCTGCATGTAGCAACATGAAGCAGGACCTGGACTGGAAGCACAGAAATGTCTTTGACAAAATGCAAGTGAAATATTTGTCATGAGTATTAAAAAGAGAATTGTTTGGGTTTGTTTGCACAGCTCCCACAAAAATGGTGTCAACTTAAACAAATTTTTAATGCCCAGCTTGTCACTGCCTCGACAGCTTGTCTAGAAATGACTGCAGCTGGGGAATCTTGTGCCTGTGAATTTATGCTTGGATTGGAAGTTACTCTTGAAAGCTGTGCTGTGCTTTGGAAATTTCTGCTAGTCCAAACTAGAAAAAAAGTACAAGAAATGTACATTGCCCTGCTGAATTCCTACTTAAAAATGGCAAAGACAAGCCGAAGGTGTGATGTTACCTTTGTGATTCAGAAATGTTGGGTGCAGAAGAATGAACAATTAATGCCAGATTCCCTGGGGAATCTTGGAGGTGACAGAGGTCAGAACCAGAACTTTCTGAAGATTGTCCCAGAGGAGTAATTGCAAAACACCTGGGTTTGGGGGTTTTGGTTTGGTGGGGTTTTTTTTGTTTGGTTGGTTTTGGGTGGTTTTTTTTTGGGGGGGGGGGGGGGGGGGGGGGTTGTTTTGTTGTTTTTTTCTTATAGGATGGTTGTGTTTAGCAGGGTTTTAATAAGGTCTTGAATTGTCTCCCCTAGGGTGATGCTATATTTTGCATCAACTTTCTAGAGCATCTCATGAAGCACTAAAACATAAGTACTTTCCATGTAGAGAAGGATTAAAGTTTGCACCACCCAGTTCTACAAAGTTGAAGAGCTCTTGTGAAGGGCAGTGTTGTTCCCTGCTTAGCTTTACAGATTATTGAATGGAGACATTAGGTGAACTGCTGGGAGATGGTCAGATGTGGGGCTCAGGCCAGGTCTAGGAGTTGGGAGGGCTGGGAGTGTGGAAGCAGTCGTGTCCCTCAGCCTGTGCGAGGGCCAGGAAGGTCATTTGCTCAGAGCGCTTGCGTAACCCTGAGAGCACCACCACTCCTCCTTCCTTCAGTATGAGGTGTTCCTCTGCTAGTGGGTGTTTCTGGCACAGCTGCACTGGGGAAATCTTCCAGCATAAAGTAGATCCCCAGGGGACAAATGTAGGTGGTGCTTGTACTGACTTGCTGCGAGACCTTTGGCTGAGTGTTTCAGCATCTTGTGCCCCTGCAGTGGAAGAGGGTTAGTGTTTTCCAAAGAGGGTTAGTGTTTTCCAGCTTGTTAAAGCCTTACTAATTTAAGGTTTATGAAATGCTATATAAATGCAAACTTACCGTTGTCAGCAAATGAGATTTAAGACCTCTTTGTAGAGTGCCACAGGCTCTCCTTTGGCCTCTGCTCTTTCTTCTGAGTGGTTTGACTTACGCTTTTAATGTTCTGATCTTGTGAATCCACCTTTGAGGATTCAGCAGCAGACCAAATGTCAAAATTTTTCTTGGTATAAACATTTGCCTTTTGTCTTGTTCTGTCAACAGGCTTTCTGGCATGGCCATACAGGCAGCAAAAGCAACATTGTCTTCTCCTTGTCTTTGGCATTTGTAGCCATTCCATTATGGGATGTGGGTCTGTGGACTTTGTGTGGTGCTTATGCATGAGCAGGGTTTTCTTTTGGTGTTAACATAACACCCTTGTGACAGTTCTACCTTGTGTGTCACCTGTTTGTTCCCACTATGGAGACACTTCACAGGGAGGAGGAATCCCATTTGTTCCACAGAACCAGCGCACCTGATGTCATCCCTGTGTAGTCAAGAGCTTCTCATCCATGGTTTTTGTCCTCTTCTCCTTCTGAGATCTACAAGGCAACTGTCCTTTTTTTCCTCCTCCCTTCATTTTTGTAGTTATCAATAACCTGTTGATTGTGCTGCGATGTATGAAAATCGATGCTAGCTGTTACCATTTTTAAGAACACAGTAAAGGTTGTATCAGTCTGTGCCTTCATTATCTGTTTCCTGGCTTTTGAAAGTTTGAATTTGTGATTGTAATACGGCACAGGATTGTAGTAGCACAGGACAGCTTTGTCAGTGCAAAGTTAAAGTTGGTTGTGTTGGTGAATATCCCATGATGACAAAGAAGTGGAAAACATGTAACAAATGATTCTCAAAAGATAAAAGATTGCCAGTGAGCTTTGGGAGGGGGAAGATGTCTGAGGTCAAAGATAATTTGCTGCTACAGATTGATAATAAAACACAAATCATTTAGTGATGGAGCAGCAGACAGACTTCTTAAACATGTCAGATCAGTCTTGTCTCCAAAGTGGAATGGGATACCTTATGCTATGAGTTAATTTCTTTTTCTCCAGATTAAACTTGGTACAAATGCACATTTTTCTATGCCAAAACAAGCATTTGTATGAGAGGATGAAGAGGCCCTTTTATCTATTCACTGTTAACATCTGACAGGTTTATGCCAGCAGATGAGACTCAAACAATTTATTCTGATAACATCTGGGTCCTTGCTTGTCTTTTAGTTCTTGAGCAACAAATCCATTGGTGAATCAACTTGAGAACCACTGTCTTTTTCAGCCTTGGTGCTTTAAAATAAATGGACTCGAGCTTCTCCATTAGAGACCCCAGCAAAAAGTGAAATGAAATTTGTTTCATTAAGTTCTCAGATATTTTCTGCTTTGGAGAGGCGAGTACTAGGCAAGCCAAAAGCATCTCGCTTGTCAACTTCTCACCCTGGTATCTTTCCAAATAAATGGGTTAAAGTTTTCACCCTAGCTTTTTGCAATTCCTTTTATGTCCATGTTTCAGCTTCTTTTGACAGCTCCTTAGAGAACCAGTGGAGTAGGCAGTGCCAGCTGTTCATGGTCGGGGGTAAAAAAAAGTCTCATGTGTTGAGTATAGAATTGGAACTCTGACATAGACATTAAGATACAGGCAATGGAAGGTCATGGGAAGTCTCCTATTTATGATCAAACCAGCTTCAGCTTCCTTTTTGAGAGGAATTTCCTTTAAGTATCTAATAGTTTACTGTATAACAGCTGCATAGTCCAGGCATTCCCAAAAGTTGAAATATTTTTTGTGTGGAAATGGGCAATTCTTTTATAAAAGGAATTGGGGTTGGATGTACTGAACAAATTCACCACAGGGCAGTCTTTGAGTAAATTAGTTGATTTTTTTTACTCACAATTGACATGAAATTGGCAAATATAAACACTGTGATCCAACTCAGGAAGCTGTCTTATCCTTAATATAAACAAACAAATCAACCTTCCTTATATCCAGAGAAACTTCTCAGACGATAAGCCATCAAGTCTAAATACAGTTCCAGATTTAAACAGGAAACTGATATTTTTGTAGTCACAGTGGCTGCCTCCTCCCATGTCCTCGTGCTCAAAAACCCCATACATTTCCAACAGATGCATGGGATGGTTGTTAAAAATGCTGTTCTTTTAAGTCAACTTGGTATCTAGGGGTAAAAATTTCATTATTTTGGTCTGTTTCGATGCTCTCTCTTGTTTTCAGCCTTGTTTAATAAAACCAGGGGAAGAGGTCCTCCATGAGTCTGTACCTCTGCTGACACACAGGGTTCTCTGCAGCATCCCTGTGACCTGGCTTGTCATCCTTGCTGCCAGTGAGCTGGGAACTGAGGCTCAGACATGGCCTTAAGCCATTTTCTGCAGCAGGTAAGACCCGATGTGCTCAGCTGGGGCTGTTGCAGTGCCAGGCACACAGGGCTGGGGGGTGTCCGTCAGTCCTTACCCTCTGCTGCAGAGAGGTGCTGTGCCACTTTACCTTGGTCACTTGGGTCGTGGGAGAATGATACAGTTGAGTCCTGCCACCCAGAAGTGCTGTCAGGTTTTATTCAGGTGGTGCTTGCATTCCCTAAATAAACGAGCAATTGCAGGAGCTTTCCTAGTGAGTGATTAGAATATGTGCTGCTCTCTGCATCAGAGGAAAAGGCCAGCTTTCTCACACAGCTGGGAGTGCTGAGCACAGTTCTGGCACCCAAGGGCATCCAGGTTCTCCACGTATTGTCTATGAGCCCTCTTCCTTCCGTAGTTCTGCAGTGTCTGATTGTGTCTGCTGAGAGGTCTGTAAAAGTGCCTTTTCTACCAGATCTGGAGTGTTGTCACACCAGTGCTCTCTCTTCCCTCTACTTTCACCCTCATAATTTCTTTCCACCAGAATACTATAATCATAAGTAACTAAATTGGTCAAAACTTAGTGTTGAATATATATGAAGAGACAAAGATATACCCCAAGTAGAAGATCTATTCTGAAAAGGAAGTTCTAGAGAGTCCACAGAGTATTCTAAAAAGGTCTTCTCCCATTGTAAGTGGCAGATACTGTAATTTTAAAAGAAAATGTTTAAATGACGCTAAGAGCAATTTGTGAAGCTAAAATGATAAAAGCCCCTGCAGCTGAGAAGCAAAACTCAGTTTAGCAAGACAGATTTATTTTCCAGGCTTTTGTACAGTAAGACCTGGTACATAGTTAGGCTTAAATTTACATGAAGTGAGCTGTGTCAGAAACTTCATTTAATGGCGAGTTTGTTTTTATTTTCCAGAACAGTTATCTCTGTCTTGGGTACTAAGTACTTGACCCTGGAGATTAGCAGTAGATATAATTTTTCTATATTGTGGAGATGCAGTTTCCTTTTTGCCTCCGGCACAAATGCCTAATTTCAAGATTAAATAATTGCAATAATTTGTACATTGACTTTGAGCTTCTGAAGGGAGAAAATAGTAGTGCTGTAGTTTTGTGGTCTCACCATTTGGAATTAGTAGGAGTAACAGGAGCCATACATATTCCCTTGGTTAAATTTTTTGTATTCCTTTTAAAAACACGTTCAGCCAACCCTTCCCTTCAACTTCATCCTTTCTACCCTCTTATCCACTGTCTGTCAAGGATGTAAAACTTACATCCTTATTTTTGGTAGTTCCCATGTGGTTTTTTCAAAATGTGTGTGTGGCAGTGTCAATCTGGAGTCAGCAGTGGGTCCTGTGACTTCACTAATGCTGCACTAACCATCCATGTGACCTACAGCAGTGTGTGGTGGTGTCCTGACTGTTCCCTTGCCTGCAATGTGGGGATAGCTGATAGCTTTCTGTACAAAGTGTTTGGATCCATGGATGGAAAGAACTGAGAGAGAGGCTGAGCACTGTAGTTTGTGAGTGGAAAATTGACCTCTAGTTAGCCTCCCCCTTCTTCTAAGTATACACTGTGTTTTGTTTGATATTGGAAATCTAATCCTTTGGGAAGCACAAATTCCTATAACAGCTCTGATATGTATAAATAAACCCATATTCCTCATTACAAACAACATCAAAGCAATCACAGTATGGATTAAAATACACAACCCACCCTCCTCCATACTAATATGCAGCAATGCCGAGTTCAAATGAAGCCATTAGCAGTATCTCCAAGTATTTGGCAAAAGCAACCACACTTGTGTAGCTACAGGCAATGAAAGTCCCTACTACAAAAAGGGAGGGACAGGGGGAGTAGCCGGCATTGATCTAATTAGTCAATGAAGCACAAAGAATGTAAAATCTCATTACATATCACCAGGAAAATTTGGCTTGAGAAGTAAAGAATATGTAACTGATTTGTCCATGGGTGGGTTAGTCATGTCTTTGAATCTTCCAACAGGAAATGGGATTTCTGAAAACATATTAGAAACACGCACATGCACATACATGCATACACAGAGAAATATAAATATGTGTATGTTTGTGTGGATACATATGCACATGCAGACATACAGCCAGATCCTGAAACTCCTCAGCCCCTTACTCAAGGTGTCTTTTCATGAGAAAGTTCCAGACAGAGGAAATTGAAGATTTTTTTTTTTTAAATTTTGGATTGCTGATGCCAGTCACAGCCTGAAAACACGGTGTGTGGGTGTTCCAGTGTTACTAAACCCAGACCCGGGGTTTGTCTCATTGCCCCAGGCAGGGCAGCTCATGCATGTAACAGCTCTTCTTCCTAAAGATCTACTTAAAAGTGGGGACTTAAAATGACTTTCTGTAACTTGTTTTTTGCCTTTATCTTTGAAGCCTTTCAGGGATTCATGTTACATTTTTTGAATTTCTCTGAAACCCAGAGTACTTAAAACATTTCTATTTCAATTTAGGCCAAGTTTCCCTCCTAGTCAGTGTCTCTCAAGAGCTGAAGATAGAAGTAAAGTGCCAAATAAAAATTACAACACATCCCCCCCTCGCCAAAAATTTAAAAACCAGCAAAAACAAACCCAAAAACCCACAAACCAAGCACAACACCCAAGCAGCCACCCACAAAGCCCCGAAGCTAAATAGCTAAACAGACAAAACAAAAGGGGAGAGGAAGAGACAGAAGTGCTGAAATGAAGAGACTAGTTCAGTCTTGCAGGTGGCCAGTAGCAGGAACAAAGGAAGAAGTCATCCCACTTCTTCCACACAAAGAGCAAAACAGAAAGTTTGTGAGTCTCCAGAAGTTTGTAGAATCAGGAGGGAGGACATTTGGAGAAAATATGGTGTTAACACTGCAGGTGCAATTAGTGACTTAGCTCTTGATTGCTTATTTTTTAATAAATATTTAGTGTTCGCTGTGTTCCAGCTGCATTCTGCTCTGTCCCAACCAGACCAGCAGGCTCATTTTTGTTGGCCACTTTGGCCTCTGTCACCCTGGTTCTGCTTTGCTTCTTTCCCTTGAGCTCTGCTGCAACAAAAGTCCTTTACCAAACTCAACTTTTACTCTGGTTGAGGGTGTAATGTGGATCGTGGCCATATCAGCAGCAACTTGACGAAGAGGAGAAAGATCTTGTGACCCTCAGAAGTCAAGGTGATCCACAGTTCTGACTGGGTGTTGCATGCAGTAAACTGGCAAAAAGACCTTCCCTTCTCCCCAAAACAAGAAGCACATATCTGCTGGTCCCTCTCAGAGACTGTGAACCATCCAGGTCCCATCTTGAGCTATTTCTGAGCAGTGACCACAACTTGCCATGTTAGAATAGAGTCTGAAAAACAGCAAAACTTTGTATTTAAGTCCAGATCTGCACAAAGAAAAAATGTGCATCTGCACCACTGACAGTGGCACTGAACTACACTGGGGTTATTGGTAATTCTCTGCTCTGTGGGGAAAGACACATGGGAACACAGAGCAGCTGTAGCAAGGTATTTTCTGTTTTCTGGAACTAAGTCCCTGGTCCTCTGTTGCCCTGTGCCTATGCACAGATCATTTGTTTCTGAACATACAAGTCTGCTTCCTCTTTCCAAAAGTCAGGTGATTGGAATTAACAGTGCTGGTTTTTCAGTCTGTGTCACAGTAGAACTCTGTTAGGTGGTCTTTGCCTTGCAGGTCCCCATTGCCATTGTTCTGTTGGCAATGGTGAAGGCACTGGGAGTGCTTCAGTGGAAGATACTGAACAAGGGAAACTGATGGATTGGTGTATAGAAGTTAATGACTTTCACTAAATTATAAATAAACAAAAATAAAAAATGAGCAGACTAAAAAGGACCAGGTTTTTGATGAGGCCTGTCTCATCCCTGAAACACCCTTTCATTCTGTGCTTTCCAGTGAATGGGACAGGAGCCATAAAGCCAGGAGTGCTGTGCAAGGTATGAGATTAAAAGGATAGCTGGAGCTAAAGCAGGAATGCTGAGCCGTTTTTGGAACAGGAGTAGAATGCTTCACAAGTGTGGGGGCCCTGCCCTTTGAGCTAAAGTCTAAATCTAACTTTAGAAAAGAAGTTGAGTATTTGTGTCCATTTGCAGGCCTGCAAACTTGGTGGAGATTATCGTGAAAATAAAAAATATTGGCAATTTCTGAGTTTGCTAAATGAGAAATTACTTAAATATCATGCAGGGTTGGCAGAGATCTCTGGCAGAGGGTAGAGGGGGTGTCTCCACAGACCAATAATGTTTCAGCTGGTACTAGGAGCTTAATACCTAGAGCCCTGCAGGTGGCATGCTTTCCAAGACATGGACCTCAGCCATCTTTCTCTGGAGCTCGACTTGACCCTTGACTGAGAGGCAGGAGGGAATGATTTATACTCATGAACTATGAATGCAGCACAGTGTCTCATTCTGAGTATCTGCTGTGCTTTTGCAGCAGACTTCTTAAATGAAAAGGCAGAAGGTAGCTAAAACAGACTGTCTAGCCTTTTTATGAGCTGCTTTGTTTTAGAGTTGGCTGTAGGAGTGAGTGGAATATTAGCTGTGGTATGTTGAGGTAGACTGCGTCTTGACCACACAGCTGAAAAAGGGTGCTCGAATACATAGCACAGTGTGCAAAAAGAGGACAGTGACTGCAACACTTCTACTGATATTTCGAAAGCTGGGTCTGATACCTGTATCTCAAACCATGATCACAAGGGTTTCCTGAACCCACGTAGTACTGAGTGAGAGAAATAGATTTGGTTTTCTCTTTGTTTACAGTCTGTTGTTGTCGAGAGGTTTTTTTCATTACTATGTCAAAATGACTTTTAGATCCAGGACATCCTTAGTGTGAAGTCTCCTGCTAGTCTGACATGTGGCATGCAGGTTTGCCCAACTATAACAATTCCTCAGATTTCTCTAATGTGTTACAGTGAGGTTTTTTTAATTTAATGAAATCACATAGATATGAAAAAAAGTCTTCCGTAGAGCTGGGATGATACTGCAGATGCTCTTCCTCTTCTACTACTAAATATCTTGTCAAGTGTATGAAAAGGTATGGGGGCCAGGAAGAGAAACAAGATTTCAAGAGTGGGTTGTCACCTATATTTGCTTCAGAATATGCTTACAAAGACCATCTAGAAAGATGCAGCTTTAGGCTGCATGAGGGTGACTTTACACCTATGAGATGGTAATTACCTCTAGATAGCAAAACCAGACAGAAATTTTACGTTGTTAACTACACATACGTTTTAAACAATGCCTGGAAATATATCTGAAATCTAAGTTTACCCTGTAAGACTAAGTTTTGAAGTAATTTTTTTTTAATCTAGAAAAGAAATTAGAAGTTCTGTAACTTGCCACGGTGCAGCTTTTTTTTTTTTTTTCCCCGTAATCAAATTATAACAATCTGAACAAAAAGAAAGTGCAGATTTTTTTTTTTTCCCCTGTTAGGGTTATGTTTGAGACTTACTTACATAATCATGCCAAAAGGGGGGTTGAAGTTTCTTGTTTTATAACAGCGCTGCTGTTTTCAGAGCTGGCAGATTGTTCACAATGGATTCCATATGTGCTGGAGACCACAATATGAAGGGATTTACAGAGTACAAGTTGGAGTGCAAGTAGTGGAGGTGGGAAGCACTCATCTCCTTGTTTTTTAGAATAAAAGGGCTTTATTACACATCAGTCACACAGAATCCCAGAATGGTTCATGCAGAAAGGGACCTCTGGAGGTCATGTCCAGCCCCCACACTCAAGCATGGCCACCTAGAACTGGTTGCCCAGACCACATGACTTCTGAGTATCTCCAAGGATGGAGACTCCGCAGCCTCCCTGGACAACCTGTGCTGTGGCTTGGTCAGTCTCACAGTGCAAAAGTATTTCCTGATGTTCAGAGACTGTGTTTTAGTCTGATTTCATTGCCTCTGGTGCTGTCACTGGGTACCACTGAAAAGAGCCTGGCTCTGCATTTGTTTCTCTTTTCCTGCAGATATTTACATACATTCATGAGATTTCCCCCTGAGCCTTCTCCAGGCTAAAGAGACCCATCTCCTCCAGCTTTTTTTCTCATAAGAAAGATGTTCCAGTCCCTTCATCATCTTTGCAGCCTTTTTCTGTACTCACACCAGCATGTCCACATCTTTTTGTGCTGAGGAGCGTGGAACTGGACACAGTACTCCAGGGGAAACCTCATTGGTGCTGAGTAGAGGAGGATTGCCTCCCTTGACCTGCTGGCAGTGCTCCTGCTGATGCAGCCCAGATTACCATCACCTTCCTTGCAGCAAGGGCACATGTTCAGCTTGGTCTCCACCAGGACCCCCAGGTCCTTCTCTGCCCAGCTGCTTTACAGCTGGGTGGCCCCCAGCACGTGCAGGTGCCTTGGGATTGCTCCTCCCCCAGTGCAGGATATTTTGGTACATTCTGTGTAGATTGTTGTTGACCTTGCCACAGAGAAGGCTAAAAGAAAAAGTAGTGTTATGTGGGCCTCAAGTTCTGTGTGAATGCTTTGTCCAAGGGCAATGAAGCTACCTATATTCATAAGATGTAGTGTGCACTACACCCACAAAAATAAATGAGTGACCAATAGATGTAGTTCTTTACTGAATTTCTGTCATTTTAAGCAGTTTACACCATTCAATTGTTTTGGAAGTCTGAAACTGGAATGCAGGAGAAGAATGTGCCATTCTTGTGACTCAGAGTGGCTCAGTCTTAGGTTGCCTTGCTTCACCTGGACCTTAATCTCAGAGCACTATAGCTGAGAGGACAGGACAAGTTTCAGGTTTTACACTGAATCAAATTCTTAGTCTGTCTGGCTGTACAGCCACAGAAAGGCATGTGCTGCCAAAGAGGCAAATGAGAACGAGCTGCAAAGTCTGATGTGTAGGAAAGGTTCTTGAACTATCTCCTCCAGTGGCTGAAAATGATCATGAAGTTGCTGGGCTATTGTGTAATAAATTTATAACCTCAGCTGTGTTAAGAGAGGCGAACAAGTGTCTTAAACCTTTACTGCTGGCTTCAGTTTTCTCAAGTGGAGCCAAGTATTCACTTGGGGGAAAAGAAGACTTAGCACTTCTTGTAGATACCTGTGGAACAATGCTGGCTTTTGTAACTTTTAATCCAAAGCAAGAGGAGAATCAAATGTAAGAACTTTTTCCTAGGCATATCAAATGGTGTTGCACTAGTAGCAACAAGGCCCAGGACAACCAGGCTGTTGTCTTCACATACCCCTTCAGGAAGCAAGCAGAGAGAACTGGAAGTCTTCAAACACATTTCTAGAGGTACTAACTTCAGAAGAAATAATACTATTTGAATTACCATACTTCAATTTTTCTTGGCTGAAAAATGCTAAGAATCCTTTTACTTTTTGCACAAAAATATTTTCAGGAAACATTCTTTGGTTATGTAACTGTTTCCACAGAAACAGCTTTTAAATTAATTTTCCAGTAGAATATGATTTCTAATATTGGATCTCTGATTCCTGAGCAGACTACTGTGCATACCCTTGCAACATCTTTCATTTCTGCCGTTGGCCGTTTCTAAGCTGAGAATAGACTTGTCTCTAATTCCTTGTTTAAGAAATGAGAAGAAACGTTTGCATTGCTTTCGTTCTGTGTTACTGAGATAAATTGCTGCTTTTTTTTTTTTTAAAGCCTTAGTTCAGTATTTCAGGTATTTCATGCAGAATTTTAGGGGTTTTTTGTGTGTTCTCATAGGCAGCTTACCAGTGATTCTTTTAAGCTTTTTTATTGTTGTCAGAAGGTCCATCAGTTTTAAATAAAGCTTAAGCATGTGTTTCTGATTAATGGAGTTTTCTGTATGAATGTTGGAAAGTAGACTGATAACATGACTGCAAATAATTTTGTTAATTTAGAATACCTGATTTTATGCTGCTTAAAAAAAAAAGCAGCAGTGTTATGCCATGTACTCCTAAAGATGAACAAGTGCAGTGGTAGGGTTATGTCTTTAGGTTCCAGCCCTTAACATTCTATATTCTGTGTTACTCTAGCAGATGGAAATTGCATCCAGGCTGGATGCTGTTGTGCTCACTGCTGCATATGGATATCATATTTGGTGGAGCTCCACCAAAGCCTGGAGTATTGGTCAAAGCTTGTCCTTTTCACCTCTTATTTCTCTATCTACTGAAAGTGTTATGAACTAGAAATGTCATGTCCAGTCTAGATGCAGACTGTGTCTGCTACTACTGAGAGACAGGGTTTTGGGTTGGCATTAATCACTTCAAGCTATCTCTCCTTTTGTACTTGAGAGCTGTATTTTTTGAAGAGACATTGTAAGATGCTGGCAAGGAGCAGTGGGTGCAGCTGGTGATCTCCTGTGATCCCTCACTTTCCTTTAAGAGCCTGAGTACTGCTAAAATCATACTTGACCTCAGGGGCCTTGAAGATTCCAATTTGGAGATTCTTCCCCTCCTAATTAATATCAGAAGGTAGGAAATATTTTCCTCAGATGATAATTTCTAGCCTTTCTTTCTAAGTCAGCTTTACTTCTTGTTCCTTTCAGGACTTTCTATTAAATTATTGAGTTAGAACTTTAAAACGGGCATGTGGGCTGAGGCCAAAGTCCTTCTGGTACTCGTTTCTAACTCCAACAGTGAACCAGACCAGGTATCTATAGAAGAGGAAAAGTTGGGTGTGCATATGCTGTTTACCTGAATAGCTCTCTCATCTTTCAATTGTTTTTAAGCTCAGGGGCTTTCCCTTGACACGGCAGGACAACAATTGATCCATATAGTTTGAGTGCCTGGGAGATAGGAGTTGAGTGATCAGCATTTCTGCCTTTACCCTCTACCTATACTAAAATGTACTGTTAGAGAGGTGTGTTTGTGGCTCACACCAAATGCTTTATTTTTTTCATCTACTGCTCCATCACTGCTGCTCTAGCTTGAGCTGCCATGGGAGCAGCTGCTTGTCTGCTACAGAAAGAGCTACTTGAGAAATAAACATCCTTAAAAAAACAAGCCCTCCAATCCAAAACTGTGAAAATGTAGTTACTGGTGTTTCATTGTCCTTGTCTTGTAAATCCAGTCTTCAGCAGGTTTTCAGTTGTGCTGTCCTTCAGGAAGTGAAATACTGCCATTAATTAATTACTTTAAAATGTAGATTTCCCATCCCCACCTCTTTAAAACTGAATCCCAGTTTTCTGCTGAACCCCTCTAGACTTGGAAGCATCATGTTGCAATCTCTGATGAAATGAGGTTTTACCCCAATCCAGTGTTTGCACAGTCAGGGGAATAGAGGGCAGAATGACAAATCTTGGAGGGCAAGCAGGTAGAATCGTTGTCTGCTCTGCAAGTTCAGGGTGAAAAAGCTGTGCTCTTCTCCCCATCACTAGGCTCCTCACCTTTCATACATAATAAATAGAAAGCAAGTTTGGAGCTTTGGATTTTAGTTATTTAGGGAAAAAGTCATTAGCTGGCAGATTACAGATGAGATTGGTGTTGGGTCGGTTTTCATTGCTTGGCTTTGCAGATGTACCCTGTGGGTGACTCAGTCACACACACAGATTGTATTTTGTCCCTTTTACCTGGGATTGAGTGTCTTCAAATAATGCTGATTTCACGTTAAATATGAGCTTTCGGGACACTTGCATAGGATTAAGAGAGCACAAGCTTTATGATTTGTTTCTAATTTAATGCCAGCCCTCTAAGGTAAGATTGTCAACTATATATCATGTAAGTCATCAATTATTTACGGTTTTATTGTTACACAAGTTCTTCACATCAGTACCTGAAGGCAGTCCCAGCCCTTCCTCTCTCATAGTGTGTTCCTGCTCTGTCCTGGCATAGCAGTGTGTGCAGCCATGTGGAAAAACAGAGCAGGGAACTGATCCAGCTGAAAAATAACTAGCCAAAAAGGTTTTTTATTTTTGGAGTCTGATACATTTTCTGCCACACAAGTAGCTGTGCTGGCATGGCAAGAAGGTGTTGGTATGAACAGGAGAGTGAGGGGCCAGAGGCGGACTGGCATTTGCTTGAACTGCTCTGAGCAGCACTGCCTGCCAAATTTTAAACTGTGCTCTGAAAGATGTGTTATCTTGTCTCCTTTCTTTGGTATTGAGAAGCAGTTTGAACAGACAAGGCAGGGTTCAGAAAAGAGGAAAAAATTTTATCCATTTCATGCATGTGTAGAAATAATGTTTGGAGAGACAGGGTGCCTTACTTGAGGGTACACGCTGGGATCCATCTTTGTACAATATTTGAGCTGTAAAACCAAATCATCTTCTTGATACCTGAGTTGATTGCTTACCTTCAAACAGAAGGGACTCTTAGGTACTTTTCTTTTGGAGTAGAGCTCTTAACTGTGACCTTAGACCAGACTGATAAAGGCAGAGAAGCAGCTTGCAAGTTGCAGTTGACTGTAGCTGACTGCCTGAAGATGTGTATGTCTGCTCTTCTCTTACCAATAGAGGCTAAATACACCTCTTTTATTTACTTTTGTAGGGGTGCAGGGAATCATGCCCTAAAAATCTGTCTTGTAAGCTAAAAGGACATCCTAAATTTCAACTAAACTTTTGACTCCACTGTTTCATATTGGTTTGATCTGGGAAGCTCTTGATGAACAACCTTACTTGGATTTACTCTCAGGAGCCTCAGGGTGTTTAAGAACTGGGGTAGGACAGTTAGATCATACAACTGTGAGAGTTACATGAAAAATATAACATTCTGGGTAATTCATGTGCTGGCCTGACCTCCAGAGAGGGCTGATGAAGAGAGAGAGAGAGAGAGAGCAATGTAATGGAGCATTTTCCTCTGTTACATTTACCCCACAAGAGATGTTTGCCTTTTGGCTGCAGGAGTAGTGGCACCCTCCCTATGTGACACCACGGAACACATTCTGTACCACAGTCATCAGAGACAGGGCCTTCAGCTGTGCAGGACTTGGTTTCCTGTGGAGAGCCTTGTGGGCTGAGCTTCAGGCTATCCTCTAAGGGTCTGTCTTGCCAGGCTTGGCAATAAGGAAGGTAGCTCTCATTTGAGAGCAGATCAATATTGTTCTGGCTAAAAGTTAAGTGCTTTGCCTTTTTAACCATTTGCAGGGACTGGAGACCATCTGGTAACTACATTTTTCCAATAAACTCTCTGAATGCTGCTTTGCATAACTTACTAATATTAATAGTCTCAAATAAATATGATTAATAGTGTTGCTTATCCCAAGTGACAGTGGAGTGCAGGCTCTTATCACGGCAGGAGGCCTTGTCATTATCTGTTCTTCAGGAGACACATTTCAGCTGTTAGAGGGCTTGTGTGTGTCAGGGGCACCTGGCCTAGTTCTGCAGGAGGTGACAGTGAAGTTGTGTTAGCACAGTGTCATAGCCTGGCCTCTGTGCAGCTGTGGAGACTCCAGCTAACTGTGGACAACCTGGTTTAGGTTTCTTTGTATGGCTTTTAGTTATGCTTTGTTGACATACACCCCACATGGTGGTATGTAAGACTGGATTTACTGGATTAGTCTATAAATGGTACAAATGGAAGGGAATCATGATCAGCATTTGTTGTTTACTTGTGCCAGGAGGCTTCATGAGATGAGGAATGGAATGAATGTTCGTAAATACATACAGGAGTCCTTAGACTTTCACTGCCTCCCTCCAAGGTGGCATTGCATGCCCACTGCCTTTAGTTGTGTTTGTATTGGATTAATATTTCATATTTCCCTTGACAGAAATATTTAATGAGACAACTTTGATTCAGCTTCTGAGGAATAATGAAGGAAGGTACATGAGACTTGGCTGATAGGTTGTTAAATGAGGATAAAAGCATCCATTCTTGAAGGTGTAGTGCCATAAATGGACATGTCAGCTAATCTAGGGTCTATTCTTTAACCTTTGACTTCCAGTGAAATTTCTGTGCATGACACTTGTGGTGACTTAGAGTATAAGGGGTTCATTACTGGGCTCTTTGAAGCGCTGTATGTGCCTAGCACGGTATGAAGAGGGTGTGAAGAGCTACAAGTGACTTCAGATAATTGCACTGTGGTGAGGCTGAGAAAAATAATATGCTATGATTCTCCAGGGCAATGCTAAGAAGTTGAGTTCTGAGCAAGAGGTCCCACTGTGCTGGACAAAACACCAGGAGCTGAATCTCAGTTTGCTGTGGACGGACCTTGCATTGTAAGGCCTCAGGAGGGGGGCATGGCTCAACCAGTGTTTCTCAATCAGTTGTTCAGTGACTTAAAAGATTATTTTCAAAAAAACCTACTAAAATCCATGTATTTTGGGATAAGGAAAAAAAAAGGATTAAAATAGCAGTAGTACATACTACGTTTATCTTAATTTTTATTCCGTTACAAGTTAACGTTAAGCGTGGTTACATTGGACAGGAGACAGGTTTTTTCTTTGGAAAGATTGTTGGTGGCACTTTCTGCTTTGAGATCAATTGTAGCTGCTGGTTTTGGCATCCTTTTGACTTTTTAAGAAATTCTACTTGGCTGCTGAAATTGCTGATTTGTTTCTTGGTCTCAAAAGTTTACCACAAATTTTTTCTCATATCAAGTTCATTCTGTTTTTTCTCTTGTCTTTCCTGCATGTGGTACATATACATTATAAATGTTCTTGCAGTCCCAATATCACCAGCAGAAGAACAACATGGTAAATATCTACATGATGTGCTATTTCCACAGACTTTTAGTGGTCTGTTGAGTTGAGAAGATGTTTGAATTTGGAAAGGAGAGGGTAAAGATCTTATGGTATTATTCCAGTCCCTTTGAAGAAATGGGAAATCAGGAGAGAAGTGAGAAAAATTAAAATACATGAGTTTAAAAAATATTCCTGTGAAAAGTCTAAATTCTTCTTCACCTTTCCCAGACTAGTTACCTAGAAGTTGGAAAGGCGTATTGTTTTCATAATGGGTGTTAGCTAAATTTCTGAGTTGTTGCATGCCTCCTTAAACTCAGTGGTCAGAATTTGAGAATGAGAAAGTATTTACAGAAGGTAAAATTTCCCTCATGTGCATTAAATAAGCAACTTCTACCTAAAAATAAAACTGGAATACCAATTCAGTAGTTTCTTCATGCTTTAGGGTCTAGCCACCATTTGACATAAATTTTTTTTGTGTTTAACTTTTTCCCCTTTTAAGTGGTTTTGAAGTATGTGATTGTGTTCCTGCTTATGAGAGGTAAGTTACAGAATTGACCTGCTGCACCTTTAATGTTCTGATATCCTGTAAGCAGAAAAATGTTCTGGAAATGTCAGGCTGATGTAACTCATGGAGAACATTAGCTACTCCTAGATGAGGCTTATAAAATGTAAGCAGGGGCAGAATTGCAATCAAGTTAACATAGCCTTTCCAACAAGAGGAAGTTCATCCATCTATCAATAGAGCCTATTTCATGTGCTTGTATTTTGAAAAGTCTGTCTGAAAATGCAATACTCTGTGAAACTAAAAAGATTTTGTGAAGTCTCAAGAGAACACTAGGTGTGATGGTGATTTGATATGGAAAAATATGAACAGATCAACACTGTGAATAAATAACTGCTTCACATGGTGATAATATGAGCACAAGGATAAGAATATGTTTTGTTTATATTATTCCCAGAGAAAATGGGGGATCACTATAAACGACTATTTTTTATCATGTAAATTTATGTTCTGTTGCATTTGTCAACTTTGTAGGTGGTCAGGTTGGTTTGTGGGTTTTTAACAAGTCACTACTTAACTGTCTTACATTCCTTTGTAAGTGTAGATTTTATTTTGCATGTGACAGAACAAAGTGATAAAGAAAATATGTTGGGGCTGTTGCCTTTGGAACAAAGTTTTAGAGTATTCTGTCAAGAAGCAGACACTGCTAGATTGTAGAGAATTTTGTTTGTAAGGCTGTCAGAAAAATGTTTGAGTGTGGGCTCTTTTATCAATGGCTATAATTTGGTAATTTACACCACCTACTTTGCCTTGCCTGTCTGAGAACTGGCACATCTGCCCTGCCAGCCATGGCAGGCCACCACCACAGCTTCAAGAGAGAGCCAAGCATCAGGGATGTTTTGCCACCACTGCTGTGCTTTAGCTCTAGAAGCCTACAAAGATACTTCTGAAGGGACATTGTCAAAAAAGAAAAGAGTATTGACATTCAATAATCCTCTGGAATTTTCTTTCTTGAGTATCTCAAAGTAGCTTTTGTATTATGAGTAAAAATACGGCCCATCTGTGTAGCCATAGAGAAGTATGTTGTGATGCTGTGTCTTCAGCAAGGTAAAATGACATGTCCTTCAGTGAGAAGTGAGAAAATGTCTTTTAAAGAAAGGAAAAGAATATGAGAGAAGAGGGTGGTGATGTGTCACTACGTGTATTTGCAAATGACAAATGGTTATTCACAGGTCAACAGGGTGTTGCACTCACAGTATTGTATGGATTGGTTCTCTGTGTTCTCTTGGTTCATGGCTTGCTCTGAATGCAGGTGGGCAATGATAGTTTGCAAGTGCAACCAACCAAGCAATGTAAGAATTCATAAAATAATAATATAAATATATGTCATCATCAAACCTTGTCTGAAAGAAGAGCCACAATAGTACATGTAGGACTAATCCATGAAATGTAGTAGCGATAGAAACCTGATGATTGTTATTTATGAGGCAGCTTTTACCAGGTAGCCAAAGTATTGTCAAGGGGGACAGAACTATTGACAACAATGAGGAACTGCTTCACAAATTCTTGAGTCTTACTCAAGTGTTTGAGGCAAGAGTTTGTTAAGAGACTTAAGCAGTCTGTATTTGTGGAAAATGACCGGATGTGTCTGTTGTCCATCCATCTTTTCCTTTTTGATATATGGGTTCTGGTACTGTTGATTTAATGTTATTCCCTTTTCTGCTTGCCAGTATCCGCCAATACATGCCTGACATTAAGCCCCTTCAGACATTAAAAAAAATAAAAAAGTGTTCATTTTATCCCAAAGCATCGATGAAAGGTGGCTGTGTTTCAGCTGTTGGAAATATTAATGAATGGCTTATACTTGGCTGAATATAGACTGTGGTATAGACTTCTCACAGCTGCTTCAGTCTTCTCTTTTTGGGGCAGGCTTCTTTACCCATGGGAGTTTTCTGTGTCATTCTGGGTTTTGTTGTCTTTCTCTCCCTGCTTACTTCCCTGTTTTCTTTTCCATGCCACCTACCTGATCTGTCTCACAAGGTCTTTCTCAAGCCAGAGAAGGCTGGGCATGTTCACTTGAGGTGCCCTTTCAGTCTGCTGGTGAGAATCCTTAGAAGCCGTTCAGAGAAAGGCTGAGGCTGGAAGGGACCTCTGGAGCTCAGCTGGTTCAAACCCCTGCTCAAGCAGGGCCACCTGGAGATGGGTGCTCGGGGCCATGACCAGATCACTTGAATAGCTCCAAGGATGGACACTCCCCAGCCTCCTTGAGCAACCTGTTTCAGTTCTCAGTCACCCTCACAGCAAAATTGTAGCTTCCCACAAGACTCACAGAGCCACAAGCCCACCACGAGTCTCCTGAATATGGCAGTCATGTCATTTTACTGTTGCCAACCTATGTCTGCTCACATAGTGATTTAGCTCAGCCCAAGAATTGATTTCCACTTGACTATAGCTTTGTCTGTAGCAATCGAATAAATTTTGTTTTATCCTAATGACTGAAAAATAGGAGTAAGGTCTTAGAGGTCTCTTTGTTGTTCTTGTCAAAAGATGTCCTGTATCTATGCTGAATAGCTGTTTTTTTCACAGATCCACCTGAAATACAGCTTGACTACATGAATCATGCTGATGTGTGGAATTTAATTGCATTGTTTTACTTTAATCTTCTTCAAAGAGCCAAGAGCTTTTGAGTGTTATATTTAGAAATATTTGTAAAATCATTTTGCATACATTGCAGCAGCATCTAAAAAAAAATCACACCTTATCACCTTCTCGTGTTTTTTGTGTAATTCAGTTCATTAAGGCGTTTGATGTTGATTTCACTTTGCCCACAACAGATTTTAGCTGAGCTTGGCAATGCCTCATTAGGAGATTTGTCATTGAAGTCTTGAGACTAATCAGGGGCTTTCAGTGTGTGACGCTGTTCAAGGGGAGCTTTCAGTGTTTCGTGTGTAAAGCACAACACATTTAGTGTTTCATTTATCCTTTGAGATCCATTTATCACTTGCACAGAGAGAAAGAAAACCCTGAGTGGAATACAGCTTATTCTAGTCAATTTGTGCTAAATTATAAGGATTGCACCTTAAAGTCTTGCCTTTTGTCTGCAGTTGGCAGATGTTAATTGTCAGATATTCAAAGATGAGTTAATATGGTATTTTATTATCTTTTCTTGTCTTTCCTGCATGTGGTACATATATATTATAAATGTTCTTGCAGTCCCAATATCACCAGCAGAAGAACAACATGGTAAATATTTACATGATGTGCTATTTCCATAGACTTTTAATGGTCTGTTGAGTTGAGAAGATGTTTGAATTTGGAAAGGAGAGGGTAAAGGAGAGAGTAAAGATCTTACAGTATTATTCCAGTCCCTTTGAAGAAATGGGAAGTGCTGACTTAATAACAGGAGTTATGCTTTTGGCCATATTGTGAGGCCTGTTTATAGATTTTTACTTTGAATCCTCCTGGTTTCATCTGATATGCTAGAGTGGAACTGTATCTCTGGGAAGGTGGATGGCAACAAAATTTAAGTAAAGACTGTGTACATGTACCTGTATTGACCTGCATGTGACACCTCCCTGTTCAAGCTTTGCCCTGGCTCCTACTATAAGATCACCTCAGGGAGAGAGTTAGCATTTCCTGCTTGTTGCCGTGAAGTAACTATCACTTAGAGGGCTCGACTGCTCACAGCACAGAAAGATCCTCCAAGTCAGAGCTGTTCTTTCTGCATGCAAGGGAAGCCTGCTTGGATTTGTAGGTGTTCTGCCCATAGTATTGGGGAGGAATGTTTGGGAGACAGCAAGCATTTATTCCATCATTTTCTTAGCCAAAATATAAGCTATTAAACATTTTATTGCTGTCTGATTCCACATTTTGGACCTATGTTGAACAGCCTTATAATTTGAGAGTGCTGCAGTAAGGTCTCACCAGAGCCTTCTCTTCCCTCAGCCTTTCTTCACAGCAGAAGTCTTCCAGCCTCCTGATGATTTTTGTGGCCCTCCTCTGAACCAGCTCTCAGTCTCTCTTGTACTGGGACCCCAGAACTGGATGCAGTACTCCAGCTGGGGTCTCCCCAGAGCAGAGTAGAGGGGGAGAATCACCTCTCTCTCCTTCTGGCCGTGCTGCTTTGGATCCAGCTCAGGATATGAGTGACTTTCCGGGCTGCGAGCACACATGGCTGGCCTCTGGAGATTTCTTTCACCCACCAGAATGGCCACGTCCTCAGCAGGGCTGCTTTCAATCCCATCATACCCCAGCCTGTATCAATACCAGGGTTTACCCTGACCCAGGTTCAGCATCTTGTACTTGGTCTTGTTGAACTTTGTGAGATTCCTGAAGTTCAACAGCATGGTGTTGTCTGCAACATCCGCAGATGTGCATGGGTTTAAATAAATGTCTGCATCCTTGGATTCAATCTTCACTTGTACATTTTAGTCAGCAGCTCTAGTATTTGAATTATACTTTTACTGTCCATTTCTGTAAAAGTAGATGGAAATGTGGAAGTTTCATCCTCATCCTGCTGATGCACTGTTGTAAGGGAAATGGTGTCCTGTTTACTTAGTGTGGCACCAGTTTGGCTCCGGCACCTGAGTATGCGTGACAAACTTTTGAACCTGCAGTATTGCCTGTGGGACTGATAGTGTTCTAAATAAGTGAGCATTTGGGGTTTGCCTGGACATGATGTAATGACATAATTGCAGAACCATTTGGCTTTTAACCACAGATACGGCTTTTTTTTTTTTTTTTTTTTAATGTACTCTATTTAGCTTAACAAAATGAAAAGATATTAATCTTCAGTCTCTGCTATTCCATCAAGTAGTAGAAGAATCCTAAGTTGATGGGCTGATACAAAGCTCCCTTGAAACCTAGTTTGCAGGAATGCCAGTGTTATTTTTAACTGTCTCCAGCAGGAGGCTTTTTGTCCGGAAGGAATCCAGAGGTGTACATTGTAGCTTCTGTTCAAATTCACATCTGTTATGGCAATGATTTTTGTGCACAGCATAGGTAGGTACAGTTGTAGCAGTAGCTGACTGCTCACCTCTGCTGTTTGGCTGGTGGTAGCTGGAAAATCCAGTGCATGTCCCTTGTGTGTGGTGGATTGGCCTTGGCTGGATGCCAGCTGCCCACCAAAGCATCTCTGTCACTCCACTCCCCAACAGGACAGGGGAGAGAAAATGCAATGAAAGGCTCATGGATAAAGATAAGGACAGGGAGAGATCACTCAGCAATTACTGTCATGGGCAAAACAGGCTCAGCTTGGGGAAATTACTTTCATTTATGGCCAATGAAATCAAAATGTATATTGTTTTCACAAATTTATAGAGTATTATAAGGTATTAAAGTGGAGATTTCATTTTTAAATTTATTTGGATATCTACTGTGTGTGCATGAACATAGTGAAGTTCACATCCTAGTTTAGAAGGATGTGGTAATTGTTATTGGTCATGTTAAAAAAATTAATTTTAGGTGCTTCTGCTGTTAATTGTATATGAACAGAGCCTTACAAATTGTGGTAAAAGTGATGGTTGATTCTGACTGCCCATATTTAGGCACTTAATGGTTTAATATTACACTGCAATAAAGTTATAGGTATTTGTAATAAAAAATAAACATTGCTCAAACACTTAGAAATTTAAAAGTTAGGTCCTTAAATCAGAAGACAATAGAAGCACTGCATGGTGAAAGCAGCTTAATCACCTGGTAACAAGGTATAGGTTTAATATGAGTCTGAATAAACAAATAATTTCCAAATAGTAACAAGAGGAGACTATTTAAAATCTCAATCACAGATAATGATAGCCTAAACTAGAGCAGAGCAGTTGTCCATCTGTAAAGCATTTTAAGCAAAAAATGGAGATTTGACTGGATCATGTTGGAAAATAAATTGTCTTAAGTTGTGGTTTTTTTGTTTTGGTTTTACTATGAACTTGGTGCCACTCACAGTACAAATTTTCAAACAGCACCTTAGAAATAAAGTAGATACATTGCAGCTACCAACTGCAATAAGGAGAGGAATCCAGGGGTTTGTCAGATAAATATTTTGTCCTGGTCCTATAAATACACACTCATTGCTGTGGGTAAGATGTCTGGGTGATTGAAAAGATTATTGCAGTTTGTGTAGTAGATGGAGGTGACTTTAGGCATGTGGCACATGGACATTTTAATTTCCTATCTTACCCAGTGATTGTTGAACAGGGTCAGACTGTATGAATCCCTTTCCTTCTGCCAAGCAGAGTCATAGCACAAGGTCATTGTAGTAATTGATTATGAAATCATTAACCACTAGCACATATATATGTATATATGTACGTTTGTGGGACTTATCCCATCTCCAAAATTATTTTTCCATCTCTGCAGCTTCAGTAATAAAAATTTTTATAAGGCAATACTTATTCCATATCTTCCAGATCTTGCATATCTCAAGAGTGAGGAAAATGTAACACTGTTATGGTATAAAACCCCCAAAATTTCAGAAAGCAAAGATTTTACATGGCCTTGTTATGCTCTGAAGGAATTTTGATGGCCTCTGTTCCCCATGACTGAGGACTGAAGTTCACTCCAGCAATCGCTTGTTTCTGTGGAGAGGGTTCTGTAGTGAGACCAAGACATAAATGGAGGTTAAAAATCCCTTGAATCTCACTCCCATCCCAAAAAACACTTCCTCTGCAGCAGTCTTTGCAGGTTTGAACTGATGCAAGTTAAATTCAAGTTGCTTGGATTTTTCAGTGGAGAAGGGGTGACGTAAGCCACTTTCAGTCTTGCCATTTCAGTATATTTAATTTTCGACAATCCTAGAGGTATGTTCTTTTGAAAGGACATGCTGGGAATTTCAGGAGGCTCTTGCATAGCAGTAATTGTTCAAAATCCAATTGATATTGCCATTTGAATTGTACCCACATCAAAGAAGATTATTTTTTCCTTTTCTCTTTTTTTTTTTTTGGGCATACCACAGGTCATAAATGTTGACGGAACAATGAGGAAAACCCTCCTAGAAGACAAGCTTCCACATATATTTGGGTTCACACTGCTGGGAGATTACATCTACTGGACTGACTGGCAGAGACGAAGCATTGAAAGAGTTCACAAGATAAAGGCCAGCAGAGACATCATTATTGATCAGCTGCCAGATTTAATGGGCCTTAAGGCAACGAGTGTTACCAAAGTGTTTGGTAAGCATGGGCAACATAGCATGGGTCTGTGGGAGTCTCTCGATGGGCTTGCTTTCATTAAGCAGCTGTTGATCACTTGTAATGAGAGTAACTGTGATCTGATGGGTTTGAAAGGAAAATGAACCTATTGTTTCTAAAGTTGGGAAAATGCAGTGTTGCAAAAGAAGTAGCTTCCAGTTTTTAGTGACATAAGTCTTCCACAGCCTTCACTACACTCTTTGAATTTTTAAGATAATTTTGTTCCTCTATGCCATGGGAATCATTATTCTCACAGAAATGCTCTATTTCCTGCTGCTCTTTTCTTCCAGTGCAAGGTCCCGTGATGTTCAGTTAGCAGAGTGCTTTTCACTGTTGGGTGGTATAGGCACAGTCAGTCACCATTACAACGTTGCCTCAAAGCATGTGGCACTTATATATTAACTCTTAACACGTCAGATGTACCTAAATCTTAACTAAAACTTGCCCTTAGCATGGGATCAGCAGCTGGATCTCCATGTCCTTCCATTGCATCTCTGAAAGGTACAGCCAGTGCTTTAGGTCCTCTGCTGGCACTCTGCAGCCAGTATGTCACAGGAGCTCTGGGCTTCAGTGCACCACAGATTTTCCAGCTACTGGGAACACCCGAATTTGGGTATAGCAATAAACAGATTCATTAGTCAGCTGTTGAAATTAGTGAGAAGAGTCACAATGGAATCACATTAAGTATGTTAAATCATAGCCTGACAGTATGTGGATTTCCAGCCTTCTCTACTTGAAAAATAATGAAGTCCTCAAGCTGCAGGTTATGGCATCAGTCTGAAATATATATGCCCTAAAAAGGGAAAATGAAAAGAACACTGGTTGAGACTGATCTTTGAGAACTCTTTTTTTTTCTGTGTGTGTGTGGTAACATTCTTTAAATACCTACATCCTTGGTTCCAGCAGATGGAGAAAGGCACTCATTTATCTGTTGGTCCTTACTTTCCCCTACACCTTTCGTCCTCATCACATGAAAAAATAAGTGTGAGATTGTGGTGATCTTGTTGGAACTGCTTCTGCTAATGAATCTTCTCAGCTTTAAATTAAACAGGTGGGAGAGGACTGTGATTATCCAGCTCTTTTCTCACCCTTTTGTATCACTGAACATTTGTAAAAACTGGTGGTTTCAAAGAGATACAAAGATGGAGTACTTAGTCAAAAATAGCTAATTCATTATCTGCCTTCAGTGAACAAATTTAATCTTTGGGGAGACAAGAAAGAGGTGTTTGTAGATGGTATTTGTACAATAGGAGGGACAGGTCCAGCTTCATAATCCTGGGTAGATGGAAAGAATCCACTTGGAGTGTTTTTTATTTTTTTTAGAATTCCCTGCTGACAACCCATAGTGTTAAGTTGTTTTGGAAAATTATACTGTGTTTTTGCTCAACCTCCTGTGCTCCCCTTTCCCTGTTACCTTCACAATGCACTAATACCTGTTTTGTTTTGGTTGTTGGTATTTTTGGAATTTTTTTAAGGAACTAATTCAATGCATTAATATCTGTTTTGGTTTGTTGTTTTGTTTATTTATTTATTTTTAAAGGGACTAATTCATGCGCAGAGAACAATGGAGGCTGCAGCCATCTGTGTTTCTTTACACCCCAGGAGGCCAGGTGTGCCTGTCCCATTGGCCTTGAGCTGTTGAGTGACATGAAGACTTGCATCATTCCTGAAGCCTTCTTAGTTTTCACAAGCAGAGCAGCAATTCATAGGATTTCCCTTGAAACCAATAATAATGATGTTGCTATTCCTCTTACTGGAGTCAAGGAAGCATCTGCTCTGGATTTTGATGTCTCTGATAACAGAATCTATTGGACTGATGTTAGTTTGAAGGTATTACTGATGTGTGAATTCCTTGAATATAAAGCCATAGAGCAGTTACTTTGATCTAACAAAGGTCTCTGTTACATGATCTGTCCTGCAGTTGCCAGTGTTGTCATTGAATTGCATCCAAGGAGACCCTTGGAGATGAAGACAGTTGCACTGCTGAATGCACAGTAGGGTGACAGGCATCTTCCTGCTTCAAATAAAGATCCCAAGTGGTGTCTGCTCGTACCAAATGCCCAAGTCTTGGATGCGGGATGTGTTGCATCCATATATGTATCTGCTGTAAAAAAGCTTTTTAAAATGGTTTTATGTCACAGAGTAGAGTAATTTAAACATTGAGCTCAGCAACCCCCCCTGACCTTTCTATCCTCTTCCAGTTTTGACTTGAAAGACAATTGTACTCAATATTAACATCTGACAAGTGCACTTAGGATTGTTTGCTGCTAGTCTGTGGCTCCAGATTGGCACAGAAAAAGCCAGGGGACTTGTCCAGTCTCCTCTACGCTGTGTTAATGGCCCACCTGCCCCCAATTCTATCTCAGTGTGTTCCCCAGAAGTTTGACATTTCCTGTGATGTTTGGTTCACATCCAAGTGTGTGCTAAGGTGAGCGTTGTGCTCTTCATCAGTGTTACCTGGCCTTTTGAAGTGAACTAAGTATATGGTAGAAAATGGCAGATTCACTTCACTGTAACTAAATTATTCTATTTAGACTCTTAATAGGTTTTCCAAGAGTAATCAGAGTTTCCTTGCCAGTGTGCCCAAGCCACAATATGGCAAATCTCACTTGTGGAGCCTGCAGGGCTCGTGCAGTTTCCATAGCTTCTCTGTGAAGACTAATGAGGGCTGTGCTTCAGTGTTAACAGTGCTGCTTGTGGTGTGGATACCATTCCTTCAGGAAGAGTGCCAATGTAATAAATTAGTGTAGTGTAGACACAGTTACTAAATAAATCTCGCACAAGCACTTGGAGAGCAGGAGTTATGGACATCTTAACCATTTGTACTGGAAACCACATTACTCCAGCTGCATCAGTGAGTAGATCTCAGTCTCACTCTGTGCAGGACTGGAAAACATTTTACTTGTTTGTTGCCTCCTGAATTTTCCAGCATACTGTATTTTTGTATACACACCAGGTATCTTCCAGCACCTCTGTGTTCTCATTCCCCTTGTCCCCCACATCCAGCTGCTTAGCAGCAGATATTATAACTTCAGAGCTTATAGTCATCTCCCTTTCTTTTGGGGATCTCCACGTCCCTGATCTCCTCCTGCCTCTGGTTATAGGAGGACGCATTTTCAAAAACTAAACTATGTGATTTCTGGGTTTGGCATTTACCTTTAAAAATATAAAATGTCTCTGACCCTTACACATTCATGTATCAAATTATTAAGAAATCAATAGCTGAAATACTGGCAGGCATGTAGACTGATTGCTCAGTGTTGATAACCAAGGGTGGGTAATTGGTCCTGGAAGTTACTATTTACCTGGGGTTTGTTCCAGTGCTGTCAGGAGTGACTTATTTGTGTGCAGTCCTTGCCCTATGACTTATTTTGATGAGTGTGCATAACCAAAATGTAGATGGGATCAGTAAACGTGCTCCAGGTGACTGTTTATGAGAAACAATTGAATTTAGACGCCACTGAGATGTGTTTCTGAGACTTAAAACATTACAGTGAATTAAATAATTTTTAAAAACAGCTTCTTGTGCGCAAATAGAAGAGGGGGAGAGGGGTCAAGGAAGAATCTGTAGCTATATACTGCTTTCTGAAAATCATGTCCTTTTCAGATGTCTTGGTCTGGCCATCAGAAACCACTAGCTTTCTGAAAATTCAGGTGTTTTTCTCCTGAGAATTTCTATGTCTTTTTTGACAACAGAAATTAATTTTTTAAAATGTAACAATGGCCGGGTTTTTTTTTTTGTACTAAGTTCTTTTTGTACACCAAACTTCATGATAATTATTCCTTTTTATTTCACTGGGGTATCCATAAACACTGTAATATTTTTACACAATTGTTTTCCAGACCATAAGCCGAGCTTTCATGAATGGGAGCTCTGTTGAACATGTGATTGAGTTTGGGCTAGATTATCCTGAGGGAATGGCTGTAGACTGGATGGGAAAGAACCTCTACTGGGCAGATACTGGAACCAATCGCATCGAAGTAGCCCGCCTGGATGGACAGTATAGGCAGGTCCTTGTGTGGAAGGACTTGGACAACCCAAGGTCTCTGGCTCTTGATCCCACCAAAGGGTAAGTGACTCTTGTTTTTCAAAGCTTTGTGTGAGTGTTCCTGTATGTGGCAAGTTATTTGGCAGGTTACACAGCTCTGTTTCTTCAGAGTCTTTGAAAAAGCTATAAACCTTACACAATCCTATGGGTTACAATGAAAAATTAATAATTGTCAAAAATACCATTCTGCCTTTGTGTAAAAAAAAGGAGTATTGTGATGCTGCACATAACCACGTGGGTTAGTCTTGGTTGTTTTTTTTTTCAAGTGCTGCAAAGAAATTTAGAAAAGTCAAAGCATCCAGCTAAACACCATCATACCTGGCTGATGTCCTGTTTTTGTTGCATTCTCATTGCAGGTACATGTACTGGACTGAGTGGGGAGGTAAACCCAGGATTGTTCGAGCCTACATGGATGGGACAAACAGCATCACTTTGGTGGACAAAGTGGGGCGTGCCAATGACCTCACTATTGATTATGTGGACCAAAGGCTCTACTGGACCGACTTAGACACAAGCATGATTGAGTCATCAAATATGCTGGGTAATCTAGTGTTATATTACACCAGCCAGTACAGAAATATACACTGGCCATAGTAAAGTAATTGAATAATATGAAATTTGAATAATATAACTGGTAGTAAATCTGTGTGTATATTTTCTTATGAAAGGAAATGGAGAGTTAAGTGTTTAGAATATTAAAAAAACCTTCATACATTAATAAGCATATGGTGATTTCTAATGGTGGTGAGATAAGATTCTCTGTCCATTCATTTCTGTCTATTGGTGTGAAACTGTCTGTGTTGTACCAAAGCAGAGATGGCCTCTGAGTTCTCAAAGTGAGGACAACTACAGGTTCACTGTATATCATACCTGACATTTCAGCCTGGACACTAATATTCTGTTGAAGTATTATCTCTTATTTCTGTCTTCAGATCAGTTGCATTAGTTCTAAACTAAAATACTTCTTGCATTTCCGAGAGGCTGAAAGGTTGTGCAGCTACTTCTGCAATGTATGTTTCAGATACAGCTTTACACATGTTCGTGTTTTCCATTGGAATTTCATTTACACATATGAGGGGTGTGCTCTGACTGACAGTATACATAATTTCACTGCAACTAGGTTTTTTGTTTGTTTGTTTTTTAATCTCTGAAAAGATATTTTTAGAGTGAGATTTTTTTTTTAAAGCTGTCATTGTGTGTGCTTATCTTTGGAATTCTGAGATTCTTAAGTCACTCCATCGTAGAAGGCCACCAGGGTGGTCAGGCTCAATTTGTCCTTAGTGAAGCTGGGCTGGCTGTGTCATATCACCCCTCTGTCTTGCATGTGCCTTAGCATTGCCTCCAGGAGGATCTGTTCCATGATCTTCCCAAGCATAGAGGTGAGGCTCACAGGTCTGTAGTTCCCTGGGTCCTCCTTTCTACCCTTTTAAAAATGTTTCCCTTTTTTCCAGTCACCAACTTCATGGTTTTTCAAATACCATGGACAGAGGCTTGCCAACCTCATCAGCCAGTTGCCTCAGGAGCTGCATCTCATCAGGCCCCATAGACTTGTGCCCATTCACTTTTCTCATGTTGTACAATGTCCTTTTAGTCAGCAGATTGTAAAGACTCAGGTAGACTTGCAGCAAGTGGGCTCATCAGTTGAGGGATGAATAAAGCACTCTGAAGTGGATGAGTGAATGCTGTTCCAGCTTAATCTTGGACATTATAAACAGCAGGGGGAAAAAAAGATCACACTTTTTGGAGATTTTCCTTCATCTACTATGAAAATTCAATTATACAGCTTATCTGCTTCCTTCAAAAGAACCTTTCTCCTGAATTCATCACTGTGGACCAGAATTGCTCTAAGAAGTCCCTGAGAGCATGCAGGATATCCGTACCACTAACTTGGAGAATTTAGATGCCTAAAAGTTACATGGGAAGGTTGCCTCTATATTTAGGTCTGGTCGTTTATAAGGAAATGGCCTCATGTTCTGGTTTATGGTTATTTTATTCTTTCTCAAGTCTCAAGGGCAGAGGAAGAAAAGTGAGGTGTTCCATAGAGTCTGGCATTAGACGTTTGAGACAGGAGGAGATGGTGCTGATAAAGGCTACATCTTCATTTGATGGCAGAGATTCATAGAGGTTTATGCTTGAAAATGTTCAGGAAGGTGGTTTTCAGTAAGACATTATCTACTTCAGTAATGCATCTCTGTCAGAGGCCATGCTCTAGAAGGTGTTAAATCTGTTGTGAATGTTGCTAACTGAGCCACTGAGTGTGGGAGTACTGAGACTTCTGCCCAACAAATGATTTCCTAAACTCTTGGGATAGCTGTATGTTAAATTGAACTGCAAAAGATTTGTTTCTTGAGTGAAGCACCATAATTTCTCATAGCAGTTTCTCTGTGAATCTCAAGCTTGTGGTTGCTTTCATGCATATTAGTTGGCTTTTTTATTGGCCTAAGTGATTACTGGAGCTGGTAGTATTTTTGCACATGTTTTTCATGTCTATTTGGGTTGATAAGCATGAGACATGAAGTAGGATTTATTTAAATTACAGTACACTGGCATAATTTCAAATTGTTCTGTAGGCAAGAGGGTATCAGGGTGAGGGTTTTGAATGCCACTGTTTACGTTATCTCTTGAGCAGATACTACTTAATAAAGAATCCCATTATGCTGCTTTGGAAAATGAGGTTTTATTTTAAAAAAAGAAAAAAAGATTTTTCTGAATGCCAGTCACACTCTTCATTTTATGCCATGAGAATTGTCCTTTAGCTGGTTATCCTTGTTTTTGTAGGACAAGAACGAGAAATCATAGCAGATGATCTACCTCATCCATTTGGATTAACCCAGTACAGTGACTACATCTACTGGACAGACTGGAATCTTCACAGCATAGAAAGAGCAGACAAGACCAGTGGGAAGAACAGGACACTTATTCAGGGCCATCTGGATTTTGTCATGGATATATTGGTCTTCCATTCCTCTCGTCAAGATGGCTTGAATGATTGTGTGCAAAATAATGGCCATTGTGGTCACTTGTGCCTTGCCATCCCAAATGGATTTAGGTGTGGCTGTGCTGCTCATTACACCTTGGATCCCAACAGCAGGAACTGTAGTTGTAAGCCTTTTTATTTGCTACTATATTCTTCAGTGCTTGTGGCTCCCAGGTGCTTAAAGGAAAGAGATCCCAAGTGGGTTTCAAAGGCTCTGGCTTTAAAAGTGGTCTTTGAATATGAGGACAGAGTATGGAATTTCATATCCACTTTTGTGATGTGTACTAAGCACGAAGATTTGTATTTCAAGTCTTAGAAATGACACTGGTGTCAAGTCTGGTCTTTCTTGTTTTACCAGAAGTGCTTTCTAAGTGATTCAGCTGTGTGAGTGAATCTTTCCCACTCCTTACCTAAGTGTGTAGGTGGACGGAAAAGAAATTACGAACAAAAAATGTCTTTTTCTCTTACATGTTTAATAAAGTCAGCTAAAATAACATTCAGTTAAGTAGTCTAACTTCTAAGTAGTTAGTCTAACTCCTAAGTATTCTGCACAACTTGCAGATGCCCTTGAAATACATGTAAGTTTGTTTTCTCCCTGTATGTGATATTATGAGCCTGCCAGTTGACTGGCTGTCCAATAGGAACTTAAGTTTCTAGTAAAATTAACACATGAATAGAAAATGGGCTGTTGATTTAAAAAAACACAAAATCCCAAAGCTTTGAGCATCCTGCCTAGTAGCATATAAGGAAATTTTAACTGAATGAAAGGGTGAGTTTTTGAAAGGTAAGTCCTGCAGACTTAACCTGATCTCCTTCTATAACTATAAGAAGAAACATTTCAACTTAATAGCAAAAACCTCCAATTATAAATTACTTAATTTTCATTGTGAATATTAGCGTCTCTCTGGGATTTTGTTCTAAATATTCTTTTCCTTCTGTGGGGATATATTTTGGGGAATTTTACTTTCTCATGCATTCTGTTTTGGCTTGTTTCAGCCCCTGCCAGTTTCCTGCTATTTAGCCAGAAATCTGCCATCAGCAGGATGATACCTGATGATCAGCAAAGCCCAGATATCATCCTACCCATGCATGGTCTGAGGAATGTCAAGGCTATTGATTATGATCCCTTAGATAAATTGATCTACTGGGTGGATGGACGCCAGAATATTATAAAACGAGCCAAAGATGATGGCACCCAGGCAAGTGTACATCTTGTATATAGTTTTATGTCAGTCTTTTGTGTGCTTTTACTTTATGCTTGACCCCTTCTGTCCTCTTCTATCTGCTGCATCAAGGGATTGTCACTGTCAACTGCTCTTGTCAGCACTTACTCATGGATATTCTATTTATATATGAGAACTATTGAACGTTTTTAGGATTGTGGATTTAGGTGTTTCTAAACCATCAGGCAGGTAAACCATGCTTTCTGTGCAGTGTTCTTCAGTCAATCATCAGAATAATGACTGGAAATCATTGCCCATGTGTTGTCTTGCAGCCTTTCACTGTAATGAGTACTCCAAACCAAAGTCAGAACCCAGAGAAGCAGCCACATGACCTCAGCATTGATATATACAGCCATACCTTGTACTGGACCTGTGAGGCCACGAATTCCGTCAATGTGCACCGGCTGAACGGCGAATCCATTGGGATGGTGCTGCGAGGGGATCACGACAGGCCCAGAGCCATCGTAGTGAATGCAGAGCGAGGGTGAGCTTCCTTCCTGTACCTTGTACAGAGCACTCTTGGGATGTGTGTCAGCTCTGTGTGTGGGAATCTTGAGCTGCAGCTGCCTGTTTTTAGAAAGAGAAGTTTTGACTCTTGTTCGGGGTGTAGGTGACTGCTTGTCCAGTTCTGGCTTCTGAAGGTATCCAGCTTTCTCTTCCTGTTCCCTCCTTTGCCTCTGTTCACACAGCCGTGTGGGAGGAACTAACCCAGGTGGTGACAGCAAAGTAAAACCACCTTGTCCTGTTCTCCATGTGGATGCACAGCTCTGCCACCTAATAGGAAAAATAAATCTGGGAATCTGGCTAATAAATGTTTAGTCATCATTAAACAAATGTTTCCAGGGGTAAAAAAAGGAGCCTCTAATTTGATACAACTGTTCCTGCTAATGTAGTAGAAGACAGCTTAAACACTTAAACCCCTTATATTCTGTACATTTTAAAGTTATTTCTGCTGTGATGTGTATCTTAAAAACCTCTGAAATGAATTGAAGCAGGTAGGATGCACTAGAGTGATTTCCCATGGGACGAAAATACATTATTTTGCTGCAAACCAGTTTTGGTTAGATTCAACAGACACTATCGCTGCTTCTGGTAGTTAGTAGCTTCCTTCTTAGATGTCAAAGATGGTCCCTTACTGTTCTCTTTAATAAGTTAGATGCTTAAATCCCAGTTTACTACTAAATGGCTTACCATGTGCTTGACAGATGTTGAATGACAGTATTTCACAACTGTGTGGATGCAGTAGTACCCAGAGACTCTGTCTGGAGCATTTATAGGACTGGTGTTTTATACCAGTGTACTCTGTAAAGTTCAAAAAGCTGTTGTGGGGAGAGGGGGATTAGAGGAAAGATTCTAATCTTATTGGGACTAAGTCACTTGGATATAGTTTGTAGTTACAAAAGCTTATCTGCTTTCTCCATTAAAATGGGAGTTTGGGTTTGTTGATCTCTAAAACTCTCAACTTTTCTGGTCAGGTCTTCAAGTGATTTAACGCTAAATCCATTTATAAATTAAAGGAGGATAAATGAGGAAGACACCATGTTAAAGACTGTGACTGTCTGGGAGAGCTGAATGAGTGATCTTCAACAGCTTCTGCCATGGTTACAGAAATCCCTTCCTCCACCTCTCCCTTGGCTGCTTGTTCTGACTGCTGCCTCCCCTCCTTGTGCCATAAGGAAAGGCTGTGCAGCAATGGAGCCCATGCTGTTGGAGAGTTTGCTCATATTACTCATCACTGAAAAAATAGTGGACTTTTCCTTTAAAGAGTTCTCAGTTCATCGTGGGAGGGGTGCACAAACCCTGTTTTCTCTTATGCATGAGGAGGGCAGAGACTGCTTTTGTTTGCAGCTGAACTGGCTTAGACAGATATAAAGAATTCATGGAACTAAGATGTCAGGAATTTGCCATCCTCAGTTATTCTGTAATCTTTTCTCAAGTTTGGTAGGAAATTTTACTTGCTAAGAAGGAAAGGTAACCTAGAAGGAGAGGAGGTGGTGGTTAATGTTTTTTCTGTCAGAAAGAACTTTTGGATTTAGATTTGCAAGTGGGGACAACTTTACCCAGGGAGAATTGCAGAAAATCTGTGCTAGTCTCTTACAACCCCCAGCTCCGTGCAGGAGCAGTGCTGCTGGTGAAGCAGTGCTGAGGCATTTTATGGCCTGGAGATAAATCCTGTTAATTTTAGGCTGAGTGTGTCAGTTAGCAGATGTTTGGTTCTGGATCTTTGCACCTGGGAGCAGTCACCCCAGCCACGCCTGTGAAACCATTCCCACTTACAATGTGGGTTACAAGACCGTGTGTGCAAAGGGGAATTGGCTCTCCCTGGAGCTCCCAGTTCAGTGGTGCTATCTCTGCTTTCAGGTACATGTACTTCACCAACATGCAGGAGAGAGCTCCCAAGATTGAGCGTGCAGCCCTGGATGGCACAGAGAGAGAAGTGCTTTTTACAACTGGCTTGATCCGACCAGTAGCACTGGTGGTTGACAACAAACTTGGAAAGCTTTTCTGGGTGGATGCAGATCTGAAGCGCATCGAAAGCTGTGACCTGTCAGGTATGTGGTATGAAGTGAAACATTTGCAGCACAGTGTTAGCATGTACAGGACATCATTCCCTCTTTGATGCTGACCCTGCTGACTTTCATCTCCACTGTTGCCAGTTATGTGTAGGCAGTCACAGACAGCAATTGCTGGTGGGTTCCCATCTTTGATGTGATTAGAATAAACATGACTGTAATGACTGACACCCTCCAAGACAGCCATTTGACTTTTGATATGTTCTGAAAGCGTTGTTAGTCATGAAACCCCTAAATCACCTCTCCTGAGCCCCTTTTGTTTCTTAGTGGTTTGGAAAGTGCATACATTTCAATTTTTCTTTTTCTGGAGCTTACAGGTTAGTAAATCAAGGTAGCTTGAAAAAAAACAAACAGAAGAAAGGGCAATGTTCTTTTTTCTAATCTGGGTGATAAGACAGCTCACCTGAAATAGCATTGTTGCAAGACAGGGGAGAGATGCCAACTCATCACAGTTTTCCCACATTAGAAATACAAAGCATTGCTCCATATCCAATGTAATAGCAGCACCTCATGGATCTTAGAGAGCATGGTTCATCATTGACTTTCAAAAGCACTTGATAGGACTGAGGAAGTGGAGAAATTGGCTCTGGTAGGCAGTATAGAACAGAGGATGCAATGGCCCTGCTTTCTGACTCGTGACTTGTTCTCTCATCATCATCCATGTATCAAGAAATGAAACCTGTAAAGGAAGTGCAGAGAAAAGGGAATAATTGTGAGGGAATAGAAGCTGGGCTGTTATAGTGATTGGTACATGCCACAAAGGGCTGAACCCCCAATTTTGGTGACTCTTCTTGCCATGTAGTCACATCCTTCTCTTGTGTTGCAGTGAAGCAATGAACTAAAACAGGAGAAAGTTGTTCACTTTTTTACAAGGGTAGTTTGCTTTTGAGCACCTAAAACTGACTCAAGGTGAGACTCTTCCAAAGAGGGGATAAAAACAACAAAGCTACAGATGGAAAGGTAGAGCAGCCCATGTCTTTCATCAGTTACCAAGCTGAATAGGAGAGTATTGTCAAACTGCCTGAGCAGCCACAAAATGTTCAATCCAAGATAGGCATCAGAGAACCTACAAAAATTTGTGGGGGAAAAGAAGATAAGAGGAAGACAAGACTTTGACCTATGTAACAAACCACATTTGAGAATAAAAGGTGACAGAGCGGGACGCATAACACAAAATGCACCAGAGATACTGAGGGGGCTTCTCTAGTGATAAAAGAAGTGCTGTAGGAGGACATTTAAAAGTAAAATGACAAGATGGCAAGGCTTCATGTTATGCAGGTGTGCTGGAGTGATACCCAAGAGAGATGGAAGAGGCACCAGATAATATTATATAGAAATCATATCCAGTCACAGACAAAGAATCAAAGCTTATAGGTAATACAAAGGCAGGGGGAAGCTACAGGATTAAAAGAAAACAATGTTTATGAACTAGAGACAGATGTATCCTTAGCCAGAAAACTATGGTTGTATCTGATCCAGCTGAGCTCACTGTAATTTGACTCATTGAGATGTTGATTTTTTAATGGGTTAGCAGTGTATTTTTATTTTAAAATGCTTTTCAGTCTTGCATCACAACTTCAAAAGACATTTGAGAGCCAAAGTGATGTTGATTTGAATTACTTCCTCTAAATATTATTTTCTGAGCAAAATACTTTAAAATGGGCATATGTTAGGAAAAGCCTTTTAGCATAAACTAAAGCTGCTGAATAAATGGGACCAAAATTGTGTATAGCATCCTTCATGCCAATTAAACTGGTCTAAACACCCTTATTCTGCTGTAGACTTACAGAGGTGATATGGTTATGGGGGGTCCTGAAGTTTGCGCTGCACCCTGATTAACAGCATCTTGCTAAATCAGGGAATAACCTCAGATGTCCAGTGCTTAACTTCCAGAGAGGGATGAAAGAACTATAAACCCATCTAACAGTATTCTTTACACAGTTCTGGAATTTTTCAGTTTGAGTTAGACCAAAAGTTGGTTTTAAAACTCCTTTAGTTTAAAAGCCTTCCCCCTTGTCCTATGACTATCTGCCCACGTAAAAAGTCAGTCTCTCTTTTTTAATGAGCTCCCTTTAAGTATCGTGAAAGGCTCCTTTAAGGTCTCCCCAGAGCCTTCTCTTCTCAGGCTGAACAACCCCAGTGCTCTCAGCCTGTTCTCATAGGAGAGGCATTCCAGCCTTCTGGTCATCTTTGTGTCCCTCCTCTGGAGCTGTTCTAACCATGTCCAAAACTAATAGCACCTGTTAATGTTACATTCTCGTGCTTGGCTGAGCTCTAGATAATTTATGCAGCAAATTAGTTGAATCCAGTTCTCATAGCATTTTTATTATGTAGATTCTCTAATCTCATTTTGTGTAGATACTAAAAACGTACATTTTTTAAATACAAGCAGACATAAGGTCTTAGTTTCAAAATTAATTATGAGGGCAGAAGCAGCACCAAGTTATGATTTTGTTATAAATTTTAATTTTTAAAATCAAATATATCCAGTTACATAGGCATACACAGGGTCAGAAGGGTTTCAGTGAATTAATAGAATAATTTTGAATGTCTTTTTCACTGTAGAAAAAAATAATAAAAGCAATAATTAAATGCCTCTAAGTGTAGGGCAGTATGCAGTAGAAGACTGCAAGTAATTAAAGTGAAAACTGATAATAAATGCATTTTTACTTGACCTCATTTTTACTCATTGGTTCAAAGCAGATTTTTACACATTTTTATAAAGCAGGGAGCCTGAGCATTTGATAGTGTTCCTATTTAGGAGCATACCGAGTCACTTAGAGTTTGGGTGTTATGGTGTGTTACTAAATAAAAAAGTTGGGGTTTTTTTTAAGAGCTGTTCTTTTCTGATCATGTATCTGTGGTTGTCAGATAGGCCGTGACAAGGTTTGGTACTTGCCTCTTGCTTTGCGTGATAAATGTGTTTTATTTGAGTAACAGCAGTGAAACTAAATTGGTTGTATTTCACTCTTGCTTATAGATTCCAGAAAAAATGTACTGCTCCATGTGTGAGTGCACTGTAAAACTTTTGGCCCAAGAGCTGAGTCTGTATCAGCTTTTGGGAGTGCTCACAGTTGCACATAACAGTGTGAGGCTGAGCATGCCTGATGGACCAGCCAGGCTGTGCAGGGATGAGCTGGGTTTCACATTGCATCTGCTTGCCCTCAGGACATGGCACCTGGTATTTCACCATCATTTACCTGAGATAAGACTGAACTTTACCTGAGCAGAGTCTTGGTCTGCATAGACAGATGAAGCCAGTGACCTTGTAGCTCACTCTCTCCAAGGTTTCATTTGGTTTGGTTTTAGATGGGATGTTGCTTTGTGATGTTGTTTTAGGGAATAACTTAGAAGTCAACTGGTGTAAAACTAGTCTTCAGTTTTGGGTTTTTTTTGGTCTCAGGTGCCAACCGCGTGACCTTGGAGGACTCCAACATTCTTCAGCCCACGGGACTCACTGTGCTGGGGAATCACTTGTATTGGATTGATCGTCAGCAGCAAATGATTGAGAGAGTGGAGAAAGTGAATGGGTACAAAAGGACTAGAATTCAAGGCCGGATTGCTCACCTGACAGGCATTCATGCTGTGGAAGAGCTTGATATGGAAGAGTTCTGTGAGTTTATTTCAATATCTGATGTATCTTACTCTTGGTCATTGTATCTCAAAGTCCTCATCCAGCTGAATATTGTAATAGTGTTGCCCATGGGCTTCAAGTAAGCCATGGAATGCTTTCAATTTGGGCAGTCGGGATGACAGGAGAGCAGGAGAAACAAATTCCTGGTTCTTGTCGAGGAGACTATTGCTGCAAAGCTAGAACATGTGACGTCATGGCACTGAGTTACCTGCTTTGTACAAGCTCAGTGACACTGAATTCAGCCTAAAAGATACTAATAATTCTAGTTGTTAATTTTCTAAGTACAGTCAAGTAATAGGTCTTGGGAGAACCTCTAATAAGAACCAAAAGGACTGTATTTGCCTTTTCTCCAGGGGTTTCAGACTCCTGTGTAAATATGACTGGTTTGACTCGGCACAGAGGATGATGTAAAAGCCTGCAGTGAGGAAGGCAAAATGGGGATGAAGCTCCTACAATGAGTTGTACTGTGGATGTGGAATTTCTCTCCCAATAGAGGTGGAGCATAACTGAAAGGAAGCATTCATGCAGGATGTTCTTTTTCTGGACTAGTGGTCCAAATTACTGTGGTTGGTGGAGAGTGCAGAAACCTCTTACAGTAGTCACTCCTCAAAGTGACAACCTACAGTTCCTCCTGCTTAACAGGATTATAAAAGAGAGTACAAAATCACAAAGAAATTGTGGGCAACAGAGGTCTCTTTGTTGCCTGTGATGAGTTGTCTTATATAGGGAGGGTACGTTGGTGTATAATGCTTTAATTTTCAGAATAAATTATTCCCCTTCACAAAAAACATACAAACAAACTCTGTGTCCCATACATTAGTGTCTGTGATGGCTGAAACTGTTTTTGAGCTTGCATATGTGGTAAGCTATTAAAAATAAGGTGGTGTAAGTGTTTAAACTGTAGTAGATTCTATGTGCTAATCATGACCCAGAGGTTCTTTTTTTCTTTTATAATACCCTGCTTTTCTTCTTCTGTGCTATTTCTCATATATTTTGGCATATTTCAAAGGTAATAATGAAGCAAAAAGATTTTTTTTTCTTTAATTTTCAATGGTGTTAAAAAAAAAGGTTTGCTTTTACCCCATGTGTTTATTTAAAAGGGGGATTTTTGGTGTGTGTGGTTTTTTTTTTTTTTTTTTTTTTTATGGCAAGAATACTGTTCCTTTAAGTCACACTGAAAGAAATCTTCTTTTGCAGCTGAAAAGTTTCCTATATAAGTGATTTCTGTTACAACAGGGGAGGAAATATACCTATGCACATGCAGGTATATGTGCATGCACTTCTGTGAACAACTCATGCTTCAAACACTGTATTAAACTAATAAATTTGTTGAAGGTAGAAAGCAGGTTGCTGAGAAGCCTGGACAGATGGAAAACAACTTTGGCAGAGAAATTATGTTATCTATACAATTTCTTCCACAATTCTTGGTCCTTAGCAGTAGTATGCACTGTTCAGCAGCATCACAAATAACACAGGCTGTACCCCACAGATTGCTGCAGCAGATGCTCAGCTGTCAGCCAGAATAAGCAGGCAAGAGACTGGGTCTCTTCTGACTCTGTCGGGCTGGGGTCATCAGACAGTGACCTCCCTTCTCTCTGCCCATTTCTTATCCACCTAATGTTCAATAAAAATCATTCTATTAGGACCTCTCAGTGCTTCTGGGTAACTGATTGGGAACCCAAACATGTAGCTTCCTACCTTTAGAAAAAAACCCAAAAATATACGTGCCTCTATTGCAGTTTTGTGAGGAACATAGAAGTTGAGGCACTAGATATTAAGAGCTCTTTAAGGGAGAAATCCTGAGGGTTTTGCAGGTTGGCATTCTGCACTGACATATATTATTTCTTGATACCTACCCTAGAAATGCAGGTGGGATGTCTAGGTATGATGTAAATATAGCCTTCTCAAATCTGCCTTTTCATTTCCCTTCACCTCAGCTCCCAAATTCTTTTTAGAAGTCCTTTAAAGGTCTCTGTATGATAGAATCATAGAATGGTTTGGGTTGGAAGAAACCTTTTAAAGGTCATCCAGTTCCAACTCCCTGCAAGGGGCAGGGACATCTTCAATCAGGTTGCACTGTTACTGTGACTGGGAGAAATTTAATCTTTATGAAGTAATAAATCAGCTTTCAAGCACTGAACTGAAAAATCCTGCATTTATCTTCCTAATAATTTGTAGCGAATTCTTGGTTACTCAGACAGAAGTGTTTTGTGAGTAGTTTTTGATTTTGTCCTAGTGAGGAATAGTTATCATTTATTTTATGCTATGTAATATTCTTTTCTCTGTGTTTCACCAGCTGTGCATCCATGCTCCCGTGACAATGGTGGGTGTTCACACATCTGCATTGCCAAAGGGGATGGAACTCCAAGATGTTCATGCCCTGAGCACCTTGTGCTTCTACAGAATCTCTTAACATGTGGAGGTGAGTTATGTTTCACACTACTGCTAATCAATTTGTAACAAAACGTGACTGAGGTTGCATTCCAGTCCAAAATGTTTGCATTCCAGTCCAATTTTTCTGTGCATGATGTGCTGCATCATGTGTTAAATTAGTCTTTGGTAGTTCTACCACCTGTTTTCTGCTTGAGGTTTTGGGCACATGTGACTTCTCATTCTGAGCAGAATATTCTTTGACCTTAAAATTCTTGAATCTTCTACTGAGATTTTTATAATTGTATGATGTGACAGGTTTGTGCTATAAACAGTGTTTAAAGTGTTTATAAGATGATGTTGCATCAACCTGTGATGACCTAGCAACAGAAATTGTGCATATGATTCCCACAGTATGAGACTCCAGTCTTTGAAATTAATTTGGCCTCATAATGTGAAACACTATACTGGCTACTTATCAGATGTAGCCTCCATTGCAATTCTTTTAATTAAGGTAGCTCTCCTCTTTCCATATGGTAGACTTTTCCTTTAGCCTTCCCTTTTACCATTCTAGGATATTTAAAAACTGTTAACATTACTCTTGCAGAGGGGATTCAAAACAAAACAAAACATTGTTTCTTTTTGGGACGCATTATATCTTTTGTCGTTTGGCTCTGTTGGTTCTCTTTGACTTTTTTTCATGTATTTATTTTGCTGTGGATTTCACTTTCTGGCTGAACTCTGAACTCCCATGGGACAGTCATTTCCATGATAAACTGTTTTCTTTCCCATGACCACAACACGTTATGTGGCTTTAGAGTAGTGGTGGTTACATGGGGAGGGCAGGGTGGATCAATCTAATTATACTTCTTGCTGTAGTGTTGTTGCACAACGTGGACAGTGAGAGAGGTTCACATTCCACTCCTTTGGATCTGCAGCTATAAATCTAAAAATTCAGGGGCCTCCGTTTCTGTCTTATTTTTTTTTTATTCTAATCTTTCACTAAGCCTGCAACAACTTTAACCTATCTTGTCTGCCCTAGTAACAGCCACTACCCAGTGTTTCAAAATAGCTTAGTTGGCTGGAGAACATTTGTCCCATGTTCTGGATATCCTTACAAATGCTTTTGTCAAGTTTTTTAATGCAAGCTTGTGCTTGCCAAGTGCAACCATAGTGCAACATTGAATGTGCCTTTTAACGCAGAAGTAGTGATCTGTCTGTTGAATTATCCAAACAGCACACGTGTATCAAAATTTAATTCAAGAATTATCTTAATGCATGCATCTGGCATCTTTATCTTACCTACAGCTGTCAGGTCACTGGCTACATTTGTAATTCTCATATTGCTCCTCCAAATAATCATAAATGAGGAACTTAAAATCGTAATTTTTACAAAACCCAAACATGTTTTGATATTTATTCGCATTTTGTTTTTCAAGCTCTTGATTATACTTTTGTCTCATTCTTGAACTTTTCTCCCTAATGAAGAAAGGACAACAGCACTTTGAAAACTGTTTGCATGCAATTGCATAATTCCAGAATTTTTAACACCACCCTCAGCAGAAAAAATGCTCATACAAACATCTTGCCATTGGTTACAGCTAAGAAACTTTCCTTATGCTGGGTTCTTCGTGAAGTCCATTCCTGAGCCTGAATCTTAACAAAAACCCACCAGGTTTCCAGAGGAGTGTTACCATCCGGTGTCAGAGCACACCTGTAGCTTGATCATACTGTTGTTGTAGGCTGGGTGTGATGTGGTACTCTGTTAATCCAGGTGGTAAAGCATCTACTCAGAGCACTACTGGGCAACAGCAACTGTGGGGATGAGTGACTGCCTCTGCTAAATGACTTAACTATGTCACAGGGTTTTGACCCAGCAACTTTTCAAATCATGTATGTGATTGCTGCAGGGGTGTTTTGAGATGGCCCCCTCATTTTGACCCTAACTAATTGCTACGGATAGCAGCTGAATGGACTTGCACATTGTCTGTTTCTGACATTGACAACAATGGTGGAAAATTGTGTGCTAACTTGCTGTATGTAAGAATTTGGAGCATTTTTTGCAACATATTCTTGATCTGGATTGTGTTTGTGTTCTGACATTCTGAAGAAAGCAACTATGGATACCTTATAACAGCATAATTGTTGCATCTCTATATGGGGTTGTAGCTGCTGCCTAATGCTATCAGTGTGTCACTGCAACTTGAACAAAAGTATAGATATGAAAAGGAGTGATACCAGAATCTTGGCATCCATGAAAAGTCAAACTTGAAGAAAGTCACAGCTTTTTTAGGTCCAACAAACATAAAAATGGCTGTGCACAAGTTAAAGTATTCTTAACTTTAAGTCTCTGTAGTGAGAGAATATAAGATTAGGGCAGGTCTGCAGTGCTCCTTAGACTGCTCTCTGAACCTTCACTGACCTGCAGCCCAGAGACTTTCCAGCAAGAGGACTTAGCTTAATGTTTACCAGTCCTATACAGATATTTTTTTCTCCATTCCTATTTTTCAATTCGTATCTGACTCAGAAATTTGTTTGTGGAAAAACCACTGGAAAAATAATGAAACAGATACTGTAGAATTTATGCTATGTGTTTCAGATGTATTCATTGCCAGTTAACCCGATGTGTCAGGTTTTTAATGAAGAATTGGTCCAGGCTAATATAATTGGAGGGTTTAGAATTGTTTAAAATGTGGTTTGCAATCAGAAATTATGTATTCTTTTGAGTTTATATATATATGACAGTGTCTTCCAAAAGGTGGCTGTTAGTGACAAAGCAAGTATTTGTAGCTCCTTTCCTTAGTTCAGTGCTTGACTGCTAAAGCAAACTTCTTTAATCAGAATGCATCCAATTTTTGTTACGAAGTTGGTAAAATTTCATTCCGTATGCAAAATCATGTTTTCCTTGTTGCTGGAACCTTAGCGTAGTCATGGAAGAACTCCAGGAAGGAATAAGTGTGCTTTTCTTGAACAACGCTCTCATACTTCTACTCTGTTGAAAGGGATAAAATTGAGTATACAACTCTGATCTGTTTTCTCTTTCTCCAGAACCTCCAACTTGTTCCCCAGACCAGTTTACCTGTGCAACTGGCGAGATTGACTGTATCCCAATGGCATGGCGGTGTGATGGGTTTCCTGAGTGTGATGACCAGAGTGATGAAGATAGTTGCCCCATATGCTCTGCATCCCAATTCCAGTGTGAGAAGGGACAGTGCATTGATGCACACTTGCGGTGTAATGGAGAAATCGACTGTCAAGATAAATCTGATGAAGCAGATTGTGATAGTAAGATCAATTTTCCTGAACTCAGGGCTCTAACACAAGCATCCATTTGGGATTCTAACTGTTCTTGGAATGTAGAGATACAAGTCCTTTTTGTTGAGACAGAAGTTCCTGAATATAGATAAGAAATTTAGCAGTTACTTGCAAGGATATATTATACATAATATATCTATTATGTATACATAATATAGGTGTGGAGTACATAAGGTTTTATAATATGCCACGTTACTACATTTTGTTATAATGTCAGGTGATCAGCTACACTTTGTTAGTTATTGTAAGAGATTCTTGCTGATCTGATTGCAGTTCTGCCTCAGCAGGACTGATTTGAGAAAGGATTGGGAGTTACTTGGACCAGAATTTTATTTTAGCTCCACTGAGTAGGGTGTATAACAACAAGGAGGAAGAACCAGAGATAAGCAGGCTTGCAATTTACCCACAGCAGCAAAGCAGGTGTGCTGGTGCCTACCTGATCATAATATGAAACCTGCTTCTTTCAGTTTTCTGAAGAGGCTCAAATGCTCCCATGCTGTCAGTATTTGATCTTTCCTTTCTTTCCATGCAGCAATTTGTCTGCCCAACCAGTTCCGATGTGCGAGTGGCCAGTGCATCCTCCTGAAGCAGCAGTGTGACTCCTTTCCGGATTGCATTGATGGTTCTGACGAGCTTATGTGTGGTGAGATGTCTTTTCTTGCGATTCAGGTGCTGTGTTCAGGCATGTTCTACAGCCCTGTGCAGAGCCCTGGTTTTTGCAGAGCAATATTCTTTCAGGGAAGAATACTTCAGAAGGGCCTTCATAACTATCCCTAGGGAAACCTGATTTTACTATGCTCAGTACCTTGGAACTTGCAGATCTACTGCTAAGCCTGGAGTGGCTTTTAAAAATGCACAGCCCTATCCACTGCAATAACAGGGCCAAACTGGAGGCTAATTATGTGGAGGAACTAACATGCAATGAGCAAGTGTCCACAAGAGACCACAGACCGGTCTCTTGAAGTGCAGGTGCGAAAAGAATATATGGAGACACGTTGATTTTTCTGGGAAAAATGTAACTTGGAATTCCCATGGCAGTAGGTATATGCAAGTTACAGTTATGCTGATGGCAGCTGTTGTGTTCGTCCTTAGAGAGTCTGCTACTTTGCAGTCCAAACTGGACAGTAAAAATCCACTTACTTTTGCTCTTTTTGCAATTTCTGTTGTATTGCACTGTTGGGATGACTAGAGCATGAAGTATTCAGGCAATGGGGTAGATAGAGGGAGCATTTAGAATCACACAAGCGGTTTAGCAAAGTAGCTGAAAAATAGCATTTTAGAATAAAAGCAAATAGATGTGCTGGTCTGAGTTCATTCTGAACAAATACCTTGCACTGTGCTTGTGTAGAGAAATGCTGCACTTACTTTGCCTACAGGACCAACCTTAGCAGATTGTGAAGTTTTTAATATCTTAGATCTTGTCATGTTTTGAAGCACCAGTTGTCAGAAGCTGTGCCACTACTGGGATGAGAGGAGGGTTCAGCAGATTTGGTCCAAGGTAACCTTGTTTCTTCCTTCCATCTTCATGGTGGATACTGCAAGGAAAAGTATATTCATGAGTAAGAATGGTGAAAGGAGCCCTAGTTGTGAATAGAAAAAAAGGCTAAAAGAATGGAGACAGAAACTCTTGGAAATTTCAGACTGAACATGCTTCTTCCACATCTTCTGTTTATCTCTTTAGCTTTCATCCAGTTCCCTCAATTCCCTGGATAATATAAGGCCACTTCTTCCTCTCTTTTTTTTTTTTCAGTTTCTTTGTGCACTTGGCGAGATTTCATGCTGCCAAGTTAATGCAGCTGTTTCCTGTTTGCACTTTGGGTCCAGTCCTGCAATTAGGTCCTAACTGATTTAAATGTGTCTTTATGTAGACATAGGATTGTCTCCTTTGGACATCTTTGTGGAACAGAGCATTCTGTGGTATCCCACTTGACTGAGGGAAAGAACTCAAGTAGGAAATAAAAATGATTGCTACCTTCTAGATAAGGATCTTGCATTTAAAAGAAGCTAGGTTTAACCAAAATGAGAATTGTGTGTTTTAAAATAGCTGATTTGGGAACATGTTTTAATTTTGGCTTTGCTTTTTTTCTGGTACCATAGCTGAACTAATCTGACTATTTGAAAGTTAAGATCTTAGCTGACATAAAAGTTGTCATGCATTAATAAGAATGAGAAAAACATAAAGACTTTAAGACAGAAATGAGTTCTTGATGCTGAGCTGTTAAGAGTTTGTTGCTAGATCTTTGTATTTCCTTTATCTTCCTTCTCAAATTTCAGTTGTTTTTCATTCCCTTCCACTGAAGTGAAAACCAGAATCACTGGAGAAACATTTTATGAAGTGAAGGCCTGAATCTTATATGAACCTTTTACTTCTTACAGCTTCATTAAGGGGGAAGGGGTATATAGTTAGAACTGAGCGTGTAAAATTTGGACAAGTTTATTTTGAGTTTTTCACTTTTTGACTCTATCTATTTGTGTATGTTAAAGAATAAAATTAGAAGCGTGTGAATCACATGGAAATTAATTGCTTTCCATGAAGAACATTGCATATGCGAAAAACAGAGAGGTGTCAGGTTTATATGGCAAGAATTTTGAATGTGTTACGCATAATCAGGGAGAGATGTGAATTTTAGCTCATCTCAAATACTGCAGCACTTTTTGTTATTTAACATTTGGCTACATAAGGGGAAAAACAATGAGTAGAAAGTATTTAAGATTTTTTGGATTGTGTTTTCCTTCCAATTTGTAAGGTGGAGTTTCTTTGAAAGCAAGTCATATTTTAGGAAGCAAAAGTATTCTGTTTTAAGACCTGTATTAGCTAGGAAGACATCCACTGCTTAGTATGTATGGTAGCTTCCTTACTGGTAAGTTTTCTTGATTTTTCATGTTATTGCTAGCCCAAATGGCTTTTGAGAGAGCAATCCCCTCTGATTAATGACTTGATATTTATAAGTATCTTTGGCCCATAGACTTTGAAGGGCAGGGAAGAAAAGGAAACTTTCCAGACTTGTTCCATCAAGATGATAAGTAATCCTGTTACAAGATAAATTGCTAGACAAAAGGAGAGTAGTTTGCTCACACTGCTTTATGGAGGGGAAGAGGGAGCATGAAGTCTTGTGTATTGAATCAGAATATCTGGAGTTGGAGATGCCTGAGTGTGATGCAGATGCTTTTAAAGGCACTGTGTAAATGACTGTGCGCTGATTTGCTGCATGAGCTCCAGGACAGCAGCATATTCACTGCTCCATGTTTAATGACCATGTTTAATTTTCTTCTCCTCTCTTTCCAGAAAAATCAAAGCCAGCCTCAGATGAGTCTCAGCCACACAGCAGTGCCATCGGTCCTGTCATTGGGATAATACTGTCCCTTTTTGTCATGGGAGGAATGTACTTTGTTTGCCAGCGCGTGGTGTGTCAGCGCTATGCCGGGCCCAACAGTCCTTTTCCACATGAGTATGTCAGTGGTACCCCTCATGTCCCTCTTAATTTTATTGCTCCAGGAAGTTCTCAACATGGCACTTTTACTGGTAAGGGTGCTAAGGACCTTACATCTAATCAGTACCATTACATTGTCTGGATTTTGAGTTTTACACATTATTAAGGGTGCTGGATGTGGAGTTTTCAAAGAGCAGAAATTTGATGTTGAAGATCTGCTCAGTGGTTTTGGAATAAATCTGTCATTTGAATCAGATATGCAAAATCTATTAGCTTTTCTTGCACTTTAATGGCTATGGTCAGCTATTCCTGCTTAAGTTATATTACTATGGTTATCAAGAGGTTTTTGTGGTAGGAAATAAAATTAGACGATGAAATAATTGCAGGCGAAATCTTCGTAGGGGTGTTTTAAATTGGACTTCACACTAAAGCTTTTTTAATTAAAGCAAGTATCAGTGGCTTTCATCTGTACTTCTGTAGGTGCTAAACCAAGCTGTCATTCTGATTCTCATCCATAGTTAGTTTTTTCTAATCCATATTGCTGTGACAAGATACAACAGCTGAAAATATTATTTATGTTAATTCTAAGGAAAATACATAGGTTTCTAATACCATGGCATTTCCAAGAAGGATATATAGTCATGAATGATGATTACAAATACTTACTCTGCTTGTAATAAATATTTCCTGCATTTGAAAATAAAAGTTCTGAAAAGTTCCCAGACTTAACTCCTACATTGACACTGAATAGTGTCACAGGAAGAAGCTGAAAGTGAATTGTCTGAATTAAGAGTATATTGCAGTAAAATAGATTGGAGAATGATGTCTTCCATTTTCCTCTAACTCAGGTTTCTTGCCTTTTGTCTCCACTGATTTTCAATAAAAATAATTGGGTTTTGCAGTTATTCATGTACTTGCAATTTAATTTCTTGGGATGGAAATCGAAACTTTGGAGGTCTCTAGCTTGGGCGTTGTATATTGCTTTTTTTGCAAATGCCTAAGTTTGTTTAATTGGAAAATTTCTTAATTAATTTGGGTGAACAGTTTGGGTCAGCTGTTCTGAAGATTCCTTTCTCAGCAGTTGATAGTAGGTTGTGAGGAGTTCAGTTCTGCAGTGAGACAATAGGTGGTCTGAGGGTGAGATGTTTTCTTTACAAAAAGTGCTGTTCCTTGTAATCCTGAAGTTTTTACATAAAGCACTCTTCCTAAAGTGTGACAACCATTATCGTTGCATGGGTTTGCAAAGCTAGGGATCTGGTTTCTGTTTGGCATTGATGAATAACACTGTGGCTTATCTAACCTTGTTTTCCTCTGTTTCAATGCAGGCATCTCTTGTGGAAAGTCCATGATTAGCTCCATGAGTCTCATGGGAGGAAGCAGTGGTGCCCCATTGTATGACAGAAACCATGTTACTGGAGCATCTTCAAGTAGCTCATCCAGCACTAAAGCCACTTTCTACCCACAGGTACGTCTTGAAAATACACCAGTGAGTTAGGTATCTCCTGCTTCTGAAGAAAAGAAGGGTGAAACTTTGTGCTTACTTAAGTAGGTGTTAACATGTTTATGATATGCAGGCCCATTTTGACACTCACTGAACTTCACAAAGAGGCTTTGTTGTAGTCCATCAGGATGATACAGTGCTCTGTGATGTCCAAAATGTTTTGTTACCAGAGTGGTACTCAGCTGGTTTGTTCTCGGATACTTCCGTTCTTCCCTTGGAGATGGCACCTCCTTTGTTCTGTGTAAACTCTGATGGCAGTGGCCCAGTGACATTTTGCACTGCCTAATGCTGCAGGCACACATGGAATAATTAGGCAAACAAGACGAAACAGGACTGGAATGCAAATGTGTATGAAATCAGCTTGACTTGCTGTTTAGATGAAGTGTCGATTGTTGATTCAGAAAACCAAGTGCACGCACGGGGGGAAAAACACTGGTACAGCAGAGTGAGGCAGAGGTTACTTTGGTTGCATTTTTTCAGCTATAATTTAGCTCCATTTCTGACTTTCAAGTGTTGAAAGTCACAGAATTCTGGTCCCCATGTCACAGTTCCACAAATTACAAGATGAATATTCTGAATGGAAAGAGTCCTCTCTGGATACGCAGGAGAGACACACAAAGGTTCCTGTTTGTCAGCATATTTTGTCATGACTGAGCACTCAGTTTTTTTCCATCATGCTTCTGAGCAATATATCCATTGGCCCTTAGGTACACACTACAAGCTGCCAGAGTTGATCTCCCAGCTGTGGAGGGGGTTTTTGTGCAGTATTGAATCAGGAACCCACATGCTGTGTGGGTATACATGCATTTGTGTTTACATGTAAGCTGTTATGCTCTATGTGGGCATTTTGATTTATAGTGTTTTGGCCAGTTGCAAAGGTGCTTTCTCTCCCTTTAAGAAGGGCAAAAATGGAAAAGAGAGGCTTGTGAGCTTGTCTCTTGGTAAGGTAAAATTGGGTACTTACTTCTTGCATTGCCTTCTCTGTGAAGCCATCAAGAAGCAGATGTTTGGAACTCAGCAGCCCTCCTAATTTAGCTTGTCTCCTGCTTCACCAGTGTCTCTGTAATGTGCTGAACAATTTCATGCTAGACCTGATTGATGTGTCAGTACCACACTAAAAAGGATGAACAGAAAAAACACTTACTTAAATAAAGCTTGAAAGAGAAAAGAAGCCCAAGAGCTGATCTGCCTGTGTGATTCTATGGGATCTATGTCAGCCAAAAGATCAACTCTTCCATTTGACTTCTGGCCTAAGTTAATCTGACTGTTGCTGGGAATTCTTTTTTCCACACTTTATTGTGTCAGCCAGGGCCCGCAGGGATGATACCAGCATTTTCTTCATGAAAGGCACGATGGGTTCTTAGAAGGAAGCTGTTGCAAGGGCTTTGTTACATTAAAGTTACTGCTTAATCCCAATGTTCTGGTGAGTTCTGCCTGGTAGCTAATTACCCAGCTTTATATTAATAATCAAAAGGACAGATCTGAGCATCTAAGTTGTCTTGGCTTTTTTGGTTTGTGTAACACATCTTAGTGGTACTGAGAGATGCTCCAGTGAATAGAGACTGGGAAAGAATCAGTGTCAATGAAGTTATGCCAGTTTATATACCTGAGAACCTGGCCAGAGGCACTGTTTGCTGTATTTAATCTCAACATGAAGTGATATTGATGCAGCTCAGGGCATCAGTAGGAGTGAATCCACAAGTAATATGCAGTGCTCATCCGAGGAAGAAGATTTCTGGGAGATCCTCTTGGGGAGGTTACTCATCATTCCCTACAGCTGGCAAAGGGAGGTATTCAAGCATGTCTCCCTTCACACGATTTTGGGTGCAGGGCTTGTCAGCATTAGTAACAGTAAGCTCAACTCAGTGGCCAGGAATCGCTTTGCTGGACGCTGCACAGTGAAGAGCCAAACAATGATCTCCACTCCACTGATTTTAGAGTGTTTTTGTGGGAGAAGAGCAGAGACAGAGGAAGGATGGTCAATGGGGCAGACCATGAACTGGCTGAATGCCCAGGGCAGGCAGTGTACAAGATGCTCACATCAGTAGCAAGGCTCAATCAACAGCAATGGTGTAATTTTCCACACTGGAGGAGATTAAATGCTCTTCTTGGGTTTAGGCCAATGTCCTGCTGGCTGTGTCAGAGGTTCAGCTTCCTGCTAGGGGAAGAATCCTAAATAATTTTGAAACATGCTAAGCTTTTTTCCATGTGTGAAGGCTACCAGCAACTGTGTATAAGCACTTATAGCTGAGACATGTGTGTATGCTGTCTATATGCACACATAGGCAGGCTATAAATATTTTTTAGCTCATAGGCTTTTTGCATTGTGAACTGTGCCAAAATGATATGTTTATAGAACAAGAGTGAAATGAAGCATTCAGGGAAGGATGGGGTTATATTAGTAAAGAACTTGGCTTCCTGACCCTACTAATGACTGGGGACGTGTTTAGGGTCTGGGAGTGGAACATACTTTATTTCCCATTAGCATCTGCTGAGGATGCTATCAGTCCTTATGTCCAAGGAAGTGCACTCAGATTCAGCCAGACCGGGTCTCATTTCCAGCTTTATTCCAGCCTTCCAGCATAATAACAGGTGTGGCAAGGAAGAGAATTCCCTGTACTGAGAACTTTGAAGGCCTGCACAATACCTAAGTCCAAAGTAAAGTCTTGTAATGAACATCTGTGATCTTTAAAAATGCATTAACACATCCAAGCAGCCAGGAGAGGAAAGTAGAATAAGGATGAATGATAGGGTGAAGGCATAAATACTGTTTTTAAACTAAGTTGGATAATTAACCCAAAATGTCACACTTCTTTTTCCTGTTGTTTCTAGATTTTGAATCCACCTCCTTCCCCAGCTACTGATCGCTCCTTATACAACGCAGAGATGTTTTATTCCTCAAACATTCCTTCAAACACAAGATCTTACAGGTACAGTTCAGATAAAAAGGTTTGCTAAGTGTTCTATTTATCTGCCTTTAGTTTTGGATCTTGTACAGACTTCATTTAAAAAATGTTTTGCTCTCTCAATAAATGACCGTTCCAATTATGTACATTATATTTCTGTGTAACAGTCCCTGAGCATCCTGTATAGAGGAGGTTGGTGTTTTCTGTTAATTTCTTTAAGCTTATCTTAAAGGAGTCAACCTATTTGTTAGTGACTGGGCTAAATGATCGTAGTGGTCTCCTCTGGTAGGTTAGGGGCTGGAAGAGTGTGCTGCTGGCTAAGGATAGTTGTACCATCCAAATGTAACACAGTTCAGGTACTTCTTGTTGGATTTCTCTGAGAGCCTGCATTAAGGCTCGTGTAGTATTAATGAACAGGTATCTTGACTGACCACACAGAGCTGTTCAATCTCTTTCTTTTTTCTTTCTTTTCCCCCAGATTGCAACTAATGCATGTGCTTTTTCTTTTTTATTGTTTTTGTGCAGGCCATACCTTATACGAGGGATAGCTCCACCCACAACCCCATGCAGCACAGATGTCTGTGACAGTGACTATACTACAAGTCGATGGAAGGCCAACAAATACTATATAGATTTAAATTCAGACTCAGACCCTTATCCCCCTCCACCCACACCTCGCAGTCAGTACATGTCGGCAGAAGAAAGTTGCCCTCCGTCTCCTGCCACTGAAAGAAGCTATTTTCACCTCTACCCCCCTCCACCCTCTCCTTGTACAGACTCTTCATGACCTCAACAGAAGGAACTTTTCCTGTAAATATTTTAAAATATGAACAGATTTAAAATATATATTTTATGATTTAAAAATAAATCTGGGTGGGAATTAAACAAAACTAAATGTGAATAAAAATGGGTGGGAGGGGTGGGGCTGTGAAAAATTGTACAGAGGAAGAATATTTATAAAATTGATTTTTTTAACTTAATTTCCATTCTTTTGTGCCATATTTGCCTTTTTGAAGTCATGTAACTGACTCAGTCTCCAAAGGATTTGGAGAGGGAATGTTGAAACTTTCTGCATTTTTAAGTCACCTTTTTACATGCAAGAAGTGTAGTTCTTTTTATTAATGTGAGACAAGAAAACTAAGTGGCTTGTGGGAAGGGGAATCATCTAAAGAAAGATGCAGGCTTATTCCTAGAGAAGAAAAACACATTTAAATACAATTGTCAGTATCATCCCTTCACCACCACTGGAAGAAAACATGCATGATCACAACCCTTAGATGCTCCAGTTTGCAAATGAGCTGAATGCTTCCCAGCAGAACTTGAGTGCCAAGACCCGAATTTCAAACCTCCCTCTCCATCTGCTTAGCATTGAACTGAAAGAACACTTCTTTTGGCCAAGCCTTCCAGCTTCACTAAACCCACAGGCATCATGTCCTACCTCATGTTAGTGCCACTCTGCACATGGCCAATTCTGTAACTGATTCAGGCTAAATAAGATCAGTCCTAAAAAAACTGGTTTAGTTCCAACCAGTTCCCCACCTGACTGGGTGAATGGTAGCAGAGGCAGTTGTACTGACCTGTGGGTGAGAGCAAGGGTCAAGTTTAAAGTGGTATTTAAGCTAAGAGAAATGCCCAACAAACTGCAGATTTGGTCAGACTCGCCACATTTTAATAGTGATGCAGCCAAGCTCCTTCATCCTTCCTTGTGAAGCTTTGGTGACTGTCTGGGACAAAGCTGTAACTAGCCAATGCTAGTTTTCTTTTTCTCAAAAGTCCTGTAATCACTGTGCCTGGTTTCTGAGATGTTCACCCATGTTGACTTGATCAGAGAATTGCTTCATCTTTTAATACTCATTTTCCAAAACAGAATGAAGTGGTCACTTGTATTCAAATGAGGAAAGTTGTTTGAGTTTTAACTGGTGTTTGTAGAGAAATGGTATCTGCATAGCTCAAATCAAAAATCAGTTTAGTTACATCTCATAAAAATTTGCCACATAATTCAGATTTAGAAATAGATAGAAGAAAGAACAGAGGAGGGAGAAAAGACAAATACTTTTTTTCTAGGCATGTTGATATAAAAATTATTAACTCTCATACAAATTGCTGTAACCTCAGGACATCAAGATCAGCAAAGTGCTCGTGTTCCCAGCTCCTACCAAAAGAACCTTTGGGAAATGGGGGAGCTAGAATCAGTCCCTTTCAAATTCAGAAGACAAATTTTTTCTTTAATTGCTCTTTGTAGCAAAAAGGATTGGGTATTGTATGGCACTTTATAAATTCAGCACTGGTGATGATAATGTGAGGGCCTGCTTGGGACATCTGAGGGAAGTTCTGAATATGCAAACTTGCACCTGTTTCTGCAGCTGCTCAATAACAGATGTGTTGGGCCTTCAACAGCTTTAATATTGATGGCAACAATGTAAACTTTTTTCTTGTTTGAACTAAAATTGTACTTGGCTTTGGGTCTTTTTAGCAAGCTATTTGAGAGCACATCAGAGGAACCCTACAGCTTCAGGAGAGAGGTGTTTGTTGTGGCGGTGGAAGTGCTGGGACCATGGTGTTCTGATCCCCTTGGTGTTTTCAGATTTATTAGTCCAGATCTGTTGTTCTGGTTTGCATAGTTCAAGGATTGTGCTGTCACTGGTGTGTTACTAAAACTCCTAAAGTAGCTTTTACTGCCTTCATGTCTAAATTTTCACTTGAGAAATTAAGCACAAAGGATATGATTTTTCACAGAGAAAAGTACAGAAATGGAATTTAAGGATGGGTTCTTTCCTCGTCCCCTATGAACATTAGCAATTTTGTAATATGCTGTGATGGGCAAGGTCATAGTTTGTTACTCTTGGAGTGACTTAGCCAATCTCTGAACTGATGGTTTGGTGAAAGAAAGCAATTCTCACGTGATCATGTTTCAATTAACTAAATTAGGAATATACATCCACAGGATATTTTATGTGCCACATGAGTCATATAAAAAAGTATTTGTTCTGCATTACAGCAGTTGGTAGTCCAATTTTATATCATATGTAATTTTCTGCTTGATAACTATTCACTGTTTATAATGAATTCATTAGTTGTTTCATGTCTCAGTTCTAGCTTAGAGATATACCACATTAATTTTCCTGTATTCCTGTGATGACACTGGATGCAGAATTGCTTACTGTTTTTCATTAAACCACTGATCTTTTTTAAGAGCCACAACTATAAGAATCCTAACCACTTCATTTGAAGATTTGTATCCTATTACAAACATTGGAATTGAGTCCAAGAAAATTAGCGTTTTTACTGAACTATCTTAAGAATCACATTCTTTTGGAGCTTGGGTTTTCAGAAGGAAGGAAGCACTTGCTGAATGGGCTGAATTAAGTGTACATTTTTATTTCAGTTGAATATTCATAGCCTCTTGCTGTTGATGTTTGCTGAGGAATTGCCTTCTCTGAGGCACTGGAAGTTTGGTGATGAGAATCAAAGCCCCACACTGCTCCATACTACCGACATTAAAAACCTTTTCCAAAACCCGATTGAATACAAATTTGGCATCTTAACCTTTAAATACTAAATATTACTTTTTTTATTACTGTAGACTATATACTTTAAAAGGATTACTGCATTCCTGGTGTTAGCAAAGACCAGGAAGAAAATCTGAGCAACAGGAACTACTTCTTTCCAGAATATCCCCACTATTTTCTTAGTGGTTTCCATCCTGTGAACTTTCAGGCTAAAACACAGAAAATCAATATTTTCTTCTAGGTAAGGATGAGAGAAAGAGTTGCAGGGAATTAGTGAATGCATATGAGCAATTCTGGCAGTTCAGGGATGAATAGGAGATGTGTAGGGGAAAGTTGCATTTTGGTGAGGCTTAAGCATAGTTTTAATAATGCAGAAGTTTTCTGTGAGAAAGCTGACTGAAACATTTTAAGAGTTCTACCCTGAGAACTGCAGAGAGGTACATGTGATTCAGCTACCTGTGTGAGTTTATGAATACTTGAATCAGTGTTTTCAACCATTATTTTCCAAGCCCATTGTGACTGCATATTAGCACTTGAAACAACTCAGGGTGTAACGAGTAGTGGTGTCTGGACAGTAGCCAGTAATGGGCAAATGATATGGTTGACTCTGTGTTAGATTTAAAGGACAGATGTCCCAGCAGAGAGCAGCTTACCTGTCCTGCAGTGCTGTCATGAAAGCAGCCACTTGGGTCTTTCCTTCTGTGGAATTTGTCCCATCTGCAGGGCAGATGTAGCAGCAGTGTGAGGCTGTAAGGTAAACGGGCAAGTAATCATCTTTGACAGTCAAGGATTCTTCCATTTCAAGGAACAGTTCTGCAAATTACAACTGCAAATTACAGTTTGACTTCAGCTAGACTGGTCAATAGCCACTGCACCTTTAAATTTGCAGTAGAGGTAGTGAATTTGTTCTGGATGAGTCTGAGGAAACTTCATGAGCACTATCCCAGCTGTCTTACTTAGATTTCTTACTCAGATTTCTTCTGTCTGGACAGATCACTAGAGAGCACTTAGGCTAAGATTAAGCTAAATCCGTATGTATGACAAATAATTTCTTCAGGATAGTGTTATAGTACAAAATGCTGTGTCTAAAAATGAGCTAATGCCATTATCAACATATTTTAAAGAGGAAGGCAAAAGTGAGTGAGGAAAAAATTCTTTTGGAATAATGAAATTGATTTTCAGTAATAAGCCTTCATTTCTGTAGTTTGCAAAGGTACAGGCACTTCCCTAAAAGTTCTGATTCTTTTCAAAGTAACAACAAAACGGTCTGTTCCCTCAATACCTGTTTTACACACCTAGGATGGGCTTTCTGGAATTCTCCAGGCTTGTTTACCCCAAATCTATTTTCCACCTGGTATCTAGAACACCATGTGCACAGTCTAGGACTCATGATGTTCTCCCCATTTTTATGCCAACTGGTGCCTCTTGGATTCTGGGGTTTTTGACATTCTGACGCTCTGTGCACAGCAGTGAAAAAGGATTTGGAAGCAGGAGCACTCAAGTAAGAGCTGGTGATGTCGTTCCTCCATTGCCTGCAGGGTCAGATCCCTTTGCTGGGGAGGACTCTTGTGCTGCCCGTTCTCAAAGCCTCTCCAGCATGTTGTGCTACTTCACAAGTGTGCTCAGTTAAACATCACAGAAGTTGTGTGTCCTTTTGGCTTCAAGCATTTTTGGAAGCAGATCTCTTCAGTCATTTTGTTGGGGTTTGTGTTGAGTCAGTCCAAATGAGTAGCTGTGCTTACAATTGTACTACAGACGATATCCATTAATGTCAGGAAATGAAAACAGAAGGCAGGCATGTTCCCAATAATTAATAACACACACGACTGCCTGGCACAGAGCCCTGAATTAGAAGTAATGTATTTGCTGTTACAGTGCTGAAGGACATTTTATAAATGTCCATGCATGGACAGAGCCTTAGACAAGCCACAGTCAAAGATAACTGTTTACAGCTCAGTCATTTGGTGGTTGTTGTGTGTTGTGACTCAGTTATGAATTTTGACTACAGCCCTCCTTGTAAATTTGGCTTGTCTAGAAGAGATTCATGGAAGGCTGAATCCAAAACTCTGAGAGGTGTCTGCTGTTTCTGCTGCTGTTCCCTTAGGTACTGCAACACTTTCTGTTCATCATTATATATAAAACCCCCTTTCAACAGCAGCTGTAAGTTTAGCTAAACAGCTTAAGGTATTTACTACACATTAAAAGAAATACTTAATATGCATAGATATTTTCAATCCTGTTAGGTCTTCTACCTCTCCTTCCTGAGAACACTTACTCTAGATTTTCTAAAGGGTGTTTTTCTTTCATTTGTTTATTCTGAGGTTGGCCAGCTATGCTGTGGGCTTTTTCATGTAGAAGCATACTCCCTTTAAGAAAACAAAAAAAAAAAAAAAGGAAAAATTAATTTTAAATCAATGTTAAGCCTGCTGATAGGAATGATGGAAACCAGTCTGATATGTCTTCTGTATTCCACAACAAAATCCTTCAAAATGCCATGTCCTGACATGCTGACAGTGCTCCCAGCCACCTGTGACAAGCTGCCACATGCTGGCTGTTCCCAGCATGAACCACAGCCGTTGTTGCAGCCCACCTCTGGAGTCAGGGCTAGGTCCTCACCAGCCAGCACAGAATCCTAGTGGATAGAAGACCATGGCAATTCCTAAACAGGTCGGTTTATATTTACAAAATACATGCAGAGAATGTGCTTAGAAGAACTTGTCAGAGGAGAAAAGCAAGTTTGACTTGCTCCAGTGACAGACTAATTCAGCAACATTGACACCTCTGGAAATCGAGTGCTCCCACTGATGCACCTTTCTGTAAATAAGAATGAGGCCACTCTTAGTGACAGCATTCCTGGGGTGGCTGCATTTGACAAAGGGAGTGGTATTCCCGTTTGATTTGTACAGAGATCCTGCAGCCTGTAAATAGTTCTACATGGAATTCATCAGCCTGTGGAGGTAAAACAAAAGCTGTTGAAAGCGGGAGGATAGCTGTGTGAAATTTGGGGGGTATCATAAACACAACTCTAACCCAGACCACTTTCCTACTCACCAATTGTACCGCAATTGCTGCTATTGTAAATGTACAGGAATATACAAAGAGTACCAAGAATTTTTATGATATAACCCACACATAATCTTTTTATATTTATATTAAATTGTGTATTCTGCAAACAGCCTAATAATTACAGCTTTATATGCGTATCATTTTGTAGTATTTGTTACCTCAAAAGACAACCAAACCCAATACTTCAGTGCCTTGTGTATTTTAAACAGATTAACATATAAACTGGGGGAAAAAAATGTAGATTGTACTCCGCTGGTTTTAACAAAGCTTTGTATTATTGTTAGGGCTCTCTTCAGTTAAAATACATACAGCCACAAGTTGTGGAACTAACTGAAAGCATACAATTTTGGAGTTTTTTTAGAGCATGCATGTTTTGAATTTGTAATATATTGGAGTATCTCTCAAATGCATTCTTTCAAGTTAACTTTGATTTATATATTCGTATCTATTTCAACAGACATCCTGATCCCTGTCAAAAATACGTAGCATTAAAAAAAAAAAATGCCAGTAACTGATACTTATATGTTTGGGGATTAAATGAGTGCTGTTTTCAGCATGTCACAATTTCATTAGAGCCACAAAATCTTTATTGTGTTACAGAAAGTCTTGATCAATTATTTTTCCAAGCATGGCCTTCTAGCACATAAATGACTTGGTAATACTGTTGTAAAAAAATCTTCTTTGGGGCTGTCATCACTTCAGACCATTGCACGTTAACAATTTTCTGGTCATGAAACTGCAATGTTTCTTTACGTTAACAAAACCAAAGGCTTGTTTGAAGTAACTGGTATTTTGTATAAATATTTGTACAGATAACAGACTCTGCTTTTGTACTATAGATTATGTGGATTTTGGTTTATAATAAATGCTTTAAAAAGATTTGCTTAGCAGCCATTTTATGAGCAAAGCTGTTTCATCACCTTCAGTAGAGACAACCAGCCAGTATCACAACTGTTGTAGATACTATTTAAGATAAGGATAGTGCTGTCTCCTTGGTGTTAATTTTAAAATGTACAACAACAGCGAGAGCTGGAAAGCCAATCATCTTTAGAATTAGAGTTGTTAGCTATAGAACTTACCACAGGTTTGTCGGCTTCATGGCCTTACAAAAATTGTTACACTCCATAGGAACTATCTCAAGTGTTTTGACTAGGCCAGATCTGATCTGTATTTCTTTTTTAATTGTATGATATCTTTTAAATGGATGCCATAGGATGTCAAAGTAAACTTTTTAAATACTGGCTTCTTTTTTTTTTATGGTGAACATACTTGAAAACTAGTTCCATTGAGTCTAGTTTTGTCTTGATTTGTGCAGTCAATATTGGTGGTTTCTGATTTGTGAGATTTAACCTAGAAGTCAAAAATTATTTTTAGTGGAGATATCCTTTCTCTGGCATGCTGGTGAGATGAGGCTCAGACTGAAGCCTTCCTGAGCAGTCATCAGCAGACCTGGTGAAGTCCAGTTCTGTTTCTTCTGATTATTCCAGGGTAGAGAAAAAATAGAACATACACATTCAGAGACCTGCTTGTTTCCTACAAAGTTCTTCCAGGTTTTGTATTATACTGAACCAGAAAATGTCAAAAGATTTTTCCTCTTAGCCACATTATCCTTGCTAATAATGCTTAACATAAATGGACCCTGGAGAGGCCATATGATGACTGCCTAGACCTAGTGATTTATACCATCACTGTGATTACGATGGATTTGTATCTTGAAGGAAAATGACGAATCTGAACTTCTGGTGCTGTGCTCAACCTGGAACAGGCCTTCCATCATCCTATTGTCTTAGAAAAGTTGGACCAAATTACCCAGAAGTACAGAAAGATTTTGGGATTTCATATGGCATGAAGCAGAACAGACCCACTCTTCCTTCTGGAGCTCCTGGCTACAGCTAGGCTTTCTCTCCTGAGAAGACACACAAGGTCCTCTTGGAGTGGACTCTGTCTGACACAGGCTGGTTGCAGGGAGGTGTCTGATATATGTATCCCACATAAGAACACAGATTTCTGCACAGCATACTTAGCATTCCTACTCCTCCAGTGCCTTAATCCCAGATGTTTTTTGAAACCAGAGGACACAGTATTTTCTTTTTGCTCCAGAAAAGCTTGCTCAGCCGTCTGGATCTTTGTAGCCTTACGCTCCCACAGCTTACAGATTTCTTAATGTGTTAATTGGGAAGTAAAGCTCTGATATGTCATTTGTCTGAACGGAATCTGAATACATTCCCAGGACAGAACCTGTGGTCACAGGGCAGGGTGCCTAATTCCAAATCCACTGGTCCTGATCTTTTATGAAATTGCCCCAGCTGTTACTCTCCGTGGCAGGGCAGAGCAAGGTGTTTGGCTGATTTTGTGCAGCATCACTGAGGATCAAACTGAATAACTGTGTCCGGATGTGCTAGGAAGTGGCTAAAGTGGTTGAAATGCATTCTGCCACAGCATGGATGGCTCACAGCTGCGCTCAAGAACAGCCTGGACCGAACCTATTCAGCTCTATGGATCTCTTTCCATGCTTTATGCCAGCCTCAAAGCTTATGTACACATGGTGGTTGTTCCAAAAGAAAAAACATCATAAATAACTAATGTCCTTCCTTTCCCTTCCTTTCTCCTAGCTTTTATTGCTGAGCAGACATCATGTCACATGGAATATATCCCTTTGGTCAGTGTGGGGGATGTCCCCTCCCAAGATCCTGCCCACCCCCTAACCTACTGCTGAGGGGTTAAGGCTGGAGAGACAGCACTGGTGCTGTGGGAGTGCTCCTCAGCAGTAGCCGAAACACCGGGGTCTTACCAACAATGCAAAGCACAGCACCATGAGAGCTGATCTGGGGAAAATTAACTCCATGTCAGGCAGACCCAATACAGAGCTAACTGTACCCACACGCTGCCAAAAAGCCCACATGGAGTTATGGGGAGGAGTTCATGTGAAACTAACGCATTTTAGGACAGGTATTGCCTAGATATGTTTGCTTTTCACCCACTTGTGCTCTGAGGGGTTCAGTACAGGTTGTCCTTTCAGTGAATGGCCAGGGAATGGTGGGGCAGTCCCTGAGGCTTGTACCATGCATGGTGCTGTGGAGAGCAGGGTGGAGGGAAGGCAGTGCATGCTCTGTGGTTTCTGCAGCAGCAGCAGTGCAGCAGGCTGCTCACATCCCTGCTGACAGCACAGAGCTACACACAACCTTCCACTGAGGAGGGCCGGTGGTTGCTGGAATCTGCTCAGAAAGCACAGATAGAAAGAGGGTTGGTGTGCACAGGAACCAATGCTTTTGTGGTTTTAGGCATCACAAAAAGGCACCTGTCTATAATTAAGACTGAGACAAAGGCAGCATTTGAGAAATGAAGGCTTGATCAGCCAGGCTAATTGCTGGACACCGAATATATTGCAGAAATGAGGCAAGGATTGTAACTGCAAGGAGTATTGCCAGATCAGCTGGCTAAGATCATAGCTACAGCGAAGGTTAGGACAAGAAATTTGCTTGGGTCTGCCCACTTTGGGTTTTGATGGATTCCTCACAGAACACAACAGCTGGAAGAGGCACAGCAAGGGCAGGATAAGGTCTTGAATTTCCTCTGGCAATTAGGGACTGGTCTCTTGTCTGTAATTAACAGGAATACTAAGTAGACTTGAAACTCGGGTGGTTTTTGGGATAGAAAAATATCAACAGTTTACACATATTCTGGACAGCCTGCAAAGACAGGATCTGGGCTTGCCCTAATTGAGGTTAATGCCTTCTGTTACAGTTTCCCAAAGGCAGAGCTACTTTGGCAATAAATCTGATTTAAGGGATAGCAACAGCTTTGACAATCTATTACTTAGGGAATGATGTTTTTTACTGAACTTTGCATGGCCTAGAAGGGTACAAGAAAGACTCGTGAGAACAGGGACAACGCTTTCCGTTGTATTTTAATTTGGCTTATCAGGCTATTGTTACAGGTTTAACTAGGACTTAATTCTTAGACAATTTCTCTCATAGCAATCTGAATTCCTTCTAGCTTGTAAGGAAACAGATTTAGTGCTTATGCTCATTTTACTGTAGGCATTGTACATAGGCAGTCAATAAAAAGGAGAATAGAATTTGGGCATCAGGCTCCAAAAGTTTGACAATTCCCACACTATCCAATGCCTGCAGCATTGGGAAGGGTCGACCTCCTTAGCTTCTCTTTCCTACTGTAGGTTGTTGTACCAAAAGCCCAGGTACTGGGAACAATAGAGTGGCAAGTGTTCAGTAGTTAGATTCCCTGGATCCAGAGCAGACAGAAATGCTCAGGTAGGTGAGAGCTCATGAGCTGAGGTGCTGTCCTCGTTTGGGAATGGTACAATTCAGTGCTCCCACCAAGACAGCAACAGTACCAGTAACAAAAGTGTACAAAAGTGTACAAAGAGAGGGTGATTTACATGCACAATGCTCGCCAAGCCCGAGATAGTGACAACCAATGGTGGAAGGCTTCCCTCTGCCTGCCACACTTTTCCCTGACTGGAAAAGAAACCCTTTCTTCTTAGAAGTGAGGGAAAAGTCCCTTTTCCCCATCCCTGGCTGTGACATAAGGTGGAATTTGGGTCTTGGCCATGCCCCCTCTCACTGATCTCGGCTGGGACCAGGACAGGTGCCCTCAGCTTCCCTTGCCCAGCAGCAGCCTATCCTTTGCCTATAATTCCAGGGAAATTATAAGGTTTAGAGACTGAAATATGAAATCTATTGCTTGATTCGGTAGGATCCTGGAGCTAGGAAGAGTGCTGGCTGATAGTGGCAAGCATCTGGTCTCTGGTCTCTCAAAACTTTAGTTTCCCTGGTCTTATACTTAAATGCTGAGAACTGATCTTAACAAAACAAAACAAAACAAAACAAGCACCAAAAAAAGGTAGAAAGGTTCTCTTCCCATTCAGTTCCCAGTCTTTCTTGTTAATTCCTGATATGCTACAGGACCCAACAATAAACTGAAGCCCCGGTGTTGTGTTTTACATTTCTCAACCCGAATATTAAGCCTAGCCCTTACAGGAAAATTAATAAGGAATCCTGGCAGATATGTGAGTATTTAATGGGTTTTAGTCCTCATTCTTACCCCTTTCCTCTGCAGATGTGGCTGGTGTATCCATGAAATACTGAAGTCTAAAGTTAGAGGCAAGGTAAGCAAGAGGTCACAGGACCCATTTGTTACACCCGGTTCCTGGGGAACAGTGTTCCCTGGGGGATGAATGCTGTATGTGAACAAACTCAGGAAGAATTAAACAGGGTTCAGGGAAGTTTGAAGTTTGAGAATCTAAAATGTAGGAAGCTGACTGCTGTATCTGTACAGGATGAAGTAGCACATTGAAACTGAAAGCTAGGCTGAATGGCAACCCACTTGCCTTTACTTGCTTGGAGGACCAGACCTGAAAAATTAGGAATTTATGATGAATGAGATTGAGGAATATGTGCATCCTGTCCTAAACTGGGCCTTGTGAAAGATACTGTATTTTGTCTCATTTTATAAGTTGGTGTCTTGCTTCCATCTAGAACTAAGGATTTTATGAATTGAGCACCTGAAGAGTCTAGTTTATTTCCAGATCCTGCTGGGTTTCTAGAGATGCAGTCAACAAGGAAACATTTAGAATCCCATCTTCAGTTTTGTTCCAGAAGTACTTCTCAGAGATTAGGCCTTGTAAACACAGTAGCAGGTGTAGGGACAAAACCTCCTCAGTCTTACAACAGACTATTGGATTTCATTGCTGTGACTGCAGTTAAGGTTGGGGAAGAAAGACCTGAAGAGGCATAGGATGGCTTTTTAGCTTGCCCACAGGAAAAAAAAAAAAAAAAAAAAAAAAAAAAAAGGGGAGAGGGCAGATGTCAAAGGAACAGTATCTTTTCTTCCAAATTTGCTAAAAGGTTATTTTTTCCTCTGGCTAGAGAACAGTAAATGACAGTAATATTCAAAGGAATTTTCACTTCCTTCATATGTTCTGGGTCATTTGAGGTTGTTTCAAACACTTTGAATTACATCTTTTGAAGATGGATTAGTGATTTTCTTTTTCCTAAACTGGAGTGGCATGTTCTACCCGCACATTTTCATGTCAACCACTTCTGGTTTTTGGAACCTGTCAATTTATATGCAGCCTCCCCAGTACCCAATACAGGGGGACAATCACTGCCTTGGTTGTCCTGGTCACATCTGACACTTATGGGGAGATATCCGTGTTAAAATATACATAAATACTTTAGAGCTTAGTACTAAGCAAAGCCACAAGGTGGCACAGTCATCTGCTCTGAACAGTTACTCACCAAACTTCATTTCCCAAAGGAAACAGCTCCAGAGCTTCCCTTTTCAAGGGGGAATTAACCCAGTCTCTCTCCACCCCTGCATTCGATTTCACAGAGTAAACACTGACGGTGGGTGTAGCTTTCCTAAAAGTGAGATTTTTTTTTATATAATAAAGTCCTACTATGGAAATATTTACATGGCAATAAATATTTTGCTGCTACTGCTAATTTTTCTCAGCCCTAGAAAATCTGTAACAGTAAACCCCCTTTTTTGCTGGTGGAAGCAGCATCTCTGCTAGGCAACAGTTTGTTTGGTGCCTGATTTCAGCATTAATATCATGAGACTTACGCGGGTTTTCAGAACAAGTTAATCAATCTATCTATCCCCTCATTTTCTTCTATGGAGGGAAACATGGAAGGTATGGAAATCCTGAGATGAGAATCTGGAAAAGGTAAATGCCCAGAGGCAACAAATGATCTTTTTTTGGGGGGGGGGGGGGGGGGGGGGGAATGAGAGAGAATGTCCTTACAGCACTTGTTTCCAGAGACACCTGCACGTGTCAAGGGCATAGGGATGATTTAGCATCACCAGGAAGAAGCAGTGCAGTAAAGCTAATCATCAGCATGTCTGTATTTTCCTCTTTTCTTCTTGCCTACCACAGAGTAAGTGCAGACACTTGGAGCTACTTCTGTTTGCTGACTGAGTGCTGTGCGACAGCAGGTGGAAATAATTTCTCTCATGTAGACAGTTTTGCTTGTCTCTAACAAGAAATATGCCAGTGCCCAACCTGCCCACAGACGTCCTGGTCCTTTGGGCTAGAAGAGAGCATTTTGCTGTTTACTTCTAAAAAGAAACACACCCGGCAATGATGCATCTCTGGCTTGGTGTTGAAAAGTTCTGACAACTGAGCCTTTTGGTGCTGTTGAAAATAGATAGTTATCTGTCTATACACATATATATATACACATTTTCTTCCCTGTCCCTCACTTCTGTGCTGTCCCTTTTTGGAGGTTATATATAAAAAATTGCTATGTGTATTATATCTCTCTAGCTATAGATTAATAATTTCTATATGTGCTTGGGAATCCTGAGGAATTAACTAACTATCCTTGACTCTATCGAATTGAAATCAACCCCTACATATATCCCAAGTCAAGCCAGACTTCCCATATAGAAAACTTAGATTTATTCCCCTGTTCATCACTTCTGTACTGTTGCTTCTTTGAGCTTTGCTCCATGCCACAGGCTTAAATGGATCTTTTTGGTGGCAGCTTTAAGTTAAGATGAAAAATTAGTGAAAGGGCATCTCTACTGCATTATTTTTTTCCAATCACTGTGCATCTCCCCCTGCCCCCCAGAGTCTGAGACAGAGCAATTATATTCTTGATCAAAACATGCCACCTGCTGTTTGCCAGAAGGGAGACATGTATAGTCAATAAAGCCAGTGCATAAACTAACCAAACTGGAAATGTATTTGCATTGCAAAACCAGTCAAAAGTCCTGGGTACCACAGGTTAGAAGCTGCTCTTGGCCACAGTACAAAAATCACCTGGCAACACTGCACTCTTAGAATCATAGAATCGTTAAGGTTGGAAATGACCTACGAGTAACAGACTCTAACCATTAGCAGAGAACCACTGTGCTCACAGCTAAACCTTATCCCAAATTGCTGCATCCACATGCCTTCTGACCACTTCCGGGGATGGTGATTCCAGCACTTGCCTGGGCAGCTTGTTCCAATGCCTGACAACTCTTTCAGTGAAGAAATTTTTCCCAATATTCAGCCTAAACCTTCCCTGTTGCAACTTGAAGCAATTTCCTCTTGTCCTGTTACTTGGGAGAAGACATCAACTCCCACCTTGTGACAATCTCTCTAGATTGACATGATGCCCCTGAGCCTCCTTTTCTCCAGTCTGAACAACCCCATCCCCCTCAGCTGCTCCTCGTAAGACTTGTGTTCCAGATGCCTCTCCAGCTCTGTTGCCCTTCTCTGGACTCACTCCAGCACCTCAATGTTTTTCTTGGAGTGAGGGGCCCAGAACTGAACTCAGGATTCAAGGGGTGACCTCACCAGTGCCAAACACAGATCCTTTCTGTAGTCCTACCAGGGTGCCATTGGCCTTCTTGGCCACCTGGGCACTGCTGGCTCATGCTCAGCTGCTGTCAACCAGCATCCCCAGCTGCTTTTCTACCTGACAGCTTTTCAGCCACTTTTCCCCCAGCCTGTAGCATTACATGGGTTTATTGTGGCCCAAGGGCAGGACCTGACACTTCACTTTGAACCTCATACTATTGGCTTTGTCCCATCCATCCAGCCTGTCCAGATTCCTCTGCAGAGCCTTCCTACCTTCCAGGAGATCAGTGCTCCCACCCAATTTGGTGTCATCTGTGGACTGACTGAGGGTACATGATCCCCTCATCTGGCTCATTGATAAAGACATTAAACAGGACTGGCCCCAACACTGAGCCTTGGGGAATACCACCTCTGAACAGCCACTCTCTGGATTTAACTCCAGGCACCACCATGTCTGGGCCCAGCCATCCAGCAAATTTTCTACTGAGCAAAGAGTGCATACATCCAAGCCATGAGCACCCAGTTTCTCCAGGACAATGCTGTGGAAAACACTGTCAAAGGCTTTACTAAAGTCCAGGCAGACGACATCCATAGCCTTTCCCTCATCCACTAAGTGGGTCACCTGGTCATAGAAGAAGATCAGGTTGGTCAAGCAGCAGCTGCCTTTCCCAAACCCATCCTGGCTGGGCCTGATCCCCTGGTTGTCCAGTATGTGCCACATGCTGGCACTCAAGACAATCTGCTCTGTGACCTTCCCTGGCAGCAAGGTCAGGACAGGTCTGTAGTTCCCCAGATCCTCCTTCCAACCCTTCCTGTAGATGGGCATTATAATTGCTGACTTCAGTCAGCTGGGACCTCCCTGGCTCACCAGGACAGCCGACAAATGATTGGAAGTGGCTTGGAAAACTCTTCCACCAGCTCCTTCGGTGCCCTTGGGTGGATCCTATCAGGGCCTATAGACATGTGTATGTCTAGAGGTGTAGCAGGTCACTGACCATTTTCTCCTGGATTATGGGGTTTTGTTTTGCTCCCCATCTCTGTCTTCCAGCTCAGAGGGCTGGGTACCTGGACAGCAACTGGGCTTGTTATTAAAGACTGGGGCAAAGAAGGCATTAAGTAGCACAGTCTTTTTCACATCCTTTCTCACTATTGACCTGCAAATCTGCAAATGCTTCGGCCCAGCAAGGCCAGAACCTGGACAACCTTGCAGATTACCATCTACCATCCAGAGCCAAAGCATGCAACTGGCACTGCCTAAAAAAGCCACAGAGCAAGCAAACACCCCTGCTGCCTCAAGCTGAAAGTTCCTAAAACAGGGCAAGGAAAGGTCTAGCCAGGACAGCACAAACAGCTGTTGAAGCAGATTACAAGGCAACGCCCAATATCTGCTTCATAAGAACAGTGATAACAGAGGAGTCCTCTGGGAGGAAGCACTGCCTCTGTCAAAGGGAAAATTCTGAATGGAGAGATCATAACATGCTATAACTTTTGGTCAGCCCTGAAGTGGTTGGGTGGCTGTGAGAAGGAGGTGAGGTGTCCTGGGACTTTTCTGCTGGTACCTGGGCCTGGATGGCTTTTGGGATGCTATTGACATGACATTCTGTAGCACAGAGGCAGAACCCCAACCCTCTTTGATGCCGTGTGTGCAGTCCTGCTACAGCTGTGCGTCCTAGATTATCTGCCTGTTGCTGCAGAGAAGTCCCCACGGTCCTAAAGGAGTCTGCAGGACAGCCACAGGTCCCTGGAAGGGCTGGGAGACACCATGTGCTCTGCAGAAAGGGAAGGAGGAAAGAAGGGGTTAAATGACAGAGGGAGGGACTGCTACATTAGCAGATGTCCAGGGCTGAAAAGTAGGTCACCTATTTCTGCCTCGGGGGGCGATCTGAAAATCGACGCTACATCAATGCACAAACAAAGCCAAGTAATACAGCAAGGAATGAGCCTTAGAAGCCTGGCAGAAATCCTCCAAGTACACACACAGCTCTTCTAACACACCATACAGTGATTTTAATTAAGACTAATTAAAAAATATATTTTACCTGCATAAACGTATATACAATCACATAAGAGGAAGGGCTAATAAGAAATAAAAAATTGAATTAAAAACACCCAATAAAAGCAGAATTTCTCTTATTACCCATGTGCAAGGCTTGGACAGGTGTTCCAGGTTTGTCTCAGCAGCCTTATGCACATTATTTAGGCCTAGACTCTCAAGGATAAGTACTAACTCCTGTTGATGCCTTTATAAGTCCTTGGAAGATGGACACTTCCAAATACCTCTGAGGTTGTGATCCTCAGTGTTCCTGTGTCTGTCTTAACACGAAAAGTTTGCACAGCTTCACTGAAGCAGGTCAGGTGGTCTCTGCAAGGCATTCCCTACCTCAGATGGTGAAATTACATGAAGAGTTAATTGCAGTCACCTACGCTTTTCAGGAATCTAATCCCATGCTATGGGGGCAGGAAGGTCAGGACAGATAGGATAAGAAGGAGATGAGATACAGGAAATTAGGTGGATTTCTTCAGCCAGGTCAGGTTAGAGTCATTCAGTATTTATAGCCTCTAACTTATTCAGAAAAGAATAAAATTGAGGACAAATTCTGATAGACATAAAAGCAGCCCCAGCAAATATACTGATCACTGCTGACTCCACATTATCCCCAAAGGATGAAAGCTAGTGGACTCACTGTAATGCAAAAGATCTTCCAGGTAGGAAAAAACAATGGACTCATTACTTTGTATAATTTGTTCAGAAAACAGAATATTTCCTAACTTTCATAGGTTTTTAAAAGCTTTAATGAGAAACTTCTGAAATATTTTGAATGCTGCAGAAAACATATGGGTGTGGGGTTTATCTGTTTTGGGATATCACAGAAAAGTTACCAGGCACTCTTCAGAGCTCTCTGCTATGGGTTGCTCCAAGCACAGTTTAAAAACTCTTATTAATTGATGTCTTATTTCTTTCACACTAACAGTGAAATTACTCTTTGGAGAGAAGCTGTCAGTTGGAATCCTCAAACATAAGGAATTAAATCAGCTACCTAAAATCCAGACTTGGAGGGGGACTGAGGGCATGTTACATATTTGCTACAGTCAAGTCCTTAGTGAGATCAATTGAGTTTTGGGATATTTGGTCTCAAGCAGGGCCTGGGGAACTACCCTTGCATTGTGGCATCTGTCTTAACCCAACCTAAAGTTAGTTCAAGCTCTGTTCAGCCTGGATATGGCATCCTTAGTGTACCTGTGCCACTTTCCTAATTTAAAAAGGGTTAAATAGTATTGCCAAGTGGATCATGAGGTCTTTGCAAGGTATTTCCTATCTTAGAGATGGGAGCTGCCTGCAGAGTTAATTGCAGTCACTTACATTTTTTTAGAGCCTAATCCCTTTGACAGGCACTCCTCATCTTTGCATACATGTTCCATACCATGAGGGCAGCAGGTCAGGACAGATAGGAGGAGAATGGGACTGAGATAAAGAAAGCATCTTCATTTTCCTTGAAGTACTGAGAAGGTAATTTCTCCACCTTGTTTTTTCTTTGCTCATTCAGTCATTTTAGTTCTCAAATGATGGACCAACTGATCATAGTGGTCCCTTCTGGCATTGAGTCAGGGAAACATCTTCCTTTGCTCCTTCCTACCCGGTGGAACAATGGGTTAAAACCAAGAGTTTGGGTCTGTATTTCAAGGTTGCAGTACTTAAACTATGTACAAGTTTTCATCTTGACCAGTTTGGGGGAATGACACACCCTTTTCTGTGGTGGAGTTGAAGGGGAAGAAAGAGAAGAGAAAGGAAAAGCTTAAGGCAAAAATAACCTGCAACTGCTGCTTATGACATGCACCTGATTAAATGACTGTGTTCACAAGCTTGCCTGGGTAATCCAGCCTGTTTCTATCACCTCTTTTGGTCCCCTGCTACCATTTCACAGAAACTCAGTAGTTACTAGGCAGCTGTATCATGCCAGTTGGGAAATGACACAATATATGCACTTTGCACGCTTGAAAAGCACCTTAATTTTCCTAGGAGAAGTACATGAAGGTAAATTCTCTAACTTGTTTTTCCTGAGTGCTAGTTTAATCGGTTTAGCTATTAAAAGATAACATGGGTTTAGGACTATCATTAGACCAGAGTGGTCATGTGGTTATGCTGGTAATTAGCACTGCTGCTGAACAGTGTTACATTTTTTTAATAGGTAACTACATAACAAAACCAGTACCCAGTGCACATCTAATGAAGCAAAACTAAAATGAACACTCTCTCTCCCGGGATCTGCATTCAACCACTTGTGCAGCAGCTTTCTTCTCTCTTTTCTCCTCGGTCATACTAGTATCTGTATCAAAAGCATTTAATTGCTTGAAATGGGATTAAGACACTGCAGTCTAAAATTGCAATCCTGCAATCCTCCTGCTCAGCTGCTCTGTAAACTTTAAGGTATTAAAAAATCCCTGTGAGGGCTCTGAGAGGGCCAAACAGGTGACATCTGAATCATGGTGCAGAAGCTCTGTATTATTTGGCCTGAGTCCCCAGGGAGTTCAGTTCAGTCAGCATTCCAAATCCTAGGCCTACTTCCCGGGTACTGTACTCTTCACAACTCAAGAGTCCTTGGGTATGTTTTCCTCTGAAGCACAGCCAGAGGGGGGGAAAGAAATGGATATGGGTGTTCCTTTTATACAACAGTTTAATGAGACTGTGGTGTAGCTCCCATTCCCTTCTTTTGCCATGGAAATTTCAACCTGCACCTCTCATATGTACCTATAATCACCAGATTACTCCTGAGGTGGGAATGTGTTGCCAGGCTCCTGCCAGGCCAGTTAGGACCAGAGAAGGATGAGCAGTGCTGTACACCAGTCATCGAAGGCAACTTCTCTGTACCTGAACAGGGTGCTGCAAGTGTCTTTTGTTTAATGGATATTAAGTTCTGCACACCTTTATCCCTAGACTTGGGTTTTAGCCTCAGATGCTTGTTGGAAACTATACATTATTTCTTCTGCTTACAGTACACAACCTGTTTTATTGCTAGAGCATAATTTGCTTCTGATGTTAATAATCAATGTAACCAGGTCTTCCCCTGTTCCCCATGATTCCTAAGTGTTATGTTTGGATGGGAGATAAACTGTAAGCCTCCAACCCTTTTATCTGGACAAAGTAACCCAAAGGCTCAAGGGAAACCACCCTGCATATATATGGGGACAGTGGTAGCACCAGGACCTAATGTTTAGGATCATTAGGCTTCCATTTCTGCACCCATTTCCCCATGTAATAAAGTATATGGAGTTTCCAACAAATTATGTCAAATTGCCTTTTGACCATGCCCTCACCAGCATGTCACTGCTTCCTCTGCTCTTTTAGAAAACGGATGGGAAGAAATTGGTGCTTTGTCCATACTGCTGGCACACCTTGCCAGCCTTCAGCATCCTCTCAGAAAGAGAGAGGATCCATCCCAAGAGGGATGGGGGTTGGTTACTCAGGACAGCTTTTCTGTGCAGCCATCCAGCAGGCTCCCACAGCTGCATGCTGGGCCCACACTGTGCACTTCACTGGCAGGTCAGCAAAGCTAACAAGTTCTGTCTACTTTTTGCTCCAGGTGATATGACATGATTGCTAGTGCTGGGCAGGTGGGAGAAAAGGATAACCGGTATTGATATAAGCCCTCCCATGGAAATGGAAGGGGCATGGCCAAAGCACTCAAGTGAAAGCAAAATGGGTTGTTGCCAAAAATTCCCTCTGTGCCTGTGTTCTTTCCAGCAGGACCACAAGCATGGTATGGAGGTCCTATCCTACTCCCCAGCAGCTTTGCCTTAGAAATGCTAATAGGATCAATGCTTGAAATGAGATTAGAAAACTGAACTTGAACATTTTGTTTCAACTAAATGGATTAACTTGTGGGTCTGCTGCAGTCAAACATCCATGGTCACCCTCAGGAGCATAACCATGATGTTATTGTTCAGAAATGCTCCTTCTCTCTTAAAGCGACTTAGTTTTCGCAATTTTAGTAAGATGTTGAGCTAAACATTAAATCATTAAAATTCTTTAATAGGCTTTATTCTCTCCCGAACTATAAGAGGAACAATGGATTTTCTAAGAGCTATGTTTAAACCAGAGGTGTTTTTGTCTTGGCTGACCTTACTCTACAAATACTCATTCAGTGTTAACAGAGATGGGAACTCTGGTGCAAGGCACCCAATTGTCCCACTTTTTCTTTGTCTGTTTCCTACATGTAACTTGTCAGTGCTTTGAAGAGTGAACCTCAAACAGATTAAAAGAGGTTAGGCTATGACTTCATTTTATGCCTGAGTTGATTGAACAGCCAGATATCACCAGTGGGAAGGTTCAGCTCCAGACCTGTGTGCAGGTACTCCCATTGCCTTGCAGGCACTGGTGCTTCCCTGTGCCTGTGGGAAACCCAAGTCTGCAAGCTGGGTAAACTGGAAACGAATAACCCCTCAGCTGCCTTGGAGGGACAAAGGGAAGACAACATTTGGTAGGGACAGGACTGTGGTCGTCTTGGCAGAGCTGAAGCAGAAACACATTTCATGTGCTCATAGTCTGACATTATGGCTCTGTAAGAGCAGCAGCAGCTAATGGTGAAATGCTGCTGAAAGGCTACAGTCCTGCCTGCCCTTCTCTGCTGTCACATCCAGCAATTGCAGAGCCACGGGACAAGCTGGCTTGGCAGGCTGTGCCACTGCTTGGGAAGACAAGTTTGTTGTCCAAGGTGTGGCAGAGTTGCAGAGTCACAGCAAGCCCTAGGAAATGCTTCCCCTGGCACCTGCAGGGAGCCCACCAGAGCCCACCAGAGCCCACCAGCTTCTGAAGGGAGCATAGCGATGGCTGAGGGGTTAATGGTGCACACTGAGGAAACACACTCAACATTCTTTGGTGGGGTGACAGTGACTGAGCAGGCTGATTATTTGTAACTTTTTTATTTGCCTATCACTTTATGCTGAGGAAATGGCTTCCATGAGGGAGTAGAGGAATCCATCAGAAGTGCTCTCTCTCAAAGTGCCACAGGCAGCAGCCATCACCAAGTTAACACACTGACACTTGAAACACTAGCCAGAACTCATTTACTAAAATGCCATCAAGCTTCAGGTCCGTTGCCTAAAAGTTGGAGTTTCCCTGCCAGCAACAAAATACTACAGTCACCTGAAGCAGGGTAGGTTTTTGTTTCAGATTTGCCTGTAATCACAGGCACAGGAATGGTGTCAAGATCTTCAGATTTGCACGTAAGTTCCAAGGATAAAGGACAGGGATTTCACTCTTTTGCCTCTGGTTCAGTGTACTGTGTGATGTTGGGCAAGCCACATAACCTCCTCATTTCCCCCAGCTGTTCAGTAGCGTTTTGAGATCTTCCTTGTGGATGTGAAGTGTTTCTACCTTGAGGTAGTAGTGCCCTGGCATTAGCAACTTATACGGTAATGGTAGTTTCATCTGGACAGATGTAGTTTTAAAAAATAATTTCACAAAATCAAGATTTAGAAATATATTGACAGGAAATCTCTAAGATAAAAACAGGGCCTATGAAGTCCCAGACTTTTCTGGAATTGTCATGGTGGTGATAGAACCCTTGAAAACCAGCTATGTGCCAGTGCAAATATTATCCTGCCTCTTCTGAGCTAAGATGCATCCCTTGCTGCCAGGGCACATTTGCTCAAGATACAGGATGTGTCCACAGTGGCACAATTTAACACTTAGTTATTTGTGAGGACACTTAATATTTACGGGAACTATACCAGGTACCTAAATATTTTACTGTTGTAGCTGCTCTACACTCGAGCTATTAATCCCCTCTCCAGATACCACTTCTGGTGCTTGCTATATTATATGTATATATATATGTATTTTCTAATCTCATTATCCTTTTAACAGGATACCTGCTTGTCCTGGGGATGCCATTTAACATGGTACACTCATCTATCCATTCTTTAGATCCATTCTTTCCTGTTAACTCTCTGCTCACAATTTCCAGTGTCTTTCCTACAGACTGTCATTGACAACACAACCAGAACTGCCCCTACACAGTTTATATTGTAAAATCTCCATTTGTTGTAGGTAGTGCAGGTGCTCAATGCTGGAACTTGCAAGTGGCATGACATAAACAAAACCACCCCACAAAAAACCAGACACAGTGAAAGGAAAGAAAACAAAAAGAAGACAGCTAAATAAAAGTGGAACAAATACATTCTAAAGAGCTTTCTGGACTGTCCACCAGCTGAAATAATGAATAAAGAAACAATGTCCCATTTCATGTTGATTGTTTTGAGGATAAACTTTTTTTTTCTTTGGTACATTTCACTAAATAAATCTGCTTGCATGAAAAAGAGCAAAAAACGGGCTGTACACTCAGAGATCTATCTGTGTAACTCTGTGAAGTAGATCTCAGCAAATACATTTCATGCTGCTGAGTTTTTACTGTGTGTTTGTGACACAGTAAGATCACATGTATCCATAATTGCTGCAGCTCCACCAACTTGCTCAGGCAGAATAAGATAATCATGTGTTTGCACTGGCAGCCAACAAGCTCTTTTTAACAGAAGCAGCCCACCAGGCTCAGAGCTTGGGGAGGGCTTCTGTTCAGGGGTTTTGTGAAACAGGGATGTACCATCATGAACTGAAGAGGAACAAGCACAAAGATAGCTCTTAATAGGTTAATGTGCACTGCAACTCAATCTTTGGGAGAACCAGTAATGCCGACAGAGAGCACAGGAGCCAAAGCTTGGTCAACTGGTAGGAAAGACATAGGAACACAAAGAAAGCTGACACTGTGGCCCACTTTTTATGCAATAAGCATTATGAAACCAAGCACCTGAGCAGCTGGCAAAAATTCCCAGACAAAGCACAAAGGCCAGGCCATGTTAGCCTATTTGCAGCTATTGTAAATCTAATAGCTACCTTTTCCTTAGAAGCAAGTGTCTTAACCTATTTTTCTGTAGAGAAACCCCAAGCAGCCTGTATCCTATTTTGAAATTCTTCAACAGAACTCAAGAAATTCTTGAACATTGTGAAGGAGAAGATGTGGAGTCCCTCTGATCTGAAAAGGACCCACACAGAAAGGTAAGCAAACAGCTTTACTTATTATACTGTCCCTTTGTCCAAACCCCAAGATGTTCTACGTAGAGACAGGCTCCCATTAGCACCTTGTTTTTGTAGACCAAGATTTGAACCCATTTCTAGCTTGGATCATTGTTTCTCTCCTGAAAAAGATGCTGCTTTCTGCAGCAGCACCCTCAATATTTATGTCTCTTTGTAATATCACTACTTTGTCTTAGTGGGAGCAGACCTGCTGATTGATTCTCAGTAAGATGTAAGTACAGCTGTACTGAGCTTAACTTTGTCAGATGAGTATGTGAAAGACGTGAAGATACATTATTCACAGTGGAGTTGCTTTATCCTAGACTGCTGATTCATATTGAAGTTAAAGAAATGTATTGTTTTCCTCTCCCTTACATACATGAAATAAATACAGCGCCACCCTTCAGTTTTAATGTCCTCTACATGAAGGTTCCACAAGAACTACCCTAATGCTAAACTATCATTTCAGCTCTGTTGTTTCTTTGCCCATTATAAATAAATGAATTAATGAGTCCTTGCCTTAACCAGCCCATGCCCTCTTAACAGGAAACTGGTCAAAACCACATTGAAACCTGACAAAATCCCATTGAAGCTAGGCAAAAGCCCACCAAAACCAGACAAAACCTGTGGACACCAGGCAAGGCAGGTACCTGATGGTAACCTGCTGCCCACAGGCGATGTGCTGCTGACCACGGTGGCATGGTCTCCTGCAGGGACATGGATATCATCCTGACAGTGACATTCTGAAGCCAGCGAGGCTGCCCTGAGGGGCCAAGGGGCTGCAGCCGGAGGGGTCACCACCTTTTTGGGCAGAGGTGATTCAGGAGGCTTTGTGAGGGAAAGCCAAAAGCGTCCTGGCTGGCCAGAACTTGTTCATGCCTTTAAGACACAGGGTGCTCAGCATGCTCCGTGGGTGTCCTGTGCCAGCTGTGGGGCTGTTCAAGTGTGTCACTTGAGCTTTCCAGCAGAGGCCCTTGCCCGACGTGCTCAGCCAAGCGGGGCTGCAGTGCAGCAGCCGCAGCCCGCAGCTCTGCAGGTGTCAGCCAGGGAGCTTTGCCAAGGCTGAGGCACAGCACCCGCCCTGGATCTCACTGGTCATTCCGGAGCACTTCGGGCTGTATCGGGAATAGTGTGGCCACAGGACCAGAGCAGTGATTGCCCCCCTGTACTTGGCACTGGTCAGGCCACACCTTGAGTGCTGTGTCCAGTTCTGGGCCCCTCACTACAGGAAAGACATTGAGGTGCTGGAGTGTGTCCAGAGAAGGGCAACAGAGCTGGGGAAGGGTCTGGAGCACAAGTCTTGTGAGGAGCAGCTGAGGGAACTGGGGGTGTTTAACATGGAGAGAAGGAGGCTCAGGGGAGACCATATCACTCTCCACAACTGCCTGAAAGGAGGCTGTAACCAGGTGGGGGTTGGCCTCTTCTCCCAGCTAACAAGTGACAGGATAGGAGGACATGGCCTGAAGATGCATCAGGAGAGGTTTAGATTGGATATTAGGAAAAATGTCTTCACTGAAAAAAATGGTCATGAATTAGAACAGGCTTCCCAGGGAAGTGGTGGAATCAACATCCCTAAAAACGTTCAAAAGGCAGGTGGAACTTGGGGACATGGTTTAGTGGTAAGCAAGGTGATGTTGCTGTTTCACGGCTGGACTTGACGATCTTGAAGGTCATTTCCAACCTTAATGATCCTATGGTTTTATAAAACACACACTGCCGGATCTTAAGCGGCGCTGGGTACATGCACGGGCACCTGCACGGAGGCAGGCTCAGAAAAAGGCAAGACCCGCTAGTGGAGAAGGCGGGCACCGATCCCGCTACCTCGCGCACCCCAGGCGGGCACTCTGCCACCGGACCCACCTCACCCCCCGACGCCCCCCCCGGTGCCCCTCCGCGCGCCGCCGCCCTGTTGTCAGGCAGTTTGGCGCCCGCGCGCGCCCCGGGGGCGTGGCCCTGTGCACTGGCCAATGGCGAGGCGCGGCGGGTGAAGCTGCGGGACGGACGGCACCGCTGGCTCCCGCCCCCCCCTCCGCCGCGGCCTCTGAGAACCTCGGCTCCGGATTGGACGGAACGGGTTTATTTTTAAAAGGAATCTGCCTTCTCTATTGGTCGAAGGAGACGCCTGTCAGCGTGACGTTCCCTTGTTGCTAGGCCGGGAAGGTGGGAATCGAGGTGCACCCGCCCCATGCGCTGACTGGCCAACGGGAAGCCGAGAGCCCGCCCTCATGCGCGTTCCACCCTGTCGGAGGCGCGTAGCCGAGTGACTGACATTGGCCAGGCGGCCAGTGAGAGGCCGAGCTCCGCACAGCGCCCAATAGGAAGGCGCGAACCGGGGCGGAGGGCGGTGCCGGGGCGAAGTGATTGGCAGGTGGGCGGAGGCAGAGGAGGGCTCGCCGGAGCTGCCATGTCCGCCATCTTGGAGCGTCGGTGATGGTGGCGAGCGGAGGCTTTCCCGCCTGAGTGGAGGCACCTGGAGCCTGTGGCGGGGGACGCGCTGCCGAGGTACGGCCGGGGCGGCGCCGCGATCTCCTCTCCGCCGCTTCCAGCGGAGCAGCGCCCCGGTGGCGGCTTCTCCGTGGCGGCGCGGGCCTGGCGCCCGCTCACCGCCGTGCGGGGGCTCCGGGCGCTGCTCGGGCGGCACCGGGCCGGGGCCTGCCGGGACCGCCGGGGCCGGCCGTGCGCGGCCTCTCGCACCCGCAGCGCGGGGCACGGAGCGGCCGAGGCGCGGCTGCGGGGCGCGGGGGCCTGGGCGCGGCGGGGAGGCCGGGCCGGGCCGCTCCGCGGAGCCCTCCCTGCCCGCCGCCCCTTCTGCCCCTGGGTCCCGCGCGGGGTTCTCCGATGGGACGGTTGGGTTGGTTTGGATTTTTTAACACGGCAACTTCTTTGAATTACGGCGTTTTAGGAGCGTAGCACTGTTTGGGTAAGCTTTAACTGCTGTTAAATATGTTTGGCAAAATCTCACTTAGAACCTGCCAGTTTTTCTGGTTTTGTTTTGTACTGGTTGCTAAGAACTTTCCAAAGTGTAAGAGGAAATTAGTGTTTTAGTCTATTTAGTGTCATATGAGACTATCTTGTATGACATAAGTGCAATTGAGGCTAAAGATCATTTCTGTCAGCATAAATGTTACTTAAGTCAGAACAGTGGGATACTTTGAATGGGTGTGTTGCTATTTTAAAAAAGTGTTCTGAGTGGAAGAGTGGAGAGAACTTAGGAGTAGGTGGATAACTTTTGGAAGGGATTCTTTGAGATGTTGACAACTTAAAAATGAAAGATTGTGTTACTGCTGGTGGTATTACTTAGGTTTAAAATGTCCTTCAGTGGAGTGAGTCTAAAGGTACTCTAATAGTGCAGTGTGTCTTTGGATTGCACAAATACCTGTGTGGGTTTTTTTTCTGGAATGCTGAAAGATGGGAATTACCTATTTTTCAGTGTTCCAGAAAGATTGCTGCAGTTATTTGAACTGCATGATCTATTTCCAGTGCAACAGACATTCTAGTAAGACTCTGGTTACTTAACTCTGTTTTATTTATGTTTCAGTAGCAAGGCATGGACTAAGTGAAGCTTGCAAGCGTTTTTTTATTATACAAATAGAAAAAAGAACACTGCAGAATTATCTTTCAATATGTAAATTGTTAATGAGACGTCATGCAAAAGTGATATCCAGTCTGCATGTTTTTCTTGACAATTTGTATTTTTAAGTGCTGTTTAGGTTCATTTAAATTAAATATTTTGTCCATTATGACTTTATTTGAACACTTACTTGCTTTCTGTGTGAAAAGCAGAATTCATAGGTATTGAATCCTGCACCGTATTGAGTTACTAAAGGAATTTATTTTCTGAAACTACTTGGAAATACTGTTTTGGCCAGAAGAACTGTTGATGAGGTCTGTTTACAGTGAACAAGGAAAACACTGAGTTAAGTGAAAGTTGTAGTTTAGAAATTCCGGAAAAGCAACCTGCTTAACAGGAATGCCTTTAAGTAGGGTAGTGCATTACACTTCTTTACAAGCAACTTAGATTTGTATGCAAATTGCTGTAAGCATCACAGCTTTGGATTTTTTAAAAATACAAATCAATTAGCCGTTATTCCCTTATGGAATTAAAGATATGGGGTAGTTTATGTGTCTCTTCACAATACTGCCTGCAGACTGCTCACATCTGCTGAGTTGGTCAAAAGTGACTTTTTCCATCAGAGTGCTTCTGTCTTGCACTTATGGGAGGTGATGCTATAGCCTGTGTACCACTCAGAGAATCAGATCGTGTTCTAGGAATGAAATTGAAGTGAATTAATGGAATGGAACCTGAATTTAGCAGTATTAGAGCAGAAATTTGTGTATGTAGCTTTAGTATTGGCAGATGTTTAGAGAGTGAACTCTGTTGTTATGGCTCAACATCTTTGCTTATTTACTCAGCTTTAGCTTGGCATGCATGTACTGTGAAATGCTAAAGAGCTGGCTCAAAACCAACCAGTATGGGATTGGGACAGTCAGAAGGGAGAAATGTGTTGAAGAATTGTCTGGTCCACTCTCTGTCCATTAGTGTCCTGTTTTGTCCAAGTACTTAAAAAGCTTTGAAGCATGTACTTGGCTCCACAGTTAAAGATTGCTCTTTGTAACTATATTGCAATAAGCCGTTTTTTAGCTTCAGTGTTTCAGCGTACTACACGACGTCTTTGTAGGTGGGAGACTTTTGTATTCACTTTTCTCGGGTAACTGAGTTCATTTATGGCCTTTGGAAGCTCTGATGGAAGCCATGGATTTTGTGCTTGGGCAGAAGAGGTGATATGAGCAGAGTGATCTGTTTCTGTGGTAAGGTACGATGGCTTAAGCACATTGTCTGCCCTCTAGATTAGTCTTTTGTAGTAGTACCTTCACCTGTGATCCTCAAGCTTGCTGTGTATTCTACTATCTCATATGCCAGGTTTAGGAATACTGTGTTATCTCAATATCTCAAGTCCAGATTCTAGAAGACCGGATGTCTCATAGGGTTATCGTAAGAGCAGGATGTAGAGCTGTTATTTTGGCAAAACTTTTCACAATAATAAAACAAGTACAGGTAAATGAGAAATAATATCTTGCTTGTGTCTTCTTATTTTGGTACGTTGGAGGAAGAGAGCAAAGAACTTGAGAAACTAGTGATCCTGATATTTTCAGGGTGGGAAGCAGGCCTTAAAAGATCAAGGACAAGATACACAGAGAATGTGAACATCATGTTGAAAGCTCTGCATAGCATGTTTAATTGTTTCTGTAGTGTGTCAGGGTGCCAGCATCTGTTTTAGAAACTATATGCTACTAAGCAACTGAAGTAAAATATTTTTCTACTCTTGGATATTATATGTAGCTTTATAGCTAGTTTGGGACACTTCTCAGGAAATGGAATAGACTGAAAAGATTGGGAAGACGTGGTTTAAGTTTGCCTGTTTATGGAATAACTCTTCACACAATATTGGCAAAAAAATTGTTGGTCTGAAATACGAGACTTTTTGTGACCCTTGATTATTTAATAGCTTCCATAACATGTCAAGAAGCACGTTTGAAATGGTATATGTGATTTGGAATAGGTGAAAAAGTTCCCACCTAACCCTTTGACTTTTCTTTCTTCTTGCCGTTAGTTCATATAGTCATCTCTTAATCCTGTTAAATGGATGTATCTTTTCCTCTTAAACTTGAAATGCTCAATAACAAATCTGTGGGATATGTTGCATGCCAGCTGTGGAAAAGAATACCAAAAGCACTTCAGCATACAACCTTATAGACCAGTGAAGCTGTAACACACTCCACTGGCAGGGAGATTTATGTTGTTAGACATGCTGGCAGAATGGCTAGGAGTGCCTAGGAAACGCATAGTGGGGATTTGATTAATGAAGGGAAGGGGAGTAAAAGAGGAGAGAAAAAAATGTATATGTGCACAAGCAGAAACTGCCGAGTGGTGAGATTTGGGGATTGATTAGTTTCCTTGGAACATTCTTAAAACTTTATCCTATTTCATTTTGAATGAGATGATTCCAAACATTTACGCAGTTTAAGTTGTGCATCTGTAAGGAGGTGGAGTACATGGCCTAGTGGTCTCTGGCCTGTGTCCATTGGGCCTTCTTGAAAATGAGCACTGGAACACCATAGGCTGCCTCTTGTCACCTGTGCCAGAAGATGCTTTTAAACGTGAAGAAATCTCTTAATGCCTTTTTATGATGCGCAGGCCCGTCCTGGGTGAGGCTTGAGAAATGGCCATGGCATTTCCAGTTTGGTAACAAAGCATAATTGGGATGGAGGATGAAAATGTCAAATACTTTAGTAAAACGTAGTTTCTGAGTTTATTTAATACATTCTAGAAGAGCTGTTTCAGTACTAAAAGCATTCTGATGGTTAATTACAAAAGTGAATCCCAGGCCTCCCAGCCCTGTTAGGCAGTGGGTGAGTTCCCTTCTTAAGTGACTATTGGCAGGATTTCTAACCAGACACCAGTATATAAAATAAGATTTTGTTGTACAAATTTAACTTTTGCTGTGGGTTTTTGAAGTGAATCCCATTATTTCCCAACCTGCTCTGTAAATGATGCTCCTTTAGAAGAGCAAAGCCTAAGACCCTAATCCTCAGTTGTGTGTTCCGCATTTCTCTCTTGTGGGAGTAACCTAATTGATAGATTAAAAGCTTCAGGTAGTGCTTTATGCAGTGGCTGTAGGCAATGCTAGTGCAGGTATGACTGCATTTTCCATTGTACTGTAACTGGTTTGAGCTTTTGTGTTAGAGCAGAAAACAACGGGTATTTCTCAAGGCTTGCCTCACTACAAGTTGATATTATTTCAGTACCGTTTGCATTGTGAAAGGAATATAAGCTGCTGCCTCCACAGGGTGGATTTTTGCATCTTTGTAGCAGACTGCTTATACAATTAGTGATTCTCACAGAAATGGTGAAAATACAATGCTGTTTGCTTTTTTGTGTAAGCATAGTGGAAACCAAGTCTTGTGTTTCCAATATACTTAGTGGGGGGGGGGGGAAGGTGGTTTTTTTGGTTGGTTGGTTTTTTCAATTACTGCAAGTTTTTTTAAAAAAATCATAGGTTAGGTATTGATGAAAAAACTCTTTTGTTCTGTGATTTGCAGAAGTGGGGCTCTCCATATTCTGTTGCTGCTTACCATGTACCTACTACTTTGACCAGTCCCCAATCTTAAGAGTTCAGTTGCAAAGTTTAGGTCTGGTTTGAACTACAGAATTTGAATTCATGTTATTTCTTCTGCTGCTGTCTTGATGGTCTTGCTGGAGGTCCATGTAACTGAAAGCTAAGTCTTCTAGAAAATAAAAAGTAGTAGGTTACATTTGACAACTTCAGCTGTTGTCACCAAACTTCTTGGAAAAGGATGGAAAGTTTAGAGACAGCTAAAAGCTGTGGTAGTGGCACGAACAGACCCGCTTTTAGATAGGGGGGTTCCTACTGATGTAAGCAGCTCCTTTCTCTAGGAACCCAACATCCATTTCATTGTTGGTCAGCCCAGATGGAAGTGCACCTAGAAGTTGCAACAGCGCAGGGGTTTTGTTCCCATCGGCCATGTTTGTCTTCCTCTGTTCTTTCTGGCTGTTACAAAGGAGATTGTCACTGCTCATGGCAGCTCTGTGGGGTAAGGGCATGTACGTGTGTTTTTCTGTCTCTGAGGGGCAGCTGTAGGAGGTACAGCGAGCTGGCTATGAAATATCAGTTCTTCCTCTTGGCTGTGACTAGCAAGCATTCATCAGAGGATCCTTCTCTGTGTGTACTTGATGCTGATGCTGGGCTCTTTGTTACAGCTTTAATCCACGTCTAAATAGCAAAGAATTGTTCCCTGAACATTGTATTTAGTGAAATTTGTTTGATAAAGGAGGTGGTAAAGGTAACATTAATGAGAGGTCTGCATTTCTTAATGATCTGCATAAAAAACTGTGTCTTTTCAGGCTGCTTGCCTGTACTGTAAGGGCTAAGGCTCTCTTCTAGAGTCACAATACAAAAGTTTACAAATTTTTCTGACACAAGTAATATGTGATTGAAGACTGAACTTGCGACTTTATTCTTCTCAACCCATTAATGCTTGATTGCTTTAATTACTCAGTAATTGTGCCAGGTGCAGTTGTCTTAATATGACTTCAGTCATAGATTAGCACTTTTTTTTCCTGTAACTGCCTGTTACAATATGTCTTCCTGCTGTACTTAAGTATTACTTGAGAACAAAAACCAAAGAACTTTAACATAGCTGAACTGAGAAGTATTACTTGAGAACAAAAACCAAAGAACTTTAACACAGCTGAACTGAGTACCAGCTACACTTGGCTTGGATGCTGTGCTTCAAAAATGCAAATTTATAATTTGCAAAAATGCAAGCTATAAATATAAATTAATCCCTAATGCCTTGGTTATTCACTAGGGAATTTAGTTGCCCAGCTTGGAATTGGAGAGATAGGATATTGAAGGCAGACAAGAATAATTCTGAATCTTTTATGTATGAGAGTGTCTGTGAAGAAAGATTCAAAGTCTGGAAAACCCATGGGGTTTATGTATGTATGCATTTATTTATTTATTTATTTCACATTGGAAACACCTGCAGGTGTTTTTCACTATGGGAAACTGGATGCCTTTTAGGGCATAACAGAAAGCAGTGATGTTAATACTTGTACAAGATTGTTTTCTTTGAAATGCACTGGTCCAGTCTTCCTCTCCTCTGTACTTCAGAATTCAGCAGTTTAACTTGCAATTCTGGCCATAAGGCTGGAGATCAGAATGCACTGGGGTTTTTTTTTTCCTCCCATGTTGAGGTTGTAGCCCCATGCAGCCAGGAATGAAATTATTTATTGAGACAATAAAAATTTGTAATATGGTACTGATCTCATCATCATAAGAAAGTATTATAGGTTATCCAAATGTTTATAATTTTTTAAAAAAATTATTGTAGGTAGTGAACATTGAGTGAAACCACCTAAGAAGTCTTGTTTTAGACTTTAAGGCATTTCAAACTAAGTTAATTTCTGTGCCACTTGGTATAGTAGTAACTTGACTTTTTGGAATGGTAATAAGACTGTCTTGACAAAGGTCTGTGTGAACCCTAAATGTTACTGAAAAGGATGGAAGACTTAAGTTCAGGTCTTAAGTGAATTGATTTCTAAGTCTTCAGCTCAGCGGGGTATTTCTCTTTAGGGCTTTATCATGTAATGCTGTAATAAATACCATATTAAATTCTGAGCTTGCATTTTAAGTAGCTTGGTTTCTTTGAAACTTTATGCTTGAAATCCCTTGAGTAGGCGTAGATACAGAAGTATCACTGTAGTTTTCTGTAACTATAACCTATCAGTGGTGTTTTCAGTCTTGCATTTGGATTAGTTTTAACAGTGTGTGTTTAGTAATTCCTAGTTAGTAAAGTAACACTTGGTGAGAGTTGAGGCTCTTCTTGCAGCGAGAGAAAACTGTTGGCAGATACATTGGTATTAAGAGAAAGAACTTGTAGGAAGGAATGGATGCGGAAAGTATTGTGGTGAGTTACTGTGTGGTAGCCTTCTCTTGAAAGGGCACAAAGAAAAGGAAAAAGAAAACAGCCAGTTGAAGGAAGGATCATTTCAAAAGGACACTGTGCCCCTTAACTATGGCACATTGCTTGAACAGCTTTTTTAAACTCTGTTTGCAAGTACATACTAGTGTACTTATGGTATTGCACAGCTGATGATCACGCAGTGTAAAAATTTAGACTAATCACCCTCTGGAAACAGTATTAAGTACTGCTGCTAAATCTTTGAGACCGACTTGCCCCCATAGTTGCCACTTGCAACTGCGGCAGAATTCTGAAAGGCACTCCAACAAATGTGGTCTTCTGATGCTCCAGAGAGAAGCATTGAAGTAGAATTTTAAAAATATTGTTTTGAAGATAACAGAGAAAATAGTTGGTTTGACTTTTTTTTTTAATGGAACCTCAGCTTTTTTTTCCTTAAACTAGGGTGAGTGGTGCACTTGGAAGAAGGTGGCTTTTCTGTTAGGCGGTCTTGATTTTTGTAGTATTGTCCAGCAAAATAGAAGAGTTCCATGATCAAAGCATTACTTCTGTTCAGTTGAGACACCAGAGTCACCTGTGCCTGAAAATATGTCGTGTAATTCCTCTCTGTGTATGGTTTGTAAAAGCACAGCATGGCAAAACTCACATTACTGGAGTCTCCAGAATGTAAATTGCCTAGGGGACTGGGGAATGGGAAAGAAAGATAGCATTAGCTTAATAGCCACTTCAGACTTCACTGGGAGGGCTTTTTGCACTTAAATTTTGTGATTTTGCTGGTTTTCTAATTTCTTTTCTAGAACATATTTTTGCATGTACCTAAATAAAAATGGTAGTAATTCATTAAACTTACATAGGTGAGAATTGGTGAAATCTTCCCATTCAAAGCAGTATTTTCTTAGTTTTCTAGGATGAGTTTCCCAGAAAAGTAAATCTGGTCATGCTTCTTTAATGCTCGTTGTTTAACTAACATTGGACTGTTGTCTTCATAGCATTCTATATTACAGGAGGAGGCTATTGAGTCACTATTCAGCTGTCTTAGTCTTTGAGTGATAAGTTAATCTGACTGTTTGGCATCAAGTACTTAATTGACATTTCATATATGTTAAAATATTTTTCTTTTCTAAGTACTTGCCTTCATCCTCAGGGTATCTGCAGAGGTAGGGAATTTGTTGTATAGACTATTTTCCCTGAATATATAGAGTATGTTTTGTGAAGGAAAGGAGCGTGTTCTTGGCTGGTTAAAGGCTCAAATAAAGCTGTAAGATGGGCACTAGGCTGGGGAAGCTGCCAAGTGGCACTAAAGCATTTTGCTAAATGCAGATACCAAAATCTAGAGAAGTGAATATGCTAAAGTAGCATCACTCCCCTTGTATCTAGGTGCTGCTTCTGTGTTTTATTTCTCTTGCTTGGCACTAGAAGAACTTTTCTACTTTTGTCCTAGGGATTGTATTGTTAAACTTGAAAATACTGGGATTCTAGAAAAAAAATATAGATGGGATTTAAGCTCTTTGGTAAATCAAGTCAATCTAGTAGTATTTCCCCAAGAGCAAATCAAAATAAAAGATGTTTTAACTGGCTTAAATTAAAGATTAGAAGAAGAAATGTCTTCTACTTTTCTTTTCATGATATTGGCTCTGAACACTTTGAAGAGTGTTAGGGATTCTAACTTTCATTTTGAAAAGCAAAACATGTTTATGATACTGTCATTAGGGGAATATTTAGCTTCTGTATGCGTGTAGGGTGGGTTGAATAGTTCTGTCAGCTTTTTCAGGATATGATAGCATTTCTTGATATCCTAATTAAAAGAACTTGAGAACTTGCAGCTGTCAAAACTTATTTTAATTGTTTTGTAAAGCTTAGTATGAGGAAAACTAGGAAGATACTCTTGCCCACAGCCTTTAACTAGTGTAGTTCATGTAACTTGCAGTGAAAATTCGTGTTACCTGAACAACAGATCCCAGAAACCTTTAATGAAAGTGAAGAGTTAGCAAGAAGTTACAAACTGCTTTGGCTTTAATTTTGATGTTGCTACCTTAATGCAAGAATCTGCTCCAGTTCTGGCAGCAGCTGTAGCTGAGTGGGACTTCGGGAGGCAAAACATTGATGTGCTCCTAGAAGCTGTTGACTTTCATTCTGAACTGTAAATGGTCTTTAAGTATTTTTTTAACAAGACTGGGATTTTGCATGAAAAAAAGAAAGCAAATAACAGACATGAATGCACTGTCTATACAGAAGGAGCACTGGTGTCCTGGTTAGAAGTTGCTGTAGTAGCTTTCTTTTACCTCCATGTATTTTTCATGTACCTCAAAATTTGATTTGTGTCCAACTTTCAAGGTCTAATCCACAAGGGGAATAGGAGGATGAACTTGAGAAAAAAAATCCAAGTCCATGCTCTCTTTGAACTAGTACAGTGAACAGAACACATGCTTATAAAAGAAACCTCTGGTGAAATTCATGCCTTTCAACTTGAAGCTGTGTCTTTAAGTTGCAGTAGTTGTTTCTAAAATGTTCAGACAGAAAAGGTTAAGTTTACTGCTAAAGCAGTGAGTCAGTATTACTGGGGTTTTTTGCATTTCCAGGTTAGTAGTACAGGAATTCAGGACTCATTTACACTTGCAAATTATCAGCTGGTTGAGGCAACAGTAGAACTGATGTTGAATTGTCCGAATTCAGCATTACCTATTTATCTGATTCAGGAGAACTTCTACTCTGCAATCCTGAGCAGGCTTGAGGTGATGTAATTTAGGGCAAAGGCGAAAGAGTCAAATCCTGATTGCTCTGTCCCTAATGGGGTGTTCCTTCTTCCTTGGCTGCACTGGCCCTGGTGATTGACAGACTCTTTGAGCTGTTTCAGCCCATAGACATGGCAGAAAACCCTCTTTCCCCTTCTTCATCCTGCATTTGCCACTTTTGGAGTAGTTTTTTTCATTTGCAAATGTCTTGGCAGAAGTCTCATCAGTGTTGGGGAGCCAACAGAGGGAGACTGCACAGCAAGGGGTAGTACTGAGCTGCTTTACATAAGCTGATTTAGCATCCGAAAGCACTCCTGTGAGAGAGCATGAGGAATTTCAATCCTTATCCTCATTCTGAGTGTGGATGGTGACATTTCAGCATACAAATGTATCCTCTAAGCAAGGTGTTGGGAACTGACAGCCAAAGCATTCAAAGTTTAAGTAAGTCCTGACTTGAGATGCTTCTTAGTGTTTAAAAATTGCCTTGGTTATCGTGAAGATTTTTCTGTAAACTTAATTAGTTAACAAGTGAGAATTCTAGACTAGTTCAGATGCAGCAATGTCTTGGCCCTTCTGCTCTCACCACTACCAAATAGATGGTTGTGGACAACAGTTCCAGGTCAAGTTTGTTTGTGAACCGTCTGTCCAAGGGGTTACTTAAAAGTTTTGGAAAGAGATGTTCCTGATTGTGTAGTAAGCTGTAAGACACGAGTGTTCTAAGGAGTGCACATTACTTTGATTTTTCTCACCTGACATTTGAAGAGTTGTGGTAAGGAACAATGCTGAATCTTAAATTACAGTTTCATAGTGCTCTGCCTAAATATCACATTAAACAGCTTTATATTGGTAGACTGTAATTTCACTGGGGGGTCTTTCTGGGCCAGTAAGCCAGTGCAAGAAGGGAAAAAAATCTACTATTTTGTGCTTCAGCTGTTGCATGTGTGTTGCATAAGAATTCTTGGACTTGTTCTGGCCCGGAGAGGTGATAGAACTAAACCATACCATGCCCTGTGCTTCCCTTGATTAATTGTAGTCCTTATTGTTCCAGAGGAGATGCTGGTGTTCTGCTAGTGGTTTTGTCAAGCTTATGTAACAACTTTATTTCAGATATAGTAAGTTACATAAGTTAATGCATGCAGTGAATTACTGTAAGAGCAGCACTATTCAGCAGCTTGCAGTTCTTGCACTTTTTTACCAGGATGCGCAAATGTTGCATTGGTTTCTATTAGTAGAGACACTTGTGTAGTTTGTGTTTGGGCCAATAGAGATACATGAGAATGGTTTTAGAAACCGGCATGGCCCAGTTCATGCAGCATTAATAAAATAAGTTTAGTCCTCTTTGTGGCAACTGGTCACATAGTGGTTAATTTCTCTGATGTAAAAACGTGTAAACAAAGTTTGTTAGGTAATACTTAGAGTTTACTTCTGTCACCTCTCTGGGCCAGAACAAGTCCAAGAATTTTTCCTGTGAAGATGGATCCTACCCTGGGTGATTGTGCCTTGCTTTATTTTCTGGGTATATCAGATAAACATGAACATGGATGTGGTCCTAGTTGTGATGATAAGTCTTCATAGTTCTGTGTTTGAATGTAATATGTACATACACATGACAATACTTCATCCTGCTTTTGCATGTTACCTTCAGGTCTAAAGTTTTGACCTTCCATAATTTGATACTTCTTCATGACAGGACTGTATTAACCTGGCTGAACTCTTGCTGAATGTAAGCCATCCCTGGATGTAGGAAAGTCAGATTTAAATAGACTTGAACCTTATCCAGTCAGGTGATTCCTTTTTAAAATATTATTTTATGGAAAGAACTCCTGTGGGTTTGGGAGGGGGGGAGGAGGGTTGGGGACTTTTCCCTTTTTTCATGATGCAATACCTAATCTGTGCTGCAGAGAGGAACAGTCTGAGCCAATAAATCATCTGTACCACTAAGTGGAAGTCATTGTTTAGACCAGTTTCTCTATTTTTGCAGATTCTGAGGTGGACTGATAAAAGTCCTGATTGACCAGAGCAGGGTTCTGGTGGCACACCCTTCATAGGGTATGCTATAATACATGCACTCTAAGTATCTTGCTAATTTTGATTACACTGGTGTCTCTAATTTACTATGTAATCCTACTGTATTGAATTCAGAAGCCAACTGTTCTGGTGCTAGACAATGGTATTTAGACGGAAGTTTTCAAACAGAAAGCAGGGTAGAGAAATAACAAAGATATCCTTGTAAGGGGGGTAATAGTGGTTTTCATTTAGATAGTTCTACTAGCAATTGAAATCTGTGGATCTTAAGAATGTGTAAACTCTTCTGAAAGTGCATTAAGCTAAGCAGGCTTCTTCTTTATTTCCATGTGACATAATTGAGGAAGTGATGTTCTCTCCTGTTTCGGACCTCTGCTCAGGAATATAGGTACACTTTTAAAATGCAGAAACAATAACCTAGAAAACTTCAGTAAAGTGAACTGAGTCCAGGAAACTTGTTTACTTTTTCTGCTCTAGTTCATCACTTGACTCACAGGGGATTGGCAAGTCTGTCAGCCATGTAGACCTGAAGGTCTGCAGGTGAAAAAATGCATTTAAAAGACCTTTAAGAGAATTATGGTCGGTGTTATTACACTGAGCTTCAGTTCATGTGTATGTTGGTTACTAAAATAACCTGAGATATTATCTTTAAGGTCCTTTCCAACCCAAGCTATTCTTTGAATCTATGATCTTTAGGTTGACAGAGACCATCTGTTAAATCACCTGCAAAGATCAAAAACCAGCTTTGAAGACACAGCTCCTTACCTTTAACATGGAAGGTGTAAAATTAAATCACTAATCTCTTTGGCTGAATATTTGAAATCCTTTTGTGGTGAATAGTTTGGGTTTTTTAGCTGAAGATGTATTTGTGACAAACTGATAGCAGAGCTTCTCAGCCAAACACTGGGTAGTCACTGACCTGAGTTAATAAACGTGCTACTAATTTTGTTCCCCTTCTTAGTTGCTAGTACTTTATTTTCCATAAACAATATTACCCATGTTTCCAAAAGAAACCAAAGTATTGTCTGTCTTGAAACCTATGTTAAAAAGCAAAATCAAAAAGCTCCTCGAAGTGGTGGAAAGTGAAGGTGAATTTTTGTTTTAGAAATTCTTCCTGCAACTACTACAAACAGCTAATTGGAAAGAAAAATCAGTTGGTAGGATGCTTTTTCTTGCCTGTTTGGTGTGGACTAAAGCACAGACAGGTGAGTCTGAAGAGAGTTAAGGATACCTAATCGAGCTCTTTAATTCCTCCAGTGTAAAGCAAAGTAACATTAAACTATCAAAAGTAGAGATTTTCATAATGGTGACTGAATGCTGTCTTAATTCAGCTTGTTGCATTGGAAGCCTTGATGTGGTCCGTATTGGTTTTTTCCAAGTTGGCCTGTTTTCAGATTGAAACTGGCTGAATTCTTTATAGACCTGTGCTGACATAACAGGCATTCTTAATGCTTCTTAGTTCATTTCTGTGCAAGTTTGTGGATAAATGATGTATTAATATAAGGAAATAGTTATGAAGATAGGAGAAAACCTACTGCAGAAAGCTCTAGTAATGGGTATTTTGGATCTTCCAGATCTGAAGTTGTTACTTTGTGGGAAATTGCTAATAGTTTTTTTTTAAATTCTGGATTTGTGTTAGATTTCAGTGAAGTGCAGACTATAAAGGCAGTTTCATTTTAGTTTCTTCCTTTGACTCCCAAAAATGGAGGGAAATGTTAAAATTCATTTAAAGGTAAACAAGTATTTCAGATGACATGCTGCTTTTGATTTTATTTTCAGTGTATGCTCTGGTGAACTGACACTTTTCTTCCTAGCAAGTTGTTCCTTCTTCTGTTCATGTGTTTTACTTGTTGCAAAACAGTCCTTAGTGTTCATGCAGTTGTCGAGCAATTGAATAGAACCTATTAACAATATTAAATTTTACAATTTTTTTTTGTCGTTGTAGGAAGAAATCTCCTTCATCTAATTCAATGCTAATTCAGTCCTGCTAATCTGCTAGTACTGTAGATTGAAAGATTTTTTTGCTGTTGCCAGGATACCCTGTAATGGGCAAGGAGCCTGAGAGAATACAAAACTGATTTTTTAACTATTAAAAACTTTTGTGTTTAACAGGTAAGAAACTATTAAACTTCACCTACAGCAGTAGATTTAGCTTCTGCGTCTATAAAGCCTTATCCTAAAGCATTCAGAAGCCACTTAAATTTTAAGCTTTTCATGTCCCTGATGTCTGCTAAAGTCACCTGATTTCTTTAGGTTCACATTTATTGCTTTCTAAGCTGCAGTTCCTTCTTCAGTTCAGGCTTTGTGGCCATGCCTTCCCTTTTCTTGCATCTTTTTTCTGATTACTTTCTAGCTGGCTGATTCTAACTTTGGCTTTTAACTTACCATGCTCCTGCACTATCTTCTTTCTTCACCCTGCTTTGGTTTACTATGGCAATCAGGGGTGTTCAGACACGCTGTTGCAGATATTCTGTTTGTTTTACAGTGTTTTGCTTTTGTGCCAGGAAGTGTATCTGCTGCGCAACCTTTTTGAAACAGTTTCAAAGCAAATGTGTTCACGAACTGACATATAATAGGTATGAGTGATGTTTAGCACTGTAGATTATTAAACTGAAGTAATACTGTCTTCTGAAATTGATTTTTTTTTTGGCACTAAACTTCATGTTTCAATGCAAAAGTATTTGCTGGGTAGCTATGCGTTGTTTAGCTTGCGTTTTACATTATTTTAAATCATGCGCTTTTCTCAGTGCAAAGATACCTTCATTTTCATTTTGAAGATAATTGGGAGAATTCAGAATAGGAAAAATCTAACTGAATTCTGTGACCAGTGAATATTTTAAATTTGTAATTTGCTGTTGGCATGGAATTACTAGGCAATGATTCATCTTCTCTACTTGGGCAGGGGAGATTAGTGTCTAATTTGTAGTTATTGCAGGTAATTAAGATCTTTGTTAACACTTAGTAACCTGCGGTTTGAGATTGTGTAGGAATTGATGAGGATATACTTGTTGCTTGGTATAAAATTGCTCTTCTAAATTCACTGCAGACTGTAGATTTCACCAGATTTTTGTACTTCTGTTGAACAGCTATCACCTCTTGAATTTTGGGGGATCAATGTCTTGGAGTAAACTTTAACTGTTTTGGATTTATTTACATACTTCAGCATGTCAAAGCTATTGATTATTGGGGCACTCAGTGATAAGAGGGGGGTGTATATGCACATGGTGCATGTATGTGTAGATACATATATTATGTAAAAGATCATAGGATTACAGAATAGTTATGGTTGGAAGGAACCTCAGGAGATAATCTAGTTTACCCCCCTGCCAAGGCAGGGTCACCTAGAGCAGGTGGCACAGGAGCATACTCAGGTGGGGTTTGAATGTCTCCAGAGAGCGAGACTCCATGACCTTCCTGGGCAGCTTGTTCCAGCCTCTGCCTCCCTCATTGTAAAGTTCTTCCTCATGTTGAGGTGAAACTTACTGTCATTTAGTTTATGGCCATTGCTCCTTATTCTGTTGCTCGGCACCATGGAAAAGAGTCCAGCACCATCATCTGGACACCCAACTTAGATATTTGTATGCAAGAATGAGATGCCCTCTCAGTCTTCTCTGATGTAAAGAGGCCTAGCTCCCACAGTCTCTCCTCATAAGAGATGCTCCAGACCCTAAATCCATCTTTGTGGCCTCTGCTAGACCCTCTCCAGTAGCTCCTTGTCTTTCTTGAACCATGGAGACCAGATTGAGTACAGCACTCCAGATGTGGCCTCCCTAGGGCTGAGTAGAGGGGCAGGATCACCTCACTCGACCTGCTGGCCACACTCTTCCTGACGCACCCGAGGATACCATTGTCCCTCCAGGCCACAAGGGCACACTGCTGACTCATCCACAAATGTGTTTTTGTAGTTCTGATCTAGATAGGAGTGCAGCCAGCATTCATAAATAAGGAAGACTAGGTTGATAAATACGGGTAAAAGTGATTTCACTTCAGTTCTTACGTATTCTGTAACAATAGCAGGCTCCTCCTCATGTTTGATGGGCGTGTGAGAGTCCCTGCTTAATAACTTGACTCAGTAGGAGGTGGCATGTTGTTAAAGAGTGTGTTGGGAGATCACTGTCTTCACACAGTTTTCTGGTGTGTTTTTCTCCCAGTCAAGAAAAGACTGCCACATAGGATCTCCTGCATTTCTCTCAAGAGGGTGTAGTTACCCTCTGAAAGTGTAGTGGTAGTTAGTAGAGGAGCATGTGTGCTGTAAATCAGTATAGTGTCTGGGAAGAATCCTGTCATGATATCAGGAGACCACTGTGGTGGCAGTGTATGTGGCCAAGTATGGCCATACTGGGAGTTGAGGAGGTTATGGCCTGAGAGATGCCCTCATGGGGGAGGAGGCAGCTTAGGTAGACTGAGGGCCCCTTTTCAGGGGTCACTCGCCTGTTCCTGCCATTCCTTGGGCACAGGGACTGCCTTCTGCCTTCCCTTGTGCCCAAGCTTCAGCCTGCTCTTCATCCTTGGGTCAGAGATCCTTGGTAACCTCCCACTCTGCAGCCCCCTGTGCCTAGCAGTGGCTAAGAGAGGGTGAAGCATCCAGAAATCCTGCTGTGAGGAAAGAAGTGCAGCCAGCCTGCTTGAGATCTCCCAGCCTTCCGTGAAGGAATTGTTGGTTGGTTTTGTTTCCTTTACAGTATCTCTTCTAGTTTGTTATGCCTGGGGACTAGGAAGGAATGTGCATGGTATTAGAAGTATGTATTAAATTGTTGAGTAGAGGTGTTTCTATTTTCTGATCTACTTAATTCCTATTAATTTCAAACCATCTATTCGCTCCTTTCTCCACAAAGTTTCTTTGAAACTTCACTAGCTTATTGTAACGAAGTAATGAAGTATTTCTTTTCCCCTAGGTCTCACATTTGTGACATAACAGGCTGTTCTGGCACTGAAGAAACAGCTACATGCTATTTTGTATTCACTTGAGACTTGTGTTCTATGTCAAATTGATCTTATATTTTGTTCAAGAAATGTAGCAGCTGTGCGATGAAAATTGTCCTTTATTACTGCTTTTATTTTTTTGATTGCTGGCTGTAATGTAAAGTACTGTAATTAAATTGAGGGGCTTTGAACAGCAATTTACATCTTTCTAGCTAGTAGTACTCAATGAACCTCACTGCTTTGATTGAAAATAAATCTCTTTCAAATAGGTTGGGACAGGCAGTTGTAGACCGCAAGTTTACAATGGGCGATGCTCTGATGAGTACAACAGGCAGTGTGAAAAGTAGCAGCTAGAGAGAGTGTCTTCTGTCATTTGGGTCGCTGGTAATTCTCTTTAGCTCTAAATTTTTTTCAGACACGCATTAATGCTTAGTTTTGTTTTGAACAGATGGTCCACTTTCAGTGTCAAAGTAAGCCCTTTGTAAATGTTAGTGCAGTGTCTTATTACAGTCCATTGATTGGAGAAAGGGGAACCCCCCGCCCCAAACTGGAATCTAACTAAAACATACGTAGATAGTAACTAGTTGAGGTTATGTGAAGCTGGCAGAAGAGCATGCTTGGCATTTGAAATAAATTTCTTAATGTGTTTAAAGGTCTTAGAAGATAATTTACCAAGAGTTTTCATGATAAACACTTAATAATTTATCTTCAACATTAATTTGTCCTTCCTTAAACTTACCTCCCTACTTGGTTTTTAGGAGGCAGGGGATTCTCTGCATTGGAAATGATTTTGTCATTAAGAAATGCAAGACTATCTTAAAATCCAGGACTCCTTTGGTGGTTGCTCTCCTTACATCCAACAACTAGGTTGGCTTTTGCTAGCTGCTACACCGAATTTGTAAATCCTGTTTTGCTGAAGTAGGCTGCATCACTTATGATGTGTTTCAGTCATGGAAACTGTTGGTGCAAAAGTAACTGGTTTTCTTTTCCATCTGTGTACTTGAACCCTATAGTAAGAAAATGCAATGGCACACAAAGAAAAGTGACAGATTCTGAGTTTGATTTTTTTTTTTATAACGCAATAATTGTTACAACTCTATATGTAGCATTTCCCACAATTTCACATATTACAGAATCTTCAGCTTGACACTGATACACTTAAAGTTTCTCTTGCTTGAAAAGTGAAAATGGGCATTGCAGTAAAATCTGTGAAGTTCCTACCAGAAGCTCTGTGTATATGCCTTTGACATCTGTGTAGCTGTCGGGTAAAAGAGCCTTCAGCTGGCTACTGGAACCCTTCTAGTTTTCTTTTCCATCTACACTAGTCTAGACACCGAGTTCTTCTTTACACCGAGTTCCTCCAACTCGGTGTAAAACACCCTTCTCATGTTCGTTTAACCTAAGTATGATGCTTAAAAGTTCCAACTCAAAGGAGCAGCTTACTTCAGTTTTCTAACTTACTGAAAAGATTTCTGGATGCCTTAAAGACGTGTTACTCTATTTTGTAAAAGGTTTGGTATAGGAGATGTCCAAAATTAAACCATGTGCTTCTCTGACTGGACTGGAATTCCCCTCTTAGTCTGATAGCTTGAAAACAGGAATGTGTCTGTTCAGGAAAGATGTGTGACAGCTACTATCACTTGAAGCTACAGAGAGACTTCGTGATACAACTGTTACCGACTTTTTTTGATGGAAATGCCACTTAAGCACTTGACCTCCAGAAAGAACCACTGATTAGTTACTGTTAAAAATACTTGTGTGGTTTTCTTTCCCTGTAACAGACAGAAGATTTAATTTTCCTTCTTGGTCTGAAAGGATTGTTTCTAAGCTTTATTTCTTTCATTTAGCAGCTAATAAAAGAATTTCAGTTACCTGTATGCCAGCACTTGAAAGCAGGCTTTCTTTGCTTTGTTGAACTGCTTTTTTCTTTTCAGATTTAAGTCAAGTGTTTATTACATGGAATGCTATTCAGCATTCATTCAGAGAAGAATCTGTTAACAATATTAATTAAGAAAACAAAGCGATATTTTTTCTGGGTATTGGGTATTGCTCAAGATCTTGAATTGTCATAAGCTGTGCCATCAGCAAGTTGATGTAAACTTTCATAAGTACTGTTTAATGACCTGGATGTTAACCTTGCTTACTGGGAACTTTCAGAGATTATAGAAGACTAACATGTTACAAAAGACAGTCAAATACATGCAGCATCTTTACCATCTTTAACACATTTTGTCTTTACACATGTGAGAATTTTTAACATTATCCTGGATTATTTTGCTTCTTGTAGCTTCTAGTCTTGAGCATGTCTTATATTTGGAAGTCTTTTGTATCTTGCATTGAGTCCAGGTGTCTTTTTCTGCTCTTTTGAAAGTGAAGTAGCGCTCGGAGTAATACAACCCATTTGACCCATTGAGTTTTTTGTAAATTTGCAGGTACTGAAATTTTGGAAGGAGCACACATACGAGTTTTGGACAGAAGGCCTTATGCCAACTCTATTAATGGGACTGAAATTTGAAAAAGCATGATGATGATTCAGGATTTCAGAATTAGTAGATTTTGGGAGGGAGGGTAGAACAGTAGGCTCTGAGAAAAATAGCAGTAACATGTTTTGATTTTAAGACTTCCAATCGAAACTATGCTAGGCTGATTCTAGATTATTGTTAGTTATAACGCCTAAGAAAATTCTCTTCTCTTCAGGGTTCCTGGACTTTCCCTTTGGCACAGTTTATGTTGTTTATTTTTCCTTATTTCAAAGGACCTGGGCTCCTGTTGAGAAGTGATGGAATAATCTGTGGCCGGCACCTGACATGTTGAGGGAGCAGCCCCTAAAAGAGCTTGCCTGGGAGACAGATTGTGAAATAACGCAGTAACATGTTTGCAGTAGTACGCCTCTTTTTTTGTTATTGCTCTTTTCCATTGTTGAATTTCTCTTGGAATAACTAACTGAGAAATACTGAAATGAGCATTAATTACTACAGAGGTATTTACATCTGGAATTAGCATTGATAGTGGTTACTTACAAGAATGGTACTTTCACCAATTGGGGTAAGGGGGAGGGATTTGATCAACTTTCTAGAGGTTTAAAAATCCCAATCAAAAACTCTCCTCTGACTTCAGTAATGCACTAGTTTCACTTCCTCACAGTAAGTTTCTGTGTAGCTAGTGTTTTTCATAACAGTGTAAATTGATTTAAGCTGATCTGTGAGATCAGGTGTGTTAAACCCTGCTTCTAAGTTTACTAATACTTTTAGTCCAAAATAATTTTTTTCTGCCTCCTAATCATTTAATACTTGCATGGGATGTTAGATAAGCACCAGTACTGCAATTGAATAAATCTGTACATTGCCTGATTGATTTTGTTTGAATCCCCTATCTTTAAACAGAAAGCTATGTAATCTAGGGCCAGTTATGTATGTTACAACTTCTGAAAAAAGGTTAAGCAGAGTCAGGAGATATCACGTGATCAGTATGTAGTGCTTAAAGCAACAATTAAAACCCTAAAAGCAATTAAAATGTCTCTATAGTGAATATACCAAGCTTTACAATATTTATGCTGAATACTGAAAGTCATGCTAATGGAAAGACTGTGCACGTAAAAGTTTTGCTAGATCCCTGAGGTTGTTTCTGTTTCCAAACTGCTCAAGTACTAAATTTGACACAATGCTGTTCAAAGTAGCTGTAAAGGAAGTGCTTAAATGCTGCCTCTTAGTTGCAAAAGAATTGGATATTTCTATTCTAATTTTTATGGGATGTTTTGAGTGTGACAACAGCATTGTTGGATTATTGCCTTTAAGCTTGCTCCTGTATACAGCCTACAGTTTACAGAATTGTCCTTGCTAAAATAATTCACTGAAATTCTCTGCCTTAATTACCTGTCCTCACAGCTGATGTTCCTAATGCACAGCGGTAACTAATACATTGAATTAGTCTTTCACATTTGGTAAACATTTCCTAAAGGAGCAAAAGGAGTGTTTCTTCATTTTAAGAGTGCTGCTCAAAACTACTGCTTTCACTTGTAAGGAGAGGAAGGTTTTTCTTACTGTGTTCTAGTATCTGTGGTATCTCTCTTCAGTCCACTTAAAATCTGCATTCATTCAAGCCCAGTTAATACTGTGTCAGAGGTCAAATGTCATGTAAAAGCCCTGTTTTCAGGGCTGGAGGGAAATGAAGTGAGTGTATTGAGCTTAGTGAGAGGTGAAAGCAATAATTTATTGGATATATTGTAGACTGAAATACTCTTTTCTGATAGCACAGTTGTCTCAATAGCAACTGTTCACAAGGTGTCTTAGAGAAACAGAATTAATATAGAGGTGCCAAAGCATTTTATAGGAAAAGGTGAAGTTGTTCGTTCTTACACATCTGTTACAGCCTCTTAGAGTATTTCAGTGGTTGGGGCCACTGCCCTTGACATACTTGTGTAACACATCTTGTCCTTTGATGTTCCTCCTCTGTCAGGTTTGTGGAGGCAGGTACAATCAGCATAGTGTTGAAATTAGCTCCTGCACTCTAAAGTGTGCTGCCTGCAAACTAAAATTCTTTTAATTCCTCTACCTTTATAGGTGTTTTCTTCCATGGTGGGGGTGGTACTTCAGTGCAGTTATGCTCTGTCCATTTCATCTTCCCCCAGCTCTATTAATTGCTGAGCAAATTGTTCTGAATCTCTGACTCAATGCATAGATTAAAAACAAGGAATGGGAAAAGGAAATTTAGTAAATTGAAAACCAAAGTTTATACTGTTTTCTTTAATGCAAATTAGCATGTTCCTTTCATGTAAGTAAAACCCTGCCTAACTTTCATCTTTGGATGTTAGAGTAATGGCTACTGCTAATATACTGCTGTTTTTCTTACACAGACCAGCATGTTTTGGAAATTTGATCTCCATTCGTCATCGCACATAGATACACTTCTGGAGAGAGAAGATGTAACGCTGAAGGAATTGATGGATGAAGAGGATGTTCTACAGGAGTGCAAGGCTCAGAATCGCAAACTTATAGAGTTTCTGCTGAAGTCAGAATGTTTGGAAGACTTAGTTTCATTTATTATTGAAGAGCCACCTCAAGACATGGATGAAAAAATTCGATATAAGTAGGAAAACTTTTGGGGTTGGGAAAGATTCGGAAGGTGGAAAGAGGACTAACTTAATCTGATAGTTAGTTTGATAGTGTGAATCCCTTTGTGCTGGTGTCTAGTACAATGTTGGTGTGTTTTAGATTAAGTCTGTTTTCAAGAGGCTTCATGGAACTTTTAAATAAATAATTCTAATACATGCATAGTTTTCAAATGGAAGCTTCTTACCCACAAATGCTTCCAAAACCAGTTCATGTCCAAAGGACAAAAACCCTTTTTGGGTAGTATAGCTCCATGGTTAACTTTGTTTTGTTGACTTGTAAGATGTTTTAAAGATGCCTTTTAGAAGATTTGTGGTACTCCTTGAAAGAATGTCCTTAGGGTCTAAATGCTGATGTTTTTCCTTCTGGGATATGGCCATGATTTCTGGCTTGCTGAGGAAGTTCGAACTCAGAATTTGTGTAGCAATTTGTATAAAAGTACTTCTACTGCTTTTGGCCTACTTTAGTGTTGTCCATACAGAAAGCTGCTTTTTTTCTTAAAACAGTGTGTTAAAATAATGTGAAATAAGCTACACTCTTAGTTGCTGAACTTCACCATTTCTGGTAAACCAAGCCTCCTGTAAATGTTTCTAGTAGAGTTGAAAATTAAAGCAAATAAGAGGTCAGTACTTGAACAGATGGATATAACAATAGATCCTAAAATACATACTTGCTCTTTCCTTTCTCAACTTCCCTACTGGTATTCTGTTGCTACTGAAGATCGAAGTAGTCCACTTCTTAAATGAAAACAGCTTATAGGCTGATTGTGCAGTTTTATTACTTTGTGTTAGTTTGCTTGTTTACTGTAGGCCAACCTTGCTTGAAAATTTGGTCAGATGCCTTACCAGGTTCTGAATTCAGAGCTGGAAGTATGAGAACTCTGAAGTATGAATGATGGATAATTTTTTCTTTTCCCCAGATACCCAAACATATCATGTGAGCTGCTTACATCAGATGTCTCACAGATCAATGATAGGTTGGGAGAAGAGGAATCCTTACTCCTGAAACTGTACAGCTTCCTCTTAAATGAATCTCCTCTAAACCCTCTACTGGCCAGTTTCTTCAGCAAGGTGTTAAGTATTCTTATCAGCAGAAAACCGGAACAGGTAACTATTTGCAAACTCACCATTTTAAGAAGTGCTCTGATAAAGTTGTAGTACTCAGCAATTCTGCTTTAAGACTACACGGTTGAGGGATAGCAGCAGAGTCAAACGAGAGCATTCAGTTTCCATGCTAGCTGAAGACACCTTTTCGTTATGCACAGGATTAAAAAACACACTTGGATGAGTAAGATATATTTGATTCAGATTTGCTTAAGCTTTTGATTGTTTATGCAGTCAGTGTTTTGGCTTAGCTTAGCTCAGTGTTTCATATGCTGGTATTTGCATTTATGCCTGTTAGAAGCAAACATAAATGACTTGAATCAGTGATGGTGAGTCTGACTTGGTGTGAAGAATTATTTAGAACAAAGCTAGAAACATTTGGAGTCCTTGCTCAGAAATGCTCTTGTACTCAGTGCGTGTGGCCCAATATTGCAAGTAGCTGCAAAGATTTGACTCTCAAACCTGAGATACTGTTTTTATTATGTTAAGAATTTTGCTGTGTTGAGCTTTGCTCTCCAAGCTGAGACTAATTCTTATCAAAAAGAAAACCTGACTGTGTTGGATTATAAGTAGGTTATGGTCAACAAGGTGGGTTTGAGAGGAGGCTCAGGACATACTGCATGTAGTATGGATCTGCCCTGTGCCACTTTTGCTGTTCTCTGCCTGTGTATTATTTTGTCTTGTACTGCAGGCTTTAAGTGGCAGAAGTGTTTAAGAAATTCTCATCTGTTGTCCCAGTTTGGTAGAAGAGTGAAATTAAAAGTGATTGATGTAATTTGTCATGTAAAATACATGAAGCAAGTATAAGCTTACTTTTAATTTTCAGATTGTGGATTTTTTAAAGAGGAAGCATGATTTTGTAGACCTCATTATTAAGCACATAGGGACCTCTGCTATAATGGACTTGTTGCTCAGGCTACTGACTTGCATAGAACCTCCACAGCCCCGGCAAGAAGTGCTAAATGTAAGTAAAATGTCTTAGAATTTTTGTCTGACATGTGTGAACTCTAAGCTGGCTTAACTTCTGCTGGCTTTACTAAGTTTATTTCTTAAATATGCTGAAATTAGATGTATGGGGGTTTGTGGGGTTTTTTGTTTGTTTTGCGTTTTTTTTTCTGAGCTGCCAGTACTTTACCAGTGAAGCCCCTGTGCTTCTGGGGACAACTTAGAACCCAAGTGGCTAGTCTCTTCCCTGATCTTTAATACCTAACTTATACCTGACAGATGCAATTTTAAAATTGTTTTGCACCTTACCAAACACACTTTTGTCATCAAAGTTTGCTGAAATTAACCTAAGGCTTTCTTTTTTTACTATGGCTCAGAAACAATACTTTTGCTTTTTTTCTGAAGTATTGTTAATCCTTATTTAGAAGTATTGACAGTATGACTTGTGGCAGTTGTCAAAAGGCTACTTTCAATTTTGTGAATTCATTTAATTCATTCACTTGGGAAAAATTCTTAGATAACATCCACAAACATTTTTACAGTGGCTAAATGAGGAGAGAATTATCCAGCGGCTTGTGGAAATTGTACACCCGTCTCAAGATGAAGATGTAAGTATTGGTGTGACACTCTCCTGGGTCTGTCTGTTCATCTGTACAACATGGTCTTAGAACTTCTAGTTTTACTGTTTTCTGCTTGCTTTTTTTCAGTAAGCTCATTTCAGTATTTAAGTGTGGTTATTTGAGGGAGGATATATGTGGTTTTGTTCACCTCCCTGCCCCCTTTTTGAAATCCATAAGAAGCCTTAGGCATACTTGGAGTTGTTTGAAGATTCAGCTCTCATATTTTGTCACCTTAATGTTGGAAATAGATTCTTGCCTTGTGCTTCAAGGGTTTTTTTGTTTTGTTAAGGGTTAGTTATAGCATAAAGCTACTGCCTGAATGTTTTTTGGGTATGAGAGCTCTTGTCCATGTTGAAGATTTCACCTTTTTTTAACTGAAGAATTAGAGTTCAGCATGCTATTACTCTTGTAGTGAAAAGTACTGTTTTTCTGTTTCAGAGGCATTCAAATGCATCACAGTCACTCTGTGAAATTATTCGTCTAAGCAGAGATCAGATGTTACAAGTACAGAACAGCTCAGAACCAGATCCACTGCTTGCAAGTTTAGAGAAGTAAGTTGGTTTGAATTTTTGATTTTATTCTCACTTCATAAGAAACTAGTTTTTAACTTTTGACCTTGAAAACCTTCAGAAGTGGCAAGCTCTGCTTTTCAGGTGAATTTTCTTGACTACCATCTTTTGTTTGTGTAATGAAAAATAACTTGGCAAGTAAGCAGAGCACACCTGGAGGATTTTCTAGTGGGGAATGTGGGAGAGGAGTTGTCTCATTAAAGTATTTCCTGTGCTGCCAATTGAGTGGGATCTTACATGTGGAGGTCAGCTTGATACTGTGCAGGCTAAATATGGGAGACTTCGGCTTTGTTCTCTTACTGGTTTTAAGTTAATCTAAGTGTATGTTTCTGCCAGAGAAGATTTCTCGTGTATTCCCTTCTCCTTTTTTTTTTTATGTGGGCAAATAGTAGTTACTTCTGCTAACAGCTGTATCTTGAAGTGGTGTCATCTGGTGCAAATCCTTTCCTTTTCAGACAAGAAATCATAGAGCAGCTTCTGTCTAATATTTTTCATAAAGAAAAAAATGAATCTGCGATAGTCAGTGCAATCCAAATCCTGTTGACCTTACTTGAGACAAGACGACAGACGTAAGTGTTGTTATTTCACTTGGTTTATGCCTGCTGTAGCAAATGCCTTCCTTGTACTTGTGACCAAACCATTTCTGTGACCTGTTGTAACTGAAGGAGTTAAAATGCAAATCAAGTGATTGTGGTTGGCATTACTACACTTTCACCAAATGACTCGTCTTTCTGCAGCTATTTCTAGAAGCTAGTGTAAGTACCAATTGACAGATCAGACTAGCTAGGTTTCATCAGTTTTGTTCCTGGATACAAGGAATAGAGTAAATATGTATAGTGCAGTGACTGAATATTGACTTCCAGAAAGTTATTTGTAATGTTATTGCAACTTCATTTGGAGAAACTGCTGAGCAGATCTCTCTGGTACATTCAACTTACATTGCTTGGAATACACAAATGAAGCTCTTTATCTGCTTCAATAAAGCAAATCAAAATGTAATTTTTATTCTCAAAACTCTTTTGGGGATTTCAAGCACAATAAACATAGAAATGCTAGGGCTAATGTTTGGGGAAATCTCCTGTTCAACCATTATGTAACACTTAATTTTTATGTACGTGTAACCCTGTGGTTTTGCATTTTTTGCCTCTTCATTATTTTTGCATCCTTTCAGAACTGTTACATCCCTCAGAGGTGTTTTACAACTAGTTTTGATACTGATTATCAGATTTTGCTTATGTGTGTTTTAGATTTGAAGGCCATATAGAGATCTGTCCTCCAGGCATGAGCAATTCCACATACTCTGTCAACAAAAGTGTTTTAGAAGCCATAAAAGCTCGACTTTCATCCTTCCATGAGCTCCTACTTGAGCCTCCAAAAGTAAGTGAAATCTTGCGTTACCAAATTAATTGAAGCGACACTCACCATGTGTCTGCTTTAAGTAGACTATAATAACAACCAAAACCCAGTCTGACAGCTTTCAGGCCAAGTGCCCAGGCTACTTCCTAGCCTGTTGTGAGCTTTGGCTCAGGCAAACAGTAATAATGAACAGCAGTGTTTTGTGCTTTTCCAGCACAAACTTTGTTTAATTAGCAAAATGACCTTGAAGCAATTACTTTTTTCTGAAAGCAACGAAAAGAGACTTGCTGTATATTCTCAAGAGAGGTCCTATTTTCTGCTTGGAAATCCTATCTGGATAGGAAACACAGACTATAGATGCTGCTGGTGTTTGGAACTTCGGAATGGCCCACATTAGGCTTGTGCAATTCTCTTGACTTTCTGGGACCAAGTGGACCAGCTCCATGACACATCCCTGTGCTCTAGGCATGTTAAATTCCTTTGGCTTTTTAAGTGATTCAAGCAACTTAACTATGTCATGTTCTTGCAAAAGTTAAAAAATGTATAAATAGGGAGTTTACCTGTGATCCATTTGTATTTTCTACTCACATTTATTTTCATTGGCAGAATTTCAGCTGGAGCACTCCACCCTCAACTGGGTGCTGCAGATTTTAATAGAGAAATGAAAATGAAATTGTTTTAAAGTATACATAGTCATGGTTGCTGAGGCATTATAATATATTTAGAATGTCCGCCTAGCTGTTCTCTGTATATTTTAGTAATGCAGAATATAGCTGGATTAATGAGTGAGAAGAATTTCTTAGGAACTATCTCCTAATTCCTTTCAAAGTTGAGTAGACTTCATCTACTTTGAGATCCTGTCTATAGTTAGCAATCGTTTACAAAGTTCTTGCTTTCATGTGACTGATTTTAGTGCTTCCTGTCTATGGAATTAAGATAAGCTACACTATTTTGAATTAAAAATAGGGGTTTTTTGCAGGATGGAGGTAAGAGTTGCTCAAGGACTAAATGTGTCTATTTTTAAGCACTACTCAGTCATTGTATATAGTAATGATGAACTGATTTTTTTAAAAGATATTTTAATGGGTGTATGTATTAAATTTTTTTCTTTTTCAGAAAAGCGTCATGAAGACAACCTGGGGTGTACTGGATCCACCTGTGGGAAACACACGTTTAAATGTGATTAGATTAATATCTAGCCTTTTACAGACAAATACAAGCAGTGTGAATCAGGAGCTTATAGAGCTTAACAGCATAGGAGTAATACTGGTAAGAACTTAATGCTGTCTTCTTTATTTTTATGGATTGCTATTACGATCTTGTCTGCTTTTTCTGACACTGCAGGTAGTTTTCCAGCCTAACTTCTCAGCACCTTTGTACTGTGATGTCTATTGCTTGGTTTAAGAAGTTTTAAGATTGGATTTTACTGTTAATCAGTCTGAAGTCAGCATTTTCCTCTGACCACTTGAATGGTTCTTATTTGCTGCACTTTCATAAATACGTGGTTTTCTTAATAAGCTTGTTTTCAACTGGATGTTCTCAAGTTTTCAGCCCTGTTCAAGGCTTCATTGCTATTTTCAGGTTTTTTCCTAAGTTGATCCCTCAAAGCCCTTTTTCCTCACTTAATATATGGCCTACAAAATGGTATCTCAGCCATGTCCTGTAAAGGAGCAGTTATTCTTGTTAGCTTGTACTCCTTCAAATTTCAAAGCATGGAGGTGTACAGCAAACTCAGTTACCTGACTCTGTGCTAATGTGAATATGTACTTTGAGTACTTCCTACCTCATACTTCCACTTTAGCAGATGTATTCTTTGTGTTCAGGTTCACCCAAGAAATCCAAATACTGGTTGATTAAAAGATAGCTAGCAAATCATGTAGAACTTCAGCTAGTTTGTGAATAACAATATGTAAACTTCTGAGTTGGCAGTTGCAAGCTTAAAGTGTAAATACCTTTTCTTTCCTGATTTTAGTCCAAAACCCCTTTTTCCTGTGACTGATTAATACAGTGTGATTGAAATGTTTTCATCTCAAATTTTCTTGCCAATTGGGTTTGCAGACAGGTACTAACTTTTATACAAATAGCTGACTTCACTGTAGCTGATGTTTTTCCTAGATCCATTGTCTAAGGGAGCATACACACTATGAATACTTGCATGTTCTTGTAAATAGATTATTTTGTAAACTAAGTTCAGTGAGGTTTGAACACACTTTTCTGTTGCAGGTTTTACATAAGGAAAAAAGTGATTGTAGCCATAGAAGCCTTGGTGCTTCCTCCTGTTTGCTGAAACAGCACATGTTTTACTTTGCAGACTTGACTTAGGAAAACTTACGGGATAATGCCATTAGTTTAGGAGGACTGAAGGTAGATTGAAGACCTTTAGCTGTACTTTGAGACTAAAGTTGTTCAATGCTGTTCCAATCACTGCACATCTTTCCAGAACTCATTACATTTTGCCAGTGACAGCAATCATTTGCATTTTGCAGTGAGTAGCCTAAAATAACTGGGCTTGAAGAAAATCTTTCCTATGTTTAAGAGAAAAAATGGGGAGAAGCAGGAACATGACTAAATGGACGCTGTGTATTGTATCTCAACCTCAGTATTTGTCTTGTGCTTTGTTAATAATCTTAAACTGCTTCTAGATTATCTGAGGTAACTTTCTGTAATAGGAGGATAAAATTAGTGGATGATGGGTTTAAAACAGGTAGATACAATTTTGTAAGGAATCTCACTGAAGTTAGGAGCACATTTATAAAAGGGGATTATAGATACCAGGAAGGTTAAGTGAATTGAAAAAAGTCAAGGACTTCTAAGGTCATAAATAACACTTCTGACTCTGGGACTTTCTGGGCAGCAGCTGGCAGAAGGAATGTAAGTGGGGAGCATTATTCTCCCCATCTTCATAGTCTGAAAGTGCATTACTAGTGACCCCTGCAATAAATCCAGTTACAGTTGCATTCTTGTTTTGATCCAGTATAGTATTCCTTGCATTCAGATAATGGTAAGCACAAGAATTACTGTTTTTGTGGGTCACAAATTTTCTCTTGCACAATTTAGTGTAAAAACTTAAAGAATTTCCTCCCGTGTAGTAATTCATATGATTAGGTGGGTGAGACTATTGGTTATGTTTAATGAAAAGATCTTGGTTTGTGTAAACCTTGGTGAATTTGTTTTTCAGGACATGTTTTTTAAGTATACGTGGAATAACTTTTTGCATAGTCAAGTAGAAATCTGTATTGCATTGATTCTTGCGAGTCCTCTTGAAAACACAGAAAATGGCACAATTACAGATCAGGATTCCACGGGGGACAATCTCTTACTGAAACATGTAAGTTGTGTTTTGTGAGTCTCTTGAATTTTCCTGTTCCCACACAGTTAATTTTACATAAAATACACCGCAATTCTATTTAATGTATAGAATGAAAAAGAATGTCTTTCTGGTTTTACTTAAAGTGTTAGTTCAGGGTGTTAAACCTGAAACTGCTATAGAGTCGATTTTTTTTGTTGCTCCAAAGCGAGCACGGTGAGGAAATGCAAGTATTTATTTTCCTTGAAGTTCCTCCTATTTTTGAGACTTAAAATTGCTATTTCAGTAGCTTTATGCTACTACAGCAACTCAGCACTTAGAAAGAGGAGTAGGATTAATACAGGTTTAGCTTTTAGGTTTGTGGTTGTGATCTGACTGCTGGGCATTCAACCCTTTAGTGAACCTGAAATTAATTGTCTTGTAGACTCTAGTATCAACTGTAAAATGCATAAATAGTGTTCTGCTTTACTGCTACTAAGCATATTTTGCTTTTTTGACAGCTCTTCCTTAAGTGCCAATTAATAGAAAGAATACTTGAAGCGTGGGAGATGAATGAGAAAAAACAGTGAGTAATTAGTTTTCTCATTCCCTGCAATTGTCTAAATAAGACTTGGGTTGTGAAATGAATGTATAACCAATTCAGGAGTGATCTAGCCAGTTCTAAAATCACTTGTATGTTTGGGTTAAAGCTTTCTCTTGTACTTTTTGGTAGCATTTTAATTCTTTTTCCTGTAACCATTTAAGAACACAAGAGTTGTCATTCTTGCCATGTGTAAGATACTACTGTGATCTCTAAAGTTTACCTGTGTTAGAGTACAGAAGCATACTATAAGGTTAGAGAGGACAGGAGATACTTTTCCCCAGTAAGCAGTTGAGAATTATTTGTGAACACATCAAAGCATATCACATACTGGGGAGCATTGGACGCCTAAATAGTAAAAGCCAATTCCTCAGCAGTAGAGTACCTTCTAAAATTATGTGTTTGAAAGGATGTAAGCTTCAAGTAGCTAACAATCTGAAACTGTTTTTGTAGCAGGAGAAAAAAATCCTCAGTCATTACCTGAGGTGGTAAAAAGTTCTTTGAAGTCCTGTACATAATTTTAGCTCAGGAGATACTGAACAGTAAATGTTAGCTCTGACCTGTCAAAATATTGAATTAACTAGCTGGGGTAGTGCTGCTGGTTTGATGGTATGTTGAGACAGTTCCACTCCCCAAAATACTCCTATTCCTATCTTAAGTGAACCAGATAGTAAATCTACGGCTAATGTAACTGACCTGGAAATAAGGATGGTGAAGAGGTGGGGTAATAAAAAAAGGAATGTGCTAAATTTAACTGTAGAAAACATGCTCTCCTGAATGTCTTCCATTTTATATCAATTCTCCTGAGGTTATAGAGAATTGCCAACTTTACTGACAATTAGATTCTCATAGGAGAGAAATATAAAAAGTTATCTCTTACTCCAACCTAAAACTTAAATTTTACTTGGATAAGACTGTTCTTGATCCAGTGTTTACAATACAAATGATTTAATTAAATATTTAGTCTTACGTTTGTGAATACTAATGAAGAAAATAGTGTTTCAAACCTTAGGTTGTGCTTTTATCTGGAAACAGACTGTTGTAATTAATTCACTTCTTTATCCAATTTTGTACAGGTATGGCTCCAGCTGTAAAAGATAAATCTTTAAGGGTACTTTTAGCTTAGCTGTTTGAGGAAATGGGTATTTTTTTTAGTCCTTTCGTATTCTATCACTTAATGTTATTTCAAGCAGCTCTAGGAGCTTAAGGGTGACTGCTTTCTTCTGGTAAAAATCTGATATAGTAGAAGTTGTTTGGTGCACTGGGATTAATAAGCATTTGCTAACAAAAGATACAGTTGTATTCCAGACTTTCTGGCCAGGCAGTGACAAGTCAGTCTGGTTTGTCAAATAGAAGCACTTTGTGTCATATCCTGTATTAGAAACTATAACCTTTGCTATCACCATATGCTGCTTGTTTAGAATGTACTTGTTACCAAAGAACTCTGTAAACAGTGTGGTAGTTTATTCATGATATCTTGCATAGACATAACTTAATTTCAGTTACCTCATCTGTTAGATGATGATGGTGGAAAATAAAATCATGTGATCTGTGTTTGTATAGCCTAAGTTACTTCATGAGCTGCAGTCACTTTACAGAGATTTCAGTCATGGGAAGTTTGCCTAGCTGTGTGAGTGGGTCTTTCTTGGTTTTTATTTAAAATACAAAACCTTAAACTGATTTTGTATTAGTATTGTAAGCACTGGATCAAGAAAAGCTTGGTTGGCTTGCAGCTAAATGCTAGAGAATCAGTTCAAGTTGGACCTCTCATGATTGCCATTTGGGCAGATTTAGAATGGTTCCAACTGGCAATAGGTGTTCAGAGCACTGCTCTAACATCTGGTAATTCCTGTTTCTGCAAAGCAGTTCTGTCTGAAATATTTAAATGGCATTGTAATTTTATCTTTAGTAAGCATGTAAATGTCATTCCTAAATTTCAGGAAAGCAATGACCCTAGCTTAGATGGGTATGCTAAGTGTAATACTAAGAAGCCCTGAAATACTAAAGCATACTTAAGAATGCTTTTTCCTTTTGATCATGGGCTGAAAGCTCTGAGGGAATACTTGGTGTTTCGGGGTTTTGCAAAATGCTCTCAGCAACAGAAATTTCCTAAAAACTCTGAATCTGTTGCTAATTCTGTCATTATTTTGCTAATGCTGTGCATTTTGCTTTCTACACACACGCGCGCACGAGCGGTACAAACACTTGTACGTCCTTCTTGGTACTTGATGTGCTTGTTAAGTCTCCTCAACTGGCCAGTGTAAACAGTGTAATCAAACCAGTTGATACCTTAAATTCTTGAGTATTGTTGTGAACCTGTGGTTTTAGGATGTGACTCTAACTTAAGAACCCCTGTTGTTTGTCTTGTGTAACATCCTGACTCTGGCAGTGTTTTATAACAACACACAGTATCAGAGTCACTCTGAGTGCAGGCAGTTGAACTCTGTCTCTTGCAGGGCTGAAGGAGGAAGAAGGCACGGCTACATGGGCCACCTGACAAGGATAGCAAACTGCATTGTGCACAGTACAGATAAGGGGCCAAACAGCACACTAGTCCAGCAGCTCATCAAAGGTATTCATTCGTGGTCTTAACTTTATCTTCAGGGTTTTCATTATCAAATGCTGAGGAAATTAAGCAAACTTAAATTAGAAGGCAGCTGTTGGATTAAAGAAGAGAATAACTGGATTACTTCTGAAGCATGCAATTTAAAGTAGCCATCCTTAAACAAATGCTTAAGTATTTTCATTTCAAACAGTGTCAAAACTCCCTGAAATAGCTGCAGAGATGCTGAGCTTGTTTGGACTTGTTTGCTAGATGGAGTTACATGTATGAATTTAGGAGGATGTATATGTTCTTACCAGTATTTTTGGTAGAGCAGAAAAAAATATTTGAAAATTAGGTGTTGCTTCATTGTTGATAGTTTCTAATTGGTTTGGGGTTTTTGTTTCCTGTGCTAGAGCTTCCAGAGGAGGTCAGAGAGCGATGGGAAACATTCTGCACAAACTCTTTAGGAGAAACTAACAAGAGGAATACAGTGGATCTGGTAAGTTGTGATGGGTAAGGTATGAAAATTGCTGCTGCTTTACTTGGACAGTTTCTTTTTGTCAGCAGCATTATCAGTCTTCCAAAATCCAGTGTACTTGTAAGGAGTCCCTCAAGTTGCTGAGCTATGGAACTGATAATTCTGTAGTTTACTTTTCAGCTAAAGCCATATCATTAATATTTGTGCAGGCATATTGCAGAAGATCAGTTTGTAATAGCTAATTATGTAGTGTAGCTAATCCCAGGCAATCTACAAGAAGGAGGATTTCTTTACTTCTTCAGGGTAGTGTACTTGAAAACTCCTGTCTGCTTGAGAGCACAAACTAAAAAGTTCAGGAGCTGGTGTTGACTGCTTTATCTACAGGATGTAAATGACCCAATACAAGTTTAACAGAAGACTGCTACCAGCATTCCACTGCCTGTGTTACTGACCTTGCTTAAGGAACTTTGCATACTCTTGTTCACCTTCCACATTTCTTCTGCATGCAGCTGTAGTGATTACACTTTTGGAAAAACACTAAACTCAGGCAGAAGAAGTTTGTGTAATCATGTCAAAAATACAGTCTAAGAGTAATCACTTGGAGACTTTAATAAGCAGAGGCAGTTTCTGATGTCAGCAGACCAATTCATGAATTTTAATATACCTGACTTCTCCAGGAATGCAGTGCTTTGCATGTGGCTTCATTAACTTGTGCTAATCTTATGTTATTTGGACTATAAGACTAATTAATTGTTGAATTTGCTATTTCAACATAAATATGAAGTGGAGCATGATGTTAACAGGTGTCAATAGAAGCAACAGGAAATTCATCTGAAACTTTGCAACTTGTGAACAGGACCAATTTTTTCTTGAGCCTGTGAATGCAAAGAAGTGTGTAGTGCTTGCAGATAAATGTTGTTTTTCCTCTGGGTAGAAACTACTTCTTGGTAAAGACCAAGAGAAAGATCATGTGAAGGCGAAGAATTTTAGGCTTATTAAAAATAATATTAATTGGCTCTTTGGATACATAATATGTGCTTGGAGGTACTTGATGTAATAACAGTAAAACTTAATTGAAAACTTATCTCCAAACTACACAGTTTTCAGTAGAACAGAAATACAAAGCATTAAAACAATTTCTTTTATCTGAAATAAATGAGTACATTATATACTATGCCAATGACCCAGTTTCTTTGTATAGGTTACTACCTGCCACATTCATTCTTCCAGTGATGATGAAATAGACTTTAAAGAAACTGGCTTCTCACAGGATTCTTCTTTGCAGCAGGTGAGTTGAATTCTTTTAACAGCTTAAGTTGCTCTTTCTGTAAGAATAAATTAAGACATTTTTTAAAAAGCAGTGGAACTTTTATCTACTCTCACAAGCAAATGTAAATCTAGAAGGTTTAAATTAAAGCTTAGACATGTGTGCATGCACACAGCTCTCTTACCTCTCTTACCAAACTCATAATATGCATCTCTTTGAATTCTTTTGCTGGTAGTGAAAGAGTTGGGAGCCTTGTGGCACAAGATTGCCAATAGATCACTTAGATGGAATCAGATGCATTAGATGGCATTACTTGTCTGGGTTACTAACCAAAATCTTTCAGATCACACTGACAGCTGTGTAGTAACTACCTAGTCTTAAGACTGGCTTTGGTATTTTATGCATTTTCTGTAGTTTTTATAATAAGTAATTGCTTGTCTAAGTTTGAATTGTGGGTGGTGGTTCAAGCTTAAAGAATCTGATGCATTTTTATCTCTTTAAGTGCTTTTGTACCTGTAAGGTGTACCTATACAAAAACTTGATAAGTTGGGTGCTGTCTGTAGCAGCTTTAGTGAGAAAGTAAGATCTTCTAATATCTCTGTGCTTTTCATGCATCCCCTTAGTGACCTGCTGTGCCTAGGCAATCCCAGCAGTTCCAGGTAGTTAATCTGGAGAAATGCAGATGGTCCAGTGCTGCTTCTTTCAAGTTTGTCTTGCTGTATACCTCCTCCTTTTATATATATTTTCTTTTTCCTTCAGTTTTTATAATGCCTTAATCTAAACTTGGGGTTTTTTGATTGTTCTTTTGTCTTCTTTCCATATTCACTTTGTTCAACTTTACCACCATACTGTGTCCCTTCAGCTACCTGGGCAAGAAACCCAAGAGAGTTGACATGACAGCTTTATTATTATTCTATTTCCTAGAATACCTTAGCATTGGCTGACTTTACACATGGAAATAACATTATTAAAAGTCCTTAGATGATGTATAATAATTTATAATTTAATTATAGTGCTGGGAAATTAGAGACAAAAGCTATTGTTATGGATAGATGATGCCCACATGTACCTTAGTGTGTATATACCCATCTGCTGGCAGTTGACACTGGCACCTTTATTTAAAAAACAGCACAGTTGTGTCAGTGACACTGCACTGAGATGTAAAATGTTCAGTGGTTTCATTCTTCTAGATATTTAATAGATGCTGCTGGTGTGTGCCCTGGACTGATATTGCTAGTGATACCTGCATCATAAATATGCAGCTGTGCTTTAGTATGTATATATAGTTTACTTTTCTGGTTCTTACTATTTATAACATCATGTTATTTTGAGCAAAGACAGCTTTTTCTTATACATAGTGTTGTTTCCCTGTTTCTTTGGGGTGCGTTTGGAAAGGTGCTGGTTAATGTGATTAAGCTACAGATTTAACTTTTTTATTGAAAGCTATTAGATTGGCTTTCAAGTCAGGAAATGCAAGTAGGGTTGTAGTTGATGCTACCTTTGAAAATTCAGAGGTTAAGACAAATCCTTTTCCTGTCCTTTTATATTTAGTTTAGATAGACTTTTATTTCTTTGAAGCAAAATGGGCAAATAGATTTTAGAGTATTAGTAGAATTATTATATCACTGTCGTTGGTCCTGGGGTTGCCAGGCCTTTTCTGATTATCAGATGCAACAAATGACGTCCAATTTTATTGACCAGTTTGGCTTCAACGATGAGAAGTTTGCTGATCAAGATGACATTGGCAAGTGAGTATAACATTACACTGAATTTGGCTATAGTCTTGTGAGTTTTCTTTCTTACTGTGTTTTTGGCTGTGGTTTTGCTGATAAGTACAAGCATTTACTGATGTGAAGCAGTTGCCAATCAGTCCTGTCTTTTTGTGCCATCTGTGTGCATTGATAGAAGCCTCCCTGAAGAGAGGAAAGCAACAGCTTCTCTTCTTTTTGTAATCTCCTGGTTGTGCCAATGTTGAGAATGCTGTGCTTGTGAATAAAAAACTGAATTATAACTCTGCTTTTTGAAAGCTGTGGCTTTTTGTTGACCTGACATTGTTTGGGTCACTCTCACTTTCTCTCTGTCTCAAAGTGGGTTTTTTCCCCTGCTGATGACCAGATGAATAGCTCTACTTCTAAGTTTTCCTGGAAGAGATGACAGTAACAACATGACTCTGAGTATACTTTTCTGTAGGGGAGAGTAATAAAGAGCATTGTAAATCTGCCTTTGTTTATAAGGTCGAGGCAGTTAAAATTTACTTCTACAAAGAGTCTTGGGTGAAAGATGAGGAAATGAGAACAGTCTTGGTCAGGTTAAAAAAACCCAAACTAAACAAAAACCAGCACACAATAGAAAACACCCCTCACAAAACCTGGTATCTTCCTTCATAAATAAACTGATGCAATAAAGGGAAAAGGAGAGAGTGGGGGTTCTTGCTAATAGTAGAGTTGATGGTGGTTTTTATAAGATTTCATGGATTGGGATGCCAGAACATGCAGCAAGGAATAAAAAGCATTACTTGAAGATGGTTTTTATAATAATCTCAGTGCTCTTCTGTAAGACGTGTTTAGTAAGTGGTGTCTGACTAAAGCTTGTATCTTCCATCCAAGAAGCATTGCTGCCTTTTTATACCACATAACCTGCTGAGATTAGAGATGAAGATAGGAAGGTAGAGGAAGTAACACAGGATACTCCTTAACTTTGTTAGAAGCAAGTGGATTTTGGCAAGGATAGGAATTAGAGTTTCTTTAAGTTCATGCCTTTGGAAGTCTGTTGTCTTGGTAGAAAGAAGATGTCTACTTATGTAAAGAGGTCTCAAGATTTGTGACAGGTACACTGATGATGTACTCGCGAGTTGAATTGAGCTGTAGGTGAAGTTAGTTTAAGGTTATGCCTTCTGTGCAAGAATCAATTACACTGTAAGTTACCTGCATACCATTGTACTATAATTCAGATGGTGGCTTACATAGTAATACAGTCACACTTGCAACTTAGGTTCCTATAGACCACTTACCTTTTTCCTTACTTTGTAATGCAGTGAATATTAGAGGAGGAGGAGGAGGAGTATGTGTTCTGCTGAGTGCACTGCTGGCTAGACAAAGAATATATTAACTCTTCTGATATGTAAAGATGTGTCAGGCCTAATAGATAATGGTATGTTTGGGAAGATATTTCAGTGATTGGTCAAAAAAAACTTTATGGGGTTCTTTTGTTAGGAAACAGAATTTGATATTATTTTTATTTCATCCCTTCGTGTTGAAAAGGTCATTTGATAGAAGGATGAAATCAGTTAAAATATATAAGAACTGCAAATGCAGATATTTGCAGGATTTTGAGCTGTATCATGGTAGACCATAGTCAGGTTAGGCATCCTTTAGGCTTAGGTTTTTTCCCGTACAGTATTTGAGATTTGGGTATATAGTTTCAGTTATGCTTGTTTAGGCTTCTTGCATCTTTACACCTAACTGTAGATGGCAATGTTCTCTGTTTGTGTTTAAAAGATTTAACAGTTAGAAATATCACAGGAATGCCAGGCCTCCTCGGTGTGTGATTTTGACTGTTTTGTGTTGGAGACTACTTTGTCTTTTATCTTCTATTTTTAGATTATTGGAAAATAAGAAACCAAAGAGAAATTAAATGTCTTCATGTCACAATAGAAAATGTTGTTTTACTGAGTACATTTCTTTTTTTCTTGTAGTGTTTCTTTTGATCGGGTTTCGGACATCAACTTTACCCTCAATACAAATGAAAGTGTAAGTATGTGTTCCAGTATTATCAGAAAAATGACTGTCTTTTAAACTTTGGCATGACCTCAAAGTTTTGGCAGTGGTTATATTTACTCCTTTTATGTAGAAATCATTGGAAAATAACTACCCTACCTTCTTCCCATATCATGAGATTTGCTAATTAGAAGACATGATTATTGTTCTTTTTGACCAGCATTAAGCAGAATTGCATCTAATTTGTATAGCTGGGTTTAAGATTGGGCGTAGATCTGATTTGTGCATATTGCACACTTGTGTTTTATGATTAGAAGTTACTTAAATCTTCATCGAGATTCTAGTGACTGGAAAGTAAGAATGGAGACTCTGAACCTCGATACTATTTGTTGATTGAGCTAGAATGACCCACCTCTACAGAAAATAAAGCTGAAGTACTTTGTGCTCTGGTTATCTGGAAAGCTCTTTGGGGTCACTCCTGCATCCCATTCTTAAACATGATGGAAGCTCCTGAGTGTTCTTTGGTCCACTCAGCTTGTTAGTAGCCAAGTAAAACAAACAGCACTGCATATTTGCTTGACAAGCTTTAAATTAAGACATTCTGGCTTGATGCTGCTTTTAGAGAAATGCTAAAGATTCTCTTCAGAATAGTAATATATTTTTAAGATGTTTATTAATGTAACACGGATTTTACACTTTTGCTGTGTTTAGGGCAATATAGCCTTGTTTGAGGCATGCTGTAAGGAGCGGATACAGCAGTTTGATGATGGTGGCTCTGATGAAGAAGACATTTGGGAAGAAAAACATATTGCATTTACACCAGAGTCCCAGAGGCGTTCCAGGTGAGAAGGGCGTTTCTCATCCAAATAGCAGTGTCGTGAGCCTGCAGTAACGCACCTGTCCTCGGGTTCAGTCTGTCTGGTAGTACAGATTGTCCAGAATAACTGGTATTTCCCTTCTGTGGAGAAATAAGTGGAGATGTGGCTCTAGTGCTTTGTTTTCCAGCCATGATTTGCAGAAGATGCACTTTGGCTTTCATAGCTTGCTGGTTTTGGTTTTTTTCCCTGCTGTGTATTCCTTCCCTCTGCTTTTAAACTGGCCCAGCTGTCCTTGCTTTGGACAAGGCAGCCCAGCTCCACACCTCTGTTAGACCTTGCCTCTCTTCTCTACAGTAGCAGTGTGGGTGTGAACATAGGAAAATGCATTGAGTGGTAGGAGCATCTAGTCCCTGAAACTCAGCGCTGTGCAGCCTCCCTTGATATCTACTGAAAGCCTCTCTATATGCTCAAGGGAAAAATCTTAAAACTTTGGGTTTTTTGAGAGAGAAATGAGGGGAATACTAAGAGCTAAAAATTATACCTCAGATAATATGTCAGAAATAATTTTGTAATTCTTTTTCTCCTGAAACTCTGCACTATTTCATTGTGCCCAGTGTTACACTAAAAACAGAATGTAAACTCTGTCTTTGTATTTGAAGTTCGGGCAGTACAGACAGTGAAGAAAGTACAGATTCTGAAGAAGAGGATGGAACTAAACAAGACTTGTTCGAATCCCACACCAATACAGAGGACAAAATGGAAGTAGACTTAAGTGAACGTATGTAGCTTTTTTCCCTGCTGCTTTGGGTTATAGGAAATGGTTAACTCTAGCAGCCTGATTTTGTAGGAGCTTCCTTGTTTACTGCTTTTATTCCAACTGTCTTAAAGTAGTCTTTCTCACTTGCCACAGAGCATGCACGTATTGGGAAGTTTGAATTCCTTACATGTCTTAGGTTACTTATTTTCTCTAAAATTTGTGTTTCGACTCTTCAAGAATTATAAAAGGAGGAATAATCAGAAAGGGGAGAATTAAATGTACTCTTTTATAAATATTGAGTGCCTACAAAAACCTAATGTGTTTATCTCCAAACCCAAAAGATGGTATTTTTACTGGAAGCCTTTCAGTCCAGCTTTTCATCTAACAATGCTCTTTTCAAAGACTTCCTACAGAAGCTAAGTGAACTTGTATTGTTCTGGTTTCAAATGTCAATGAAAAATGCACATCAGGAGACTCTTACCTGGAATCGTAACTGATGGTTGAAAAGTTTTCTCATTCAAGTCAGACTAAACTGGCTTTTGTTAAACTGGCGATGTCTGTAGGTAAAAACCCTGTGTTTATCTAGACTGTAAGGAATTAAATTAAAATAGAAGGAAAAGTTAAGGGTTTTCTTTTCTTTTGTCAGATTGGTGTCGTTGGCATCTGTGTGTCAAACAAGTTTTGATCCATGTGGGTCTCCTCCCATATCTGCCTGGGTTGGAATTTCTAATTGCTAGTCAGAGCTTCCTTTTCAGCCTGTTTTTTTGTATGTAAGTGTTAATGAAAAACATGTTTCCCTTGGGTAGGTGAAGTATTTTGAATTGACCTATCCTAAATTAGATGCTATTCACAGTTGCTCCCAAATTTAAAATATCAATAAATATTTTAAGTTGTAAAAAGCCTTAAACTTTTCTGAAACTTAGCAGTGGTGTTAGTGCATGAGAAATTATTTGAAGAAATTGAAAAAGGAATGAAAACAAGATCTTAAGATTTTCATTATTATAGATATTAGTTGAAAAATGGTAACAAATATTCAGGTTAATTTAAAGGATAAAGTGGGATTGTACTTGTGATCTAATATGTTTTATTAGTTTTGTTCTTCAGATAAACTATATTTTTTTTAGCAGAGTACTCTGAGTTACTGATCCTAAAATTCTGCCTTATTAGCAGAATTTTCCTATTAGGGAATACATTTATTTTTTAACCTGATGTACAGGATTTTTCTGCATGTGTTTGAAGTCTAGTTATGAATTTTGCTTCTCTTTATGGAATGTACATAGAGAGAATCAGTGTGCTAGGCATATGTGCACTCATGTTCTTTATTGAAATTTGTTCCTAATGAACTTCATGATGGTTTTTCAGCACCTAACTGGTCAGCGAATTTCGATGTACCCATGGAGACTGCACATGGTACCAGTCTGGATTCTGTTGGCTCTGCTGTGTGGAGTACTGAAGCACCTGTGCCAGCTAAAGAAACTGGCTGGGCTTCCTTTTCTGACTTCACATCCTCTTTGAGGTAAGGATGTCAGTTACTCAGGGTGAGTTTGGTTTTCTTGGTGTGTCCATCCTACACAAGCCTGTGTTGCTGGTGTTCTGGTGAAGTACAAGGTGTATATGTAAAGTGTCTGAAGAGTCCCATGCGTTCCAACAGCACGTGTTTGTATGATCTCCCTTGCCAGGATGGGTGGGTACTAGTGTCATTGTTCTAAAGAGTTTTTATGAGCATCTGGGTCCTTTCATATTGGTCTCTGACCAAAATTTGGGCTGTAATTTTTTTATTATTTATTTTTTAGTGTAGACTGAACTCAGTGAACTGTTGAATCTAGAGGTTACAAAAATAGTTGAAGATGTGGATGCTATTCTGTGGATGTTATAAAACAAATAGGTTGGGGGTTTTCTTTCTTTTTTTTTTCTTCTCTTTTTTCTTTTTTTTTTTAAATTTCATATAGTTATGCAGCTGTGATAACTAGGTTAAGCAGTTCTGCACTATTTTGAGAACATCCAAGATATTGCTGGTTTTTTTTGGATTGAACTCTACACTCAGCTGAAGTCGTGTATGTACCTAATCAAATAGATGTAAATTTTGAGTTGCCAAATATTGGCGGTTAAGAACTGATTCCTTCTCATATTAGAAGACTTTGCTTTTATACATTTGGCTTTTGACTTTGTCTGGGCATTAAAACAGCTCAGATATAACAGTATTTTTTCTAACATAAAACAGTGTTGTTTCATGATTGAGGCAGGTAAATTGATAATCAGATTAAGGGCCTAGAAAATGAAGACTTGGAGTTGCCACATTACTGTATAGAAGAGACACTGAATGGTGAGACTTTTTTCAAGTGGGCAAATCTTGTTGTCTGAGTTCCTTTAGAATGAAAAACTTGTAGCTGTACAGTATATAAATTAAGTAGTGAAATCACTTTTGTAGTGGTTGATGACTGCATTGGCAGTCTCAACAGAGAGCTATCCAGTTCAAAAAATGCATTTAGAAAATTAGTTAAAAATATTTGGAAACACTGCAAGGAGCTGGTGATTACCTGTATGCCTTACGTACCAGGGACATGTCCACTACTACCTGTAGTGTAACAAAATCAAACAAGTGAAAATAAAATGACCATCAAACCTCCTCAGCTTTGTTCTGGTGCATTTTGCATTACTAAATGTCTATTTAACATGTCTTTCCAGGATTCTCAGAAACAGACTTCCTGTCATTCAGTTTCAGTATAGTTCTAGGCCTTATAGCTTTCACAGAGAACTAATACTGTTTTAAGAACACTTCATTTTGCTATTCAGAAATGTTTCTAAAGTTCTTTTATTCTACTTGAAGCTCAAAAGACTCCTTAAGAAGTAATTCTCCTGTGGAAATGGAAACAAACACAGATCCAGGTGATCCCTTGAGTGCAAATGCAACTACTCTTACAACACAGCTAGAGAGTAAGTAAACTGCATTCACAAATGCAAATGTCTTGATTGTAGGAGTTGTACATAAGAAAAATCTCCATGAACCTTAAAATTTTAGTTTTCCAGAGACTCTTCTCTGGCTCTGCTGCTGTTCTACCAGGTAATAAAAGTGACTGGTCAAAGAATTTCTAAACTATTTTAGTTAGTTTCCGATTTGAAATAAGAGCCAGTGTTACTATTACCTCTAAGAAGTCTGCAGATCATGAACAGCAAAGCATTACAAAGAAACAAAGTGTGTTCTGTTAGAGAATCCTCTCACCTGTGTCAGCATTTAGCTGAGCTGATGCCCATAAAGAATGGTAGGTTCCCATCTTGTCCTATGTGGCAGTAGGCCAGTAGCCTCAATGTGTTCAAACTACTCCTTCCTGCTCATGCCTTTCTAAGGCACCTTCACTATGCATGTGCTAATTGTTTGTTTTACCTGCATGAACTGGTTAAAAGGACAAAAGTATTTTAAGGAGCGTTTTTTGTATCTATCATTACCAGAGAGAGCAAGAAGTGCAGGTGAGAAGTCCAGGCAGACTGGACATCCCAGAGGTTTGTCAGTACTTGGAAACTTAGTGTCAAATTTGTACTGTGTAGACTTGTCATGAATTTGACTGTACAGAAAAATAATTCATCACTGTAGTCTTACTAAGGCCTTGTTTAGGCAAAACTGTTGCAGTAACCATTGTCAGTCAAAATGAAAAAGAAAAGTTACAGACTGTGTCTTTTTCTTAAGCTATCTGTAAGTAATGCTCATGCTCTCTCTAAATGTGGCACTTGCAGAAAGGTGACATTCTCTGTAAGGAAGAATTCAAGAAGTATGCAAAACTGCAGAAATACTGTTCTTGTTATATTGGCTTATGTGCTTGCACATGAAATAGAAATATAACCAGCCATGTACTAAATTGCTTCTATTTCTACTTGTAGCCCCAGGAAGTGTTGCTATGGAGGCCAGCTCAGATGGAGAGGATGATGTGGAAAATGCAGACAAGGTGACTGAGACAGTCATGAATGGCAGCATGAAGGAGACACTGAGCCTAACTGTAGATGCTAAAACTGAAACCGCCGTTTTCAAAAGGTGAGAATGCCTATCTATTGTCTTCCCACCTTGTAAATAAAATGATGGAATGGTTGATGGAATGCTGTGTCATCAGAGAGAGTTCTTTTTAAGTGATAACTCCTGAGGCTTTTACTAGAGACCTTTCAAAGTAATTGTTTTGAAATTTTTCTTCTAGTTAGTTACTGTAACATGCCTTATCAAGCCTTAGTTTCAGTGGAAGACTTGACGCAGCTTCTATCCCTGATGCACATTATTGTGCATTTCTCATGTACGTTCTTTTAACATTGCTCATCAAAACTAAGCTTTTAAAATTTTGCCCAGAATTCTTAGAGTTGGATTGGAATTTCATTCTTCTCATCCAGGAGGATGGAAGACACAAGCTGAAGGCCAGCCAGGCACTGCTCTTGAGTGTAGCTCATCAGACACTTGGGGTGATCACTGTTGGTGGTATGCATGATGGTGTTAAATCTATTCTGGACTACAGGTGGCACATGGAATTCTAGAATAACTGGAAGAACAACTTCTTAATTTTGCTATTTTCTGATACAAAGATTCAGGAATAAGTGTCTTACAATATGGTCAAATTCTATATTATATGTATATTGACATTGTGATCCTTTTATGAGAATAAAGCACATTTCAGTGTTGTCTACTCCATCCCATCTAGTAAGGTATTGTGATCTCAGATTTAATGATCGTGTGTTTTTTATTTAGTATCAAATATTTTTGTAGGGAAACAAAGGCTACAAACAGTTTGACCTGCAAAAATTTTGCCTTCTTTGAAGCTGGTGTGTCCTGCCTCCACCCTGATGTTTACAAATTGGAACACATTGCTAGAGCATTTTGACATGCAACCCTCTTCTCATTCTTTTAGAATAACTTCTAGTATCTGTCCCTATTCTAGCTTTAAATATTGAAAAGAAATTGTCAGTATGTCTTGAAAATTGCTTAAAAAAACAACCCCGATTTCAGTGTAAGAAACTTTTCCAGTGTTAGTCCTTACCTAATTGCCTGTTGTTTAAATTAGTTTGACTTCATCCTGTTAGTGGTAGGAGATAATTCCTGAACCATCCAAAATGAACAGACCTTGAAAACCAAACAGCTTTCTGTCACTCTTGCTTCCATCCTTTTGATTATCTAAGTGACTTAACTTCTGATGGTTTTTCAGCACAGAGGAGGGAAAATTTGTGACTGCACAGTGCTTCTAAATCAAATGGCTTTGATAGAGGAATGAACTAAAGCAGTTTAGAGAAGTGTTTGGACTCTGTGCAGATTGATGTGACATGAAGCCATCCATAGAGCATTGCTGATTTAGCAAATGATGTGTCTGCTCTGCAGTTTGTTCGGTCTTTTGCACAATGCTTTTTCACTCTTAGATGTTAGATGTTTACAAATTTGATTTAGTTATCCATGGTGTCTTTAAACTTCTCCTTAAACTAGTTTAGCTCACATGCACTTCAAGTTGTGTGACTTGTCATACTGGTGCAAGAGCTAACATGAGGAGGCAGAATCTGGTGGCAGTTCCTGCCTACCTTCATGGAAATACCTGCTGGAACTGTAGTTAAAAGGACATAGAGGTGCAAAGGAAGGCAATATGATAGAATTGCCCTAGTCAGAAGGGACACTGAAAGTTTATCTGGTCCAATCTTTTATGGGAAATAGGGCCCAGATGAGATTACCTGGCACTCTGTCCAATTGTATGTTGAAAACTTCTAGTCATAGGGACTCTGGGATCTTGATTTGGAAGGGAAATGTTGAAGAAACATACAAGGGGGCTCAAAGATGAGGTCTTAAATGTAGAGACTGTTCTGCTCTGATAGAGATGTGCAACTTCACAATGAGTCAATGCTCATTTTAAACCAGCTTGCTGGGAAAAGGTCTAAATTAAGGGACAGTTAGAGTGGTGAGAGGAAGTCCTATTCTGACCTGTTTGCCTTTCAAAGTGGGTGCTTTCAGACATCAGCTTTATCTAGGTTTCTGTCAATAGAAAATTGATGGTGTTGAAGTCAGCATTGAGGGGATTTATAAGCACAGTAGTTAATTTGTGGAAAGCTACAAAGGACAAAAACATGATTTCTGAACTTAGTTCAGGGTGGAGAATAAGAAGGAAGAATGCTAGCCAAGGACGCCACTTCTGATGGTGATGGTGACAAATATTTAATTTGGAAGGAATGCAAAGACTATCAACGCAAATGAGATGGGGAGATTAGATGGGGAAAACTTGATGAGAGATTGCAATGCAAAAGACAGTATTTTTGCAGGCTCTGCAGGATAGAAGGAGAAAAGAGAAGGATTCATTGAAATTTAAAGGATCCATGGAAAGGAGAACTGTGAGAATAGGAAGAAAACCAGCAGAGGAGATTGGCACTTCTTGAATAAATAGATTTGTTGCCACAGAGGTATAAGACTGATGTTTGTCTACTTCAGAGCTACTTTATAACTATCTCTTGCAGGTATATACGCTCAAATTTGTATTTTAGTGCACTCATAATGGTGTGACTGAGGTGGAAGAGGGTGGAATAGAGAGGCAGAAAAGTTTGGGTTTAGAGGCAAACCAGAAGATTTGTTTGCTAATGACTTTTGAGGCTGCCTGGTTACATGTACCGTCTTATATAGTGTGAGTGTACAGCTTTTTCACTGAACTTTGTTTGATTTTGTCTACAAGAGGAAGTTTGTGAAGTAGCTGCAGTTTTGTACTCCATAAACCATACATAGTATTCACTGTGGAGTTACTAGGGAGTTTATTATGCAAAATAGTGATGAGTTAATGATTTTGCTGATATGTTTCATGGACAGACTTTATTAATGCCAGTTTCTGAGGGAATCTTGAATTTCTTTTATACTTTCTTCCATTTTTGCATACTTCTGGCTTCAGAGTGTTGAAATCCTATCGGTATGTATAGTAAAGGATTGTGACTGTGATTGTTACCACTTCAGGCATCACATACATTCCTTTTTTCCTTTCTGATCTTATTTGCAATCACTGTGTTTCCTGCCCTTTTATCCAGTAAAGTTTTAATGGATGTAAACACCAGTGCATCATTAGGTGTTTGTAAATAGAGCCATGTGCTTGATCTTCATGTTGCAATCATAACTTAAAATCCATTTGCATGTGAAATATGGACCTGTCTCAGTTTTCTTCTGTTGCCTGAAATTCCCTATAAATAAATTTAAAAGTTAAATACATTAAGTAACTTCTTGCCTTTGTTTTCTTTTGTTTTTTAAGTGAGGAAGGAAAATTGACTACCTCGCAGGATCCTTCTTGTAAATATGTAGTAGAAGAGAATACAGAGGTTGCAGAAGAGGTCCCTTCAGGTCTTCAGCGTACTAACAGCAATCCAGAGCAGAGGTAACTGCATTCAAGGATGCTTTCAATTCTCTAAATAGCAGGCTGTGTGCTTTTGTAATAGGATTGATCTAAAGAGATTGAGTTTAGTTTGATCTAAAAATGTGCTTGCGTTTATTTTATTAAATTCTTACAAGTTGAGTTTTCTGTTGATTCTAAGACTCTTGAGTCATCAAAAATCTATTTTTTTTTGCAGAGAGTTGTAAATATCGCCATTCTGTTTTGTGACAATGTTACCAAGTTAGAATAGTGAATTGATGCATGTTCTGATTATACTGTATGTAGACTAAAAAGATGTAAGCATGTTTGACAAATACAGATTCTGGATTTTAAGACTTGTTTATGAGCCAGTATTTAATCAGCTCCTTTCTTTTAACTTTCTTCTCTGCATAAATCTCAAATTTGATCAAGAAGGGGATTCTAATCAGAAAAAACAACCCTGTATATACTTAAAGTGGGAAACCCAGAAACCCTTTCACAGCCTCTCCTAGAGATACTGTCTTTATCTAGATGACAATATTTTTTTGATGCTCATAAGCATTAAATTGTCGGGAAGAAGTCCTTGGGTACTAGATGATTACCTTTTGAGTAAAGATGCTTGTCTGAACCAATAGAGGGCTGTCAGAGCTAGCAGTTTGCTAGACTGCTTCTGAGTTGTGAGAAATATCAAGGAACTCCTTTCATTGAATCCTGCTGGCTTCAGCAAATCTCAGGACTTTCTCTAAAGGTGGCTGTCACAGTAGATCCTCATGAGTACAGGATAAATACCAAGATAAACATAATGGTGCTTTTGGGGCTCCATGTATGTATGACTAGTGGAAGGAGTCCCCTAGGTTGGTCTCTGGCTGGTGGCTAGCAGGAGTAATCTCTGCTAGGAGCCCTGTTATGTCATGGGCTTTTTTCCAGTTAATGAGTGAGTGACAGTTGTGCAGACTGTCACACTTCCTGTCCATGCAGCATTTGTTTCGTTTCTTCCAGGTTTCTCTAAAAAATGTTTGCTTTTGTCTAGTGCTGTCTGTCTTTTCTCTAATGTTTACGTATGTTTTTTAAAAAGTGTTTTTAGAGCTTAGCAGCCAAAGACTTAGCTAGGGGGCTCCTGCTGGTCATGTGCATGTAGAGCACGGACCCCAGAGTGGCTTCTCTGTGATGTCCACCATCAGAGAACAGGAGTTACAGGTAACTTTCCTCATCTGTAGTTTCAAGCAGTATTTGCATTCTTTTAGAGAATCTTCAGATGTATTCCATGGACTTGCACTGAATGGAAGTTGAGATTTTTTTGCCTCTGTTGCTTGCATATTTTTAGTGTCCTTATGCATTGGTTTGATCTCTTCATGCTAGTCTAGAGCAACTAAGCCCATGTTTGCACTAAACTTCATCTAGAAATGTATATACCGTTACTGTTTTCACTCTTGAAGGTTTGCTCTCCATTTTCTTCCATACTTCATGAATGTTTCATCCCAATGGACTGACATTTGAAGTATTTGTGAAAGGCTGTTTGTAGATTAGATTAGTAACTAAAGCAGTTTTTTAAGACACTGTTGTTTTTCCTGTTGTGTCTTAGCTGCTGGCTTTCCAGTGCAACCTTAAATACTTCCAGTATCACATTTTGCCTCACAGAATAAGATTTGGATAAGTATCAGAAATGTGCTCTTTATTAGTAATTCTCTGACATACCACATCTCTAGAGATCACTTAGTATCTCAGTTAATGAAGATCACGCATTCTTCAGTGGTGTGCTCAGTTAATTGAGTGCTACGCTTAATTAGGAAATAAGGACTCCAGAAAAGCTGGACTGCAGAAGATAATTGGGATGAGCATGTTCTTAGCACGTTTCCTTCCTTCAGTTCACAGGTTGTGCTATTGCAGGATCTGGGGCTGTTGGTTTTTATTGCACCTACCTGAATTTGCTTTGATTCTTTCCTGTATACTTACATTTGGTTTTTTTGGCCTCTTAGGACTGATCAACACACCCATTTAGGAGAGACAGCTGTTAATGGCCCTGTATGATATGTGATGTCTACTACCTTGGCTGAAGAGAAAGAACTGATGTCCAGGTGTTTGAGTGTTTCTTGAGGATATCATCTAGACCCTGTTGAAGCCAGTCACTGCTGCACTAATTTCGCAAGGAATCAGGACCAGCAACATTTATATTCTAGATTTTAAGACATTGTACAGAAATTCATAAGTGTAAAAATATTGCACATTGAGAAATACCAATAATTTTTGCGTATGTTTATATTGTATTGTTCTAAATAATGGGGGCCTGTGAAATAAGATCCTGCTACCCATGTAATGATGACAGTAGTGTTACTATAGTTAAAATGGCTGTAAGAATAGTTTTATAAAAAAGTGAATACAAAAATCTAATGTATTTGAGACATAACTATTTGACGATTAGTGTGACCAAAGTATTTAGCAGTTTTCTTACATTTTTCACCTTGTAAAAAAGAAAAAGAAAATTCATGTTTTTTCTGAAACTGAAATGCCCTATAAATGTTATTTTGGTTGTTTTAGCTTACAAAAGTGATTTAAATAAGAATTTTTTGGTGTTCAACATTTTACAACAGGTTTTTTAATTGGTAATTGTTTTCTGTATTGTTCAAAACAGATCAAAAAATGTAAGTCTATTGGTAGAGATTTAAGTATTTATTGCAACAGCTTAGTTGACAAATTGATGTTACTGTAAAGCCATATGTTCTGTTAAGTCTAGTTTGCTTGAAACAATACCTTCCAGGTGAAACACTAGAATATTTGGAGTGCACATGGCTTGTTGTGTTTAAGTGGTTCACCTGCCTTTTAAACAGTTCACCAAGATTTAGTTTAATACCAAGCATTATACAATGGAACATTTCAGAACAATCTGCGTATTTAAAACGCTATAATCCTTTTAGACAAGTCAAGTAAAAGAAATGCCCGTGCTGCTAATGTAATTACAGTACATGCATTTTAAAAGTAAATAGTGTTTTTAATACAAATTTTGGCAGCAGAGCATGTTAATTGTTAATTTCACTGTACTGATCTGTGTGAGGCTTTCATTTGTATGTTCTAAACCAGTTTTTTCACAGCTGGTTTGTGTATATATAGTGATTATGGAAACTAATTCTGTGTAATTTATAATTTTCTATGTCAGTGTAAAATTCCAACAGCCTTCTCAAACAAACAGAAGCAATATACTGTATATTGCCACATTGTCTGGTGAAAGGGTTAAAATACTCCTGCACTTTTAGACGCAAAACCATTTTTGTTTCTGTAATAGTTATATTCATTTATTTTTTACATCATTTGTTTTCCTGAACAGTATTTAAAGCCAAAAGGATATTCTAAACAATGGCCAATGATTTATTCTAGAAGGCGTCCCAAGCAACGTGCCTAAACATTACATTGCATACAGAAATAAAAAACCCACATGTATGTCACTGCCCTTATTGCTTTCTCTTTTGCATTTTCTGCAACTTTCAGTGCACTTGTCCTTGGAAATTTTTACAAATTGATCAGTTGTGTGAAAATGAAGGGGTAAAAAACCACAATATCATAGGAATTGGTAACTATGGTTGCCCTTTTATTATACATTATAAGTGATGGGATCCAGTCAGTTTCTAAGTTTTCTGTCTCAGTTCAGAATTACTTTCTGATCAGCTTGACCAAAACTATTTTGTGTGTTAGCTTTAAGGTTGGCAGCTGTCTTCAGTTTCTGATCTGTTACTGAAAAAGCAGCTTTGGAAACAAAACTGCTCATTTTGACACATGAATTGCAGTCAAGCAGAAATTCCAAATGCAGGCAAGCAGCAAGCTGGTTTGCGTAAGTTTGATGCTTGTAAGGAGCGTGAATCCTTTCCAGCGGAGCCATTTGTCACTTGCTAAAAAGTTGATTTATCTAGCTCTGTAGCCATGAAAACTGGAGAACACAGTAGTTGAAATTCAGTCTGGGCCCTGTTGCCTTCAGTTCAGCAAAATTACGTACTTGTCCTTCTGTTTGTGATCTGTCCTATCAGTCCACTGTTCTGAGGAAGTGTAGGGTGTGTTTTACCCACTCACTCTATTACTTGCACAAGGATCCTGAACTTGAAAGCATTGGAGGTGTGTTGGGGGGGGGGGTGTGTATGGGTGTGTGTAAACACTCCTCTTTTGCTGTCTTTTATCAACACTGCTGCTGATATGCTGCTCATGTAGCCTTACAAATGTTTGAACATACTGGGAGAATCCTGAACAGCTGTTACCCAACCTATTTAATCAGATTTGACTTGCATGTGATGGAATTTGAGTCTTCTTTATGAACAGATATTTTAATGCATTTTGCAGCATGGACTAAAGTCTAATACCTTTGTACACGTTTGAGTTCCTACAGTATTTTTAGCAGCAATAAGGATGAAAATGCTTTGAAAGGCTTGTCCACTGCCACGTTCCACAGTGCTCTTTGAAATGACTAGAGGCTCAGTCACTTGAAACTGAGGAATATTTATGTCAGTTGATGTCAGTGGGCAGTGGATTTAACCCTCGGGATTTCTCTGGTAAAGGATTTTTACTCAAGCAACAGTCTGTTTCGAAACTGGCTAGACAGGTAATATCTGTAGTAGCTCATTGCCTCTTCCCACCTGGCAGAGTGGATGAATCATGCCTTCTTGACCAGTGAAACCATTATTTTTAAGTGTAAGCCCTGTATTAGTTTTATAGCAAGATTATTCCATTTAAGTAAAAGCATAAGTCATCATCTTGACTAACATTGCTATTAGTTTGCTGAAAAGATAACAGGATAGTGGAAACAATCTCATGATGTCGTTGTACATGGAATCCCGTGTGACCATGCTCTTGAGTGGGGTCTACATTTTTGCACCTATTAAACCTTGTATCTACCTCTTGAAAACAGTGAGTTCTGTGTTGTCATCTGCATACTTCTGTGGAAACTTACTGTGACATTCATTCTTTGTGTGAAATCCATTGAGGAGAATTGTGAGGAAGATTAATCAGGTTCTTACTGTCTGTCATTATAAACTTATCTTTCTGTTTAAATTAGTGTTAATTTCCTCGGAGGTTTTGTTTTCTGACATATGTCTCATACAGTTATATCAGGAAGTACTTACTGTATATAACTGGCTCTTTTAATAGACTTAATCACTTCTGACTGTCTCAGAATAAATAGTGCTTTCTCCAGTGTAGTATAAGTTCTTTGAGTTTCATTATGAAAGTGTCTGTATTGCTTCCCAAACCAGGATGGAAAATGGCTGTTACTGCGGCAGCAAAACGCCCTTTTTGGTAAAGTTTTTAACATCTGTCTTTTAGTTTCTGCATCTTACTTGCTAGCAGGTAAGGATTTGGCATCTTCCTATTCCATTATTGTTTGAGAATGGAAGGAGATGAAGGCAATAAAATTAAAATAAAAAATACTCTTATTGTAAAGATAGGCATTTTTCTGTCTCCTTTAGGTAGGACAGTTCACGACATTTTTTGGACTTGCTCAGACCTGGTTCTGCTATTTGTTTCAAATTGTGATTTGCCCTGTGTTTAGTTTTGATTAATGACTTGTGTGTAATCAGACTTCCAGTGATATCCAAAGGAAATCTGTGTGCTTCTTAATGTGCTGCCACAAGCTAAAGCACTAACGAGACCCAGGCTTTGCCTTGTGTTACGCTGATGGCATTTTTCCGAATTCTTTTTTAGGTGAGTCTGGGCTTAGTGTTTGTGTACTTTTTATTGGAGAGGGGAACTTTTTCTGTATTTCTGTCTTCTAAAAGTCACTAAGTACCTTGCAAAGTGAGGTGGGATTCCCTTTATCTTCCTGGTCATAGCTTAAATACTGTAATTCTGACTCTAGGGCCTTGTTCTGGATTTGAGTTGTGTATGGTGTGGGTGCTTTCCTGTGATCTGTGTTTTCTGTGTCTCAAATGATGATTCTGAAGACTGTAACTTAGATCATGATTGTCTGTTGTATACAGCCTCCCAGAGTAAGAAAGTTACACCTTGCCTTGTATAGATTGTTTATAGGTTGTATAGATTTTGTCGCTCATGTCTCCTGAGATTTAATGCTTACCCATTTGCACAAGGAAAGTTTATCTGGTTTTCTCACTACTTTGATCTGTGGATGATATTTAGGTAGATGGGTGTTTGATTCTCAAGAGTCTAATAGACATCACTTTTTCAGATGGAACCTGGACCTGTTACGGATCAGTTAGGTCTGCTTTTAAACTCCACTATGTGCCACACTTACAACTTTCTTACCTGGGAGGGGTTCTTCCATTCCTGTTATGTACACCAGTTATCTGTCAAAGGTTGTCACAATTTCATCCTGGGTAATATACTAACCTGGCTCTTTTGCCAGGGCACTGAAGCCTGACTGCAGACATTGCAAATAAAACCTGCTTTTCCTTACATCAAACAGAATTGAGTGTTTGGGAAATCCCTCTGCTATTTTTTCAAATGAAAGATAAAAACTGTTGACTGTCTTCTACTGACTCTCATATCAGACAGAGGCACAATGTTGCTAAGATAAGCTAAGACTGCTAAAACTCCAGTGACCTTGTTTCTGTTTTTGGGAGTTCTCCAAAGCACTTTTTTCTCCTATATGTTTATAGAAACAATTGTTAATGCTGTATTTGTTAAAAAGGATTGTTTTTCTTGAGTCACTGCTAAACTTAAAATTCTGAGATGTGCTTTCAGATGAGAAGGGCTCTGCTTTGGAATGAGCTATAGTGGACTGTGCATATTGACAGACAAGGTAGTAACAAGGAACTGTGAGATATTAATAGGGCTGTAGGGCCCTATTGTTTCTCTCTAGTTCCTTCAGAATAAAGTAGCTTGAAAAGATACAAGGGCTGACAAAATGTGCCACTTTCCTTTTTAATGCTGGTACTTTGCTTGTCTAGTTTGAAATACTCCAAAGACAAATCTCTGAACTTTGAAAGTGGTGGGTGACTCCCTGGTAAGTAAGTTGTTTCAGGCTTTAGTTACACAATTCATATGGAATTCATACTTATTTCTCTGTACAAGCACTTCAAATAATTTTTAACTAAACTATTTAAATAAATATCTATAGATTCACGCCTGTGTGCATGCACATCAGTGTGTGGGATATATTCTCTCTTAACATGGCTGGTGCAGTGCCAGTGGTGCATTTCCAAAGTGCACTGAACTGTAGAATACCAGGAAGAACTAAGAGATACCTGTGCAGAGGTTACAGCCCCTTCTGAAGCATTTCAGGCTTGTGTCTCTGTGTGTGCAGACATTGTCAGTGGTCTCTTCACAGCCTGAAGGTATCTTGATGGGAGGAGGTACTATTGCCTCTGGTGTCTGAGGCAAACTTCAGCTTTTGTCAGATGATTTCTCTGATGCTCTCTTAGTCCAGCTGCTTGATACATATGAGCCTGTGGTAAGACCTATCCAACTGGGAGTCTCTTTCACGATCTCAGTTACGATCTAGAATGGAATAACTCAGGAAAGGACTTGGATTGCAAAACTAAGTGCAGGGCAAGGGTTATGTTAAGCATGAATTTGTACATGTGCATGCTTGGTGCTCTTCCATCTGAGCTGTTCTCCAACATCCTTTTTTTGTCATATGAGAAGGTATCGACTATGTGTAAAATGACTAACCAGTTCCTTCAGTGAGAGAAGTAGATGCTACTTCTGGATATGTTTTTATGCCAAGTGTCTGGAAAGGCATGAAGAAAGAGATGGTGGTGTAGTGTGACACTTGTACAGAAACTCAATCATCTCGTCACACTAAAACATTGGGAGCAAGAAGTCTTCGTGTTCATAAGTGTTCAAAAAGGTTATAGGTAGGCAACCCTCAAATGGAAAGGTGATTGCTTTCAAGTATCAAGATACTGGCTTGAAAGAAATAAAGCAGGGAAATGGGAAAGCCTTGAATGCAGGGGAAGCCAGTTTGAAGTTCTTAATCTCAGGCAAGGTCTCGTTTCACTTTTTGGTCATTGCAACACTTCCGTGAGCTAGAAAAAGGTGAAGTCTTTCTGGCTGGCTGTCTGCCTATGAAATAATGGCTTGCTCTAAACAGGAATCCTCAAATGGCCTTGGGCTCCTGGGAGAATTCTTTTCATAGTTCATGGCAGTGATGCCTGTGGCGTGTTATTAATGAAGGGAAAAAATTTAAGTTGTGAGTTGTAATAGGAGAAGAAAATACACACTAATGAAATCCTCTGAATAAGCTGTTCATATGAAGTCAGAATTTATACTCATGGCGTGGCTGTATGTTATGTAGTATCTGACCCTCTGGAATGTGAAGATTCAGAAACTTGAATGATTGCTGCTGCTAGACAAAATTAGAAGGTTATTGGTTTTGTGTTAACATCACTTGTCTTATGAAACCTTCCTCTGTCTAAACTTGGTTTGAGGACTGTGAATTTAGTCTTCATTTCCTCATAAAATACATGACTGATAGTATGGCATTTGAAAGAGCAACCACTTAATTTTTAAGATTATTTTTGTGACTATCTTAATGTCCAGCCATGGGTGTCATCAGGGTATCCCACAGGCACATATCTGACTGTAGGACTTAGTATGGCATCTGGACTTTTGATTTGCTCCAGCTTTGATACAAACCAGTATTTCACTGCTTGAACACTGCTATCTGACAATCTTCATTGTATGTTTTTATGACAAGAAATCTTCTTCAACCTCAGAGCAGAAAGGGTAATGGAGCAAGAATGACTTGTTTATAAGCAATGTATGGCCTTGATATGTGCTACAAACCTCTAAGAATGTCTTATAAACTCAAAAATAAACATTTAGCTACAGCTTTCTGTTGAGGAGAAATAAAGGTAGCAAGGCTCACTGCTAAGCTGACAGGCATTTATTAGGTGTTCAGTTTACTGAATGTGTCCAAGTCACTCTCTGCTGCTGCCATAGCAGCTTCTTTGGTGGCTGAGGATGGAACTGGTGAAATCCTGCAGTAATAATACCTGAACTTTGAAACAAGCTGCTCTTAGTTTAAGAAGCAAAGGAGAGAGCAGAATCCATGTCAGTACTTCCCAATCCTTTTCATTAGAAGAGGCTTGTATCCTTTTTCTCCAAGTGCTTTATCAGGATAATTTCTTCCAGAAATCAAGGAAGAGGAACCAGTGCTAGAGATGGGTTTTTTTTCTACAGTCAAAGGATGAAAATAACAAATAGGGTGACAGATAAATGTTTGCAGGTTTTGAATTATTTACAGGAAGCTCTTCCTTACTCTACATTAAGAATGCAGGCAGTATTGCATTTGTCATTCCCTTTTGCCTGATGTCTCACAGAAGATTTCACAGAGCAATTTGGGATTGTGGAAAGATAGAACGAAGTTATCAGGACTGCAAAACCCACACATACTCAAGACATAGGTGTTTATGAAGTAAAAGTTCCTTTTTCATAGATGTTACAAGTTAAATACATGTGATGACTGCTAAGTAAAAGCTGAAATGTAATTAAATATATCTCTTATACAAATCTTCGTAACAAAGACTAGAATTTCACTTCATTCTAGATCAGCTTGAACTCTGGGTCTGTCACATGCTCTGTGGAAAGCTCAGTTTAACTTCATACAGCATAATTACAGATCATTGATGCCTTAATTCTTACTCTATTTGTCCTCCCTGCCCTCACTCATTTCTTGAGAAATGACAAAATGTTAGAAATCCAAATACGATGTCTTTTTCCTCCATGGGAGACTGAAGAAGACTAAAACCAAAATAATGATTACTAAAATGCTGGAATCAGGGAAGAATATGAAACGAAGAGACAGGAGAAGAAATTGAAGAAATGAAATGGTAAAGAAAAGAAAAAGTTCTGAAGTGAAAACAACAGAAGTACATGGGATGACATGAAGTGCAGGGAAATGGACCGAAGCTTGTGGAATGGATCCTCACTGAAATTACAAGATTTAATTTCTTTTCATGAAATGAAGAATTTCTTTTCATATTAGGAAATGAAATCTTAAACTCAGAGAACAAAGTGTAACAGTCTGGAAAGTAGGTATGATCACATGAAATGCAATTGGAAAAAGAAAAGAAAATCAGGAAATGGAGTGACTATATCAGAAAAGAGAGTGACTACAACCAAATGTACTGAGATGAAATGAGGGCCAGTGAAGAGGACTGAAACTTGCCAAAATTATACACATTGAAATCCTGAAATCTGTGAAGAAAGTGAAAGGAAGAGACAGGAGAAGAAATTGAAGGAATGAAATGGTAAAAAAGAGAAGACAAAATTCTGAACCGAAGTGAAAACAATAAAAGCGCATGGGATGACATGAAGTGCAGGGAAACGGACTGAAGCTTGTGGAATGGATCCTCACTGAAATCACAAGATTTTATTGCCTTTTGTGAAATGAAGAATTTCCTTACATAACAGGAAATGAAATCTTGAAATCAGAGAACAAAGTGTAACAAACAGTCTGGAAAGTAGGTATGATCAAATGAAATGGAATTGAAAAAACTAAAGAAATCTGGAAATGGAGTGACTACAACCAAATATATGGAGATGAAGTGAGGATCAGTGAAAAGGAGCAAAACTTGCCAGAATTATTTACATTGAAATCCTGAAATCATGGAACAAAGTGAAATGAAGAAAGAGAAGAAGTTGAAGAAATCAATTCCGAAGAAAAGATTCTGGACCCAAATGAAAGCAATAGAAGCGAATGGGCTGACATGAAGTGGAGGGAAATGGACCAAAGCTTGTGGAATGTATTCGCATTGAAATTGCAAGATTTCATTTCCTCTCATGAAATGAACTTTTTTGGCTTGTGTGTTTGACTGCTTTTGTCTGACTGAGTCAGTCTGTGTCTGCCTGTGAGAGTGTTTGTGTTGAGTGGTTCTAACCTTGTGTGTTTGGTTTTTTGTTGGTAAGTTTTTTCAACTAATTTTTAAAATTAGAATAAAAAAGCACCAGCTGGGTTATTTTTTTTTGTTTTTCTCTCAGCTGGGCTTTTTTCTCTTGTTCCTGGCCGGTCTGCCAGGTGATGTTCATTGCCAAGGTTTGGGTGCAGACCATGCTGGGGCTGGGGTTTTTCAGGCAGGACGATTTTTTTTGAGGCTCCCAGGATCTGTGTCTCCGTGGAGCGCTGTGAATGTGCGCTGATAGCCCTTGGTGGCGGGGAGTAACGGAGCGATTGACATGAGAGTGAAGGTGGGTTGGTGTGTAAGCTGAGGGAGGTGGATGAGTGTTATGTTCTCTGTGTGCCTTTTTTTGTTTTGGGTTTCCTGTAATAAAATGTAATAAGTTTTCCAGGAATAGAAAAATGGTTATATTGTGTTGATGTGTATTTGGCTTGTATTGCTCTGTATTGTTCTGTATTTGTTTGCCGCCACATTTCCATGTATCGCTCTGTACGTAAATTGTACTTTTACCAGTGTGTATAGGGAGTGTATTTGTACTTGTATTACCTTCTGGTTGGGAATTGTATAGATTTCTTTAGAGAACTGAAGCAAATTCAGTATACACAGATAATGTTTTGCATTTTACTGCCTTGTGCTTGTGTACATTGTTGTTTCCGTGTGTTTTGCTGAAGTGTAAGTAAAGTAAGTAATAAACTTGAATAAACCCTAATAAAGATAACCCACCCCCCAACTAAAGATAACACCCCTACCCACCCCCTTTCTGGCTCCTGTCTTTCTTTGTTGTGGTTTAGTAATTTTTTGTCTCTTGTGTGTCCTCATTTACTTTCTATTTCTAACTTCATTTCTATTTCTGACTCTCTTTCTGTTTCTGACTCTGTTTTTCACTCTAACTCTGTTTCTCTGTTTCCTCACTCTTATTTCTCTGTTTCTCACTGTATTTCTCTCTTTCTCACTTTATTTCTAAATAAAGTGAGAAAATGAGAAATGAAGTTTTTTTTCTCTCTGGCTTAAACTAAAAAACAGCAGTAGAAAGTGGCACTGCTCCTAAGGACTCCCTTTTAGCCCTCACAGCAGCAGCAGCAGGCAGCAATCCTCACAGCAGGACAAGACCACACCAAAAAGGGAGGGATGAGAGTGACAGGTAGGGGTTGGGGGCTGAGCAGGACACAGCATCAGTGAGGGGCACAGGCCACAGGAGTAGGTATGGGTACAGACAGGGTACACGAGTTAGAGACCAGATTAGGGTCAGGGTCCAGGTTCCAGAGCCTGGGGTCAAGGGTCAAACCTCAAAGGTCACAGGGTCAGAGGTCATGTGGTCAATGCCTGGGAGTCAAGGGCAGGCCCCTTGCCCATTACCAACCTCTCTCCTCCTGCTGCCCTGTTCCTGCACACCATGCCCTTTGCACACCCCCCTTCATGCTGCCCCCAGTGCTACTCCTAACACCACTCTCAGCAGCACCCATAATGATGCCATTTTAGGATGACATGAAGTGCAGGCAAATGGACCAAAGTTGCCGAATGGATCCTCATTAAAACCTTGAAATCAGAGGACAAAATGTAACAAACAGTCTGCAAAGGAGATATGATCAAATGCCATTAAAAAAAAAAAAAAAAAAGAAAATTTGGAAATGGAGTGACTACAAGCTAATGGTTGGATTGGGATGAAATGAAGTGCAGTGAAAAGGACCGAAACTCTCCAAAATTATACTACTTGAAATCCGGGAAGAATGGTAAATGAAGAGACAGGAGAAGGAACTGAAGAAATGAAATGCTAAAAAAAAGAAGAAAAAATTCTGTACTGAAGTGAAATCAATAAACTAGAGTGGGATGACATGAAGTTCAGTGGAGCTTTGTACAGTTCAATTGGCTTAGATAGTAATAGCCAATACTTCAAAACCTTTGGAGCTGCAGAGCCAAGTTGCTGTACAATGAGAAGGGAAAACATGACCACTCATCCCACCCATGGCATTCTTTTCCCCCACTATGCATTTCTGCACACTTTATAAGTATTTAAATGTTTCTAAATCAGTTCCTGTAATATATTTTACTACTGTCAGTATCTTTAAAGGAAGGCATTTGTTTAGTTAAAAGATCCAAACTTTTTTGGAATAGGTTAGAGCTGTTAACTAAGAATATGAACACTTAAATGGGTTTGAGATCAAAGCTTTTGTTATTTTCATCAAGTTTTATGGCTATTTACAACTTCAGATAATCAGTAGTAGTGGCATGTTCTCCAATAGCTGTTAATGTGATATTAAAAGACACAGCTGTCCTTCCAAAACCAGGAAAGGGAAAAAACGGACCCTTTTCACAATTTGAGCATGCACAGTAAACAGCATAGTAAAACTCCTCAATTGCACATATCATCCATTACACTCCAATCACTAATAAAAATCTGACTGTTGTGGCTGTGAAAGAATAAGGAACAAAAAGATGGACAATTTTATCTTTCAAGAAATTTTTCAAAAATTCTTAATGAAGTACACCAGAATAATCTTACTACTGTGAACTAACTCCATAATAAAAAAAATAAAAAAAAATCAGTCTTGGCTGTAGTACTGAAGTACTGCCAGGGAATTTATAATGCTCCCCAAATGTTAAAATTAAAAATTTCTGACAAGTCATTAAACTGAGATTTAGTGAGAATTGGGCACTTTTGTATTGGTGAAAAGTTTTCTGCAGAAAGCACATTTGAACGATGACCAGGATAACACTTTTTGTGAATGACTGGTGTGTTGTTGGCATCAGCAAACATTATTAGTTGATGTAAGACTAACTTGTGTTTTTAACATCTAAAATCTTGATTGCCTATACCCATCTATTAGTGCCTTGTCATATTTATTTAATCTGAAAGAAGTCACTTAATTGGTTTTTATGTTTGAGCTGCACGAAATAGATCCTGACTGATTGTCATGGTTTGACACTGGCTAAAAGCCAGGCACCCATAAGAATTATAACGAAGAGTTCATAAGCTAAGGATTGGGGGAAAAAAACACTATAAAGGGCAAAATAGGTTCAAACTTAAACAGTCTAAAGAAAATTTATTATTAACAGAATTGAAAGAGGGTAATGAAAACTAAAATAAAATTTTAGAACACCTTCTTCTTCCCAGCCCCTCCCTTCTTTCCCACTGACAGCACAGGGACATGAAACATGGGATTTTTTAGTTTCTCACTTGAAAAATCTTTCTTCAGTTTGCTTAGGGAAAGGAGTTTCCTTTTTCTGTTGTGCTGTGGGGTCATTCCCACAGGAGACAGTTCTCAGTGAACTTTTCTAGCATGGTTTTAATTTTCACAAATAGCAGTCCTGCCTGAGCTGCTGTAACCCACAGGCAGTGCAGTCTTCCCAAAACTGTACATCGTGGGTAATTTAGTTCATTTAGTCTTTTAAGGAGAAGCTGCTGTAGTTTGGAAGCAAGGGTCTTCTCTCTGTTCGAGTTTCTCACTAGATTACAGCTTTTCAGCATCCAGTTGCTCCAGCGTGAGCTCCTCTCCCTCTTTCTTTACTGACCTCGGTGCCTCCATGTTGGTTCCCCTCACACATCCTCACTTCTTCCTTTTCCCTGACTTGGAAGAAAATTGTTGTCCATAGGTATTACTGTTCTCAAGTTCTATCAATTGAGAAGTTCTTATAGAGTTTTGCTGTGCTGAAAAGGTTGATCTCGTCTGTGCTCCGTGCTCACCATGTTTCTGCTACTGGCCATGCGGCCCTGCCAGCACCACATGAGCCTTGCCACTGCTCCTGCTTTTCCTGCCTGCAGCACGACTGGCTAGGAGCAGCTAGGCAGGCACGATTTGCTGTGGGCCGTGCCAGGCATGGCAATAGTCAGAGATCTGCCGGGATGAACCACGCTTCTCACAGAGATATGATGGAACTCTGTTTATTCTGCTGTCAGACCCACAGTTATACCCTAATTCCCCAAGCACACAGAAGCAAGCTCCGCACCATTGGGTTACAGCTCCTGCTCACGCGGCCTTTAGTAGCAAGCGATTGGTTACAGATTCACATGCACGCGACTAACGAACGGAAGTCTTTCTCTTTCTGTGGTCAGCATCCCCCTCCCCAACATCCTGTTGGCTTGCCACATCAGCATTGCTCCTCTCTTTTTTCCCTGGTCAAGGACAGTTCATTAATATAGCTTGGATTGTGCACGTATACATGTCCCTGTTCACTCAGCCATTTCACTACACGTGGTGCTGGCTGCGGTGCCACGTCCCCACGGCCACACCCAGCACGGTCGTGGCCGCACATGGCCGCAGCCGCGCCGAGATGGTCCCTGGCAGCCGTGGTGGCACATGGCCATGTGGCCGCTCCCAGCGCCAGGAGGGCTCCAGCCGTGGCACCTCCCCACCCCTTGGAAAAAGAAGAGACCTGTGCATGTTTTTTCCTTCTTAAATGTGTCATAACAGAGGTGTTACTGACTTCTCTAATTGGGCACCAGCAATATGGCCATTGTCAGAGCCTTCAGGGATTGGCATGGCTGGACATAGTAGAAACTTCCAGGAGCTTCTCACAAAGCCACCTCTGTGGCTTTCCCACTCCCACCAAAAAACCAAGCTGTATTAAACTAACACAGTGATCCTCTAGAGAAACCTGTCTCTCCAATGGTTATCAGGAATGCCTAGGGAAATAGCTGGCATGTGTAATGATGTAATTACATTAACTAAAACGGAATAATACAGACTGTCCTTTCACAAAAACACCTTTTCTCTCCCTAGAATGCTCCCATTCCTCCATCCTTGTGACAATAAATTGACTTTGTGTTGGGGAAGGCAAGAGAAAGACCAGCTACATAATTATACTTTCAAATTTCCTGCTTCCTAGTCAGCAGAACACTAAGTACAAATAAAATTTAAGTGATATTCTTTAACACTGAACAGCACTTCCATAAGAAGGAGTGTGCTGCATTTCCTTCTCAGGTAGGTCAACTTGCCCTTTAGTGCTCTACTACCTGTTAGGCTGGTAAGTAACTTTGTAGAATGTAAAATCCAAAGTGAGGGCAAGAATCATAAAGCTTTCAAACTGAGAAGGATAACAAGATGAATCAGTGACTAGAAAAGTTAAAAGGAATTAACTAACTATCCTATGACATCTTAAAGTAGCACCATATGAATCAAGTGCCTCAGATGCATACGAATTCTGATCGGTAGTTTTAAAAAATTAATTTAAATGTGTGTTCTGCTTCTGTTGTTAGGATTAGCTTTACAGGTCACAACCCCATCTGTAATACTGAATCTCGCAGGTTTGTGGAGCACAACTTCCCTTTAACTTTCCACATTTGCCAAAAAGATTGCATTTATCTACTTATTTTCTAATTTTATTCCTTATTACAACCTATGCTTACTTGTTATTAGCTTGGTATCCTTAAAACCCCATAAAAATAGGCCCTATTTCTGTGATTTTTCCACTCCTCTAGTACAAAGTAGCATTTATCAACCAAAACCAGTTACTGTCTATTCTGCCCTTGACAGGCAGCACTGATGTCAGAGGAATTTTGACCCTCTTGAAGGCAGATTATAACAAATACATCACCATCTTAACCAGTGCAGAGCATCCACCCAAACCCCCTGAAAGCAAACATGAGAAACAAACTTGTTCCTGTCATTGCAGTCTCTCTTTTGGTTACAGACTAAGTGGTTTCTCTTCATAATCAGTCTCAACATCAGTTATTTTTGTGGTTGCATTGTATATGATCATGTGCACTCTTTGTCTTTTCGATCACAGTACACTTCTGTAGCAGAGAGTATCTGAACTTGGGTCCTGAAGTCTTCAATTACAAAACATTCCCCCTAACCACCTATGCCCAGTCACCCACAAGACCAGGAGTCCTAACTGTGCTCCCTGGACAGTGTTTGTAAGTATCTGAGTTCACTCAGAAAGAGTGAACTGAGTGAACTGAGTTCACTCAGAAAGAGCGAACTGTTTTTTAGTGGTGCTGATGAGCTCAAAAAACAAATGCAGAGTACTCCTGGGTACACATGGGTAAAAGCTTGGGGGTTTTTTTAGAGATTTCGCAGAGGTAGGTTACTGATTTTGTGTGCCCAAGCAAACAGGATTACTATTTCCTAAAATACAAGTACTGCTGCTGTTACAAAGGCTCTGGGAACTTGCAAAGTTATCCAAGTCAAAAATGGGAAAACTCCAGAGTCTTTGGACTTGTTATGGCTTAACCCCAGCCAGCAACTAAATACCATGCAGCTGCTCACTCACGTAGGTAAAAGTGAGCCATGTCAAAACTGCCCTCTGAGCTCACAAACAAGTTGCTTAGATAATTTTAAAAAGATATTATGAAGTTGATGTTGTCATCTGGTAAAATGGAAGTTAATACCTGCAGTTCTAATGTGATTTCAAATGTGTATCCTTGATTTTTACTGGATCTCTCAAAAACCCCAATAAAATGAAACCATTTGTGGTCTACATAAGCAAAAACTGTCCAAGAAATTGAAGCTGATTCAGAGTTGGATGTTTTGATATGGGTAAAGATCAGGCTCTTTACCTTTTTACAATTAAGTTTTGTTGTGAAACTTAAGATTCTTCTATGAAAGAGTGCTGATACTATCCTCACATTAACCACAGAGTTGGGTCACAGTGATGCATATGATGCATATGAGTAAAATCATGTCAAATCCCAAATTTATGAGGATTTTTATGAGTACATCTGGAACTTAGTCTTAGAAAATTAAAAACGATGAAAAAAAAAGTCATAACCTGATCATACCCTGAGATGGGATAAAAAAGCGAAATTGCAATAGGTAACATTTTGAATAATGGACATAGAACTGAACTCTGAAGTGGAAAAAGTCAGGAAAATTGCTGAAAAAAAAAAAAGAGAGATCACTAGAGCTATTCATAGAGCACATGTTCCCTTTCATTGAGATATCTCGCTGTTTAAGTTGGGATGGGTTGGTTCCCCTTTGCTGATCCTGAGGTGACAGGCCAGCTCCACTGTTTTACATAGTCCATGAAACTGTGAGCTGTAAGGCCAAACATCAACTAAACATAAATCAATAAATCCAAGCAGCTGGACAAAAGCAAACTAAGATCTGTAGCAAACAGATTAACACATGAAATATTTACTCCATTCATCACAGGAAAAAAACACAGCTGGAGAACTGGAGAACACTTTTGTGTTTCTAGAAAAATGTACCCATTTCGACAGAGAAAGCTATGCAAATTGGAGAGGTCTGGTAAATGTAACTCATGAAAAACACTTGTATGAATTATTGGATAATTTTGGTCTCTAAAAGTCCATTTTCAGCCCCCTGATTCTTGATAATTTAACATTTATCTTTTTGGATTGACACAGCAAATAATTATCGTTCTATTTACAGCTAAGAGTTAGTGTATGGTGCAAAAGCTTGTCTTCCTGAAAATGATTTCTTGCAAATTTCCAAAACAAATACAAAATGGATCTTTTGACTCATCCATTTTATGGGGAAATACAGTGTGCAGTCTAAATTGAGAAAATGAGTATTCTGTTACAAATATGTTCTGTTGAAGGGAATATCAGACTATATGCAAAAGAAGGAAAATGCAGATTTGCTAATTTAACTGAAATCAAACACATTTCAGAATAAATGACTTGGAAAGGCTTCATATCTTATTCTCTACTATGCAGTTCTTTGTTTGAAAAAAGAAAATCAACTTTTTTTATCATCTATTGTAGTAAGAGAATCTCTGATTCAACAATATTGGAAAGAACACCAATGCAGGCAACAGACAAGTGATTTAAAACAGATGTGAAATTCCCTCTGTGTAGAAAATTATAGGCACTGGTGATGACATTAGATGCATATGACTAATCACAGTTAATGCTTGCTGTTGCCAATTAGCTTTATTAGCACAAGCAATTTGAGCACAGCATGACATTACTTTAATTACTGTAAGCAGCTTGTTCATTTATTGAGCAGTATGCATTTAGAAAAGGGTTATTCTACCTGAAAATTAATCATAACCCTCTTTATCATTAGAATTTCAGGAACACTGAGGAAGAAAGACTTTACCATGCAAATAGAAAAAATGGGTGATGAAAGTCTGGCAGTAATTTTAGTATTTTACTACTATTTTACTTTCTTATAAAAAGACAAAAGCTATTGTATGATTTCTGTCTGAAAGCTGGACATGAGTGAGACAAAATTACTACCATTAGAGTTAAGACAAGACATTATGACCATTAGGTGGTAGCAATGCAAAAAAAATCTTATAGAAGTGTACAGCAAAAATAAGGCTAAAAGTATCTAGGACAGAAAAACCCCAATACAGACTCCAAGCTGCACACGAAACTTACTTTCTCCTTTTTATATCATAGGAAGATACATTTGTTATCTGTGACATAGGTAAAAATTTGCATATCAGAATACAGTCTTCAAAGGGTGGAGGATGCAGCATTTCATTAGCAAAATGCAAAAAGAGTCATTGTGCAATTATGTTACTCGAAATTGCTATAGCAAATGAAACAGAGCTGCATTATGACCTGATGGCATTTGCACCACCCCACTGCCTCACAAAACTATTGCAGGAATGAAAATCATGGTGTTGTGGAAGCAAGAATTCAAAACAAGATTTCTCTTTTCCTTTGTAGTTTCTCGTAAGACTTTAAAATATCTCAGAAATTTATATTTCTTAATTCAAAAGATAATAGATTCAAGAATCAGAACATACCTCTCCTATATTTTATGTCTGTAGATATTTTGAGCTTGGATCAGGAATCATATTATCCATGTTTTACAATAACTATTTGCAATCTTTCTTTTAATCCTTCTGTTGCAAATCTTGTTTTGGACGAGATATTCACTGTTCAAAAATTAACTTAGAGAGGTCTTAAAGAGAGTCCTTAGCAGTTGTTGGCTTCTGTGCTGCTGTTACTCTTCTGTTCATCCACAGTTCTTGCAGAAGCAGTACTGCTAGAGGAAGTAACATGTCAGTGGCTTGTGCTGTGTGGGCTTCTGTGGCATGGCCACACCACATAATCAGCCACAGACTCTGCTGAGTGCAGTGAATTCCTGCTGTGGGATGAAAAAGGAGCAGGTGAGTAAAGGCCAGCAAGGCTGACAGGCTGGCTTGCCCATGGTGCTGTAACCAGGTAAGGCTTGTGAGACCTGGAAGAGGTTGCAGTGAGATGTGGAAGTGTCAGGCTGGATGGAGCTGGGTGGTCAACAGCTGCTGAACATGAGCCCACAGTGCCCAGGTGGCCGAGAAAGCCAATGGCATCCTGGCCTGTATCAGGAACAGTGTGGCCAGCAGGACCAGGGCAGTGATTGTCCTCCTGTACTCAGCACTGGTGAGACCACACCTCGAATTCTGTGTCCAGTTTGGGGCCTCTCACTGCAGGGAGAACACTGAGGTGCTGGAACGTGTCCAGAGGAGGGAAGCAGAGCTGGAGAAGGATCTGGAGCAGAAGTCTTGTGAGGAGCAGCTGAAGGAGATGGGGGTGTTTAGACTGGAGAAAAAGAGGCTCAGGGGAGACCTTATAGCTTTCTACAGCTGCCTGAAAGGAGATTGCAGACAGGTGGGGGTTGGTTGGCCTCTTCTGCCAGGTAACAAGTCATAGAACAAGAGGAAATGGCCTCTAATTGCATCAGGGGAGGTTTAGATTGGATATTAGGAAAAATTTATTTGGTGTAACAGGCTGCCTGGGGAAGTAGTAGAAGCACTATCCCTGGAAGTGTTCAAAAAAGGTGTGAATGCAGCATTTGCTGTAATTTAGCAGGGCACACAGAAGTGCTGGGTTAATGGCTGGACCTGATGATCTTCGAGATCTTTTCCAACTTAGGTGATTCTATGATTCTAACCACAATGTTGCTTAAACAGAGGTCAGGTGACTTACACTTTGGTTTTCCTGTTGCCTGTGTCCACAAACCTCCTGTGAACTGTTGTTAAATTAAGAGCACAAACTCAGATTATGCCATTGTTTTGCACTGCATTAGCTGTGCACAGTGCTCCATGTCTGCCCTTCAGTCCCAGGATATCTCAGATTTTTCCCTTCTGACAAAACTGAATTCACCAGCTCAAGTTTCTTTTCAGTAATGTCAATGATTTTATTACACTTGGATGAAGGTTTAACTCTGATGATACACCCATGTCCACAGAAGATTTTTGCAGGCAGAGCACTCAGATAGCGGATACTGCTACACTTGGTTATAAACCATTGCAATAATCAGGCTGAGAGATTCTCAGCCTAAAGGATGTAGCCTTCAAGCCAAAAACAGAAAGGAAATGATCATGGCTGTTCCTTCACTGGGAAACTTCATCATGAGATACAACAAGTAACTGAGGGTTAGAGCCACAAACATTTTCCCTAATTGCATAAGCCGTCCAACAGGCATGCCATGAAATGGATGACAGTGAGGATGGAATAATTGCATTTCCAGATTTGTGTGTGTTCAGATCTGGGAAGAGGTACAACAGTGTTGGGAACTGGAGATAACAAAGCTATTCCTTAAAGCTGTCATCTGCTACATTTTATGTACCCAAATGGTGGACATTCATCATGGAACAGTTCCAAAATTGTAGATTTTATTTTGTGATGAGGCTTACTCATAGAAAATGGATAGCATATAGATCCTGCCATAAGCCACCACCTTGGTCAGTAGTATCTGTTATAAGCTCATGTGGATGGACAATGCTGCCCTTCTCGTGTCATAGCCATGAGGAATGTCAGCCTGTTTTGGGTTACAAGTTGCAGGAAGTCAGGTGAAAATGAAAGAGGGTTCAGTACTGGTGCCAAGGATTGTTGGTTTTTACATCCCAAGATATTGTTTAAAAAGGTATTTCTCAGTGTGTACCAACAACATTTTAATTTCCTAAATTTCAAAGCACCTGAAGGGGATCTGAATCCAAATCCTTTCTTATTCAATACAGAGTAAAGATAAACCTCTATGACAGGAATATGTCTATGACAGAACAGGCAAAGCTGAAAACATACATAGATAATGGAAAACCACCAAGCAAAAGAATAAATGAAAAATTACAGAAAGGGAAATACATCCAGCAAAAAATGAAAGGTGTAGGACATGGGCAATTTTAAGGGAAAGGCTGCCATACAGCTGAATGACTTGGAGGGAAGTCAGGACCATATAACCTGCACAATGTGTAAAGGTACATGGAGAGCTTCATACCTGACACCCACTGCAAGGCAAAAAGCTACAGCTTGACTGCCTGCTAGGGCTGCATTAAGCACTGGACAGACACTGAAAGAGGAGTAGCTCCTGTGGCTGGGCTCCCAAACGAGCTGTTCTGTGTGCCTGCACTCATCAACATCTCATAATACTCATTGCATGAATGCACCACAGACTTCTGTGTTGTGTTCAAAGGCCAGTCTGGGTAATTACAGTTTATCCCAATTTTCCTGGTTTTCCTCCAATACAGCTGTCGGTAGCCTAACAAAGATACACATGAAATGATGCACTTTTATTCATGTGCTGCATCACAGTGAATGGCATGGTCAATAAAGCAACACCAGTGAATGCAATTTATCAACAGTGTTGTTAAGGTTGGAAAAGACCTCTAAGATGATCAGGTCCAGCTGTTCACCCAGCACCACTAAACCATGTCCCCAAGTGCCACCTTCACACATTTTTCGAATGTTTCCAGGAGTGGTGTTCCTACCTCTTCTCTGGGCAGCTGTGGGTAAAATACTGAAAAACAAAGTTCAGTGAGAGGGCATGCTTGTTTTGGCTGTGGTTCACCAGGGACAAACTGTCTGCACACCTTAGGAGCAGAAACACAGAGGGAGCTTTGTGCACCACGACAAAGGAGACATGGAACAACGGATGGAGTGGCACTGAGGTGTTGTGGTCACGCTCTGTTGAAAACAATGCAGCAATTAGGAACTAAGCCAAATGAATGATCCCAACAGTCACTGAGACTGGAAAATACATATTAATTTTCATGACTCTACATATGCTAATAACTAAAGACACCCTTCCTTATTTGTCTTAAAAATCTCCGATGGAGGGGTAAGTGAGGATGAATGGGAGATTGTTTCCATGGGTGTCATTCCAAAGTAGTATTTATGGGAGGAGCAGTAATCTTATGGTTTTTTCCCTTAAATCTGACTGTAGCCGTTTTAAATTGCATGAATTATAAGTGCTTGATGAGTATTATAAGGTGAAGCTGCTTGGAGATGTTTCCTAAATAAATTTGGATATAGGCTGACAGTTTAGGCATTTTTGGTCCCATCTCAACTGAATGTGCAAAGAATAAGCATCACAAATTTACAAAAAGATAGTATTTCATGCAAAGAAGCTAATTAGAATTCACAGGTAATCAAATAATATATTAAGGTATCCTAATACAGAGTTAGAACCCTAAATTTAGGGACCTATTTTTAAAAAATCCATTTGAACATGGCTTAATAAAGAAGGCTCCCATACTGCATTTGCTGTAAAGGTAAGGCTTATTTAAAAACAACTGATTGATGTATGACTGGGACAAGAGTTCTACACCCCCCAGGAGTGTTAATACAGCCAAGTCCTGAAGCTTTATGAGCAGTTTCATTGCCAGGGTGGGGTTGCAGAGTGGGGAGGGAAAAGTTCAGAACAAACAAAAGGGAAACAAAAAGGCAAAGGGTGAGAACTACTTCAGCAACACTCAGTATAGAAAATATCCAATGAATCAGACTGAACAATAAAGCAATATCTAGAAAACAGAGTGATCAGGATACATGGAAGTGCACAAAAACAAATGTAATTCACATTGCTTACAGTGGGATGATTTTGCAGATGAGAGGACTATTTTGCTATTTAGTATTTTCTGAATATTCTATGAATTAGCACTTCGTTTTAAAAATTCTGCATTGAGAAAAGATGAATCTGCTTCTTAATAGCCCAGATGACTCACAAGGCTTCATGGTTGACACCAATTGCATTTTAAAGGTCTTAGTTTACAAAAGTCTAATAAAAAATATTCTAGACAACTCTAAATATTGAAATGTCTTCCAAAGCATTAAAATTTCCCTAAATATCACATACATTTTTCAAATAGGAGTTAATGCAGGAATAAAATGCTAATAAAATAAGCAAGCTAACCATAAATATACACAAAATGAGTAAATTTCATTTATATAAACCATGAATGTCATTTTCTAACTGTAGGCCACACAGTGAAAACTGACAGAAAAATGTGATGCTCTTTAAAGAAACCAAGAGGAAGATCTCTGTGGTGACAGAATTCATAGAATAGAAAATTATCTAGCTATTTCTAATATCTGTGGTTCATGTGAGAAAAAAACAGAACTGCCACTTCAAAGGGTAAGTCTTTTCTTAGCCTTCAAAAATGACAGTAAATACATTAAAAAGGTATTAGGCACAAAGTATCTATAGGACCTTTGCAATAAAGAAACCAGCTCTAGTATATGTTACACTCTTTTATGCACAACCTTTCAGCATTTTTTTTCAGTATCTGACTTTTTCTTACCTGGCTTACAAGTGAAAAAGGAAAACCACATTTTAACAAGTACAATTTGAAATTTGGAACTACATTCATGAATGGAAACGATAAAATGAATTTTTTCAACTGAATGGTTAAGGGCTTCATTTTATTAACAAACCAGTTTTCTTCATGTTGAAATCTGTAACACAAAAAGGATTAATCAAAAATAATATTTTTCAGAATCACTTGGCAAGGGTATTACTTATTGTTGCATTTTCAGTTTGCTTGCCGGGTAAAGGAATAAAATAAGGAAAACACGATCACTTTGATTAGTGTCTAATCAAAGACATTGTGCCACTTAACAGATGGGACAATGATCCTTCTTCCATTCTGTTCCTCCTCTTGAAGCATTTATTTTTCCCAGTGGAAACCTGGAATGACCTAATTCAAAACGGAGGCATCTTGGTTTATGTGAGAGGAGCAAAGGAAAAGGGGGTGTCTCATTTTTCCTTTGCAGGAAGGTCAAGCGAAGTTCTCCAGTCACTCAGAAGATGTCTGCTGCTAAATAAGGCAGAGAAAGCACTTGCTTTGTTTCCCCACAGCACACACTGAAATCTCCCAACCACTACTGCTTCAAGTTTATCTCTTAAAATACGAACAGCAAGCCCTTACCAGCTGTTTGCCACTGGGACTCTAGATACTGATTTAATGTTCATACAAAAAACTTGGAAGATTATAAGCTAAATTGTGACAACATTCTTTTCCAATTTGTTACTTCATCATATTTCTCCACATTCACCTGAAGTCCAATTTCACCTCAGTCTTGGATTCATCAGTGAGGATAAATGCCTGCTAACAAAACATGCAGAGTGTACTTCCTATCACAGCTGACTGCTGTACTGATTCTACTTACAAGGGCCTAGAGTACCAGTTACCAGCATAAATTTTCGAAAGGACGCAACATTTACATGACATAAACAAATTTTCTGACAAAGTCAGTGAGGAAGCCAGAGCAGACAGTCTGCCACACCAATCAGATATTGAGAATATTGATATACATTGAACATACATTGAAGTTAGGGACTGCTATCCCAGCTGGGCCCTCTCCTGGCTTCTTGTACACTCTCATGGGAAACAGAGAAAGCTTTGATGCTGTGCAGACACCTTTCAGCAATAGCTGGAATACTGTGTGCTTTCAAACATATGTGCTGCTATGAAGGAAATTAAATCTATCCCAGCCCAAACCAGTTCAGCTATAAAGGTGACACATCAGAATAGACAACCTAAAGCTGGTGGAGTACCAAAGTCCTCCCCTTATAAACAAGCATGGTATTCTCATTTTGCATAAAGTAACTATATTTGGCATGTTGTTTTCACCACTGGGTAAATAAATAATTTTCCATGCCCACCCTGTAGGTATTTACATAAGAACTTGTTGTTCAAGGTGTCATTATATTTAAAAGACAATGAGCCAGAGGAGAAAATGATACATCTCCTCCTGAGGTACACAGCTATCTACAGATAGATGGATTTGTGCTCTAAGATCCCATGGCCATGTTGAAGCAGTCTCTTTAATGGAGCTAAGATAACTGCCCAGTTCAGCACAGCTGCCTAAAGGGAGGTGGGCAAAATAAATCTTACTCCTCTTTAAATATCTTTTTCTGTACCCTAGAAAGACTTTTGCAAGTAAAAAGACAGCTTTACCCCTTCTTACCCTGCTCCAATCCACCTTTCCTTAGCTACCTGTTGTTCCTAATTCAAAATACCAGATACAACCTTTAAAATCCTCAGTAACTCCTATTGGGAAAACACTCTTCTTGCCTCAGAATATCATCTTGCAGCTGAGTTGTCTGTCAAAATGTGTAATTTTTCAATATTAGGACTTTGATTATGAAACATTTCCTTATAACCTTCACTGGAGCCTGTATTTACTAACTTTCAAAGACTAGAAAAAGCCATTTTGGTCAGTCAATAACAGATGGAAAAGCAAAGGTCTATTTTATGCATGTGTGCTTATCTTTACCCAACAGTGGAGGCAAAGCTTTAGACCACCCATATTGCTTCATTTATTTGTTAACATGTGGGTCCCGCCAGACTCTGCAGCTGCAGATATTAATTCTTTTTGCAGTGATTTATTAATGATAGCCAGGACATACAGAGAAAAACCAACTGGAAAAAGAATAAGCATAATTACTCCTATTTTTATCATGCTGGGAAAGTCTACATTGATACAAGTGTTCATTACAGAAACCTTTATGAAATTTCTGTAGATTTCTAATGAAGAACAGGCGTAAGTATTTTCACAGTTTATAATACTTGTTTTTTTCACTGTCTACAAAGCTTATTTGATAAATATTATTAAATTATTCAAGAAAACTAGTAAGCTACTTGCCTGACAGGCATATTTCTGATTTTTTTTCTGGTTTATTTAATTTGCTTTATTCAGTTATTTAGGGAAAATGGAGCCTGTAAATTTTCAGTAATAATTGAACTGCTGTGCAGAAAGAAGGAAAGAAAGAAAGAAAGAAAGAAAGAAAGAAAGAAAGAAAGAAAGAAAGAAAGAAAGAATAAACACACAGAGAAGTTTGAACTAATCTGAAGAAAAACTACCCATTTGTTTTACCTCAGCATTTGTACATTTAGAGAACTACATTTTTAGGTGAATAATGAACTTCTTCTACTATTTGTAAAAATGTAAGAAGTACAATCTTTCAGTGAAGACTGGCTTATAAAGTCAGGCATTTGTGGCTGAAGTTCTGAAGAACAAACCTTTAGTAAAAAATTTAAATCTTTTCTTAAAGGCTTCTATGTAATATGGGCAAGTGTAATTTTTTTCTTTTAATAAAAAGATATTTACACCATTGATCTTCAGAACCTAACCAAGACTCTCAATACAAGTTCTTGGCTGCATGTGTTTTCAGGAGAAAGAGAAATTGCTAACAAATACTCAGAATCCCTTTCTTGAGACCTCACTGATCCCTAATTTAGGTACTTACACACCTGAACTTGGATGGTGTGAAACTTATTTCCTGAAAAATGCAATGTTAGGTTCTGAATACAGGACAAGTGCAATGATGTCTTCTTGAACCTATTAATAGTTTTAAATAATAGTCCCAAAAGAGGTATGAAGCATACCTGTTCTAGGTTTTTTGCAAATTAATATAATAACATTGACTAGATGGTAATAATTTTACTCTGAGTTACAACAAAAAAAAGTGGTCCAGTGGGGGTGACATGGTAAACACTAAATTCAATATTTTTTCCTTATACGTGTTTACATGTATAAGGAAAATAAATTAAAAATTACCTGCTGGTTCAAACTCTGTAAAAACTTGAATCCCAAAACCTTCTGATGGCCTTCTTACACTGATAATAAAGAAGTGAAAGTTGATTAAAATACACCCATAGTGCTTCTGAACTTTACAGTCCTGCTGAAGTGTTCAACCAAGTAATGATTTTCTGTACTTGAAAAATAAAATAAATATTTCTTTCCCTCATGTAAAAACAAAAAATTCCCAAGTAACTCCTAGGACACACAGAATGAAGACAGCAACCAGAAATAAGGTGACATGTTCCTCTGGTAAGTGTTGCACATTTATTCCTTTTTACCCATAAAAAAGGACATTAATGAATTAAATGGGTATAGATGGGGAAAATAGAAAGAATAAAATGCAAGCTTTGTCTGGATTTACTTGGTGCTACATAATAAATGTGTGGGAATTCCAAAGATGACAATCCAAAGGACTCAATGAGATATTGCTTTCTTTTTTTATTGAAGAGTCTGCAACTATTTGCTAGTGGCTAATAGAAATCTCTAACTTGCATTGGAAACAAATGAGTCATCTTCTTCTGGAAGTTCAATTCCTTTGAAGTAATATAAGATTGTATATAGGTAAACATATCTTTTCCTTGGATAGAAGTGGGAGAAACACTCAATTTGAATCCTGCTAATTCATGTTTGGCTACTAGGAATAACAGACAGTTTTGAAAATGACGTGGAATCAAGATGCTCATGTAACGTAGCAGTGCTGATTCACTAGGATAAAGCGCTAACATTTCTGCAATACCTGAGAAATTCTCCCCTTCATAAATACTGCAAAAACAGAGCATACAGTTTCTGTGCACAAATGGCCAGGTAGCTCTGCAAGCAGCCAGATTTAGCCTCTTCTTGATCAAATATTGTGTCAGGTCCATGCACATCTAGGATATCCTGTGCTTTGTCTTGAGAGGATAGGTAGAACAAAATCAATCCCCGCAACTGTCTTGCAAACCAGGCCTTTGAGTGGGGGCTTGCTACTCTTTTTTTGTTAAGTTTTTTGTGTGTGTGTGTTCTGATGAGACTCCAAAGTGGTTTTTATGGGAGTGTTTCAGCAGCAGTATCAATTACCTCTCTGAAATGCCTGTACACCAACACACACAGGATGGGGAAAAACCAGGCAGAATGAGAGGTCTGTGTGCACGATGTCACTGCAGTTACAGAGACATGGTGGGACAGCTCACATGACTGGAACCCTGTCAGGGAAGGCTACAACCTTTTTAGGAGAGACAGACCAGCAAGGGGAGGTGATGGAACTGCTCTTTATGTGAGAGAGCAGCTGGGCTCTGTCGAGCTCTGCCTCAGGCTGGGTGAAGAACAAGACAAGAGCTGATGGGTAAAATTCAGGGACAACGTGGGTGACACTGCTGTGGGTGTTTGCTACAGGCCACCCTGTCAGGAAGAGGAAGTCAATGGGGAATTCTCCCATCAGCTGGAAGCAGCCTCACAGTCACAGGCTCTGGTGTTCATGGGGAACTTCTGCCCTGATCTCTGCTGGAAAAACAACTCGTGGGCACACAGGAGCCCAGGAGGTTCCTGCACAGCAGTGATGGTAACATTTTGACACAGGTGGTGGAGGATCCATCGAGGAGAGGTGTGCTGCTGGACCTTGCACTGACAAACAAGGAAGGACTGGCTGGGAATCATAAAATCATAGGATCACTAAGGTTAGAAACAACCTCCAAGTTCTACAAGTCCAACCATTAACCATGTGAAGGTTGGGGTCAGCCTTGGCTGCAGTGACCATGGAGTGCAGGATCCTACATGGAGGAAGCCGGGCAATGAACCCTTGATTTCAGGAGAGACATCTTTGGTGTCCTCAACTATCTACCTGGAAGAATCCCATGGGTTAGGGATGTAGAAGGTAGGGGTGTCCAGGAAAGCTGGTTAATACTCAAGCATCACTTCCTCCAACCTCAAGACTGGTGCGTCCCTATGAATAAGAAATCACACAGAGCAGGGCAGGAGACTTGCATGGATGAGGAAGGAGCTTCTGGCAAAACCCAAAAGGAAGAAGAAAGTTAATGAAATGTGGAAAAAGGCTGTTTGGGAGGAATATAGGAATGTTGTCAGAGTTTGCAGAGATGTGATGAGCAACGCTCAGGTCCACTAGTAAGGGATGTCAAGGGCAACAAGAAAGGTTTTCCACCCAATTTTCTCAAACCTGTTTTCAGATTACACAGTGAGCCTGTAAGATGGAATGGGTTATTTCTTATCATGGAAGAAAAAGACTAACTGGGTGCATTTACAGTACAATAATGAAGGCTGTGTAATATCATCCTGCTAACTATATTTTGTGCTTTAACAAAATAAAACCCAGTAACAAACAAGATACAAAAGTGACTTTTGTAGCTGAATACCTATCTTTTAACATTCTGCCTATTTTTTTTTTTTTTACATTTAAGTGAACTCAATATAAAAATACTTTTGGAAAATATTTGATGTAAGTATTATTCTGTAGTTCCTGTTTGAATTACTGTGAACGCATTTCATGTCTGAAATGCCTACTTGTGAGGCTTTTTCTATTACAATGTTGCAGCATACTTGCTAATTAAGCAGCTGGCACTGCTGTCCTGTTAAAAAATAAGAGCCATGGAAGCACTGACCTGCTTTCCTGTGGCTTCTCATTTTAGTACACATAATTTGGTAAAGCACTTATTATAATTTAGCCCAGGTTGGAACAAACCTTGAAAAATCGTCTCTTGTTTAGCACCCTGACCACTTGACTTTAAAACCTCCATGATGGGGACTCCACTAAGGCCCTGGGACACTGATTGTTTTCAGTCCAAAAAATTCCTCTCTTACATCAAAATGAAACCTCTCTGAGTACAGCTTGTGCCCTTTGCTGGTTGTGCTCTCCATGGGTGTCCTTGTGAAGAGAGAGCATCCATGCTTTTTGTGGCTGCCTTTTGGGAACTAGAAAACTATGATGAGGTTCCCCTGAGCCTCCTCCAGGGTGATAAGACCTAACTCCTTAAGTCTTTCCCTACAGAGCAGGTTCTCCAGCTCTTTAATCACCTTTGTGGCCCCCCTTTGAGCCCTCTCCAGTGTGTCTTTTTTGAACTGTGCATACCAGGACTGGGCACAGTACTGCAGGTGTGGCCTGACAAATGCTGACTAGACTGGGATGATCACAACTCTGTCTCTGCTAGTTATGTTCCATGGATGCAGCCCAGGATCCAATTTGCCTTCCTTGCTGCAGCAGCACACTGTGGGCTCATGTTACCCTGTCCACCAGGATTTCCAGGTCCCTTTCACCAAGGCTCCTCCTCAGATGGGCAGATTCCAGCTTTTACTGGGAACTTTGGTTATGCCATCCCAGGGGCACAACCTTTCTCTTGTCTTTGTTAAAATTCATACTATTCTTTCTATCCCACTTTTCCAGCCTGTCCAGGTCTCCCTGTAAGATGTCCCTTCTGACATGTTCAACGCACCACCCAGTTTGGTGCCACCACCAGATTTGGTGAAGGTGCTTTCAATCCCATCATCCAGACCATTGAGGAGGATGTTAAACAGCATGGGGCCCTACAGGGATTGGGTAGGCAGGAATTCCTCCTGAGATCTTGCAGGACCAGAAACTCTCTTGTGTTTGGTAGGTGTGAGCTTCCTCTGAAGCTGATCAAAGGAGGAGGAAGTCATTGGTGAGCAAGGAATTAAATGGAAAACTAAGCCAAGAACCAGCCTCCTTCAGGTAAGCATCAGAATTCAGAGTTTGGTAAAGGAGCCTCTACAGCCATAAATCTTGAATCAGCCCTTTGAGTCAGAGGTTCCCAGCTGTTCCCAGCTGGACTCACAGTCAGAGAAGCTGAGCTCTATCTAATATTAGCAGGAGCTGAGTGCCAAACTCAGCCCCTTACAGAGCTGAGATATTGTATTTGCTTCTGAGAGAGGCAGTGCCTCTGACCCATCCTTCTCCTTGGCCTACAAAGGAAATAGCTGAAGCAGTGGTCTCCTGGAATTTCAGGGAGCCTTCTGCACATATCCTGTTTGCCCAAATAGAAGAGTTCTGGGGATGCATAGCCTGGGAGTGGCAATAGGGTGTGCAATCCGTATTGATCTACTACTACTAGTACCAGAAACACTTGAAAATGGTATCTCTTATAATATTTCAAATTCTCAGTGCTTTTCTCAGATAAACTGTCATCAGGAGAGCCTCCGGTTCTGTCTGACTTCTTCAGGAAATGAAGCTTGTGCCTCTGTGCTGGCGAGCAATCTGTCCTTGATATGTTTGAACCTACTGGCCAATCTTAACCTAATGGGTACATTACTCTCCTGTAAGGTAGCAGGAATCAAGACTAAGTGGTTTTTTTATCATTTCTCACAGTAGTATTGATGTATATAGTAATTAACTTTCAGAATTTTTCTCTGACGTTTTCATTCTGTGGTTTCTCTTCTATCTATATACAAGCAGTCTAAAAATCACCTTGCTTCTTGAAGCAAAAATCATTTTAAAAATACATGAGATGATCTAACGTGGTAGTCACAGTTTTGATGCAATGATATATGTTTGTGAAGAATAGCTCTGGTAGCACACTGAATGATGTAATGATAGGAAATTATTGGTTGATACCAGTGTAATTCAGAACAGAAAATAGCCTTTCATACAGAAGTTATCTATAACATTTAGTTCTATTTGATGCTGAGATGGCAAAATGTGCAACAGATTCACTCAGTGAAAATTGCCTACATTTCACAGAAATTACAAAATGGGAAGAAAACAATAGCAAAAGGCTTGGAAGGATGAAGGAAATGACCCTTCTCTTATTACTAATTTTTTTTTTTTTTAAACAAACACAACAACCTGTTTTCTGTTCTCCCTCCATTAAAGAAGGAAGGAATTCTATACATGTGAGGGAAAGACTAATCAGGAGGTTTCTTTAAGACTTAAGAGCAAAGCTACTTACAAGATGATAGTTGCATATAGAAGTTCTGTCATCTTCAGATAAATGCAGATAGCATCATCTTCAACTTATCTCTGCTTAGATTAACAATGAGCAGCTGAGATGTTGAGGGCTGAGGTAACGGTGTTGAGCTGAAAGAAAAACTCCAAATAACTTTTCAGCTCTGTGACACTACCATCAGACTCATTTACCACAAGACTAGCAATAAATCTTTAGATCAGTGAAGCAATTCCCAGCCTTGATGGCAACTGGAATGCCTCCTTGCTTCTGGATACTCAGATCTTGCAGTGTCCACACTCAGTTAGAAAGAGGTTTGTGCCTTTCCCACTCAGATTTAGCCACAGAAAGTCTTGCATTTGTGTTCTCCATGCTCAGTTATGATAAATTGCTCTATTCAGGGTGGAAACACTGATCTCAAAAATCTAAAATTGTTTCCAATGCAGAAGACAGCAGCAACATCAGTTACTGGTGTCACTGCATTTTAGTGATCTCCTGGTAAATACTGAATAGGATACAAAGTAGACATCTTGAAACTTCTGCAACCAATAATTTCTAGTTAGCTGGATGCTGACACTCCTCCAATAAAGCATTTACTTTCTGTAATGTCATTATTTCACTGGAATTACTCATATATGGGAGACATTTTTTTCTGGTAATTTATCTCCCAAGCCTATAATTCATTACAATTGCTCATATAATATTAGAGATTTTGTGTACATACCTGAGAAAGGTCTTAAACAGTATGTTCATACTTGATGTTGCCTGGGAAGTATGAAAAAAACCTCACTCATTTTTTGTGCAGAAGGACATCACTGTGACTGAAGTTTCTAATATTTGATTTAATATTCATTGGTGAGTTGCTGAAAAGAACCCTGCTCTATAGCTTCAACACAGAAATAGCAGACACACTTTTTCCTGCTTCATTCATTCATTCATTCATTCATTCATTCATTCATTCATTCATTCATTCATTCATTCATTCTCTCAGTAAACTTAACAGTGAAGGGAGTCAACTGCAGACTCCAGACCCTTCAAAACTATAATGCAAAATCCACTTCTACTCAGTGCTTTTCCTACTATAAAAGATAGCCATACCATATGGTTTATGTTCTTTGCTAATTAAAAGGTAAATGAGTCCATCTTACCTCATCAATTGTATAACAAAGACATTTTTACCATTAAAGACTTGGTAGAATCCTTAGGGTTTACTGTTTGTTCTCAAAATGAAATCTTCAGTGACAAAAATGCAATAATTTTATTTCCCCAGTCCAATCTTTCAATTCTGTCATTTATTTAATTCCTATTATAATTTCCTTAAAAATTCAAAGCTTTTTGCTCTGGCTGCAAACAGTATTCTTCCCTGTTTTTCTTTTAATTATTTTTGAAATGCAGTTACAGTTTTTAAAACACATATACATGTTGCTCTGTGAGACAGCCAATCCTGTCTCTCATGTATCAGCTTAGAGACATCAGAGACAGTTTTGTTATCAATGCTTATCTTTCCATTGACTTGAGTGAACTTTAGATGAGCTTCATTGTGAGTTTATCTGATGATGGACCTCTGGTGAGGATTACGCATAACCTAACAGTATCTGCAAATTGCATTTAGCCTTTACAATTAACCAGACAACAAATAAATCAACAGAGGAATAGACTGAAGGGTCTCCTCAATGACAACAAGCTGTGCAGTCACAGAGATGGCCATTAGTCAAGCTAAGCTAGGAAAGGCAGGCTTCAGACTAATGCTCTTTTGGTTTTTTGTCTGAGCAGTGAGATTTAAAATTTCTATGGAATAAAAAAAGGAGACTAATAGCATTCTTCACAAAGAAAATTGAGGGAATGAGAACATCAGTTGTAGGAATGACTGATAAAATTATTTAATCGACACTAACATAAAGATAGATTTAGTCCAAAAGTATGATGGGCAAGTGATGGATTAAGCTTTTCAGTATACAAGAAGGCTTTCTTTTGCATCTGACTCTAGTGGATATGAAGAGATCATTTCACTCTAATTTGACAGGAAGGTGCAAGTACTGTGGATGAAAAACCAGAATAAAAACTGCAGGTTCAAAAACATTATTTCAAATACTTTTTACAGGAACATCAATAGTAAAACTGTAGTCAAAGCTCACAGAATTAACACATTTTTGTAACATTTCTTGAATGCAAAATTGGACATCTCTTGATGTAACTTCTGTGGTTTTATTCAAATAACATAGAACATTTTGTGGCACAAAAAAGCTTCAAGTTTCAAAAATTACTTAGTGGCAATTAGCAGCTGAGAGCTAGGGAATATCAGTCAAAAGTGCACTTTTGATAAGGTAAAGGAAAACATCACTTTGCAAAAATTATGTTGCTGTTTCCAGATCTATCTAATCTGAATTGTGAGGCTCATGCAATGGCTGAGAGAACACCTTCAGCAAATGATAAAAAGTATCAAATAAGATCTGCAAAGTTGAGCTTCCCATGTATGTACATCAGCATTTACGAACTGCATAAAATAAACTTCATCCCAGCAGTTTTTGCTCAAACACCCAAAGACAAGGCTAGACTACTATAACCCTACTGCATCTGACAAAAGAGGGTAGGAAAAAGAAATAGGGGACACAGCTTCTGCTTCTAGCTTGGATTATGAACATTATGCTCCATTGCAGTAAAAAACGTTTGCTTTTAAACAAGTGAATGATGAGTGTATTGTTCAAAAGTTTGCAGAGACTCTTTAGCAGTTTCTGAAAAAGGACCTGTAAGTATTACTTATCCTGTGCAACATCTGACATGTTTTCTTATTGAAAGAGAAGTGAATTTGAGAACTTGCAGTGAATAAACTAATTTGCTATAGAGAAAATACAATTTGCCGGGGGGGGGAAAGGGAAGTAATACTGGAATCTCTGCTCTGTAATTTAGTTTTGCACATCCCGATGCCAGCTGTAACCACAAGTGAGATCAGCAAACTAGTGAAACTCCACTGGTTGTAGACGCACAGGCCAGGGTTAATTTAGTCACTGGAGAGAGCTAAATCGCTGGCTTTCATATACAACCCTAAAACAAGTGCTACCCCAGATACAGAGCGGCAGGAAGTAGAGTTTTAGCCGCTCCTCTGACTGATGCTGGAGCACCGGGCACGAGCCAAAGGGATTTCAAGGGGCCGCAAGGGAAGCACAGGGAGCTGCCGGGCTCGCAAGCAGAGCGGAGCCGTGTGAAGTCCCCAGTGTCCCCAAACGCCGTGACTCTTGTCCGCCAGCAGCACACGCAGACACGTGTGTTTAGCGCTGCTGCCGTGCCGGAGTCTCGGAAAAGTGCGTGTATTCCCTTGCCGCAGCCCCGTCCCCCTTGTGCCGCGATCCCGCGGGCGGAGGCGCGGGCACAGGGCAGGGCAGGGCTAATCGCCCGCGCTGCAGCTCCGGGCTCCCTGCGTCGCGCTTCCAAGTGCCTCTAATTGGATTGCCGTAATTTCTGCCCTTCCTAAAGCGGCGGGTGGCGAGGGGAAATGGCCCGGGGGAGGGGGGGAGGGAGTGGGCGGCTCTCGGCTCCGGCGGCACGGCCGCTCCGCTGCCCATAAAGCGCGGCGGGAGCGCGGCGCGGCCGCGGCCATGCAGTGAGAGCTCGCCGTGGGACCAGCCCGGACCGGCCCCCGCCACGCCACGGGAGCACTGCGAGGGACAGACCGCCCCAGCTCAAGGTACCCCCTCCCGGCCCTGCTCCCGGCGGGAATGGGGCTGCCGAGCCCTGGCAGCCGAGCCCTGGCAGCCGCCCTGGGGAGTAGGTTCGCCCCAGTGCCCACCCAGCCGCCCGTGCCCCGGGGCACGCAAAGCATTTACCCCGCTGCGGTTTCTTTCCAGATGCAGAGGTGCACCACTTTCCTGTTTCTGTCTTTAATCCTTTGCGCCACCCTCTCGGAAACACTCGGGTTGGTTTTCTCAGTAAGTATCCGTGTCTCAGCTGGCAAGGAACCGGGAACCTCCCGGGGATACGCACTGCTCTGAGATATAGGGTTTGCAAAAGGTGCAGCGCTCAAAACCATTTCGGGCTATAAACAGTTTGCTCTTTTTTTCTCAGCTAAGAATTTGGAGATTTTAAATACTAAAAATCCCTTATAGCAAATACTATGACTAAGAATGTCTAGTTGATAGACCAAAATTGAATGGGTGTCCCACCTCCCTCAGAAAGATGATGTATATATGGACTTCTTTTATGAAGAGGCTGTCAGGTAAATCCAAGCAATAAAAAGAAGCATTGTTGTTTGCTAACGTGGCTATCAGGTGGTAATATAAACTCTAAGTCAAAATTTCTGCCTCCCAAGTGTGATGTGCAGTCATCATTTACGTGGTGAGAAACCTTCAAACCACAGGGATGTCAACAGCAGCACTATAGACTTAGGGAGAGGCTGAGAGCTCACCATGAATATTTGCTTCAGTACGATTGGCTTTATTTTTAAAACATTTTTTCTTGATTTTGAGCCTTCAGAAGACTCTTTCTGCTAAGAGAATGTCCTTTTGAGTGTAGGTTGTGCAATAACATACTTGCATTTTTTTCTTTAAGGCAAAAGACAAAAGGGGTTGGACTTTGAATAGTGCTGGTTACCTCCTTGGGCCACGTAAGTGAGGCACTTTTTTTTTTCATTACTTCAAAATGCAGAAACTGTGTTATTTTCTCTGAGTATAGCAATTTTGTCTAAACCTGCAAGACTGAAGAAATTCATTTGGGAAAACGCTTGTTTAGATGTTTGTTACATGGCTATCATAGAACTGAGTTATCTTAGGCAGCAGCTGTTCTTTTCTAAAGAAGTCTTATGGGAGGCCTTATGTCCAGAAACTCATCTGCTCACATTTTGTGCTTCTGAACTGTATGTCATATGACAAATATGTCACCACCAGAAGTTTTAAAAAATCCTATAGCATCTTAGATGTCAAGGGTAGAATGACAAAATGTGGCATTTGGCACTTCTCCATGTATTTCAGATTTCACCTTTAAATCTTTTTACAAAATGTTTCACTACTTGACTTTATTATACTAAATTCTTTTTAATTGAAGCAAAATAAAACAGTAACTTGCAAACTCAAGACAGTTGACAGATCACTATGTGAAAAATAAATATATAAGGTGTTCAAAATACAGGAGCACTGGCTTACAGTGGAGATAAATGCAGGTTGTAAGAAAAGTAATGCAGTACTAAGCTGTCTCAAATATTTGTCTTTTTACTATTAATTCTTGTGAATGTGGTAACATTCATTACCAAAGTTTCTATATTTTCAGTCTCGGTAACACACAGACAAATACTACAGATGCTTACTCTGACACTTTTCATTCTTTTAGCTAGCAATAAGGATACTTAAAAAAAATAAAAGAAGTTTGATGCATCTTAAATGTATTAACTGGTTCTGTAAATGTCTGGAAGTATATTTGCCCAAAGCAGATCTAAGCAAATTGGGAAAAGTAGAGTAGGGAAATTTGCTTGTCAAAGACTTGTATCTTATATCTAAGACTGGATAATAGGAATCATCCTTTGTTGCAGGTCGTATTGATCAGCTTTTACTGATAAAGGAAATGCCCATTGCAAGGGGGAGAGAAGAGGCACCAGGGGCATGTAAGATAGTTTCTGAAGGTTATTCATGTAAATGAGCTGCAGTTTTCTTTTAAGCAAACTCACCAGCAGCATTCTCTTAAAGACAGAGGAAAGAGTAGTAAGAACAGCTTCCCAGTGTACATGCAGAATACACTTAGTTTTTCTTTACAACTTCTAAATCCAGTAATAGCTTCAGCAAGTTTGTAGCACAGGACTGGGTCTGTAATTGAGGCAAATCATAAGCACAAATTTAGAAGAAAGGTTACTGTATTTAATGACACGTTAACTTCTTCCTTGTAATTTTGTGCATCAAAACTGGCCATCATGATCTTTTCATTGAAATCCATGAAAAGCAAGGAAAGGTTGTTGCTAAGTGAATTAACTCCTCTGATTTTTAATTTATTTATCAGATGCAGTAGATAACCACAGATCTTTTAATGACAAGCATGGTTTCACTGGTAAACGTGAAATACCACCTGATGAGGATATTAAAGCAGGTAATGAAAATCTGAAAACCAGCCTTTTTGATTTATTTTATATGTTTAGTAATTTAATTACTATTGAATTAACTGATTACCTGGATACAAAACTATTTCTGCATTTCAGCAGAAATCCTAATAAACATATGAAAGGAAAAAAAAAGACATTTGGCCATATGGTGTGATCTTTGTATGGTCACAGATTACAACATCTAAGTGCTTAGGAAAATGTATCATAATTTTGTTTCTTTAAATGTGTAATAGATCATATTGCTTTGATTTTTTTCTCTTTTCATATGTGCAAATAAGTATTTCAAATGTCACTCCAGCCACTCTAGAGTTAATTTTTTTTTGGCAAAAAAGAGGGTGCATATAGGCGTCTTTCACTAATGAAGGCTATAGAAAATACAAAGTCTCAGTATTTTCTATGATTAAGCAAGGTGGATTATCTTCATTAAAAGACTGAAAACCTGGTCACAACTGAAGTCAACCTGTTTTGATGTTGCATCCGTCAGAATTTAATAAGTGGCAATGAAAAGGGAGCAGCTTTGTTCTGGATTTGTCATCCAAAGCTGGGCCTCTAAAACATATGTCTAGACTCCCTTTATGAAAAGAGCTGACAATTTTTAGGCTTTATCTTGAACACCTATTTCAGGATAAAATGCAGAAATTTCGAGAAAAACCCATTTTATCTCCTGAGAAGAAACAAAACCTGCTGCAGACATCTAAAGTGAGCTGGGATGAATCTCATCCTTAGGCTGATAAAAGTGACCACAGCACTTACTGAGTACATTTATCACTGCACTAATGGGGGCAAAACAAAGGTTTTGGAGCCTATTTTAAATACACCCAGAACAGCACAAATGGAGTTAACACTAAATAAGTTCATAAATAAAGGAAATGTGCTTAATTACAATCTCATACATACATGCTTTGTAAAGAGAAGAGAAACATGAATACCTTTCCTAGTTGTTGACACTCCCTGAAGGACTGTCAGTTCAGGTCTGGTACACAGTTATACAGTGGGGTTTTGTGTGTGGTATTTTTTTGGTGCTCTGCTTTGGTTTTGTTTGTTGGTTTCTAAGGAAAAAAAAAACCAACCCTGCTTTCTCAAATACCGATGTAAAAACAATATTTGACTGTTCAGAGACAATGTGAAAGTAAGGGATTTGTAATCCAGCAGTAGAGAGCACATTGCAACATGTTGCCATTTGTGCATGTACCAGGTCTGTCACAGGAATATGAACTTACAGATTTATGGAACTCTCTTGCTGGGCACTGTTGTGCCTCTACAATTGCAGGCAAACCCAACCAAACTTGTCAGGATGAGACTTCAAAATTATACAGCTGCCTCTGCTATGAACTTCATTCTCTTCCCTTACCAAAAGTTTCTTTGAAGCTGAAGTTTTTTACAGAGTTCCTACCCAAAGGAGATTTAAATACATATATATATAAAATGCATAAGGTAATCAGAATCTTATTTTAATTGAAAATTAAGGGTTTTCCTGATTATTTGCAAAACCACCTTAAAATGGCAATATATGCACATATTATTTTATTAATGTAAGAGTTCATGCAAAGGACTGTGCTCTCCTTGAAGGAATGCTGCAAAATTCATAAGCTCTCCAGATAACCTAGAAAAATTTGTAAGCTGTATTAGGGACTGAACACTAGGGCCAGGAAAAAAAACAAAACAACAAACCACAACTACAACCATCTATGAAAATAATTAGTCAAATATTCAAATCACAAGATCATAATGATTTCTTTACTGAAATCTCCAAGTTACTGACTGTGCAGAATTAAGGTCAATAGCAGAGTACAATATTCCCAAGTCACTGAGGAAAAATATTTATCCAATAAATATCACATAGATAATAAAATCTGGGTAGAAAAGTGACTAATACAATAATAACAAAAATCCATAACAGGTTAGGTGGGAATAAAAATTAAGGAAAAATTCAAATAAAAGAGTATTACTAATGCAAATAATAGTAACATCTTTGTATCAGCTCAAAGACTGGAAGACAAGATTTTTAGGTGCAGGTATATTGAATGCATTCTTAAATGCTTATTCTCCATGTACCAGAAACCTTTGTGTCCCTTACAACCCTCATCAATGTTTTTAATTTGTGCTACAGAGCTCAGTCTGCCTTCTGACCCATCTGATAATGTTTTCAGTGATGTAATAATGGACTGTTCCTTCTGGTACCCACGTCTGTGTGCAGAGAACTAAAACTCTTGGGGAAATTACTTACCATTTGTTCTTAATAGAGAGCAGTTCTCCATCCTCCTAAAAACATCAAGGTGTCTTCCTCCAACCCCCTGCTAATTCCTTTTTTTCATCCCATTGACAGATGCAGAAAGCATCCTTCTCAAAAGTGCAATAACAAGCACCCATTAGGCCATTAAAATAGCATCAAAAAGCTTTTTTCACAACATCAAAGACAAGTATATTGGATTAAATTCCTATGTAAAAACATAATCTTTCTGGACTTTTAGAAAAACACCGAGGCCTAGCTTTTGGACTACAAATCACTTCTGTATCATTTGAAAGGCTATATGAAGAACTCTTAACTGTTCTGTAAAGCTGATGAATTTGTTGGCTAAATTTAAAATTTAGCCTATCCCTGCAGGCTCAGGTGGACACAAGGGAGAGAGTTGGGAACAGAGGATAACTCTCTTCTGCAACAGATCTCATAAGGCCCAAAGACCACAACCATTAAGGTGTCAAAGCAGCTGCTATGCAGCAATGGCATACAAAGCTGGGTGATTTTGATTCTGAGAATTGCAGTTACTTACCTTGTACAGGCTTTGCTCTTCCATGAAATGAGGTTTTCCATCAAGGATTTTAAGGAAAAAGGAATTTCAGATAGTTTGGGGTTTTTTTTCCCTCCCCAGAGTACTCATAAACTTAGCCACAATATCTCTCTCCCATGATGTATCTTCGAACCATGTTAACTCTCAGTAACACCCAGCTTGTTTTACAGGGAATCTTGGAAGACCCGTGGCTGATGAAAACATTGTGCGCACAGTAATTGAATTTTTGACTTACTTGCATCTTAAAGGTTAGTGAATGCCTTTTAATATTTCACAGTTTCTGGTATGAAATTTACTGAGGAGACAAGACTATCCCTTAATGTACACATCTGCTGCAGATTTGAGTGTGCAAGACTGAACAGCACCTTTGGGATCACACACACAGAGTGCAGGTGGATCCTGCAAAATTGCAGCTCAGTGGAGATCTGATGTAGCAGAGTTCTGATCCCATTCCATCACTTGTTACTGACAAAAGAAGTACACCTCCCTTTTTGCATGTATTCTACAATAAAGTTGCATGATAAAATTGCAACAACACTAAGCTGAATGTTGGCAAACAGCTCAGAATGCTCTTAAGTAAACACCCTGTACAGCCTCACAGTTGTGACAGGAGTTGTAATATTGAGCTTACAGCTGGTTCTGTAAGAATGGTAACTTTACTATGGAATTCAGTGAAGAAGAAATTTGTCTGCTTCTGAGTTTTCACTAGTTTTGCTTTAAAAAAACACAAACAAACATGATTTTTAGCTTTTAAAAACCTCTTCAGCTCTTCTAAAATTGTCCACAGAATGTATAAAACCTGCAAAGAAAGCAACAGGTAGGAAGAAGTTGTTCTACTGCAAACGTTTGAGAAGTTTTCTGTCTCAGAAAGTAGACAATTCAATAAATCAGTAACTTCTATATTCTTGCATTTGTATACAACAAATTGTGAGCAATTTTGTGGTAGGTGTATGCTGTGGAACTGTGTGTTCATTTGTGTTTTAGTTTTGTTCTTAAAAGAGACTTTCAACAGATCTGTTCATTTTCTGCATACCTGGGATGCTTTTTACTCATTGTTTTCTGAATTATTTGTATCCACCCAAGGAAAATAATTCAATATTTATTGAATTGATTTGCATTTGAAAACAAAACCTCTTTATAGCTAGTCTTAAGGGCCTGAAATAATTCAAATATATACTTAAAGTAGATTATTAGCATGTATATTTACTGTGGACAAAGTGTAGTTTGTTTGTTGTGCCACTGTGAAGAAAGAGCCCAAAACACTCCTTTGCTCTGCTGTGTGAGCCTAGGAGGCAAAATCAATATTTGGACACAACAAAAAGGGTGTGAAGTTAAGCTCAAGCACACACTTTCTGAGTAGGCTAAAAGCTGCCAAATCAGACAAGAAAACAAAATGCATCTCACAGAACTACAGATTACTTCTTCCCTGGAACAAAGGAGCAAAAAAGACTCCCTTCTTAGGACTGTGATGACAAACAGTTGTTTTTGTTCAGAAAAGGTGGTGGTGTTACCATGTTCTTGGGAAAAACAAAAAAATGAATCTCCAGGGCTGGCTTTACACAGACATAGTTCTTGTATTCTCAGGTTGCAACAGACACAGAATGTTATCACATATTATCTCTTAACAATAGTTATTGGAAAGGCTTAGTACAAACTCTTACACAAAACCAGAACTGTAGATCTAGCAGGTGAAACCCATATTGTTTTCATGATAGAAATCCTTTAATACTTTTACATAAATGAAACCTTACTACATTTAATTCATTGGTTTAGGTATGTTCCTTGCTGGGGGAAGGTGGAAAAATCCCACTCATGGGGTTCAGATTCAGAGAATAGTTATTCAGATTAGACATACATTTTAATCTGCAAGAAAAAGGCAGTATTTTTACTGCTAAAAAGTACCTTGGTGATAACTAAAAGTGGCCTTCAGCTCTTTCTCTTGGAAATTATTCCCTCCAACTTTAAGTGCTTCTCATAAAGAGCAACATGCAGGATGGCAGCTGTAATTAGATAATATTAAGTCTTTTGAGATGCTGGGATCCAGCAATATCAATTGACATAATAAAATTAATATAATTTAATTGTTCTGTCACTGCTGTTTCTAAAATGTTGAAATTATATCAGGAAGATATTTTTGACATTCAAAAGAAAAAAACCCAGTATTTCATAAATTAAAATATGAAAAGTTCAAAGATTTGCCTCTTATAGTTGAGGAAAGTATTAAAATAATTTGTATTACTGAAACTGGATTTCATTACTCAATTGCTAAGATAAATATGCATACTTACACATGTGTTAATTACTTTTTTTCCCCCTATTTTGCAGAGATGGGAGCACTTGACAAGCTACCTACACCAGAGGAAATGAACCAGTCTTGAAGAATGCATTTTTATTTTGTTGCAGTGTAGATTTAGACTGAATTCTAAACAAAAGACCCAAATGACCTGAAGTTAAGAAGAATTGTAAACAGCATTCTGCCCTCTGGCTGGTTTGTTGGATTATTTTTGCTTTTTTTTCCCTCCCCTCCCTCTCCTGCAATGTTACAGTGTATAATTTTGCTTTGGTAAAATTTTTCTGTAGGTAAATGATAAAATAAAAATAAAGAGCAACTAAGTTGTTTCATTTTAAAATTGCATACATATCAGCACACAGTGCATCATATACAAAGCCTGGGGTTAATTGGAAGATTACACTGCATCTATACTCTGCAATGTTAGAGGAAAATAAAACATAAATACTATATGTTGTCTGCTTAAGGTAACAGAGAAACAACAGTGACTTCAAAGTGCTGCCATGCAGAATCATTTTAGGTCACAGATCTGTCTGTACCTCTGTGCTTCAAGGAAACACTACTTCCTGTTCATGTTTTCATAGACATGAAACAAACTCGTGTTCATAATAAATTTCATATTATTCACCTGTACTACACCAGCCCATTAGCTGGAGCATACCTTGATGCAGTGCCAGTTTAACTGTTCTGTGCAGGGTTACACAAATCTTACCTGTAGGATTCCCATGTCAGCAAGAACACTGGGGCTCTGCTCCTTCATGAAGAAAAGCTCCTGGCTGCTCCAAGGTTAAAAATATACTTTATGAGATGCTTTATTCTGAGTCTAGCAAAGCACTTGGATCCATGTTTAATCCATGCAAAATAGCTTTGATGTACTGGAGCAAGATGCTAGGCCTGCACACAATAAATGTCATGTCAAGACTGAGGAAAGGTTTGAGATGATACAGAACCTTAGAGACATTTTTCATATTCAGATGACTTTCAGCCTCTGCCCAGTGCAATGAAATATCATCCTTTCAAAATGCTGACGTGCACTGGAGTGCACAGGCTGACAGAAATTTTGCAGACCTTTATTATCTAATCTGTTTTTCACTTCTAGCATAGCAGAATTCTAAAAGCCAAGCCACTAGTGTCTACTTTGTACCGACACAGCTGTTCCACCTTGTCATTCAGGCTGTGCTCTTCCTCTGATAATCACTAAGCCTCTGATCTCATGTCTGGTGTTTTCACTTTCCAAAGTGTGAAAAGTACACTTTTCATCAGATCCGGTGAGCTTCTGAGCAAGCCCTCCACACTATGTTTTATTGGATTTCTTATTCTAAGAGTAATGAAAAAAATACACACTGCTAATATACATGCTGCTTGTTCAACATTTTTTGGTAAATTTATGGGCTTCCCAAAATGTGAAGAAAGAATAGAGTGAAATCTAACCTCTGTACATTAGTATAGTTCAGTAAGTCCAAACTCTCATTCCCACTAGTAATATCCACACTTCTCACACAACCCTGAAGTAGAGCTCACTAAAGTCAAGAGGTTTCCTTTTCACTGACTTACATGGACCTTGGTTCATGGACTGCTGAAACCCAGGAACCATTTGAAGAACTCAGTAGCAAACCATCTCTGGCAAAGCAGCAGAATCTCTGATCAAATAAAAGGAACTTCAACTTAGCACTGACTTTCTTTCCTTTTGAAAATAGGGTAAGAAATTAGAAATAATAGGATAGAATTAGAAAACAGTTATTACTTTAATCAAATTAGCATACCCTGAGCTCCTTAGAGTTGGACTCATCCTGTTAGAATGTTTATTCAAAATTCTGAAATTTGAGATTATTTGAAATAATGGAAAACTCACAGGATCAGGAAGATTTACAGCACTGTCTAAGCAGGGAGGCTCACAAGGTTTGATATTGTGCTGCACTGTTATATGTAAGTATTATAGAAATCAGATTATTATAAACTAATTACCAAAAGCAGTTCATGTACTTTCATTAATAATTTCTGCATTCAAACATGTATTGATAATATTCTGAAATAGAGACAGGTAAAATTTTCAGCTTGTTTCTTCACCCTGTAACACCTCTTACCTTTGCAAATATGAAGGGGGAAAACGACAATAAAGGGCCATTCTTCTGGATCAATTTCACTTTTTCAGTAACATTATTATTTTATTAACACTCATTTTATTTAAAGTATGCCTTAAATCACTTCATCTCAAACATAAATTCTGCAAATATTTGGAATAACATCTCCATAATCGACCTCTTGGAAAAACACCTGATAAAAATGTCCTTCAAACCACAATTTGAAAACAGTAAGTTTCAACAGGGCAAATGGACAATAAAAGGATGTGATAAGTTTCAGTAGAAAATAGTAATAAAAAATCCCACTTTTGCCATCTCATTTTATCATTTATTTGCTTATTTGTATACATTACATTCCACTGTTGTGTAGGATTAGCTCAAATTTATATTTGCACAACAGACAAAAGTCAAATTTAAAAAAAAGATTAAAACTTCCTTGTGATGTTTGCCAGTGATATGAAATTACCCTTCATGCAAATTGAACTCTGACAATGAGCAGAAGGCTTGCATGATGCTGAATGACTGGACAATAAAATGGAAGATGAGATTAAATGCTGATGCAAGCAAATTATGTACGCAGAGAAAAACAACTCTAATTTTACATAGGCATACTGGTGCTCCAAATTATGTCTGGAAACATAACTCAGACTCATTGTACACTGTCCTCTAAAAATGCTTTTTAAAACTTCAAGAGTGGATAGAAAGCCAAAGGGAACATCAGGAATTACAATGAAAATGCACCATTCCCAATTTTGATACCGACAGCAGTTCTGGGCAGTTCACTGCAAACAAAAAAGCACCATTGGGCCAGAAAAGCCATAGGGGAAGGTGACAAATATTTTTACAATGATTTTTATACACAGAGAAACTAAATAGGTGGGAGATGAGAATCTTAAATGTTGTGCTTAAAGTGCTTAGCAAATTCACTTTTTCTTGTCACCCAAGATTTAATGATTAAACTCTAAATGATGATGAAATTATCAAGTAACACTTTTAAACTCCACACCCAGAAAGAAACAGATGGTCTTTTCCACACATCTCATGATGAAATTGTGGCACAGGACTCTGTGGTGGCCATAGGTTCTGAAGCATTTATATTCATGGCAGAAAAGTCCTTCAAGGCTCCAATGTTTAATTAAGTTTTTTTAGACTGAATTAGGGACATGAGAGCACAGAGCTATAAAACAAACCTTAGAACCTGATCCAGGGATTAATTAAACAGGACTCCTTCAGCTGCACAGCATTTGATGCCAGTTTACAGAAGAAACTTGGAAATCACATATATTTGGCTAAAAATTCTGGAGAAATACTGAATTCTGAATACCACCTGTAACAAAAACCCCTCTGTAATTTTATACAGTGTTTCACCTACCTGTCAGGTAGTCTCACTTAAAACTTCTTTAAATGCAAGTCAGTTCAGTGTAAAAGGGGGAATTTTGTGTGGCACAGCTGGCACAGAAGAGTCTGTTCAGGTTAGGAAGTCATTAGGGAGCTGACAGGATACATGTATTTTCCCACCTGTCTACTCAAGTAAAGGTCAGACAGCAATATTAGCATAGGACATTAGAAAAATTAGATAGGACTCAGAGTACTGAGGATCTTTGAGGGGGCTTGATACTGACATTCATAACTCCCCAAAAAGTGACAAAAGTATTTTTAGATTATTTCAGCATATGTGACACAAAATGGAAGCCATTTAGAGAAGTGTTTTGCAGTTTGTTCAGAATGCAAGATTACCTCAGGAGTTTTCTAAGATTAAAAGGGTTAAAAGGAAGTTTAGACCCAAGTGTTATTAGCAGAACAATTTTTCACCAATTCACAGAGTACATTAACTTCCATCACTATTCTGTGTTCTGTCGCTTGTTTTTAAATAAATTCAAATAATAATTCTGATACTTAATTCCATGGAGACTGAGTGTGACCCAGCCATAGAAAACTGCACCTCATGGATCCCTTTACTACTCAGATTCAGTAGCTGGTTATACAAATATCAATTTGTTAAGATTTTTAATACCTCAGAGCACTGGACATTTGTCAATGCATGTGTCACACTCAGAACCTCCTAGAAATGAGCTGCTAAAAGCCAGAGTTAAATTGAAGATGAGAATTATTTCATCTCCTTGCTTGTAAAAGAGCAAAAAACTTTATCAAAAATTTATTCCCAAAAACTTTATCAAATTCTCTTGAGATTCCACTTACGCATTTCTAATTTAATTGATCTCCACAGGTTTTCTACTAATTAAGTATCTATAAATCATACAGCCTTTCTGAGTGCTGGGAGACATGAGTCTCACAGAATGTCTACCTGAGGAGAAATTCTAAAATACCTGTTACCGTTCAGATTGGATTTTTTTTTACAGTTTCTAAAAGAAATACTGATTATTTACCAGTCACCAACACAGATATAATTAATTCAGAACATAATAATTTCCCCTTCAAAATGTTCATGAGACAATGCATTTCCTTGAAATTATTCTATTCCATTAAAAATCATTCTGTTGGAAAATAACTGATCAGATTGATGAATGTTATGCCTATTACTTACATGTATCAATATTAAAGGTAGCATTTCTTGACAAAACTTAAAACTGATGCTTCAATTATTTACAGCAATAGAAGTTCCTATGTCATATCTTCAAAAGGAATATTCTTTGCTTACTATTTATTCAGATAACAGTGTTGTAGAAAGACACTCTACTTCCCTGAAATCTTTTTGCAATTTGATAAGGTTATCTGATTCTTCTTCAGCTTCTAATCTAAAAGACAGTAGATTTAGGAATCATTAGCTTTTTGATGGTTTTCATATCTACTGTTCCCTGCAGCAAGCAAAAACCTATAAAAGTATTCTCCAAAGATTTCTGTAAGAATTTCATGCATCTTTTCTGCCAATCAATGTTTGAGGACACTTCTATTGAGTGACTGCTTCCAGGACTCTCCAGGGGCACTCTGGGCACTGGAACTGAAGAGAGCAAAGTGAAGATTTGAATCTGCTGCCTGCTAGCAGAGCGTGGGTGCTGGCTCTGAGTTTCAAGTTAGGTGTTTGGATTGCCTCCTTCAAATCAAGCAGAATGAGCCCAGGCCCCAAGGCTTAGAAAACCAGTAGAAGCAGACAGGGAAAATAACAATGCTTTTACAGCTCAGTGTTGCATTTCTGTACCACTTTGCAAAACATGGTTTTGCAAATTGTGCCTGCTTGGCTTTCCTGCTGATTACCCACTTAGGCACTGTTTAAAAATACAGCTCATCAAAAACAACATACAAGGGCTAAACCCTGACCTATGAGATTAAGTGCAGTGGTACTGTTGACCTTGAAAGTACATTTATTTATATCAGCTAAGGTTTGACTTTATCCAGTGGACATTATTAAAAGAAATTAGTTTTAACACAGATCTTATGCAAAAAATGATTTCAGAAATAAAACTATAGTCACCCTTATTCCGTCAATTCCACAATACTCCTCTTTCCCACCTGCTGCAAAGCATGTTATTCATGGATTCCTTCTGTCACTTTGTGCCATCAGAACCATCTACTGACTCTAGCCATTAAAGAAATTATACTCTGTGTATTATTTAGAAGGATCCCCACATCTGTGAAATTTTAATTAATTGTATGTAGTTCAAACTATATAGCACTTTTCCCCCAAAATATTTACATTTTTCTTTAGTAATATTTCCCCCAAAATATTTACATTTTTCTTTTCCTTCTAGTACATTTTTGATTGAATTCCTTTTGCAGAGCACATTATAGACAGTATTTTACTGTTCCCCAGAGTCCTGAGACATCTGCTTAATCAGACATAATTTTGAAATGTTAATCATTATTTTGATATTCCTCTTCCCATTCTAGCTAGGTATTAGCACAAAACATAGTAATTACCAATAATTAATATTTGTGACAGAGTTGATAAGCCAGACATTGTTGACTGGATAAAGGGAAGAAGATGTAACTTGTTTTTTCCTTCTGTCATTTGCAGTAGTTATTAAGCATAAGCATTATTCTTCACCTCAGCCAAACAGAAAGGATGCTTTCTTCTGTGGGGAAAAAACCCTAATATTTTTTACCATGCTACTTTTTGTGAATTGATAGTGGAATCACATCTGTTGACAGACTTGACAGATATTCCTCAGAAGAATTAAAGCAATGTAAGATTTTAATCCTTTATTTTCAAGAGTCATTTGAGGACTTTTTTTTTTTTTTTTTTTTTTTTTTGAGGTGTTAAGCTATTTTGAGAGGCAGAAACACCCTTGATTGGATTTGTAGGACCATGCAAGGAAGTGAAGTATTGAATTACCAAAAGATTTGAAATTTTAATTATTTATATGCAATGTGAACCATTATTAAAGCAAGAACTTATGTGCTCTTATAAATCCAGCTTTATACAAATGTCAGGATGTCAAAATTCTCTCTATAGGTGGAAGCACGGAGAACACTATTGACTTACACTACCAAAGTTTTGTCTTAGTTACTATTGGTTTACCTGTTTCTCAGAATAAATGTGATGTTATCCAGCAAATCAGGATGAACCCACCAACATCTCAAGGACAAAACTATTCCATGAAGGTGTCAAGCCAAGTGCACAGCAACAGAATTGCAAGTGGCCAATACAGCCAGCCAGGTGTAGATGTGCTATGGCCGTGCCTGGGGCCCCCACTGCTGACAGAAGCCTGGATGATGCAGGCATCACCTAAATTTCCTCTGAATTTTTATAAGGCTTTGGTATAATAATGCTTAAAATTGTGCTAGAAAATTGTGCTGGGGACTGGCATCACCTTCTGAAAGTCTTACCCTTATTCTATCCAGCCTGGGAAAGATTTTTGCAGAACTTTCAATCTGTGTTAGGATCAATAATCCTAAAATCACATAAAAAGATGAAACTGTGGCTTGCATCAGGAAGTGCCTTCCTTTAGAAGAAGGAAAGTATGAATAAAAAGATGAACACTGACTATACATGTATGTTCTGACAAGAGCCAGGAAGCCCTCTACACACAATCTTTCTTCATTACCTGGCATTATGGCACTTCCCTTCTGAGCTCCCTGGTGCCATTTCCCAGAAAAATCACAACCAGAGGGGACAGGTATACTATATTCCTGGGCTCATTTTCTGTTCAGTTGTTCATTTTCTACCAAGCACTAATTTTATTGACTGTGAACATTATATAATTTTTAAATTATAAAATTGAATAATTTTTCCTTTTGCTGTTACTAAACCAGTATGTTTCAGGAGAGTTACTATGCCCTGTCTCACAACCCCTTTGGACTTTTTCCCTAAAGGTAAACAACCACAACTTGCTAAACTTTGGAGAAAACATGGTAAGAATTTCCAGAGGAAAAGTTTCAGATATTTGGAGGATCAAGGTTTACTGCTTGCTTTCTTTCTTTTTCTCTTTCTTTCTTTCTTTCTTTCTTTTTCTCTTTCTTTCTTTCTTTCTTTTTCTCTTTCTTTCTTTCTTTCTTTTTCTCTTTCTTTCTTTCTTTCTTTCTTTCTTTCTTTCTTTCTTTCTTTCTTTCTTTCTTTCTTTCTTTCTTTCTTTCTTTCTTCCTTCCTTCCTTCCTTCCTTCCTTCCTTCCTTCCTTCCTTCCTTCCTTCCTTCCTTCCTTCCTTCCTTCCTTCCTTCCTTCCTTCCTTCCTTCGTTGCTTTTGTTGTTTTTGTTGTGTTTTCTTTGATTTTAAAATATTATGTAGCACATATTAGGGCTGTTTGCTCTTAATGCTTTAGTTCTCTAGCTTTTGTGCATGCAGGAGAAAGCAAAGATAAAGAAGAGAAGGCTGACAATTTAGAAGGCTGCAATATGCTCAAGAACTGTTCTTCTGAGTGTAATAGACGGCCTAGATAGCCACAAGGTGGTAATAGTGCTCTTCATGGGAGAGCTCGGGCGTGTTTAGCAGAGCAGGTCTAACTCTATAGAGATGCCTGATTTGCTAGGAATGATAATTACAAAGGACAGTGGTGCCTTTGGAAATGAGGAAGTGAAAACTTCTAGCAGAACACCGTGTGCTGGCTAAGAGAGAAATGCCCTGGCTCAGTGATACACACTGACTGTAAACTGTGATTTTAAAAATGCTCTTGTAGCATGACAAACATAAGGAGCACCGTTTGAGTAAAGTCAGGTAATAAAACCCACAAGAGTCGTGCATTGGTTCTCTGGGTAAATTGCCAAGGTTTTAGGGAGAAATAATGGGGAAAAAACTCTCATAAGTTTTGCATTAGAAATAAGTAAGACTATAGCTGTTCTGATTTGAGCTGAGTTAGTTTTCTTCCCAGTGGCTATCATGGAGCTGTGTTTTGGATTTCTGCTTGATAATGTAGAGCTGTTTTTGTTATTGCTGAGCAGGGCTTACACATTTCAGTGCTTAAAAGCATAAGAAAAAGTCATATATATATATGTATTTATTTATATATGTTTATTTTCTGTAAGGCAAATCTATTGATTCGGAGCGTAATAAATTTGGATACTTGGGCTTGGAGTGCATCAGTCCTGGGCATAAATCAATTGTCTGATCATTCACATAAATCAACAGAAACATTGCTGATTTAGAGCACTGTTCTAAAACATAGCATATGTCTGTGGACTCCAAGGAACACACTCCAAGGAACTTCCTGTTAAAGTTGCAGGAAAAAAATATTTCAGATGATGGATGTGTGTTATATTCATGCAGAATAAAGGCTATGGCATATGCAAAGTGACACTTCAATTTCTAATCATACAGCTCAGCAATTATTATGTGGGCAAGCAATTTCATTACAAGGTTTTACTTACTCTAAGATGATACTTGAAGAACATTATTGCAATGTAGTTTAAAATTCATTGCACATTTTTCACAATGGATCTGGAATTCTTCTTGTGTTCCACTTGAACCCTGCTAGCCATGACAGGCTTTACAGCACAGTATTCTACACAGGCTGTTTTGTGTGGAAGAAAAGGAAAATTATTAATTTAAATTTTACTATCACTTCTGAGTCCAGACTTCTAAGTTATCCCACATAAAGTCCAGGCACTATTTCCACAGCTAGATATTACCTCGGTTAAAAGTATTAGAATCAGGCCTTTTATCCTTGGCCAAATATAGAAGAATGATTGCATCAATTGCCTGTGATATTTAGATCATTGAATCATGTGAGTAATAGTTCACTTATCTTCTGGCTGTCTAATCCATGGTTAGTGAATGCTCTTCACACACCCTTCACCAAAAGGACTCAGCTCATAAATCACTGCCCATTCGTGAGGGAGTTCGTTTAGTCTGAAGAAACTGACTTTGTAATGATGTGACTTTTATGCTTGTCATCTCTGCAGAAGGTAGCAAGCCAGTGGAAAAAAAAGAAAATCACTCTACCTTGACCCACAGCAATTTTCTGTTGTCTTGGTACAAAGAGATTGTCACTTAAACATTTAACAGGACAGCAATTAGTCTGCTTTGTCACAAGGCTTTCTTTTTCCTCCTCATCTCCTTAAAAAGATCTCACATATGCTGTTTCTCCTCAATAATATATTTAAGTTTTAATTATAATTTTGTAACTTTTTTCTCTTGTGACTTCACTGAGCCATTTAAAGATCCTGGTTTTAACCATTGTAAGGTTTACCACACCTCTACCTGTAAAAGAGGTAACAATGCAGTGGCCTTCAAGCCCATAAACAGGGAAAAACTAGACTACCTGTGGGGTAGTCCAACATGTGAATTTGAACTCTGTGACTGGTTCTCAGAACAAGAACCTCTAGTCCTCAAGAGTACCAGCTTCAGTAAGAATAAGCATCTTTTAGATAGGCCAAGGCAGAGTCAGACATTAGTACTGGGCAATGGGCATGCAGAATTGCACAGCACAGGTTTATTTTTGGGGATGGGACCAAATAAAAACTTCTTAGCCCACCAAGTTCAGTCCTTTGCTATTATTAACAGCAAGCTTATATGATCCCTTTGCCTGTTAATAAGACAGTGCTGCCCACATGTTGAGAAATAAAAAATGTTGAGCATAAGTAAGTTTTAAGTAGAATGAGTTACATAGATTTATAATACTGTGTGATTTAGTATGTTCTCTGCTTAACTTTACCTGCTCACCAGGAATAGCTGGATTTGCTGAGAACTTAAGCTGCAAACTGTGAGCTCACATCTAGATATGTTTTCAGCTGGAATAGAGTTGATCTTCTTACTAATTTTCCCACTATCTGGTACAGTGTTGTGTTTTGTCTTGAGTATAAGGAAATTGGCAACATACTCACATTTTGGCTGTTGCTAAGTAATGTCTATCTTGAGTCCAGGGCTTTTTTAGTTTCCCATGCTCTACCAGGTGCAGCAGAAGCACAAACAAGAAGATAAGGAGGCTATAACCATCAGCAAAAGCTGAAACTTGACACGACAAGAACAGGGTATGAACCTGCCTGCATGAACACAGGGAAAAAAATCCAATAAGGTATTAAAAGACCCCAGACCAAAAATTACCATTCGACCAAGATGTACATGCAAAGTGCTTGAAGAGCAGATGAGGGGTGGGTTATAAGGGTATAACATGAGTTAGAAGGGTATAATTGTCTTAATAACTGCTTTATTCTGGGTCCCTCTACAGAGGCACCCAGCTGGAGCTGACCTGCTGCTATACCACACCATTAAATTATTTAGTTTTATAAATCCAGTACCTGAGATTCTGCTACTGGGGACCCAGGGTCAAATCTGTAGGAGGAAGGGCACCTGAGAGTGAAGGTGTGTGTGACCAAGTCCAAAGGGACACACATGGAGCTCTCCACTGCAAAGGGACTCAGGTCACAGCAGGTGAAGTCTGTGGTAGTCTGTGTGCAACTGCTCAGGTAGCAGCCTCTCCTTTAACATAAATGTTACTCCTCACTGTGTCTATACATACTCAAATTAGGCTACCTGGAAAAGGCTAAATTGAACAACAGCTCTGTGGAGTGCATTCAGGATGCAACATTTCTGACAGACATTAAAGGAGACGTGGGTGTCCTCAGCTCTTCCCTTATAAAAGCATATTCTGTATGAGTAAATGCCACATCTTTCTTCTGTGCAGTGAATACATTGGTATTGTGCTACATTATGTTATTAGAGTTCTTATTGTCCTGAAATGCTCATCCCAATAGAGATGCTGTGAAACAGCTAGCTCACAGAAACCAATTTAAAAAGTTGTGTCTTCCTTTGTCACAACTCATCTGATGTTCCCTCTTGTATTCATCACAGTAACATAATCAGCCCCCTTTCAATCCAGCATTAAGAGTATCAAAAGAGGACTAACCTAAAGAAGAATTTATGAGTGGGTACTGAGGAAAGTCCTGCCAATTCCATGTAATAATTAGGTTATCATTAGTGTGTGGGATGGATTTAAATGAGATTAAATTTTTAATAAATTATCAAAGCTGTGACTGAAATGACCTATGGGAGCTTGTTTGGACAAGCTATTACAGATCACTACAGTTTGCTTAAGAAAAGACAGGAAAGAAAAAAAAGTTCTACTCTTCATTTTCAGAACTTCAACTAGACAACACTTTTGTGGAAAGTTTGGGAGGAAGATACTCTTGTATTTCCCTCACCTTTGGTATTTTCTCTGTTGCCAGGCCTGCTAACAGAGAAACAAAAATGTAAGCTGTGCTAAGTTTCACTTGCTGAGCTTAAGACATAGAAAAAGATCCCATTTTCACTATTTACAAGTGTTTTATCACTGCACAGTGGCACTTTGTACCTCAGCATGCATCATCCTTGAAACACATGGGAAAACAGGTAATTCCCCTGCATTCTCAGTGTGATTCACATTCGTGCAGCACAGGAGTCTGTAAATAAAGCAAAGGGATACCTTAAACTAGTCACTTTAGGGAGGGGTGCTGCTGAATAACAGGAGCAAACTTCCAAAAACAAGCTAAAGAACATAGCAATTAAATTATGGAAGCAAAAACCCCAAGAATGCAGAAGACAAAACTGATGGCCTAGACCTTTGAAAGGGGAAACCAAAAATAGGTAATAGCTTTCTTATCCAGAATGCTTTGTGATGAGTTACAGCTCTCCAGTTTTGACTGGTTCTGTGGTGAGAACTTGCCCTAGCAATGAACTTTTGCTCATTATAATAGTAAAAACCACACTACTTGCTCAGGCACCCCCTGACCACAAAAAGATCATAGACTTTTCAGTCAAAAGACTGAACATATGCCGTGACTTCTTGGGATCTGATGCCTTGAAATTGAAGTAGGGAAAGGATGAGCCAATAGGAACATAGCCAAACAGTGACTCAAGTGAGATATGCTAGTACCTTAAAAGATTGTAACCCCTAAGGGTGCCTGCTTCTGTGTTCCTCGTGTGTAGCTTCGTGGATTTGCCACCTAACTCCTCTTTCTGTGCAGAGCTGTAAATAAATCACACACACTTCGACCCCAGGTGTGGATTGATTTCTTGCACACTGGGTGGAAGAACCCAGTTTAGGGTAATGGTATCCCTTTAATCTCCATAACAAGTGCAGTGTTTAGTAGTCTGTGCTTACCTGGCATACCCCTCTGTTGCAGAGTTATTTCAGCTACGTCCTAAACAAGAACTTTTAATTTACCCCCTCAAACAAAAAGTAAACGTTTGATCAAAACATTAAACATAACGTGCAGGATCTGATCCTCAGTAAACAACAGAAACTTGTGCAAAGAATAAATGTGTTCTACCTCAACCAGTGTTTAGGTTCTTGTCCAGAATGCGGGTCCCAGTCAGCCCAGAGAGGTGAGATCCACCTGCTAAATTTAATCCCATTCTGGGCAGGACGGAATGCCAGGTGATAGTCCACACACCTCTTTGGAGGTGTAGATTTTCTACAATCTACAACAAAGAGGAAGTTGTGCAATACCTGTTCATTGCTGATTTAACTGATGCCTTTCTGCTGTACAGCTGCCTGTAAGCGATCCAGACAACTCCTGGAGCGTGTAATGGACAATTTCCTGCTCCAGGCATTGGATGAACCAACCAGAGGAGAAGTCAACCTGGTGCTCACAAATGCAGAGGAGCTCACTAGAGGCAGCTTGGGCTGTAGTGAGCAGGCTCTAGTTGTGATCTTGAGGAACACAGGCCTGGCAAAAAGTAAAGTCAGGATCCTGAACTTAACGGTGAATTCCAGCTGTTTAAAGAATTAGTGGATGAGATCCCCTGGGAAACACTGAACAAAACATATTTTGATATAACTCTTATATATAGTTATACATATATATCGCATATATAGTTACACAAAGAGCAATTATTCTTTTGTGGTTGAAACACACTTTAATTTTAAGAGTTATGTAAGATCAATATGTTAAATAACTTTCTGGGTTTTTTTCTTCTCATCATTATTAAATCTAGAAATCATAACAATAACAGCACAATTACCTTTATTGGTCCTATGTGAACAATGGGCTGACTTTTAACAGGAACAAGCTACTTTGCAAATGAATTCCACCATTCTAGTAATCACTGAAATGCATACAGGCATTGCTTTTGCAATCAAATTATCAAAGTCTCAAAACAGGAATAGAAATAAAAAAAGTGGAAGAATGTATTTTTATATAACAAGCTAGGGGACAATATAAACATAAATTATAGCTGCAATGAATGCAGATAGAACTTGAACTTATAAAAACTGAAAGTGATAATGTGATAGAAAACTGCACAGGTAATAAATGGATTCAGTTAAGAAAGGAGACCTTTTTCAAAAAAACCCTTCCTACAGCCCATTCTTTGCTGTAGTAGAAGAAAGGGCCAAAGAAGATGATCACATGTTTGCACCACCTTCTGAGGATGCTTGACAGTTAGTCAACTTCTGTGTTGTGATTTTTTCTCTTTCAGGTACAGATTATTTCCAGATCTCCTGGAGTCAACTATCATTAATTACCCTGATATGACAGAGCCTGGCACATAATTTTCTAGCTTCAATCACAAAAGTAGGTTAGTATTTTATACCTAATTTTTACAAACAAATCTGCACACAAACAGTGTGAGACAGAGGGCTGGAAAGGACCGTGACCAACTGAAATGAGATTTATATATTTTATGATCTTCAACTATTTTACAGGTTAAACACTTGGCCAGTATTTGAATGACAGAAGGGAGTGGCAGCAGATGTATTAGAATGGTAAGATTACCATTAGCATGCAGCTAAACCCTACCTTTTATCTTATGTTTCTGCTTGTAGTCAAGCTTTCAGAAACAGACAAACATAATTACCTGTTCTTTTACCAGGAAACAGAACTATGCACCTTATTGCAGGGTTTTAAACACCAGTTCTGAGGATTTTTAAGCCTACGTAGAGAATAGGTAGTTTATTTTTTACTGATACTTAGAGGAACCTATGTGGTATGCAATCTTCTTCTTATATTAAGAAATTCTTATATTATTACAATAACTGAAAAAAGACAAGTGCTTGTGAGTAATGACTGAGTGGAATGTGAAGTTTGCTGATGCTTGACAACAGAATGTCACTGAGTAGGCAGCCCCTCTACAAATATCCTTGAAACCAAGACATTTGAATTAATAAGTCACTTAAAGAACAGAGAATGATGCACCTACTCCAGATATTATTCAGGTGGCATTTGCTCTAGAGACCATGGATTATATCTGACCTACTGTTGACTTTTAAGATTTATGTACAATATCTCAGGGACAATTTAAAGGAGTGAGTGATGATCCAGGAGTCATCCCTGTAATACTAGATATCCTCTGGTTTTTCAAAAGCCAGGCTTGCCTAAGAAGTTTCATTCTAGATTAAGACATTACTACAATGATCTTGGAGTGGTTCAACTTGAAATCAAAATACTTTGAAGACAGATATACATTAATCCTGAGGTGAATTTAACCAGCCATGGGATTATTCATCAAAGCAGGATAATCTTTGGCTAGAATTAAGATGTTAATAATGCCATATTCCAGCTGCTTCTTTCTCACTGGAAGAGTAAATGCCAGGATAATGAGTAAATGATTCTTCCACAGTTGTCCCCCAGGTGTCGGAAAAACTTTATGGAATTGCAGCAAGTTACGTCTTCTCCACACTTGAATCCTCTGTGCTGGCAGAAAACTAGTGCAGTCCAACAGCAGGTAATCTAACACCTGTTGCCTTGAACTGGGTGCTGTGCTGATGGAATAGTTTTCCTGAATTGGGAATAGTTTTCCTGAATTGTTTGTTTCTTGCTCCCATTATACTAGATGGCAGAAGATGTGCCTCTGATAGTGATGGACAATATTACAAGCTTATTCTGGAGGAGTTTTGCTTTTCAAAAGCAATTTCAAAAGAAAAGCTCCACATAATTTACCAGTATACTAGCTACAGATCCACTGCTTTTTATCACTTTAAAAGTAAAATACTCTTCTGAGGGTGTAAATTATTCTAACTACATGGGATTATTTACACCCAAGAGAATCCATTCCTTGGTTTGGTATGCTGATTTAAATCTACAGGATAACAGAGGGAGGTCAGGATTTTTCAAAGTGGTCAGAATTATTCTGTCTCTGCTTCCAGTGCCAATCTGAGTCCTCTAAGAGCATAATTCACTAAGAACACTGTGATGCTCTCTTTCCAAAACCATTGGTATTCTAAGAATTCAATTATTTGTTGGAAAAAAACCCCCACCAAGTTAGAAGTTTTGTGATTTTCTGTATATCTGAAGTAGAGAAAAGGCTGAAAACAGTTTAATGCATTTCCCACACCCAAAAGAACTGCAACAGCAGAGAACAGAAACAGCCCTGACTAGATAAGGTGAAGTAGTGTAAGTATCATAGAATCATAGAATGTTTTGGGTTTCATCTCCTGCTATGGGACTAGATAAGTAGATGCTTTCAAGGCTTAGCAGGAACAATAATCCAGGCTTGTAAAATAAACAGCTGTACATCAGCAGCAGCTGCTGTACAGATGTAGGACCCAAACCCAACACCTGCTTATGTCAGAGGAAAGTTCTTATTCTCAGTGCAGCAATAACAGGTTAGAAAAATTAATCACAGATACCAAGCATTGCTCTCTGCAGAATGCCCAGGAAATACATGCATTTTTGGTTTTTTTCTGATTTGGGCTTTAGACTAAAAAAACCTGAGTTCAACACCAATGAACATTCTGAACATCAAAAGATTTATAGAACAATATACATACATAAACTGGTTTTAATTAAACAAAGTTTCCCTGCTGTTTGCTGCAGACCTCTCCTAATGCTGAAAATTAATAATTTAAAAAGTCAACTGAATGTAACTACTGTGAAATCACAGTGTAAGTTTCTTTAAAGACCTGAAAGTGTTAAATCAATTTGTTCCAGGATGAAACTTCATTTTGCCTCATCAAAGTTACATCTGAGAGTTATGAAAGCTAAAGGCTTACTAATATGACTCATCTTTTCTTCTCCTTACATTATGCATGAGACAGCGTAAGTAAATGAAAAGCTTACAGTTCCCCTTATCATATCCAAAATTGTCTGTGGGAAGTACCAGCATTCAAAATATCAGATAAACATGTCTTTGCTGTCCTCAAAGCACTTCCTTCCAAAACCTGTCCTATGATGCAACAATATTCATTCAACACCATGATTATATTAAGCTTCTCTGTTCCTGGGCCTATCACTCCCACGTGTTTGGCTGCTGAAGTGAGTGAGGAGTCTCCATGTAAACATTGTATCCCACAACACAACAGATGACAAATATCTTTTACAACACAGCCTGTGCGAGTTACCACATTATCTTTAAAAATGTGGCTTTGGATAGCTTCCTGCTGTAGATGCTGTCCATTGTCCCCAGTGCTGTTGGTGTGTAACAGAAAAACACAGTATTTTCTTCCAGAATTTCTCTTCCTGCAAAAAATGTTTCTGAAGTTGTTACTCTGATCCCGTAAGATTTCTAATCTGTAAAAGTTTTAAAAGAGCCCCTTCATTCACCATGAATATTCCTAATAAATGCAAAATATATAGCAGAGTTGCTAAGATACTTACATAAAAGGAATTTACTTTAACCTGACACATTCTCATATTCTGCTGCGTCAATTGAACAATCCATATTTAGTTTCTGGGATTTGTCTTTGTAACCAAAACAGTTTTGAGCACCATGTTAATCTCATGAGTTTTGCATATAATACATTGCAAGAACTGAACATTTCTTCTCCACTTGAGGGCCATCAGCAATTCAACCACAGCACTTTGATCCAACAGAAAGAAAATCTGCAAGGAGAACTTATATCATGCAACAGACTCTCATCAGCCCCCACCCAAACACAAGCTGCCACTCTCATGACCTAGTGGTATCCTCTGTCTATGAATTTTGACACTGCATAATGTCTCTGAAGAGATTAATTTTTCAATATCTCTTCTAGAATATTCAAGTTTTAATTACTTAGCTACATTTACAGGGAATGTCCTGTCTGTTCTCCCTCAGCTGTTACATTAAACTTCTAATATTGTATTAAAGAAAATGTGAAATGTCAAGTTTCCCTCAAAGACATAAAGAGAGGTGAAAATTAAATACAAATCAAATTCTATAGCACACAGTCTAATTAGAATCTGACCCTAGCATTCAGGAGGTTTGCAATTAAATTAAAGAATTAATACCTATTTAGTTTGTATAAAAGTATAACCGTATCAGTTTCTCTGGAACATGGTTCAAAGAAAAATGCACTTTTCATAATAAAGTCTAATTCAAAGACAGACATGTAATATTTTCAAAGTACAGAACACAAACTCATTCAGGTATTTCAAATACATTTCCTCCATACTTGTTAAGGCATCTAAATGCAAACGATCTTTTTTTTCCCCCTTTATAGACTAAGATTTTATAGCTTCAAACTCTTATTTTGTTTCCATGCTCCTTTCAAATATGAAAACTTCTCCTACGCCGCATCAATAATGTAATTATACCCTAATGTTTCTCTTGTTACAAAGAATTGAAGCATTACACTGCCTTTTACCAGCTTCCTTGCTAGGACAGAATACAGAGGGATGTGTTTTTAGCTACAGTAATTACCTTAATTTTGTAGGAACATAAGATTGCTGTGTAATCGGCTATTACTAATGCAATTACTCTGAAGAAATGGCTCACAAAGAGATGTGTCAGGGGTGCTTCTACATCAGCACAGATTGAAGTAATTTAATAATGAGTCACATTTGGTCTCTGAAGTGGGTAATACTGAATGGCAAATATCCACTCTGTAATGAAGATTTATGAAAGCATTATTTTGGCACGTAGTTACAGGATAGCTACTGGGTTTTGAAAATTAACTATACACCTTTTTCCAAACATATAATTATACTCTAGTTGAGACCCCAGCTGGGCTCAGGGTGCCTTTCTGCAAGGTACCTGGTCAGGATCTGGTATTCCTTATTCTTTTAAAGGCCCAACTCAGAGCTTGCTGAAGTAAATGGAGAGACTTTGGATGAGTTACAGATTCATAAATGGAAAACTAGGTGGAGGTAGGGGCCTGTTTGCCCACTTCTGAGTCCTAACTCAAGAAGACCCTTGACAACATGACTGACTTTATTATTCAGCATTCACTCAAATATTTTCCTGAGTCAAAGCCATGGAAATTCAGTGAGTATCTCAAGACCAGCCCAGAAGCAGTGATACAGTGCAAAAGGGAACTCAGTTCTTTAAAGTGCCTCCTTGGCTCCTTAGCCACAAACCCCTGTCTGTAGTGTGCAAATAACAAATAAATTTTTAAACTTATTAGCACCTCTCAGAAGGCCTGACAGATTAATTAGTCATTGACTGTGATTGTAAAAAAGCACCATAATGAATGAACAGCATAAAATACGCCACAGCAGGTTGTCACACTGCAACAGATGGAATAAAGAGCATTTGGGTAAAGATCAACTGATCACAAGGAGCTCTAAAGGATGAGCTGACTTACCATGGCTTTACTGCAGAAACACAAACACAGACACACCCAGAGTACCAAACACACACAGAACTGTCACTACAGCAGCCATGGTAATCCTTTCTTTCCCTTTTTTTGCTTATTCCTGCAACTGAAAAACATAAACCAAAATCACCTACACATGGGGATTAAATGAGAGTAGAGTTTTGTCATTCAGTAAGAAATGACTGCTCCCCCTAATAGTGCAGTATAATAGAATGAGATGAATATAATAATTTTATATCAAGTACAAAATTAATCACTTTCAGCAATATTAATTACAAAGGTATGTATACAGAAGGCCAGACCTGGCCAGGGTTAACACAACAGGTTGCAAGAAAGAATCAGATACTGCAGGTAACAGAAGCTGGCCAATGTGGGGCTGTATTAAAACAACAGTTAAAGGAGAAATTTTCTAGATTAAAAATACTGAAAGAGAGTATCCTGAGCTCCCTTTGAGTGAAGAATGAAAAAAGTGACTAGGGTCACTGACAAAAGGATAAAACTACCAAGCCAGGATGCAACCCCCTGCCCCCCAACCCTTCAAACAACAACAAAAAAGAAAACAAACTCTGAACTAAATACAAAGCCTAATAAAACAGGTAGTGTTAGAAGTGTAAAATAGGGATGAGCTGTCTATTAGAGAGGGAGAAAAAAGTGCAACTGCTTTACATGTTTCAGCCTCATCAGCAGAAGCTGGAGCAGCACAACAAACCTGTGGTTCTGACCATACTCTCAGGACTCCAAGGCATCAACAGACCCTGAAACCTCCTTCCCTCCTCCTGGGGCCTGGCTGCCTGTGCCAGAAGCCCACTCTGATAAGGCATCCCTGCAGCCTTGGGTCAGACTTGTGTGAGAAAGAGCCTGAGGAAGCCTTGTTGATGGCCTCCTGCCTTCACTCCAGAGCTGCAATAAGCTCAGACCTTGCTCCTTCCCAAGCTGCTTCACAGATAGATCTGTGCCTGGTTACATCCCCTGCTGATCCTCGCTCACTGGTTGGAATTCCTGCTTTGGCATCACATTTCCCTCATTGCTATGGACTCATCTGGCAACAAGCAGAGTGTAGATTACAATAGATCTTATTACAATAACCAGAGCTCTTCTGCTCTGCTTGCTCAGGTGCTCTGCTTGCTCAGGTACTCTGCAGTTCACTGCTGTGGAATTCAGGCACACAGGGTTTCATCTTCAAACCCAGTCCCTTATTGACAAAAAGCAACATCTGTCTCTAGTTTGAAACAAAGCACAGAACACTGGCCTCACATTCCCCAAACACTTGCCAGCACTTTTTTGTCTATTTCACACATGAATCAAGAGATTAAAACCAGTACCATGCCACAGGAAAGGATCGGAAAGGAGAGCATCAGCATCAAATAAGACTTTAAATTGGCAGAACATTAAAAAAAGATAATCCTCACAGACAATCATCAAACAAAACAAAACAAAACAGAAAGAAACAAACAAAAAAACCCACTCCTATTTTGTAGTTGAAAATTCTTTCATGATCCAGAAGAGCATTTGGCCAATTCAAGCTTAAGCATTTAAACAGGACTATTCAATATCTCCAGGAAGGTGAACACACACTACCTGCATTTTGCCTCAGCATCTGTTAGTGTTCAGTACTTAGTGGTTCTAAGAATGACATATCAATGAGGAGAAGTATTTTTTTGGATGCCATGGGTGACTAGTAGAAGTCCTGAAGTATGAGATTCATGCAAGGAAAAATGGTAAAATCTACTATCTTTCCTTTCAGAATCCCCTGAATATACCAATATGTATAGACATCCAAACTTTGTACCAGAGATTTATTATCTCCAGGAAATCTGTTTTAATTACACAATTTTTGAAGCTCCATTTTTAAATAGTTTAGGTTCCTGGCTCACACTATCCTCTCTGGAAGAATATTTCAGAACCTTACTCCTTGAACAGTTAAGAAAACATACTTTCCATTCTAAATTTAAGTGATATGTAACCTTTTAACGGCTTCTAGTCCTCTTCAATATCAATCTCCTGAATTCAGTTATAAAGAGGAAGCATATATCTTCTCAGACTTAATTTGCCTAGACTAAATCAAACTCCTCTGTTCTCTCCATTAAAGACACATATTCCATTCTCTCATTTGTCCCAGGAGATTCTGAGGACTGCATCTGTTCCAAATCAAGTTGCTTTTTCGTGAGCACAGATGACCAGAACTGTACACAGTACTCCAAATGGAGATTTACCAGCATTTTATAAAATACTACAAACATCTTCCTTTCTCTACTAAAAATATACTTTCTGATGTTCCCTAGAATAGTATAAAGCTTTTCCATAGCTGTATGATATGAACAATGAGTGGTAGCCAATGGTTCACAATTTAATCCACATCTTTCTTTTCGCCTCCCCTTGCCTCAAACCAGTGCAGAACTAATACAGAATTAGAAGCTGCTTCTCAAATCTTGCTACTCTATTCCAGCTGACACTCTTCTTGAGGTGTGTCTCTCATATCTCCATTTCCTTTCATGTTCCTCTACATTCTGCTTTTTAGTAAAACTTGGGCCCTTTTGACATTTACCCTTTTCTTTTTCTGTCCAGGTATGTCAGCTTTTCAGATGGACCATGTAGTGCAAAAAGAGAAGGGATTTCCTGTCAGAATGAGCTACAATTTTTTACAATCTCTACATTGAAAGGGAAATATTAATCCCAAAGAACCTTAAGCATAGTTGACTAAATTTGATGACACCTGGTCTAATCAAGCAGGGATTAATTCCAAACCTAACTAATAGGGAGGGCAGCTCATAGCAGCTTTGAATTTTTGTGTAAATATCTCATGGAGTGGATTGCATTCTAATTCTCTGTATTATTTCTTTTAAATTTTCCCTGTGATTTTTTTCTCTTTATTATTATTATTTATCCCCTTTATTATTATTTCCTCTTTATTAATTTCCCCCTCTTTATTATTTATTATTTCCTATTTACTATTTTCCTACCTCTTGACTAGTCAAAATTCCTAACTTTTTTCCCATCATCATTTGAGCTCATCTCTCTTTTAAGCTTAATAACTTGACACTTTATATTATGGCATTGTCCCCTACTATGTGTTCTCAAATAAAGATGCATCTGATGATGAGAGTGTATTACATGAAATTCAGTTTTTCAAGAATTCTAAGTTCATCTTAAAATGTATTTATCTTTTTCTACTCCTCCCAGTAATTTTAAATTTTATTTTTAATTTATATTCCTAATTTCTACATTTAATCCATGTTTATGTCACTAGTCCTAACCCTAATTTCTTGTTTACTGGTAATAATCCTACTGAAACTCAATCATACTGGGAATTTTAGGGAGTGGATTTCTCTTCTACACTGAGTAGCTTCTGCTTCTAACAGATTGTTTCTGAGTTTTTCCTAATTTATCACGTGGAAGACTGTGTTCTCACTCCATAATTAAACTATATCAATTCTGCTCAATGGGTGCAGACAGGAAAAGGTTAAACAACAAGACTCTTACTCCATCTGCATGCAACAGTCAGATCCTGCCTCATGTCCTTTAATTATTGTCTGAATTTGGGATACTGTCTTTTCATTCAAGTAAAAAACTTTCTGAAATTAAATTTGGGGTAGAATACTTCCTTCAAAGAATAAAAATTATCCTTCGGTTATCACATAACTAGTTTTAATCCAAAGTTCTATAAAGGGAATGAATGACATCCTTAAATTTCTGTATGTAAGAATGATGCAGAAGCAACACTCAGCTTTGTTTAGGCTAAAAATAACATATTTCAAATACTGTAACTTATGGAAAAAAAATTACTGTGTTATTTATACATGAAGCTGATACCAGTGTATACTGTATATTTTTCTTTTTTTCTACTTTACTGGCTTTTAATCACTCGATGTCATGAACTCAATTGCTGTAACAATTACTGCAGTTGGTGCAAAAATCACCATTGGGAAAGCAATCACAGTATATATGATTAACCATGTAAAATAACAAAAATTTTTTTAACTTGTTTACATGTAAGTTTTGAAATTTAAATTCTACTTTTAGGCAGAATGCTCAGTTTCTACTGCAGAAAAAGGTTTGTTACTGTGTAACTTAATCACATTCAAATCTAGACACAGAGCTTCTCTCTATCAATTTTACATTTGGTAAAATACACCTAGCCCATTAAAGAATCAAATTTCATTATCATGTATACATCTCTGTGTGTATTATTCATGCACAAAAGCAGCAGCCAGACAGTGAAATTTTATCTTAGTATACAGCATTTGCATTCTACATAGGAGCCTCCAGATATGCTTCCAGATCCACTTCTTAGTTTTCATGCTATGGATTGTATGCAGTCATCTACACCCCTGCAGGAAATTCTGAGCTTGTGTGACACAAATCTACATCAACTGTGGATCTTTCTAGCTCAATATCAGATGAATAATTTTTAACATAACAAACATAATGTTTTTCTTAAAGTATGTGTCCTGTATGTTTGTCCTTTCAACTACACACTGCTATTAGTACCCATTAAACGTTTTTTAAATTCTTACTTACAATTTAAGGTACTGAGATTTTGTCCAGTTAACGTGGTTTCTTGGAATTTGTAGCCACTAAAACAAAAGGTAAGCTACACAGGTTGAGGAAAAAAAAAAAGAGAAAAAACATTTAAAAATACAAGGAAATTATTCTATAGTTTTGAAACAATAAATACTGGTTTTATCTTTTTTTTTTTTTTTTTTAAATTGCTGCTACCTAACATGTCTGCCTCTTATTTAAAAATGATCTGCAATTAAGTATTATTAAAGGAAATCATTAGTGTTAAAAATGAACACATGCTAATTAGATTTAGAAACACATCAATTCAGTAAGATAATGAAATGTTTTTGGGGCAAATGAACTGCACAATTGCATTGATACTAAGAAACCTGAATTAGAAGAAAAATGTGTAAAGCAATCCTAATGGAAGAAAATATTCTCTTTTTTGTAAACGTCAATGTGCTTTTCTTCACCCCTAAAGAGTCTTACAAGGGTTCTCAGAAATAGCATAATCTATATAATACCAAATTTAAAGGTTCACAAGTGAAATAAATGTATTTTTCTTAAAGAAAACTGCATTTTTAATTCTGGTGTTACTTCTAGCAATTGTTGAAACCAGAAACCCTTATATGCAGAAAGTATACTGAGTGCTAGCTAAACCACTTAGAAAATACATACAATTGTTACTTTCCAGTAACACAGCCTTAACAACCCATCTTAAAAAGAGGAAAAGGAAGGTATGTTGTACTTAACGTTGTAAGATTACAAGATGAGTCTTGAACTTGTATTTAATTCCATCTCATCTAAGGAAGGAAGAAGAATAAAAAAGGAAACCAAAGGACAAATCAAAAGCTGAAGAGAATAGTCCCTAGAAACTTTTAATTTCTTGTCTTAATTCTTGTACTTGCTGTGAAGATGAGTAGAGCATAAAAAAGCTCAAGCAAATAAAAACTAAAGAACATATTTCAGCATGCTGCTCCTCAGGTTTTTCTTCCCTTCCATTACAGCAAATAAATGACACTTTGAATTTTAAAGAGGAACATGACCTTTAACTTGAATATATCTATTTTATCCTTCTGATGGCTTCTGACAAACAAAAGCAAACAGGCTCCATACTTGGAGCATTTGCTGAGAGATGTCCACACTCGGCACCTGTCGCTGCTGAGAGCAATCTGTGCTTGTATGGTGCTTAATATGAAAAGGCTTTGTGTTTCAGCTTCCATCAAAATGAAAGACCATATAAAAATATAATATTAAATAATGAAATAAAGCATGTAAAAAATATTTTGAGGAAGCCATATTTAGGTAAAGAAACACTTACGTACATTAAAACTCAAACATTTTGCTGCTGCTTAAATGAAAACTTGCTACTCCATCTAAATAGCACTAACTTTAGGACCTCAAAACCCAGGGTTTTTTTAAACAACTTGATGGCATTTCAAGTTCACATAATTTTCTAAGTATTACTGAGACATTCAGAATCCCTGGACTAATGAAAATCCCATAGCCTTCAAGGCTGCTCTTCATTTATAGACAAACAGTGTCCCTTGGTGGCAAATGAGGGTAAATGCAAAAGTATTCAGTGGCTTCTGCCAAATGTGCTTTATACAGAAAGAAATCTGTATTAAAACTTGCAATAATTTTAACATCTCCATCACTCTTATGTCCCTGGGGTGTCTAGAAATTTTTCAGTTAAAAAGTAAACTTAAATAATAAGTGGTGGTGTCTCCATTACCTTTGGCTCATCTGCCCTGTTGCTGCTTTAGAACACAAACACATGCAGTTGCAAATCAACAATCTATGATATAATATCTGGCAGTACATTATCTAGAAAAAAAATTGTATCTAAAGCATTTCAAATTATCTAGAGAAAACTTTCGTTTTTCTTGTACCTGACTGAAGATAATTACTTTGGTCACGATACTCAGGAATTAAATGAACGGATTTTATGTTCTGTGTGCCACAACTGTTTATACACAGTATTTGAGTACCTACTTCCAGCTGGCAGATAACTTGGAAAGAGTAACTAATGATTAATCTAATAAACTGTAATTCCAATCATATAAAGATTTTCATAAGAGTACCACCTATCCTATAAAGCTTCATAATCACAGACTGGAATGTCTCAAAAAAAAAAAAAAAAAAAGGAGGATCATTGTGCATTAAGATGTTTGCTTTTTCACCCTAAAGTTTTGGAAGCACCTGTTGAGATCTAGAACTGTAGCTCCCTAACATGCCATTGTAACTGCTCATTTCATTTATTTAATTGTGATTGATAAATCTAGAGTTTTGCTTTGGATAAAGCAATCTTCACATAGGTTTGTTTGTTTGTTTTGTTTCCAGCTGTTAAATAGAAAGTAACATGTTTTTAATATATAAAATAGCACTATATAGATATAGATATGTAGGAGTATAGCTAGATAAAATTTAGATTGTGAGTTCAAGGAACTACCTTATTATTCTTGATATGACACTTACTAAGTGTGATTTTCCATGCTACCATGGTACAAATTAGTTCATTTTCTCTAGCATATAATTTTGCTATCAGTTACAGCATGTAATTACCACAGCGTTAGAATGATTTCTGTGTGAACATCTGGATTCCTCTGCTACACTGTGCAATGCTAATAACTTGCAGTCAGACTCATAAACATCTGTACTCTGAAGAATTGCTGTTTCTTAGTGATTCTCAATAACAATATTAACTGCCTCTCTTACCTCAGCCTAGAATATAAAGTTTTAAGTCTTAACAGGCATGCTTTAAAATCTACTTAAAATTCCAAACAAACACAATACATTTTCTAATTTTTCTGCATAAATAATGCTTTATAAAGCAAGGATTTCATTCAGATTTAACACTGTGAAGTTAATTTAATTGTCAATGGCAGAATGATTCTTGCTTGTATTTCAAGTAAAAATATTCCTAAAGAATGACAATAAACAGTAACATACTTCACAGTAACCATGGCATTCAGTGTTTTCAACACCAGGAGGCACCCTCTTATTTCTAAATGGCCCTGAAGAAGTTAGGCAATAGTCACAACGACGTATATCAAAAAAGACCTAATCTTGACTTATATAAATTGACTGAGGATAATTGGGAATTACTCTAAGTAAGAAGAAGTCATCTGAAACTGGACTGCAAATTCAGCTGTACCGTAAGTCAGATTGTTCCAAAATGAACAACTGTGTGCTGTGGCATTCTACCACAGATGTGGTGCCACTTGTACTTACTGAAAACCAATCTTTCACCTACCTTGCCAATCCATCAACTCATTAATGGAAATTAAATCTGAGCCAGCAGGGCCCTGGCAGCCAGGAGGGCCACCCGTGCCCCGGGGTACATCAGGCACAGCATGGCCAGCCGGGCAAGGGAGGGGATTGTCCCGCTCTGCTCTGCACTGGGGCGGCCTCACCTCGAGTGCTGGGGCAGTTTTGGGAGCCACAATATAAAAGGGACATAAAGCTGTTAGAGAGTGTCCAAAGGAGGGCCATGAGGATGGTGAAGGGCCTTGAGGGGAAGCCACATGAGGAGGGGCTGAGGGCACTTGGTCTGTTCAGCCTGGAGGAGACTGAGGGGAGACCTCATTGCAGTTACAGCTTCCTCATGAGGGGAAGAGGAAGGGCAGACTCTGATCCCTTCTCTATGGTGACAGTGATAGAACTTGAGGGAACATCATGAAACTCTGTCAGGGGAGGTTTAGATTGGATATTGGGAAAAAGCTCCTTCCCCAGAGGTAGCTGGGCACTGGAACAGGCTCCCCAGGGCAGTGGTCACAGCACCAAGCCTGACGGAGTTCAAGCAGTGTTTGGACACCGTTTTCAAGCACACCGTGTGACTCTTAGGGTGGCCTGTGCAGGGCCAGGAGTTGAACTTGATGATCCTGAGGGGTCCCTTCCAACTCAGCATATTCTATGATTCTATAATTACAGTGTCATGTTCCCAAGTCACACTTCCAGAGTAAGCCCTGCTGCTCTCAATACACACTTTGGCTACTGAATAGACAACCTTAAAAATCCTGCTTTTACAAAATTCCAGTGCCTTTCAGAAACATTTTTCATGAAAAACCTGAATTTCTGGAACTCATCTTGCACATACCTACAGAATTCATATTTGAAAAACTCAAGAATTTTAAGAGAATAATTAAGTTGCAAAGAACATCTCTCCATAGGCAGGGAATGCTGATGTTAGAGGCAGATTTGAATCCACAGCCCTGTTCCTTTATGTACATTGCACATGGGAAGAAGGCTCAAATACTAATTAATCAGCTTGCCAGGCATTATTTGGTGCAGTCCCACTTGGCAGTTTGGGTTCAGGTGGGCTTAGGAGAAGACCCCTTCCGAACTGTCCAGAACTGGAATCAGAATATGCAGAGGAAAGACAGGAGCCAACCAGACTTGAGCCTTGAGGACCAGAAACAGGCAAAATTCCAGATGCTATTTTGCCTTGCTCCACAATGTAGGAAATCTATGAAGCAACATTTTTCTTTGCCTCTCTTTTGTGAGCAGATCAGACAGGACACTGTTTGAAAGCACCTTTTACCCTCTGGCACTTAAAGCCCATTTTAGACATTCAGGGGTTGAACAGATTCTTCCAATTATCATCAAAAAACCTTACCTGCATACTTACTATTTAATCACACGCAGAAGCACCAGTCTGAGGTAAACCACAGGTATCACTGAAAAGATTCTAGTACTTAAAATGAAGCATGTCTTGTTTACAGAGATCAGTGTTTTAACCAAGAATTCCCTTGCAGCATCAGTAAAAGATTTTGATGTCACTACAGCATTACATTCTTGTGAAAGAAATATTAATATTCTTTTGCAATGGACTTGCTGGGAGAAACAGACTCCAGTTTGGGTGTTTGATGTCTTCAAAACAAGAATATTTATTCTTACCTGCAACTGGAGATAGGAATGATATGAACACCTGAAGAAAAGAAATTTTTCCTTATAACTATGTATTAAATTATTCATTTTTAAAAGCCAAATGACTAAACAAAAAACATGACTTAGTGACCTTGAAAATGGGAAGCTATATACATTTTCATGGCATAATAAGGCAATTAAATGCTGTGGCCCATTCAGCATTACCAGCTACTGTTACATACTTAGAATATTATTTCTTGTTTTTTCTGTTCAGTGTACAGCTCTGGTTTAGGTGTATTTACAACTATAATAGCATCACACTTAATACCTACATTTGTGTTTTCAAAAATAAACCAACCAAACAGAAAATGGAACAAAGACAGAAACCAACTGTAGCTTGCTTTTCTAGTTTCAAATCAGAATTTAAGTTGTTTGAACTTGACAATTTGCTTTCCACCTGTGTGTGCTGTTCTTGCTCTTTATATATGTGCTTCCAAGCAGTTTAGGAAGGTAAGCAAGCAACATAGAAACAAGCAATCAGTTTTATTTCAATAAAAGTATTTTTAACCTGACCAGAACTTCATTCTAATACCTTCAAGATGAAGGGCAAATGAAGGAAACATTCATATTTAGTGTCATAACCTGTAAGGATATGAGGAAGCGAGCTGGTCAGGAAGAATTTTCTAAATCTCATTTTTAGCTCCTAGTACAGAGACTAACAAACTTTCATTATCTTCAACTTTGAAGAAAGCACCTGTTCCACCTGATCACATCTTTATTATCTTTATGACTGCTCCTTCTGGAGAGAAAATGCCTGAAGCCAGAACACTGATGTTTTTATGTGGCATCACTACAGAAAAAAGAAAGTGGACACAATTTGATGGCAGACAAGGGTGAATCCATATGTTCAGCTTCTTTTGGAAGCTTTAATTCCTTTTAGTTGTAATCATTCATTAACACATTCCCTATTAACTAGAAGACATGTTTAAATCACTGCTAAAACTAACGGAATAGTTCACTGCTACTGTTCCTAACTGGATTTAACAGCAATGATTTCACAAGTCCTGAATTTCAAGAAACTACACGGAGCTGGGAAGAAAATAGAAAAGATATTAAACATTGTACTAAGTAGTGGTAATTGTGAAATTTTATTTCATTTTTTGAAGTCACAGAAGAAAGTAGAAAATAGAGACAAAGTGTTGGATGTAAATAACCAACAATAGATGTCAAGTAACTAAACAGGATTAAAAAAATCTGCTAGCTTAAATTAATATATTTTACATGAGAAGACAATTGGTACAAAAGCTGAATTAGAAGGATGATTTTCAAGGTCAGGCACACACTTCCTTAGTCCCTCAAAAGACTCAAGCCTTAAAAGAATATTCAGCTGGGAATGGTATTAATCCTGAACAATGGTACCCTGTAAATGGACTTAATGCTTTCCTAATTTCTGCCATGAAATAGCTGAAATAAGAAATTCAGAAAATGCCCATTTGAAGCATACTCCACCAATTCCACACTGCTATTTAATAAACAGAAAAAATTATTATCATCCAACCTGACTTTTAACCACCTCCTCAACCCTAAGTTTGATTTCCTAAATTACTAATTGAGAATTAATGATTCAAGGTTTTAATATCAAATTAGTAGTTTTACTGGAATATGAACATTTTACTTTACAATAAAATACACTGTACTAGAAGGTTCATTCAAAGCTAGGTAATTTCAGTTACATTCCTATGGCTTTGAGCAAAAAAGACCCCAAGCAGTTTTACTGTATGTACACAATATTGAACATCAAGATTTAAATTATTTATTAATAACCTACATTCACTGTGGATTTCTAAGATTTACATCCAAAAAGCATACTTTATTTATTTACATGCTGCTGACATTTTAAAGAAAAAGAAACAAAATATTATCTGTTTAGGAATTACATCTATTCCAAAATTTTAAAAGATACATTTAACACCACAAAATGTTTTAAACATTTACAATAAAAACCAGCTTTCTGTGCCAATTATACTTACTCTCCAAGAATGTAAAATTGCATTGATAACTGCACTAACTACAATTAGACTAGAAACACTTAAGACCTGAGAGTCAAATCTAAACCATTTTTCTTTTAAAGAAAATCCTACAAGCTAATATGCACTTATGTTAATTTAAACACAGACTGGTCAGTGGTCAATTAAAAAAAAAAAAAAAGCCAACACCAAAAACAACCCCCCAAAACACTCAGTGCATTATTTCTGCAGCTCCAAAAACAGATCACTATAAAATGGTTGCAGTAGCTTGATAAGTGCCAGGCCTGCCAGATGCAGCAAGGCTTATTTCAAAGTGTCCTTTCCCACATACTGTACCCTAATCAAATAATGAGTGTCTTTGATCAATACCTGTGAGGGTTCCTACATTTATGTAAGCATGCAGTCGCTTAAGTATGCATCTTGGATTTTTGAAGGTTCCCACCTCAAGCATACATACCCAGGCATTTTAATAGCTAGATGAGAGTAAAAATAAACATGAAGAGGCATAGAAAGTTAGAAATACTGGCCAGAAAACATTCAAAGTCTAATGGGAAGTTTTATACCCACTCCAAGGGTCTTTTAAACTCAGCATAGCTCAGGAGCATCATTCACTGTATTAGTAACCATCATGTACCTTATACAAAATAGTAAAAAATAGGAAGTGGTTGTGCTAACAAGTACACTTTACTGCACTGCAGGACGTAAAACAAAGCTACCCCACCTATAAAGCCTGGGGAAGAGAAGCATCATGCAAAAATTACTCCATTTGGCAGCAGCCATTTTATTTCTGCACTTGGAAACATCGTGCTCCTTTCTGAGAGAAACAGCTTTCCCATCCCTCCCGGTATCCTTTAGAAACTGCCTGACCAAGAGCATCTCCCAGGAGGGGGTTGAGAAGGCCATGATTTTCCCACTCTGGAGCTATTTCCCATGGCTTTAGCAGTTTGCCCTTCTCATGCAGATGGTTGGCAATGCAGTAGTGTCCCCTCCAGGCTGAAAGCAAACTGCAATCGATCAGCCTACACAGGCAGCCTTGCTTTGTAGGCTATCCAACACATTGCATTCAACACAATTAACATTTCCCGGGACCCAGAAACTCGAGTGACCACCAATTCCCTTCACCAAAGCAAACACATGAATATCTGTTAACCCAAAACAAAGTTAGTCCTGCACTGCCTAAGGACTGACCTTTGCCATTTAAGACAGGAGAATTTCATTAGAGCTTTAAACCTGACTGCACCATTTGGCAACATATTCACATCTGCTTATGCCACTTCATTCTAACTTGTAATTTGAAAACCAGATCTGAACTACTACAACTTCACCTCTTTCACCACTGAAACAACTCCCAGCATATGCCTTTTTCCTGGGTTAAGGATCTTCATTTTTCTAAGGCACTTGCATCAACAAGCACACAAGTCCATTTATTTATACAGAAATAAAATCAATGTCACAAACGTGCTTGTAAGCAGTAAGAAAAATGTGATAACTGATAATGAGGGGACACATTTTACTGTCCAATGGTTGGATTTTTTTTTTTTTTTTCCAAAAACCATAATATTTCTACATTTAGTGTGTTAAGGTGGTTTACAGCAGGGATTTTTTGGCATGTTTTACAGAATTTAGCTCTAAAAAGAAACCAAACAAGGCAAATGGCCACAAGTTTTGTCACTCATTTACATAAAGCAGCAGATACATTGAAGAAAATTCTGCTATTAACACATAGAAAATCTAACTTTTTCTAGTATTTAAGTCAGTGTGTTTTATCCCTTTGATTCTGGAAAAAAGTAAACTAATTTAAAGTAAAAAAAAAAGAGAGAAAGTGTATACAAATTAAGAGAAAACTGCAGAAGTTAGAATATACATGACTTCATGCTTCATCCCTAGAAACACAGGAGATTTTAAAAGTAATCCTTTGTCGAAATAAGCTCTCCCATACTACTGACAAAAAAAACCTAACCAACAAACCACAACAAAAGAGACACATTTAATATACTGCTAAGGTTTTAACAGGTGATCAAGAAGGTGTTGACTCAGTTTCTTCTCCAGCTACTCTTTGACAAACCTTGCCCTTGTTCACTGTGCAGAAGACTTCTCATCCCACCAACAGGAGGTTTCTTGGCACCAAGAAAGCAGCTCACTTTGTACAGTTTTTACCAAGGTTAAATAAACCCATGATGTCAACCATTGCTTTCTGGATGTTCTTTCCAAAGCGATGAGAATCCTTTAAAAAGAAACAGAAACCAAAACCAAATTCTTGTACTGTCCACCAACAGCTATTTTTTAGGCAAAAGAAGAAACTTTTTAAAAAAGTTAAAAAACTTAGTATTTTTAAATTTTGGAGCTTATGGAATTCAGGCATGTATTTTACCACACAATGGGAAATTAGAATAACAGAAATACAGATTAATCCAGATTTATGATATTACTGACCAATGAATTCTTCATTATGCATTTACTTTCCTTCAGCCAGAAATGAGATCATATCCTTTTGAAATCAAAGGGATGAATAGCTTTCTGCTATTTTAAAATCACTGGGTTTTGATACTGCTTTTCCTACAAGATTTTGCAAAAGCTCATCTTCAGAAAGTGAGTATATGACTGATGACCAAGAAGTACTGAAAGAGCAGAAAAATGTTTTTTATTTGAGTTCCTATCAGAAATGCTGAATCATTTGCCACTGAAAAAAACATTGAAAATGGAAGTAACAGTTTCCTAAGTGTAAATAAGATGGGCACTTGTTCTGTTTATTCCAAGTGCTAGATGAATGGTACAAAAAAGAAATTAAGATTACAAATATAAATTATTAGCTACATTACAGGATCTACTACAATGACCCTACAAATATCAAGACCTCACTCATGAAATGCTGCCTTTTCTGTATGGACCTTTGACTTCACTAATAAGTAAAAAGAACAGAGAGAAATTTAAAGTACAAGCTAACAGGCATCTGAAGAACAATTTCAACTATGAACAAAACAAAGTTGCATTTCCTAATCTTTAATGATTAACCAGGCACCATGATCTCCAGGACAAGTTAAGGTCAAAAGAGGAAAACTAGGTCAGCTATGTAACCCTGAACAAACTCAGCATGCTTAGCAAAGTATATGTTTTAAAGTATAAAAATATAAAGGATAAATTGAACTCAAAGCAGGCTTCCACAACAGCAGGATATTCAACATATGACATCTACTACACTCTAATAATGGGTGTTATTTTAATAAATTTTTGATTAGTTATGTTCCTTAAGCACAGATTATAACTTATGGGTCAGCTTCTTTCAGTATTACTTAAAGCAGGAAGGCTTAAATAGGGAGCATACATTTTACTCTGTCTTTACAGCTGCAGCCTGAGACAAACCAATCAGAACTGTAATGAGAAAAACCAAGAGATGCCCATTTTTCTGTTTAGGGGACACATATGATCATTTTACATGAGTTGCAGGGAACTGCATGTGTCAAGATAATCCTGGGCCACATGTTTTCTTTATGCTTGAAAGCATAAGTGAAATAGAATATGGTATCCTTGGGTCATGAGCTATTTAATTTATACAAGTGGAGACAAAAAACTCCAGAAAAACAGCATATATTGAGAAAGAAAAAACACATTGTAACAGTGTGTTGCAAGTTCTACTGTATTTTTTAGACAATGAGTAGAACAGTTCTATAAGCACAGATCAGAACAGATTTATTATACCATAGGAAAGGACTGACTCTTACCGTTTCAGAACAAGATACTTTGCTGGAGATGTGGAAATGAATGGAATTTTCACCCAAGATAATGTAAGAAACACCATACCCATCATCAGCCACCTAGGGGAAGAAAGAAGAGAAAAAACACATTTTAAACTTTTTCCTTCTCCTTCATTCTCAATCGACTTATGCATAATTAAGAAGTTGTTGCAGTTCTTAAAATCAGTTGCAATTTCCTCAAGTCAAACTTCAACTTCTACATTTAATGCACAATTTCTGAAGATTGGTTCCACTTAAGGAATAGTTCTAGTCTCATCTGAAGTGCATGGAATTACCATTTTCTGAATATTTGTCTGTAATATTTCCCACCTTTAATATTTTGGAATAAAATACTTATTCAAAGGGCTTCTCTTATCAAGGCCTGGTCCTAAGCAGCTATACAACTTCAGTGCTTAAGCAGCAAGGAATGAAATAGTTCAGCTGTATACCTAAACAATCATTTTCCTGGGATCATTCTGCTGATGTAAACAAACACAATGTAAAAGCCTTGTATTATGACAACTTGCCAAAGGCAAGTTTTTATCTGACTCTACAGCAAACATGTGATTCTGAACACCTGTATCATGAGCAGAGGTCGGTCCAATTTCAACATTAGCAGCATTAACTGTCCCAAGTTTCAGTCTGATATTCAAACTATGCCTGGCAAACACAGATTATCCTGATGTCACCCCTCTTCACGTCTCTTCTAACTCAAAGGATCACAGCCTTCCATGTCTTGGCTGCCACTGCTGCTGAGCAGCCTGACAGTATTCTCACTGTTAGTGCTACACAGGTAAATTCTACAGAATGCTTAAAAAACCCCTTCAAAACCAAAAAAAACCACATGCATGGAAAGCTGATGTATTGCATCTCTGGGCTACTTCTGCAAACCAAAGCACAGTTTTTGTAAACAGAAACAAAAGGAAAAAAGCGTTAGAAATTCCTGCAGCCAAACCCCTATTCTATTGCCTTTTGGGCATTTGGAATACTGACTTCATAATCTGCTAGGGGAAGCCAGTTTCTCAGGAATGAGCAGCATGGTTGTAGCTAGGCTTCCTTGGTACTGCAAGTCAAACTCATTCCAACTTCAAAAACCACTGACAGCTGTATCAGAAACACAAATAAATAATAATAACTTAACACACACCCCCACCCCTCCCCCCACCATCTTCCAGCTTGACAAACCAGCCAAAATACAATGGACTCATCACCCTAATTTCTGTGTGGCGAAGAGCAGTCCTGTGACCCCTCTCACTGTTCTTTCAACAGAAATTATTTTGGAAAACATATTAGTCTGGTATAATAGCCCCATAAAGGCTGCTTAAGAGATCTTGTTGACACCAATATTCTCATCAATGACCAACTTCAAATGCCAGTAGAGTATTACAGCAAGTAAGCAGCTTGTCAAATCTCTAACAATACACTGGTTTCTTGAAAGTCTACAGAAGCCATAGAACACAGCTGTATTCTTGATTTGGCCACTTAGGAGGGCAAGCAGAACAATGTGAGCAGCTTAATCTGGAGGAATGTATGAACACATCTATTAATCACGCAGGAAATATAAAGAACAAGTCAAGTATAAGTACTTCTACAAATCCCAACCTTAAAATCTAATTCAAGTAATAAGGCATTTGTCACTTTAGTAACAGCCTGATGTACAGAAGATCTGGGCACAGGCAATGTGATAAAAACTCTAACTTCATCAGATCTCTCTGCTATGGAGCCCTGTAGCACATTTCATAACTGTGTACTTCCTTAAGAATGATCCATTCTTGTAGTGGGATACCAGAAAAAGGCGATGCAGATTTTCCTGAGCACATCCACATCATGGGAAAGCATTACATACATGCATTTAAAAGCATGAGCTGCACCTTTGATATGCAGCAATGAGGCATCACAGATCTGAATTTTTTAGACTGACTTCTTGAAAATAAAACTCTTTTTTAGTGGGGACTTCTATTTAGGAAACATACCGGTCCAAACCCTCCACCAGAGGCTAACATCTCTGGGTTCTTCTTCAGGTCAATGTGTTGCTGTGGTGTCTGACTCGTTGACAGCCTCCAGGGTTCTGACAAAACCTTTATTAGATATGAAAGGGATGCAAACAAATATGAAACACTGTTTAAGAACATGCAACTTTCTCCAAAACTAGTCAAGATAACAAGTGTTATAATGACAAGTGTAATATTGCTTTATGAAGTGTTAGAAAACACTTCATAAAGCAATATTAAGGATAACTCCCATTTCAATGGAATGAACAATTAAAAAGCTTAAATGAAAGAGTTAAACTTGTCCTGATATGGAAACCATTAACATATGAGGAGGTGATGTCAATTCCTCAAAGAGAATAAAATAGAATTTGAATAGAAATGCTACTTCAAACAAGATTATCTGGTCTATAGCCTAGCAACTTACACACAATAGGTCTTGTTTTAACAGGATCATTATTAGTCATATTTAAACCCCAGTAAGACCCTACATCAAGTCAGAAGCTTGTAAAATCTCTAACAACACACATGTATCTTGGAAATTTGGAAACTGTAGAAAGCTGTTTTATTCTTGACTTAGCCACATTTAGGAGAGCAAGCAGACAAATGTGAGCAGCTTAATTTTGCAGCAAGGTGGAACACATTTTTTATTAATCAGAAAAAATGAACAAGTGCAGTGTAATTATTTTTATAAAATTCAACCTTAAAATCTAGTTTAAGTAATAAAGAATTTGTCACAGTAATAGTGACATTAATGCCACATACAGCTCCTTTAACTCATAGTAACTTAAAAGAAACTGAATTTGTCACAGTTTTACAAGAAAATTCTCAGAGAAAACACACAGCCTCTGTTCCACTCTCTTGAAAATATGTAAAACCTACAACCAAAAATTGTTTTTTAATACTGACTATATCCTTCTTGCAATTCCAAGTAACATGTATTATGCTAAAAAGCTCACTGAAAGCATTCTTCTAGGACTACCAACAAAGGTATACATAAAGGAAAATGAAACTAACTTAATTTATCAGCAGATGTTGAACAACACTAGCTGAAATTTTACCTTTTTCCTTAGGAAAACCAGAGTTGTACAAGTATCTTGAGCAGATACCACAGAACACTACCTAACCAAAGGACTGTTTACTGTAACAAAGAGTTACCAATAAAAGTCACCTACTTCCTTGAGGAAAGGAGAATCTACAGCGAGGTACTTGGACACGACATAAAGGCAGAAGAGGTGGCGGTCGATGCCAGCCCCTGTCATGGCAAGGCGATACAAGAGCTGATGTTTGGCAGCTGCCAGCCGAAACAACTTCAGCTTATTTTCAGTCTAACAAATAAAAAAAAGATTAAGAAAACTCAGTTAAGTGAACTGCATTAAGGATGGAGGTGCAGTAACTAACTTACAGCAATTACTCTCAAGCACTGAGCACTTAAAGGTCAAGTACAAGACAACTGACCCCACATAGTATCCTCTGGCTTTTCAACCTCATGTACTCAATTTCAGGTATTAGCAAGTGACAGCAAATTGCATAATGAAAACTAATTTGTATTTTAAGTGTGATCTAACCCCACAATCTAACATGATTACAACTCAAGTTTGCTGCATTATTTATGGTTTCTAAGGACACTGGTCTTAAAGAGTTACAGAGAGCAAATCTCAACGTGACTTAAGAAAAGCTCAAACTGCCAGAGGCTATTTTAGAAGGCAAACTGCCAACACTGAAGCTACAGAGGTCCAAAAATGCTGGTCATCAAAATCAACACATAAGAACAACTACTTCCTTCATGTGAATGGTTCTTGCTTCCCTGTCAGAAAGGAAAGCTAAACTGGTATGAGAGTAGTTGTTCTACAAATCCATGTTTGAGTTTTACAAGTCACAAAAATTTCACAAGTAATCACTGTTTCCTGGAATTCAGGAACAGTAAATAATGGTATATCTGGTTATTTTCTGCCATTCTCTTTTGGTATGACCTAGAATTTCTGATGTATTGACAGAAAATGTGGACAATTACCTTATGCTGCTCTTTCTTCCTAAAAAAAGGCATCACTCTAAACGCTTAAAAACTATTTGCGGACCTATATGGTTGTCTAGTGGTAACTCGTGTGACTTATAAATGATCACAGAATTACAGGTTGGCTGGGTTGGAAGGGACCTTAAAGATCATCTTGTTCCAACCCCCCTTGCCACGGGCAGGGATACCTTTCACTAGACCAGGTTGCTCAGAGCCCCATCCAGCCTGGCCTTGAACACTGACAGGAATGGGACAGCCACAGCTTCTCTGGTGGGGCAACTGTCCCAGTGCCTCACCACCCTCACAGTAAAGAATTTGTTCCTAATATCCAATCCAAACCTATTCTCCCAATTGTATAAGGCATCAACACCATGAACTTACACTTTCAGTTGCATCTTCCATGGCTTGAACAAAATGAGAGGACTCAACAGTGCACGAACGAACCGTCTCCGTCCTGCCTTCTCGGAACAAGCGTGTCATAGACGCTTCATATGTTAAAGAAAATTTTCCCATATCCTTGTAAAAGGGAAAAACAAGAACATTAAGGTTAAGCCAGACTTGGCCCCTCTTTCTTAATCAACAGTCCAAGCTGAGCACACAGGCTATGAATCACTCCACAAATTAAACTCAACATTAAGTTTTCAGTAGTCCACCATTAGCCCACTTACCTGAAGATAATAAAGGCAAAAGTAAGAATAGAAGCAGGGTTTGATAAACACTAACAGAACAACCAGACTAGCAAGGACTACTCTCTGCATTTCATATTCAACCTTCTTCAGTTTATAAGAGAAGCTGAATGTTACTACACTGGTCTTTTTTACAACACATTACAGAGAAGGTGAACTAACAGAAGAAAACACAGGTAGGCATTTCTTGTTAATTTTCTTAGGGAGTGTCCATGACAACTGCATTATGTGTAACTCTAAACTAAAAGACAAATTTAACATTGTTTAGATTATGAACACAGCTAACTCAAAGTTTCATATCTTATTTCAAGTCCAAAATGCCTAGGGATAGACCAACTAAGCAGAAGAGAAAAAATTTAGGAATGTATCAATATGTGAACCTTCGGAGAATTGTTTTCCAGCTAGTAATCTGTTTAGGGTTTGCATCAATTTCCACCGAATGTCTTTAACAACCACGTACAAGCAGTGCAAGATTACTGTGCACAGTCACATGTTTTAGTCACAAACAGGTTATGCCCAGCTTAATGAGGTTCTGTAAGCCAGAAACAGTCTGTTCTTACCCGATAGTGAGCAAGCTGCAGGGCAAGCTGCACAAAGGCATCAGGGCTGGTTTTTGCTTTCTTTATTAGTCCTTTCCCAAAAGCATCAAAATAAAATGAACAGAAGTCCACATCATCTGCAAGAGCTACGGCAGTGCTCAGAGACTTCTCAATCACTTCTTGGCACTTAAACAAACAAACAAACAAACATGTATGTACACACACATGCATTCACATCATTTGAAAGAATTGCTGAAAAAGTTCAAGTATTTTTAACTGATAAATGGAAGGAGGAATGGTAAATGATAAATGGAAGGCAGGAAATGCTGCCTTTATGCATGCCAGGAACATCATTACCTAAATAATCTCCCTTTAGAGAAAGAAGAGAAGCTATCTTTGCTAGAAAGATAAAATTCAAAAAGCCAATAAAAATGTTTTAAGCCAGTACACATCCAAAAATAACACTTAAAAAAACCACCAGCATTAAAACTGTTCGGATCAGGAGAATATAAAAGAATGACCTACAGTTACAGAATGGCAAGAGTAGTGTGGCTTCCAAGCTACCATACATGCTTAATTAAATATATCACCAACCATTATCTTTTTATTCAAAATTAAAATCCAAATAGGAGGTGGCAGTTTTTCTTGAACTCGGGCAAAAAAAAACAACTTAAAAAATAAATCTTATTAGGCATGTATACAGAACTGTGAACACAAAAAAAAAAGACAGCTCTTCTAAAGGAACTGTTAGACAAGAGTATTTGTTGTGACAACAGTAATGAAACCCCAGAAAATAAAAGTTTAATTTAATACAGTCACTATTTAGGTGGCCACTTATTTTTGATATACAGGCAACCAAGAAGGCTTCTAGTAAAATGTTGTCACTTCCCAGTCAGAATTTTTAAAGACTGATACTAAAGCCCCCTGACTTTTAAAGCAAACTGACTAATGGCTACTGATGAAGTACACAACCTACAGGACTCAGAGGAATTTAAAGCTGATTTATAGGGTTATCAATAATTACATAAATGATTCGACCACTGGGGAAAAGAGAAGTTTCTTCCTCAAACCACTAAATCTTCTGTACTTACTTCTTCTGGAATTTCCCACTGCAGTTTAGTAGGAATAGGAATATTCGGATTGGTATCTCCTTTGCAATGGCCATCTGCTGAATAGCCCAGTTCAAGATACTCAGTTGTCATCACATTCTGCAAAGAATGATACTTCTTCAGAACTGCAACACATTACTTACTGCTGTGGAATTAGGATTTCATAGTGAAATCAATATAAACTATTTTCACTACACAATGAAATACAACATACAACCTATTTCCAAATACTGAAAACAAGTGCAAGTGAAGCCCTCAGTTTTACCTCTCATTTTAAGGTATTTTTACTTTACATTTTAAAGTATTTTACTTGAGTGGGAAGAACATCAGATGTGTACCAAACACTTTTTCAATTACACTGGTGCATTCTGTTAGATGCTACCGATTTAATAAAAAATTTTTCCACTCAAAACCCACCTCAAACTAAGTAGAAAACTAAACAGATAAACAAACTTCGATTTCACAATCTTTGTTCAATTTAGATTATAGAGAATTTCTTAAAGTTTGTTATCTGTCAAAACTTACTCATCAAGAAATAATTTACTTTAGAGTAAGTGCAAATCCCTGCAAGAATTCAATTATTTTTTAGATTAGTATCCCTTTCAAAATTACAGTTTATTTTACATGTGCTCTAGAGCTCTTGGGTGGGAAAGAAGAATGTTTCCAAGATGAACAACACAACTTGAACAGACATAAAAGGCTCTGTCTTACAAGATATCAAGCATCCTCAATGTTAAAAAAAACCAAACCAGAAACAACAAACCCACAAACAAACAAAAAGAATTACCAAAAGATTTGAATCTGCTCAATATGGAAAGAAAAAACTTGATGATTTATTTCTAATCTCCTGTTTTAATTTCATTTTCTCATTTCACTTAGTGGTCAGAACATGACAACTATGAAATAAAACTTAGTCCACTCTATTTTAAAAATAGACAATCTGTAAAAAGCTAACAACAGATAACTTTCTAGAAAATAAAATCTTAATTTGTTTCAGTCATCTTTATTCTTAGCAGAAAATGTACCAACTAACATTAAGTACAGATATATGAACTAAAAAATACATTATCATTCATTAAAAGCAAAAAAAGTAACCTTCTTTCACTGAGATAGTCTACACTGCATTGTCAAGTCACTCTCAAATCAGTTTGGCCTTTTTTCTTCCCTGGGTGGACAATGCAATGAGGCTTTTTTTTGCTCTTACACACATAGAAACACTTCTACAATAGAACTAGGAAATTACTTGGGGGACCAGTTTAGACCTAAGACCCATTTGCACAAATACATATGAAACTAAAATTAACTAATGCTTTTGAAACAGTTTTAATTGATTTGAGTCACATAATTGTTTATAGGTTTAGGCTTCAAAAAGAAAAAGGAAAAAAATCAAATAGGATTTCAAGTATTAAACTAAGCATATGAACAGACCTGGCAAAGTGCATTTATTATATTCATTGCAAAAAAATACAAGAGATAATGTCAACAGCATATCAATCTGCAGCTTATCAAACAATGCTCAGAGAAAAAGTTAAACTGTACAATTTTTTAAATTTTGAAAGGAAGCATGGGAGTATTATAGCACAAGAAAGCTTAAGAGTTTTAGGAGCATGTGTATACAAAAATACAATGCCATATCAAAGAGACAGCAATCCATGGATTTAAAACATAGAAAAGTTAGATGGGGAGCTGTATCACTTTTCTGTGAAGACAGCTAAGCTCACTAAAATGCTGTCCTTCAAAAAAAGCAGCCTCTTAAGCAAAGGTTTGGGATCTTCTTCAAATTCTGCAGTTGCTGTAGACATAGGCCCCTAGTCACTCATCAGCAACGTGCATGCAAGGGATTGAAAGGAGCCGCTGACCTTCAGGGCTGCTTCAAGACCACATCACATTATCTTCTGCATTAGCTCTTGGTACCAAACACTCACCTCCCACAGGTGTCCAACAATAGGAGCATCTGCCCAGGAGTGCTCTGCATTCAGACCCATTCTGCCATTTTTGAATACTATAAGAGTGAATGTCTTATCAAACCACCTACAAAAGAAATCAAGTTTTTTTAATGGTCTTGTACATTTCAAAAGCACTTCTATATTGTAATTTCCTCTCTCTCTAAAATTCACATTCAAATGCAGTAGTTCTTATCCTTTTTTATTTAAGAACACTTAACTAAATAGACAGAAATCTAAACCTCATGAAGTTCAACAAGGCCAACTACAAGCCCCTGCACCTGGGTCAAGACAATGCCCAGTATCAACAGACTGATGGATGAATGGATTTAGCAGCTCTGCAGAGATGTGGCATTTAAGTAAAACCTTATAAAATGAAGGCCTTGTTGCCTTTGTAAAATCATGGCTCAGGTCTGTTACTTTGGCTAGAGAAGGCCTGTGAGAAAAGTCTGTGAGACGAAAAACAATTAGTTTTTACCCATGAGAATGTAGTATCAACAGAAGCATGAAAGTTAAACAGTAGAAGGGAGAAAACAGCAGCATATCCACACCTGTTACTTTTCTGAATGCCTGAATACTGATGCTCTAGGTAGCCAATGGCAGTATGCTGAAGTTAATAACAGCCAATGATCTATTGTAGTGAATATGTAACACGAATGATAACGTACAAGAAGTGTATAAAAGAGGCTGCTTTGTTTAATAAATGGCTTTTTGGCCTTGAAAGAGGCACTGTCTGTGTGTCATGACCGCCCCAACAGCAACACAGAGGACTTGGGGATGAAAAATTCATCATGAGCTGGCAACGCGCACTTGCAGCCCAGAAAGTCAATCATGTCCTGGGCTGTATAAGAAGCAGCGTGGCCAGCAGGAGAGAGAGGGGATTCTGCCCCTCTACTCCACTCTGGTGAGATCCCACCTGGAGAGCTGTGTCCTGCTCTGGGGTTCTCAGCACAGGAAGGACACGGAGCTGTTAGACTGAGTCAGAAGGGAGTCAAGAGTGCTGGAATACTTCTCCCAAGAAGAAAGGCTGAGAGTTAGACTTACTGCTCCGTCTGGAGAAGTCTCTGAGAACACCTTCTTGCAGCCTTTCAATATGTAAAGAGTGTTTATAAGAAAAGCTGAGAAAGGCTTTTTATCATGGCTCATAGTGACAGGACATGGGGCTACAGATACAAACTGGAAGAGGTAAATTTAAATGTGTTACAATGGAGAAGTATTTTTTACAATGGGCTTTTGAGACACTGGAACAGATTGTCCAGAGAAGTTGTGGATGCCTTGTTCAAGGTCAGGCTGGACTGGGCTTTGAGCAGCCTGATGTCGTGGAAGTTGTCCCCTTTCTGTTGCAAAGGGGGTGGAACTAGATGTCTTTGAAGGTCCTTTCCAACCCAAACCCTTCTGTGATTCTGTGGAATTTATAAACTTATAACTCATCACTAATTCATATGTATTAGCCAAATGCTAAAATAAAAAGGAAGGCATTTTCCACAGAGTTGATACTACACCTGTCGTAACATCTGCCATGTATCAGTGATTTTGCATATGCATCCAGTGACCTCACTGGATCTTCTTTCCTGTACCCCTGCTCGATGTCATCCAATGTCACAAAAAATGCTGCTTTTTCAACAGCATCTAGGGACTGTTTGTTCTTTCCACGGCTAAAATAAGCCTGACGAGCCTTAGCCCATGGTACTCTGTAAAAAAAAAAAATTTGGTTTATAGCCAGATTACATAAATTTGGCAATGTTTTATTACACTTAAAATCGCTATGAGACATTCCTCCTACTTCTGTGGTATTTGACACAATTACTTTCATTGCATTCAAACTATGGGAGCTGTGAACAGCTCTGACAGTACTTGTACAATGTAAACCAAGGAACCAATTCAACTCATCATCACACGTGCAAAACCTCATCCCCAGAAACTCAACATCTCTGCACATGCAATACCTAAAGCATGGATCATCTACACTTAAAACTAAACAAAAGAAAATATCTATTACAAGGAAGAAGACAACAGTAAAAACAATAATCCACATATAGGGTTGCCACTGCAAAATTTCTTTAACTCCACATGGTTACAAATGACTGAAACACTGTTACACATCACCAATATACAAAATCAGTGACCAAGGTATACACAACTGACTGCAGACTATTTTAAAATTCCAAATCCAAAGTTCAATGATTGTGTTATGCAACAACTTCTAAATGCTAAACTTATTTAATAAATAATAGCCACCATACCTATCTCCTGCAGTAAGAGCTGCAAGTTTCTCTTCACCAGGCTGAGGTTCTGAATCATCATCAAGAATTCTTTGTATTTGCTGTTCAATTTCTCGGGGTCTCAACAATCTGCCATCGTGGTACAGCCACACTTTGAAGTACCGGCCCTTGTGATACACAACAATGTGTTTGCTGTCTTTCACATGCTGGAGGGTATCTAGGATTGCAATCACTTACATGAACACAAAGCTGAAGTCTCAAAACACTAACGCACTAAATAACATCAAATGCCCATTGCATGCACTACAACTTATTTCAGCATCCCATGTTATTTCATTACACAGCATGAATCAGTCAAATACCCAGATCTGACAATCATTTGCATATATAGCACTACCAGTCTGCACACTGGAGGCCAGTATTAAGCAACTAAAGCTGGATTTCTGTATCAGAAAAACAAGCACTAGTCGTGTAGTCTGGTGAAGCAGTCAGCAAAAGAACATGCTAGATGAGTATGAGGAAAGGTATTTTTAAATCATTTGCATTCAGGTGCTAGTCAACTCATGAAGAGTCTTAAGAAACCCAAAATTTATACCATCAGCTTTTGTTTACATTTGTCCCGGCAGATACAGAGTGAATACTCCATATACGGCCAAAATGTGTAATGCTATGTGAAGTAGAAGACTAGGCCACATTTTTTTCCTCATTTTCCTATCTATATGGCTTAACTTGGATAAGCCTGAGTTTAGTCATGAAGGCACTGTATCAAACCACAGGTGAAGTGGTTCACTCCACAGTGTGTTGTGTTAAAAATAGTGAATATTTAACCACTGCTCAAGTGATAGGATACAATGTTCATGAAGATTTTGCCACCAGTTAATATGAAGACATGTCACCAATTTTTTTCCCTTTTTTTTTTCCTAGGAATATAATATAGATAAAATAACTGAAAACAGGGTACAAGGAATCAAGCTGCTCATGAAAAAGTGTGAAAAATGTTTTTGCAACTCATTTAGACATACAGAATGACACAATTGCTTTTCCTTCAGAAAAACAGAAACAAAGAAAAACTGAAGAAGTATGATAGGAAATGACACATGCTTAGGAGGAAGATAAGATTATTATCATAGTGACAGTTAATTTGAAAGACTTTAAACAGGAGAACTGAGGAGAACTAGGATATAGAGAATGTATTTTAATCAGGTGTTAGTTAGAATGAGCCACTTCCACATTTTTGCACAAAACTCCTTTTAGAACACCAAATACAATGCCAAATGTAAATTGTTTATACCTTTTATTTTATTGAGGACAGGGAAGGGGCAAGGGTTGCACTCTCAGTATGTCAAGTATTGAAGTATTCTAAATAATAGTAGCTCACAGACTACAGTTTTCCAACAGAGATTTTAAAAACTGCCCATCCATTTAAGGTACTGGTTATGACAGGGAGTAATCACACCAAGGATGTTCTTTTCTTCACTTTGCAGATAAAGCTGGCTGAGGCATAGCTGAAATGAAATTCCTCAACAATCTAGCAAAGTCCAGCAGCAGAACTGAGAGCAAAGTCCTTATCTGACACGTGCACCTACTGCTTTATCCACTACCCAATGCCACTTCTCCCCCTTATCCAGCTTCATACAGCACAGCAAACGTCAGCCCTTCAGCAGGGAAGAGCGGGCACATCCCTGTGTTCAGAAACTCTTTGTTTTGAATTCTGTAGTTGAGTGGGAGTAACATGCTCAAAGGCAGTTTGAAAGCTTAGAGTGAGTTACAGGTCTCACAAAAAGTCAACCAAATATATCCTGTATTCAAATGACAGCCCGTCGTCCATGCATTCCCAATGGAGGTGACTAAACAGTAACTCCTGCTTGTATTTCACTATGATCCTGCCACAATGATGCACTGTTGGATAAACATGACATCTACTCTAAGAGGCTCTTCAGCATATGACATGATAAGAGAAGCCTAGATACAGCTTAAGCTTTTGTAGAAAACCCCAGAGCAAGTCTCCACTAAAATCTGCTGTGAAGTTCTCAAAGAGTAAGAAAATGAATAGCAATGTTTTCTTCCACCTGCTGATCACAAATGGTAAGTCCTTATAGATGCAATCTGACTCCTTTTACAGTGACAAAACTTAGGAAAAACAAAAAAAGGCAACAAAAAAATGCCACTTTTAATATTAAGACCTCAAAAACCATCTTGAGCTTGGAAAAATGGAGAAAAGTAAATGTTATTTATAAATTAAAAGACAGGGCAGACAACAGTATCTTGAAGTTTGTTTTTTAAAAGTAAAGGAGAAAGACCACTGAAAAAGCTTCCAAATCTTCTTAAAATGAAAAACATCCAGGCACTCTACAGCAATCCATTACATCCTGAGTCTTGGAACACAGTATTGATGTACACTTGTGCCACTCAGATCTTTATCTGGAAACCAGATTTTTAGTAGAAAAGACACTAAGCCCTGAATTCATTCAAGGTGCTCATTCACCTTGGCTGGCCTTGCTTACCTGATTCCTCTCCCGGGATACGGGAAGTATTAAACATCCTTTCCCACTGAGCTGAGCAGAGTGGAACAGTAGATCCCATCAGAAGAATCTGTGATGCAAATGTACATTCAAATGTCATTTTGCATATACAACTGGAAAATTAAAAAGTAAAGAAAAAGCCCCAGGATCTGGTTAAACACAAGGCTTCAGAATAATGAGATTTATAATGCATTAACGCAGTGTAGAACTTTTTCCTCCCTGTTCACCATCTTTCCTTGAAGTACATGTGAAAGATTCCATGGACATTCCAGTAGCATTACTTTTTCCCCTCCTACCAAAAGTTCACCCTTCATGAGGGAAGACTGAAGCTAGCTAGCATCTGAAACCCAAAGAGCTCTCCATGGCTGCTCTGGATGCAAAACTTACACACACAGCATGCATTACCCCTCAATTAATTCTTTTAAGCTGTTTATGGTTGTGTAAGAACGAAAGTTCACATTTCGCAGATCTGGAGTTCTGTACAACTAATGACATCCCTTCCACAACCTCGAATAAACTACTTAATTGTTTGCTACAATACACAGCCACTGGACAGAACAGAAGCTCAAACAGGATTTAGCTTGCCTATCTTTGCTACCGAGAAATTAGTGCAACACAGGATTTTATCATCATCTTAAGCTCCCACTGGCCCCCTCTTGGTGTCAAGCAGTCTCCAGTCCTTTAACCCAACCTTCCTGTATTGTATCCAGCCAATTCTGTATTTTTGATAGTTGGTAGTTTCTGCCCATGTGCAATTCAAGTGACAGCCGAGGTGATTGGGACCACAAAAATTAGTAACAGTAAGACAATTCCACTCCTCTCCCATTCTGAAAACTGATCAACTTCTCATAGACTGTGCTGGAAAAAGATCAAACAGCCATTTAAACTGATATACATACTGGCTTGATTTCTTGTCTGTCCAGTTTTTTCCGATACAGCAGGATGGCATGGATAACATTACCAGCTCTAGCTGCCTGCAGAGTTGTGGGATATAAAGAAAGGAAGTCCTATAAAGTAGAGAAGAATCATAAGTTAATGATTACCAGACTACATTTAAAGAACAAACCCTGATCGTACTTCTCATTCACATTCTTAAAAGTTTATTCTGGACAATACAGAAAAGGCTTTAAAATATATAAAGTGCACGAATGCAGTGAGCTGATGAAACTTTTCTTCAGCAGTCACAATCTCCTTAAACATTACTAATCATTTGAGTAGAAAAGACAATGCTACATAAAACTTGATCCAAGACCATCATATTTATTTTTTCCTTTTTATTTTAGAGTCTTTTACAATTTTACTTCCTGTACAGGCATTTACTAGTATGAGCACACACCTCCTTCAACTGTGTTACCCATGAAGTTTTACATGGAGCTTTTGAAAGATTGCTTTTTACAGTAAAGACAAAACTGTTTAAGTCTTTACTGCATGAGTTTGCCAAAGTGGAAGCTGTGCTAGGGTTGTTCAGATAGGTGTACTTGAAGTACTTCAAGCATGTGACATACTTGAAGGCACCTGAAGATACTGGCTGCCGGTTATACTAGAAGAAAAATGAAGGTTGCATACTCAGTGGCAACAGATTTCTAAGCAGAACAATGCCAAGAAGTAAGAGAGCTGCCAGAAATGTTTATAGGATTCACCTACCATTGCAAAATAGTTACTATTAACCATAATCGGTCCACGTCCTCTAAGGTAGATATATTCTTCCCACCAATCACTAACCTGCAGCAGGAAGGAAAAACAAAAGCAGTCAAATCCCATCATTTCCACAGTTTATGTCTTCCATGTTGATGGCTCCACAAGACAACATTCCACACAGAAGCAGGAAGGAAACTGCTAGTCTGCCTCCCTACTTAAAACAGACAACAACCCCCCACCCCGCTAATTTCTATCAAGCTTCAGGGAAAACAAGGAAAAAAACGGGTGAGAGAACTAAATTAAATTCAGCTATATCTTGCTGATAAGGTTCCAAAGAAGTCATGATCTCCACATAATATTTAAAATGTCCTGACTGTTTAAATATATTATATTTATAATATATTTAATATTTAAAATGTCTCCTGAATGCTTTACAGCCTTTGCCAGGACAGATTAGGCTACCTGGGCACTATTATAGCAGATAATATATCAAGAAGGAATTGCATTACAGGTCTCACTATGATGTTGGGGGTTGGATTTTCTTTTTGGTAAGAAAAAAAAAGAAAAAAAAAGAAAAAAAAAGAAAAAAAAGAAAAAAAAAAGAAAAAAAAGAAAAAAAAGAAAAAAAAGAAAAAAAAAGAAAAAAAAGAAAAAAAAGAAAAAAAAAGAAAAAAAAGAAAAAAAAGAAAAAAAAGAAAAAAAGAAAAAAAGAAAAAAAGAAAAAAGAAAAAAAGAAAAAAAAGAAAAAAAAGGAAAAAAAGGAAAAAAAGAAAAAAAAGAAAAAAAAGAAAAAAAGAAAAAAAGAAAAAAAAAGAAAAAAAAGAAAAAAAAGAAAAAAAGGAAAAAAAAGAAAAAAAAGAAAAAAAAGAAAAAAAAAGAAAAGACAGGCCAAACACTGTATTGCTACAATTCTTTACTTTTCTTACATATGCCCCAGCTGCTTTATATTAAAAAATTGTTCTAAATCATTCTTCTAAACTACCTAGGTAGCCAGGCCCATTAATGAGTTATCAAGCTCAACAGGCAAATAAACAAACCCCAAAAGCAATCCTAACAGCAAAATGCTCCAGAACAACAAAATGCAAAATAAGGATTCATTTTTTCAAGTTTCATTCACCTTTGCTCACCACACTGTTTACCAAATCACACAAATTATTTATGTGCAAAGTCACAAGCACTTTAAAAAAAATATTAAGCAGTTTCAATTTCCTGCTTTTACATTTCCGAAATAATGGAATTTAAGCCAAAAGAGAGCCCCAGGGAACAAATGATGTCATTTGAACAACTGAGCCTTCTATTTATCTACTCACATAATTGGTGGCCCACCAGGATTTTAGCTTCAAATACCATTGAAGCCTTGGTCCCAAATTAAATGCAAAATCTTTGGCAAGACCCTCCATTCTTTTGAACTTTTCATCATCCATAAGTGGTCGAACTGACTCCAGATACTGGAACACAGGAAAAGAATCAGCATCAGTAGAGGAATTAATACATAGCTTCTCACCATTCCTACATAAAGCACTCTAACAGTAAACAAAGATTATCCAGTCTTAATCCATAAGGCTGCAAATACTACATTCAAACTTCAAAAAATAAAGTATTTTTTCAGACATTTGTCAGCAAAACACAAGTGGAAGAGGTAACTTTTCTAAATATTTTCCTTTTCAAAGGGTAAGACATGTTGCTTCTCCAGTAGCAGAGATTTTTTTCTTCTCTAAAAATCAAACTTTCAGTTTCTGTGACATACTGTCACATTTGCACACTTTACTACAAGGTTTTGTGTCATAACACACACATTTAATAACACACACTGTACAGCCTGTGGAGGATCACAAAAGTGCTGTGCTTCAAAAACCCTGGATATCACACTTTGTGGCACAGCCTTACAACAACAGGCATCATGTCATCCAGTGTGAATCACACTGGCTTCAAACTGTCACCAGTTTCACTGGTTTGTCACAGCCTTTATTTTAATCTCCATGCAGAAGTTTGAACCTGTTAGACTACATTAGTACCACGATGCAGTATTTGAACATGAAACATGGCAAAAACATCCCAAAAGGCATCTAAGTATGGATTCTGTGTTACTGAAGAAAATAAACTGATGAATGTACATACCCTGTTAACTGTGTCTTTAACAGCTGGAACTGGCAATCGTGGTAAAGATGTCTGGAAACTGTACAACATGGGCTTACGCCCTGAGAAGAGTTTTACAAGGGCCTGAAGAAAAGCAAAAACAAAATACACACATCAAATTATTAGGTTCAACAAAAGAAAAATGACAGAATAAATGTGTAATGTAACTCACAGTCCTTTTCACTGGTAAATTATACTGTACTAGGTTTAGGAAGCTACCATATTTATCACTGTTTCACAAGTTAAAAAAGGCCTTGACAGAAACTAACTTCCTAAAAGTTAAACAACATGTCAGTGGAAGAGCAAGATAAGCATGGTGATTCCTGACTTCCCAGTCATTTTCCTGTCACAGACAAGATTGCTGTTCGTGTATTGCACACCTTGATCTCAATATAAAGACAGTTACTTAGCACTTCTTCATACATTTCCCTTTGGAAAGATTAAAAAGACCAAGTCTGCCAGTTGATCTTTTACTATACTACATAGTAGATACTACAAACGTATCTGAATTGTGCTTCAAAACACAATCATTATCAGGCCTGTGACTCACCTAAAGTTTCTAGATAACTACAGTACTCTTTAAAAGTAATACTTATGCTTTGGTATCATGGTCTATTGTTTTCCAAAATTACAGCTCAACATCAATAATAGGGCTGATGTTACAGGGGGTTAATTCAAGCATGAATCAATGCCAGGTAGTCTACTGCATGATTTGAACATACCAAATTGTGCAAGCATGCCAGTGTTATACTCAGTGCTTGTGTTACAAAACCCCCAGCAACAAAACAAAAAAGCCAGAGACAACTTAGCTTCAGATATTATCCTGTTCCATAGGAGAGTGAAAACAGAAGCAGCATTTCTGTCTACCACCACTTTTCAGTTGCAGCACACACTAAGCTGGAATTCTAGACCATGCAACTCCCAAGCTACTCACAAAAGGATTTTGATACTGCCACCCTACTTCAGCATGAAAGTAAGGTCAAGTGTTATACAAACAATCCAGTGGAACTTTTATTGTCAAAGTGTAATCTTGGTCCAATACACAGGATAGTATACACAAGCCAACAGACAAGACAAAATAAAACAGGGGATGTCGTTTCACTACTAAATTCTGAAAACTTCTCCTACCAAAACTGTTAGAAGGTAGAGTTTTTCCTCCCTCTCAGTTTCCTGGGTCAGCACAGCTAGAGGAGATAATTTTAGGCAGCACAAAACAACTAAGAATTGCACAGTATTACCAGCAACAAAGACCTCCTTGCAAATGAATCTGTATCAGAGCCATCAGATGTACATGGGATGCATCACAGTGATCTGCCTAATGATATCTAGTTGTGCTTCAGGACAAGATAATTTTGAAAACGGGTGGGAAAGAAAAAGCTCAGCTTTTCATCAGGAAATCTAATTTCGTACTTAGAGACAATTTTATCCCAGAACTCTTAAGCCATAAAAGGCTAGAATTAGCCTTTTCAGAGAGTACCTGCTCAACTGCAAAAAAACCAGCAAACACATTTCACAGTATTTATCTCTTAAGAAAACTTGTAATAGAGAACTTATAATAGCTTGAGACCAATAGTGATCTGACAGACACACACATTTCATTACATCTCTGATTTCATACACAGACATGACAAATAATGTCATTCTAACATACGTTGCATTTGTTCACGCATTATTACCACTTTTAAATTAATTTTTTAAAACAGCAACTAATATTTGGATCTTCCCCTTAATACTGATACAGGAAATCTGACTTTACAAGGTGAAATATGCTGATTAAAAGTGCAACCAGACTTCCAACCAGCCTGAAAAAACACTTTGTACTGTGACTAAAATCAGAGTTCAAGTTTTTGATCTGCATGACCATTTGAAGAGAAAACAGTACTAGAAAGCTAAGCTAGTTGGAGCTGTTTCACTAGTGAAGCCACTCTTTTCTTCTGTTGGGTCTGGTTAAATAGACCTTCATAGTAAGTGTAGATGAGACACTGTTGGGCAAACACCTCCAGCGTTCTGTATTTTTAAAACATATATAATACACAGTAAAATAAAATGCAACATATATGATAGACAAAAATTTATAAATACAACAAAGCATGGTAAGTAGCATTACGGTTTGTACTGTTTTAAGGTTGGTAAGGCAATATTAAGAGCTTTAAATTATCTATCTGGTAGGACATGCTGAAAACCAAGGCAGCTACAGCTCCAAGCAATTGACAGAAAGAGCCTTACCATTCAGAGCCTCTGGACTGTATGAATTCGAGTCACGAGGCTGATACCGCTTCCAGGAGAAACCACCAATTAGAAATTCCATTTGTAATAGATAAACATTAAACTCTATTTTAGTGTACACCATTCTGGACACCTGCCCTTGAACATCTCCCATAGTAAACCATGACCTGTGCTTAGTTTAATGCACATCCGCTCGTTTTTGAGGCTGCAGAGACTAATTTTAGCACAGTACGGAAATGAAGCTATTTCTACAACAATATGGGCAAAAGTGAGATGGAACAACTGAGTCCGAGTAGTAAAACCCCACTTCATCTCTTGCAGCACCTACATCTCCTACATTTTCTCACTTTATACCTATCACATCCTCTAAGAATCCTTTTCCAAAGCACCACAACAACCCACAGGAGAAATGCCACTCACCTTATCCTTATCTGAAAACTGCATAACACGCTACCTACACCTTATGCTTCTTCCCTAACCCATTTTGGAGGCATACAAATAAATCAATTGAAAGGACATTCAATAATATTTTCTTGAAGCATGAGAATAATTTTATAATGGATGACTAAAAACCCTAACACTACAACAAAGAATTAGGGGAGCACTTTCTGTGAGGATAAGATTCTTTGGTGTTTGCAGCCCAAGGTCTTTAAGCTGTACTTGCACACAGAGAAGAAGTAGGTATTGAGTCACACAGGCCCAAGGTGTTGGCAAATTTAGAAGTTATTCTTCAAGTGTTTACTCTTCCTTCTAGAGGACCATAATGAATAGTTTATTTACAGCATTAGAAAGTGACAGTAGAAATAGCTACCTAACAGCCTCCTGTCCCATGACAGAAAAAACACAAGAAAGGAATAAAACTACAAAATTTTCTCTTAGGGCTTTGAATACTGATCAGTTAGAAGTTAAGATGAAACAAAGCCAAAATATCCTTACCATCCACAACTTGGTGCCAGCAGTAAGCTTGCCATGCTCAGAGAACATCCAACCATGGTAGGAGAGCAGCATTTTCAGGGAGTAGCGCATTGTGACGATAAGGGCAACCCAAAGCCCTGTGCCAAAAAGTACTCCACTCACAATGTTCTGTGTTTGGTTTGACATATAGCCACTGTTGAAAACAAAAGCCAGCATATGCCAGTTAGTGTCCATTTAAGTTCCAAAGAGACGCTGGTATTGCAAGCATAAGTCTAACAGTACTACAGGCAGGCCTTACACAAGCTTTATGCCTGCTTACCCTGCTTTCATAAATTCCTTTCCAAACACCTTTTCATGCATCAACATCAAAGGCCACAGAAGTTCCTAAATGTGCTGCCCAAATACCCAGAAAACAATGCAGCAATACTGGTACAACCACCTTCCTATTTCATATCCTCATACATCTGTTTATTTGGCTTACCATGTCAAAAACATACTGTTCCAAAACAGATACATTTTAACAGGAATAATTTAACAGGAACTTTAAGAGTAGCTGCAAATAAAACTGATCTCCCTTTAGAGGAACAGCAACCTTTCAGCCTACTTACGTTGTATCAAGTGTTCGGTTGATCTTAGCTATTATTCCTAAGGAAGGATCAATTTTGGCATACATTGTTGACATCACACCCACAACTACAATAAGCCAGCTAGATGGGCTTGCAGGATAAACGCCGGTGATAATTCCATTCTGGAAAGAAAAGCCTTCACATAATTTTTTCATACCAAAGTGATTGACTTCATATTACCATGGAAAGAAACAAAAATCAACACATTTAAGTCATTTAGTTAGAAACAATTACTTAAGATTATCCAACATTTTCTTACATATGATTATCTCAGGAGGTAGGGAATGGATTTGCTTAAGTTTGATTACTACAGAAAATTGTAACAACTTTATCAACAATGAAAGGAACTTTTACATTCTCTTGTAGAAATCACTGATCCTGCTGCAAGTCTTACTAAAAATACTGAAACAAAGAACTCTAAAACAAATGACACTTCAATAATTTCAACTTACACTGAGTTAGACCTTTCTGCATGAATACATGGCAAAAATATTCTACTGAACAAGACATTGAGAACCAGAATTAATGTTGTTTTATATAATTTAAATGGTCCTTGTCATAGCTTTATAAGAAAATTTTAGTAAGATTGCTGTTAACATGTTAATGTTTTTGAAAGAAATGTGGAATACAGCCTGTAGCTTATGTAGTTTGCTACTAATGAAACAGATACTTACAATTATAATCTCATGAACAAAACAATAAATTCACAGCAAATCAATCATCATCAAATACCTCATCAGAAACAATACTACTTAGCCTAAATAAAGAGTGGAGCCTTGTACCTCTAAGAGGTATGACACTAAAGATCACGACGAGTCGTATTTTTGACTTCCGCTAAAATATTACATAATTACACGGCACACTTTGAAGAGAATGGAGTCAGTTAAAGCTGTTGTTAATTTCTACATCTGCTTCATCTTGCTTCCATAGAATAAATCAAAAATATGCACCCTTTCAGTCTATATAGTATCACCCAGTGCTATCTTCCTCAGTACCCCTTGTCTTCACTAAACCCCACATAAGTCTTTCACAATGAGGAACTTCACTTACCATAAAGAAAAAAAAAAAACAACTCTATTTTCCCTAATGAAGTTCAGTAAATTCATAAAATATTAAATAACCCTGAAGTTTGGTGGACTTCACTAATTTAGCATACCTTGAATCTGATGAACTTCTTCTTCCATGAATAGACACCAGACAGGTAAATCTGTTTGAGTGCCTCATGGCTCATACGCAGGTCAATCCCATCTGGAGTTACTGTAAATTGAAAAGCTACTGCCTGATGAGCTTCCGCCATTTTCAGAGAGAGTTCTGCCAAAAAACAAAGTTAAAAACAAGTATTTTCTTCTTGTCCAAAGGAACCATGACCTAGCCCATTTCTAGCAAGATATTTTCTACACCATAATTTTGGCAAAGATCTCCAAGTATGAAAAATTTACATACAGTACTTGCCTTTTCCTTACAGGCTATGCTTGTGCTTCAGTCTGAGTGTCCTGAAGGTTAATTAAGGCACCTCTTCTAACCACAACAGCTGCAAACAGAAACAAAACACTCGAGTAACTCAGGCATTTTGGCAGCATCACAGATAGCTGCATATCACCTAATCCATGCAATACATAAAAAAATCAGAGCAGAACAGAAAGTGAAAGCCATGGCATTTAGAAAAGCATATCACAGGTACACAGCATCTTACTTCTCAAAGAAAATTCAGAAGATGTTTTATTTGAAACAAAATGTATCTAAAGTTTTCACCTCAGCTAGAAGAACAAAGCTGCTGCTGGCCATACCTTCTCCCAACATTTTTTTCATATCCTAATTTCAAACTGATTACTCAAAGCAGTAAGAGACTAGACCCTGTGGCTCCGTGCTGTGACTGGCAAATAACTAAAAAAATCAAAACTATGCAGAGTTGAGGAAACCAAATTACAACTGTCAGAAAAATTACCTTCCCATAGAAATATGAAATTATGATGAAATTTCATGGAACTGCAGCTCAGTTTAACTGCCCAAACAAATATCAACAACCATGCCAATATAGACAGAAGACAATTATACCAGGCAGCCATAAATGACTCAAACAAAAACGACTGGAAGTTAAAACAGAAATGGAAACCCAATGTAGCCCCAAGAATCCCACCATGTGCCTGAGAGTGGTGTGCAAATGCCTCTTGAACTCTGTCAGGCTTGGAGCTGCAACCACATCCCTGGGGAGCCTGTGCCAGTGCTCAACCATCCTCTAGGTGAAGAATCTCTTCCAAATATCTAACCTAAACTTCCCCAACAGACCTTCAGGCCATTCCCTCGGGTCCTGTCACTGGCCACCAGAGAAGAGATCAGTGCCTGCCCCTCCTCCTTCACTCACAAGAAGTTGCAGGCTGCAATGAGGTCTCCCCTCAGTCTCTTCTTCTCCAAGCCCAGCAGCCCAAGTGACCTCAGCCACTCCTTGTATTGTTTCCCCTCTAGACCCTTCACGATCCAGAGACCCTCTGGACTCTTTCTAACAGCTTTATATCTTTTATTATACTGTGGCACCCAAAACTGCCCCAGCACTCGAGGTGGGGCCGCCCCAGTGCAGAGCAGAGCGGGACAATCCCCTCCCTTGCCCGGCTGGCCATGCTGTGCCTGATGTACCCCGGGGCACGGGTGGCCCTCCTGGCTGCCAGGGCACTGATGGCTCAGATTCAACTTGCCAGTGAGCAGGACCCCCAGGTCCCTTTCCACAGTGCTGCTTTCCAGCACCTCATTCCCCATCTGTGCACACATCCAAGGTGCACCCCAAACCAAATGCAGAATCTGGCACTTGCCCTTGTTAAACTTGTTGGAAATTCCATAGCTTTTCTTAGTTTCTATAACCAGCATTTGTACGTGAACACCCTGGAAGTTACTCCTACTAATCATTAATTCAGACTAATGTTGTTTGAGCACATACAATTAGAATGTAGATTTTTGCAGACAGACTCCATGTATAATGTTGAAATGGTCCAAACTATGTATTCCTGAGGAGCCCATCATGATTCCAAAGTCGGTCTCTTGTCCAACTTAATTTATTAGCTTATCAAAACTTTCATGCATAGCCATAAAAACAATATCCTCCTAGAAGTGTGACTAAATGGTAGTGGAATTTATTACCCCATCTGTAGGTCAGGATTCAAGGGTAAGTTTTAGATTAAGATTTTCACTGGTACAAAACACATTATCAATATCAAGTGTTCTAAGGTTGCACTGGCATTTCTATGTAATTAAAATAAAAAAAAGTACAACTACTTTACCCTTTTAAAATCCTAAATGCTAAAATTCACATTTTGTTTGCAAACCTAAAGCTAGTAATGAAATTCTGGTAGACTGTCATCCCCTGTTGAACAGCACATGAGGACCAACCAGTGCAATTTAGGTGGGCCTTTCAAAAGCACTTTATTGCAACTGTAGTGCTGCTCCTCTAGTCTGTAAATACTCTACTATATCAAAGTCATCTGAAACACAAAGCATGGGTGCAAAGGTGTACGAGTAGACAACCAGGGAATATAAGCACTGGGAATGCCGCAGTAACAGTAGGCCTAGGAAATAAATACACAATAAAGAAAGAGGAGGAATATTTAGCAGAGATGAATGAGGTAAGTGCTGCTGCACATCATCTATTAAGGTTGCTGACCAACAGGCATGGATTCTTTGCAATATTTAACGTGCTTGTCCCTGGACCAGCCTACAGTGATCCACCTCTGCAATACAACTACTGCTACAGTGCCTAATGGTAATTCACAGATCTCGCAAATCCATCAGCCACTGCTCAAGTTTTAGAAGCTGTGTGCTGGGTGAATCAAGGCAGCTAAAGCTCACAGTATCCTACAGATAGTATGCAACTGATTTATGTGTGTGCAGCGTCTGATTAGAATAACAAAGAAGAAAAAATGGGAAGAAGGAAACCCAGCTTTGAACACCAGTTTCAAAAGCCTTAACACAAGCCCTTCGTGCCCTAGTAACAACTGCAATTTGTAGTACTTAGTGACTCTGTCACTAATAACTACTTATATGGGCCCTGCTGTAGGCAAGTATGAGGAAGTCCAAGTCAGCTGTCCATTCATTCATTTAAATTGTTCATCACTAGCTGACAAGTGAGCAATAAAACAGGCAGAGGCAGCAGTAATACAGGGTCTAACCAGAACTCAGCAGGGTTTGAAAATGCATTCAAAGTTAAGATTTATCATATGTTTAGTGGCCCTATTAAGACCGGGATGATAAAACTCCAACAAACAACGAACCCAACTGGATCTGCACACAGAGAATCAGGCACCTGGATTTGTCTCAAGAAGGGCCAGCAGGTTCTGCTCAGTTCACTCACGGAATTTTGTATTCTGGAATGCCAGTGTCTTAAATACAAGATCAACTAGTTTATGTTACCCTTCAACTACCCTGTGACTTCTCAGCCTGGAAATTTGTATTTGAGCTCCTCTTTGTTTCTGAATGGAAAGAATTTCAGGAACCCTTTCGTTTTTAAGCACATGCATTTTTTACAGTCCAAGGCAGAAAAATATTATAAATAGCATTAAGCATTAATAGTCAACCCCGACATTTTAATGAACTAAAATTTAGCATTCTCATAGAAATAAATAAGCTTCATTAAGGAAAATATTCCTCACTCCCAAATGAAAAAAAATATTAATCCAGCAAGAATTAATCCTGAATCAACCAAACGAGCCCTGAAAACAAATACAGTCCAGTTCTAGGACTGTACTGCTTGACATTAAGATGTGAAACAATAAAACAGCTTGTTTCTTTTCATATTCCTTTTCTTTACTTAAGAAAACCGTAAGCCTTTAAGACTGCCCTGAATTATGATGGCGGAATACCAAAGGCTTCCTGAAGCCGCTTCTTTGAACACTTGTTTCCCTTCTTAAAGGCCAATTTAATCATAAGCCTCGGTACGCTTCCCCTCGCTGCATTCCTGCGCTGCCACGTGCTCGCCAGCAAAGTAGGTAAAAGGGCACAGGCGGAGCCTTGGACTTTAAACTTGACTTGCCACTGTTCCTAAGGCAGCACCCACATCAATCACTCAGCCAGCACCGAAACAATAGCGTCTTCTAACTGCGGGCATTTGAGTCTGCAGCATATTTGTGCACAGCATACACTAATTAACCTCGTTCCCAACAGAGAGCCATGAACAACAGCTTTTGACTTCCCTAGCAGCTTGGCAGTCTTACTCAAAGGGGAAAAAAAAAACCCAGCACAGTAATTTCTACAACTGATCGGAAATGGCTATTTTCATTCTTTTCAGAGTTCTCTCGTGATAATAATGTATCTTTAAACACACACACACACACACACACACACACCCACCCACCTTAAAGTTTGGTTTATTGATTGCGAGTTTTTTCCTTTTATTTAAAGAAGAAAACTGCCTGTTTCTTGCTCTTATCTGGTTTTGCTTAAATTCAAACATGCTGTAACAGCTGCAGATGTTTCTCCTCTTCCTTTTTCATACCTCTGCTTGAGCCAAACTAAACTAAGTCCAATTTTTTACTCATTGTTATAAACAAACACTGCTAGGCTGGATGTCACTTTTAAGTCAAGAAAACACATTGCACACTAGAAATCCTATGCGCTGATGGTCTGAAAAACTATGCTGCTACATCTACTATGCATAAAGCATCCTCAGACTGTTACGTTATTTTTGCAGATTCAGGACATTTACACTGCAAAGACTGAGGTTTAACTCAGAGACCTTATGACTTCAGGTTGCAGACACTCAACAGTCGGTGTTAGGGCTTACATGTTGCTACAATCACAGAAGCAGGTAAGGGCTTCAGCTCTGGAAAATCTGAAGCTAAGAGAGGTACCATGTGCAGGATGCTTCCATTTAAGTCAGGCATGCAAGAAGTTACCTGTGGTTGGCAGTGTCTCTCTGAAGCACAGTGAAAGAACTGTCAGGTGCATTTTAAAAAGCATCAAGCCATGACACAACTAACTGCATTACAGTACACTGCACAAAACAAGGTATTAATTCTTGAAACAGTTACTCTTGGAAATGCTATTGAGTATGAATCCTTTTATGTTTTTGTAGATTTCATATGCTTTACATGGACAGTGCTAAAAAGAGTAAAGTCACCACCTATACCTCAAAAAGAAGTAAATCCTCGGCTTTAAGAGGATGTCTTCTGCTTCCCATACATTGCTTGGCTTATGCAATTCACTTTTTCCCCCCATTTACTCTTCCTCTTGAATAGAAAACCCCCTGCCATTTCTCCTTGTCAGGATTCTAAACACCTAACGAAGAGAGACATATTACTTAAACACAATTTTCACATCTAGAGCTCCGGCAAAGGAAATTAACAACTGCAGAGGAAAACTGAAGAGGTCTCATTCATGTGATCCCAAACACCTAAAACCTCAATGAAAGACTTAATTCTATGACTCCCCTTTCTAGGTAGGTGGATAATTTAGTTTCAGTCTCTCCTCACAGGTTTCTGACACCTATTCATAGGTTAGCTTTTATATGCATATATATATGATAGGACATATGACTGTCAGTAACCAAACCAAGCTCACAAAACAATTCTTTCCAACTATTCTACTTGGACAACCAAAAATCGACAGCTTTCTACAAAAAGCAATGGCTGCTGCATACAGTGTCTCCGAGAACATGGCGATGTACCACCACACACAGGTTTGATGCTGTCAGAGCTCTCAAACAGACATCCTTGGCACCCAGGCCAAGAGTGTTCACAGATTGTGGGTAGATTTGCAGCATTACAGGTATGATGGCAGTTCTGAGTTCAGAATTACCTGTATCATGGCATTTCTGAATTCAGAATTACCTGGAAGCCCTCATAACTTCAGGCACATACAAGGTACCACCAATAAAGCAATGAGAAGCATCACAAAGGCTTTGTCTTCTGACTCCTGCTAAATTCCAGCTAGGCAAGCTTAGAAGCAAAAAAAACACCCAACTCAAAACAAAAGACCAACAAACCACAACTGAAACTTGACCCTAAAGAACTCTTCATTCCTTTCTGAAAATAAACTTACAACTTCAAATTTTAGCTTGGCACTCTGGTTTCAAATACAGACTAGTGAGGAGAAAAGTGTGATACTAAACTATTTAAAATGACACTGTTTAAGGAAGCTTTCGAGATGGGAAGTGGAGAAGAATATCAGAACCCAATTTTAATTAGTAAACATACCTAAAACTATATTAAAATTTCCATTTAAAGGTAGACATCTTGAATGGAGAATGGTTTTGGAAAACCAAGCAAGTACCCCGAAGTCGTGGTCTGACCCCAAACCAGTCTATTTAAAAGAGAAAAGAGAAGGGGAGGGAATCTATTTCTATTAACATGCAAATCAGTAAGAGTTACTGTTTGAATGTTAAAAGAAGCCACAGAGAACTGGAAAATAATTCTGGAGTTCCCAGAAGTTCTCGTAAAAGGCTTTAACTCTGAAACCTCTTTAAATATTGAAAATATTGAAGAAGTTTTATTTAGTATTTAGCTGTCCACACATCAGATCTCCCTTCAGGAGGTGAGCTTGCTATAGCTTTTAAAAGAAAACAGACACCCAAAAGGTTTATTTTGTATGTTTAGTGATAACGTATTTTGACACTTTAGGGTAGATCACTGAATTTTAAGAGTCTGAGGACAGATTTAATGAAATCAAAGCCAGTATTTAAACACTTGAACATCAGCACTGTGTTTGTGCTGAGACAGTGACCAAGTATTTTCTCTCAGCTGTGTAACCCATCACTATAGAAATTTGTATTTTCTATCTCCCAGAAAGCCAAAACTATGAATGCATTTTTTTTATACAAATCACTAAGTAACTTCTCATGCTCAAATCTGTTGATTTCATATCAGGCACTAAATCAAAAGAAAGAGAATTCCAAACACTGAGATGTCTATCCAATCTCTTCAGGCATTATTAAGCATTTCACTTGGATTTCTGTTATTGATGGTCCTGTCAGTCCAATCCCTCAGTACCACCTACACAAAGTATTCAGACTAGGCTATGGCAGCTGACTTGGCCTAGATTGTGCTTGCAATGAAATGATATCTAGTGAAGCACTACAAAGCCAGTGCCAACATCCTCAAATAACTTTCTAGCATGTTTATTTCCACACTTTGGCACTTACTACGGTTTAATTGACATATACAGTAATCCCAGAAGTGGATGCAAAAAAACCCAAAACCCCACCCACCAGAGAAAAAACCACCAAACTGAAACTGCCCATGGATTTACAAGTACAGGGAATGAAACTGGGAGCAGTGGCTGAGAAACTAAAGGTTTTCACTGCCATCCAGATGGACCTTGACAGGCTGGAGCAACAGGCAGGCTGAAACCTTGTGAAGTTCAACAAGGAGAAGTGCGAAGTCCTGCACGTGGGGAGGAGCAACCCCACACACCAGTACACACCAGACTGGTGGTACACACGAGGCTGGAAAGCAAAGCTCAGCAAGCTGCATGTGAGCTAAGAAGGTGCCCTTGCAGCAAAGGCTGCAGAGGGTTCTACCAGAATCCTGGGGGCACTAGGAGAGGACTGTTGCCACCAGGTTGAGGGAAGTGACTCTGCCCTTCTAACTCAGTGCTGGTGAGGCCCCATCTCAAAAAACTCTGCCCAGTTCTGGGCTCCCCAATGAGAGAAATGAAATTACTGGAGAGAGTCCAGTGAAGAGCCAGTAAGAGGATGAAGGGCTTGAACCATCAAACATGCAGAGATGCTTTAAGAAATTTAATGTAGGAGTTTTCGTAAGACATCTGCTGCAAAAAATAAACTTACAGAGCACTAAGGCCTGAACAAGAAATTTGTGCTTCAATTGCTTTAAATAAATAACGTACCTTGAAATTCAAATTGGTAGCAGCAGCCAAATATTCGAAAAGAGCCAAGTTTTCTGCAATTGACAAAAATGTATGAGTAGTTTGGAGGATAAAAGAAGCTGGACTTTGCAGGAAGAACTGTTTAGAAAATGATTCATCCCAGATTTTCAACGTTATTCCTGTAACTTTGCCTTTGCTGAAAAGCACCAATGTGCCATTATACAAGGTTTTCAAATGCATGTTGGTATTTTAAACACCACTACCTTGTCCAGTGAAAGCCTGCCAGTCTTTAGCTGCAGGTAGATTTTTGGAGCTGACTTTGAGTGCCACGTATTTTGCAGTGATATGGTGGGAAACTGTACAAGCTCCTAATAAAAAAATAAGCTTGAAATTCAATGTCACACCTATCTAGAGAAAACACTGACTGCTCCTATCAAATTAAAAACTACTGTATTATCAATAATAAAACTGATATGACTTCAGTAAAGTATATGAAGGTTTTTCATGGCGTTTGCTATAAATAAAATAAATTTCAGGCACTGAAGTATACACTGTACAGCAGCATCCAGCACTGACTCAGTAACTCAAGGTCCCATCCACTCCTGTGTCAGACAGTGGTGGGGAGTCAGTCACTCATATAAATGCCAAAATTCTGCCCTACTGCAAGAGGATCAATAAGGTAAGGCAGCTAACCAGAGAATGACAAAAGGATGCCAAAAATGCTTTTACTTGTGTGCATGTGGTGCTCCTTTTATGCATAGTTGAACAAAATTAAAACTAAAGCTATGGGAAAAGCATTCAGTTTAAGAGAAATCTAAACAAACAGCAAATTTGTCTAGAGTTCTATGCCTTTCAAAGGAAATTCAGGTCTTGTTATATAGAATCTTCAGTAAACAGTATAGAATATGCAGCTGGAACATTTAAACATATGAACAAAAAGACTGTCTGGTCTCTTATATCTGTTTCTTGGAAAATCTCTTAGGTAATGACACCTTCCTGTATACCACACTTATGCAAAAAGGTATCAAGATACCAAAGCCTCAAAAAGAACAGTTTATTGAGCTTATACTTAGCTCATGTGACATTCCACAAGGTGCTGACTTCTGAACTTACTATAAAGATTAACCAGACGCAGTTATTCCCTTGCAATTTTCTAAATTGCTTCCTTGCCTACTAACCTTCAGTAATGTCTAATCATGCTTCAGGACACTGATACTTGCTGCTTCCAAGTCTTACCAATAACTCAGCTATCTTACAATGACTAATCATATTTTACAGACACAAAATCTTTATGGGAAATAGGAGAGGAGTGAAGCCAAATCATATCTGTGCAAAAATTAGCCACAAGGATTAAATTCACTCAAGGCTTCTCAGGTGAACCTAATGACTACGGCATAGAAATAAAACAAAAACCAAAGAGTCACTCTCCTTTAAAAGATGAATTAACATAGCCCTGATGAAAACAAAGTTAACCTGACAGGTGTTCTCATGATGCTTTTGTTAGGACAAGTTCTCATATTTGATTATTGCTAATCATTGGCTCCAATCCTTCCCACCCTCACCTACACCTGACAGGTGTGGTCTCCTGGAATTGCAAATGTCTTTAAGGATTTTTCACAACTAAAAGAAGAACAAATGCTGTAGTTCAAGCCAAGGTGGAGAAATGAATACTTCTACTTGCCCAAGTACAGCAATACTGGGACCCACAGCAAATCTCACCCCCAGGAGAGACTCTGAAATCAGAACAGCTAAGAAGTCTTCAGTAACTTGCTGTCCCACTGACAGCTTGTGTCCCGACCTCAGCAGTTTCCCAAGATCACCTGTGGGTGAATTTATTCATTACCCTCTGCAGATATCTCCTTTGGAGTCTTGGGCCAATTTTCTTATTCCCTTTGTAGGTGGTAAACTGGAGCAACAGGTCTATATGGATGGAAAGAGATAATGACAAACAGGCCAATGAATGCAACATAAACAGACCCCAACAGCTGTCTTCCCTAAAAGCAGGCTTGAGATCTATTTGTCACACACAGACCTTCTGTCCCAGAAGCTTACTGCCCCTGGGATCCTGAATAATGTAGGACACACCAAGAGGCAGACTCATTCCAATGCTCCTAGCTCCTAACAGACACTACACTGTAGCAATGGCAAACACACAGCTGTAGCTCTCAAACAGAAAGTCAAGAAAAGCAGCTTGAGCTTTGATTCACACACAGCTTTCAACTGCTCAGAGGGGCTGGATCAGATTGGAACCATTTCAGAAAAACTGATGCCAATGGAGAAAATAGTCACCGACAGGTTCTGAAACACTATTTTCCATTACACTGAATGACACTGTTTACACTGCACACGTCCAAGGCGGTGAGGAACTGTGGAGTGACAGAAAGATCATGTGCTCCCCACTCGGTCATTGCTGAGGGCTCAAGCAGCGATTGCCAGCTACTGGGACAAGCAAGTTAATTTCAGGGGCCAGACTCCAATGCTAGGCTCAGCTTTCAGTTTAAGACATCTAACCAAGTGTTTGTCTGCAGGCTTTAAACTCCCATTAGACTCAGCACAGATGCCATCAAGATTTCTTGGAGAGGTGTTCAGAGAACAGACTGTTTTCACCAGCATTTCAAGGAGAAAACCCACAGTTAGCAAGTTGTCTTCTCACCTGATCCGGAAACAGGCAAAGTACAGGAGATTTGCAAACAATCTGTTAATTAATTACTAGGCTAACCCTTAGGAATATTAATCCCTACAGTTATTGGATCATATCATCTCTCTTCTCTTCCCAACAGCATGCTCCTGTAGAAGATGGCTCCAAAATGTACACTTCAACAAATAAACAAACAACCCCCTAAAGCCCCCAACAAACACAAACCACCAACATTCTCCAAATCAAAACAGAAACTTTTACAACTGGATTATTCCTAGGGATTTTTTCCTTATACAGGACATACTATATTGTTCCTAGGCCTCTTAGATCATTCTAGCCTCTACTGCAATACATGTTATACTGTCCACATCCCAGCAAGCTACATCCTCTGACCTTCTAGAAATCCAGAATAATCTTACTGAGTAAGAGAGAAGCATACTCTGCTAAAACACTGCACAGTTACTGTACCACATAGAAACCTCCCCCACTCCATAAAAACTAGGCTTTAGACCTGGGTATTTCTTTTTAACTGCTATAAAAGACATACCCAGGCATTTAGATTATACAAGTTTATCCCTTCTCTCACCCTTTGAACTTAATGAGCTTCTGTGCTCTTGCAGTAAGCAAGAATTATTATCTTCCCTATGACAACAAACGTCTCTGGAACGGCAGGACTTCTACGAGACATGAAAGATGTCACATTTTAGGATTTAGGAGATCCTGGAAGATGGACAACAATGTGTGGTGATCAAAAGCAAACTGAGTTAATTGCTTTCACAGTAGTTCAATGACCATTTACTGCACAAGGCTGAAAGACCTCAATAAGGTCTTTCAGCCTGTATGAGGCTGAAAGACTGAAGAACCGGTTCCAAAGATCTGCAAAAATATTGAAATTGACATTCACATTAAAGTCAACCCAGACTTGAAGAAAGAGGGTTCAGTCATTTGAATCCTGTTTTTCCAAACACGTGGAGTTCAGGACTACGATACAGCATGCTGCAGGACAAACACAATGGGTTTGGAATGCTAAAAAAAAATACATAGCTTTGGAGTTTTGTTGACTGGCGGGGGTTTTATTTGTGTTTTTTTTCGGGGAGTGGGGATGTAATTTGTTCGTCTTTTTAATACAAGCCCTTGCTTCAGCCGCCTTTCCCCCAGGATATCGGGGAGAAGACGTGGGGTCCCACTCCATATCTGCCCGGCTGCGGGGCCGCCTCAGCCTCCCCGGCGCGGGCCGCCGCCGGCCCCAGCGCGCTCACGTGACCGCGCCCGAGAAGTGGGTGAAAGGTCGCGCCGCCGCGGCCCCGCCCCGCGCCGCCCGCGCGTCCCCGGCCGCTCCAGGCCTTTCCACGCGCGCCGGGAAGGCGCTGCCAAACAAAAGTTCCCAGAGAAAAGGACCGCAAGCAGGGAGAGAAGCCAAGCGCATCTCACTGCGAGCAGGGGGAAAAGGGCGTGCTCAGCTCGTGCAGCTGAGAGGTTTCTAGTCCGGTTCTCAGCGCTAAAAAGCCTCAGCTGTTCAAGGTTACACTTTTCTCGAACAAGGCATAGTGATTTCTTCCTGGATGAAGCTCTTCAATCAGGGCTGAAACACCCCAACATTTCAAAGAGCTTTCAGATCAACCTACCTTTCAAACTAAGTCACGGCTGTGACAGAGACCGATACCTGTGTAACCATGTGAAGTTACATTTCCTAGGCTAGCAGGGATCCACACAACACCACCTGTGCTATTGTAAACTGGCAATGGTTAGTTTACATCGGTATGCTTACAACAGGAAAAGAACCTGCTTTCCACAATACTTAGCCCACAATACTTATTTTAAGTACCATCCAGTCCTGATGGTCAGAAAAAGCGTAAAGGAGTTAGCAGAGCTGGAAATTGAACACGTCAGATACTCGGGAAAACATAAGGAAAGAAGAACGAAGGCACCAGATCTCTATTTTCAGTGCTACTCCCCTACACACACGTGGAAAGGAAACGAGCAGTTTTCTGTACTGTAATTTCCTTTAGACTGCAGATTGTCCTCTAAGTGCTGACAAACTGCCAGGTTAAGAGGAAGAATGAGACGTTTGTCTTGGTCCTACTTTGCACTTTCCTCTTTCCAAAAAAGGTGCTTCCTGTTATAGTTTCACCAACACTAGTACAGATCTATTATAATTGGATCATAGCCCAAGCAATGTTTTAGGTTGAGTTTTCTATTTTGAACCAGAGACCATAGCGCAAAAGACCAAACTTGTGCGAATATGGGGTGAGAAAATGGAATTCCGTGATGCTGCAAGAATCTTGATCTAGCTTTTAAAAGAAGTCTAATTAGCATTCTCATGCAGTAAACCTGTCACGCCTTGAACAAGATATTACACTTCCTGTGTTTGTAGTTCCAGCAGTTTGTAGTGACTGCGGTTTTTATAGGTTTTACAGGCTGGAATCACACAGACATATAGACTAGTCGCGCTCTCTCTCTCTACACACACAATAAATTCACTTCCGCACTTGAAAACCCACCACTGCTGCCACGCCGCGTGCACACTTCCACAGACGTGAAACTCCTCCCGGTTACGAGTCAAACCCACGAAGTGCAGGTCACTAGTGTGACCTTTGTTTCGGCGGCGGCACAGATTCGGCGAATCTCCCGGTGTACCTGTGCCACACCGCTCCCCTGCCCCCATCCCCGCCCTTATCTGCAGCACTAAGGCACTACCCCTCAAACGGGGGCAAATCGCGAGCACGATGCCAAGGACACCGCGCCTTTCCAGGACTCTCCAGCGCCCGCCAGCACCGCGCCCACCACCCTTCCCTGCATTTCCACCCTTTTCCCCAGCAAGGACAAGCCCTGCTTAGGGAGCAGCGCCCAGCGCACTAGCACATACACCACGGAACTTCGTGCTCGACCTAATGGAAACAATAATTAGGCTAAAACCGGACCAAGCGAGCCCGTCCGGCTGTCGCCGATGCTGCCCTTCCTCAGCCCCAAGGAAGGCGGACGGCGGCGCGCTGCGGGCGCGTCCCGGCTGAAGGGGGAGGGGAGCGGCAGCCCGCGGTGAATCAGCCGGACACGGCGGGCACACGGCCGCCGCCCCCGCCCCCTGCCCGACCCCCGGAGCCCGGGTCCCGTGCCGCTCACCTGCAGAGACCGGCGGTGACCGGGCTGGGCGGGCGGGCTGCCGCGGCGGCCGCTCGGGAAGCAGCGATGGGACGGCGGCCGCTCCCCTGCACGCCCCGCGGAGGCGGAGCAGAGATGGGCGGGGATGGCCTGGGCTGGGCGGTCGACGGGGAGCCGGGACATAGGAAGGCACCGGCGGAGCCGCGGGGACATCTGGCTGTGGGGGTGGCAGTCCAGGGGTTGCGACAGGAACAGGGAAACACGGTCCCTGTGGTCTCGCCACCGTCCACGAGAAAGAAGCTCCGGGGACTGCGAGGAGAGGATCCGGGGCTGTAAACGAGGGGGGCAGAACCGTGCTCCCTGGAGGAGGATTGCGCCTGGGGCACCTGTTTGGTGGTGAAGGGACTCCCAAGGAGAACGGAGGTTTCGAGCCCTCCAGTCCCTTCTGTGAGCCCAAGGCAATGGCTCTCGTGGGCTCTGGCAAGAATGGAGTTAGATCTTAGAGCAAGTGCAGACGAGGGTGTGAGGGGCTTCCAAGGGAAGGCGCAGGCCAGCGACAGCCCTCCCTCGTGGTTCCTTCTGCTCGGGAGCCCTGGCTGGAGGGTCTTTGAGTTTTCTCTTTTGAGCCTGGGTTCTGACTGGAGCAAGGCATTAGGTGAGCGATATCCTTACAAGGCAGCACAAGGGCAGAGTCCCTGTGAGGGTCAGCAAGAGCTTTCAGTCCTGCCCCTTCTGCGTGAGAGCCCCAGCATGGAGCCAAGATAGCCTCCCCTGGGAAGGACCAGCCAGCCCACTCTGCTGCAGCAAATACTGAGATTTGAGGGAAATAAGTACACTCAATCCGTCTCAGGAAAAGCAACTACATTCTTTAAAAAATGCAAAATCATGAAAGTAATTAAAATGCAAAGGTGTCAGTCTCAGGGCATAGTGGCATTCAGTTTGAAAATGACTACTTTTGGAATTTGTAATGGACTTGCCACTTTCAAGAACTTGGATATCAGATGCTTTGTTTGATTTTAGCATGATACCAGCTGGAAGACTGCTCTGTACCAAAAAGAGGTCATGGCCTGACTACAGTGGTGTCAGTATAGAGTTTCTCCTTCGAACTGCTAAGAGCTGGGATTCCTACATTTTTTCCTTGTGGCCACACCCACCCCGCCAGGCAGTCCTTTCCGCTGCAATTTCCAGGATGTGGCTAAAAGCTTCTAAATACACAAATGTGACCAAATCCAGAAGCATGGACACTACACACTAAATCTTTCCCTTACACTGAAGATCATGCAGCGTCAGTCAAAAGAAAACCCCACTTCTGGTCAGAATTTTCCCTTCTAGAGTTGTATGCTTAATGATGCAATTTTAAGATGTTATTCTTTCAGAAGGAAACATAAAGCCTAGAAAAAAGCAAGGTGAGGAGAAGAAAAAGCAGAGGCATTTAGATCTATTAATATTAGCGGGGGAGGAAGAAACGAAAAATCATCGGCTACCCCCATCAGCACCACTCACATCTACATACTTTTGGCTAGGATATGATAGGAATAGTGGGTAGGAATGTAATGTGGACAGTTAGAAGAAGTGGGAAAAATAATCTGTGTGGTTTTCATTATGCACGAAGGCACCCTAAAATGTCTTGTTAGGCATTCATTCATTTATTCTATCTTGCAAGTGCCTTTTACTATCAAGACATTTCTACAAAAAAGAACAAAAAACAAATCTGCTTTTGTTCATTCTACCAGTACCTGCATACATATTTTAGTCTCCAGTCCACATTTTCAGCTACACATTAAATCAGGAGAGTATCAGTCAGCTGAGAGTATATGTTGATGTTAATTATTTTGTTCTCCAAATAATTGTGCAAGCTGTCATGAATTAGGGAGCATCAAGACAGAGTTCATACTTTAAGATGATTAAACCCCCTGCAGATAACCTTAGTAAAGACATGAAAAGCATTGCATTATGTAAAGCTGTGATGACTGCAACTTAGCTAAACCTGACTTGGCTCTGTTTAGCTGGCAAGTGCAAACATCACAGATAATCCTGTGAATAATTCCCACTGGTCCTGACACTGATATCTAGGTCAGGCTCTATTCACCCATTAACCCACAGAAGCCAGTTTGGTACTTCTGTAAGAACAACCTAATCAGAACATTTTGTGCCTTTTATCATGGCAGTACGCACTGCTGAAATGCTTTAATTCCTCTGCTGTGTTTCTTCAGCTAAGAAGGTGATAAGATATAAGGTGATTCTGCCTTCCATGGCTGCAATTGTCTGCATGCCTGCAGCATGGCCTGTGCTTCTGTAGCAGCCTTGCACTGCTCAGCAAAGTTAACTCAATTTTTCCCCTATAATTGGCCTATTTTTAATTTCTAAAAAAATTATGAGTGTCATCAGCACAGACCACATGTGCATGGTGCTGTAAGACTTCTTGTAATTAATTCTGATCCTTGTAATCGAAAGAAATCAAAATAATCAATGACAGGTCATGTTTATCTGTGTCTTGTCAGATTGAAATAATATCAGTTTACCACGCTGGTTATGTAGTTCTTGACCTAAATATATTTGGTTACCTTACCCCAGCCCTTGAAGACTTCCTGGTTTCTGTACATGCAGCATGACTTCTTTGTAGCACCTTTTCTTACTCAGTGTACCTATCTTTCATTATTCCTACTTTTGTCTGTTTTTAAGACGTGGCAAAGTACTATGCCCTAAGCCTGGATCTGGTCTGGAAGCGTGGCTATCTCCAGTACAATTTTGTGTTTATCTGTTTTGGTGTATTTTTAAAAAAATTACTTCAGTTTCTCAAGTTTTTCACAAGCAGTTTAATATAGATAACAGAATTAGTCTGCTCATTGGAACTGAATTATTCAAGACCTTCAGAGCACAAATTGATTGGGTGCAGTGTCAGTTTCTTGAGCAGATATTTTTCCAATTTGCTTGCTAGTGAAAACACCACTGCAGTTTCATTTTAAACAGGGCCAGGACCACTTGGATTTTTTTTAACCCTTCATGTTATCTCCCATAGCATCTAAAAATGAAGGTTTCCATAGTTAGGATGTAAGCACAGGTAAGTCAATGATCCACAGTCACTGACAGCCTGAGTGGCAACACAAGGTGGTAGAAAATGAAATTAAGAACAGCAAAAAGTGTCACTTTGTAACTTTGTGTAGAAAGATAAGTGTATGCCTATTTGTATGCCGGGAGCCAAGGGTGAGGGCAAAGCAGGCCAGACAGGACCCTCCCTGACAAGGGCATCTGAGCAAGATGAGCAGGACAGGTCCTGTGACAGCAAACAGGGTTGGCCAGATCATTAGACGAGTCGAGTCCTCAGCAATGGGGCAAGTCCAAGGCTGTCAAGGTGGAAAACAGCCAGATACAAGTCAGCTGCAGGAGGGCACTGAGAATGAGACCATGCACTTAAAAGCTACTCCGAAGCTAAGCAGGGAGCCCCACTGGGACCCTGTAGAGCAGATTCTCCCAACAGCTCATTTAAAAACCAGACACCTGCAGCCTTTGTCTAAGGAGGCCCAGAGGTCTGGCAGTCAAAAGCCTGGGAGAGGTGAAGGGAGAATACCCTCAGGGCCCTGACAATGTACACACATACATGAGTGCAGTCTTGCTAAACAGCCACATTTACCTTTTGTGGGATGATGCAGGGAAAGTGTTAATTTATTTGTTCTCCAAATAATTATGCAAATTGGAAGAACTGTTAACTTCCTGGAGGGCAGAGAGGCCCTGCAGAGACCTTGACAAATTGGAGATGGTCAGTCTCCAGCTGTATGAAGTTTAACAAGGGCAAGTGCCAGATTCTGCACCAAGGATGGGGCAATCCTGGTTGTGTGTGTAGATTAGGAAGTGAGAGGCTGTAGAGCAGTGCTGTGGAAAGGGACCTGGGGGTCCTGCTCACTGGCAAGTTGAATCTGAGTCAGCAGGACCCTGGCAGCCAGGAGGGCCACCCGTGCCCCGGGGTACATCAGGCACAGCATGGCCAGCCGGGCAAGGGAGGGGATTGTCCCGCTCTGCTCTGCTCTGGGGCGGCCCCACCTCAAGTGCTGGGGCAGTTTTGGGAGCCACAATATAAAAATGATATAAAGCTGTTAGAGAGTGTCCAAAGGAGGGCCATGAGGATGGTGAAGGGTCTAGAGGGGAAGCCACATGAGGAGGGGCTGAGGGCACTTGGTCTGTTCAGCCTGGAGGAGACCTCTGTAACCTCTGTAACCTCATTGCAGTTACAGCTTCCTTATGAGGGCAAGAGGAGGGGCAGGCACTGATCTCTTCACTCTTGTTACCACTGACAGAACTGGAGGAAACAGCACGAAGCTGAGTTGGGGGAAGTTTAGGTTAGATATTTGGAAAAGGTTTTTTACCCAGAGGTGGTTGGGCACTAGAACAGACTCCCCAGAGATGTGGTCACAGCAGCAAGCGTGACAGAATTCAAGATATATTTGGACAATGTCATCAGGTACATGGTGTGTCTCTTGGGGTAGCCTGCACAGGACCAGGAGTTGGACTCAATGATCCTGTTGAGTCCCTTCCAACTCATATATATGATGCTTCTATGAAAGTCCTTACAAAATCCAATATCCAACAGGGACAAGATCTTTTGTCAGGATCAAAATGTTCCAAAACTGTGTAGTGCACATTACTGACCAGTGAAAATCATTGAGTGATTTCATATACCACAAATACTGCTCATGCCTTGCCACATCCTCATTTTCTAACATGTTCCAGACCAATCCTGTCTCCCAAGCCCTCACTGGTATGAATTGACCATCTCATCCTCTGTTGTTATAGTGAGTAACACCACGCTTTGCCAGCACAGTAATATCTCAGACTTTGAGCTGGCTTAGTCTTTTTCCATTCTTAAATACTTTCTCTTGAAGAAGCAGTAACAATTCAGCAGATATTTAAGCAGATCAGAGTGTTTTGCCATGTCTTGCACTGCTTTTTTTAACCAGAACTAACCTCACTTGACTGAGTCGTCAACAGGGTTATCAGAGTACCCTGTGACAGTCAGATCTAGCACAGAACATATGGTGTGCATCTGTGATTGCAACAACAGAAAGATGTTTTGGGAAAATAAACATGCCCCTCTTCTCCTAACCAGGATCTTTTTTATAACACTTTTAGTTTATTCATTTTCTTGAGTGAGACAGGCGTTTTGTTTTTAAGGAGTGGCAAAATGATCACTCAAAATATGTCATGACTTTTGATTGGAGTTTAAATCCAAATAAAACAAATGTACAGTGCTCTGTCAAACTAACTAGACTTTGCAGTCTGTCTGGAAAGTGAACACTTGCAGGTGCCATTAAACCAGTAAGTAACACATTATTGCTTTAGAAATGAAATCCTCTCCAATAATTCTCTATGGCCATGGTTATGTCCCCAGTCTCTGGTATTACTATGTTGAACAGCTGAGATAGTCTCACTTACTGGAGCAATACCTCCAAAGAGATGACCAGGGAACCAAGTTAACACAAGCACTAATCAATATCCATTGAGAGGGCAAGTATTGGTCTAATACACTATTGACCAAAATGCCTGTAGGCTTAGCAGGTACCTAAGTTTTTTAGGAAAGCTTAAATTTTTAATTAAGCAACTGTGAGTAGACCCCACTGAGATTTCCTAAAAATGCCTGAGCATCTTTGGCAGAAGAGTGCAAAAGAAATTAAGTGACATCTACATTTTCTAGGTTCCAAGCAATTTACTGTCTCTCCACATTATTTTTATTACATGTTGACCAATAAGACCAGAATGAAAGCACTGCTATAGCACACAGAAGAGAGAGCCCTTCTGGGTGAGTTCATAGGGGACCCTTCACTGAGAAAAATGGGTCAATGGGCCATTTGGTGGGACCACCCGCAGCAAGCGACACTCTGCATCGCATGCAGATTTTTAGATCTCATGGTTTTCATTTCTCTCCTTCTGATGTTTCACTTCTTATCTGTTGCTTTGTATATTTATGGCTCCTGACTTTGTCCTTTGGAGTCACATTAAGTGAGGAATATGGATCTCGGACACCATCCTGGATGTGGGAAAATGGATGACATCCCAGGTATAAAGGGTGTTACATACGAGCCTCACAGCATGTGCCTAAGGTTACCTTAATAGTAGCAAAATGGAGCCTGGCCAAGCTTTGAAAAGAAAGTATGTAGCTGGAAGTTTTCTAAGGTAAGGAACAAGTCAAAACCACAATACTAAAGGTTACTGTGTATTAGAAAAAGCTGCAATGAGTGCTGCAACCTAATAGTGGTTGTGTTTGTGACACTCCCTAAACTCTGCAGAACTTTGAGAAACAAAACTCTCTGGCCTGAAAAGACGCATCTAGCAAAGACTAGAGATGTATTTAGAGATTATTTCAAAAGTTATTTAGAGGTTTGTTTTTTAGATTGGCAGGTCTGGCAGATACTTTTGGAAAGACACTTATATCCACTCATAAAATATTTAAAATAATCTACTGTCAATAGAAAATCTGTAACTCAGACTAACAGTCACTCTGAAACTGATAGCATAGTTTTCCTTAACAGTTTCAAATGCCAGCCAAAACTGAAGGGGTTTGTATTGCAGAATTTTTTGCTCATTGTAGTACTGTAGTACTGTATGTACTATTTTTGCTGCAGTCTCCTGGATGGAAGCAGAACTGTTACCCACCTAGGTCTGCAAGGACAATATTGTTAATTATTTGTGACTATTTGCTTGATTTCTGGTGTACCAACTATGTGCCTTACAGTAGTTCTCAGACTGGTTTCAGAGGTTGAAGTAGATTGAACTGCTGTTTAGAGACGAAACTTTAAATGAAGGAAGTGAGTTCAATTCCTTGCTACTCTAATTTACAGTCAAAGAGTATCAGCTGACTTCCTCCTGTAGTTCAAGTTAAGCAAAGGACATGGGAAAGTTGTGCAAAACCTGATCTGTGCGGGTGTGGAGTAAGGAAGAGAAAAGTTCTGTTGTTTCACCTGGTTTTGCCATTTTAGACAGAATGAGAAATGCACAGGGTAAGATTACATGATGAGTGGATTAAAAAGTTTGGAGTGGACTGAAGGATTCTTCTGCTTTCCTCATAGTTTTTGAAGAAACAAAACCTCAAAGCCTTGCAACACTCACTAGGACAACCACTGATTGTTGTGTCACTGTGTTGCTGTGTCACTGTGTAACCCAGTGTTTCCCTTCAAACGTCGGCATTCATCCCTACCTGACTGAAGCACATCCACACATCGTTATGGCATTTTCCTTACTAAATTTCCTTCTCACTCAGATATGCCTTCTTTAGTGTGGAGTACAGCTGTGTGAGGACATACTCTTCCATCCTGCCTAGAGCTTTGTGATTATTTGGCTCTACATTTCAGAATACCTCCCAGAAAAGACAGGAAATTTGAATCACACCAATTCTGCCCTCATCAATCTTCTCTTGCCATCTAGTATCTGTGCCAGAGCTATTTCCAAACTAAGCCAGATAAAATATCCAGTACTGAACACCACAGTCACAGTAATCAAACTAAGATCCACAGTGCTACTCTTTATAAAAACTGTTCCCCAGCCACTGTTTCAGGAAAGGTAAAGGTATTCTAACTTTAATCCTGAAAGAGGGCTCATTTTCATTATAATGTTCATCCTAAAGTAAAAACTGTGCTGTAGTTTTTCTCAAATCACACCAGAAATTTCCATAAATAAGCTGCAATATGAGCTCAATTTCTTAGACTTTGTTTCAGATGTATAATGCATAACCAACAGATCTTAAGGCCCTGTAGATTGGCAGTGTATGCAAACCTCATCTTCAGTCAAAGCTGAGTGTACACATATGATTCAAATCCACCTTTGTGCCTTTTCTGTTGAATTTCCTTATCTTTTTATCTTTGCAGCCATAATAAAGCATGATTTCTTTGTGATGTGTTTCCTCTAACTTCTATGGTACCACCAGCTCCAGCGAAGCAGAGTGCTGAGTGGGTAAGAAGAGGGAAAAATCCTTCAGAAATTGGGACAGGACATTAGAAAGCATTCCTCCCCTTCTGTTGTGTTCTGTCGCCTTTGATGTCCCCGATGACATGTTAAAGCCTCTTGCATCCTTACCAGGAGGAGAGGAAACATGTGGCTGGCAAACCAGGATCTTGGTTACTGGTCATAAATGTTTAAATTAGAAGCCCAAGTCTTCCTTACATCTGCCATGGAATATCTGACATCAAGCAAGATAGGCTTTTTGCCTTTTTTTCCTTCATCAGAAATTGACACTAACAAAGTCAATGGCTAGTTTTACCACCAAGGAGAGCAAGATTGTTTAAAGGCAAAGAACTGGTTCAAGAGTTACTTTGGGTGTTGGGTTTTTTTGCTTTATAGTTGTCTGTTGTGCTGTTTGTATTTATTATCCCCACTTGAGCAATTCCCAGAGCAAACAATTTGTCATATTGGTCTTCCTTCCTCACTTAATTGTCAAAATGTATTGCCTTTATATTTTTGCAATTTAGTATTTCCTGAGCACATTGATGTATCTACATATATGAAAGCAAAGCAAGCTTGGAAAAAGTATTTTGTACTGGGTGCAGAAGTTGAGAATTTTGTGGTACACTTCACCTAAACAGGTGCAGGTGAAAGGTTGGCTCTGTGAGTAAACAGCTAAGAAGTGCACCATAATATTTTTCAGTTTCTGGAGAAATTGAAGTATTTAGTCATGTTTAATGACCCTGTGTTTATCAAACCATCCCAATGAGTAATAAAAATTGTTACAGAAAGCAAAATATTTGACTAATCTATGTACCAAAATTAAGTTCAGGTCATGTCAAGATGGGCAGCAGAAAGTAAACCAAGTGCACAAGTCCTTTACTGCTGTTTGGCTGGTCTGTGATGTGACCCAAGCATCCAGTGGACTTTGTTCATATTTGTGACTGAACAGTTTGAGTCTGTGTAATTCTGCTCAGTTTTGTGGTTGGACACAAAGAACAAATTCTTCCCACAGGCATCTAAAGCACATATTGTAACCACATAAAGAGCTGAGAACAGATAAGTAAAAGTGACTGGAAGCACAGATCATCAACATGTTTCACCAACAAGTTTTTCAGGACCTAAACAATTACAATATACCCAACTCTGGGCATTTTACTACCCTGCAGGCAGGTCAGCTTCCTAGGTAAGCCATGTCTTCCAGGCTACTGGTCAAAATACTGTCAGCCAGGGAGTGATTATTGCAAACCCCTGTGTTCTCCCTGCTGGAGCTTCACACTCTCTTTCTGAGAACAAGCCTAGTTTGTGTTTGTGCCTGGAAAGCTAATGAATTTAGGAATCACACAGATGACCTGCTGGATGAGTAGAATAACATCTGCAGTTTAGGATCGAGGGGAAAATGGGTAAGATAAGAAAAGACATGGGTATGTGGAATTATTGAAAGCAAAGGCTGAGAAGTTTGTTGCCTTCTATATAGAAGACAGTAGAAAATTAACTGGTCAGAGAAGGGACTGCAGTCGCATCTCTCCTTCAAAGACTGTACTTTAAAAAATGAATTAAAATGAACACTAGTGGAGAAAATCAATATTGTGAAATATCACAGAATGCAAGGAAAAATTGCTTTCTACCAAAGCTGATGAAAAAGTAGAGTGCTGTTCCTCAGGACATCTTATGCAGGCCTAGTATTTGTAACAAAGTGAGAATGACTCCACCAGTGACTGATTTTACATGGCTCTAGGAGGAAAATACGATTTGAATAATGAATTTGATGCAGGCAGATTTTCGTTCCAGAAAGAATGACATGAAAATTACTTTGGAAATGATGCATGGGGGATAGTTACATGCTCTGCAGTAAAGACATTTTAAAAAGGCCATAATACTATGTCCCTAAATGTACTTATCCTTGTGAATCTTCAGCTTGATTCAGGATTTCAAAGTGATCCTTACTTTGAAAACTTGGTGAGGTACTGCATTGTGTCACATTAGGTCTTTAGATTGCAAGTATCAACTGCATATGTTATTGAACAAGCACTTTGTGCAGCATGGTCAGTAGAAAACAGGTCATACTGCCGTCATGTGGCTGTTGCTAAAAGAAATAATAAATAAAGGCCTTGGAAATGTACGCTTCGGGTTTAATGCAATGTAACTGCCAAGAAGTGGCACTCACCAAACATAGACTGCACATTTTTCTCATTGTGAAACTTTTTCTTCTTGCCTTTAGAACAGCTGCTTTCAAGAAGGACTTGACTTGATGACCCATTGATCTTACATTGTCTGACTTTTACCTTTTCCTGGACTCTTCTATATTTAAGGAGGTATTTTAGCTCATCTTTTTGGAGACAAGAAGGTAATGATGGATTCATTTTTTTCATCCTATAATTTTTGTGACTGATCTTTTGTTCTTTCATCATTTTCTCAGTAGTATAGGATTACCTGCATGGAGGTCAATATTCTTCTTAAATCCCAGCATAAAATGTGTTTAAATAGTTTTGGATTACTGCATTTGAGAAATTAGCTAAGCTCAGAGTTACTCTTCTCTCATACTTTTTCAGAGTGTACTTCTACAAAGCCCCTTTGAAAGCTGAAGGGGTTTGCTTGTTTGTTCTTTTTTATCTTGGTAAAAAGTCGCACACAATGCAGGCTTCTCACAGATATCTGCAGTTCTCACCCCTCTCATGGGATTTGGGTTGGATATGACCTCCAGAGATAGAAGTGTGCAGTTTTGCTGGACTTCTTGTGATAGTGTACAAACAGCATGAATATTGATGCAAATATGATTGGACTGTTTGGAGATATTAGTTAACATCCCTCACCCCCTTTCATCACTAGCTTTCTGTGGAGGGGCTTCTGGCTGTATGCATCACTACTTTTCAGAAGCAACAATAATAATAATGCAACAGAGATGAGCTTGAAAAGCTCCATCTTTTTCCACAGGGTACAAGCCTTTGCAATCTTCCTCTAATACCTGGTGATTACACTGACAACACTGTTAGCCCTGTGAGCTCATGACTGACCTTCCACATTGTACCTGCAGCCTTCCAAGTGAAAATGTCACCATTCAGTGTCATGAGATTCCAGCATTGCACAAAGAGCCATTACCCACCAAAGATGTCCTTGCCTGGAGCCTCATGTAGGATGCTGTCACTGGCCATACTCCTTACCAGGAATGTTAAGTAATGGATATTACAGCATGTGCTATGCACATGTCCCTGTGCCTGTAGGGTTAATATCAGATGTAATACCTAACTTTACTGGGAAAATTTAGACATGTTCTCCATTCCTGCTCCTCCCTCACATAGATTCTTGCAGCAGTCAAGAGAGAGTAGAGACCTTTGAATTATCCTTTAAAAACAAATGTTGAGTACAAATAGAGGGAGTCTTTCTCAAACAGCTTGTCGTTTCAAAAGAAGGCCACAGGCACAAAAACACTTGGCACCCTTGCCCAAAATGGACTCTTGAACTGGACAAGATACATGGTTTGAGGTTTAGCAACTTATTTATTTCTCTCTCTGTAAATACTGGTGCAAGGACACTATCACCTACGCTGGTGTTTACATTTCAGCCTGCTGACAGGAAAGGTGGACAAGTGTGGCTCAATCACATCTTGTTCAGCAAAATCTCACCAAATACCAACCAGTCATGGTAGAAGTGGTTTAACAACTGATCAAGTTGTTCACATAAATTAAAAGAAAATAAGCAACATAAGAAAAAAGCAACATGCTTTGCTGGGAAAATTACTGGAGAAAGCATCGTTGCTGGTGCCTCAGCTCTCAGGGGCAGTCCAGGGTGGCACAGGTTTTTCTCATGGTCCCAGACCCTGGGCTGCAGTGGTTAATCAGGCCACTGGTGTTTTCATGTACATGGGGAGTTTATGATTTCTGCCTCAGAAAGAGAAAGCACAGTTTATTCAGGGGGCTAAAGTGGGAAAGCTCCCACTTTAGAAAGGGAGGGTACGTAAAGCCAAGGTATCACTTTTTAGGCTGAGGAACCTGGTTTAATGAAAATTTGTCACCATCCAGGCACTTGCTCCAATTTGCCATCATGACAGAGTTTTTCTTGCCTCATGGTGGCTCTCTGATACTTAATCCACTAAATCTGATCCCAGGTCCCTCTGTGAGCAGTGGCAACACCTTCTCTTCCAGGCAGCAGGAACATGCCCCACAGGCATTGCAATGACTCTCCAGGGCGAAGAGAGGAGCCCACAACACTTACTTTACACTTCAAAATTAATTCTTAGACACCTAAAATGAAGCAAGATGGATTCCTTCACAAGTAAGTTAGTCCAGTGATGTTAATTAATGGCCAGGTGCTGCCTGGCTGCTCCCACTGATGACTGCAGTGCAGTTAACTCCATTTCTTCCAAAGCAAGTGAAGTGTTTTGCTGTGGGCATTAGTGCTACAGATTTGGTCTTCTGACTGTAATCTGTGTTGTGTCCATATAGCAACTGAAGTAATGAAACATTTAATTAGAAAAGGAAGTGATTCATAACATCAACTTTAAAGCAAAATGTTTTATCACAATGAAGCAAGAAAGTTGCAGTGACTCATTTTATCTTCATTTAAATGACAGGGCATCTCAAGAAATATCTGCAATTTGCAGGAGTCTCCTTTGAAATCCAGCCCACTATACTTATTTCTCTTAGCTAGAGTGTGGCAAGGCTTGGGGGCCTAGGGTAACCTTTCTACATGACACTCTGTGAAAGACACTGGCTTGCTGAGTGAAGAAACTCTGCTGTAGAAAGATTTACACCCACACTGCAAGATTGCTAAATTAGCCTGCTGAGATCCTGGCTCTGACAGCTGATTGTCTTGACTGTGTCAAGTAGCACATTCAAGCACATCCACGCTCTTCTAGGCTACAGGTCATAGTGCACAAACACCCTAAAGAATCACAGCACTTCAGCAAAACTGTTAATTGTACTTACTGCACCTGCATTTAAGTAAGCATGGTGGTCCTGTCTGACTCTTGGGGCAGGCCCTTTCCATTTGTAGTGATGGGTTCTTATCAAGGACAGAACCAAAATCAGTTGCAGATCCTCCATCTTCCCAAGAGAAGTCTGTACTGTGACATGTTGAGTCCCTGGCTCCAATCCAGCAAAGCATTCAAATAATTTACACGTGTATTTTGTGTCAGTGTTCATGTGCTTGGAGATGAACAAGTCCTAAACATGCTGGGTGATGTGCAAAAACAAGAGCAGCCTTAACACAAAACATGGTATTTGAACTTGTCACTTTTAAGATTTTCAGGCCTTCCATCTGAGTGACATCCATGGTCAAACAACTACTTTCAGCAGGGATTTTTACACTAAAGCCTCCTTTTAGGATTTTATGTCTAGATTGCTCTGCAATATTAGAGAGTGGAACCTGGCCTTCAACTTACAAGACCACCAATCCCACCAACAGGAGTGACAAATAAGGCAGAAAGTCAAAGAATGCCTATTTTTGGTACGTCTGGTATTTGAAATACCTTTCTCTGCTAGATGCCACCACCAGTTAATTTTCAGAAGTAATTTTCACCAGTATACAGGGATATGAAGCAAAACAGTGTGAAGTACAGAAAAAGTTGCTGCGAGATACACAGATTCAGCTCCAAAGGCAAAAAATTGTGCAAGAATTTCCTGTAACTGATGAGTTATTAAACTAAGGTGTGTTTATGAACTACAGGAACTGGTTCATTATCTACTTCCTGGAAGTACCTAAGTGTTGCCAGGAACATTTAATTCACTTTAACTGAACAAAGTCAACTATAACACAGAAAAATCCTACAGGTTACAAACAAAGCCTGGCAAGCTTTGAAAGAGGGAAGAGCAAGACTGGTGTGTGCCACAAACCACTAGAGCCAGTCCCAAGCTGTTGTAATTTACTTGCTGCATGTCTGGTGTGTCTTCCCAAGCAGCCCTATCTCCTGGTGTTTTCTATTCAACAACCTTGTCCTAGGAAATGCTGAGTGTTACCAATCTTTACCATTGCAGCCTGTTAACTACACCACTACCACTGTGGCTAAGCACTTTCCTTCCAAAGGAAATAAACCATCACATTAATTTACACTCCACAGAGCCCACCTCCAAAATGAAAAAATTGCAAGCACTGCTCCCATACAAAAAGTGCCAGGACAGAAAGCTGCTGCTGGCTTCTACCTTGCCCCTGTTGCCCACTCACAGTGCCACTAGATGGGGATAAGCAGCTGCCTAACAAACTCAATGTACCCTAGCACTATTTAACCTACCACAACTGCAGCTCCAAAATTGAGTATGTCTGGTGACTGTTCACACACAAGAGGTATCTGGAAAGAAAGCAGCTGCAGGCCTTCAGTTTTACATTGCAGCCTACAAACTACACACCCAGTGCTATGTGCTTTCTTCTCCACCTCAGTATACCATGACATTATTTACTTTCAGCAGATTCCAGCACAAAACCTGAAAACATCCAGCATTGGCTACCAAAAAAACCCCAACAAGCACCAGGATAGAAAGCTGTTGCTAGCCTTCCTTTCTCCATAGAGCCTATAAACTGCACTTTGGGCACTGGGGCTGTATGTGCTTTCCATGCCTTGTACAGCTGCCTGTGATGTGCTTGCTGAACATAACAGCTGCTTGTGTATGAATGGAAATCCTGGGTTTGGCAGGTGTTTGCAATGTCACTGGTGGCCCTGTTGTGATTGTGCTGGAGCAGGAAGCAGGATTCTGCAGCTTTTGATGATGGCATTGGTGGTTGAGTAGACGTCAGGGGAGAAGCAGGGCACTGGTGTGAATTGGGAGGAGCTATGTTGATGCCAGGTATTGAGGAGAAGGAGTAAAAAAAGCAAGGAAGGTTGTGGTATGCTGCAGAGGAGATGAGCCAGAACTTGTGCAAATGTTAGTTCCCTCCTTTCCACGCTATATAACATTGGGGCAGGGGTAGATAGAGAGGACGTGATTTATTATGCAAGTTAAGTGCTCAGATAACTGGGAAATTCTGCATAGTTGCAGATCCCACAAGAAAAGGCACGGATGGCTCAATCCTATTAACAAATGAACCAGATCTTGGAGGAAACTGAGAGTGACATCCTGGATGTGGTATTGAATGCTGCTTAGAGAGTGTCAACCTGAATTGAATACTTCTGTATTACCAGTAAAGAAGGCCCTTGCTGAAGAGCATAGGCTGGTACAGGATTTAAGAGCAATAATCCAATAATCGAAATACAAACAAAATAAATAATGGGCAAGTAATTATTTGACTGTTTTGGATTTAGAAGATGCTTTTTTTTTGCATTCTGGTGGATGAGCAGAAATCTAACAATGGGAATAAAGATGCAGCTATGTTAGACAGTACTAGCACAGAGATCAGGAAACAGCTCTTCTCCGTTTGGTGATGTATTTGCAACAGAACTGGAACAATGGTTAGGTAACAATAACAACATAATTCCATGCCAATATGTGAATGAAAGAATGTTGATTGACAGAAATACTGAGACATTCAAAAAAGAAAAACTTTCTGCAGTTTGGTGGATAACCCTGTGTTGGGAGGAATGGGTTGAAGGAGGAAGACTGGCGAGGAATATTGTCAATAGCTCAAGTGACTGTGCAGCTGGGAATAACCCCTGATAAAGCAGAGTGAACAGCAGGCCAGTGATGCTCTAGCATGCACGAGTTCAACAGTGCCTGTGTGTGCCTCTGCCCGGGTGCTGCTTTGGAGATACCCTGGTAAGCAAGACAATGGAAACAGATTTGCTCTTTTTAAGTGTAGGTTTGTGGTTATTATGGTTGGCTGCCTGTGAACTTTGAATCACGCACTGAATCAACAAATTCTCACAACCACTAGAAAATCAATCTGCTGTGCAAATAATCCTAAAACCCCTGTAGGAGGGGTAAAAGGGGGAATAGCTCCAGGGCAACACTGGAAAATAGATTTCTTTGAATTATCTAAATGTGGATGTTATAAGGATCTGCTAGTTCTAGTTGATACTTTCTCAGGATGTCCAGGAGCTTTCCATTGCTGCATCAGCTGAGCAAGGGAGGTTGTTAAAAATTTTATTAAAATAAATAATTCTTAGATTTGGAATTCCAGAGGGTTTATCTTCAGACAGCGGACCACATTTCATCAAAGAGGTGGTTCAGGGATTGTCTAAACTTCAGTTTAAGTGGTATTTGCACACCCCTTGGAGAAAATAATCTAATGAAAAAGTAGAAAGGTTGAATCAGACTATCAAGACAAATTGTCAGATTTTAGGTAGATGTATTTCCTGTTGCTTTACTGAGAATCCAGATTACTCCATGTGCTAGAGAGGGAGTAAACCCCTTTGAAAATCTGTAAGGCAGACTGTATCCAATAAATACTGTGGTGACAAAAGGTGATCAAATGCAAGTGAAAGATGATGATATGTCGAGAAATTATCTATTATATCTCTCTCTCGTGGATTTTGTCCTCTTTGCATAGGTATCTCAATCAGAGGATTCTCTCTTCCTTTGGATGTGTCTGTCCACAGCTTTCAACCAGGAGACACTCTTTACGTCCAGAATTGGAAGGATGAACTGCTGGTGGGAAAGCAAATGTTTAGCTCCAATGCTGGTGATGCAGCTTATAGGCTGCAATGGGAAACTGAAGGCCCTCTACATCTTTCTGTCCTGGCTCCTTTTGTGTGGCAACATTTGCCTGACCTTTTCAATTTTGGAGCTGCACTTGTGCTCAGTGAAAAAGCATCAGGGTTCATTTAGGCTGTTAGGCAGATGCACACCACCATCTAGTGGTGTGTTGAATGGCATTGCGGGAAGGTAAAGAGCCAGCTCTTGCTCGCTTGCGCTTTTCCATCGCACCCTCTAAAATGTACCACCAACTCTGAGGCTATGCACTCTCCTTCCCAAAAAATGGGCCATCTCATACTTCCACTCCAGGAAAAGCCCAGCTCAAAACTGAAGAAGTCCAGCAACTGCTCCTGCACAAAAAATGCCAGGACAGAAAACTGATGCCCACCTTCTTTCTCTCTGCAGTCTATAAACTGCACTAGCAACTGTGGGAATATGTGCTTTCCTTCCCACCTAAATATACCATCACATCATTTACTCTCAACAGACTCCAGCGACTCCAGCTCAAAAATTGAAAACATCCAGGGACTGCTGGCATACAAATTCCAGAACAAAGTTTCCAGGACAGAAAGATGTTGTTGGCACCTTTTCCTTGCAGACTGTCAACTGCACCACCAATACTGGGGGCCATGCACTTTCCTTGCCAACTGAATCATCACACATGATCAGTCTGGAAGGAGACCATCTCCAAAACAGAAAACATCCAGCAACTGCTCCACACAAAAGGCTGAAGGATTGAAGGCTGCTGCTGGACTTCACTTTGCCCTGTAGCCCACAAATTGTACTACAAACACTGTTGTTATGGGATGTCCTTCCCACCTAAATCTACGGTTAGGAAACTTTCCTGTCTGACCACCCAGGAGCCACTCAGGCAGTCACGCTCCCACCTCCAGATACTTTCACTGCTGGGACTGAAGCCCCTACACTGTAGATGGCCCCAGTGACCCCATAGGTGCCCCTCCTGACTCCCTGCACACCCCACACTCACAGTCAGACAAGGTTTCCTTAGTGGATCGACAGCCAGTTTCCCATAGCAAAGCCCCAGATATCTGGGTCAAGTGTTTGCTCTGGGCAGGGTGGGGGCATGCAGAGTGTGGCCTGATGTGGGGGGAAGCGCTGTTGGGGGTATGACAAAGGCCAGCAACAGCTTTCTGTCCTGTCACCTTTACTGTGGGAGCAGGCACTGAACATTTACAATTTTAGAGCTGGGCTCCAGAATGAGAGTATGAGGGTAGGAAGGAAGACATTTGGTCCCAGTGTTGGTGGCACACTTCAGAAAATAACATCAGAAATAGTGGACTTGCCCAGCCAACTAATGTACAGTGACACTCTCTAAATCACCACAAGCGTAGCTCCAAATCTGAAAACCTGCAGTGACTGCTCCTCCACAAAATTTGCCCAGACAGAAAGCTGTTACTTTGCCTTCACCTTGCCCTTGCAGCCTATAAACTGCATGACCGACACTGGGGCTCTGTGTTTTCCTTCCCACCTAAATGTACTATCACATTATTTACTCTCGGCAGACCCCAGCTCCAAGACTGATAACGCCCAGGCACTGCTACCACACAAAACTTGTCAGGAGGGACAGATCTTGCTGGCATTTACACTCCTGCTGTCTCTGTTCCACAGCTCCACTAGATGGGGCGATGCACTTGCATATCAAATTAAATGTACCCTGGCACCAAATGAAACCAAACCTAGCTCCAAAATGGAAAATGTCCAGCAACTGCTCCCCACAAAAACGGGCTCCAGGACAGAGAGCTGTTGCTGGTTCTAGGTCCACACAGAAAGTGATCTAAGGGATGAAAAGTGAACGGAAGTGTACATGGGGGTCCCTGGGCTGTGAAGAAGGGCACTCAGAGGGCCATGGGGTACACAGGATGGCACTTGGTTCCCAAATCCACACAGAAAGGGACACAAAAGGTAGGAGATGAACACATTGTGGTGTCATCCCCTCCTTCCCCCCCATTCTTTCTACCTCTTGCTCCCCACATCCCCCTTACTTCTCTAATATGAGTTTTGTAACATTTGGTGGGTGGACATGAAGCCAGGATAGGATGCAGGTGTACAGTCCATAAGAGCCATCCTGGCCATTGCCCACTAACCCTGTGTAATACGGTGCCAACCTAAAACATTATTGCAGCAGCAGTTAATTTAATAATTCCAGTTCTCTAACCAAATGCTTTCTGTAAAAAAAACCCAACTTATTGTAGGCATGGCCATAGTCTTCTGATTTTCAAGAAAAAGACTTTTAGGGCTGAAGAACAAAGGAACTCAACAATGAACTGAGGTTAGGTGGAATAACATGCTGCAAAGAAGTCCACTGGAAAGCAAGATCAGAGCCCTGAAAGCCACCTGTGGTTAGCCTAAAATTGTTGATGGATTACAGCTGTTGTTTTAATTAGTAGTGCGTAAAAACCAGTGTCCATAAAAACTACCAAACAGCTATGATGCTTTCAAAAAACACAATTGAATTTTCATATATCATCTTTCATTGTAACCAATTTACTTATTGTGAAGTTAGGTAGGGAGCAGCTGAGAGCACTAACTGTACACTAATTGTTAGTGGTATATGTAAAACTGTATGTCATAGACTGCTTTGAAGAATTAAAACTATGGTTGCATAGATGTGGGCAAAAGTTCTAGAGAAACTTTGCCACAAATAATAATTTGCATTTCAAAATTAATCTACTTCAGCAAATGCTTATACCCTTTCCAGAACTGCTTCTTCCAAATGCAAAGGTTACTTGAATTCACCTTCAAGAGGATTAGTAGAAGAAAATTGAAATTTACATGCATGAGAAGTTGTAGAAAGTGAACTTGAATTTCAGTGGAGTATTTTCCCTGAAAATTCTTTGTAATAAAAATTATACTCCTTCTGCCATGTAACAGAATTGATATCATGTGAGCAATTGCAACTCAGCACAAGGAGGAGTGATAAATAATTGCAGTGAATGCTTTTTTTTGCTCAAAAACCTAAATATAACATGTATATATGGATTAATGAATTTGCATAGATGAGATTAATAGGCAAGGAATGTAGCTGCTTAATAAATAATTCAGAATAGAGTCGTTTTTATTTGTTAACTTGATTGACTGGACATATTCAATCCAGACAAATAGAGAGGATTGAATTGTTCATTTTGGATGACATACTGAATTCTACCATATCTGAGAAATGTAATGGTTTAGGGTACAATGGATCAGAAAAGCTTTTTCTTATGAAACGAAAGAAAGTTTTCTGTGTTACTCCAAAGTACAAGAACCTAACTGGGAAATGTACCTAAATAATTTCTTTTAAAAGGCAATGAAATGGGGCAGAATTTAATGCTTTCCAGTGGAAATACTGGCTAAGACAGAGAGAGGCAGGTAGTTTTTAAATACCAACATTAATCCTAATCTCCCGAGGAGCAGTAAAAAGGTATGAGGAGATAATGCTTGGCAGAAATCACATAGAAGACAACTCTGAAATTCAAGTGCTGTTTTTGTTGCTTTAGTCTATGTCTTGAAGCAGACTGTAATGAGTTCAACCAGACTGGCAGAGGGGAGAGAGGGAGCAGAAAAACTCTCCCTCGAGTATCCATTCCAGCTGTGTAATTCAGGCTGCAGCATGTTCCATGCTGAAAAGAAAGCATGAGGCAGTTCACATCTTGTTCTCCTGCCATCCATGGGCATGCTTTCCAAACTCGTACACCAGGCACTTCCAAAATGCCGTTTTATAATGGTAACTGCTGGGGAAACTCAGAAAAGAAACAACAGACAAAGCAGTAGTGGAAGTCACCTTAGGGAAGTTTTTTATATGGACTTTATGACAGCAGAACAGTACCTGAGTCACCGTGTTCTTTACAGGCAGAGAGCTCCTCTCTTCCTGTTAAATTGCTCTTGAGGATTTAAAACAACAGCTTAAAACTTTTCCATGTACCCTGGAGGATGCCTTTCACTGTTTGAAAGATACAAGAATTACAGTGGTTGTCACAGTTCAGAAGAAACCATCAGTGTTACTGGTACAGCAAAAAGAATAATTTGGGGGGGATTGGTTTGCAAACATAGGGTAAAATTCTCAACTGAGATAAAATGTGCTAATTTTGTTGTCATCAGTAGTTACAACTCTGTACTGCTTTACACTTATCCTATGGATATTTTATAAGTGAAGGAGACCAGGTACTATCTCATGATCTATAGAAAAAACATGAAGAAAATAACCACCATTCTCCCCAACTCCCAAGTTTTCAGGATAGCTACGAAAAACGGAGCGGAAGTGAAATGAAATGAGGGATATTGCTGCCTGTTAACTCACCAGAGAGCTCTGCTCAATTTTTCATATGTCCTTCTGTCATTTTTCTTCCTTTGTCCCCACATCTTTGCCGGAGCTTCTGATTTAACAACACAAAAAATGCCTTGCTGCCTGTCTTCCCATTTCAGAATGTCACTGTTTTCTTCAGGAGAAATGAGCAGATCCCTTACAAATTCCCACAAGTGAGAATTCTGTAAGTCTTAAACAGGAAGAAGACAGCTGTTTAGTAGATGTTTTCTTATGCATGCCAAAGTACTGGGGCTCTGAGAAAGCTGATCTAGTGAATGGCATCCCTGCCCATGGCAGGGGGGTGGAACAGGGCAATCTCTAAGGTCCCATCCAACCCCTACCAGTCTATGATTCTATGATTCTAAGTGAATAATTATCATGCATCTCTCTGCCTTGCAGCACAAGCAAACATGTTTTTTCTCAATGTTCTGTTAAAAATGCTTCACGTGCAGTCATGGGAAATTTGGCATGTGGTGGGCATGGATCAAACGAAGCTCTCTGTTATGTGCAGCTCAATGATTTCTTGGCTTAGTGCTGTGCTTCTAGAAAGTCAAAACTGCCTCAGCATTAGATAACATTAAAGAAGAAGAAAAGGGAGTTTTTTTAATTTTTAGAAATCGTTTCATCTGCTACATACTGCTGATGTTTGAATACAGTGTTTCCTGTTAAATGGAGCTTATTATGTACAAACAAGTTTACTTAACAGTCCTTGTTTGATGGCTTTGTTACTTCTGCAGCAGTAAAAAAGGAAATACCTAAAAGGGAAGAATATACCCAGTGTTTAGTTATTTTCTTCACAAGAATAACTTCTGGACTGAAATCTAAGTCCTGGTCTCCTGCATCACTGCTTGTGAATATACCTCAGAATAGATGTAGAAAATGCAGGCTGCAAAACCACAAAATAATTTTTCATCTTATTTGCTGCAAAAATTATTTATTCTTCCCAATGTGACTATGTGTGTGTTCTAGTTAGTTTTTTGGTTTTTTTTAACTTTTGGGGTATTTTTCTTACCCTTTACATTCTGTCTGTATGTCTCCATTCTTATGATTCATGTGTTTTGTTTCTTTGCCCTCTGGTCCCTTGGCACTTCATTTTTGCTGTCATCTATATCACGGTTTCTCTCCCTGTCTTCACAGTTAGATTAGTTCTTTCTCATTCAGCTTCTTGTCCCTTGAAAACTACTCCTGCAGTCTTCCCTCCCTCCCTCCTTTCCCTAAGTAAAATCATCCCTACTGCTGAAAATCAGATCTTCACACAGCTGGAACTTGTCTACATTATTAGGACAGTATCACCTTTTCAAGGAGCAGTTACATTCACAAAACATTAATAAATGCCTGCATATACAGATCTGCATTCAAGGAACTTAACTCATGTGGTGAGTGTGGCAGACAAAACTGGGAAAAGCTAGAATTAAGCCCGGCTTAACGCAGCCATGGCTTGGTCCATTGAGTATGTTGCAGTAAGGTCTGGCATTGCTGGACCACTGTCTTTCCTCAAAGGTCTTATTTTATTCATGAGGTGGATATTCATGAGCTGTTGTAGTTTGTTTACTGCCAAGTGTCCAATCTTTCTACTGACTATAAAAAGTTAATTTTCTTAATGAGATTTTCTTCACAGCTTTGCATTCTTTAATTCCCTTAATAACATCCTTATCTCCTACATCTAATAATTGCCTTCAGAATGGCCTGTCTGACATGATACATGAACACTGACTGGGTGGAAGAAAGTGATGATGGCCACAGCAGAGCACAGCCAACCTAAACACAGGGCTGTTTTGTTCTTGTGATGGTCTCTAGTCTTGCTCACCTCTCCCAGTCTTACCTCTCCTATTGACAACAGTGTCAGTCACTGCACAACCCTGCTGCATTTTGATAAAGCTTGTCCACATATTTTCTTACTGCTTTGCCTCTGGTCTTCCCAGTCTGTCAATGATCCTGTTTCAGCTTCAGCCTGCCCCTCCCTGTTCACTGTGTACCCAGGTCACCCTCTCCTGCTCATTCTGCCTTGCCAACCTCCACTCCCCACTGGGCAGTTCAAAGGTGGGTAGTGGACCAGTGAGGGATGGATAAATTCCAGTACATTGTGACTAAGCAGATGCTCACCACTGGCAGTGTCAGCTCCCATGAGATCCTCCAGGACTTGCTTGCCTAAGCCTTTAATCCTTTTCCAGTAGTCATAAAACTCCAGTTTGGTCAAATACTCCCCTAAGCCAGAGAAGGCTTGAGCTGTTGAGGGCTTTGAGCAGCTAAAATGCTCTTCAGATTCTCATTGCTAGGGCATAGGGAAATGACCTTCTAAAATCCCCTGCTTAATGGAAACTCTTTTGTTTGTATCACCACAATAGAGCTGGGTAGAATTGCCAAAGCTTGGCATGCACACTAATTGATTTTTGGCAGGAATGAATAGCAAGAAACGGTATCTGCAGCAGCAATTGCACTTCTATTTCACTTACACTGAACTATCAATAGCTTAGTTTTTGAATCTTAGCTCATTTAAGCACTAATAAATCTTCCAAGACAAGGTTGAAAAGAGTAAATTAATAGTGTTTTCATTCAAGTGCATCATTAAGCATACTAATAATGAGGTGGATTATCAGTGCAGTATGCACAGTAACACCATCAAACAAAATTTCTTCTTTACTCTTTAAAAAGCAGACCAATCTTCACTACTTTGAGTTACAGGAATAACAATATGTTGTGTCTTTCTGTATCCTGTCAGAATTAAAACCTCCCTTGGAGCATTCAGGTTGACCACTTTGAGTAGAAAAACCAAAGGAGAGAGCAGAGCTTGTGTCCCTTTGGAGATTTGACTGGTTCACAAAGATGAGCCTGGACTGTGTGTGATTGTGAAGCCAAAGATTGCAGTGAGATTGTTGTCTGCCTGCCCTATTTCTGAGTACTCCTCATGTAGTATCTAAGTGGCCTCTGTATTTTACCTTTTATCAGTGCTTGGGAATGTGGATCCCACATTTTCTGTTAAACTCACACAGAAATGCAATGCTTTATGTTTTGAGTTTGATTTCTGGAGCACTAACCATGCATCCTGCTATTCTCTAAGATGAAATACAAGTATTCTCCACAAAGGCCTGCAGCATCCACAGACTATTCCTGGGTCATGTTGCATAACTACCAGCCATTGATATTAAACTGGGAAAAGAAATGCACTTGGCATCTAGTTTGTACTGGTCACAGCAGAACTGCAACCACTCACAGACGTTGTGCTCACTCCAGTATTCTGGGTGGGTGGATGGATGTCCAGAAAGAATTAGAATCTGTAACATATTTGACAAGAAAGAAAAACTGCAATGAAAAATTGACATAAACATATTTCAAGCAAAATGAATCCCTTTGCTTTCTCCTGACTGCAGTCTTCCTTCCTTACTGCTCCAGAGCACATAAAGCCCTGTGTTTTGCATTTTTCTTTCTATTGTACAGCCTTTAGTACTTCATTTTGTGTGAGATATTTTGAGAGAAAGTGCTTTCACCTGGACATAAAAAGAAAAACTTCCTCTTAAAACTGCAATAAAATTTTTTTAAAAGGTCAAAGTACAGAACTTGTGAGAATTTAGAACTCTGTAATAAAAAAGTCATGTATTCCTAGGCTGAAATAACTTGACTCTTACATGGGAAGGTACTCAGTCAAAGCCATCTAGCTACACTTTATGGCAGATAGATAACTTAAAATAATTTATTACAATTTTTTATATAATTCCAGCAAGTTCTTTCACTCATTTAATCTAATGTTAATGTCATCATAGGGAATATATTTTTTTGTTAGATTAGAACATGAAAAATGTATTACTCTCAACACACACCACTGGACAAAGAGCTTCCAAGTAACCCTGCCAGACAATTATAGCCTAAAAGTACTTAGCCAATTAAATTCCAAATTTTTTAACGGGCTTCTCTCCTCAGAAATGCAGTTACTGGGAAAATGTGTAGAAATATGTATATATTTGCAATAAACTTTTTTTTTTTTTGCCTAGAAAAACTTATTTTAACTGTTACTGGTACAAAATCTAGGCCTGGTATGGTATTTATACTGCAGCTAACAAGCATGATTTGTGACTCAAGCACTTCTTTTTTCCTAGAATCAAAACACAGGCTTTTGTTATTGTATTTTTAACTTTTTCAGGATGACTAGTAATTTCTCTCAGTTTTGATTCTTAAGCAGTTACAGGAATACATGTGAGGAATTATTGCTTTAGCAGTTTTAAGGATTCTAAATTAATTTTGAATATATTATCTGTAATATTTATTATATCACTTGAGTGGGGCAGTTGCAGAACAGTAAATAGCAAAAGAAAGGCCATCAAGGATGTGAATGAAAGAAATATGAAAATGTTCAGTTCATTTTCACATCTCACAGCATCTTATACTTGACCTGTATTTCACAGTTTCTTAGTCCAGTCATCCATTATTCACTATGTAAGTTTCAAATGAATCCAGAACATTTGATTTTAGGCATTGCTTATATAAAATTGTAATTCAAAATGGGTTATGATAGCACTGCAAGTCAAGTGAAGAGTGTCTAGACAGCAAGTTCAGAGTGCAAAATGATGCAAATAGGCTGGAGGAGTTTCCAGAGTAAATTTAATTTAAAGGGCTTGAAATTGTGACAGAATAACTGTAATATGGATCTTGCATCCTACATGGCTTCTGTAAAGTAATTAATACTTCTAATTACTTTAATTACAACTCCTAAATGTTTACAGAGGAATTTGTGGTTGCTTTCATGAATCATTCCCATGCTATAAATATCTTCATATGTATGCACATACAGAATTAATGTAATACTGCCTGCTGCATTTTAAACCCTTGGATGCTACTATGACATTGTAGCAAAGCCAAGAGGTGGGCAGAAGCTCTGGGTCTGACTTTTGAGACCCATACCTTGAGGATATTTGAATCTCAGATTTCATTCACCTCCTCATTTAAAAGGAAAATCAGATGAGCTTGACACTGGATGAGCTTTATAAGCCCTGCAGACTGAACACACCTGGCTGTGTCAGGGTCTGAAGGCTTCTGTGGGGGAGAATGGGAGTGCTGGGAGCACCAGGCTCACAGGCCTTCTGCCAGGGGAAAAAAAAAGCTTAAAAATTAGGCTTTAGCTGTACAGGAACCCCAACTTCAGAGGCTGCTCAAGAAAAGCAGAAGGCTGAATCGATCCCTTTCTGAATCAGGCATACTTATTTTTTTTCTTCTTTTTTTAATCCTCTGCCAACAGCCTCCAGCCTCCCTCAGGAAAAACAGAATATCATAACATCCTCAACTAGACAGATTTAGAGGATATGAGCATCCCTGTGGAGCTGGGCATGAATCCAGCCTTGTGTTTCAGGGGCTGCCCTGTGAGCTGCCACAGCCCAGACCCTTTCCCTGTATCTGTGTTTCCATATGCAGCCAAGTGAAAAGTTCATGGCATTGCTTTTCTATCTACAAGAGTGTTGGATTGCTCCTTATTCTTCTATCTAAAGGTAATATGAAAGAAACCCAGAAGTATTTATTCTGCCAATCCACAGGTACAGCGAATAACCTTGAAATACTTTGTCCATTGGGCTTGAAACTTTGATCTGATTTTGAAAAATACATCCTCTGGCAATATTTGTACTGTCATATAAATGACAGGACGTTTCCTTCATGGAACAGCACTCATCTGGTCCCATTTCTGTCTTTGCTTTGGTTTTGGAAAGACTCAGATCATTATTTTAAAATATTTCAAAGCCCCTTGTAGTACTGTTGTGTTTGATGAGCATTTTAAAGGTGCTGTCACCGAGACCTCACCTTCACACATGCTCATCTTTTATATCTCATATCAATATGAGTGAAGAATTCAGGGAGCTTTGCTGTCTTGTAAATGCTGAACGTGATCAAGGTATTATGCCACTGAGGAGGGAAAGATCAGCCAAAGCCAAAGGGTCTGTGAAAGATCTCAGGGGTTTTTTAAGGGAAAAAGAAAGGGGTGGGTAAAATTTCATACCACCATACAAGAACATAAGGGCCAGTACATCCCCCTGTGACAGGAACATTCCAGAACTGTGCCTAAAAGTACAGTTTGATGTGTGTGTGGGAAGATACCTGGCAGGATGAAGGTGAATAGCTGTGAGTGGAGAAGAAAGCATAGAATTCAGACCTTTCCTGTTCCAGCCTTTTAAGGTGATTTTCCTCTTTTCAGCAAGTGCTGGAAAACAAAGAGAAGGAATGAAAAACGACACAATATTTTCATTGTCACAAATGTTAACATCCTCCATTTTGTATTAGAAAAAAATACCCCCAAATATAAATGCTGATCTATTCTGATTGCTAGAAAATAAAAGCATTAAAATTACCAACATGGGAATGGAAAGGCAAACTTACCCTGTATTTCATCCCATGGGAACATGGGGATGGCTGCAGTGTCCCAGATGACAGTCCTCCTAAGGCTAGGGTCCTGTCTCTGATGAAGTGTGCCAGGACTATTTTACATTTTTGCAGAAAATATTTTAGAAACTGGCTTTGGGCTCATACATTAAAATACCAGTGTGCTTTCTAGAAGAGAAGCTGAGCCCAGCAATAGCCTGTAAATCAGTGGTCTTCATCTGTTTCTTTCTAGGCAGTTTTGTCACCACAGTTTAATCTCTTTTAATTGAGCTTCTATTTTGTTTCTACCAAGTACAAAACAGGTTTTCAAAAGGCATCAGGATCACAGTCCTTAAGCCTATTACTGTCACCAGAGGAAAGTATAGGTAGAATGTTATTATGCTGACCTACATTCTTCTCTGGCTTCACAGCAAAGTTCTTTTCTGTTCAAGGGCTGCCTGTGCAATGCTGGTGGTACTGCTGTAGTGACTTTATCTGTGTGTGCTCAACGTGTCTTGGGTACTTCTAGGCTACCATGCAGGAAATGACAAGGGAATTCCCAGCTTGGTTTAAATTTGATTCAGGAGAGAAATTACAGTAACCAAGAAGGACTCCTAGAAAGCCTAAAGGCATCAGGAATTGAGCAATAGAAAACACGTGGAGGAAGAAGCATAGCTCCTACCTTGGTCAGAAAAGGTTCATTATTTCCTCAGCTCGTCTTTGCTTAGCAAGAGGCATCTGACCTGATTGTTGTGTAAAGCTGCGTCTTTTACGAGCTGAGGGAGCTGACACTCAGCTACACGTGGAATTCAATTTAACATACTTTCTGGGGTGTAGTTGTTGCACTGCTGTTCACCTGGATGAAGTCAGAGCTGTGCAGCTGTTGCACCACAGACCTTACAGTGAAAACAAGTAACAGTCTGCAGTAAAGTTAGAAATTGCTGAAATGCCTCAGATGGGCTGCTTTGCCTTTGGCAGTTGCTGTTCTGCTGATACCACGAGTTCCCTAGGGATTCCTTCAATTTCTGTGGGGTTTGCCTTTGGGGTTTTTTGTATGTTTGTTTAAGAAAGTGGAAGAAGATTAAATAGCAGGCAAATCTTTAATAGAAATGAAAGCAATTAATGTAAGTGATCCAAAATTAACTTCGAATAAATCCTATCACGTATTTAAAATGCATGTTTAAATTTTAGGACAAAATATTTTCTGTGATTTCTGTAATTTCAAATGAAATTTAGAATTGTATTCTAAGATGGAATGAAAACTAATATTAAAATAATATGATTCAAAAAACCCCAATTCCTGCAGGGCTTTAAATCCAACCATTTAGTTGAAGCAAGAAGATTTATATTCTACCTCATATGTCAAACTTAGTGATACAGAAACAAAACACTACATGATCAGTAGCTGGATTAGCACCACCAGAAGCCATGAGGAAATTACTGTTTTTACTCAAACTGTGTCTTGCCATGCAAGGTCTTTTCCACAAGATCAGCAGTGTTGTCATGTAAAAGAACAAAGGTAGCTTTGGAAGAGAAAAATGTTGCATGCACCCATAATTTTTTCCCAGTTCTGACCAAAAATTTGGTTCATTAACATGAGTTGGTTGTATTACCTCCCTTTTCAGAGCCTCTTGAATGATTCAGCCTGAGCACAGAGAAGAGTTTCAGGACTATTTGGGAATTTGAACCAACTGTTTGGAAGAGAGAATATTTCTAACAAGCAGTGCTTACTTAAGCTTCTGAACAGGGATCTGATCTGACACCAGAACATTTGGAATGAATTCCTTCAAAGAGAGTTGGGATTCCCCACAGGAAATGCAAGGCCTGGTAAAGTATAGGGTTTCCAATGCACAGAGTATTGCTCTCTTAACATTGGCAATTCTGCAGTGGGCAACTCTTGCATTATTACAGATGTATTTCCTCTGGCACCTTTCAAAATCCTTGTTCTAATCCAGATTAGTGTGTATTGACCTGGTCACTGCTTTCATTACCAAGTTGCAGAGCATTTTAGGAACTAAATCCCACACTTGTACTCATATAGCTGGAGTGGTGTATTGTGTGGTGCTGCCAACTCAGTGGGCAGAAATAAACAGCTGAAAGCCAATTGCTGTCTTGGAGAGAATAGAATATCTCCACAGGTCATTGGAGAGACACAATTTAACAATGATTGCAAAGACAACCTGCTCAAAGTATCTCATTCACTCTCTATACCTGCCTCCCAGTATGTAAGATTTCCCACAAATAAATGTCTGGAATGAAACCCAGAATCCATGAACCACGGAAAATAGATATTCTCAAGGTGAAATAATATCTGGGAAGATGGGTGAACAAGCAAAGGGTGTAAAAAAAAGTCACTGGATTGAAAAAGAAAATAACTTAGAACTAGGCATGGGCTTGATTTTGTAGTTATTGTGAAGATAACTTATTTCTCCAAGCTGGGAAACTGTGAAGTGTAATGGCAACCTCAGTCCCTACAGAGGACTAGATTTGAGCTCACAGGTGTGGGGTGAAGCTGCCAGCTGCAAATCCTCTCAGCAGGTTTGACCACATGCCTTACAGGCAGCAAAAGCTATTTGGGACAGAAAAACCCTGTTTTATCCATATGCAAATGTATTAATAATTACCATTAATTTCTGGAACATCCCATATAGAGCTCTGGATGTTCCAGAAATTAATGGTAATTATTAGAATTATTAGCAAAGATAATATATTTTCATGCATTTTATGCAAACAGGATATTGGTTTGGGTCACATTGAATAGTACCTTACCATTAACTGGTGCTGTTTATGTATGCACATATCTGCTTAAATACACTTATGAGACACAGAAAGTGGAAGAGTCAGGCAGGTTTTTTTCAAACCACAGGAGAGCTTTACAGCTCTCAGTCTTACTCATCTGGTGCTGTGTTCACAGAATCTATAAATTAGCTTTCGCATTACAAACAATCTCTTTTGATTTAGTGATACAGGCTGAAATTGCTAATTTATTAAAAGGTGTTGAGGCTCATGCTTGTCTCCACCATTAATTCATTGAAGCAAAGTCAGTTGTTTATTGTTGAGAAAACTGGTGATGCAGAAATGAGAATGGCAGGCAGTACATCAGTTGAGTGCCTGATTAAATCATCACAGCAAAACCATTTTGGCAGCCTACAGCTCTTTTATAAACAATGACTTCAGTAAAGAAATAGAGCTTACTTTTAGGGAGGTGATTACTCCTGATGCAGCACTTAAGTCCAGAAGCAGGTCTTGGGAGCAAGGGGGAGCAGGAGGCTTCAACAGCAGCACAGCCCAGCACTTCAGGAATAAAGCCACCTGCAGGACTGTGATATATGGAACACCTTAGAGACAGGCTGGTTTGGTTTTTCAAGCTCTTATACACACCCCTTTTGATGTCAGTGATAATATATAGCACAGCATAGTGCAGAAACAGGGGGAGAAATGTTCTCAAGTACAGAAAGTTTATCTTTATCCTGTATTGGTTTTTTCCTCTTTGTCTAACAGTGTTGACTTATGCAAGCGTGACTTATGGACCACCTAAGCAAACCCGCAGTTTAAGCACTTAACTAAGGAGAGTCTCACTCCTTCTTTTGTGACCTTAGTATGTAAGAAGGGCTATCACATTTTGTTCAGAGCTCTCAAAGCCCAGGAAGTGGTGTTCTCACTGTTTGCATCTGGCAAAGACCAGGATGCAGAAAAGTAACTGGATTAAAGTCATGCAGCAAACCACTGTGGGTATTAGAAAAAGACCAGCACTCACCTGAGGCCAGGTGGCATCTCTGTCTGCCTGAGCACCATGCCTCTTAGACCCACAAAAACCTGCTGGGTTCCGGTCCAGATACAGCTGCTTATAGGTCTGATATGATCATTAAGAGATTTGAATAGGATCCATGGATAGGATGCTTGGCATGATTAGAAGCAACAGACGAGAGACACCTACACAGAGGTAGTGAGAATGAATTGGTGAATGAAAAGCATACATCTAACATAATACTCTCAAAAATTTTAAATTAGGAATAGTTTTGATCAGAGTAGACTGAAATATTTTTGTGTCCCAGAGGTCCATCTTAATTAGCAGTCTTTTGAGGATGCCTGCATAAACAGCAAGAGCAAAAAGTTTAGGCAATATCACTTCAAGCAGAGGGATTTCTTTGCTCCATTATGTGCTGATGGGGTGCCTCATGAACTTCACCATGCTAGTGTCACGTGCATCTCACGCTAGTGGTGTGACATGGCTGTAGGCAGAAGCAGCTCTGATGCAAGGTGATGTTGCATGGTGTGAATGCAAGGAGAGGTGACTCAGAGGGAGTGCCACATTTTACCTCCCCAGCACAATAGGGGGCATGCCAAGAAATGCTGCTAATGGAGATGGTCAAGGGCCACCCGGGTGCAGTGTCCCAGCCAGCATTTCAGAACAACACCTCTTGTTACACAAGATGATTGCTGACAAATGTGACTAAAGCCTACAGGCTACCTTTTGGCAAAGCCTTAGCCCTAAAGGACCCTCCTTCCTTCTCCCACTGCACTCTCCTTGCTCTCCTTCAACTGACTAATCTCACTACTCCATGCTTCTTTTTTAATTTCCTTCTCTGCTTACCTTTCTTCTATCTTTCTCTCTTCACATTTCTTTTGAAATGGTAGAATGATGGAATTTGCTTCCACCAGTGGGGAAAATGCATATATACTGGTGCAGTTCCATTGCAGAAAGATCTTTCCAGAAACTCAGTTCACAGTGTGTGAGACCAAACATGTAAGGTTGTGCAACAGTTTATCACCTTGTCCAAAGGAATAGTCTGATTTCCTGCAATGTGGCTTTTGCATTGATAAAGCAGTGTATAAACTGTGGGATAATCCAGACAGGAAACTGTTCATAACCTTGTAAACATCAGTGACTGTATAAATAAGGAGTTACTACACTGTACAGAAGGGATCTCAAAGGCTATATGAAAAATGTACAGGTATAGGTGTAACCCTAAGAAATGAGCCATAAAAAAGGGACTTCCTCTCCTTCCCACTCCATGAAGATATTTAAACAATAGTCTCATTTCTCAAGGATGTGGGAAAAGACCTCTCTTTTGATACAGTCTTACAGACATGCTTCTGCAGTTGTGAATTCTCAAGTCCATGCTGTGTATTTGGTTTTGCACAGAAGTACCTGAGCCTTGGTGCTCAGGACATGAACAAAGGCCTGCTGGTTTAAATAAAACTGACTAAACTCTTGAGATTAGCAGGAAGAAGTTATCATTGGATTAGTCCATGGCAGCATCTTTCATGGTATTTAATAAAATTGTCAATCACAGAGCTTCTCAGACCGATTGGAGAAGTACTGCTGGGGTGTGCAAATGGACACTGAAGAATTCCACAGTGAGATGTCTCTGATTCAGATACATCTCTGATTTTGACTGGCAAAAGTGGACTTTGTTCACAGTCTATTAAACTGGCTTCATCTGATATTTCCTAGTTTATAACCTGTTATTATTTTTTATTGCTCACCATCAGAAGAGTGACCCGAGACTTTGACTTATATGATGTGGAAAGTGCGGGGATGATAATACCATAAATACTAATCTAGTTTCTTTTCTTTCAGCTGCAGAAGCAGAGAAACTTGATTAACCCTGTTGCCTCCATCCAGAACTCACCAACACCAAACAATTCATGGTCAATCACAGCAGAGGATGTCATTAACACACTGCATCACATCTTCATCCCTACACATGCAAACCCTCTTAATAGGAATCATGCCACACTCAGCATTTACCCAGGCTTTTGCTATGTAGCAGCTACTCCTACAAGTTTTCTATCCCCTGAAAAGGTACAGAATTTTCACTTTTTTTTTTTTTTTTTGTGTAATCCCACACAGAAAGAGTGCTACTGAGTCCATAAGTGAAAACCACCAGGAACATGTATAAACGAGGCTGCATCATAGAACAAGTTCCCAGGCCTCCTCTTAGATACCATTCCCTTGCATCCTAAAGATTGTCTGCACCAGACAGGGTGGGGCTGGAGAATGATGGAACCACTGACATTCTCCTTGGCTGTATGTGGAATGATCACCGTGTCTTAAAGATTCGCTCTCAAAGAAACGCTGCACATTTTCTGCTCTAAGAAATTTTTGTGAGATGACAGTGTTGAATGTTTTTAGTGTTAGAACTAAAACTGGTGACAGAAAGAAACACTGAGAAAAAACAAAGCCTGACTACAGCCTTGGTGGTGAAGAATAGGCAGCACTTGAGATTTTTGAGTTTGTCTGGCAAAAGCTGCTTACATTTGTAGCTGTAGATGGATTGGGAAGGAAACTTTGGTTCTCTAGCCAGCCCATCAGCATGGGTTTGACTTTTCTACAGAAAAGAATGCTTTGCTGAGAAAGAATTGGTGCACTTTTTAACTCAAGAAATTGGATTTACTACATTGTGGGAGAACTTGTTTTCTCTCTTGCCTTCTCCTTGACAAAAAAGGAGGCAGGGCCATAGACTTCCCACAGACACTGGCCTCTTAATCCAAAATCCAGTTCACTGGGATGTGAAATGGTTCTACTTTTAGATCCCACTCTTCTTCTAACTACACTCCCAGTTTTAGATGCTGTGAGTGGGCAGCTGCTCCAACAAACAAAAGTATGTAGATAAGTCCCTGCTAAGGAGTATCAGGTGGAGTGACAGCCATTTTTCTCATGTCACCAGAAATGAGGGTCAAAATGCTTTGCACAACCTTTTGTTATTTTTTTAAGGGGAAGAAAAATCAAGGGTGTGTCTTTGACCTTTGAAATATGATGGGAATTGCCCTACAGACTAAGGTCAGAGGAGTTAGGAAACAATAGGGTTGATCAATCTGAGACAGCTCAAGGGTTAGAAAACAGTAGGAGAGATCAACTTAGTGCTGTAAAAATTATCACCATTTAAAAATACCTTTCATCTCTTAATTTACAAGCCCCATAAAAAGGCAAAATAAAAGTGCCTATTTCTCTCAGAAGTCTAGATGGCCAATATTCATGAAGAGGTCTATCTGCACAGGAGATCATAGAATTATTTAGGCTGGAAAAGCCCTCTAAAATCATCAAGTCCAACTGTTAACCCAGCACTGCCAAGTCCAGCATTAAACAATGTCCCTAAACACCACATCTACAGCCCTTATAAATACCTCCAGGGATGGTGATACAACCACATACCTGGGCAGCCTATTCCAATTCTTGACAGCCAGTGAAGAAAATCTCATTGAAGAAATTTTTCCTAATATCCAATAGAAACTTCCCTTGGTACAACTTGAGGTCATTTCCTCTCATCCTGTCACTTGTTTCTTGGGAGAAGAGACTGACACCTACCTCAGTACAACCTCTACATGAAAGTAAGGATCTCAGGTAAAAGCAAGTAAAGCAAGAATCCAAAGGTAAAGAATCTCGTATTTGTTCTGACCTGAGGACCATCATCTGTATGCATTTGGTGCTACTCATCACATGATCCTCCCTGAAAATGTTTTCACTTCTCTGTTTAAAAAGTGTGGGACAATATGAATGGCTGATTTAGAGATATGTACACACAACAGGTTTCTTCGTTTAATAAATCTATCTGTGTCTTAGAACAATATATTTAATCATTCTTAAGTTGAGGCCAAACTTTTTGTTCTTACTCACCAGAGCCTAGAAGGGTATAATGCATTAAATGGGACTTTAGGTAAGTCTGAACAAAGCTATACCCTTCTTTAAGCCTTGCAGATTCTGTAGCTTTGTAAGCTTGAGTACCCCTTGTTGTAAAGTCCATGCTCCCATCCCTGGAAGTGTTCAAGGCTAGGCTGGATAGGACCCTGAGCAACCTGGTCTGAGGAGCAGTTTGCCCTGTGGCAAGTTTGGCTGAAGCCCTCTGTGCTAGGCAAGTTTTGGAGACATTGTTGGGTTTGCATGCCTCGAGCACAGTCCTTGAGAAAGGATGATTCTGGGTCCTAGTGAGGCTAGGCAGCATGCTTGGACATATTTTGGTGGCTTGAAAAGAAAACCAGCAGAACTGGGGTGTGCCGTCCCCAGGCGTATCCTTACTGATCCCAGTTCTATCGCCTCCTCCTCTTCAAATCTGGATTACCTGCTAACTCCTGAGCAAAGATCCCATTTTTCTGTCTGTTGCCAGAAAGCTCAGTGTCATGTAAACTGACCTATGATCAAAAATTCTGCTGGTAACAGCAGGTTCAGAGCCAGCTGAGGCTGCAGGCATCTGTGTGATTTTCCTGTTTCTACCCCCATCACTCCCTGCAACTGGCAGGATAGAGGAGGACACCATTTGCGCTCCAGATCCTTCAAGCAGGCTGTGAGGTCCCTCTCAGTTGACCTCGGACTTCTTGTTGGGACTTCATCAGTGCCCACCTGAAAAGACAGTAGTGGATAATACCCAGAGAGCTGTAACAGGCTGGAGAGTTTCTTGATACTACCTTGTACCAAGGCCCAGTGACAAAACATGCAAAGCTAAAATGAGCTACCATGAATGTGATCAGCCTCCTGCAGAGTTCATGTGTATCCTCCCTGAACAATCACCCCCCTCACACACACCCACACACTCCAAATCGTGAGAAGCTGATGGAAAATCTGTAACAAAACTCCCAGATGCACCATCACTGACAGCTTCAGGTTTAAACAATATAACTCTCAAGAGAGAAACGTGAGATTAAAATATAAACATGAGTGAGAAATGGTGCCAAATTTAGAGGGATTAAGGGATTCAATGAAAGATGAAACTTCATAAGGTGTTTGAACCTGTTTCAAAATCCTTGAAACTCAAAGGCACAGAAAAGTAACCTCTTAGTTGCTACACAAACCTGTGTATGCCTTTGCAACTGCCTGCAAAGGCAGCTCCTTTGTTTTAGTGACCAGAAAGCTAAACATCTTTCAACCACAGACCTGTGAACTGTTCCAGTTAAATAAACTCTTCCCTCCCTATCCATGCATGAGAAACACAAGGTCTCTCTTACCACAAAAAGCATAAAATCTTTCTTAGGCTTTTCTCTTGATACTAATCTAATCTCATGAAGTGTTCATGACTTGAGGCACAAGAAACAGACTGGAAATATTCATCAGAATCTTAGTTGGAAAACTCGATTATGAGAATTATTAAATCCTGCAAGACTCCATGATCACCAAGGGACTTGTGAATGAATGGGAATAACCAAGTAACCAGTCAGATTTCTCAACATTTTTTGTCACCTTCCTTGGTACAACATAGAAGGGCAAAATGTTCACTGATCCTGATTGCAACTCAGCTGGAGGATACAGCCGGAAAAGAGCAATGGATCTGCCCAAATTAGGCTGTCTAGATGGTGGGTTGTATGAGTAGGCCTCTTTCCACTGGAAGACTTTCTTCTTCCTAAACCAGTACACCATTAACACTGCATTCTAATTCCTTGGCAGAAAGTGTTGCTTCAAAAGCCCTTTCAAACTATGTTCTGGAAGCTCAGAGGGATGCGTGCTTCGTTTGGAATACAATGAAGGACAGCTCAAACTGCAGCCTATGGACCACAGAAAGCAGCCACCAACCAGGACACCTGTGCCTGACTTCTTGTCTTGCCATGCATTTCTTTGTAGAAATACATGCATTCCACCTTTTGCTTCCTGAAAATTGGGGTAGCAGTAATTGTTCTGTAAAGAAGCATGGTGGGAGTCCACAACTATTTGGGAAGGTCACTTAAGGCTTTTTTCTGTTTCATTTTGTTGAATTTCTCCATTAAATGACCTTGTAAGCTACAGGTGCAGCACTCAGCTGAAACTAACCCTTAACTAGACAGCTTCCAGAAAGAAATGATCATTTCTGTGTCTGCTGTTTCTCAGGAATGTTTGGCAGTACAGAAATCTTAATGTTGCCAATGTTGTTGGCTCAAACACTGCTTTTGACATTTCAGGAATAAAGCATGAAAAATTAACAGATAAATGCACATTGTTATGCATGAAGAACAATCCTTAACCCTTCACACACCCCCAAAGAACATTTGCATGGTCTGGGTGGGCAGGGAAGAGGCACTGCGGATGGGGCATTTGGCTTTCGTTTTGCATTCACACAGGATTCAACTCTGAACTTCCTCATCTGCCTCACATTCTGAAAGGATCAGAATGCAAGAGTATATGACTAGAGCTCTGCAAAAAACTTGACAGCAGATAGAATGACAGCTAGGGTAGGATAAATTATGCTTGTTAAAAAAAAGCTAAATATCATCACTTTAATCTTGAGGATTGGGCTATAGTGATTTAAGGCTACGTGAGAGCACTGAATTGGAGGTTTAACTTCCTTTAGGATATACATAACAACTTCACACACTTAACTAATTCATGTCCACTTTCCTGAATAGACAGATGGCAGTCAGAGGTCAGCCAGAAAGCCAGGGAGTGGAACTGGGAACTCGCAAGTACAATGTCAGTTTCTGCAACAATTGCTGTTTTTCTTTTCATATGAACTCAGCTAGGATTACACATGCCATACTCCTCCTATTACCATGCATTAATTTTCTGTTATGCTGGCTTGCAGATCTCTCCCAAACCAACTCTTAGTGAAGTTTAGGGGGCATGTCCTCACTGCACATTGAATTCCTTTTACAACACTGAAATACTGTCAGGTCCTAACATGCTCAGGCTGTTCCAAGGCCAAGTCAGATAGTAATCAAGTTGTCATGCTTGGAGAACATTTGCTCTAATATGTGTCTGTACATTTCTGTAAGGGAAGAGCTGCCACGGAGGTGCCCTGGGAGGGCAGAGGCAGGGAGCAGCGGGAAGCTGCCATCCTGCATGTGCGCCAAACCCCTAGAAAATGAGGAAAGTGTGTTTGTACATTTTTACTGTTGGGGTCTGCACTGGTGTTTTCAAACCTTCTGTTTTCCCTTTGGGATAACCAAGAGTCTGCATTACAACAGCATCAGCTGTCCATAGATTAGACAGCATATGAGAGTGGGATACAGCTGTTATCAGATAGTGCTTCTGCAATGTTCAACAGTGTAAGCTTTACAGCCACAAGGACCACTTGTCTTTATTGCTTCAGTTTTTAGTTCCCAGTTAATATTATTCTTTGTGCTCTTCCTTTTTCCTGTAAAGCTAGAAGAATCTCTAGCATTTTAATAGGCATTTCAGTTTTCAAGAAAGAACAATCCCTTTATTTGTAAATTGCGCCTAGAAAAAGTCTTCAGTGCCTAGTCTGGCTGCAGTCCTCCTTCACCTAGGCACATGATGAGGTGTATTTTAGAATGTCATTGCCATTAAGATAAATCAACTCCTTTAAGATACATGTATTATTAAGTATAGAAAGGTAGGTATCATCTATGTGGTTCATCTATCATTGCAATATTTTTCTTGAAATGAATACAGTAACCATCCATGACCTATAATTTTCAGAGGAGAATATGTCTGTAAACCTCAACAGAAAGCAGGTTTGGATACTTCAGTTTGCTCAAAAGTCCTGTTAGAACCACCTCTAGAACAAGGATAAAATATAGAGGAGAATTTTCAATGACAAAGGCTCCTTTCTGCTCATTCAGAATGCTGTTAAGTGTTCTAGAACTCCAAGGGTTTGAATACCCTTCCATTAAAATTCTGTCATCTATCTATCTATCTATCTATCTATCTATCTATCTATCTATCTATCTATCTATAACTGTCAATGCATGTTACTACTTCACAAAGTGGAACTCTGATCTGAAACTCATCATGCATATTAATCAATTAGCTACAAATGGCACCAATTGACTCTCTGCAGTAGCTTTACATGAAACCTATAAACTCATTTTGTAATCATCTCTCTTATTAGCTCATTAGGGGAAAAAAACCAAACTCCCAAACAACAAACAGAAGAATAAGAGAGTGGTCAAGGAAAGAATGATGTATCTCCTGGCACTGAGAAACCTCAAACTCAATTTGGATAGGGAATTTTCAATAAAGAACACATTTAGAAAGCAGTCTGTGTTCATTGAGATCATAACATCATTACAAACAAATCTCGAAGCCTGAAGTTTCAAACTAAAATGTACTTATCTGAAACTTATGAAACCTTTGTGTTTAACTGCAGAATGGAAAAAGGTAGCTCCTCGTTTAAATTCTACTTCCATTTAAAAATAAAAAAAATAAAAGAAGAGAATGTCTATGTGAGGACACATACATGTCTTGAATGCACAATTATCCACAAAAAAGCAAGATTACTACATTAAATATACTCAGGCAGGCATGGGTCCCAGGCTGAAACAAGGAGCAGGCTGGACTGATCAAATACTTTCAGTATGTGAGTCAAATTCTTACTTCTCTTAGCATTGGCTCCAGGTCTGAGTTCATACTACCTCTGGAAATTTCTCCTTGGAATATGCAGTTGCTGCTTGGCAGATGTAGTGTAAGCTTCATGGGCAAGTGTTGGGGGCCATGTATCCTGCCTTTCCAACCAGGTCAGGGCTGCCAGTGAGGAATGTAGCTCATGGGTTAACCACCCTCTTTATGACTCCTTGTTGAGATGCAAGATCCAAGTTCCTAGCAAGAGGTTAGGAATTTTTTTTTAGATACTCATGGCATTTTTTTGTAAGTACTTGAATGCAGTGCTGGTGAGGAAGCTGCCAGGGCAGCATTTTTTTTTCACCAGAAAATTCCCTTTTGTCAATATTTCAAATATTTTGTGGAAATAGATCAACTTCAAAAGAATATTATGTGAAATGGCATCCTTGGTCAAAACAGGCAGTGATGAATTCTACCTGGTTCAAATATGAGAAGCTAAGTGGTAATAGCAGGATGGGCAAACAGTTTCTTAGAGCAGAAGATGTCCAAAATTATAATCCAGGTAAGAGAATACTTCATCCATTGAACTGTGATTTGCCAGTTAAAAAAAACCAAAACAACAAAACCCACAAAAAACAGAGGTCTTGATTTTTTGGTGAAGGAATACAGAAGTGCAAAAGAAATATCCCTAAATTGAATTAGAGGGCGGAGGAACAGACTGCAGATGTCTGTTGTTAGAACTGTGAAAACATAGAAGTGATTGTTTCCTTGAGCAATTGTTACTACTGTGTAAGTGGTTCCCAGCATGGTAAACAGCAAAGGTAAGATGGTGAGATACAGACAGCTTGGAGAAACATGTATTATTTGTCAATACCACTTTGGTGAGGGCAACTACAAATAGATTTGATATTGCATGTGCAGTGTTTGGTATCATTAATATTTGTGAGCAAATCCAAGAGTGTGTAGCACCATCAGTCCTTTTATCAAGGACAAACTTCAAAATTCTGTATTTGACTAAATATCGTCTGTGTAATTTTCTCTTCTACCTGAAAGAGCATTGTGCTGGGTTTGGCTGGGATGGAGTTAATTTCCTTCATAGTAGCTGGCATGGGACCATGTTTGGATTTGTGCTGGAAAGAGCTGTGACACTACAGGGATGTTTTCCTTACTGCTGAGCAATCCTTACACAGGGCCAAGGGCTTTTCTGCTCCTCACCCCGCCCACACCACACAGGAGTGGTCTGGGGGTGCACAAGGAGCTGGGAGAGGATGCAGCCAGGACAGCTGACCCCACCTTTGGTCAGGCTCCATATCATTCAACATCATGCTCAGCACATAAATCCACAGGAAGATGAAGGAAGGGGGACGTGTTCAGAGTTACAGTGTTTGTCTTCCCAAGTAGCTGTTACACAGCACTGCCTTCTTGGGAATGACTGAGCACCTGCCTGTGGATGGAAAGTGGTGAATGAATTCCTTGTTTTATTTTGCTTGCACATGCAGCTTTTGCTTTAGCTATTAAACTGCCTTTATTGCAGTCAGTAAGTTTTCTCACTTTTCCCACCAAGGGGGAGCAAGCAAGTGGGCTGGACAGAGTACAAGACAGCTAAATGCTGTTAAAATCAAAGTGAGGAAAAGAAACTGACCCCAGCTGAGGAAACAATTTAAGAAACTTTGTACAGCCTGCTTTTAATGTAATTTGCAAAGCTGCTGATTTTGAAGTTTCTTTTCAGGTGACCCTTGGATCTTCACTGTTGTAGAAACTTTAAATGGTGTTTGCTCAATGTTAAACTCTGAAACTACTACTAGATGTTTTCTCTTTTCCAAATAACAGAATCATTAGAATTGGCCTGAATTCTAACTCATTCCCTTAATTCTAATGAATGTTGCACTTAGTTTTTTCTAAATTGTGTACCAAATAGCTGCTTGATATCCTTCTGCTCCTATGTTGATACTCTTGCAGAAATACTCTGCAATCACTAGACTGAGATCCATTCATTGCAAAACAACCAGATGAGCTAATGGCTCACATTTGGCTTCTTCTCTTTGCAGTTTTGTTTCCTGAGAAAGCTTGTGTGTGTCTAAGTGCATCTTTCCTGTCTGCCTCCTTGGATCTTTTTCAGCTATTGATCAGCTTTAACTATATTTAACACATGAGTAGGAGTCCCAAGGATGCCACAGGTCCAATGGAAATGGTCAGATGAGAAAAAAGAGGAGACTTTTTTTAAAAAAACAAACATGTAATACCTGGATCTGATTCTGCTTAAGAATTCAGATCAAAAACATCCTAAAACTTCAACCTTCCCCAGACTCCCAGACACGTTTTTATGTCATGTGATGAGCTGCACAGATTACACACATTGAGACAGATCTGATCTTCCGTGAAGAGTGTATCAGGGACTCCCAGAGTTCTGCAAAGTGAGTTAGAGGTGATAGTAATTCCTTTGTTCTTTACCAGGCGATGATAAAGAAAAGACCAGGAGAAACACTGCTTTTAATTTTGACCTGTTTTCCACCAGATGGTGCTCCTTCCCTTGTCCTGAGGTTGCTCTTCCTATCGAGTAATACCTATCCCTATCAGACTCTCTGCATCTGTCTCTACCCACCCTGTATACTCGGGTGCATTGTTCTGGGTGTCTGCCTCTGGCCAGCACTGCTTTCCCAGCTCTGACCTGCAGCTGTGCTTTGTTTGGGGTCTGTTTGATTCTTCAAAGCCTTCTGCATTATGAAACTGTGATATTGTTGAGTCCAATCACATTGCATCAGTACAGCTCAGTGCTTTGTTACCACCATACACATTCACCTTTGTGGCACTGTCTGAGACAAGCAAACCAAGAAATGGGTGCAATTCCACACACCAGCATGAGTGTTAGAGGCTGTGATATATCAATCAAGCGTGGGATTACGACCTGTGATGGAATGTGTTAGCTCTTTGGAAATCACAGACTGGTTTCTCCAGACTAGGTCTGTATCAGTGTAAACAGGTGGATGACAATACCAAATTAAAAACAAAGGCTGACTCAAGCAGGAAACAAAACTGATTTTACAGTGTCTGCATCCTGTGTTTTCCAGAGCACTTGCTGCACTTACCTTGACACTGTTCCCTGCAGAGGGCTTGATCTTGCACCAGCCAGAGCCAAGGCACTTTGGCTCACTCAGAGCAGATCTCCAAAGTACTCTTGTAACTTCCACTTTTATCTAAGACCAGTAAGACAGCCAGAAAAGGACGCTGTAAAGGCATTTATCTCTACTAAAAGCATAAAAAGCTTAGACAGTGTCCCATGACTTTTTCTCTGCCATTTTAGATGTACGGAGTGACACTGCACAGAACAGTAAAGGCACTGACCGACAAGTAATGCTCCTGGGACCTGACAAGCCCCCAGCCACTGGATGCTTAGTGGACACAGCAGAGCCACTGCAGCACCATCCTTCAGCTGTCAGTATCCTCAACCTGCTCACAGCCCCCCCCTCTGCCTTTTTCATGGATCTGCTATTAAGAAAACTCCTGAAATAACTGAACATACATTTTGCTACATGTAAGGCTTTCCCTTAATTTCTTTCTCCCTCTCAGTATATTTATCCTGCTGGCAGTCCCCACCCTACCTCCCACTCCCCCATGATGGTGCATTATTGCTCTTGTGCAGGAGATACACTTACCAGATGTGTCAGGAAGGGATGGGTGGGGGTTCCAACATCTGACATAAATAGATGGTGAGCACAAGGAGTTTCTTTTCTGCAGGACTTTCGTCCTTTGCTCTTACTATGTTACTGGGCTAGGAAGGAGGCAGGTAAGAGATTGTAGTGACAGAACTAGTCCTTTTCATTGGAAGTTCTTGAAGTTTTTATGAGACTGAGAACTATCACTGCCCCATTCACCTCTTCCTGAACTGAGACAGACACTTGCCCAGGCTGCACAGTGAGTCACTGCTGAATGTGTATGCCTTGGCTTTAGCTTGCAATTCCATAATGCATTTTAGGGACTCTGTAACAACAGATGATATAAAAGAGAATTAAAATGAGTAAAGAAAACCTCAGGGAGACCAAATGATTATAACAAATCTAAGGGTTGTAACTGCTGAGTCCTATTCTCTCCTGCTGGATGGTGCTAATTCACGTAAGTCCTTACATCCATAGATCAAGAGCCATCTTAAAACCAGTTAGGACTTTTGCTTAAAGCTGAACTCAAATTCCATTTTACTTCTTTCCTTTTTCCCCCCACTGTTTAGTGGAACAAAATAAGTTTTCAACTGTGAAAATTTTACTTTCCTTTTTTTTCCTAGAGATTACATGTTTTTGCATTACCTGTGCACAAAGTGCAAGTGTGGATATTTAATTTTAATAGCAAAAAGCATTATACTTTACTCACTGTCAAGCAGCAGAGTCCTAGAAACAGCTTCTTCACAGTCTGCCCATGTTCAGGAATGGTGACTGATTGCACAGACCTTGAGACTCACCCTGAGCTTAATTTTCCTTGATGTCTTGGTGATGCATCGGATCATGTAATTTGTTGTGAGGTTTGTATGCCCCACATTTTCAAATGCCTGGATGTTCTAACCTTCACGGGCCAGGTAAAAGGAGCAAAGGCATACTCCCACAGTTATGATTAGTGATAGACCCATTGCATGTGTTTGCACCAAATATTTCATGGATTAATGACAGTAAATGTTATGGCTCAAGATCTGCATGTTAGTATGGACTGGAAAGTCTATTTCAGCTTGGTCTTTTTCTACCTAGAAGTTTGCTTCATTTCAGAAACAATTCATAGGAGTGTTCTCATCTTCACTCTCCAGCTGCTTTAATAGTATGATGCATTTATAGAAGGAAAATTATTAGAAGAATTTATGCTCTCATCTGTTTCACTACCCAAGAGAAAAAAAAACCCGTTTAGAGTATTTGTGGCTAAATGTACTCCTTCTTTCCCATTCAGAATGGCTTGATTTACACATCTCTGGGAATGATTTTTGCCAGAGGACAAACTGAGTATTGAGTGGTCAGTGTGAAAACTGATTTAGAAACAGTCACAATTCTGATGAGGATGGGACAATAGGACTGCAGGAAATACTTGTTTGTGATGCAAGAATGCAAATTGTGCAGTGTGTGTGCAGAAGAGTTAATCCAACAAAAAGTGGTTTTATCTCAAGACGCAGTTTAAGACTGTGCTGCCCTTCCTTAGACAGTTTAATTGCAGGTGGAGAGAGATAAACTAGCACTCAAAGTGACAGCAAGCTAATACAATGCTTTGTATTGAGAGCAAAGGAATGAATAGCTTTCTCATTACCAATTTCAGGCATGGGCACGCAGAAGAAAAGGCAATACTAAGATCTGGAACAAGTCTAGAGATCCTGTTTCCTCCCTGAACCAGCCAAATGGGGACAGTGGAAGCATAACTCCGTTGCTGGGCTGGAGAAGTTTGGACTCTTGATGCTTAGTGATTATTAATGGGCTAAAAGTTACAGGGAGAAACTGTTTTTGATGTTTCATAGATTCACATAATATAATGAAGCTAGTCTTGCACTGACAAAGAGAGTGGCAGTGGCAATGACCTGACAGCTGAGTTCTATCTCAACTCCTAAATTACCAGGCTACCAAAGCTAGTGCTGGAGTGGGGTGAAGCAAGACTCTCTGAGGAAGGAGAGGACTCTGCCTCCAAAAGGTCACCAAGGAACATCTGTGATTCAGAGCTGAAGTGACAAAAGAAGAATGTGTTTTCCAGAAAGCCTCCAGCTATGCAGCTCAGATGGGCAGTGCTCCTGGCATGGAGCCATGGTATCGATTGCTGGTGTCCTTGAAGCTGATGGCACACATCTTATGACTTCGCCCCCTGCATTCAGATTTGGGTGCTGGGTGCTAGGAGGCTCTTTTCTTGCTCTTTTTTATTCTTCTTTTTTTTCCTATACACAACAGTAAACATTCTGTTTGCTTACTAAAAAGAGCTCAATGTCTAGACCAAGTTCTTACTCACTAAAATCCTCTCAAAAGACTTCCAAAGGCAGTGTAGAAGGCACTCTGCAGCACTGGCAGTGACAGTGCCCCTTGGCACCCACTGGGACATTGTAGTTCCTATGGCTGATGCATTCTTTTAGAGGCTGTGAGCATTTCCTGGGGAAATACATCTAGCTGAAGGTCTCCCAGCCACATCCCTTTTTCTCTTGAGGACATAAGAAGAGCACACCAAAACTGTACTCTACAGGTCGTACATATTAGTGAAGCAATGATGAGTTTCTCCATGTCTTTCTCAAGGGAACTTTGAAGTCATTCAAAGAGCTTTGGGAATGTATATTTTAATAACAACCCAGGACTGTACTTGCTGGGCTTTGCATTTGGCTTTGCCATTTTGTTTACTATAGTGTTTGTGAAATAGGGACAAGCCATAAACATCCACCTAGCTGCACTTCTGCAATAACATGCTCTGACACGCACGAGCATTTTTGGTGGAAGTGCTCCTGCAGCCTTCTTCTTTGACGGTTTTCAAGTCATCCAGTTAGGGAGAAAAACAACCATAACATGTTACTGAGGTCACAGATGAATAAGACATTATGAATAGTCATGCTGGAAACAAAAGCTTTGGTGAATACTCGGTGAGAATTGTGGGGGATGACAAACGTTTGCAGAACAATTCAAATTAATGAAGCACATGGAAAAATGTTACCTTGTGGATAATTTCCAGGCTAAAAGAGTTTTTGAATAAATCATTCAATGTTGGGATTTCACTTGCCCTTATTTTCATCTGAGTTGTGAATCATCTGATCATCGGCTTGAAGGTAAATCATTAAGTAAAAAAATTTAGCAGGCAGGGGAGAGAGGAGGGGGTGGCAATCAATGTGTCAGGTTTACCCTATGTCCCAGAGCAGTGAATAATTGCTGTTACTGTAGCAACTGATGGCTTAATGCCTAAGCTTAAACTTCTCCCCAGCAGTGTCAGATCTTCTGAGTGGGTCATAAATAAATGCGAATATATATATCATTTTTGCATCAGAAACTTTGCCAACAGATAAAATACCTTTCTTTCTTATGCCATTTTAAAAGAGAGCATATACTAACATGCCCACATAATAATAACTTGTCCATTTGTGACAAAGCTTTTCTCCGTATCACGTCTTACTGTCAACAGTAACAGTCAACAACTTCCTTCATAAAGTGCTGCAATTTTATCTGGAAGTTTCAACCAGATGTGTGTTTGTAAGCTTTTCTCAACTATAGATTGTGAACATTTATATATTTATTCTCCCAGCAGCTGTGTAAAATGATACAGTGCTTTACAGCTCTGGAGCTGAAAGATAAATATCATATAACCTGCCTATAGTGTTGCAGAAAGTCTACAATAGAAAAAGAAATACATTCCAGATTTCTTAAGAACAGCTCCAGAGCCTTACTTACATAATTTCCCAAGCTAAACATCAACTCTGCGGTCATGGGTCCAGACATATCTGTCCCCACTATGTTAAATGGCAGAAACATGCTGGCACAAAAAGATGGGGTGAAGTTGACTGTTCGAATATTTACTTTTCTCAATCTTACGTAATCTTAGCATGCCAATCTGATTTTCCTCCCTCCGAGGTAGATTTTACAGATTTTTCTGAAGTGATGAAACATACTTCAAGTTCACTTTGGTCATTCAGTCACTTATTTCCCCTTTCTTCTGTTACAGTGGGGATACTGCAACACGTGTATCAGACGAGTCCTGTGGAAAGAATATATATATATATGGACCGATTCTTGCTAGATGTTTCAGAGAGATGTTTATTTCTCCAGCTGCATGGCCGGGGCTCTGCCAAGGAACTCTCTCAATCACAGGACCCGAGGGTCCTTCCCCGCGCAGGGGAACACAAAACAACCAATGGGGAACGAGGCTGAGCAGGGCCAGGGAAACGCCGTGCCTCCCCCAGGGCCCCTCTCCCAGGACCACACGGCAGGGGGGAAGGGACCCCAACATTCTTCCACAAAACAAGAGAAGGTTTGCCACCTGTCAGGAAATTTCCAGTGAAAGGACAAAATTGGTGGCAGCAATCAGCTGAAAGTAAGAATACGCTTATTACATGAAAGTGCATACTTAGCAATTAAAATTTTCTAAAACAACATTGTAGTTGTTTTTGTGCTTTATATACAGTATTAAAAATAAAATAGTCTCCCACATGTAATTTATGAAAGCAGCTAATAATGAGTTCATTATTGCATAGCAAGACAATGTTGCAGTCGTGGTTACAGGCCTAGCCAAAGTCTTTGATCTTCTGGTTCATTAATGTATAAATGAAAAGACCTTAGCTAATTATCTCAGTAACTGGTCTCACTCAGGTCTCAGTCAGTTCTTATTCAAGGGCTTACTCTTTCATTTTCCATCCTCTATGCAGGGAGTGAGTCACCTGAGTCATGATTTATTGTCCTTTCGTATAAGAGATTTGTTATTTTCATACCTCTGTCCAAGGGACTCATCTGTCTATAAAATTTGCAGTTGAAACAATTTGAAAAATGCCAGGTGATGTAGCTATTTGTTGTGACACCACTGGATATTAGTAAAGAGAAGCTGATTTTAAATAGGCAAATGCAGCACCTAAGAGTTGAGCCAGCCCCAGGGCTGAACTGAGTATCATCAGAGCATCGCTGAACTCTTCAGGCTCCTTCCTCTGCTCCCAGGCAACCAGGTTGTGAAACTCATGACTAGGGATGAGAGTCCATGTTAATAGGGCATTTAAAAAATCCAGTGAAGGTGAATTTTTGAATCTGCTAGCCAGGCTACTAACAGTGTACTCTGGCAGAATTGAGCAGCAAATAATCTTCTCTATCAGCTCTTGGCTCTTTACACACAAACATGGTATAGTTTAAAGTTTTTGTTCCCTTTCAAATATTGCAAATAGTCACTTTTATTCAGATAAATTTCAGTCAAAATTACATATATAAGACACATACTTATAAAAATTCACTCTGCATTCTAAATTATTGAAATTTGATCTTGATGGTGATTCTAAAATGTGGTCTTTGTTTTATACACAGATTGTGGTTTCCAACTTGCATCTCAAAGAATAGTAATAGTTACCAAATGGTGCTTAATAGATCATTGCCAGTCTCTCTCCCCTTCTTCTCCCATCTTTTTCATTACTTTAAAAATGACAGTTCAGTGACAGCCAATAAGAACATTACGTTCCTGACTTAGAAGTTGCATGCCAAATTATTTTATGCCAGGATTCTATGACACATCCTGTATTTCTTATTACTATAAACAAATCACATTCCATGAAGAATTATGTCATTAGAAAGTCACATCAAATTTGTATGTTACAGTATTAATATGATGAATTTTTGGAATAGTAAGATTGCTGATATGCCTTCAAGTTCTAGTATAATTTGGTTTTTGTTGTATCTTTCAATGAATCCATGCATGGACATATCATAGCTTACCTGCCTTGACTGCCATTGATTTTCCAGGGATGAGACCTGGTGCTGGGAATGGAATCTGTTTTATGCAACTATGCTATGCAGAGAAAAATGCTGAAGGTAATATTTAACAATGGTTGGACTCACATACAATTAACCAATATTTTCTGGGGAATTTGCTTCTGTTATTTTTTTACTATACACAATTGTGCACGAACGGGTGGCTGCTTTCTTTCAATGGGTATCCTTATGGACAGTGGATTTCATGGTGCCTTGGTCCCTCTACCTACAGTATTATTGGAGATGTGATAAGAGATATGATGTACTGTTTAGAAGATGAAGTGACATGGTGAGAGGAATATGACAGTGGATTATAACTGGAGCATATGGTTCAACAGGATCAGGGCAAAACTGAGCCAGATAAAACTTCCTGGCAGAATGTGACAAATCTCTGGAGATTCTGTAGAGGAACAGGTATGAGTACCATTCTAACCAGTCTAGACGACAGACTGGTTACAATGATAGTTATAACAGTAGTTTCAATTCATGAAATACACTGGATTGCCAAGAAACTGCTTTAAAGGGACAAAAAAAGCCCTAAAGCCTGTAGCAACCTTGTCTGATTACTTACCTGACTTTGGTTTGAACAGGAGGTGAAGACATGTTCTGAGGTCCAGGAGAGCCTGAACTGTCCTATGAAATCACAGAATTGTTAAGGTCAGAAAGGACCACTGCAGGTCATCTATAAATATAAAAAGCAAATAAATACAATCAAATGTGCGAAGAAAAAAATATAGGAAGTGACTGTACCATTACCAATGAAGTTGAAACTCCTTGGGTTTTTTCCCTTTTTTTCCACCTCTTTCCTCTTCTTCTCCACTCCATTTCTTCTTTTGTAAGTTTTGGGGATACTAATATATTTTCCTGTGTTTTCTGTGTTGTGATCCAAGAACATGCCTTCTGTGCTCTTTCTGTCCATATGCAAGAATTCTCAGACCTACAGATCTCATGCCTGTCCCCATCAAGACCATTAACTAAATTATGTACTTGGCAGTAAGGACAGAATATCCAATCCATTTTAGTAGCAATGGTGCAATCTCCTAGCACAGAAATTGAGTGAAAGCCTGTGTCTATTCTTTCCTCCAGATTTGACAGCCCCAATAGGTTTTTCCTTCGGGTATGCTCTGGAGAGGCATTTCTGCAATGTGTATATGTGTGTAGAGGTGCATGACAAAGCCACCAGTCTCCTTAATCAGTGGGGGACAGATTCCTACCACTGGGGTGATTGCAAGAGGCACTGCTGTCTGTTAATATGTCTGCATTTAAGTAGAAGGATCTCCTGCAGGGCATGAGACCAGTGATGGAGTTTCTTGGAGATCACAGCTCCAGCTCCAAGGCTTTCGCTGTCTTAGGGAGCGGTTCAAGGAGAGACTCACTCCTTTGAAATTCAGGGCTGTTTAGCTGTGGGTCACTGAGCCCAGTTTGAAAGCCACAGAATAAATCCACTAAAGTCACTACAATTCTTCTCATTCTTACCTCCCACAGATGCAGAATGCCAGCTGCTAAAAGCCGTTTCAGAAAGGGCATGGGAGAAACCTGGGAGAAGGTTTTTCTTTCTAAATAAATCAAGTCATTAATTCTGACTAATGCAATGCTGCATAGTAACCCTATATAGGGGTGATGAGGTGCCAGCTTCATGTCAATGTGCCTCACTGCACTGCCTTCAATACTGTTCCCATGGTCACCTTCCAGATTTGACAGTCTGGTTTGTAAGAGGCAGATGAAGCTCCTCAGTGCAAACACCCACAGAACTGAATTACCCTGGCCCCTTGTCCTGGAAAAAGTGATATATGTATGTTTTAATCTGGAAAAAAGTGACAGATGTAAGGATTAGAAACATGAAATCTTTGCTGAGTAAAAGGCATTTGGAAAACATTAGGGCTATCAGACATGGACAGCCCACCTCAAATACTAATGCAGCAGAACTCCAAGGATAGAGGCTGAACTTCTGTGCCCCTCAAGTTTAATTAGCATGATAAGTACTAGTACAATAGTCTGGTACACAGTCTGGTATATCCAAGATTTTCCTTTATGGGATCACTAATAAGCTCTGTAGAGTCTTCATCTCTAGACATACCCACTGAAACTTGGAATGCCTCACGAACAGGAATGTAGTCATCTTTACAGTGTTACATTGTTTCAAGAAGGGTAGCCTCCTTAGCATCCTGACTAGAGAGACCTCGAGAGGCAAATTGCTGAAAGACTCTGACAGAACCCAGAGGAATGACCCAGGCCTCTGAAGTCCTCTCTCTTTCCTGCTTAGCAGAAGTCTCTGCTCCACAGCGCAAGTTTTGTAGTGGGAATCACCTGACTTCCAATGCAGTCAGTGTTAAATATTTTCTTATTCTATTCCCAGTCTTCCTTAGAACCATATTTCCCCCGGTCATGCATGCATCAGACATGCACGGTCCCTGGCAGATAGTGTACTAACTAACTCCCCTTCCAACTAAAGGGTGTGAAGAAAACTCTTGGGACATACAAGGATATACCACATGTGTCTAGTGAGAGATTTTCTTTTAAACGTTAGCAAAGTGAAAGCATAGTAAGGAAAGGGTGCATCGTCTCAATTTCATTATACAAACAAATAAAAGTACTTGCAGTTCTATGGAATTTTAACACAGTTAATCATAAACTTGATATTTGCATCTCACAGGCACTGAACATTGTGTAGTTACTGGAACTGGGATAAACTGGTTTTGAAAGATTTGCCTGCTATTGCTATGTTCAAGGGTTAACCCTCACTCCCCTGCTCAGATGTTGGCAAAGGAAATCCTCTCATAATCACAAAGATTGGAAGTTAGCCTATGAATTGTTCACATCTCTATCTTGCAGGTAGCTGCTTGCTTTGAGATGCCCTCAAAAGATCTGTTCTGGTATGACTCCTAAGGCTAACTCGAACCATGAAGGGTTGGGTTTTTATTGTCCTTTGTATCCATATAGTTCTTAGACCCCCCCTTCACTAATTTCTGTGAAGCTATTCCAATTTCTCCTAATGGCAGATACATCCATTGCCTGACTCTAAAAGCTGAAATCTTGGAGTCTTCTTTAATACCCTTTCCCAAATGCATGAATGTACTCTTTTAAATTCACTCAGCTCACATTTATACACCACGACAGGAATGTGCAGAAGCAGCTTCTCAGTTTATCCCCTCCTCAGTCATTCAGTTATGCAATGCTCACTCACACACAGAGAGATATGCATGAAAATGCACTCATCCAGAATCCTGCTCTTCAGTGTCATGAAGAGTGAGAAGCTCACATTGACGATCTTGGGCACGTACATATTCCTGCTGTCATGGGCCTTTGTTGGGCATATTCCTATTTGAGCAATCCAGGGGAGTAGCAGTGCTACCATAGATCCCTCATAACTAATCAAATACATAATCTCTCAGTCAGATGCCCTGCACCTCAATTTGTCTGTCTCTGTATTTCTCAGTTAGGACATGTGTTGTGCCATCCTGTCCTTAAACAGCTTTTGATCTAAATCTGGACATGGATATTTGTGTCCAAGGTTGCCCTTGCCTCCTCATCTCTTTCATTTTCCCATGTTGTGTGGATTACAAGGGTGACTGCCTTGCAAGCAGCTGATTACAGTGTGAACAATTCCCATTTTTTCATGTAACTGGCCCTGCCATTTGTTTTCAATCCCATTTTATTGGCTCCTAATGTGTTCTTTTAGCATCTTGTTGTCCTTATTTTTAAATTTTCTGCTTTCCCAGCACACAACAGAAATTATGTGTGCTCCTTGTAGGTCTCTTCTAGAGATTAGCTCAGCCCAAATTCTCTTCTCTGAACAGCTTTTAAGTTTGGGAACGTTTAAACCATTTAGATTTTTAAAGACTCCCTAGGGCTCTTTGGAATCCAACACCCTTAAACTGGGAAAAGTTTACTCTGATAAGACACACAGCATCATAAGAATCAGCACTCTGTATCTGGGAGCCATATACCCACTTGCAGGTGTCCTAAAACGTTTGATATATTCTGTATCTCAAATGCAATAGTGAAATACAGTCACTGGTAAGGACCTACGTGCAAGAGTGAACTTGAACTCCTGTCCAGCCAACTTACAGTGCTTTCCCTCACTTTTCTTACAATTGTACTACAGTGACAAGGTATCCACAGTTCCTACCTCTGTGGTCCTAGCCAAACCTGTTTCTATATTCACCAAATTTTGGGAGTGACAGGTGCAACACCCAGGAACGGTTGTGCCTCTCCTGGTCCTTTGTGGTTTTATCATGTCCTGGTTTATGAATGTAACAGGAGAAGTATTTGAGCCGTACAAAAAGTTTATCTCACAATATCTGTGCTCCTTTTTTTTTTTATTCTTTGTGCATTACTTTGTGTTTGCCTTCTTTATGCTCTCATAATTTTGCTTTGGTTCAGGCAGCATCAAAGTGTTTGCTAAGAGATTCAAACCACAACAGATAGAAAAGACTCATTAGGTCATTTTGCCCTGCTTGTTGTTTAACACCCTCTATTGCATAGTTACGAAGTTTTCCTCTGAAACATCATTGCACAATCAGTATTGCCTCATAATAAATTTTAAATTTTTTGGAGTCCTGAAAAGGCAGTATACAGAACTACATTAAAAATACTATTAGATATACATTGTCAAAACCTCACAGAAATCCATGGAACTGTGTCAGCTCATATGGGCAAAAGATAGTCTTAAAAATAGTTTCTTATCAATTGATAGTGTTGACTCCTTACAAACTTTTTAACATTTTTCCTTCAGATCAGATGCAAAACATAACTGATGCTGCACTGGATTTAATGGTCTCCTCAGTGCTACATATCTTTGCCACAGACATCATCTATTATATTATCTTAATCTTTCTCTCCTAATTTCTCATACACGTTTATTCCTAACAGTGTGCAACAATGTTACATTGAGTTGGTTTGACCTGCACACTGAGGAGACTAAAAAAATTAAATAATTAATTATAAACCTATATTATCTCTAGGATTTGCATTTCTTTCTTTCAGTGTTTGTATAAGCAATTTGTGTTTGCCCTGACAGTTCATTCTGGCCACTTATAACCCTTATTTTTTCTATGGAAAACTTAATATGTCATTTATATATATTTTTTTCTTTCTATCCTATCCCCATTCTATTTCTCAGTGCAGAGGTCTATTTTTTTTCTTATGAATCTCTCTCTCAGAGCATGGACAGTTTTTCAGTGATCCTTGAGAAGTTTCTCACTTTTTTTTTTCTGGAAGTCCTTAAATTAACAGATATACACTTGATTTTGCCTTTTTTGTACCTTTAGACTGACATGATGAGAGAAACCACTGCAATGTTTTAAAGAAAAAAATCCAACTCTTGATCTGCGATATGTGGCAAGGAGACCAAAGGGTCAAGGTGGTGCGGGTCCTCTCCAGGAACAGGAAAAGTGGTGCTTAAATGGTATTTTCTGGTTGCCAGATGGCTTTCTGGGAAAGGAATTTGAGGGGGTTGGCTTTTATCCCTTTGTTCATCAGTTATCTAGCATCCCTTTTGAGGCATATCTGGATTTTCAGGATATGTCCTTCTCCTGGGGAGAACATACAGAACCAAGGAACTTTGTTACTCAATTATTTTCAGTTTACCAGATTCAGCTAACAGAAAGCTGGGGTCTGTTTGATGACTGCTGTGTGTGTGAAGAAGCTGTAGAAATACTAAAATATGCAGATGTATTGGTTTAAAATGTCAATCTTCACAGAATTGTCTGCAAAGCTCATATTCTGCTGTGATGATTGCCAAGCCCCTCATCATTACTTTCTTTACTTACAATTTATCTAGACAGTGATCAGCAGAACTATAATGGACTTTTCCTTGAGATTGATTACGCTTGGAAAAATGCAGACAAAATGCTTAGGCTGTTTTCTAGACTCATGCCAACATTTTTTCGTATTTAAAAAAATAATCAAATTTTTCCTTCTTTTCTGGGAGAAAAGGAGTCTGGTTTACAGAACTAAGTGCTAAGATCTGAAATAAGAATGAATGGTAGCTGTGCTTTCAGTACTTTACATAACTATAGAATACTAAGTGTTTTAAATACATGGTGCTCAGTCAGCTCAAAATAGATACCTTGAATTAATAAACACCTTTGTCCTGATCATTTTAGGATTCTCCATTAAAACAGGGGCAATAAATTATTACCTTCTTACCCCACTAGGGATTCATAAAGATCAATAAATGTTTTTGTGCTAATACTGTAATGTTGGTGCTAATGCATTAGTACAATGTAATACACTAATCTACATATATTAAATGTTTATTTACATTATAAATACATGTGTAACTATAATACCTAAAATACCATGAGGATGAACAGCATAAGAAAACTCATGAGGAAATGAACAGAAGTTTTCAGCACAAGTTTGATTCATGTGCAGCAAATACGGTTGAGGGCCACTCCCTGTATGCATAGTATTGGGTAGCTTCTCTTTGAATGATACCCCCTAGTCTGTGCCCTAAGTAGTGTGCCTCCCAACCTGTCACAAACTAATAATGTTCTCTTAGTTCTGTTCCCTATGTACAGTTTCTAGGTTTTGAATATGTGGTGTGCAGAGATGGCTGGTTTGGCACTGAGTATCCTGTGGGTTAATTCCATGAATGAAGCCTTTAGCTCCCCCCTACAGATCTCTGCCAGTTGTACTGAGTAGCTGCTGGACCAAATGGAGGACTCATTGAAAAATTTGCTTTTTCAAGTTGGTGGATGTACAAGAATAGCCTTTGTTATCTGCTAGGAAAGCCTTGTGAAGCCAGGAGGTGGAGAACACTTGCAGCAAAAGAAAGCTGAGGGAATGAGACTCTGCCTCATGAATCCATTATGTGGATTATGATTTGAGGGGAGAACAGTGGAGGTCGTCTCTCTGGACTTCAGCAGGGCTTTCAACACTGTCTCCTACAACATCCCCATAGGCAAACTCAAGAAGTGGGGTCTCTCTGAATGGAAGGGAGGTGGATTGAAAACTGGCAGAGTGGCAGATCCCAGAGGATCGTGATCAGTGGCACAGGGTCGAGTTGAAGGCCTGTCACTGGTGGTGTCCCCTGGTGTTCAATGCTGGGCCCAGTCTTGTTTAACTAATTCAGCAATGAGTTGTAGAAAGGGGCAGAGGCCTCCTCAGCGAGTTCCCTGCAGACACAAAGCCGGGAGGAGCGGCCCATACCCCAGAGGGCTGTGCAGCCCTTCGGCAGGCCTCAATGGCTGGAGAGATGGGCAGAGAGGGACCTTCTGAAATCCAGCCAAGGCAAGCGCAGGGTCCTGCTCCTGGCCACCAGGACAGGCTGGGGGCTGAGCTCTTGGAAAGCAGCTCTGTGGAGGTCCTGCAGGGGGTCCTGGTGGACAACGAGCTGTCTGTGACCAGCAGTGCCCTTGTGGCCAAGAAGGCCAGTGGTGTCCTGAGGTGCATTAGGAACAGCACTGCCAGCAGGTCGAGGGAGGTGATCCTGCCCCTCTACACACCCCTGGTGAGGCCTCAGCTGGAGTGCTGTGTCCAGTTCTGGGCTCCTCAGGACAACAGAGACATGCAGCTCCTGGAGTGGGTCCAGTGAAGGACAACAAAGATGACTGGGAGAGTGCACCATCTCTCTTATCAGGAAAGGCTGAGACAGTTCAGCCTGTTCAGCCTCAAGAAGAGATGAACGAGAGAGGACCTTATCAATGTCTATAAGTATGTGACAGGAGGGTGTCAGAGGATGGTGCCAGGCTCTTCTTGGTGGTGCCAAGCAACAGGACAAAAGGCAATCGGCAGAAACTGATGCACAGAAGTTCCACCTTAATATAAGGAAGAACATCTTTACTGTGAGGGTGAACGAGCACTGGAACAGATTGCCCCAAGAGGTTGTGGAGATAGTCTGGATCCATCTGGATACAATCCTGTGGCATGTGCTGACCCTGAAGGCTGGACCAGATGACCCACTATAACCTCTTACAACCTTGCCCATCTTGTGATTCTGTGATTTGTCAATAAGCTTTAAACTGGCTAACTTTGATTGGATTTTATTGGGAATGGTAAATAGTACACTCTTAATTTGACAGCCTGTTGTAATCAGTCTGCACTTCAAACATAAATGTTCCTGAGCTTTCCAGAGAAAAGGCAGTAATATTTCTAACTATAAATACAAAGTACAGCACTTTCCTTAGCCTTTATTTAATTTGTCAGAAAAAACATACACTAGTATGGATGACAATTACTCAAAATTTTGTTGCAAAGCAAATGTCCATGATGGAAAATTTCAACTTAGCCAAAGTGCTAAAGGGTAAAATTTAGCAAACAGTGAAGAAAAAATTACAAGGTCTTGCAAGCCAAAGTAATGGGCAACCTTAGTAATAAGTGGCATTTGCCTACAACATAGAACACAGCTTGGAAATAGTATCTGTCCTATTTCTTCTGGCTTCTCTAGTGATGTTTTCACAGAAAGTGTATTATTTTCCATCAGAGTTTATGAATCACTTCTGATTTTGCTGCAGCAGAATGAAGGCAGGAATCTCATACTCTGTATTAAATTGCTTGGCATGTCTAACCTACGTATCAGCTTTATGCCCACCTTTTGATATTCCACTGGAATTTAACAAATGAAGCAGAAATTAATATTCATGAAAAAGTAGAAATTACCATACATTTGTTCTCTGTTTTCATCAGGTGTCAGACATTACAGTAAGAGACGCCAACTTAAGAATCTAGACAGATTTAGGTAATTTCCTTGATGCTTGATGGCTATAATTAAATTAATTCTGGGAATCTGCACTGGCACTTCTGCCATACTGTGATTGTGGCCTCCAAGTTCCTAGTTATAAAGTTTTTAATGTTTTCTCTGCCACCTAGAACTGTGTGGGGACCAAATTCATGTTAATTTTGTGGCTGCAATGCTAAAGAAGGATATGCAGAGAGAAAGGTCTGACTGTCTCTGAAAGCCACTCGTAATCTCTGTGCTGAACCACATGTAAGTGTCAATAAGCATACTTGGGAGCATGGGGGCAGCATAGTTGGCCAGGTAGGGCAGCAAATTTAGGGAGCCACCACCCTGTATGGCACCCTGCCTTTGAAAATAGCACAGTAATAAATAATGCATGCTGGTGTGCCGACCAAGCTAGCTTCGCCTTGTCCAGACCTGTTGGTACAATGTGCTTTTTCGTCTGTCTGGAAGTATTCTGCATCTTAGCAACCAGAGCTGTCTCTGCCCTTAGGAGCTGAAACAGAAAAGGCCAAGAGTCACACAAACAGAAAGTGACATTCCAGTCTCAGTACCACATTGGAAGCATTTTTCTTCTGCTTTTGCTGATGTCCTGTTTAGCAAGAGGAAAATTCTGCTTTCCCTATCCATGTTGAGATCCAGTGGTCACATGCTCCTGTGATGCTTCTGCAGCACATAGATGAGATGTATTTCAGTGTGATTCTTTAATCTCCCATGTTTTGCTCAGTGGCACAATGTAAGACTTGGGTTTCTTGCTAAAGGTATCGTTCCTTGGAAGGGAAGTGCTCTTTACTGCTTGCTAGTTCTTTGCTTCTTAGCTTTTCCTGCTCTGGACTGATCATTCATGCTGATATTTTGCTAAGGCATTATTTTGATGATGAAAGCTACAAATACTCACCAAGACATGACCTGGTATGCAAATACTTGGACTCATTGACAGGAATGCTTAGAGAAATCTTGTAAGTGCTAGGGCTACTTATCAAAATTGTTGCCCAGATGTCTGCAGGGACAATATCCAAAATGGGTATTTACAGTCTTCCTTCTTCCTCCAGGACAACTTTCTTTGATAGGCGAGAATCAATGGAAGCCGTGGAACTTGACCTAACCTGAGTGAGAAATGACTGAATCTTCCCAAGCAACACTTGTACACAGGTGCACCTTATCTATGTGAACAAAAGGAACTTAGTTTTTAATTGGTGTTAGTGGGGATGATAGGAACAAAGGTGACATTCCTTGAGTCTGAGATCCATTATTTATCTTGAAATCGGGTTCAGCATAAGTAATATTTGTGAAATATTTCCCCTACGCTGACAATGAGCCTCGATTAATAATTAATAGTATCTCTGGATGTTGAAGGACAATTCATTCCCTGTGCTTGGTAAATCTAGCACTGAGAACTCGTCAGCATCTGTCAGGGGAAGATTTATGATGAGACTTGGGACCAAAAATGAGCAAAGACTAAAAAATTCACTTCACACAGACCACTGAACAGTCACTGAATAATAATATTTAACATTTCTTGTTTTATGCATACAAATTAATGAAACCTCAAAACCTTCCCACATTATGCATTTTCAACTGTTTCCATGTTGGTGCCTTTTCTGACTAGTGAAATAATGAGAAACACATGAGGCTTCATATTTTCATTTGGGCACCTGGTTTCCTGCTCGAGTTCATGGTTGCAGGCTGGAGGGGTAATTCATACATGCTCAAGGAAAATTTTGGACTAAGCACATCTACTGATTCTCTGCCCTGCTAACCTCCATATAGCTGAACTTTCATACTCAACCCCATATACCCACACACTGATGATTTTTTTCCTCATTTTGTTTCTTACCTACTCTTAAATATCCAGAGAAGCTAAAAGACCAATAAACTCCCCTTTCACACATTTTTCAGGATTAGGAATGTATAAAAGAAAGGATTGAGCCCATCACATGGGCTCACGCTGTCCGCCTTCCTGCCAGCACAGGGTTATTCCACACCATGCATCTCCTAATGTTATTTCCAGACTAATTTTAATTTAGGACACTCCTGCTTTTCACTTCTCTCCATTCTAATTATGGTCTCCCTATCTACCTGAAATAACCTCAATTTAAAAAAAATAAAATAAAAAAAGAAGGGATGGCCTTAAAAAAACAACTACAAAGAAATCAATCCCTCATCCATTACCAGGTTTTTCTTTTGTTCTGGAGCCACGCGTGTAACCCGGTTAGACCTGTTCTCTTTGAATGCCGAGGACTGAGCTGGCCTTATGCAAACGCTCTCAACCTCATCTTGGTTGTTGTTGTGGCAGATCCAATCAAACGAACAGGAAGTGACCTAAGGAATTCCCCTATTGGCTGCTTGAGTGTTCAGCAAAATGTTTTAAAATTAGTATCACATCCATTTATCTTCACTCCTGGGAGTCTTTAGTTGACATAACCTAGTACCTGTGCTTACCCAACCTACTGTTCTGTAGACAGTTTTCCCATTGCCTCAGTTCAGGATTTCCACTCCAGAATCTGCAGCTAAATGAGGTAAGGTGTTTGGGGTATTTATTTTTTTTTTTAAAAATGTGCTTTCTTTAAAATAACATCAGTGAAAATAATTAAAAAAAAAAAAATTGTCTGCTGGACTCCTGGCCACCATGCCAAGCCTCTCTTTTCCCACTTTGGAACAGCAGCTAAGCTCATTTAATCAAAAGGCTTTTTAATGTTACAATAAAGATTTCTGCTTTTTTGGTTTGAACTTGTATCTTCTATTTAAATATTTCTGTTGTGTTTATGTCTGAGTGGGGACAGATTCTGAGAATCTTTTCTATTATGATGTATCTAATACTATTCCGGGTCCTAAATCTGCTACTTTTGTTAACAGAGTTGTCATCTGTTCAGTATGACAAGGGGCGAAAAAGTGGACTTTCCCAATGCTGTTGAGAGTGCTTGTGTCACAGAACCGGGAGATACTTCACAATGATAGTTTTTTGGTTCCTTTTAGTGATGAGAATGTTGATGGACATTGTGTTTGTAACAGAAAAGCCTAAAGTTCATTTATAATTTGGCTTGGTTTCAGCCTCAAGGCAATTTCTTGGCAGTTGTGTGGTGAAGGAGGTTCTGCTGATCTTAGTTCTGTCTAAGCAAAAACATTGCACAGAACCCAGCTCAGACACTGGGTAGGTAAATACGGTGTGAGGCCCGCAGTGTCTTTGCTTGTTTAATTTGTTTCTGTTCCAATGGTAATTTTATTTTAATAGAACCAGAACTGGCCCCTTAAGGTATAGACACAATTGTTTAAGTAGTTGTAGAAGAGAATGTAAAGAAAAAGTTGCTCCAAATCTGTGTTGATTTTGTAAAATATGTGTAATGGACTTAGAGACAAATGTTTGCATTTCACCACGAGACATTTTAGGCACATACTTGTGTGTATGTTGTTAGAGAGTTATTGAATTGTATCAGTAATGTGCTTTTTGATTACTTCATCTAGATATATGTTGTGTTTGCTTCTAAAGTACATCCAACTATCCTTTCTTTTCTATCTTTCCCATTTTTTAGAATCTTAAACAATTACTAGAATTAAACAAGCTCATAATGACAGAAATATACCTTGAGGTAAAGGTTTTATTTAGTCATTTTATTTATACTTGTCTCACATGACACTGTGTTAAACAGATCTAACTTGCACCAGTATCTCCTGCAATTTGTGAAAACTTCAGTGAAATTAAATATGTGCTCCTTCAAGTTTTGCTTTGATAGCAGATTTGCAGGGTGTAGCCTAAGCCAGTTTTCTGACATTGATTTTGCGCTGTAGAAAATACCAGAGCTGCAAAATATAGCAGTTTTATATTTAATGCAAATGCAGAAACTAAAGAAAATGGTTGCAATTAAAACTAGAAAAACAACAGGATTAAGGTGTTTCACTTATAAATATCACAATGACAGTTTAATTCCTGCCCCTTAGAATTTTCAAAACCAAGTGATTGTTGCAATAGCAACACAGGACTTGCCAGAATTTTTCAGAGATAATTACATGACTTCAAGTAGAGTTTATCTTGTAGAAAATTTTCAGTCTTGAAAAAAAAGTCCAAAAGTCCAGTGATGGGAAATTCCCCAGAACGTTTTTAAGTGCCCTAGCAATTAAATACCATTCTTCTGAAAATATTTTATCTCATTTTCAGTCTGACATGGTCTTGCTTTAACATTCACCCACCTGATTCTGTTGTCTTTTGATGGTTATTGTGAAGTTCCCATGAGTAGTAAATTTCTGTTCCTTGTGTGGTTAGCTGGGAATAAGTTCTTTCTTAGCCTAGTCTCTGATAATTGTGGTAGTCTGAGCTCCAAAGGCTGTTCTTTTTCCTGGAGAAACTTACAGTACAGTGAAGGATCTCAACCTGTTTCACTGTAAGCTTTTCCATCCTTTAATCACTTCGGTGCTCTCCTCTAATTTTTCAACATTAACTGTGAAATGTGGATGTCAGGAAGGATCAGAGTCTGTAGGAACAGCAGTGCCAAACAGAGATATTATGAGTCAATATACTGGGCATTCCAGTTCAGGGGTTTATGAAGTGTGCCCAAGGCTTTCTTAGAGCTGCCGTCCTCCAGACACCCTTCTCCCCCTTGAGCACTGGTCCTGTATGCAGAGATGAGGTTATCATTAGTAGAGTCACTGTTTCCTTGCATTTAGCATTTCCATTTTTTTCTACTCCAAGTGTCACTTGTAAAGCCTGTAAAAATGGTAAAAATACGTATTTCCCCCAAGTCCTGGTACTAAAGGCTCTCTCATCAGATCAGAGTATCGCTTTGCTTGCCCCAGCACAAGTTAGGTTATGCTTCACAGCAACCTGTAGGGTGACAACCATATATTACCCCCATCGTGGTGAGATCGGGTAGTAGAATGTGGTCTGTTCAACATGGGATATTATTACCTTCTTGTCACCTGAGAGAATATGCTGTGGTATTGCCATAGTAATTTCTTATTACTTTAGATAGTCTCAGGGTGTTGTGGGTTTTCAGCAGTGGTGGAAACAGGCAATAGAACAGTTGGACAAATGAAATACTAAATCATTTAGCTCCCACTCAACTTCCTTAATTTTTTTTCATTCCCAGTGAATTTCATTGTTAACATCAGTACTTGTTCTGTCTGGGAGGTGAAAAGTAGCAAATTGCAATGGAGAGAAATCAAACTAATAAAGAAAAATCATCCAGAAACACAGATGGAGAGAGATTAGACAGGAAAAAAGAAGGATTTCTGTAGGTGTATCTGAGTTCGGACAGGAGTGACATGTTAGTCTGTTGCATGTCCCACAGCAATTTGCACCAAACTCCTGTGTGAGGATGGAATTCTACACCTGCTGAAGAAGTGTGTATTTATGTACAATTCTCACAGAAAAGGATTAAAGATATTATTGACTCAGCGAACTCAGAGAACTGCCCACGAGCCATGACACCTTTCCAGAATCAGTGCTCAGCTTTCCTTCCTTGTTTGCCCCTTCCCCACTTTTTAAAAATATGTCTAACGTAGTGTCAGGACCAAACCAGGGAAACTTTTCACTAACTATAATGCAGCCTGGATCTGTTCTGTGGAGTCTAGAGTCACATGCTTTCTGTTGCTGTTAACTTGTTTGAATTCAATCCTCACAAAATTGTCTGACCTCTTTCTGCAATACTATGAATACCATCTCTATGAACTGGGGTGATGACCTACTGTACAGAGAGACAGGCTGGAAAGTGGGTGCTCCGGGACAGACCTGTCTGGCTTAAAAATTCGTCAGTATGCTGAGATCAAGATACAGATAGAGATGGATGATCCCTTCTTAATCTGAGGCAATGTGCCCACCCTTTATAGGATTTTCTGTGGGCTTATAGGGCTCTCTTTCTCATCAGCCTTCCTACAGTTGTAAAGTAGGTATTCTTGCTGAGGTATAGGCATTCCTGCAACAAGCAGCACATAAAAAGAAAACGGCCACCACAAGCTTAGTTGTCATTTGTCATTACTAATGACACACAATATTAGGATGTGGTGGAATGAAATGTGAAGGCTTTGTTGTATACAAGGAAATGAACAGAAACATTATTTTTGTAGCTAGCGTAGTTTGTGATGTTTAATGAAGTAAGGTCTCTGTTCAATCTCACAGCTTCATTACTACTGAATTTCAACCATAAACTCATGGAATTTTCTTCTTAATAATAAGTGCCTTGTGAGCATTGGTGAAGTTCAACACCATCTTCAGTAAAGCGCTCTGGCTTCAGCTGCTCAGCCAGCCCAGTGTTCAAGGGCACTTCAAGATCTCTAAGCACAAATGTCTGCGTCTCTCCCTCACTGTCCCTGCCTCAGCCCACTGCAGCTTACTTGTATTATGGTCTCTGATGATCCAAGGAAGTATTTCTGTAAGTTTTCCAGAGAAGGGTACATTGTAAACTTGGTAACAGTGAAACTCATGGTTAACACGTCTGATCGAAAGGCTAAGCAAAGAAAGATTTGTTCTCACACCTGGTATACAAAAAAAGTAAGGATTGATTTGGTTTTTGTGGAAGTCATCAGGAAGTCATCTTAGTGTGAGAGCTCCTTTGAGCTCTACTGGGGATGCAGTTTGCACCAAATCCCTCACTGAATGCCTAGAATACTTGGGGCATTTGTTGGTCGTTGGTCTACAGACGGGTGAGAATGAGTAAACATGGAGTCATGTAGCCAGTGGAGCAGTTGACAGGCATTTGGCATTTTGCATGTCTCCCTCTGAGGAAGAGCCCTCAAAGGCTGCCTTTCCAAAAGCTGACATTGCACATGGTTATCATTACCTATTCCTCTGCTGATCTTGTGAAATGTGCTTCACAGGGAAAAGTATGAGAACTAGTGGACAGAACAGCCAAGTGGAGCTGGGTAATCACTGGTTATAGACAAATAAGATAGGGTAATAAAAGAGAATTGCTTTGTGGTGGTGGAAAGAAAGTAATTCTACCTAAAGGATCCACAAAACTTTAGAATAAAAATTCCTGCCTAGTATGGAGGAAGGATACAGACATAAACATTTGAGATATTTTCTCATCTCACAATCAGATGCAGCCAGAATAGTCTCCTGAGCACCTGTAAGTCTGTAAGGATTAAGCAACTATATGTAAAAATATGTTCTATTGCCTAAATTACTAGTGCCGTCATAAGAAGAGTTGGTTTTGTTTTTAAAACTGTTCCAGGTAACTAATTTATGTTGCTATATAGTTAAAGAACCCTTGTAAAACTGCCCAAGATGCTATGGTCAGGAATCAGACTAAGTACATGATATAGTGACTACCCCTAAACTTTCTTAATGATTTTTACTGCAACATGTAATTATTATTACACAATAATTTAAAAGCTTGCATCTTGATGATGCACTTTCAAAGTATGCTTGGTTAAGCAATTGTCTCATAGATTGGAGGGGCTTTATCAGGGAGTCAAATTCTGACACACTCAAGGGTGCTGTTCTCATCTCTTCTGCAATGAGATCTAACATAACACTCACATAAAAGACTCTTAATATTCCCAGGCACCTGCCCTGACAGAGGAAGATGAAAAAGTTTTAGAAGACTGAATTAATAGGTGATTAGATAAGTAAGATATCCTCATAGACTTATCAAAATTGGATTGTACAAAATTAAATAGATGCAGTTTTTTTCTACATTTAGTGACTTGTAGATATTCTTACCCTTTCTAAGACTTTTAATGATGGAGCTGTAATATTTTGTAACAACAGGTAGAAACTTCCCTTCCTTCTTTAAAATCTTAAATGATTAAATATTTTTTGGGCGAGAATCAATCCCATAAATTTCTTTGTCTGTGTGTTGCTGATTCCGACAGTCACAGCAAACACTCTGCTTTAAGTATATGGAATTATAGATTCATTTAGGGTGGCAAAGATCTCTAGGATCATTGAGTCCAGCTATTAACTCAGCACTGCTGAGTCTACCAGTAAACCAAATCCCTAAGTGCCATATCTACCTGTATTTTAAATATCTCCAGGTGTGGAGACCTGGCCACTTCCCTGGCCAGCCTGTTCCAATGCTTGATAACCTCCTCGGTGAAGAAATGTTTCCTAGTATTCAGTTAAAACTCCCCTGGTGCAACTCAAGACCACGTCCTCTCATGCTGTCACTTGGCACCTGAGAAAAGAGACTGACGCCCAAACTCCTTTCAGGTAGTTGTGGAGAGTGATAAAGTCTCCCCTAACCCTCCTTTTCTTCAGGCTAAAAAACCCTAGTTCCCTGCCTGTGGGTTTTGCCCTGTGCTGCAGTAGGTATTTTTTGCAGGAACACGTGCATGGCCTGAGAGCTGGGGTGCCCAGGGCTGCCCTTCTCCAAACCCTGGGCTATTAGCAGCACATTAAGGCATTAGCCTTCCTTATGCTATGACACATCTTCAGTATTTAAAAATCTAATGAAGATTTAATCAGTAAAGATAAAAAAAAAGGACAAAAACCTCCCCAGCGTGTGAAAGTAGCTGTTATAAGGATCTGTGATAATACTCCTTTCCCAGAACATTGTTAAAACAGGTATAATTCCATGGTAATAAATCTAATTTTTGAGGAAAATAGTTGTTTGAAATAGTCTGAAAATATTTTTATTGGTTTTGTTGGGGAAGTCTTTTCCAGTTACATTGACAGCTGAGATACACAGCAGTATAGGGGAGCAAAAAGAACTGGAGGGAGCAAGTTTTTTTTTTCCAATTTCTAACTCCTCCAGCCTCCCTCCTATAGACCAGCTACAAACTCCACAGTTGCCCTAAGATGTGGCATTCTTGTGCTGCAGATAGATAATTGAAGATGATATTTTAGTCTGTTTTGCTGGTTACAGTATTATGATATATTGAAGGAAACTTGTTCAGGTCAGTTAGTCTAACTAATTAAAAGGAAAAAATTAAAGAGAGAGGGGAAAAAAGAAAAGAAAATTTTAAAAAAGAAAAGCAAAAGAAGTAAGCAGGAAAATGAGGAATAAAGGTATTCAGTGAAAAAGAAGGAACGGGATCACAAACTTCACGTCCTGGTTTGGTTTTGAGACAGTCAGAGACTGCCTGCATTTCAGGATTAGTGTGGTTGGGCTCTGCAGAGAGTTCCCTGGTCACCATATGCACAACAGCCATATTCGGTGAGTTTATTGCTCCCAGCGCAGCTGCTCTGGGATGGTATTACTGCCTGTGTGCCTTAGTTTTGTGCGTCACATTTCTGTCTTTTACAAACAATTCCACATGACAGAGTCGCACATTTGATACTTGAACAACCTGAATATAGGTTTTTACATGTCAGTTAATTCCCTATTGCCCGGGAACTTTCTTTTAAAAATTCCTTTCTTTCATTGTGATTAAAAAATAATATAAAAGAAACCCAAACAAACAACAGCAAAAAATCCTAAACCACACAAGCAAACAAAAACCAACCAATCAACCAAAAAAACCCAAATAGACAAACAAACAACAACAGCAAAAAAAAAAAAAAAAAAAAAGGCAAGGGAAAAAACCTATAGAAATAGCCACAGTTTCACAGAACAGAAATTTTGAATTTCAGCCAGCTCTGCTTAGGAATTTCTAGCTCATTTTCAGGATCATACATAGGTCAAGGGCAGCTTTTTTGATTTAATACTTCAACTGTAGATTTAATTGTTCGGCTAACTTATCATTCAAATCTCTACTAGTCACATAATAGCCATGATGCATAGAAGAATCTTGGTTTTAGTCTGAACAGGTCTCTTTTTGTCTTGAGAATTCTTTCTCTTGTTTAATACCTTCTCTCTGCCCTCAAAAAAACCACATTCAACTTAACTCATCTGCATGTTGAAAGATTTCCTGGAGACGTGATGCAGTGGGTAGCAATGGAGCTTGAGCTGGAAGATAGGAGTTGGACTGACTTCTCCATTGACTGTTATGTGACTTAAGTGAATACTTTCAGCTCAGTGTCTCAGTTTTCCTATTTGTAATGTGGATGAAATGCTGGTTCCTTCCTTCCTTCGTTTCTGTGTTTTGTGCTATTTATTGCCTTTGCTGTGTGTGCGGACTCTTCCTTCTCTGCTCCATGGTTGTCAGTGTTTCAGGAGTTCTTCCACCACCATAGATGCTATTAGAGTAGATGAGCCCTGCAGGCTTAATTTTAAGGAGAACTTAAAAGTAGCTCAGTTCCCAGCTGAGTACCTGCTTCTCATGGACTCAATGGTTTTTTTTGCTGTGAAATAGTAGATTAAGAGTTGGAGTGCGTGTGGGTTTATACAGGAAAGCAAACCCTCCCAGTCTTTCAGGTTTTCTTTATCTCTCAAATAAGTTCCTTTACTTTTTACACTTAATTTGCTGCTTTTTCCTAGTAATTTTTGAACCACTGTGTCTTAGCTACTTTTTCTTCATGTATTTTGTGTGATACTACTTCTGACTTCAGTCTTAAAACAGTGTTACTTTGACTGGTTCCATTGATGGAAAAGAATAATATTGAGCTCTTTTCTGACACCAGGTTACTCTGTAGCAAGGGTCTATTTGTGAAACAGGAGAGAGTTCACATAAGAATTTAAAGAGCACATTTGTACAAAAACCCAATGAGAAAAGCTCTACCGTCAAACCGGCCCCGGCTGTCGAGGCAGATGCCTGGCTTTGCTTTTTTTGTTTATATTCCAACAAATCAAAGTTGACCTGTGTTGTTATCGGAGTAGAGCAGCAGGTGCAAAAAAATAACTCTGCTGCCAACTCAAACGAAAGGGTAAGACTAATACCCTCTGGGAGGTATTGAGGAGATAACAGAGCCATGCCAGCAACTGAATTAACGGCTCTATTTACGGTGGGTTTTACTTAATAACCTGCTCCTAACACTGACACATAAATACTCCATTGTATTGTTTAACGCAACCACTGGAGAAATCAATGGAAACAGGATGGGCAGCTCTTGCTGTGCCAGGTGAGAAGGAGCGACGCCACAGAAGCATTGCTCTTCTAACCACAGGCAGGAGGGAGACAAGGAAGGCATTCTTGGCTTTTACAGAAGTGGGGAGACATCATTTCCCACAACTGCTTGTCTTACCTGTAGAAAGTGGCTACAGAGCAAGGAAACCTCATTCCCCCCATTTTCTGGTTGCTTTTAATAAAGGCAGTGAGCATAAATAGGCGGTGGCATATATGTAAAGTACTGTTCCAGTGCCATGCGGCTCTGGGAGGCTCACAATCCTGGGGGGAGTGAGCCTGCTGCCACACCCAGCAGTAAAGCAGACAGCTGTTGTGCAGCCACTGGAGTGGGATGCCAGGGAAGTGGTCTTGCAATCTGTTACTCTTTTCACAACAAATACAATATGAAGAAACCGCATGGATACAGCTGGGCTCCAAGTAAATGTTTACTAAAAACACGCAAGCATGAAAGACTGAGTGGTAGGCAAAGTAATGGTCTGACAGAAGCTTTCTGAAACAGGGTCAGTGAGCTCCACTGGGCTGTTTCAGTGATAGCCACCCACTTGGGGACAACTTCCTTTGCAAACAGAGGCTCACCTTGGGATACCTGGTAGTCTGGGGAGGAATGCAGGGCAAGCAGGTGTCCTGGATGAAGCTATCCCAGAGGTGGGATCAGCAAGTCCCAGCTTGGTACTAGAGAATGTGGTAGAGGAGTTAATAGCCAAATAAACCCTCTCTGTCAGCTCTGCAGAATGACCCTTCCCACCATGAACCTTGCATTCCCTCTGCTACATCTCCTCTTTGAAATATGCTTTTCCTATCCCATCTGCAAAAAAGTATGATCATATTGTGGTTAGTCAGGCAGTGGGTTGTAACATGGTATAAATACTTCTATCAACTAGGCTGAATCCCCAGAAAGCTGCATAGTTTAGCATAAAATTCTTTATGCTTAATTTCCAGCTTCTCTGTCCTAGTTAATTTGTGCTGCGACTCTCACATATTTAATAAAGAAGCACAATCAATTTGTTGTTTGAATGAATCAATTAATGTAAAAAGTAGTAGTCCAAAGGGAAGATTTGCACATTCCCCAAGACACTTTGCTGTTTTGGGTCTCCATCCCAAGTTCCTTATTCTGTTTGGTTCTCACTCAGAAATCAGCCCTAAAGAGAAACCTTGCAGTTTCCAGTCAGATGCCCTTTATTAAAACAAAATATATGAAACAGAGTTTACAAAAAGGAAAGGAGAAAAAACACGATTGCTTTTTTTTTTTTTTTTTGAAAGTAGGCAAATTAGTGGTTGCTACTGTTGAAAACCAGACTAGTCCCATAACAAAAGAGAAGTGCTGGTGGTGATAGTGGTTGAAGTAAACTTCCACATGAAATACTGTCTGCTGCTGCAGTATATATCTGAGTGGTTGTTATGTCAGCAACGAGTCAGCATCTAATGAGAGCCAAACATGAATACAAACACAATTATTACTGTTATTATTGTCATTATTCACTAACAACTGAACAGTCACACAGGCCATATTAGCAGTATGGAAAACAGTTCCCTCAATATGCTGTTAGTCTTTAAAGCAATGCAAAGAGAAGCTGTCGTGGAAGGTAGAGGGAAGTGGTTGGGGAACCAGAGCCAAAGGAAAAGGAGAAGGTGTTAGAACATGATGGTAATATTTTGTTAGCTGATGAGGTTCACGCGTAATTATAGACGTGTGGCTTGTCAAGTTACAGGGCCATCTAGAGTGCTTTTTGGCCATTTGTATATTTAGTGTATTGTAAGCAAAAGAAAGGTGTTTAGCAAAAGGAGATTAGGGAGATGAGTTGGCTCCTGGTTAGAGGAAGGATGTACCAGAGAGATAGGAAGGACATGAAAGGAGGTGTGAAGTTGTTCCATGAGGTGTGGTATTAAGTGCTGAAAGAAGAATAAAGAGCAAAGGCAGTTTTTCCCATTATTGTGTTTCCAAGACTCTGTATCCCTGAGGCTAGCCTGATGAATCTATGGCAAATGACTTCTAAATATTCAGGAAAAAATGGTTGACCCAAATTATCATGAACTTGCTGAGGTGGTGCAGACAGTAATGAAAGCATCGCTATATACCAGTCAAAGCCAACTCTGAAAAATGAAAAAGAAAATAGCCCGCTTATTTTTGGCCAGTTTTTAGTGAATCTGTCTATGTGTTCCAAACATTCTAAGAACACATTACTGAGAGTATAATCCAAACATCTATCACAAGAAATAAGTTTCTTTTCTTGACTCTCTTTTGTCTCAGCTCCATGATAGCAATTTCACTAATATTATATGGATCTGTGCACAGAACTTCTGCAAAAAGGAGGAAGAGTTTTTTGACAGTAAAATAAATGATGGTATTATTCTTTTCATATTCAAAAACTAGTGGCATGGCAAGAAGATGCACATCTAGCCTGTGATGTGACAGAAAAGCATGAGTCTGAAACACCAGATCCTTAAGTGGCAGGTTCCATTTCACTGTTTTCTCTGCTGAAGTTACATGACAATGGGTAAAATTTGCAGAAGTACAAACCTTTGGTAGTTAACACTGTCAGACACATCTATGCCTCGAGGACTCTCTTCACAATCTGCCTTCTGTTTGCTTCTGATTTAGAAAAACAAACAAACAAAAACCCTCCTGTTTTAAAAATTTTCCTTTTATTTTCATTTTACTAATGAGTACCTTGAAAATTGAAGTCAGTTCATATGAAGATTATTGGGAAAAAAAGGGGTCAGAGAAAAACAACGTATGAAACTTTGCATATCATCAAGTAGTTTTTTTTTTCTTGCATTCATAAAGTAAACTTTGTTCTCTCTCAAAAAGGAAACTGAACTATGGTTTTGTCTTTAAATTACATCGTTAAAAGAGAGATAAGAACCAAACCCTGGAGCAGAGGGATAGCTCAGATACAGATCTAGATCCTAACTTTTCTACCCAAGGTTCTCTTTAGTTAAAATATATATGCAAGATTTTGAAGCATCCATATGAACATGTTAAAACAACCACCACATATCTCTTACAAAAGTTGCCTTGTAGTGCATCATGAAAATAAGATCTTTAGTAATAAAATATTCCAATCAAGCTTTATTTGATTTTGTTTATCATGATCCTATCTGTAATGTAGGTATATGTTAAACACTCCTTTTCTATTAATCTTCCTTTTTCTGGTCTTTCAGTTTACCTTCATGTATACATTTAATATACAAGGTTCAAAGAAAACAAAAGAATAAACCAAAGTCTTCCTTTCCAAAAGCCCACAACAGTAAATGATCAAGGTCTCAATGTGGTCTCTGAAAGCTCACCAAGAGCTCACCAGTTTTGCACATGCAAAGGTGGGTTTATGCATATGAACCACAGCTGTATACTCCAAAAATACGTAAGCATAGAAACATGCACTTCAGAGAGGTGTAGTAGGAAAAAAGATTAGCCCCAAAGGCCTGAACCAGAATCCTGAATACTACAAATTTTGGAGATTATTTAGAAAATTTTATTATAAAAATGTTTCCTTGAATTTTATAGTCATAATGTGATTCAGTCACCAGGTTTTGTTACTATGGCCCAAAGGCACATGAGGTGGATTAAAAATGAAATGCATCAAATGCTCAGTATGTTTTACAACAAATACTGAGTGTGATCAGAGTGTTTCATCATATGAACTTTCTTCAAAGCTTTCTAAGAGTTTTTCAGTTCTCTTAGTTGTGAGTCTTGAGGTTACCATCAAACAGGTCAAGCTGCATAGATTGTCACCTCAGTGGTACCTTGCGGGCCATAGCAAAGTGGTCCAAAGTTGAGCTTTTTGTTGTGAAGCAGATGCCTGTGAGTAATCAGCCTGCAGATGATTGTTTCTCTTGAGGCTTCTCTCTGCGCTATAGGCACTATAGGTATGGAAACAAGGAAGTGTGTGATAGCTACAAGTGGATCTACATGGCCAGAAGAGATGCTAACACACTGCAGAAAAGGTCACATCTGAAAGTGAGCCATGGCAAGGATGCTATCTTATCTGGGAGTCTGGCGCAGACACCAAGGATGAACCTGAGACCTTTGCAAATTAAACAGATAAAGATCATAGGGCAATCCTTGGGTCAGCCATAGCTGTATGTATAGACACACTGGCTCAGACTAGGACCCTGGAGCCCTGGTAGTAACGCACATTAAATGAAAGGGAATAAAAAACCCCATAACAGAAGACCCAAAGCTCACAGTAGCATGCAAACAGGCTTTCAACATTCATATATTCAGTTTGTGCCTGCCCTTACCGCCACTGGAGATGTAAAATAGCTGGTTGGAATGCAAAGCAGCTAATTGATCATATACATTACAAGTACAAGGCATTTATGTTTCCAAAGTACCCATGTGTGTAAAACAAGTTCACGTGCTGTATCGTACATGTCCTTTGTGATGTTTTGAAAACTCTGCCCACTTAATAGTCTTTTGATTTTTCAAGAAAAGGATTAAAAATCCAGATTTTGTTACTCTTCAGTTGCAATTATCACTTGGTGTTATTTATTTTAGATTACTGTGTAAGTCTTTGACTATAATCCAAGATGCAGTAATGATCTAAAATATTTAACATACTCTGTAGATACTTGTTCCATAAACTCCAAGCCCTGAAAAGCAGGGATTGTGTCTTCACTGTGTACATAACACACTTCAAAGAAAATAGGCCTGGGTGAAATCTACATTTGAAGTTCAGCCATGATGGTAAAAGGGGAAAAATGGGGAAGAATCCCATAGGTAAATATGCCAAAAGAGATCCACCCTTTTGGACACGCCAGGAGGAGCTGCACTGAGCTTGTCTCAGCTAGAAGTCACTCTTAAGACTTTGCATAGCTTACAGGTGGAGTCATGGCTTAGTAGTTTCAGTCTGTTTTGCCCTAGACGTTGTTGTTGTGTTTTGCACAGAGTGCATGGCTTTACCAGAGGGACGGCTGGAGGCCCCCTTCCCCTATGGGCCCCTTTCCCCTATGGGCTGCCCTTCCACATCCCCTTAGTTCACATCACAGTTGGGTCCATTGAGCAACTTTACAAATTGGTATAAGAACAATCACTCTGGTTGTACTACTTTAGAATTCAGTCACTTTCTCTGTACCGCTTATTTGCCTTTCCTGTGTTCATAATTTTCGTGTCATTTAATATAAGCTGTTCTTGAAAGATTCTGGTTCAAAGAAAGGAGACACTCTCTATATGGATGTTAAGATTCATTGGGTTGAATGTGGAAATGGGGATCAGAGTAATTTATTTTCAGAGCACACCTGTAGTGCAATAAAATAATTCGCATAGAGTGCACTATACAGTGTTCAAGGTTCAAGGATTTGTAAACATGTTTTTCTGCAATGCTGGATTTGCTTGACAGGCAGGCCATGGCTTCTTGTTCTTTCCATTGCCACTGTTTACTCAGAGTGGTCAGGTGGTCATGGAAGAGAAGAAGAGCAGAGCAAATGACCTCCTGCTACAGCCAAGTTGCTGGGTTGTGGCTCAGCCAAAGCTCATCTGGACTCCAGTGAGAACTTTGACTAAGAGAGGCCTTCAGGGTTTGGTCTTAGAATACCACCTGATATAATGAATGTAGGTGAAAGAATTGTTTTTTTCAAATGCATTAATCCCTTATAATAGGACTCTCTCTCTGGAAAGAATTTTGTTGAACACCTGTGCACAGCTACATTTAACTGTGCTGGTTGAGTAAAGTGTTATTTGCATAGTGTTATAACTCCAGAGATGGCACCTCTTCAGGGGAATAGAATGGGAATGTGTGTACAGACACCTGCTGTGCACAGACATAGATGTGTGTTATGTGTATAAAAATACATGTGATTATATACTCATATGATATTTCATATGTGATTTCATTTATAATGTACCATGTCATAGTAGAGGGACAGATCTCAAGACTTCTTGTATTTGCCAAAATCTCAGCTCAGCTAGAATCCCTTTTTAACATGGTTTCCAGAGGAAATGAGGCTTTCGTGGTTTTTCTGTCTTTTGGCTTTTACATTTGGCCTGTAACAATCTTTGAGTTTCATCGCCAGTTTTAATTAAATTTGATATGGGGATAGAAGTCCCAGAGATATGAAGTTTTTACAGGATTAATGAAAACTGGCTGCCAAGTACCGAAGGAAAATCCATTAATACTCGATCTGAAAGAAAGAGTGACGCTTGAGCTCACTGCTTTTGAGACAATGAGATATTATGAATGCCCCAACCGTGGGAAAAACTTCAATCAGCACTCACATCTTACTAGACACTAGAGAATCCAACCACAAGATACACATTCATAGGAAACCAGGCTTCATTAGTTACACAATTCACTTTGATATATGGAATATAATTAAAAGAAAACTGAACATCTTATGTGTCCTTCCCCTTGAGGTTTCACACCCTTTAACCAGGTTTGTCTGTACACTGGGGAGGTTTGAGCTTTTGGCCCTGAACTAATGAGGAACGTGCTGCTTCCAATATCCTGACTCAAAATCTTTTCAAGTATGGGATGAGACACTGCTGTAAACATAAATCTTCCATGAATTTTTAGCAAAGAAAGGCATATACAGGATCACATGAAGAAAATACCACTTTAGTTTTTATACAGAAAATATTGTTGAGCATAATGCTGTATGCTTCCAAGCAAAGGTGTGGAAGTTGTTAGTAGGACTTTATACTCCTCCTGAACAAAGTGCTAGAATGATTTCCAAATAAGGAACACCCTTGCATAACGTAAAGGAAGTGACCTGAAAATTTTCAAGACACCAAAAAACTCATTCCGTGAATAATACACAGAACTTTGGCAAAGCTTTGGTTAAAGCTAAATCCAGTCCTCTTTCTGTGATTAATGTCATATAGTAAATTCTCCCTCTTAGGCACAATTGTTCCTACAGGTGATACTGGAAATGAATTAAATTATTCTGGTCGAGATAATTTATTTAGCTTCCAAAACCAGGATGTGTTGATTGATTAAATTGTAAAGCAAGTTCCATGGACATTATTTGAAAAGAAAATTAATGTTGTCCAGGGATATGGGGAAGAGCAACTGTCTGCTAGACTGTGACAGGGAGAGGACATTTTAAAGGAAAATAACTAAAATCCAGATCTCGGTTAAAGGCTGTCAGAGTTCTTTTCAGATCTCTAACATGCATTGGTTAAAGTTACTGCTGGGGTAAAAATGCAAGACACATGATTTGGTTTATTTAACTCTCCATAGCTTCAGTTGTCGAATCAAAGTGTCATCGGATCTTTTGGTTTGGAAAGTCACCTGATTAGTTATGAAGAAGAAAGAATTAACTGAATTTTCAGGACAAAATTACACAGAAATAATTTCAGTTCATCTGCACACGTTTCCCCAGACATAATTGTAAGCCTTTTGCACAAGTTATGAAATCTGTGTAGGATCCCAGAAACTACAGAAGTTGCGGAATACAAAACCACGTAACACAGCACTTGCAATTCTGAGATAGCTTCTGTAAATGTGACTTCAAATCAATGGATTTAAGTTATGAAGTGCATGTTATAATTTTTTAAAAACAAGTGAATTCAGCAAACTAAGTTTCTAAGTGTGTTTTCCTAAACCTCAAGTTTTATAGTTTTCCCGGAATAGCTGGTGTGCTACCTCACCTCTATTTGATACTGTAATAAGGTCTTTTTCATTAATATTTCATTCATTCATGCCTAATTGTCTTTAATGATTTAAACCAAAGTTAAAGAAATAACTTGATACGTCATCAACCTGTACAGCCTAAGAAGTGTATGTATTGATGGTCAAACATACATTATTGCTTAAAAGTTCTTATACATCAAGTATATAATTTGTATACGTTATAGGCTGAACACCTTTATAGGCATGATATTGAATTCAAATGCTTCCTCACACCTTCTCACTCACAATACTAAGTCACTTGGCCTATACACAGGGCAAAAAAAGGTCTTCTAACTTGTAAAAATATACTGACTGATATGATAGTCATCTTTCATTTGGCCACAATGGGGCAAGAAGTATCTCTCTCAATTTTAAATATTTTATAACCCCGTATATCTACTATGAGAAATTAAATCCTCCTTGCTGGTGGTCACTGAATCACAGTTTGGCTAGAATTAAAAGTGGAAAGCAGCTGCCAAATCATCCATGGTTTGATTTTGCCATCCTGTGTAGCTACCAAAAAAAAAAAAAAAAAAAAAAAAAGAGCCCTGAACTAGTTTATACTGTAAAGCACCATTCCCTGTGATAAACTTCCTTAAACTTCTTTGGCTTTGGCTTTTTAAGCAATTGTCAGTAACCTCTCTCTCTCCCTGTCCCTCTCTAAATATATAGGGGGATAGAGGGATGGGAGGGGACAAAATAGATACTTGTAACTTTTAAGTTACATGATTTATTCTAAATGACAGAGGAAAATACCAATCCAAGTCCTTTCCAGATTGCTCCTTTAAAGCCAAGGCTGTGAGTGTTTCTATTGACTCCTTCTCTTTTACCAAAAAAGGTTGCTGGCATGAGCTTTTACGGGGTAGAGATGTGCTCTCAGTGGATGTTTTTTCACTGGCCTCAGTAGATAAACAGCCAAGACCAGTGACTTTGTCCTTCACAAGTCCATTTTGTATTTCATAACCTTTTTTAATTCTAGGGTGAAGGCTAGTTGCATGCACATGCCATCCTGATGTCTAATGTTTTGTTTTTACAGACTTTATGGCTTTCAGTATTTTTGAACAGGGGCTTGGTTTTTGTTTTTTTTTTTTCCTGTGCATATAAGAATTACAATCCAAAGACTTTATAACATTTAACAAATTACTTTCCCAATCTCCTCAATAATATCTTTGGTTATAATGTATGTTTTTAAACCTTACAGCTTTACACAACTGAAAGATAATGTAAAACATCAAGAATACTCATCACTGGGGAATTTCATGTACTTTCATGGGAATGATTAAGCATGGGATAAATGTAATATTTTTCTAGAATATCATACAAGTAGGGGTTTTTTAAGTATAAAAAAGTAAAGGACAATCTTACTCATGGTGCTAATGCTAAGATACATGGAAAGGAAAGTTTGCTTAAAAGAGGGAATACTGTCTTGTGGGTGGTGTCGCTCTAAAATATTGATTCTGTTATAACAGTGGCTGTCTCATTTACAAGATCTTTGACCATCTGATTTATTTGGTGGTTTGAAATGTATGGTCTGAGATATTTGTTACCAAGAAGTGTTACAGACACTGCTGACACAGATCAGATAAGAAACTGGGTCAGTTGACAAGATATTCCCGGGAAGGCTACCTCCCTGTAACATTATGTGTATCCTTCTGTGCAAAGGATTTTCTGAGCAGGGGTTGTAGTCTACTGTATAGTTTCGTTTGCAGTTATTGAGAAGTTCTTTCTCTTTCCTAAAAAAAAAATAAAAAAGAAGAAAATGTTTAAATCATATTTCTCTTTAAAGCAGAAAAAAAAAAAGAAAAACTATTTGGTATTTCATTTCTCAAAGCTTGGCAGTTTTCGTGTATTGCTCTGTCAGGATCCTTGTCTTTTCATTCGGCTTCTTTTCTGATTACAGATTATTCATTTATGGATGGGCAGCTGTAGAAACTTGCTTCTTGCATATGCAAATTAATCATGGTAATGTTTATCATAAGGAGATTTTGTGGCAGTGGAAAAGGGGTTGTGTCAACATGTTCTTGATTTCAGTTGTATCTTCTTCTGCAAATGGAATTGGCCTCCTTGCTTCACCTTCAGTGGATTTCTTTTTTTTTTGCCATTTACCTCTTGGACTAGACACCGCTCACTAAGCAAGCTGTTTGACTCACTTACAGATCATGATTTTGGAAGGAGCTGGCAGAATGAGTATCAATTCCAGCAGCAATCTACTCCACCAGCAGCCTTCCTGGACAGATGGATATTCTACATGCAACGGTAGGAGGAATTCAACTGCTCTGAGCCGTGTTCTTTTTTGGGAGGCCAGGGGAAAGGGGCTGCTACACCTTTAAACATGTACAAGTATTATTTAGTAGTACTAATTTACTGGAGTTTCACTTCTGGTAAGAAAATTTTCCAGTTGTTGCTTTATTTGTAAAAAGCTGAACTTGCAAAAGGAACCAGTTTATTGTTCATTTCCTTACTGACTCTTTTTCTTAAAATTTAATGGTGTTGAAAATGCCAGAAGTTCTCTCTTCTCAGTCCAGAATCCTTTCTCTCATACCTTTACCCCTTGTGCTTCCTCTGAACCAACATTACTCTTTAATGCTAATCACCCCTCTGGCTTTCCAGGGGAATAGTCTTTTGCTTCTTTGCTGTATTTGCTTTTTCTGCTCAAATTACTAGATAGCTTTCTAATTAGACTGGCATTAGAGCACTAGATAGCTTGTGGCTTGTGATTTTTTCTCTTTTTTTCTACTTACTGTTTTCTGATTATATATCTGTGTACATAAAAATGTATTCATATATATTCTCTCAGTATAAAAAAATATATATAAACCTATACCTTTATGTATAGTGCTTGACATAAGTTTAAAATTCTTTTCATTATTCAATGGACATGTAAAACTTAAAATCTAAGCAGACAATCTCATACTGCAGTTATCCTTCTAATCCAAATAATGCTGCAACAAAACTTACAATTAAAGTTCCCACTTAATGAAATGCTTATGCTTTTTTATGTGTAATTTCTAAATATGCAGGAATACATCAACATGTGCTTAATAAATGTGCCTCTCTGTCTATAACAGTGTCATAGAGAAAAAAAGTTCTATCTGAGTTTCACTTTTCCCACAGGATTTCATGGATGGAAATGGTGGGGGTCTATGTCGAATTTCCAGTGTGAAACTCCTCAGGATTCACTTATGTTTTAGAGAGACAGGAAGCTCAAAGCTCAGACCAGGCTGTGCAGTAATTCACCACTTCACTTACTTTTTATCTAAGATACTTTTTCCTCTCACTAAAGTATCTTTGCTAACATTAGGATTCTAGTGGCCTCTGAAATCACTTTACTCTTCTGAAGTAATAGGAATACAAATCAACCTCCTTTCCAGAGGATATTTGACAGCTCCAGCAAACCTTTTTTCTCTGACATGCCACACTTTTAATACTTTCCACACTCATTCCCCAAATCCTTCAACAGGAGGATGAAGAACAGTCCTGCAAACTCCCTATGTTACTTACATAGGCCTTGTTGGCTAATACTGGTAAAGAAAGCTAAACAACTGTGGGGATTGTTTTTGTGTTACCTGGAAACTGTGTCCTGTATCTCAGTGGAAGAGACCTGAGATCTAGTGCACCTGAGTTAAGGTGATTTCCTAAAATGTGCCAACTCTGATGCTTGTGGTCCTCTATCAATATCCGCTCTTGTCAGTATTTCTTGCTGTGTGGTTAATCTTTTTCTAGAGGAGACTGGGAACAGACTGCTGCCATATCTTGGAGTGGGGCCACTGCAGAGCTAGGCCATGGCAGTCTCTCCTCCTCCTGTAATCTCTCATTCCCTCAGTTAAACCGTTCATGGACTTGTGAACATTTTATCTCACTGTCACCTCTGTCTGGCCTAGTCTGTTTTCCTCCTTTCCCAGGGAATAAATTGCACTGAACTTTGTGAGGACAGACCAAAGCAGTCCTGCCTTTGCTCTTATCTTACATAATGATCCCATCCCATGTACAATTTCTTCCATTTGCACATGTAAATTATTGTCATGCAATGACATACAACTGAGAGCAGTTTAAGAGATTGCCAAGAAAGGACTCAGACATTCTAACAAGAACATTAGACAGCTTCCATAACTAAAAATGAGTTTTACGAATGCATTCAGAAACCACTGTACATAACTACAGCACTAATGTGCATCCATCAGAATGCCAACTCTGTCATGAAACCATGGCCCACACTGATAGGCTTTTACCATGGAGCAGTAGGAGAGGGCTTTAACTTTTAACCTTCCCTTTTCTAACCCCACAATTCATATTCAGCTCCTACTAAGTTCTTACTCAAAGAAAGTTTTCATGTCACCTTATGAGAGTTTTGGAAGGCTTTTCCATCATTTTCTGATACAATAAAATCATTTTCCCACATACCCCTTTTCAACAGTACTTCTGTAATGTATCCTCCCTCAGAGAATTTTGGTGTATTTAGCCAACATTAAAAAGTTAATGCCTGCAAATCAGTCAGCCAAGACGTGTAATGAAATAATGCCCAATTTTTAGTTGTAGGACTGTGGCCAAAAGCCCCGCAATACCTTCTCTAGCAATAGCTACTGAGCCAGTGTTAAGCACTGAGAAAAGCATCTAGATCTGTAGACTTCCAAGGCGTGCAGTTTGGCTATAGATCTTTATTGCTGGTGACTATTATGCTATCAGAGAGAGTAAATATTTTTTTTCTTTTCCAGTATCCAGTAGCTTCTATGGAACCCAGTGGCATGAAATACACCCGCAGTACTGGACTAAGTTTCAAGTCTGGGAGTGGCTGCAGCACCTTCTTGATACCAACCAACTGGATGCCAACTGCATACCTTTCCAGGAGTTTGATATCAATGGGGAACATCTGTGTAGTATGAGCCTGCAGGAATTCACTCAGGCAGCTGGGACAGCAGGACAACTGCTTTACAGCAACCTCCAGCACCTAAAATGGAATGGTAAATAGATATTAGAGAGAGACACATGTACAGCGGTCTGAGTTCTGAGATCTTCAGAAGTCACTTACGTTCCCCAGAGACCTGCCTGGCAGATTATATTTGCTATGTTTGCTATTTGGCTTATATATAGCTCATTTACTGTATTGCTAAATTTCTTAGATATGACTTAAGGCAGAAATCTAAAGGACCAAGAGGAGACAATATGTTTCCCGTTCCAAAATCAGCCCTCTGGCACAGGTGTAGAAGTTGCTGCTTGGAGCTAATACATTTGATTCCTCTGTGCTCATTCTCATACCTCCTATCTGCCAATTTGCTTTCTTGCAGGCCAGTGTGGAAGTGACATGTACCAATCTCATAATGTCATTGTGAAGACAGAGCAAACAGGTGAGTAGCAGTTGGGTAAATTGTCTTTTGAAAAGGGGTGACCTTCCAAGAGAGACAAATAAAAATGGCATTAAAAATGGAAAGTGTATCGTGCAGAATTAAAGCAGTAATACAAATGTCAGTCAGTGCCTACTTCTGACATTTCAGGTAATACCATGTGCATATGGCCACTTTTCCTGGGAAACCTCTGCAGTATCAGCAGTCTACACTGATGTTCAGAGTTTGGACTAGTTTGAGGAGCTCAGTGGAGGCAGCTTTGTAGAGGACTTCATTCTATGCTTAATTCAGCAGATTTCAAAACAACTATTAACAATATGCTCAGAAGAAAGAAAGAAAGAAAGAAAGAATATATTGTGCTGTTAATGTTTGAAACTGGAGGACATTTCCAAAAAAAACTGCTTGAAGAGAAACCAAAATGTTACATTTTAATTTCTTCACATGTTTCAATGAAACTGAAATTCAGGCAGTAGTTTGCTTTGATCAAATCTGCATTTTTCCCGTTGCTGTTCTTTTTCTGAGTGTGTTCATAGCTAGATCCCTTTCCTCCCAGGACTTTGTTTCACTGAGAAAAGAACTTCAGCTTGGTTCAACCGTCCTCTTTAGGCACAATTATTTTCCTGGTTCCTTTGCCAGATCACACCTGTCCATATCCACACACTGTCTATCCCACTAATCCCAGCCTCTTTGTATGTAGGTGTGTCCGTGAGCCACGTTTTGATATCTGCTGGCAGAATAAATACAGATCTGTTGCATGTGGCATCTCCAACAGATACTGTCAGCCTGTTTATCCAACTAAGCTGCTGGAGCCCAGCCTCTCCAGCCAGGGACACTATCCACCTTCTCCTTGCAGCAGGCAAGGATTGCAATCTGCAGTCCACTCCTGGCCTGTGCCATATGGGAGCTGTGCATGAGGCAGCCTCGCTGCTTTCCATACAGGCAGCTCCAGTAATCCTTTTAAGTCCCCATTTATGAGATCCTGGTATAATACTACTTCCTCCTCCTACTAGAGATGAGGGCAAAGTACCTCAGCTGCACATCCTGGAAAGGACTAAGTGATGGATGGTTCCTCCTGGATGTGCTGAGTCAGGAGTGGCCTGATAGGGCTCTGGTGATGCCAACCACGGGCAGTGGGAGTGGGCGCTGCATGTGGGGGAGCAGGAATTGTGGATTAGGGCTGCTGGGAGAGTTACTCCTTGTGAGGCAGCAGGGACAGGGCTGGTGGTTTTGAGGGGAAGCCCAGCTCACTCCAGTAAATCATCACAGCTGCAAAGACATGGGTACTGAAAAAGGCCCAAATGGGAAGGTAAACACTGTCCCCGTGTTTTGGCTGGGTAAGGCCTGTTTTCAGAGGCAACATTAGGCAGATCAGGTGTCCAAGCAAGCAAAGGGTGTGTGCTGTTGTAGGAACGCAAGCTCTGGGTGCCCAAACATGCAGCTGTTAGTTAGCATGCCTGCTGAATTCCTATGTCATAAGTGGTAACGTAGCCAAACATGATGATTTACCTGTAACTCATTTTGGGGTTTTTGATTTCATTTATATGAACATGAAAAAAATTAGGTTTAACCTAGATTTGAACCTTGTATCTCATCCTTTTTGACCTAGTTTCAAAAGAAAAAGAGATTTTTAAGGCTTCTGACCTTAAAAATGCATTGTGAAGGAAGTAATTTCCAGACCAGTGTTCAGGTCATAAAGCCAATACTTCTGTTCTGCTTATATTGATCCATATGACCAGAAGGTCACTAAAAATTATTCCTCTTTAATGATGAAGGTGGTTTTTAGGTTAAAGGATGGGGACTTGGTGTGCCTGGAATAAAATGGCCCTTCATCTAGGATTAGGCTTTGATGTTTCTCACTATGTGCTTAAACATGAAGCTCTGTTTCAGAGAGGACTTTCGAGTTCTACCATTATAGAAATAAGTACTCATCATAAGCATCCTTCTGTTTTACTAGGTATTTGAGAACACTTTCATCTCTGTGGCTCCAATGCACTGTCACAATCATCAGGGGCTGAGAGTTCAGGACTGGATTGGGTAGAATTAGAGTTGATCTGGCGTAGGAAACCTCCTCCAAGGCCAGGCATAAGTGATATATTAGTCAGGAAAAGGAAGAGCATACTACATTATTTCTGAAAGTCAGTGCTTTGTGTAAATACATTTGCCTGAATATGCAAAATGCCATGCATAATTTAAGGGAAAGGTAATAATTTTGTACTTAGCCCCTTCACTTCTTCATTCCCTTGACAACTTTTTTTTTTGCACATTCTTAATTGTCTTTGTGCTCAATACTTACCTCTGTGCTAAAAAATTTTCTCTTAGTAATCTGATTTTCCTTTTGGTCCTTTGCCTTCAGATCCATCATTAATGGTGTCCTGGAAAGAAGAGAACTATCTTTATGACAGTGGCTATGGTAGCACAGTAGGTAACTAACATCACAATACTTTGTGCATTCTGAGATGGCTTTATTGTTGTCTGAGGCTATTAGTTTAAACATCTTCTTTTTAATTCCCAGAGTTATTGGACAGTAAAACATTCTGTCGTGCTCAGATTTCCATGATGACACCTAGTCACCAATCTTCTGGTAAGAAACTTGTAATTATATTTTTAATTGTTTGTCACTTGTCCCAGAGCTACCGACATGCAGTAGTCTCTGTGGTGTTCTGTTGTAGGATTACATCTGAGCCTCCCGTAATTTTAAACTAAGCAATGATGATTCTGACAGATTTATTAGCTGTCATTATTACAATAGCTTTCTTTAAAGAAATACTTCTGTCTTCTCTCTGTCAAGAGAAAGATGATCAAATAATCTGTAATCTCCACATATCTTTTAAAGTGACTGAGTCAAAGGGGTAAACACTAGTGCCGGAGAGACGAGACATTCCAGCTACACCATGCTTTTCTGTGGTATGGGCAAACGAGTGCCCTATTCCTCCCCAGAGGTGCCCATGTTTCCCTGGTGAGCCCGTGATTCATGTTGAGTAGGTTTCTGGGTTTGGGGCCAGGTCTGGGTTGGCCCAGGGAAGCTGTGGGCAGGCACCAAGCCCCGTGCCCAAATGCACTGCACAAGGGCTTCCTCCTGCAGCCTTTCTCAGCTGACTGCAGGGTGCTCACTGAAACTCCCTTCCCTTCCATGAGGGAGAGTAAAAATGTGCCTGCTAAAGGGCAGGAGAAAGGGCAAACCTGTTTGCTGTAATGCCTGGTGAAAGCGCAGTCTGTTCACACGTGTCAAAGGCCCTGTGGGCCCTGTCTCGGGGGCTGGCACCAGGCCGGAGGTGGGAGAGCGAGGCAGTGGGAAAAGAGTGAAGCAGAGATGGCAGGGGAGGAAGAAAGTGGGGAGGGAAAGGTGGGTTCTTCTTAGGAAGCGGTTAAGCAGAGATCTGAGGGAGAAAGCAGTGGAAGTCCTGGGAGGATAAGAAAGGAGAGCACATTGCTGTAGAGGAGGCCTTGCCCTGGGGGCAACCCTGTGCTTCTGCATGTGGGCAGCAGCCCCGGCCCCTGTGCCCGCCATCCCCTGCGCCTGCAGCCTCCAGAGCTGGATTTGCCACGTGACATACAGTTAAAACTAATGCTCTCAGCTACAAATTAAAAAAAAAAAGAGAGAGAGAAAACTTGACCAGAAGAAAACCACAAAACCTTAAAAAACTCCAACCAAACACCCTGTTTGCTTTCTCCACCACCTCCGCCCACTCTCGCAAGATGGCTGCCGGGATTTCAGGGCTCTCTGAAGGGCTGGGGACATGTCCGGATCCTGCCATGGTGTGTCTATCCGCTGACTGCTTAAGCCTAGAGCTAGGGTGGCACGCCAAGGGCACAGCCTCCTGTAAAAACTAAATTTGTATATCCCGTAAAAAAATGGCTCATTCCTGAATCATATGCAAATCATGTGTAACCTTTTGTCAAAAGTTTTGCAAGACGGCTTTGTTGAAACTGCATCATAACTCTTTTCATCTGTCAGGCCTCAGCCTCCTAACATGGCATGTTCGAAACCAGTCTCTGTGTAGGAGCTGTGGCAGAGCAGGAGGCTATTTACACAGCTAAAATCCAGAATAAATCACTGGCTGGGCAGAAGGCAACTGAACTTCCAAGAATAAATCTCCAGCTAAGTGGAGCATAACAAACATTTGCAAGCGAATTGTGGGATTTTAAAATGAGAAGGATTTATATGAGGGCAAATAAAGAACTGGGTCCTGCAGTCCGTACCTGGAGTTCCCACAGGCTTTTAATAACATATGGGGAATCATAATCCGAGGAAAGGCAGTGAAATAAGCCTCATTTTACTTCCCCCACACCACACCCCCCTCCAAGCTGAGTGAGGTTCAGGCTAGCTCATGCTTTTTGAGAGTGGGAAGGCAAAATGACTCAGAGCACGTTTGCTGCTTGGGGGTCAAGGACAGTAATTTATCAGGCGCAGAATAGCAGAGGTTAGGCCCATCCCCATGGGCCTTATTCAGTTTATGTTTCCAGTTATGTATGAATAAAGCAAGTGTGTGAATAACTTTGCATCTACCTTTTCACATGCAGTTATTGCAGTAGCTTGTGCAAATCTGACAAGTTTTTATGCAAATAAATATTTCCTGTGAGTCATTTTCCCATGCAAATGCCTGGTTTCCATGAAAAGTATGATAATTGTGCATTCATAGAAGCTGGGAAAACATGCGTGGGACCTTAAGCTTTGCTTTATGAGATTCAGGGACAAGGTATGCTGAAAAGCAAACACAGAAGGGGCTCCCTCTCAGGTCTATCCCACAGATTTTGCGAGACTTAGAGCAATCAGATGAAAGCTATTCATTAAGTACAAGAGCAGAGCCAGGCTGTGGTGGTTTGGGGGTGGGAGGGTTGAACGTGCAGACTGCGAGGTAGGTTACAGTCATGAACAGGCGGAACTTTTTTCATTTCTGAAGAAAGGCTTGTGCCAGAAGCTCTATTCCTCCTCTGGCTGGCTGCAGGTGATAAAGTACCATTGATGAGAAATGGCTTGTTCCTATGGCTCTGAGCCACAGAAAAATATATGCTTGTCCTGCTGCCAAAAACTCCTTCCAGCGCAGCCCCTTTCCCCCACCCTGCCCCCCTGAACCAGCAGTGCTGTGCCAGTTCATTATGTTTTAGTCAGGTAGGTGTTCTGTGCATTGGTACCAGCACATACATTTCCCATTAGATCATCTCTTCAGAAACAAATAAGCCCCCAAAGATACGTGCTTCAGCAAAGACTAAGATAATGGGACAATTCAGGATTCCTTTTACAGATGTGATCATCCTATTTTTCTCTCTCTCACACATAACATGAGGTGAGGTATTTGTTAATCAAATTTACGTTTCAAAAGCCAAATGTTTACCTCTGCATTCATTCTTTATTCATCAATGGTCTCTTTGAGAAGTGTGCTGATTAACATATAGTACAGAAAACAAAACTCTCCCTCCTCACTTAGATTACCTTCCGAAAAGTGATTATCTTTAGAAGAGATATTTGTTCTTTTTTGTGGTTTTATTTCTTTCAACCTGCTAGTCAGTGGAAAGCCTTTCATCAAATTTACAAATAGCCTTCATTTTCTTTCTCTGCAGACTCTTCAGACGCAAAAAAATCTCAAGATCATACCCCAAAGTCCCACACCAAGAAGCACAGTAAGTCAACATCCATGCTTATGATGGTGGTTAGTTGATTGAAGGAAAAAGAAACAAATGAAAATCAGATCCTATTTGAGAGGGAAGAGGAAGTATTTTGAACACAAAACTCATTAAATCATTATTGTGATTCAATTCTCCAAGGATCTGTCTAGTACTGCTTGTTTACATCATTTTTTGACTCAATATTATTAAACTTTTCAAATTGTTTTTATTGGTGAGGACCTAGGGAAAGCAACCAGAAACCAGCTTCCTCTGCCCTGCGTTGAGCTGGGCTGGTGGAGTGGAGTAGAGGAATGATGAGGAAGGCCCAGGATTAAATCAGGAGGGCCTGTGCGTGGGCACAATCATGCTCATGCCTGTGCCTGTGAGGTGCAGCGCACACCACAGACCCTGCTCAGCATCTCCTTGCAGAACTTCTCAAGCATGACATCACAAGCAAGCACCTATCCCTCAATCTTGCCAGGCTATCCCCTGATACAACACTCTTTCCACTCCCCTCACCTACATTTTCTACTAGTTTTTATTCAACCTGATGCTGGAGAACAGGTTACCATAATTGTGATTTCTGTACATAGTTCTATTAATGTACTGAGATTTTTTTATGCTGAAATATCTTGTGCATGTCTTTTGCATCCCGTGCAATTCTCTGATTATAATAGAAAAGCTTAATATTGGTCTTTCGCTGCGTTTTGTGGTATTTGGGTTCATCCTGTTTCAGTATGACCTCCAGATTATTTCTCTTCCTGAATCCTCTTCTTACTCTCTTCTGCCACTTTGCCCAAACAGAACTCCTGAATCTTATATCTGTACACAGATATCTGGGTGGGTTTTTTTGTGTGTGTATAATAAGGTTGTTACTGAAAGGATTAGACAGGACTGGTCTGAAGAAAGACCTGTGAAGAACTGAGGTCTGTCAGCTTGTTCAGCTTGGAGAAGAGAAGGCTGAAGGGTCACCCATCCCAGTCTACAGCTTCCTCAGGGATGGCAGTGGAGGGGGAGGTGCTGATCTCCTCTCTCCAGTGACCAGTGATAGGACATGAGGAAATGGAGTGAAGGTGTGCCAGGGAAAGTTTAGACTGGACGATAGAGAAGGTTCTTCACCCGGGGGGTGGTTGGGCACTGGAACAGGCTCCCCAGGGAAGTGGTCATAACACCAAGCCTGACATAGTTCAAGGAGTGTCTGGACAATGCTCTTAGTTATGTGGTTTAGTTCTAGGACATGCTGCGAGGAGCAGGGAGTAGGACTTGATGATTTTTATAGGTCCTTTCCAACTTGAGATACTCTGTGATTCTAAGAACTCAATTACAGCCTGGGCATACAAAACAGGTCACATTGGCAGTATGAGCTAATCCCCTTCATTTCCAGTTTCTTCAGTACTGCTCTGTATCATGACCATAAGTTACCGATGCCTAGATAGGCTAGGTCCACCACATTTTGCTGGGTCCAGAAAACAATTATAATAATAAAGAAAAATACTGGATTAGTTGACTGAAATCTAATTCTACTTACACTGCACTGTATACCATTTTCAAGTTACCTTCACATCTTTGACTAGCTTGTTTCCTTCTAAATTTGGTCTAATTGCATGCTTTTGAAGTCAGACCAAAGAACTGCTGTCTTTCTGGCTCACCTTGTCACTGTGTTTGTTATTCATTTGTAAACTACTTCATCTGACTTGTTGCTTTTTTTTTTTTTTTTTTTTTTGACCTGGACTTTCTGGTGCCATCTTTATAGTAACTGTGAGATGTATTTGTGCTTAGACTGGGAGGTCTACCTGTTGAACTTGGAGATCTGTTTTTCTCTTTTCTACACCATGGTCAAACTTTTTAGTACTCTTTTTACATAAAATTTTGGCTGGCCAGTTTTGTCACTATCCCTCTATGCACTCTAACCTTCTTACTTATTCATGCAGAATGGCAGTTCACCTCCTGTGCCTTCTGTCTGCCTTTTAAATGCATGGAGGTTCGGTGCCTGCTTCACGGTAATCTCGGCTGTTTCATGTGCCACACAATAATATCAGGGTACATGCCGTGCTGTAGACGGGGATCAGGAGAAATGGCAAATGAGATGAGGGGAAGGCTTAAACATGTTCTCTTCAGGGCAGAAACAGTGCCAAAGGCAGAAGGAAGCAGTGGGTGGTTTGGACTCTGCTTCCCCTGGTTGCTGGGGCCCCTACCTGCCTGCCACAGGGCTCAGACTGCCAGAGGCTGACGCTTACTTCCAGTGTAAAGGCTGCCAGTGTTTTTCACCTGTATATCTCTGAGGTGGGGGTCCTGTGCTCCAGAAACTATGGCCTGAGTGTTCACCCTCTGTAGATGAGATAAAAATTGCAAGCATAGCCCACAGAGCTCTTGAGACACTCCTTCCTGCCCCTTTCTTCTTTCAGATCCTCGAGGAACTCATCTTTGGGAATTTATTCGTGATATTCTTCTCAATCCTGAGAAAAACCCAGGATTAATCAAGTGGGAAGATCGGTCAGAAGGTGTCTTCAGATTTTTAAAATCTGAAGCTGTGGCTCAGCTGTGGGGAAAGAAGAAAAACAATAGCAGCATGACTTACGAGAAACTCAGCCGGGCTATGAGGTGAGCTGGAGTTGCTGAGGAAGACTGTGGCACATACACAGACAAACTGGATGGAGAATTTGTTTGACTTTTAAAAATTATTTGTCAACAGCACCAGTTGCTTTCTTTGACAATCTCTCACGCTAATTTTGAGACTGTAGCATCTTGTTCTTTGTCTTTTCTTCTCCTATTTCCGTGTAATATATAATACATATAACACGAATAATTGTTTATATATATATATATATAAATTCTGTTTCCCTCCATCCAAACAACCAATGTAGGAAGGGAATATGGTTGCAGAAATATGGTTCACATACTACTAAACCGAGTGTTTAAATGGCCCAGTAATAGCTGGAGACCTTGTTATTTCCAGCAGTGTTCAGAAATGAGACATACCCCACATCCATTGTCTTAAAATAGGTGTTAGGATTTTCTTTCCTCTTTGATTTAACATTTTGAGAATGTTTCCATAATCTCTGAAACTTCAAAAGGTATTTTGAAAATGAAGCTGAGGTTCTTTCCTGGTCTGATTTTCAGATCCTGGTTTATCTGGAAAAAAACCCCCATGAAATCTCATGAGTGTGTGATAAATTTAGCAATATGCTTTGACCTGAAATACAGTGAAATTCAAACTCAGAAGCTAATTAATAGAAAGTAAAAAGAAAGCATCCATTTTTCCTTCTTTGTCATTCAATTATAATGATCTTAGGTATTATATATATCTCTCAATAAAAAATAAAGACCTTGTAGGCTGGCTACGGGATTGTCTATTTGGCAGTGGCCTTTTAGGACTACAGGTGAATTTATTTTTATATCTTTTTCTGTTTTTATTTTAACAGATACTATTATAAAAGAGAAATCCTGGAGCGTGTGGATGGTCGGAGACTAGTATATAAATTTGGAAAGAATGCCCGTGGTTGGAGAGAAAATGAGAATTAAATCTATCAAGAGAGAACATTTAAAACACATGGATGTAAATATTCAAGGACTATTTTCTTATATTTATGTACCAAACTGGGGTGAAAAAACAATTCTACTTCTGTCGGGAAGAAAGAACGTTATCATTATTGGTGTTAAAATTATTTTATTTGAAGTATGTCCTGTATGGGGAAAAAATGTACACAGTTTTCTGTGATATAAGTTAACATTATAGAATTATGATTATTTTTCCCTTCTTGTGAAGCTTTCCTTTTTTTTTTTTTTTTTAAATCATACAGGCATAATGTGATTTATGAGTCATGCAAAGAAAAGGAAGGAGCTAAATTCTAGGGCATTTAGGGAGTATGATAATCCACTTTGGAAGGCCAACTATAAGTGGAGGAAACAGTAAAGCATCTCTGAGCCAAGTAGCCTTCTTCCACAGTCAGATGGTTTATAACTTTCCTTGGCTAATACCACTTGTTCCTTCCCGCCTCTGATTTCTGAGTGTTTTAATACTTTGCTGGCTTTCAGCTGCTTTTCTTGAATTAGACAGTGGGTTCCTCTTCAGCTGGCTTATCCCAGCCACGAGAACAGTGGCTCTGCAAGGTGGCTGTCAGCATTTTTTTGGAGAGCCCATACTACCTCCACCATTGCAACCTTCTTTTGTAGGCAGACATTTAGGACCAGACCATACCTGGTTCTCAGTGTCCTCCCTAACCTCCAAAGAGCATTCAGCTCACCCCAGGAAAAAGGCTATTTGTTATTAACTAAATATTGTTGGGGTGAACTGCTGGAAGAGAGTCAACCTTGGGGACCAAAAGCTATTGAAGGAAGATTGTTTTCTGACTGGGCAAACTTATTAAAAGGCACTGGTTTCCCAGTAGGAATGTTAATAGTCTTCTCACCCTCTTGCACTTCTAATTAAAGCTTTCAAATCTGTGACATATGAAGCAGTGAGGAGGTGGGCAAGCAGAACATTTATTAATCCCATGGCATGAGGAAGCAGGCTCCGCAGTTACTTCAAGCTTTGTGGTCCTCCTGGAAGGTCAAGTCTCACTTGGACAGATACTTTAAAAAAAGCTTCGAGAAATGCAAAGCTAAACTGTGTGTAAAGTATTAGTTCCCTTTGCTTTCCTCAAGTCTAACTCTATACTGTACTTGTATTTGTCAGCTGTGCTTGGGATTCTTAGCTGGAGGGAAAACCCCATCAACATAAAGACATTGAGATTTTAGGGACATTCAGATCTGGGTCAGTATTTTGGGTTCACCTCTAGCAGTGCTGTACAGACACTGAGCTTTCATCGGCAGCTTTTCCTTTCTCCAAGTCACAAATGCTTTCTGCCAGCACTGAGCATATACAGAACTTAGGGAAATAAAAACTGGAGGAGGCAGCACTTCACCAGGTCACTGACTATGTGAGATGTGGGAGTTGAGAAACAGGATTGTCTTGGTGATGTTAACAGAGGTGAAACCAAGATCAATTTCAAATCCCTTTTTCAGGGATGAGGAATTTGGAAGGAAATTGAGAAGTCCAGTATTAAAAAAAGAAAAGGGGGGAAAAAAAGGAAAATTAAGAATGTTCAATCCATCCAATATCCATTTCCTCAGGCATCCCCTGGGTTTGAATCCATATTAGCTTGAAATACAGCAAAATACAGCTGGAGGTTGCAGGTTATTCCATTTTTGTTTGTCTTAAGAGGAAATAGAGATGAAACTAAGAGACAACAGAAGTATCAATATAAAGGGTATAAAATGTGCTTAGCAACAATTTGTAGGCAAACATGAGAGCCTAACTTGTTATCTACACATGTAGGGCATGTTAAACAATAACACCACCTCCTACACTCTGTATGCCAGAGCTGTCACCATCAATTACCCATACATGACAATTTTTACTTTTCATAACCTGGGTGGAGAGAGGTTCATCTTATTTACAAATCAAATAATAAGCCTGTGTACTTCAAAGCATTTTTTTCTCTCAGTTTATCTCTGTTGGTTTTTTTTTTTGGCTGTCTGTGCTAGCCTTGCTTGCTTTTGCGCAGCTCAATAATTTCATTTTTTAGCTTAATTTGCTACATTTCACTTCCTTCACCATCATTTTGTAGTTGATAGAACAAGAATCAGGCCACCAGATGAGAAGAGCACTTTCACTTTGCTTATAAGACCATTTCTTCCCCCTGCCTGATGGTTATTTGTAGCCCTTTGCTCCATGCTCTTCACACCACCTCCACACCTTGGGTGAAAATCTGAGATCAGTGGTACTGTCACAAATCTGCAGTGTAGTTCTACCTAATCTCAGGTTAACATGTATCTTATAGCAATGTATTGTAATACTTCATGAATTTGCTTTCTGCCTGATCTCTCACAAAATTTCTTGGGAGATAAACAAACCTGTGATATATGCGTGTCACCACTTGGTTGCTGAGCAGCAGCTAAACCTGCCTGTAAAGGTTTCGAAAGATAAAACTGTACTTAGAAGCATACTGTATAAATTGAGAGAGTGGTTTACATTGGGATGCAGTATAAATGGTCTTCCACTGTCACATCTTTCAGCACGTGGAAATCATGCAAGTTTCTGTTTCCACCCTGCAGAACTTTGCAGAGTACTAGGTACTCGTCATTCAGCATTACAATAGCACAAATTTGGAATAGAAGCCAGCCAACATTTACTCTGTTTTACAAATATATTAACCTTTGCCTAAGACAAACACAAAGGACTGTTTAAAACTACAGTTCTTGCCAAGGACAGATGCAACCAACCAAAGAGAGTCTTTTTACCAGACCTAAGCAAACGGAGAAAATGAAGAGATGAATTTTTATGTAAATTGCTATTTAAACAAAAAGCATTTCTGATTGCTCTTTTATTTTGTATTTCAGAGGCTGAGCAATCATATTTTTAGATGTATCCTTTAAGTTAGCAGCTGCTGAACAGGTAGCACCATGTGTATAGATTTTTATTGTACCATAATTTTTCATATGTATAAAGCTCTAGATAGGAAAGTATATTGTATTTATACAGTTACATGCAAATCACAATGTCAAAGGGTTGGCATGAGCACTCTCAATATTTTCTGCACAAAATTAGAGCAACTTGCTCTAAAAACATCCTGAGAAACTGTATGTAGGCTGTTGAGCTACATAGACATTAAAATGTTTAGTTACATTTTCGTCTTTCTTTCTGCAGCACATTGCATAATTCCTGCTTGCTTCTCATAGCATCGTCTTCAATGTCTACGTGGGGAAACAAATCCAAGTTAGATATTTCACTATTGCCATTGTAAATCTCAGCTTGGAGACAATGTATTCACAAAATGGTTCTAAAGACTGTTTCTATTTTTGTGAATATGATACAAATTCAAATAAAACACTCATGAAAGAAATTATTTGAATAATGTTTATCTTCCCTTTTTTATGTCTTGTGATTGGAAGTGACTAATGTGAATTCTTTCAGTACTGACGAATATTTCAATATTGATGAAAGGACTGCTCTGACAACAACAAAATCCAATGGCTTAAATTTACTAATATGTTGAATAGCCCATCTGTTGTGAAGATACTGGATTTCCAAACCTGTTTTGTGTCTCACAGGCCTCACTGAAATAATGGATTATGTCAACACAGCTAGATTGCCTTTCTTGTTTGGCTGCTAAACCGAACAAAGGCCTTACTTCAGCACTGATTTAACTTCAAGGTATTTTGAAGTGTGTGCAAGGGCTAGGCTGATTAAGGATGCCATTACTCACACTGAGCATTTCCTTTACTGAATCAAAGCAGCTAAAACAATGAAATTCTGTCCCTCGTGTTATTTTTCCATCTAAGTGGTGGCTACAAAAAGGGGCCATCTCTCCCGATTTACTCTGTAGTTTGAGGTAAAAAAGTGAAAACGCCTATAATTAAAAGCAAGTCAAGGCAGACCCCTGTGGCATTTGCAGTCTGGGGGCTGTGGCTGTGCCAGCCGGGTGCGAGGGTGCTGTGTGTGGCCTGCGAGGGGCCACCCTGCAGCCCCTGTGCTGCCCTGCTGGGCGTCCTGGGCTGGCAGCACGAGGTGGTGCAGAGCAGCGAGTCTGACACAGGGAGCTGAGCCTGCTGCTGTGCCAGCACGTCTGGAGTTGGGCTGGAATCTCAGCCAGGAGCTTCACTGCAACAGGACAAGTCACACCATCACACTCTATAATCTGCAAACGTGCATAATTTTAAGCAAGGGAGTGATTCCCCTGCCTTTGAAATTATGCATATAGGTGTTCAAGGATGGTGGCTCTAGAAGTTTTCAGTCTATATTAAATCAGCCTATATTTGAACCTGGAATTTCAAAGGGGCTCCAATATTATGTCCACATAAACAAGAGAATGGGTTTGAATTTTCAACACAGGTACAATCAGTGTCCTGAAAGGGTGGTCATAGTTTGAGAACTTGGGAGTCCCAAACTTGGTTTCAAAAGGAATTGGAACTAGATTTCAGGTATGTTCAGACTGAGATTTAAATAAGCACACAGCTGGTTTTCCAGTAAATGGTTGGAGCTTTTGTTTCAAACAAGATGAGGGCAATATGTAAGATAAACACAGATGAGAATATTGTTTGGAAACATGCAAATAAGTGCACATTTAATAACCTCCCCCCACCCAAAAAAAAACCCTGAAAAGCCAAACCAAACCAAAAAAACCCAAGACAACTAATACTCTTCTTTGATTGTCACTTAAAACAAAGGAAAACTTCAGCTTTCAGCTGCAGTCTAAGGCCACATGAAATAAAAATTCAAAGCAAAATTCAGTTTGCGTGTCCTATGTAAACTGAGAATAAGTAAGAGGAGTGCTGCAAACAGAGCCTACCTACATCTTAACGTGATACGAATTTGGGTGCATGTCTGCATCAATGACAAGTGATAATTGCTTCAGGTAAGTGAAATCTGGTACTAGCAAGAAAAGAGGTGATTAAGAGTTACCAATACTAATAGCTTCCAGTAAATGGGTTAATTACAATAATTTGAAAGGTAGGTTATCTCTCTGGGTTTTCAGTATTTGCTTCCTTGCTGATGAAGCTTTGCTCAATGCAGTCTAAGTCCTAAACTTTGTGCAAGCCAAGAATTTTCTCCAACAACCACCCTTTCCCCAGATATTTTGCTCCTTCAGTCACCTGAGTGTTAGAGAAAATAATAGGGAAAGAAACAAAGTAGGAGGAAGAGACTGAGTTGATGACCAGGTCTTAGTGCATCAAACAGTTTGATGAAGAAATACAAAGGTTGTATGTGCAAAAAAATTTAATAACATCCAAGTCAGTCTATTTATAGTCTTTCCATCAGAGGTTGGTTGCAAAAATTAAACATAAATTAGTGTTTACAAGTTTAATTATAACTTTAGGAAGAACAAGAAATTATAGCAATATGCCTGTGTGTACTGCATCATCTTGTGTACCTAAAAAAAATTTAATTATGAAAAATGACTGAAGCATTATTTCTGCTGAAGAATTTCTCTCCTCTATATTCAGTATGTGTGATACCGTCTTTGCTTTCATCTTGGTTTGAAATTCAACAATAAGATTCAATCTCAACACAGGGAATGAAGAAAGAGATGTATGATCTGTATTGTAGCAGGTAATTCAAAGCAAATAGGCAAACTGTAGCTTCTTCTTTCTAAGTGTTTTGATTCCTTATTTAGTATTTATACTGTCCCTGGCAACAAGGTGTGAAGTTAGGGGTAAATACCAGTATCAGTGATACATCTTGTGAATTTTGCAGAGGAGCTTTCTTGTCTCTCTCTAGGAGTGGTGAAGAGACCTTCAGAGCATGAAGATGGTGAAAGCCTCCTTCTTACACCTGAGTATGTTGAGAGGCTGAACACACCACCTTAAAACCTGCTTTTTAACACTCCTGTCTGTGGCTTGAAAGCCACAACCTTCAGCACTGTGTGGCAAGGGGATTATTGTACTTCACAGCTCACATGGAAGGCTGCACGATGGCCTCTTAGGAACGTATGGTTGAGAAGTGCTGTGTTTGAATCCATGTTGCAGCCTCTGGAGACTGCATGACTCACTCTGTTTTGAGGTCTAGTGCCACTGTACACCTTCATCTGCATTTCTCAGATGTGCCAAGGCAGAGGGAGGCTGAAGACTTAACGCATCCCAAATGTTTCTGTGAGTGCTGCAGAAAGGTCAGAGGATTACTGGGACTGTTGAAGTTCCTGGAAGTGGTGCTGCCATGAGGATGCTAAGACACAGCTCCAGCTGGAGATACTGAAGTGGTCTGGGAGAGGGCAGTGTCCCTTTTTCAAGTCTTGCCAGTTTTGCTCTCTATTTGTCAGCTTCTGTCTCCAGTTTTTTCTCACATCCCCTTTTCCCAAGCAGTGTGGTTGTAACGTCACTGGCTGTACCCATGGAAACTGCTCTTTCCCTGGAAGGGGATGTAAAGTGTTTGTCTTATGAGTCGGCTTTCATGCGCCAAGACCAAACCAGCCCTTTGGCTCTAGCTCACATCTTTATAGGCTGTTAATTTGCCAAGGTGGGGAAATTTAAAAGTGCAACCCAAATCTGTAACCAGGGGCTCTCTAAGGGAGTCACTGATGTTCGGAGAGGATGGAGGTTCACACCACAGGTCTGATCTTGCCCAGCCTCCTGTGGACTATGCTGCTTCTCAACACAGTCATCCCATGAAGCCTGTGCCCAAACACTGACAGAAGGAGAAACGGCATTCACCACCAGATGCTCACAGGCTGGAGTCTTATGCTGTCTAAGATCCCTGTATTTTCAAAGAAAGCTTAAATAGACAGACAATTAATTAAAAAAAAAAAGAGGGGAGATCACCTTGAATTTCATCCTGCTCATAGCAGATAGAATCAAAATGTCTCAGGTAATTATCTTTGCCTGAGATGATGATCACTCATTTTAGGAGTTTATAAAATCTATGAGTTGTGATGTGAGGCAACCTGCAACTCTCCATGCATCCTCCTAGAATTCCCTCTGTACTCCTATATCTCTCTCTAAATCGTACCTCCTCTCCTGGGGAAAGGCTCACCAGAGCTTATCAGATTCAATTACTGCTGTTTCATATCAATGTTCTCATGTGAAACCAGAATACAAATAAGCCAAGACTACCTCCATACCCCCAAACAATTACAAATGCCGATGAATCACCAGTTATTCATGCCAAACCAATATTTTTCAGTATTTTATAGTTCACGAGTGAAACATTTCAGCATGTTCAGACTGAAATCACTGGCATGCCAGGAGGCATTTCATGGAGAAGGGCACTCTGCATGGGGATGCATGGCATATCCAGCAGCTGTCATGCAATCACATTTGTCTTAAGGACACTTTTTACTTTTTCAGTAGGTTTGGAGGTGAAGGGATAGTAAAAGTTACATTTACTTTCAAGAAAGTTTAGTTAGATGATAAAGCTAATCTAATTTTTCACTTTGCTGCCACTGTAAGACAGACACACTTTGCCCTCCTACTTCCCCAGACTTTTCATCAAATGTAATTTTTAAATACACATACAATGAAAAGTTATGTGGTGGTGATAAAACATCTTTTTTTTTTTTTTTTTTTTTTTCCCTGGTGTGTAGAAAGAATTTAATTCACTATGAATGGATAACCCATTTGTTTATACTCAGGTTAAGAACAAAGCCAGCTAATAAGCTTTGCTGTCACCTTAAATAAATGGTTTCACAAGATAATAACTCCATCCAGCTACACCCAAGGGTCATCAGCATTTTTAAAGACTCTTTATGTTTCAGAGAAAGAAGTCACACTGTAACAGTCAGCAACACTGTGGGACAGCTATTCAAAACTGATATTTTGTTTGAATATCAAGGTTATGAGTTCCTGGGGACCTGTGGCCACAGAGGCTTTAAGCAGATCCCCCACCCCAAAAAGGGTGTATACCAGCAAGCCTTTCCTTAGCTTGGAGGAAGGCAAGCCTGGAAATTGAGCCTTATCACAAGCATATGTCCCAGCTCAGTCACCATGTGAAACACCTTCAGCTTGATTGCAGATAATAGTCACAGCCTGTTCAAGCCGACTTGAAATCCTACTGAAAGGGCAGCTCTGGCTCCCTTGTCTTGTTTCTCTGTGCTTGTTTGTTGCCTAGTGTTTGTACCAGCACTGCCAGATCCAAAAGGCATTCTGAAATGAAAAAGGGTAAGTCTTTTTGTTAGATCTCCACATCCTGAGGCCACAGGATCATCACTCCCACCTCAAGGGAGGAGTTGGAAAGGGAGAGGGAGATGCCTTCCTACCCCTTTAGCAACCCTTTCAGTTAGATCAGTGTAAGCCAATTTGTGAAACCTCAAGTGATCACCTGCTTCACAGAGAGGAACAGGGAAAGTGGGGGCGGGGGGGTGGGAGAACCTAGGATGTGTATAAATATGTGAATTAGCAACACCTTTGCTTTCATTTTGTATGTTAATGAGATCATTTTGTGTTTTACTTTTGTGATGACGTTTCTCTGGCCTTAAGAATGTTTTTGTATGCCTAGCAAAGAACAAATCTCCAGGGACTGCTGGTGTTTTTGTTGACAAACAGGACAGGGAGCTTGGACAAGCATTCCAGGAGCCTTTTATTATTTTATTCCATTATCAGTCTCACATACAGAGTTGAGACCTTCTGTGTTTCCCCACAAGGGACCAGTGAGACTGGGGCATGAAATTCTCTTAACACAAAATGTGGCAATCCAGGGGTATTGCAAGGTTTCTCTGCCAAGCAACATGGCTGAGTTTTCTGGGAGTCAGTAACTCAGGGTGTTAGTTTGAGAAAGATACCTCCCACTAGTGAGTGTCCTCACAGGATGGTGAGGAGGTCACATGAGTCACAAGGTTCTCTGAAACTCTGACATCCATGCCTGGGGAGTAAGGAAAGAAAGGGGATAAATGGGGTTGGGGGCACTTGGTGCTTTTTATTTGTATCACCAAGATACAGAGATGCGTTATAAGTGGTGGAATATAATTTTAAAAAGGAGGAACTGCAAAGATGAATTTTGGGAATAACTTCTTGACTGTGCAATTTGTCCTTCTGAAGGGCGGGTTGAGTAACTGGAGGTGCTTGGTCTGCAGAGCTGCTCCTGCTCACTGTGCTGCAGTGCACAATCAGAATTGGAAACTATTATGACTTATGACTGAAATTGCAGTGTGATGCATCAAGTCCTTTTGAACTCTGGATGCTGCATTTGCCTATTAATATCTGGGAACAATTACCTCATCTCTGCTAAGGGAAGTGGTTGAGGCCCCATCACTGAGCACAGCACGGACTGATTTGCAGAGGCAGTGAGCAATCACCTATCCCATGAAAAACCAAGATGGAAAATAAACTGCAGATAACAATCTGGTACCAGCAGAGGGATAGGATAGCTGTAACCTGTTATGCATTTTTTCCATTTCAAACTTTTGGGATTGGGCTATTTGTGTTCACCTGATATGCTAGTAAATACAATTTTTCTTTTTAAATGCTCTGTAATCAACCCACACAGCTCAGTTCCTCTGCCGGTTCCCACACCTTCTTTCCTCAGCCCATTGAAAATGCTTGGCTGAAAAAAAAAAACCCTAAGAAACCACAAGTGGAGTGGATCATCACACTCCAGCAAAAACTTGGTTGCAGACAATTAATTTCTTTTGGCTAGATTATTCCCAGGGCTTACACATCTGCCCAAAGGAGTGAAGCAGAAAAATGCATCTCCTACCTAATGCTGAGCAGCAACTACACATTTGGTTTTGGGTGTGGTGTCTGGGCCGTACATCTTTTCTGCACACACAAGCGTGGGCACAGAGGTGATGTGGAGACATAGCAGTGCTTCTCTGTCTCAGGTGGAGGACAAGGGGAGATGGGAACCGCCTGCTGAGGAGTAGATGCTGCTACTTCCTTCCAGGAAAAGTTAGGAAAGAAAATATGACTCTGAGTAATTTTATGGGTTTATTTGAAAGAAGATAGCTACAAGTATCCTTTTATATCCTGCTTAAGGAGCTTGAGGTACTAAGAGGTCTATGGCCCAAATGTTTGGGTAGCAGAAGGTGGACCTCTTTATAGGTGGGGAGGCCGAGATACTGCGGTAACAGTGCCCATCCTCCTTTTCTTGCCATGTCCTGGAGAAAAAGCAGGTACACCCACTGCAGTGGAAATGGATAGCAGTGAAAGAGTTCAAGTTTTAGTATCTTAATATGTTCTTGAGTAGGTTGTTTTTTCTCTGTCAATTGCAATAAAGCATAAATCCTAACCATGGCTGGTTCATCACCTGCATGTGAAAATGTACCCATGACCCATGTGTCGCGCATGTGTTCATACATAAGTGGGTTCTCAGAAAAATTTGTCCTATATATGGAGCCCAAAATTGTCAATCACTCCAGCATGTGTCCTCTCATTTTCTCACTGGCAATGTCTGATTTTTTTTCTCCAGCTATTGTTTTGAGATGATGGAGTTGGAGGCTTCATTATTCTTTCCTTTAGTGTAATTGTAAATGTGTTTCTCCTAAATTCTGCTTTTGATAAACAGGGTGGTGTGATTATATCTCTGTGGAGTGCTGTGTGCTTACTTATTAGGGAGCTTTGTTGTGTGCACAGGAGTATAAAAAGTGCTGTTTTGGTCACTTGGAGGGACCTTGTAGTGGATGGTGTCAACCATTTCAGACAGAGACTCTGCAGTTCACCACTGTGCCATGTTGTATTCAGACATAAATCCTAGTGCTTCAGGTGATTGCTGCTGAAGCATAAAGCTGGCTTGTGACAAATGTGTATGTGGGAGAAGTAGCTCTAGCACCTATTCTCGCGGAATTATTTCTGGAGTGTGATATGTTCGAAAAGACCATTTCTGCAATGCTTTTGCTTTATTATACAGCTTTATTTTCTGCACTAATGTGGGGAAAGCAATAGTTTGCCACCGGGACCCAGTATAATCCACAGATGAGACATCTCAGGTAATGGTCTCTGGAGTTTTTTTGCTCATAAACCTTTAACTCTACTTTGGGCCTGTCAGTTTTATTTTACCACGTAGAAACTATAGCCTAGGTACTGAGCATGGTATGAAAGTGGGAAATTGCTGCTAGGTTTTCCTTGATCCATGTCTCAGGGGAAAAACAGGAAAGAAATACTAGGTTTTTAAATTAATCACTATGTGTTTTTGGGTTGGGTTTTTTATCCAGAAAGCAAGTTGCAAATAAGTAAAAGCAGCCATGACTTATAACTTCTGAAATTTTAACATACTATTTTTTTAGAATATCTTGAACGTTTAAAAAAAAAAAAAAAATACAATGTAAAAAAAAGTTATTTTTCAGTTTGGAATAGATTTCTTTTATTTTGCTTTTTTTTTTTCCCCCTCTGTATGTATCTGAATAGTGAGAGCCTTTTGAACCTTTCCCACTGGAAATTTGGTTGGACTTCTGATCAGCATACCCACACAAATTAAGATTAGGAAGAAAAAGAAATGAGACCTCTGAATGGAATGGTAAAAGAATATGAATTGAATGTTTCACATCAGCAGACCTTTTCGAAATCCATTCCAAATGGTGTAGGAAGGCATTCGAGGCAATCTTTGAGTTGTTATTAGCATGTTCAAAATAGAAAATCAGAGCTATGGTAAACAGAAAAAGTTAAATACAGAAACTGTACTGTAGAAGGGGATGGTGAGGAGAAGAGGACCAAGTCAAATGCAGGTCAGAAAGTGTAACTTCAGCTTCTCCAAAATTGCTACACATTCTCTATTTGCAAACCACCCGTAAAGCCACAATGGATTTCCAAGCACAATCCCCAACCACTTTTTCACTATGTTAGTATGACAGGCTGACATTTCTTTATAAACAGGACAGAGAACATGTTAGGTTTATTGTGCTAGGCTTTTGACTGCTTCATAGATACTTTCATAAACAAAATATGGAAACATGATCCTAATGAAATTACTCTAAACTGTGCTCAAACTAGTTGCAAAATTGTACTCCAAGAGTGACTATTAGTGATTCACTGTCAAACTAAGTTGAATGAAATGTGACTCCACTGTGATCTTTCATGGGCCAAGTACTATTCAGTATTTTCATTAATGACTTTGCTTATGAAAAAACAGTCAGTTTGCTGAGTTTGTAGGTCATGCCAGCCGGCCCTTTGAAAGAAAGGATGAAAGTTCAAAATAATGATGATACACTACAGAAGTGATAAGTAAATAAGTAAAACACCATTCCAGACAAACAAAAGCAAGAGCAATGGCTGGATATGTTGCACAAATATGCAAGTTGCACAAATATGAGACAGTAAATGACTTATTGGATGGTTGTTTTGTAGAAAGAAGGAATGCAGTGTTGCAGTGGATCACAGGCTATAAACAAGTTGGCAGTGCCATGCTGTTGTGAAAAAATAGATGAGAACATATAAACAGGTGTGACAGATGTGAGATAACAACACTGCCCTTCCAGCCTACTTAGCAGAAGTGGCACTAGCTTTAGATACAGTAACATGTTCAGCTTTGGACACCGTACTTCTTTTAAAATTAAAAAAAAAGCCAAACAAAGCCAGTTGCTTGGTAGTGCAGCAAGAAGGACTGGAGAGCTAATAAAGATGTTTTATGAAGAAAGTTTAGAAAACTAGGATTGTTTTACAGAAGAATTGTAGCAGTCTTCAAAACTTAAAAAGTTGTGAGAAAAAAAAAGATAAATCTTTCCCCATTATTAGTGAGACAAAATGAGAAATAACATGCCAAAACTATAGCAAATGAAATTTGGATTACATGTAGCAAGAGATTTGTGATGGTGTGGATAGGAATCCCAACAGCAGACATTTGTAAGAACAAGTTAGACTAACATCTTAGGGAATTACATAAGTGCAGATGATCTCTCTTTTGGGTGAGGGATGAACTGGCATCATCCTAGATCTTTTCCAGGTTGGCTTTTTATGATTCTGCAATATGTCTTCATGAATCATATAAGCATTGATGAAACAAAAATATTTGCATGGAAAAGACATTTGTTCAAAATTTTCTGAACAAGCTACATGCATTGACAGTTCATAAAGTTGGCTTTTGTTAGGATTTCACTGTTGTATTTGGTCACTTTTTTCTATATTTTGCAAGAAATTATAGGCATTTCAGGACAGAAGAGTAGCATGTGGACAAAACTTTTAAATTCAAATATGTGCAAAATTCAAACTGGCTGCAGAGAACAAGTGGGAGAACAGCTCACAATGACCTACTCTGAGTCATGTTTGAGCCTCACCTTTCTAACCTGTTAGGTAATTGTTTACTGTGTACTGTTTCCCTGCAGGTGAGTGATAATGAAAGTTCAAATGTTAAAAGAAATTGAGAGGTGTTGTTCTCATTAGATTGTGGGGAGCATTAACCTAGATTGGTCTATAATGCTACACTGGCAGCATCATTTTCAGCAGATAACTGCCCTCCTATCCACAAAAAGATACAACAAAAAATTTCCTGTATGCATATAACACAATTTCATAACCCATCCTGGTGCAGTATCCTAAAATACCTTTCAATCCTGTCTTCAAAATCTTTTTGTCAGAAACAGAAGTACAATAATCCTCACACCACTTATACACACAAAAGAAAGCCAATCTCTTGTTGGTGTTTTTGAGTTGCTTATGTACATACCTGTGTAGACTTGAGCTGAATCAACTTCCTCAATGACATATGAATAGATCCTGAATGCAAATGCATCTGCCAGATACAAGCAGTTGCCCTGTGCTGGGATTGTCTTTTCCTTTCATTTAGGCTGTCATGGAGCACTGAACTGCCTCATGAAGCACTCATTCATAGGGAAGTGCTTTTGCTGAAAGTATTAGAAAATAAGGTTTAATGGGTTTTGTTTATTTGCTAGAAAAAATTAAATTCTTAACGTTAAAAAATTAAAGGTAGCATAGATATTTCTGGTTTGACAGAAAAGTTCATCCATCCAGTTAATCAACCTGCCTAGTTGGCTTTTGTTTCATAACAAGTAAAACTTTTAGCCAATCCCATTGTTATTGTTGACCAGTGGTAGAGACCCAGTGAAAGGTGAATATGTGGAATCTGTTTCAAAAGAAACAGAAGAAGTTAAAGGAGTTTGAACTATTTTTTTTCTTTCACATACCATGCGTAGATCATCTCTTTTGTGATGCTTTTGCTCTCTGGTTTCATTCTTCAGTTTTAGTCTTCAGCTGAGTTCTCAGCTAAAGAGAAAAGAAGCTGAGAAGTCTTACCATCGAACTTCCATATCACTATCAACAAAGCAACAAGGAAAGGAGATCTAGCTATCCAAAATGCACCTGATAGAAATAAAAGGCATTAGTGTCATTCTTCTAAGCTGAATGATACTTGCTGTGTAGGAAGGTAGTAACAATAGGCTGGCTGCAGCTTACTAAGATCAATTATCTGAGGATCATCTGTAGTGAATGAACAATTTTTGTGTTTGGATGTGCAATGCCTGTGTTGGGAGAGTCAGCAGACAAACGTCGCAGGTCAGCAGCACACTCTGCATGGCACTGCAGGAGGGGTAAAAATCCTATGCAAAGAAAGAGCAAGCCTATGCTGGCTGTGGTGTCATATCAGATCAGTTTGTAGCAACAACAGATAAGTGCTAATGACTAATTTACTTAGTACTACTAAGTTAATTCTATTACCTCGAACAAGCCTCTCTCTGCCTTGGCACTTGGAGAATTCCAGTGCAAAACCAAGAGAGAAAAGATGACCCAAGAGTTAACAAGATTGAAATATCTTACTGCACTCTCCAGACCACAGCAAAATGGATTTGGCACTTGGTACTGTCCTCCTTGGGTACCTGAAATGAAGTTGGACTTGGATATATCAGGAAGCAAGGACTGTCTCATGCTGCTATCTTCTAAGGATAACTTGCCCTCTTCCTGATGCCTAATAGGAACTGGGATGTGCCTAATCAGACCAAACAAAAGATGTAGAGATTAAACTGCACCATTGGTATGCACTGGTGAGATGACTGGAGAAGATCTCTCACAAGCAACAGCTTCATTTCCATGCTTAAATGATTTACTTCTTTATTAAGTCCACTTGAATCAGCATTTCATCCCAGGAAATTAAATGTATGTGAAAGAAGAGTTGGCATCTTGACCACAAGCTATGCTATAGGTGCGGATTTAAATACACAAGCCTGCAGAGTTAGATATTACTAATGAAGGAAAGAGAGCAGAAAAATAATTTGCATATGCTCACTCTTGGGGGAAAAAAAATTACAGAAATCCTAAAAGGTCAATGGAAATTATTTAAAAGATGAAAGAAAGCAGTGCTATCACAAATATAAAATTTCCCAGAGAATTGCTGTTTCACTTCATGGGAAGACTTGATTTCACCAGTGTAGGAAAGGCAGCAGAATTACCTGCTTATAATTATGATACTCAAAGTTTTAAGACTCTCTGAATGTTTCCATTATTCTGGGGAAAAAAAAAAAAAAAATCTGTAGTTTGTGAATAACTCTGTCCTCCCCTGCTCAAGATCAGAAGCAGCCATGATATTTTGGCATGAAAAGTTTTATTTCCAGAAACTGCTAAGGTAAAATTTTGCTTATGATTTCTCTAGATTTCATTGTCATTTTAAGATCAGCTCCTGCCTCACTCCTTCTCAAATGCAGGATACAGGAGGAGGGCTGGGGAGATGGTGCTGGAGATGGCAGTCCTGTTAGGCAACTTTGTGCACTAGGGATGATGGTACTGCACTGGTGCCATCCAGCAAGAAGTTTTAGTCATTCTTAACATGAGTTGTGAATAGGACTTGACTGCTACAGGTGAAAGATTCCATATCCCAATTACTCACTGCTCAGTTATCCAACACCCCCAAGGTTTTAAATTTCTAAGGAAAACACACTTTGATCTTGATTCTCTGGAAAGAGGGCAATTTGTTAACCATGAATCAATAGGATTGCCTCTTGCCATACCAAAAAGTTCAACCATGTTTTGAAAGCTTTGTAAACTTGCTATGGCACAGAAACTGGGAACTTCTCCCACTTAGACTTTTCTCTCTAGTATTTACAGAATCTAGGATGTGATATAACTTTTCAGTCTGGATTTCAGTTGAATTCAGTGAAATTAAGATGTCAGGAAAAGTAAAAATTAAGAGGCATTCCAAGTTGGTTATGGGAGGAATCTTCACAAACAGCTATTTGCATTCATATGAAGCACCTTAGATTAATATTTATTTAATTATTAACTGATAACAGATTTACTTTGTTATTGTAAAGTGGAGTTGTAGAGGCACATGGAGAATCAGTCATCACAACTGATGGAGACACATTAAATCCTTCCCAGAAGCTGATGAGAAGGGGCACACAGAAATCTCAGGCAATGCACTTTGATACTTGAACTTAAAGCAAAAAACATCCCCAAATGAGACTTTTTGGTAACTGAGCACCTCACAACCATCATCACAGCACCCATCACATAACTGAGCCTGGCCTAGTGAAGAACAGCGTATTTTTCTGAGAGCATATCTGCACGTTGGCCCAGGGGAGAGCAGGGGCTGTCCCAGGCCACACAGGCAGCACCAGGATGAGGACATTCCTGTGGCTTGTTTCTGTTACTCCAGTACATTTCTGTTCATCATATAGAAGAATACAGCCTAAACAAAAACCTGGCAGATGGGTGAGATTTTTGAGGTGGTTGAAGCAGTGGAAGAATTTTATAAATAAACATAAGTGAACAAGCATTTGAGAGGTTTTCCCAAGAAAATACCAGCAAGCCACTGCTTTTTAAAAGCTTGGAGGAAAGATTTGGGAAAGCAAGTGCAGGTCACTGGGGAGCTGCCCAGGAATAGCACGAGTATCTCTGATGCTTTTCCAATGCCTCTGAGCAATATCCCAGCAGTGAGTGAGTGCCTGGTGGAGGCTGGGCATTTGCTGGTACCATGGCAGAGTCCCTGTAGGTCACACAAGCTTGTCCCTCTCCCCCAGTACTTGCTCAGCAATGCTGTGGCTGCTTTGAATCAGGTAGCCAAAAGTAGCTGCAGTTTTTTTTCCTGTGGTGACTTTGTTTCCCTTGGTTTACAGGCTGTAGTCATGCATGTTCCCAGAGGTGACAGGGCACAGCTTTGGGCAGAAGGCATAGCTGATGGCTTTATTTCTCAGTCCCTTGTGTTCTGACCCTGCATTTTCTTCCACGTGAGCTGCAAATGCTTGGCTCTCTGTTGGTGGCTGGTGGCATAACCCAATGGTTACCTTGAAATGTGGGTGCTAAGCCAAGTGCCTGGGAGGCAAACCTTTGTGTCCTGCTAAGTGTCCCCTCTAGTTTCTGTATATAAAAAATGTAGTTTTCTTTACATCTGACATTTTCTTGTTTATGTTACACGTAATGATGCTAGAGCAAACTTGGTGAAGTTGCAAAAGGAGTCAGTTTATCTGATTGTATTTGTTTTTCTTCGCTATTCTTAAAAAAATAATTAGATGTCATTAGTAATATCTGCTGTAGCCTGGCAATACATATAGTGGCAACAGATGAGATTCAGTCTCAGGTGAAACCGTCATTCCCAGCTAACGTGTGTGGGAGAGGCATGCAGACAAGATTTTCAGCCCATTTGTTCAGTTATGTAATGGCCTTTTAAACATTTTCCATTTATGGTGCCTGTTTAGTTTACTCTAAGTCACAATGGCTCCATGTCAGCCCAAGCCGTAACACACACCAGACAGCCCAGCCATAAATCAGAGCAGCCTATGGTCTCTGTGCATTTCTCCTTTAATGAGAAACCAAAATGCTCATTCCCTGACTTTTAAAATGAGACTTGAGAAAATAATTCATTCTGGTTGCTGCACAGAACAAACCTGTTCAGTGAGACTATATCTTTGCCCATAACAAACGAAAGAAGAGTTTAGAAACTCTGCCCTTTAAAAACACTTGAACTTACCTTTTGTGTTTTCTGGCTTCAATCATGATTGAAAGAGAAAAAACATGGTGGAGAAAAGCAATCCTGCAGTATAACTTTTGAACTCTTCAAAGTCAGGAGCACCGACAGGCTCTTTTTGCAGTATTTCCATACATCTCATTAAATGAGGTTTGGATTGGTGTCTAAATTACAATATTTGCTGGACTAAGAAAAACCCTGTCTCTACTGTAAACTAGTCACAACACAAGTTTCAGCAGTGTTGCTTCCTTTATTATCTTCCCTTTAGCACTTCATTCTCTTCTTAACTTTTTCAACCACCTAACACTGAGGATGTATCTTTTTTTATTAAACTTGTCAATGGTGAATTACTTGAGCTTCAGTGTTGGGAGTCAATGCTTTTTCTTCCATTCCACATCTCTGTGGCCCCTCACCATAGGCATGAGCCAGAATGCAAATCATGAAGATGGGGCTCTAGGGAGTGTAACCCAAGCACTGTGGTGTCCACCAAAGCGGTGCTGTAGCCCAGCATGGACTGTGCTGGGTTATGCAGTGCAGTCAGGCCCTCTTCAATGTGCATCTCACACATGTTCCCCAAAAATGAGCAGAAAAATGCGTGAGGAACATGATGATGCCAGTAAGAGCTGTGTTTTTAAGAAAATCATTGTGATGTGCTGGGGCTTCCCCCCTGTCAGAGCCAGCAAGTTCAGCTCAGGTGGGACTCAGGACAGGGTGCAGTGTTAGGGTGCCCTGGGTCATCCTGAACAACCAGGCTGGGTGCAGGCTTTTGTGGAAGCAGGCTGGCCACAAAATTAGCACAGCTGCTCTGCTGAACTGCCTGTGCACAGCACACAGTGCAGCAGAAATCCAACCCCCATGGTTTTTCACCTGCTGCCCAGGGCTGTTGTAACTCCTTAATTAGCAGTGTTCATCACTCACATGGTTAGGTGGATCTCTGTTTTAAGGGTGATGTTGTTTCTGGTGTTTGGACTGGCTTGCACAATTTTGGATGGTTCTGCCTGTCACCCTGACAAACTGAAACATCCGATCAGATCTTTGGCCTCTGTACTGGGCAACGGAAGGCACGTGGACAATCATGCACCTATCTTGTCAAGGTAGACAGCCCATGAGATAAGAGAGTGTGCCAGGTGGGCATGCAGATGCACCCAAGGTAGCTTCCATTTAGTGTGCTCAGCTACTGGTGGCACTTGAATTGTGTGTGTGGCCAACAGCCAAACCCTGCTGGGAACTGGGATAAACCCCGTGGCAATTAGCCTGTGTCGCGCACTGTGCAACCACAGCTAGGCCTGCACGCTCTGGGTGAAAGCAGCTGGGGTCTGCCCCGCTGTGCTGCCTCCTGTACGCCCTCGGGATGCAACCACGGTGTCCTGGGTGCTCCTGGTGCTGACAGCCAGTGCAGGAAGGAGAAGGATGGCTGTGCTGGGATTCAGCACTGATGGCCAGGGCTCAGCCTGCCCCTCTCCTTCTCTCCACCTTTTCACTGCTGTTCACCCCACATTCATTTCTAACATGTTTCTTCCTCGTTACAAGGGACGCATTAAACCACAGTAGGGCATAGGATGGGTATTAAGGCTCTGCCAGCTCACTGATTAACTGTGTGGGTGCCTCCCTTTTAGCTGCAGGCAGAGATGGGGATAGAGGTCAGTTCCTTGCTGAAGGTCTCTGGAGGGGTGCTCCCAAGAAACCAAAATGCTGCCTGGTCTGTCTGCCTGTGGGAGGGCAAGTCCTTTCCATGGCATTTCTGAGGGACATAAGCTCTGGTGGAAAAACACAGATTTTTGAATTCCAAACTCCCCACACTTCAGCCTAAGATGTTGATCCCCCTGTCTGTTGGGTTAAGAGCATACTGCAGAGGGAGAGTGGAACTGCTGTGCCTATTTCTGTGTTAATGAAGACAGACTGTACCTTATATTTCTTCTCTGTATTGACTTTATCAGATTGAAATCTGATGGGTCTGGTGTATTTGTGAGAGCCTTGTGTGCATTGTTCTGCTGTTTGGTTTTGATAAAACATGGTATTGTACTTGATGTTCTTTAGCTACGTCAAACCTTGCTTCATGGCTAATGCATGGCATTAGTCCATACCACAAGTTGTGCAATGCTTTACAGCAAAAATATTGATGCTTCTTGGGGATTAAGAGTGTTATAAGTTCAACTGAATAAGGAAAGATAGAAATGAGGGAAGAATAATTTCACTGCAAAATTAATTTTGGCAAGTTGTGTAAGAGAAAAATCCCCTTTTTCTTTACCCATTCAAGCATTATGCATTAATCTGTTTCTAAAAGCAAACCTTTTTCTTTTCTTTTGGTTTTAATTTCAAGCTGAAGCAAAAGAGTATGATAAAAAGGCAAAAAGTTTTGTCTGGAGCTCTTCAGAAAGCACATCTAACCCAGGCTGGGGGAGAGAATGATGAAAAATTTTACAGTAGCTGATCTCTTTCCCAGTGGATATTTCCAGTAAAGTCTCAAGAATTGGGGCAGTTCAAGCCAGCAATGTTTCTTGTATCTGACCAAATTCCTATAATTCTGCTGAAAAGAATGAGGTGTCAGTGGAGGTAGATTTGGTGCATTCTGCACAGAGCTGGCACTTGGACATGATCACTCTGGGAAGCTCCGATGGGAACTAAATGCGTATGGCCTCTGCAGTTATATCTGAGCTGCTAAATTGAACAGTGAAGAAACAGTCCTTGCTTGATTGTTTATGCCACTACACTTTCACAACATCCCTAGCACCCTTTTCCAGCAGTTCCCAGCATATTTTAGGATGGGCTGCTCCCCACTAGAAGTCTGCATGGAGAGAGGGAACCCAGTGGTCCTGGGGACTGCAGAGTTTAGTTTGCCTGCGGGGACAATAGTGGAAGGATCTGCAAACTGAGTGGCTTTTGCAGTCCCAGGGAAGCGGGCTGACAAAACCATCTGGCCCTTTGGCACCCCAGCTGAAGGCTGCCTGTTTAGCTGAGCCCTTGGTGAGCTTGCAGCACTATGAGTTTTTCCTTTTGGATGAGAATTTGAGGTTCTTCTCCCCTGCCAAGTGGATAGCTCCTTGTCCAAGCAGTGCTGAATTTATTCTGCTCCTTCTTTTTCCCAGCCAAGGAGGCCCCCACGCTCTGGAGGGCAAGGACCAGTGTGGATTAAATGATCCTGCTTACAGCAGAAATGCCACCTCCATTTCTCCAGGTAGAAGCAAGATAGTTCTCTCACATCCACCCTTTGGACTCTGATTCATGAGCTCTACCCATTCATGCTGGGCTGATAAAAGAGATTAGCAGCCTGATGGGCTGCCACACCTGTCTGTCTGTTATTGCCCTGCAACAGGGGCAGTGAGAAGGCACCATGTCAGCTTCGTATGCTCTCCAGGTCATATGCTGATAAGGACAAACAAGCTGCTTTTTTGCTTTTGTTTTTTGCTGCCCTGGCTCAAAACAATGTGTGGCAGTGACACATGACCACTCAGATAAATAAATAAATAAATTTTGAAATTTCATTTCCAGCATCAGTTCTTTGAGACTTGTTCTGCCTTCCCCCCCCCCCAAAGCCCAGTCTCTACTAAGACTGGCAGACTCTACTAAGACTAGCAGTAGCACTGCTACTATTAACCACAAGAATAATAACAGCAGTGAGTACCTGCATGAACCAGATAATGAGTTTATTAGATGCCATGAACACTTTTTATAATGCAATGAAAATGTTTTTGTCAGGTAGCCTAAATGCCTGGACTCCAACTAAAACCCAGACCACTGGCTTTCTTCCAGAGTATTTCTGACTATCCACACAGTAATTTTGGGGTCAGCGTTGCATGTTCAAAGCCAGGCTGTCTGAATCCAGAAGGTCAGAGAAGGATGTTCCACACATATGCAATGATTTATCCCAGCAAGATCGCTCCATCTTGCTCTAAACCCAGCACTCATACATATTACAGGGATCTCTATCCACCAAAGTTTGCATGTGGTGTTTTTGCATATTAAATTCCTGAGTCCTCAGGTCATCATTTGCATTGTGTATCTTCCTCTCTTGGGCTGACAGTGCTGTAGTATAAAAACACTGAGGCTAATTGTTCTACTATTACAAAGATCTCTTGAAACAAAGCAGGTTTGGAGGATGATGGAGAGCAGGTGCTCAGAACACAGGAAGTTCTGTTGTCCAGTGACAGGTACCACATGAAACCACAGATACTGTCCCTGGTATTGGCTACGTTTGTCTCCAGATGCTCCAAACCTTCACAAAAAGAGAGGCAGCATAGACAACCTCCACAAGTATCTTCCACATCTAATCCTATAAGCATTACATTAATTTAGGTTTTGCATAAGTACACATGTTTTTCTAGAAGTAGACCTGCCTTTATTTTATTTACACTGTGCTACAGCTGTTAGTACATTCAAGGACATAAATTCAAAACTACATTTAATCTCTGTGGATAAGTCATCCTGAACACATGAAGGGAGGAAATCCTGCAAAGTCCAGTGAAAATATTTTCAAGTCATGCATACTTTTTTTTTTTTTTTTGGTAGGATGCTGTAATTCATCCTTATGATTCTTAAAGAGGGCTATTGCTGTAGCAGAGCTGCATATGGGTTTTAAAGTTTTTACAGAAAGGTTAGACATTAAATTTCACAAAATTTCCATGAGGAAAATGAGAATATATGCCATTATCATGACTATTGATCCTCAGGCTATAGTAAGAGAAACAAAACTTTAGCCAGTGAAAGGAGAGAAAGCTGAATATCACATTGCAGATTCCTTGCAAAATCTGTCCTTTTCTTTTAGCTGCAACTATCAATTGGTGGCAAAGAAAAGCAAGTAAGGCTGCAGTGGGGTCAGATATAGAAGCAACCTTGTAAAGGGCCACTCCATTTTAAAAAGTAATTTTCATATTCATATGACATAAAGTATTTTTTAATATAAGCTTTGTTTTGTTCCTGGAAACTTTGTAGTTGTAATCAAAATAGAACAAATCTAGGAATGTTAGAAATATTACTATAAATTATTAATGAAGTACTGAAGCAAAAAATGAGATGGAAAACAAATGTAGAAATCAATATGAAGGGGGTTTAGAGGTAGAGTTTTGGGTGGTTTATTTTCTTTGGGGTTTTTTTGTGCTTATATAAAGTATCTTATTTTTCTTCTTCAGTACGAGTAGCACAGGCTGAAGGAAAACCTTACTGAAATGCAGTAATTCCAAAAGTGATCCTGAAGAAGCTGTGCCATGATTTTACCCTGAAAGAACTGGACCATCCATGTTTAAGCTAGCCTGAGAAATTTATTGTTTGATTCAGGTGGACATTCCAGGAAAATCCCTTCCACATAATACCTGAATAGTTCAGCTGCAAATGCACTGGCAACTGTAGCAATATCCAATTACAGCATTCAATAGTCAAGCAACATTATTTTATGGCAAATACCTGTGATAGCAATTTCCTGGTGTTTGTTTTATGTTTAATTCAAAACAGGCTCATAATAAAGCATGCTTATAATGGCATGACTTCTTATAATATGTTATGCACTGTACCTCATTAGTAAAAAAAACCCCAAAAACCAAGAAACCAGGAGAAATAGTCATGCTTAGCAGCAGAAAGTGAAGGGAAAATAATAAATAAAAAACCAAACAAAAAGCCCAAATGACATGTAAATGAGCACTTATCTCTCATCCTGCTATGATGCCCAGATGAATAAACAAGAATTAGTGTAAGCTTTTTTTGTTAGCGGATCATCCTGTAGAATTATACACGTTTGGTTCATTATGAACTTGTGAGCTGTAATTAGGGATTTTCTAGGTGCTGTGCAATGAGCTGGTAATTCATGGTGTTGTAGTGGCTCTCACATTAACCCCCCGATGTACATGTGCTTTCAGTGCACTCAGTATTAGCAGCTAACCAATGGAGTAAATGAGCTGAAATTACTGCAGGTGAAGAGTTAATTAAGAGTTTTTAATACACTTTATGATGATAATTTAGTGCACTACACAATTACATAGCTGGGAAGAGTAGAGCTTTCAGCCTGATCAGAGGATAATATGGTGGATCATTTCTCTTTTACAGAGGCCTGCTGATCTAGCATTCCTCAGTTGATAGAGTTGATCTCCATAAAAATACATGGTAAGAATTAGGTGGAAAGAATAACTGATTGCATAATGCTTTTGGAATAGGCATTTGCATTGCATATATTGGTGCCTACCTGCTACTGCCAGCTATGAAATAGATATGTGTATACATATGTGCCTTACATGAATGGGTGTATGGGTGAATGGGTTATTCATGTTTTTCAAAAATTTTATAGACAGAAATTAAAATATTTATACTAGTCTTAGGAGCGGCACAAAGTTAGGTTTCTTAATAAATAGCTTGTTTTCTTTCTAGAGATTATGAATCACATTTTATGTTTCTTAACTACTAAGGAGTAGTTCATGAATAATCAGTCATGCAAAGCTGTCACACTTGGTTAAATAGCTCAGTCCTGTTTTTACTGCTTCAGCCCTTTATATCTTTAATTACCTTTATTTAGCTGATATGAATCACCCCAGAACACATACACTCCTAGGCAGCCATATTTCTGCATGTATTCTGCAAAGCACTGATTGCACTTCTGGTTGAAGTGCAAAATACAACAATGTATCTCTTTTTCTTTGGCATGGTTATGGAAATAGTTTCCATAGTTCTTAATCCTTTTATCTACAGAGAACTTGTCCTTCCCCCCCCACCTTCCTCCATTCACCCCTTGCCCCCCTTTCTTAGACACATTTCACTGCATTGGTATTCTTGCTCAGTTGCCTTCTCATCCAGATACACACATTTTTGTTTTATGTGAAGTCCCTTGTGAGAACATTTTTTCCAGCACCTTCACTCCTGGAACAAACTTCTTTGGATATGCAGACCAAAATGCCTTCATGATTCCTCTGTTTGCAATCAACTCTGCACTCCTCTGAGCCTAAAGAACATTGATTCCAAAACCGCCCCACACAGCTGGTCTCTAGCTGACAGCGTGAAACTCTGTGTTTAAGACAGCAATTCACTCAGAAGGGGCTTGATAACTTCAAACATAAACATTACTGTCATAATAAATACCTGAAAAAGCCGCTTGGCAGCCTAACCTACTCCACTGCTCAGGTACTTGTAATGAAAAAGTGATGATGTGTTAAAGTCATAGTAACTCGAAAAGCTGGATGATGACTGCCAAAAACACTCTCAGGCTAATGTGACTGTCACTTTCCATTTATTTTTTCATAATCCTGCTGTTACAGTGGACAGACAGATTTGTTATAATGGCTAGTGTCTGCAGATTAAATGTGATTAATTCTCCAAAATGAAAGGACTTCATCTTCATGCAAAAAGTTAATTAGGCTCTAAAAATTGTCTTGCAAATCTCCAAAGGAAAGACAGACAAAAAAATCCCAAAGAAGATCAACTAGCCGGATTATTTCAGGATGATAATTTAGTTAGATCAATTACTTCAAATTCTCTCCTCTTTTTTGAATATGTTTAAACTTCTGTTCAAGGACTGCAGCTGATTATGCATACATGAATATAAACAAATGACTGTTCCCTGCTCATTGTAAAAGGTTGGACTAGATGACATTTAAAGGTCCCAAACCGTTCAATGATTCTATTGCTGTAGCTAAGAAGATGAGTTTAAGTGTCCAGTATTTCTGATTTTTTAACAGGCACGTGACCAAGGACATGGTATTTCACATTTCTGTGTTTCGGACTAAGTAATGTGAGGGTTCAGAGAAGCTTTCTCTCTTCTTCCCTGTCCCCTCAAGCTTTTATCTTGTTTTCACAATTTTCCCTTGAAACTTCCAGCTCATGAGTAATAAGGCAACATCTATAAAAACAACACTTACTGTGAAAATACCTGCTCAGAGACAGCTGCATAATGTCAAACACATCAACAAGTCATTAGCACCCTAACCTTCTGATGCATCATCTGACATCAGCAATGCCTGCAATCAGACTGGCAGAGGCTGCTGTTCTGGCTGGTCTTGCTTTCTCAAATTCCTCTTTGCATATTCACTTCCAACTGCACAAAACTGATACGCCTTTTTGATGAAACAAAGGAAATATTATTGGACAAACTGCTGATAACAATATGTTGTTATTTGCATATCTAAATGCTGGTTTGTGAGTAAGCACCGTATGCCTGGGAATGGGTGGGTTTCTGTTAGAATGACTGAGACTGTACCTCTGCTTTAGTGAATAATAATCACCAAGTGTCCTCCCATTGTCTGTACACAGAAAGGTTGGAGCCACTCTTTCCAGTCCACAAAAACCCTTGCCTTTTGGTACATATAAAAACAACAGCAACTTTTTACTCTAATGCCTTTTTTTTTCTTGATGGTCCATGAAAACATTGGTAATTTTCATCCCAGAAAGTTACATGAAATATTCACAGAGGTATTTAACCAGGTTTGAAGTTTCTGATACCCAAAACTGTGACCCCACTTGAGTGCAGTTTATTGATTTTTCTACCACAGATGTGCTATATTTTCCAAGTCTTGGACAATGAAGCTTATGAGATCATTTGTGCCTCAATCTAAATGTTTTACCTCTTTAATTGGAATGTAGTTCCAATGTTTTCCCACTCTTTTTATCCCTCCCTACCTACTTACCTTACTTGCCTTTTACAGCACAGCTCCTCCACAATTTTAGTGACAGACATCAATGTCCCCTCCAGTTCCTCTTGTACTTCCAACATTTGATCTGTTTTGGTAAACGAGTTGATGAAGCTGCTCTCTTGCACACTGTGCCAGGTACACCATGGCTCATAGTGCAGGGCAGGGGTTTTGTTCACCTACTCCTTATTTATTCCCTCCAAACTGAGCTATGCACTTGGGAGTCAGCGTGGATAGAACAGCTCCATGTACCCACCCTTTGAAGGGAAAATCCCAGGTGAAAATCAAAATGCAACAAACTCTTTATGACCTATGGATCTGTTTCTTGTATAACAGGTGTTTCCAACACTGGAAATTCAGGTGCTTTTTGCACTGCTCCAGGCTTTGGAGGTGGTCCAAAGCTGCTCTCAGAAGACCCTGGTGAGACAGGTGTATTTTGCATGCCATAAGACAATGTGTCACTAGTCCACAGTCTCTCTGAACTCCATGATTTCCTGAAAAAATGGATCTTCCTTCCAAGTCCTTTGACAGATGAAGACCTTCCTCAAGATATTACAGCATTCCACCCACATAAGAGATTAATTTGGAAAATGCCAGCAGTGAGGCCCCACACTGACAAAAACTCTTCTGCCCTGCATTTAGCTGAGCAGCAGGTGCTCCCTGTGCCATCCCTGTGCAGAGACAGGGAGTCCTGTGGCCTTGTCACACCCACACCATGCCTGAGCTGTGGGACTGGAACATGGGGATGACAAGCAGGGGCATCCTGTACCTGGGTTTCACCCTGGTGTGAATTTGTATTTGTGTAGCACTGTCTGTAGTAAGATTCAAGGGATCAAAATCTCCCTGACTCCCAGGTTGTATGGGCATGTTTTACCTCCAGGAAAGCTGTCCAAGTAGTGATGTTATTAAAGATTCTGGGACAGTGGGGGTTGTGCTCATGCTTAAAAATTCAAAGATGTGGAGATGATACCCCCTGGGACTTTTTAGGAAGCACAGGAAGCAAGAAATAAAAAGATAAATAAAGAATGGGGCCAATGGACCCTCTCCTCTATGTTTGTAGTTCATGCAACACCCAGATCTTTCAACTTTTGTGTACACTGTAAGAGTCCTTGTGTAAAAGTGGGATCTGGGTTGTGTTAGGAGTGCTGTGTTAGGAGGACACATATATGATGAATCTGCGGGAGATGATTCCTGCCCTGGGTCTAACAAAGCTACTCATCTTCTCATGTTCTTTTCAGCAGTTTGTCTTTCCAAGTGGTCAGGGCAGTTTGGAAAAGGTGGTAAGTGAGTGCTTTTACAAATAATCCCACAAAGAAGTGAAGGCAGTTGATGGACAGCTGTGTTTAGTAGTGCCATTTTTAAAAATTCTCCTCTCTGTTGTAACCCAAAGTAGACTATTTTCATGGTGCCCCTGCAGGACCCCACCTGCTAGGGCTGTGGGAGCAACTGGAGTTTTCAGAGGTCTGCGGAAGGCACTCCTATAGAGAGCAGCAGAGCTTCTGGAGGGTGGGGTATGACAGATCTGACCTGGTCTGCAGGCAGGATTGGGTAGGTGATGATGCCCTCTAGTGACTTCCTAAAGCGAAAATGGGCTGGAGCAAATAATGAGGGAATGCTTTTGAGCTAGTAAAAGACCTATGCTGATAAAGAATTCAGGCCCCCTGTCTTTATTCTTCTGTCTGACTGAATGCAATTATTGTATTTATTTCCAGCAGCATGTTAAATTGTTCCAACATAATGAGACTTTTGTGAAATATTGGGCTTGGTACAGAGTAACTCTTGAGTCTTCTTGTTGAGGAATTCTGCTCTACTCCAGGAGAGTTTGCATAAAAGAAAAGACACAGCTATATTATTCCTCTTTAAATAAGGAGAAAAAGTTTTATAATATGAGGGCTATGTTTTCATACAAACCTCATTAAGCATACTATATCTGTTTTCTTGCCATGGGAAATTCAGGTTAAAAAATGTAATAGCTGGATTTATTCTCTGCACTCACTTAGTGGATGTTACTTTTTGGGATGTCCCCACAATTTCCTTATTTTTTTCCAGCTGAGTAGAATGGAATTTGAATCAGATGTTTTATAAGAACAATGTTAGTCATGTGGGCAGTGCTTTCTGAATGCCGATGACTCCCTTGTAAGGAGTGTAAGAGCAGTGGATATCAAAGGTTGACAACCACCACGTTTGCATTCAGAGTACTCTGATCCTCTCAGCCCTTTGGTAGGCCCCTGGTTTTCCAAGAACTGATCCATTCTGCAGAGATGCTCTTGTTTGCTCCCACTCTCTCGTGTCTGTGCAGCTTTTCTTGTTTCGCTTGTAACAGAGCATCACAAAAGATCCTCTTCTGTGAGACCTATCACACATACACATACTACTTAACTTCAATTCTTGAATTACAACCAGAGTTTTGCTGTATCACTTCTCTTGGAAAGAGACCTCTTTTTTTGTGTGTATGTGTGCATCTTCTCTTATTACTGAAAATATGTCAATGCTAAATAAAAACCTCCAAATAACCTCATGTCCAAAAACTCCAGTAGTTTTCCTTGTTGTTTCACCATGGCTGTTCATGGCCTTGTTTAGCCTCAGTCTGAGGTGAAGGAGTAGGAGAATGAGGGGAGAATCTATCCTCTTTGTGCTTGGCAAAGGAGTCACCATCCTGCCTCTTCAGTGCCTCCTATTCGTTCCCAAAATGGATGAATATGGCCAAACATACAACAAGCAAATATTGTACCTTGTACCAAATCTGCATCCTCCACGACCAACACTGTACCCAGCGGGTGGTGGATGAGTTTGCAAGGGCTGCATGAGAAGCCTACAGGCAAAATGAGGACCAGATAGTATTGGCGAGGTGAAAAGGGATGAAAAAAGGGAAGGGACACATAGGAGAACAGAGGTGATAAACTGAAAAATGTAGGGAAAACAAAAGGATGTATTTGCCTTCCGATTCAGCCAGGTTCTTTGCATTTCAATACTCCCAAGACCTGGGAAACAGAGGTACCATGTTTGCAAGAGGTCAACAGTAACAAGGGTGATAGAGGAGGAGAGAAATACACAAAGTCAAGTGTGCTGGAAATGGGGCAGATAAAACCCAGGTACATGTCACAACATGCCCAAGCCTTTTATCTTGGTTGCCACTTGCCAAGTGACCATCTGAAATAATCAGAGGGTATTAATTAGATTAGCAGCAAGAATTCAGTGGGTGGAAAAGTGGGACAGTCTGCTTACAGTACGCATGTCAGCATGTATGACTTCTGTGCTAATTCAAGGTGTCTCTTTAGACAGCTCTTGGTGCTCCCTCAAGCTGACAGAAAAGTGCTCTGGGTGGAAAGAGGTATACTTAATTAAGAGTAACACCAATCTGTATTTCTACTTAAGGACCTCAATTAGAAGAGGGAAAAAATGGGCTAGACTGTGTCTAATAGGCCCTGTATGAAAAGGGCATTATACCTACAGAACCTCCCATCTGAGAGGATGAAGTGAGAAGTGAAATAAAGGGAGGTGTCTCTATTTATTTGGCTTTAGGAGCCCTAAAGTAAGACTGTCAATTACCAAGGTTAATCTTATTCTTTGATCACATTCTTTTTTTGGTGTAGTTGCTGTCCCTTTTTAATGTACACAAAATGCTTAAAAAAACCTAAGGCCCTACCTTGCTGGTACTATTACAATTCAAATTACTTTCTTAGTAACTTTTTGTGCACAGGCTGTTTTTATATATAGATAATGATTTTGAAAACTTGAGTCAGTTAATGCAGTACTGGAGGAGAAGAAAGCAAGCCTGTGCTGGTGAATTTGAAAGAGCAGGTCTCTTTAGGACATGGGATGTACAGGCTTAGAATTGTGTTACATGGTCTTACTGGCCCTTCTGTCTGCACTTGTGGGCATCCCTTCAGCTATCACTCTGCCTGGTTCCCTCCTATGCAAGAGTGCTCTTTCAGGATGTGCCTGACCATCATCAGAGGACAGTTTCAACATATCTGGTTTTTTTCCACAGACACAGTTATTACAGATGGTACAGGTGCAGGGTGTTACACCTGTGTGCCTACATGGGGTGAGGTTTTCTCCTTGTCAGGCAGGGTGGTGGAGAAGCAAAAAAGCTTTCCTAGATATAGATTAAATATCTGGAGAATAGCCTCACTGCTATGTCCCTTTAGTTTACCAGGGGAACAAAAATCGTGGAATGAATTAGTAAATGACTTCTATTAGGAATTCTTTGGGGGAGTTTTTATTCATTTAACTTATTCCAGTAAAAGGATTAACCATGGACCTGGAAAATTTTATTTCTGAGTGCTCACAGTCCCTGTGTGTTGATGTATTGGGGTTTTTGGTGTTTTTTAGTATCAAGTAGTAATCTCTGAAACTGTGGTTTTTAAAGCACCTCTGTGCATGTATTGAAACCACAGGGCTTCCAAACTGATGCCTTTTCTTCATGGTATATCTGAAAAAGAAGACTAGATAAAAGAAACCACATTTTCAAGGGAACCAACTCTTGGGAACGGATGGCTCTTACATTTAAGCAAGTTGTTCTTTGCCTATTGTTGGTATATCACAGACTGTCTGACAGGAATAGGTCTGTGCAGGTAGAACTGAGAGCAGGGTTTGGCTGCAAAGCCTGGATGACTGGGAAGGGTACACAGGAGGGCAAGAGCCTGTGTTGTAATTGCATAACTGACAGTTGAAAAAAAACCAGCTTTCGATTATGAGCTAAAAAGTGCACAAGAAACCCTGAGATAGTGATTCCTTTAATCCTACACTTTCAGTCACATGATGGGACAGGACCCCACTTCGAGGCAATCTGATTTTCTTCCTATAGATTTAGGATTCTTCCACAATTCCCTAATTGCTGTGGAATGCTGGTAATAACAAGCAGGGCATTATCACTACATCTGGATTATACAGCACTAGAATAGTTTGCATTTCTTTAGTCTCATTTACCATGGGGAATTTAGATGTAACCTGACTGGTGAACCTACATGATTAATATTTCTTTTTTTAGGCATGCAGAAATTGAGATGAACTGTGCTGGTGGTTTTTCTCCTCCACACTGTACAGGTTAGGAAAGCCTGAGATTGGAACACATCCTTAAAGCGTTAATTGCTTTTACCCCTAAAGTAAATGTACAGCTTGCACAGAAATCTTCATTCTCACCTTCAGGGTTTTGGGCATACTCCAAAGCAAGTCATAGAAGAAACTTCTTTAATGGCTCTTAACTTCTGTGTTCTTCTGTGTTCTTTAACACAGAGGTTTTCTCAGGCTTTCAATATACACTGCATTTTTAAGAAATACATTTAAAAATGTGTCAATACTGAGAACGTACATACAAGACCTGCTCTGTGAACACTCCTATGACTAGCATGGTTATCTGAGTGGTCAGATCACAGTTCTAACATTCATTCTAAGGTCTATTTCTCTAGCACACAGAATTCACATGCTTCTTAGCTGCTGGGTTTGACTGCACTGTAAGACAGCAAAAGATTTGAACCAAGGGTTACTTGAACTAAGTCAAAGTTTTAATGCTTTTAAAATCTACACAGATTATTCTCATGTATCACTTCCTTTTGAGCAAAATATAGTAGATCTTTTCAGCAGAATGTGATCTTTACTTTCTCAGAATTGACATGTGAGAAACATGTTGGCATTTCCACTCCTCTGGTGGTTGGAGTTTACAATTTAAGTGGAAGTGTGTCATGCTGACTACTTTAAAATGCTTCATTATGAATATATCTTTGGTTTTTTTCCCTCTCACAGAAATACATGTAACACAACAGAGTGGTTTGTGATTACCAGACAGTGGTGCACAAAGAACTAAATGTATTAAAGACAAGAGGACTGTGTCTGTGTGCTGAGTTTGGGACAGAGTTCATTTTCTTCATAGTAGCCAGCACAGGGCTGTGTTTGGATTTGTGCTGGAAACACGGTTGATAACACAGGGATGTGAGCAGCTGTGTGGGGTTGAGGAGCTGGCTGGGGTTGAACCACAACACTGTGGGTTGAAATCTCTCTGTGAAATGCTCTTATGGTGTTAAAGTGCAAGTCATGAGAAGCAAAATTACAGTCTCTGCCTTGCAGATAAATGTGCAAACAACTAGATACTCTGTGTTGATAGGTGGAGAAAAAGATTACATAATTTTGGGGTTTTCTGTTTCCCAGCAGCACAGTTAGCAGTACGCCCAATAGCTCATTATACATTATGACCCCAAAAGTGTAAAATGAGACTCACAAAAAGGTATCTTTTTGTCTGATTTACCTGGTTAGAGCTCAGGGCTCTGGAGGTGCGGATATTTTGTACTCCCTTCTCTCCTCATTGTTATTCTGAAGGGTGTGTGCTGAAATGCCCAGCTCACTGCCCACAATCTCTCAGCCATCTGATGACCCCTACTAACCTTGACCAGACTGGAATGATTGTTCAGCCATTTAGCTGTGGGAGATAACGTTTGTCCAAGTACTTGGCCATAATTCCCCAGTTCCCAGGCTGGTGCATGTAGGCAAGATGAACCTATCACAGCTGTGGTTTAATGGGTAGAAACAATTAAGTAATTATAAATCAATGAGCTTTGTAACTCTGGTATTATAATAATTACATTTTAAAAGGCACTACTTAGTTACAATTCAGGAATTATTTACAGGCAATAATTAAGGTCAAACTGACTTCCTCCTGTTACACAGAGTATTTGTATGAGCAGCATGTCAAACAATAAATAATTAAAGGCAAACCTAATTGCCTAGTGTACTGAAGTGTGTCATTATCCTAGAGATTATGCTCTTGTGTCTATCACCGGTTATATTTTAAAGATAAAATATGTATTTTTTTAATAAAAATGCAAATTGTCTTAATATGTTACTTTTTGGTTAGAATGGTATAATTTCCTTCAGGGTTTTTTTTACTCAACCCACAGGAAAGGGAATAAAGTAAAAAAAGAGTACGGCACATTCCATGTATGAAGCAATCCTATGAAGAAAGAATAGATGAGAAAAATTAGTGCAATCATTTTACAGGATTATTCCCCACACTATATTTCCCAGTGATTTGTCTGGTCTAGTTTGCAAAGATGCAAATGATGTTGGTTTTATTGCTTCCCTCAGGGGAGATTATTCCAGTCTAATAACACTCACAGTTAGGAAATTTTACTGATGTTCAAACTGTTTTTCTTTACCTGATTTTACCCCCATTGCTCCTAGTCATAAATTCCCACAGGCAATTTGGGATAGCTCCTCTCCTTCCTGGGTGTTCTGAGCCAAGCAATACAGAAGTATTTCTTTTAATCTTTCATTGAAGTCTATCCACATGATGGACACTGGGGCTGTGGAGAGTCTCCAGTCATGAAGGCAGCCTCTGGTCACTGCCCTGTGTCCACATGGGTGTCTGTGCACGGACATGCTTGTGTGCAGAGATGGCTATTCCTGAAATGGTTACCTCAGACAGGGCCCTCGTGGTACCCACTGACCTGTCAAGCATTCTCTTGCAAATGGATTTCTTTTCCAGTTAGAAGAAAAGTCACCTCCAAGGCTTGTAACCTCTTGGAAAGGTGAATCCATAGGATGAGCACACAGTCCTAAAGGTGGGAAGGGATTCCAGGAGGTCTCTGGACTGACCCCCCTTGCAGAGAATGGCAAACTATGAAAGCAGACCATGTTGTACAAGTTTTGCCCAATTGGGTCTCCAAAGCCCTCAGAACCACACAGCCCTCAGCCTTTCTTAGTGATGTTTTTTGACACTCCATTTTGTCATTGAAATATTTTTTCCTTTTCACCCAGCCAGAAACTAATCTTGTACTTGGTAGTCTTCTAGGATTAATTTTATATTTGAGCAGAAACAGCAGTCGAAAATTGTCTCTTGAGCTTTGAAAGCTGGAAGAGACTTCTCCAGTTTTGGGTCAGCAGAATTTTGCCAAGTTACCTTCCCTCGTTCTTTCCAGTCCACTGACAATTTGTTTAAATGTTAAACCTGGAAAAAAAAAATGTCTTTGAAGTAACATCCTGACAAAGCATGCTTAAAATGCTTGTGTTAAAACACTTTAAATTTAGTCTTATTGTGAGAGGCATTTCATAAAATGCTGGTAAATTTCTGATCAAATGCTTCACATTACGTGACCATGGCTGTCACACTGTGCAGTCTTTCAGCATTTGTATGGAAAGTGGAATTTTCTGCAGGAAATACTCTTCTTTCTGGTCATGATTTCGACATCAGATGCCCTCAGTGACACCTCCTAAGGGGATTTGCTTTCAGACCCCGGTGTGCAACTGACTCTGTCACCAAACTGCCATTCCTGCTCAGTGCTCCTCTGTCTTCTCTGCCTTTGTACTGCTGAACAGGAACCGAGCCTTCCCCCACTCCATCTCAATAGTGCAAACCTCCTGTTTTTAATCTCCATTGGCACTGGATAATTAAGTCACCTACTGGTTCCCTTCCCTGAAATATATCACTGTATCTCACAGTTCTGGCAGACTTGATTATCACCTGGGAATTGTGCTCCTCCCAGATGAATGTGTCACTGATAGAGAAAATACCTATCCTTTTTGCAACAGCAAGTGTAGCGCACACTTATTTGAATTTTTTTTAACTAACAACCTCTAGTTCTGGCAGTTTTTGAAGACCCCTGCCTCTTCTTGCTCTCCTCTATGTCACTTCCAGATGGCATATTTATTGAAGTGGGATTATCAGTTCCAGAGGCTCAGTATTCCAGCTAAAATCTTACAAGCACTGAGAACAGATATTTCATGTCTGTCAGGCTGTGCTCTGCTTCACACATCCAAGGGTGATGTCAGTCTCTCATTTTTTGGTTGTGGCAACACAATCTTTACTCAAGTGCAGCCTGGGCTTTGGTAGATTCCCTGCCTCCATGTACTACTCAAAATTATTTTTGAATGGTCATTCCCCATTCTCTTTTTTGTTGAGTTGAACACATCTGTGTAAGTGTAGCACCTTCCACTTGACCCGTTTTCAAGTTCTAATCTGTTCATCTTTCAGTTTCTTGTATTTTGTTATTGATAACTACAAGAGTCAGCACTGTTTTCTGAGGCTCTTCTCCACGTTTTATTCAGAGTTAAGGGTTTAGTAAAATATAGTTGTAGTACTCCATATACCGAAAAGAACAATTTGATTAAGATACAAAAGCCTCAGTATTTGTAGTGGGGGGAAATAGGCATTAGTTTAGGAACAGATATATCTTCAAAGGGAACAAAATATAATGCCTGCTTTATAAATTATTGCCAGGGAATAAGTGATATGTCTTTATGACATATTTCATACAAGGATGACATATTTCATACAAAGGCTGCCTAGGAAACCGTTTCAAAAATAATAAAATGAAAGAGTTCTGTTCTAAAGCAAATGCGTTTATTTTTCATTCAACAAAATATCGGGTTTACAGTAAGGTTCTTTTGTGGAGATGTACAGATATGCACAGAATCCAAAATAATAACTTAGGATACTGGAACAGCCTTTAGCAAAAATATTTCAAAGGGGACAGGCTTTTCAAAAACTTGGCTTTGCCTTAAGAACCAAATCAACTCTCCGTGTTCTTAGAGACTTCTGGCACACATGGCTTTGAGCACTTCTGAAAATTTGCCTATGGAGGTGGATCCCGAGCACTTAAAAAAATTATCCTTGAGCTCTTTGGAAAATCTGGCTACATTTTAGACAAATGCCTGTTCTATGATCTCTTGCCCTTTGATATACCAAAGCTTCTCATTGCTATTTGATGAACTGCTTGTTGACAGATATTTATTAGTTTTTAGATGACTTTAAAAAAATAAGGGAGTAGGGGAATCCTGGATTTTGTAGAGATGTGGCTAAACTATAGAGGGAAAATCAAACAGCCAGCCATACAATCAATGAAATTTCTCAGTCCCTCAAGACGACCTGGAGTGTACATTGCAACTGCAGGCCTGGAGAGTCTTTTCACACTCCAATCCTTGGTCACATCAGGGATTCAAGGTTTTATTAATGTTACTGAGAAATATTTGCATAGACTTTTCCACCAGCAAAGGGGAAGAAGATACAGCAAAATTTTGTGCTGATGCAAAGAATGATTAGACAGTTTGGAAAGTATTTTACAGGTAAGTACCATAACTAATCCCACTGCTGAATAAGTTTTTCCTAATAAAAGAAACAAGAAGACCATGTGTATTAGGATATATCCAATATTTCACAAAAACCTGATTTTAAATGTCACCTACAATGGCTATATTAATCTAATGTAGTGTAACAGGCATTTACTAAGGTTTCTGGGTTACATTCGTATTTCTCAGGTATATATTTTGACACAACACATCATGCCTATTTTCCATCCTGATAGTGTAAATGTTAACCTGGGCATTCCTTTCCAGCCTCCCACCCTCTGAAGAGCATCTAAAGTGAATGTACAGAATACACCTTCCTGGAAATCTCCCTGTGTAAAATCTTCTGGCTTCCCTGCATTTCTGAACATATATCAGACAAAATGTAAGCCAGTGCAAATCCAGATTGGATCAGCAGGAATACCTTGGCTGGCCTGGAAGTGTCCTAGGTGAAACTGTAAGGCTACCTGCTGTATGGTACTCCCAAATGTTACATGAGCAGAGGGTGATTCCTGCCAGGCTGTCTGGAAGAACACTATTGAATTATTTTTCATCCATGTTTATTAAAATGGACCATTTTTTGGAACATATGCCTCTCTGGCTGTACTCACAGTTGTTATAGTTACAAGAGTAGTAATTATTTACAGGACTAGGTGGTTAACTTGCGCGTTTCAACCATCAGTGCTACCCTGACTAATCAGTATTTAATTCTGCATTCCTCCTCTCTATTGACCTTTGAAAATACCTTTTGCTATCTATCAGATAATAGTATATAGTGGGCATTACTTTAGATCGTACATGGGTGATTAATTCTCTGTTTTTCAATATGGTGAGAAGAGTAGACTTCTTCAATGCATCTCTCAAAATTACATTAAAGTAGTTTCTGAGCAATAGAAGTGTGCCATGGGTGCACTGATCTAAGCTACATGATAGAAGACAACATTCATGCTTTGTTTTCAGAAGTTATTTGTGTACTTATTCCCCATAGCCTCTTTTCAAAGATTATCCAAGAGATGCTTAACTATAGCAGCAAGGTAAAGATACGATTGCATAATAGATATGGTTTAGGATGAGTTTTAATCTGTACTGAATCTTCTCACTAAATAATGAATGATATGTAGCTGATGGAAGAGATACAGGAGAGAAAGAGCAGCTGGTGTTTTGACTGATTCTATGATATTGTAATTATGTTTCTAAATCTGTGCCAGGTGCTTTAACAATTCTAGCTAGGATTTATTTTGTGTGGATGTAAATAAATAAAGATTGTGGTTAATTTTCCTGTTCCCTGAAATAAGACTTTATAGGTGTCAGTGAAAACAATGTGATTGGGGCCTAGAAAAAATAGGAGACTTAATTATTGGAACTGTGCAACTAAAGTAATGGGGTGCTTGAGAGGTTGACTGCGTAGCAAGGGGTAATTTAGAGATGATTTACCAGGTTATTTTAGTCCATCAAAGGGTCTGTATTTGTCTTAATAAGCACATGAATGCTAGGAAATGACCGAACTTAGGGCATGAGCCCATGATGCAGACAATGACCAGAGTTAGCATGGGTACATACTGTATGGGCAAGTCACTAATCAATTGAAAAATGCCTTGCAGATTGATGACAGAAGCTAAGGAGCAGGGAATACAGAGAGAAAATTAAAACAAACAGACTAGATGTAATTAAAGAGCAAGGGAGAAGAGATTTGCATACAAATTTTTTGACTCACCTGCTTGAAAGCTTGACCAGCATCATGCTTCATTTCTTACTGTGCTACACCAGCATGGGGAACCGAAGCAACAAATCTGGTCTGGATTTAAGTATGTGGTTAAGGGTGACTGGCTGAGTGAAAGTTCCTGACTGGCAGCAGAGGGAGGCTCCTGCCAGGGATGAGGAGCTAATGGATGAACAGCCAAACCTAGAGTAGCATCCAGGGACCCTGGAGAGTGAGTGGGGCACAGAGGGCAAGAGAGGAGTTGCAGTTGACAATAGCATACACGTCAGTTTTAGGGGATCTTAATTATTATATTCTGAAGGGTTTAACTTGATTTAAATTTAGATATTTATTTTAATGCAACATAAATCAGATAGCATTAAGAGCAATATGTTATTACTTACTCCCAAATAACTGTATTTAACACAGGTTGCCTCCACTGAAAGCATAGATGTAAGTGGAAAAGAAACTATCTTGTTCAACCCACAATGGAAAAGGCTTGAGGTTTTTGTGAAATGTGGTCATATTTTCTATTTCACAAAATATTTTTTGTTTTTGTTTGTTTAAAATACCCTTTAAAACCATATGAGATTATAACAAATCTCATAATATTCCATTTAAGTCTCTGTGACAGTGGTTATTGTGCAATTTGCATTTCAACATACAGTTATGCTCGCTGGACTTGAGCCCTACTGGAACATGATCAACCTCAGGATAAACAACAAAGAGAGGGTATAATTATGTGTACTCACAGGAGATGAAAATTAAAACCGTTTTCCAGTTTATGGATGTCAAATGGGCTTGAGTCAATTAGAAAAATCATCTTTCACCATACGTTATAGCAGTTAATTAACTTTAAAGTGAAGGATGGTCACCTACTGCAAGTTCTTAAGCAGTTGTGCTTCTTTCAGTGATAAGCAAAAGTATTAAACATTTTCTCTGGTGCAGTGCCTAGCAGTGGAAACCAGTCCTTGCCAAAATCTATAAAGCCTTATGCCTTAACCTCCTCTAAATCCCTCCTCAAAACCTTTTTCTGCTGTGATGCTCATGAACCACTCCCATCAGTTAGGCAAGTAGTGAGCTGTAGTGAAGTCTGTTTGCTTTACAACTGTAAAGCAGCCTTTCCAGTCCACTCCCACCTTGTTTATCTCTTTCATCCATTGCTTTTATCCCGTCCGATAAGAACCCTGTTAGATCTGTGATGCAGGAACTCTTTCTTATTATTGTTTGCAAAACACCTAATTAAATTGAATCCTTTCATTTGGGGTTCCTAGGTGCAACTATATTATAAATAGTAAATACTAACTTTGTGAGATTATCATTAACCCCAAAATCTCAAAATAAGGCTTCATTAGTAGGTGATGTGCAGTGCACTGGGGTGCTACAACAGAATCCCAGCACCAGACAAATCCTGCCCAGTAATATGGAGAGATGTTAATAGGTTTGTGGAACTGTGCATGTGTACGTCTGTACAGCTGTCTCTCAAAACACCATCCAGACTAGGAAGTCAGAACAAAAAGTATTTCCACTGTAAGATGTTTTGGAGCTACTTAGGTCTGTTTTATTGGTTTTCTGGTTGGCCACCTGTGCCCAAAGAGCCTCCCATGTTAACGAAGCTTAGGAATAAGGTGTAACCTGAGATTCCTCACATTTTGACCACAATAGCATATCTCATCCTGCAGTGAAAAGTACTTTATTGCAGAAGCAATGAGATCATTAGTTAAACCTTACAGGAGAGGTTACAGGTGAAAGTGCTGGGTCATTTCTGTGTGACAACACAGAAACATGGCTGTGATATTGATAATTAAGTCAAAACTGGCAATGAAAATGAATACCCAGGGCATCACTAAGCCAGGAGGAGAACACTGTGTCTTTTGAGAAGTCTGTGTAACTGGTCATACCTGTTCTAAAATGAGTACATTCTTTGAAAAGCATTAAAGGAAACTGGCCTTACCTTAGTGCCTAATCATAATAAATGACAGACTGAGTTAATTATTACTTGGCAATTCTTTATTTAAACTTTGTACTAAGATCCATTTGCAGTATATTCTTTCATGCAGAACATAAAAGATGTAATTGTGTGCAGAGTGGGAGTGGTGTTTCCCTAGGTCAAGTAAGAAATAATTCTTTTATACATTTTCCCTGTATGAAAAATACATGCATGCCGTACCTGAGTAGCCCAGTTTATAGGACTGCTTCTAGTAATTGTTTGCACAAATTGAGAACAGTCACTTTCCTAATGCTTGGGTGTCACTTTTCTTCTTAGAGGGGTAGAAGGGAGCAAGATACTGATGTTTGCACAGTGCAGCAGAAACTAGGTAAACCCTTCAAGACCCAGTCTTCATCCTTCCCCGCTCCATTTATCAGTATTCCTAAATCAGCTGGCTTGATCACTCCATCTCACAGTCTTGTAGGACTTGATAAAAAGTCAGGGCCCAGACTTTGCTCCCAGGTCATTGGTTACCCATCCCCAAGGATAAAAAAAAGTAATTTTTACTGAACCTATATACTCAGAGGACTGAAGCTGGCCTTCTGCCTTAAGAAACCTGGATCACTTTTCTGACCCAAAACATATGTGGAGCTTTTGTATGTGTTCCACATGTGTAGCTGTTGCACGAAGAAATTTTTGTGAATTAACAGAGGTATAGGACATGTGGAATGAGACATAAGAAAGTAAAAGCTGAAGTCACTTTGGAAAACATTAATGTAACTTTTTGAAAATAATGCAGCATCACGAGAAAGGGGGAATGCTTGCAAATACTCTAGGGTTTTGTTTATTCCTCTGTAAAGCAGGATTCTTCTTTTTACTTGATTGTCCTCCTGCCCCCCTTCCCCCCCCCCCCCCCCAGCTTTCCCACCCCCAACTAACAAGCTTCACCCACCCAGAATAAAAACCAAAAGACAACCCTCTATAATCTTCTGAACCTGACATCCTTGGATAACCATCAGGTTTCTACCAAAATCAACAGGATCCTGCTGAGATTGAGGTAATTCAATGTCAGACTTGTAAATAATTCTCAGCCAGGCATGAAAGACTTCTTCCAGCACATTGCTCCTCAAAGCTGCTGCCTTTTCTCCCATCTTTGAGTTTTCTTCCTACAGCTCTCAGCCACAGTTTGAGCTCAAAGCCCCTGGCCATTCCCTACCTTGGTGGCAAGCTAGTAGCATCTCTCTGTGCTTGTTTTTAGCATAGCATGAAGCTCACCATGCACAAGGGAGGGTGAATGAGCCGAGTCAATATCAACACAAAGGTTAAGAATGAAAGTCAAACCCAATCACTTCAGTCATGGCTGGCTGATGTTTATTGGTAGTAGCTGGGCCAGTACAGGTGAATTAGAGAACACCTACAAAAGCCTTAACTCCATTCAGCTTTAGAAGTTTCCATAGAAAGGGGAAAGGAGGAAAAGTAATTGCCTTTGCTCCAGGGCATCAAGAGTGATGTGCTAGCTGCACTACATACACAGAAATAAGCTGTAAAAATCATCTCTGGCCATCCTGTGGGAGACTGGAACCACAAAGCTGCTAACAGACACATAATTAGTGCTGAAGTTACTAGCCATCAGGGAAACTTCCTTTAGTAGCCCTCCTCTGCAAGTACTTTGGGTTCACCTACTCTGCTCTCTGGGAGTCTCTGCACTGTGGAGCTCTCATCTCAGAAGGGTCCAAGATATGTGGCTACATCACAGAGAAATGCGACCAATTACAGAGGAAGGAGATTTGTTTTTCCAGCGTGGGGATAACAGATGGTGTACCACAGAGTGCTCATTGTTTCATCACAGAGCCACTGTTTTTTTCTGTTATCAAATACTTTTAGAAAGTAAATGTTTTTCTAAGCTCTACTATTTTTCTGCCCTTTACATACTCTTATTCTAAGTCCTTTACCCTATATTTTTTCTTGATGTTTTCTTCATGTGGGTGTTTCTTAAGGTCCCCTTGACATCTAAGTCTTTGTCCTATTTGACTTTTTCAATAGGCTTCCTTTTTCCTTCCTTTTTTTTTTCCTTTCGTCTCTCTTGCATATTCCTCTCCCTTTCTCCCTGTCTTATATTTATTTATTAACTGCACTTAAGCAGCCTCAGTTGACCACAGCTGACCTTCTACCATGAGAGCATATTACACTGGTCACAATCTACAAAGCATAGCAGAAAGGAATTTTATCCTTTTTCACAGATAAGGAAAACATGGCTCTGGCCAGTCAGTGTCTTGACCTAATCCACAAAAGGAAGCCAAATGCTTTTGGGTTTGAGATCATTTAGGATGGGATGGGATAGAATAGACATATTTCCGTTGGAAAGGACCTGCAGTGATTATCTAGTCCAACTGATCACTTCAGGGCTGACCAGAAGTTAAGACCTGTTATTAGGGAAAGTGCCTATGTTATTAGGGAAAGTCCCAAATGCCTCTGAAATACTGGTTTGGGGCATTGACCACCTCTTTAGAAAGCCTGTTCCAGTATTTGACCACCCTCTCAGTAAAGAAATGCTTTGCAATGTCAAGTAAGGGTTTATCTCCCCTGACACAGCTTTGAACCAGTCCCATCTGTCCTATCAATCAATACCAAAGAGAACAGAACAGCACATGCCTCTCACTTCCCCTTCTTAAGAAGCTGTAAAGACCGAGGAGGCCACAGCTCAGCTTCCTAGCTCCCTACTAGACAAAGCCAAAGACTTAGCCCCCGTCCTATAGGACATTCCTTCCAGCCCTTTCACCAGGTTTTTTGCCCTTCTCTGGATACATTAGAGTACTTTCACATCCTTTTTAAATTGTGGGGCCCAGAACTGCCTACAGTGAGCAAAGTGAGGCTGCACCAAAGCTGAATACAGTGGGTTGATCATCTCTTTTAACTGGCTAGGGATGCTTTTTGATGCACCCCAGGATGGAATTTGCCTTTTGGGCTGTCAGGGCACACTGCTGACTTCTGCTGAGCTGCTTGCCAACCAGTACCCCCCAAAATCCCTTTCTGCTCTCCAGCCGCTCCTCTCCCAATTTATACTTGTGCTCGGTGTTCCTCCATCCCATGTGCAGAATCCAGCATTTGGACTCCATAAATCTCATCCCATTCATTAATGGTAGTCTAATGCTCCAATCTATGCAGATCCCTCTGCAAGGCCTCTTGTCCTTCAAGCCAGTCAACAGCATCTCCCAGTTTGGTGCTGTTAGCAAACCTGCTATTGATGCATTCAGCTCCTGCATCCAGACCATTGATACAAACACGGAACACGACTGATCCCAGAGCTGAGCCCTGAGGAGCTCTGCTGGTGAATGGTTGCCAGGCAGATGAAGCCCCATTCACTACAACCCTGTGGGCCCTGCCCTTCAGCCAGATCTTGTCCCAGCCCACTATGTACCTACTCACCTTACAGCTGGACAGCTTGTCCAGAAGGATATAGTGAGGGACAGTATCAAAAGCCTTAGGAAAACCCAGAAAACCCAGATTTTTCATGAGTCCCACTGGTACAAGGGCTATCAGTCTTTTTTTTTTTTTTTAAACCACACCCTCTATGTACTCTTTCTTTTCCCTTTGTACTTTTCCAGAGCAAGCAGTACTAACCCCTGGCCACTTTGCTGAGTGGGTACCTTTCCACCCATTCAGTAGCAATGATCTCAGGTTACAGGATGTTTCATCAAATACAGAACACCTGTATTGCATAACTCAAGCAAGTTGAACAGTACACCCATCTTGAAATAACACTAGACACACAAGTTAATTGTGTAGTTGCTGTGGAAAAAAACCTCCACTAAAATTAATTATTTGGTGGTAACTACTCTGTGACTCTATCAGCAATGGCAGTAACTTGCATGTTCAACTTAAGATAACATGTTCAGTGCTTGCTATTTTCCTGTAATCATGTAATTGACAGGTATTTAAATATTTTAAAATTACATTTTGGAAGAATGCTTGCACAAAAAAATCCCAAGCTAACACAGCAAGAAAATGTTACTCCTGCTACCTCTCTAAACATTACTGACAACTCTTATCATAACTTATTAAAAAATAAATGGAAAAAAATAGAGTGAGTACCCATGTACTGCTGCAGGGCAATGGGGAAAGGTGCACAACTGGGGGAGAAGGAAGAAGAAAAGAGGTACTTGATTGACATGTATAAATTAAGATCAAACAGTCTTTTTGGTTTTGTTGTACTCCTGTGTGGCAAATGATTTGGTTGAGGACAGGTTTTTTGAGTTACATGGTGAAATATATGCTCTGTCTCATCTACAAATCAAAAGGACTACTGTCCTTTTACTCTGGGTGGCATTAACTCTCCAAACCTAAACTTCTAGTTCTGAGAGCAAGATAGAATCAGATTCATTTAATGCGGGTGGAAATTAAATATCCAACAGATCTAATAATTAGATTCAAAGTTTCTAACATGGGAATGAATATTTGGCTGATAAGAGAGAAAATTTGATCTTTAGGCTTTCTAAAAATTAAAGAAAGAACCATTATTTGTCGATTCTCTCAAAAGAAGTTTTGAATGAATAGGTTTTCTCAATGGATTTTAGCATTTATGGTTGCATATCAACAGAAAGAATCATGTTCAGTCTACATAAGGGTCACCATCAAAATAAAGTAGGGTATGAATAAGAGGTTGTTTATTCAAATCCTAAATATATGCTTGTATTCCAAGATGAAAACTTACCTATATTAAACCACTTATTTTAGAATAGAAAACTCCACCAGTTATAATGATGCTGTTACATGGGTACAAGCTCCCTTCCTTTCATACCACACAAAGGGGCTTTTTCTGCTTTTATTTCAGGTGGATGTAACCCCTTTCTAGTCAGAGCACTGTAGCATTTAGCACTGTAACAATTACCACATGCACAAAAGTACCGTATGTCTGTGTCCCTGCATTATCTTGAAAGTGCATTTTCTCATTTTTACACATGTCAGCCATTGAATTGGGCCTGTTATCATTTTTCCTGGGTGTCTGGAAGATTGGGATTCAGTGTCTTGAGTGCTAATGTAATACAGAGATCTTGCAGAAATAGTATCTACCAAAAGTTCACAGCAGCTGTTTTTCTGTCTGTATTTTGTTAAGATGCTTCATTATTAATGGAAGTTCTGAGGGAGTTGTTATCCCATATTAACACATAACAAGAGATTTCAATCTATTATTGAGTCATAATAGCTACTGGCATGGTGTTTTTTTGAGTAGTAACTGGTTGGAGAGCAACTTCTGGACATGTTCCTGCAGCAACACCCACTCTTCTAGGGAAAAGGATTATCAATGCAAATTACAGGGGTGTGTTTATTAAAGGTTACTAATTTGAAAAATGAAAAATTTGCTGAGATGAATGATTGGACCAAAAGAAGATTATAAGAAAGATGGAAAGCAAAAGAAGTTTTTGTTAAAAGGGTGGCCTGGAATCTGTAATTGCTCATTTCTTTAGATTTATTCTGAAGTGCCTATTCAAACCTCCATTTCAAGATCAAGGACTTTTCTCAAGCTTCATAAGTATTTCTATTAGAAATATTTAATCCATAGGTTCTTTCCCTTGTCATCTAAATTTCTTCTAGAATTGTGTACAATAATCAAAAGCCTTGAATAACCAAGCACATACAGCAAAACTAAACCCTTTCAGGAACCAAAATCTTTATATGTCTTTGGAGGGTGTGGGCACATCTGGGTCAGGCTCTGAATGAAATGTTTTTCATAACTGACCAGAAAACTAAGCTTTTAAAATTCAATTTTATATAAATGACACTCATTCAAAAATCTCCTGTACACAGTACACTGTGATTCCCTCTTTTGCTGGAGGGTCTTCCTATATATCTGCATCTCCCATGACAAAAGCTTTGCTGAGTGACAGTGCTTTAGCTTCCTTCTGCTTACTCATCTTCCTCTAGCTCAAGCTAAAAAAAAAAATGGAGGACACAGATTCAAGAATCTATCTATAAATACAGAGTAGAATTCAAGACTCCCCTGTCCCATCTAAATGGTTGCTCAAGGTTTCATAGGTACCCAGTGCTATCTCTTTGTGAGCCAGTGAATACTTTCACAGCATTTTCAGCCAAAAGGAATGAGAGTGCTCCCTCCAAATTTAGAATAAATGAAGTTTTAGCTCTCGTCTTGAGATGGGAGAAATTTGGTTGTGCCTCCTCATTACAAAAGGGTACCAGGTTTTCATAATTCTGAATAACTGCCTTGAACACAACTCGATGGAACTGGTACTTACTTCCTCCTCCTCAGGAAAAAAAAAATAATCCCTGGTTGCATTTTATTCAAAGACAGTGCTTAGTCATCCACCTTTAGGAATGGATTCTAGGTTGAGATTTCTCAAATAGGAGGAGGCTGCTATTCTGCTCTGTTCAGTCTAGCACCCAGATATAGCTCAAGATTAAAGACCTACTGTTGCTCGTGTTGTGTGCTACTGGTTCCTTATTTTACTTCACATACAGCTTGCATTTGAAAAATGTAAATTCTCTTCTGCCTTTGAATACAAAATTTTTACAAGGCAGTTCATCACAGGTATCAGAAACTTACCTTCTTTTTTTGGATAGCACTTTCATGCTATAAATGCTTGAAAGATGCGTAAGGAAGAACAAAACATTTACAGAGCTTAGGTGAATCAAAGGAGACTCAAACACCTGATACTACTTCTCTGAGCAGGAATTGATTTGTACCTGACTTGAAGATCACACCTTTGTGCTGGTTTTGGCTGGGATAGAATTAATTTTCTTCATAGTCCTTGGTATGGGTCTGGGTTTTGGATTTGTGCTGGAAACACTGTTGATAATAGAGGGATGGTTTTTGTTATTGCTCAGCAATATTACACAGAACTGAGGCCTCCTCACCCCACCCCACCAGTGAGGAGGCTGGGGGAGCACGAGGAGCTGGGAGGGGACACAGCCAGGACAGCTGACCACAGCTGACTGGAGACACATCCCACACTGTATGGCATCATGCTCAGCACATAAAGCTGGGGAAAAAAGGAAGAACAGGGACACGTTCAGAGAGGTGGCATTTTCCTTCTCAAGTCACTGTTAGGCATGACAGAGCCCTGCTTTCCTGGGTATAGCTCAACACTGCCCATGGGAAGTGGTGAATGAATTCCTTGGTTTGCTTTGCTTGTGTGCATGGCTTTTGCTTTACCTGTTGGACTGTATTTATCTGAATGCTTGAGGTTTCTCTTTTTCCCCTCCCGATTCTCTTCCTCATCTCACCAGGGAAGAGTGAGCAAGTGGCTGCGTGAGGCTTAGTCTGGGATTAAACCACAACAGGAACTTAGACTTCCTCTAAGAACTCAAGTGTTGAATATATGGTTTGGAGAAGGATGTTGTGACTTTATACTGCCCTTGTGCTCTTGAAGCTGAAATGACCAAATATTTTAGGTAATACCAAGAACCTGTTTGGGTTATAGAAGCTAATTCCCAAAGACATCTGCAAATCCTGAGGAAGTGCTGTATCTCCTGCTCCTGAAATAACTGTCTGTGCTCAGCCCCTCAAGGAAGGTGTGCAAGAGTTCTGCAAGGAAGGCTTCAGTTGCTTACATTATTCTTTATCCTGGTGAAATTATCTCTGGCCTGTTCTTAGCCTTTTTAATGTTTTAGTCTTTCTAGTCAAAGTAAAAGGCATAGAAAATGGTGATAATTTCCTTTATAGATGGAATTAGTCCATCTAATTAATTCGTTGTATTCAGTGCGGAGGTGGCAAGGTATAAAAATACAACTCATGAAACTATTCTGACTTTAACCTCTCTGGGCTAACAGCATTTTAGTGATCTCTGCTGTATTACTTTGATTTTCTGGGGTTTTAACACTTACTACTTATGGATTTTAGCATGCCCCTTCCTGTTCATCTGCACCCTATTCCTCCGTTCAGGAATCCTGTGCTCATTCCTTGCACTCATGATGGACTTTTTTTTTACTACATACGAATAGTCTGTATTCCTTCTTTCATCCTGAAGCAGTTCTCATGTGTGGACACTTCTTGTATTAAGAAATCTTTGTAGAACTGTCCCCTGTGTTGTTAGGATCAATTCTGGATGTGGCATGAGGGAAAAAAAATCAGAGACCTGTAAAAATAGGTAAGGTAGATTGGAACCCTGCAGAGATTTGGAGGATTTCTGGAAGTGAAGCTGTGAATGGCCTATCATTAATAATAAAGGAAATAAGCAAAATAGTTCCGGGATGTTTTTTTCCCCCTGGAGATTAAGCCTTCTGATAAATTTCTTCATATAGATTTCTGCACAGATTTCCAAATGCACAGAAAGATGATAAGGGAAAGCTCATGTCTTGCATAATGCTGCTATATGGCATAATGCCACAATTTTGGTCTCAGTGTTTCAGCTTGGGAGCCTTTATCAAGTTAGAGTTAAACATAGGCTATGTTTTATGGAGAGACATTAAATACAGCTGGGATAACTGTCCTCAGTCCGTTGTCTCCCTATGGGAACGGGTTGCAATGTATTGTCATTTAGTTTTCTTTGGTAATTCGTTTTGTGCAATGTGAGTTTCAACTTACACTGAGGGTTACACTCAGGTTACACTATGGTCTACTCCATCAGCCTTTGTTCTCTTCTGGTTTGAATGGAATTAGTTCCTAATTAAGAATAGTCTTCCTTTTAACATTTCAAAAATTTAGTGGGGATCTGCGCTGTATGAACTACTTAAAATGTCCAGACCTTCTTTTTCATACATAGCAGTCTTCCTCACTGAGGACTAGAAGTTTCAAACAGGACAATACATCTTAATGTAGGTTAGTATACAACTCTTTCATTAATAATATTGAAATATTCAGGCTACTAGAGCTCTGCTGTTTTAATCATAGTTACAGTAAAACATGGTACAACTTCTAGTGGAGCAGAAGTGTTTTATTAGTGTTTAAACTGAAATGGACAGTGATCATCATGCTACTGGTTCAACTGTGCTTATCTGCTAATGTTGCTACCACTGCTACTAGATGCTTTCTTATTTAGGTGTCTGAGATCTTAATTATATTCTCTCTTCTTGCCTTTCCTACAATTAAATAATTTGTTATCATAATGTTTACTCTTTCCTCACTTGAAATGTTACTCCCTTCTTATGCTATGGCTGGAGGCTTGATAGCCTGAGCTGTCCCTGACATGCTCCTGGATGGGTTCTCCTCCCTCGGCTGCTTTTCAGAAACAGCAGCTGCCCTCTCACTACACCTGCACATCTCTTTGTATCCCCATATGTTTTAACCATGGCAAGCAAGCATAACAGCAGCCTCGGGATTTTTTTGGCTTTTTTCTTTTTTTTCCTGTCAACTGGACTTCCGGATTCAAATAACTTACCCATCCAAGATGAGGAAAAAAATAAATAACCTTTCAGATACCACTACAGCACCCTAGCCATAAGCCTCTAAGCATGTTTACCCGGAGGAAGTACCAGGTGGTAAGTGTGACAAATTCTTTACTTTGACAATGAGATTCTCCAAATAAAAACTTCAAGCATGCACCTGAATTTAAAATGGAAATCATGAACGTCCAGCCCTGAGCATGAATCCATTCAGAAACAGCACTGGTAGGTGCCTTGATTTTTCATTGCTAATGTACTTTCTCTTGAAGCCCTTCTGCTAAACTCCTATGTGGACACTTCTTTATTTATATGCAAGTAGAAAAAAGTTCCTGCTTTATGAAATCTCATTGGTTTTGGCTATGTTTTTCATAGGTGTAGTCCCGAACCCCTGTTTTTGTGGTGCATGCAAGATTTCTGAAGTTATCATAACCTGAAGGCGAGGGCATCAAATAAAATGATGACCCAAGAAGATGCTGTAGCTTGATTTTGAACATGTGACAGAAGTCATAAAATGAATAATTTTTTTATTGTATTAATTAAGTTGTAGGGACTGTTAAGTTAAACTTAAAATAACCCTTTTAAAAGTTGTTGAGGATAATGAATTACCCAGGAGGAGTTAGAGCCTGCTGCTGCCAACTAAAGTGCTTGGAGACTTGAGATAGAAGCGAACGATAAGAAGCAGCTTTCATGCATTCAAATAAATTACATGCTGGGCTTGGCTTAATCCTGGCAGCAGAATGATCTCAGGGGTTTTCCCTACATTATCTTAGTCTATGATTATGCAAATATCCTTTTAATGTAGCGACTCCTTAACAGGAAATTAGTCTCATACTTGCTCATATGCTCTTGCAATCAACAGACACTTGCTTGCAAAATCCTAGTGTGTCTGAGATACAAAAGGCATGTTAACTGTTTTAAGTACCAAAATTTTGCAAACAGACAATAACAGGACATGCCCAGATATGTCAGGGATGTAGCAGATGAATCAGGAAAGAGATGTTTGCTAACACAAAAGTATTCCTGGGTTTGAAAGTTCAACCAGAATGCAAATGGTACTAAGTTTACATTTGGTTTCAAAGATTGTAAGGAAAACACCAGAAGGAAGAAAATCTTACAGAAAAGCAGGATTAAAACTGAATAAAACATGGCAATAAGACAAAGCATAAAGACAAAAGAAATGGAATCTTTAGTGTTAAGTGCCCAGCAACCTGCTGAGCCCAGGTAATGCACCGTCATCATTCGCACATATTCCTTCTTGCAGTGTTCTCAGGAACTGCACAGAAATGGGGACTGTCAGGGTAACCTGCTTTGTCTGGAGAACAGGCACTTAAAAATGACATCATAAAACAGAGGCTTCATCTGGAAAGCCAGAGAGCTGGCATCCTTCAAGAGGGGAGAAACTGAAGTCACAAAAACTGTGCGGTGTTACTTGTGGTAGTCTTAATGTACATCTCAGCAAGCAGGACAGCTCAGTTCCTGATTTCTCGGGTGTGTAAATTCCTTCTAGGTGAAATCAAATTATGTAACCTTTCTCTTAACCACAGGTTTGTAGTACGGTAAAAAAAATACCAGTTAGATATTTGATATCAAATTGGGATACAGCAGGGATAAATTGGCAGCTTGTGCTCAAGGTGACCCCTCTGTTCTTTTCTTTTTAACTCGTGCTTGAAATAAAGACAGCTACATCCTTGGAGTTAAGAGGGAAGCCTAATGAAATGAATCCCCTAACTTTCCAATGGGATTTAGGGTAGTATCTGATTCATTCAAGGTCTTTTGAAACTCCCATCAAAGTGAACTGTTCAAGGCATGTCCTTAAGGTAATGGTTGAATCAGCCACAAAATCTAGACTTCCAGCTCTTTGTTTTAAATATAAGACCTATTCTTTCTTCTATATCCAGTGTATTCTGTTTGTAATAACCAGAAATTACCATTAGAGAAATTGAAGCTAATCGGAGGCTCATTAAGGAGCAAGAATTTATGCTTAACTACTCAAATAAATTCTTGTTGATCTGGTTTCTGGAGATTAACCTGTAATTTTATCTGTCACAGATGGGAGAAACTTGCTAGTACAACAGCACAGTATCTCAGAGTAAAAAACCCAACACACATATGTAAGTACAGAAAGAGTGTTTGTAAATGCTACTCAGAGTATATGAACTTCCATGATTCCCCATCTGGACAAGCATGCTCGATCCATTTTTTGTACTGAGCATTAGGCAGTCACTGGTTTTCTTTGACTGCTCTAGCAAAAACTAGCAGATGCAAGATTAAGTCTGAAGACTACAGAAAAATTTAAAAATTAAGTATTTGGAATTGCTTTTGATTTCAATAGATTAAAATCCTAAGAAATAGGCAATGGCTGTGGTTCTACTAGAGGTTTCACCTACAAAATAATTTTGCACTCATTATGCTGAAACCCTAGCACACTTATTTAGCAGAAATACCACCCTATGCTAATCAAGTCAACCAAAAAATAGATTTTATTTACCATCCATTTTATGCAGCAGTACCAGGATAAATGCCTGAGTTTTCTTTCAGTCTTTTCACTCTTTTATAAATCAGATCAGGTAGCATTCTTCCTGAGTAACATTGAGCTTTTAACATTAAGCTGACTTGGAATTTAAGTAAATGTCCAGATCCATGAAGGCTTAGATCAGTTGGTAGCAAAGTGCAGTCACAGGCACCTCCACATGCTGTTACAAAAGTCTCAGCTCCGAGGGCAGTCCTTGGACATAACCTGGCTCTGTAAGATACAACTTCTATTTCACCTAACAGGTAAGAAAACAAAATAAAAAAGCCTGTGAAGGTTCACCTCCCCTTAGAACAAAAGTTAAACACAAAGTGGCTTGAAAAATGAAGCAGTTTCCTGATTTTTTTATTGCTTATGAATCTGTAGAGATAACTCCCTTCAGTAGAAACACCTAAACTTGTATCAGCTCAGAGGTTTTTTAACTACTTTGAAATAAGGCAGGATTAATATCAAACTGTATTTTTTTCTTCTACTCCTCAATGCAAGAGTAATCTAGAGTGTTCCAGGGATCTTTTTTCCAATTTGACATCTTCTGTAAAATAGCAAAAAATTGTTACAAACTGGTTTGCCAAAAAGGACATCAAAAAAACAATTTAGAGGAAGGCTACTGGTTTATTTGTAATGTTCCACTAGTCAGTGGGCTTTTTTCATGTTAGTTTTTAAATGACAATTTCAGAGCCAAAGAGGATGCCAACTGTTCAGGCATTACAGCATTCACGACAGAACACACACTGGCATCATAACTGCTTACGGTAAGTTAAGAGTTCTATCTATTCACATTTCAAGATCCCATATTCTGCACTTTTATTTCCTTCTTGGAAAGCAAGCAGGATGTTTGCTAGGAAGTTACTTTTATTGAGAAATGTTGGAACTTACTTGGCTTTTTGGATGAGCCATTTGAAACGGGAATTATGTCATTTTGCCATAAGCCTATCTGGTGATACTAAACCTAGATAATCGGCTTCGATGGAGATCAAGTCTTTGCTGCAAACATAGAAAAATACCTAGCTGGCTTATAAGCCTACCATTCACATCAGAAAAACAGACAGACTTAAAATTATGTGAGTTAAGAAGCTTTGAATCATATGAGACATTTTCCTATTTTTGTTCTACATAATCAGAGCTGAACTGCAAGAGCTTTGTGAGCACTTCAGGAAACAGTAATCATTTCACAGGGTTATGAAGCCACCAGAGTTGAGAAGGCATTAATTTCTTTGATGAGGGTTCATATGAGAAGACATGAGAAGAATGCATTTAACTCATTTTCAAATCACTAAATGGCACTCTGAGCATCTAGGAATCCTGTAGGAAAGAACTTAACTCCTACTGTAGAAATGTGATGATTTACAGATTTTACAAAGGATACAGAGTGGCAAACTGTAGCTGCCTGAGAAAAGCGAATATTGTAATTAACACAACCCCAGAGGAACATATGTGGCCAAAAATATCTTTCCTCATGAGTGCTCTTCTATGGTTTGTCATTATATATGCAAAACAAAAAGACACCAAATATAAAATGTTCTTTATCCTTACAAAACATCAGCATTATGGAATGATACAATCATTACCTATTTTGAAATCATCATCAGAATACCACACAAAGTTACTTTTTGCAAAAATCAGGCAGTGTTAATAAAAAATTAAAGGCCACAATAAATAGATGGCAACTTGATTTCAAGACTAATTGGATTGTCACATTAAGAAGTATTTTTATTAGTACATCCACAGGAAGAAAAGCTGAGAGAATTACAGTCTGCTTTCCCTTCAGGTCAGTTGCACCTCTGAAGTCTTGAACCCACTTCAGAGATACTTTGTGCTTAAGTGAAGCAGCCTGTAAAAGTCACTCTCTGGTCTAAAAACCAGCATTTTCACACAAGTTTTACTGCAATCCACATACACTCAGAAGATGTGGAAGCGTTGCAAAATATTTGCCACTGACAAACAAGTGTCTAATAATGAAAAAAGCATATAATAAACATATAGCCAACAACATGCAGTTACCAGTGATAGCCATTATTTCACAATAACCAAGGTCCCCTAAGGGTTAAAGGCTGCACACTGCAGGTACAGAGCTATGCACAAGAGGGAAGGGCGAACATGCCAAACATACACAAAATGACCTTAATTGTCATCCCCAGGAAAAGGGGGAAGTGGTGCTGCCATCTCTGGCATCAGCCATCTCCTCTCTTGCCCCGCCTCTGGTTCTCTTTAGACCCACCTTTGACTTGGTTCAGTGTTTTACCAGCGGCTCATTAGGAAATAACAGAAAAAATTTCTTTTTCCCACTCCCACAGTAGTTTTATTTTAGGTTGAAGAGTTAATTCACTTCATGGAAGCTCAAAAAAAAGTGCCAGAGATGATGGAAAGGAAGTGGTGGGAATGCATGGCCCCTAGCAGAAAACAGGGTCAGCCAGTACTTAGCCTGTCTCAATTCACCCTCAGGAGTGAGGTCTCAATACTCAAGTAGAAAGTTGGTCAGCTGAAGCTTACACTGATGCCACTGGGGGCCATTCCAGAAGATTTTGAAAGAAGACACTAAGTGTCACAAATATGTGAGATTGTATTTTAATGAGCAGTTTGATTAAATCTACCTTGGGGGGGGCTAATCAGAGGTCATAAAAAGCTGTTATTCAAAGTGAAGGAATTTAAAGAGGTAAGACCCAGAGCAGTCCATCAGTAACAACTACAAAATACATGCTATAAAATTATGTGTTTCCTTCTCATTATAATGACAATTAGGAGAATTTAAAAATACATATGCTACAGGCTTAATTTTAAAAGAAAAAACAAAACCCATAAACACGATCATGGTATGAAGGAATCAACACTTCAAACAATGCTTTAAACTTTATTAACTTCTAATTAAGAGGTTGTCCTCACTTTTTTCCCCCGAAGAATAAAAGCTACAATAAATTTCAGAAATGGAGACTTATTTCAAGTTAAGTGATGTAGCATTAGAGCAGGATCAACAAATGCAGGTTGCTGAAACATGAATTTTCAAGGCACAAAACCAAAATGTGACATTGGTTCTCCAAAGTTTTTCAAAGTATTTTTGCATCTGAATTTTCATTCCTCCTACTGTGGCGTTTGACAAGATTTGTAAATTGCAATGGTTGTTCAGTACTTGGTTTTTTTAACTCTCCTTATCTTCTTGGATGCGTTTAACAGTTAAAAGTGCCTGAGATTTGTCAATCAGCTGAGGACCAGCACCCCCTTCTGGCTTCAATAGTGTGGGGTGAAAGCTGGAACTCCCATCATCAGTAAGAAACCTGTACAGGAGAAACAAAGTAAAAGCAAAAATATTCTAAAACTACTCAGAATAAACAGGCAAAGGAATATTAATACCACTACAGTAGCCCAACTTATCCAGTTGCAGGGGCTGAGGAGCCATTTCAGAATGGTTCTCGTGGGCCATGAGGTAGCTCTGCACAGGTGTGGCAGCCAGTGTGTCTTCATCACTGCAGGCAGTGGCAGCACCCTGAATACCTGCTGAGGCAGAGGCTCACTGACAGCAAACCTCCTGTCCCACTGCCTCCTCCTCTAGGGTGGGCATAAAGGCTGAAAAGCCAAGTCCCTGTCTCTTCTGGGCTCATGCTGCCTGAGCAAGCATTTGTTATTTCTTCTGAGGAAAATGTGGGTACAGTGGATTAACTGCAACGTTAGCCAATCCTGTTTAATTACACCACTGCTTTGCTCCAGAAATTCCTTTGTAATTTCAGTACTGGTACCTTTAAACTCGCTTGCATTTTCCAACTCTGCAGTGTTAAGCTACCACTGTGTTTTGCCGTATCAAGCTGTACATTATTTATGTGAGAATTGTTTCAGGTATCCTTCATGAAAAGTACATCCTGATCATGTTACCAATGGGGTTTTACTTCAAAAATTTCTTATGAAAACTTTCAAAACTGATCATTGCTACAGTAAAGTCAAGGTGATTTTCTGCACGAGGTAAATGGGTGACACTAATCAGTGAAACTCAAAGCAGCCAAGTCTGCTGAAGGAAAAAACAAAACTCCCTAAAACCCCAACCAACCCACCATATAAGTAATACCACTGAGATGGTCTGAAATCAAATCTGATCCCGCCAGCTGAAGAACAAATGTGGGTGTTCAGACATCTCTGTACAGATCAGCTCACTAGGCTCTGGCCTTTTTAGTGCATTGGCCTTTCTGGTAATGCTTTTGATACTATTTTGTTTTAAAAAGAAATCACAGTTCATGCTGTACCTTGGTACTAAATATGCACTGGACATACCTAGCTATTAATACATACACTTTTTGTTGTACTGTGTGGAAAAGGACCATTATTTCAGGCATAGATAAAATTGCAGACTGGGGGAAGATGAGCAATACTGAAGTTTCCTGAGTGGGAAAAGCAGACTGAAGTGATGGTGTCATCTGTAGACTCTCCCTCCAAACAGATCATCCTGCCAGATAAATTCACACCTGAATATAAATGTTGTTGACATTTACAAGATCCCATTTTCTCCAGCTGGATGTTTTGAAGGATCTAGCCCGTGCTGCTTCATCTGCACTGCAATATCAAACAAGTAGTCATAACATTCACACCTAAAATAAATAGGGAAAAAAATGCAATGTAAGTAAGGCTCAAGTCTTACCATGTTTTATGAAAATTAGTATTTTCCTTCCTTAAGCTTTTTATCACCAGTCTGACTGTCTGACTGGACAGCTCTATTATTGTTTACTTCCAATGCTGCGGAATGGAAAGTGCCCAGCATTTTTGCTACATAATATTGATTTGCTGCATTTCGATCAGCAGATGAAGTAAATTCCAAAAATGGGACTAGAGAGGGCCACACAAACAGTATTGGCAGGTGTCATGTTTCATATGAGGAGGGACTTGTTGACTTGTCTGAAAGGAAAATGTTGGCAGCCCTATGAGCCAGCAATGATATGAAAGGAAAAACAAGCAACGGAATCATGGATGAATCCATTCCCAAAAGCTCTCTATACATGCAGTGAGGCCTTAATATTCTGAATCATTGTCCATGGGCTGGAAATATACATAGCATTAAGTTCATTAAGATCTTGAGGCAAGAGATAGCATATTCCTGAATTGTACTCACATGGTTTTGGCTTTTTCCCATGTCTCTCCCCATACATAAACACCGTGACGTCTGACCAAGACAGCACAAGAGTCTGGGTATTTTTCCATTGCACGTGCCATTCTCTCCTTGAGATCCTTCTCTTCTGGTGTATTCTCAATAATAGGAACCACTAGTGTATCATCATACCTATAAAACAACCCCATGTTCATGTATTTAAAAAGCCCTCTGCTTGGATGTATGAAACCTTTCCCTAAGAAAGAGATTATCCTCTGACTGTGTAAAATGTTAAATTCTCAGCACTAGATTTTACGCTCTTCTCTTGTGAGTCATGCTGTAGCATAAGAATTCTCAGGAACATCTCTCACTCACAAAACACATACTATGCTGGCAATACCTGAACTACACTTGAGGCACAAAAAGAAAATAACACTTTAATCTATTAGGTGTAGCTGTTTATTCCTATATCACTTTGTAGTTGGGTCCCTTTACAACTTTTTCAAACTTTTCATCCTGTATTGGCATCATCTACAAGCTCTACCTCAGATTAAATTATTTTAAAAAATCATATCATGAAGAAGGAAATTAAGCTGTTTGCTGAGGAGCAGAAAAAAAATTAATTTAGGTAGTCCAAAAAGCCCCTGGAAGATTGTCCTGCTAAGGCATATAAATAGAAGGTAGAGTCAACACATGAAAAATAAATTCTCTGTGATGGAGTCATTGGTGGGCTACATGTGATCTTAAGAGAGCCTGAGAACCCCAGTCCAAAGACAAGATGATGCACGTTACTCAGTGGAACTTGCCTGAGAGTTTCTTCTGAAGGAGGACTGGGATATTTGGCATTGTTTGAACCTTAATTAACACTAGCAGAAACTTGTTTAAATAGTTTTAATAAGTCCCCAGTTCAGGTTCAGATTTATCATTGAGATCACATAGGTATTTCATGAGTGGATGCTAGTTGTACTTTCTTTTGTAAACCACAGAAAGAAAGCAATGGTAAAACACCCAAACAGCAACAGCTTGTATTTTAAATCAAATATTCAGAAGATAAAGTCTCATCCCTTATGATTCTCAATGCTGATGCTTTCTCAAGGAAGGCTATAAAAATAGTGAATGAAGAAAGTGAGGTGGCATTTGAAGCTTTACTCTGACTCTTATAAATTCTGATCACTAAAATTACACTTGGAGTGCTTGTTACTAATTGGGCCAAATGAGTTAATGGATTGGCTTCATAGGTTCTGCTTTCGACTTGCATATGAGCTTGGAAGCTGCTATAAACACCATAACTAATTCCTAATCAGGACCATAAGCTTTCTATCAAGAACTAATACCTAAAAAATGCCAACAAGACTCTGAATGAGCTAAATACTTGGTATCTCTTTTTAAAATTGAAATATAAGCAGCCTACATTAAGTCAAACCTTCATGTAAAATACCTTGTGCCAGTCTGACTTTGAAAGCTGTTTACTACTGATCTAATTCTCCTTCTATGGAAGTCAAAGGTAAAACTAGTCTGGAGTCACTAGAGTCATATTTAGGCCAACATATACTTCTGATTATTCTGTCTGTAGCATTTTCCTGGACAGCTCCCAGAAAAGATTTATGTAACTAGAAACAACATACAATTCCTTTTTCCAGAAGGTCCCATTTTGTACTTGAATCCAAGGTCCCACTTTTGTTTTGAATTCAATGGGGAGACTTGTGTGAAGCAAGCCAGTGGAATCAGTTTAGTATGGATGAATACGTGCTTATGAGCCATATAACCTGGAGCTTTGATTTCTTTAGTTTTTCCGGTAAATTAATATGACACAGGTCAACTTGGAGGCATGGAACCCAATAAATACAATGTTTCCTGACTAACATATAGGAGTGTGTAGGAGTTCAAAATGCATATTAAAAAAATTGTTGTGGATTTTTTTAAAACCAGTGTTGTTAGACAATTCAATAAAAGGGCTTGTATTTTTAACCACATTAAAAATGCACATGCTAATGGTGACAAGAAAGTAAAGTTGGCAAGTCAACCAAAATGGAATAAAATATGCCTGGGCGTAAAAATCACATATGGCTTGTTCCCTTGCCAAAGGGCAATAGTTAAGATACAAAAATTAACATCAAAAAGTGGAAAGAATTCAGCATTTCAATTTCTCATCTCCTTGTCACATGTTATATAAATGTTGTTTGCAGATCCCAATTCAACACTCTGTGGGTGGAGACCTCAAAACAAGCCATCACACATAATTTGGAATAACTCAGCACTTACCTCAGAGCTCATCCTTGAAAAGTAATAACATTATCTTTAATGAGCTGTTTATTCTGAATTTTCTTTCAAACTCTGTCAAGTAAATCTGAAATTCTCTACTCTCTTAACATGCCCTAAACTAGCACAGGCAGTGATATGTGAAGTCCACCCAAATGTAGTTTGTACATGCTACCAATCCAACCTAGTGTTGGCTGGCTCCAGTTTCAGCTGAATGTTGTAGAGATGTGGTAACATCTCAGGACGTAGCTCTTTATTTGGCTTGTTCCTGTAGCTCAACAGACCACAGCAGCCTTGGCATTACAAGATTTTATCTCAGATCTCTTCCACAGGCTTCAGACCTTACAGAGAACCAGTGACTCATTCATTCCAGAGGTCTTTTTAACTTCTTATTCCTAATATTTTATATTACACACTTTCAAGTACATAACTCAAATTACTTGTATTTATATTGTTGAAAACAAATGATCAAATATCACGCCTCTTTTCCTAAATATAGAGGAGTACCTGTAATAGCCTCCTGAAGTACACTTCTGGATTCCTTTTATCATCTCCTGATGGGTAATAGAGAACTCACTCCCTGGGTAAAGAAGGGTAGCCATAACGGCAGCCTTGGAATGTGTATGGATCACTGCACCTGCCCCTAAGAGCAGAAAAAGAAAAAAAAATTAGAATTAATTTTAAAATATGTCTAATGAGAAAATTTAATGCATATTCTTGATTAATTTCCTTTGATTAGTCATCTTAGCAAATGGTGATCTGCTGTGTGAGATGAAAAAATATACAGCAACCTAAATGAATGAATGAGGTAATTACTCACCTGTAAGGGATAATTATGGATTGTCTTAGGACAATCCATAGGACTTGTGTTAACTTTAAGTTCGTGACAACCTCAAGGAGAGACACTACTTGTACAAATTCAAGCAGAAACACTACTTGTACATTTCTTTACATACTGCAGTAACTGAAACACTCTTAATTTTATCAGAGTTCTGAGGTTATGAAGAATTTCCAAACTTATTTGTGACATGAAAGTTTAAAGCCCTTTGCTTTCTTTTTATGTCTTCTTAAATTATCTGCTGATTCTCTGAAAAAACACTCATCATTATCTTATTGTGTCATGATGGAAAGATAGGCAGACAATAATTATAATCTACTTATAAAGATGCAATATTGCTTTTCCTTGATTACACATGTAAGCTGCTTTTGCAGGAAGATCAGAAGAGACTCCCTAAATCCCCTGTAAAATAACATATAAATTTTTCACAACATCAAAAGCTTTATTACTGTCCACCGGCAAAAGAAAAGTTTCGTACTGTTTTCAGCTACTCATAATTTGTAACTGCTAATCTCAGCCAATGGATGCAAAAGGATTTAAACCATAACAGCTGAATTGGCAAAACTACTGATATAAAACTGCTGCAAATCCTGGGCTTCCCCTGCAGAACCAATATTCTGCACAAAAAATCAGTGCTGAAAACATGATCACAGGCGTAACTACAAGAGAAGATTAAATTGCAAGTGACACTGACAGGATGTTACTATGGATTATATCCCACTCTATACATACCTTTGCAAATCAGTTTATTTTATACTTTCATGTTTATTTCACTGTAACTTCTATGTATAAAGAATATGGTACTGAATATCAATTTTGTGGATGTACAAATACAGTGTTTCAGTCACTGCTGAACTACAACACTGCTACATACCTCTCATAGTGTAGGCATTCATAAAAAGAGGTGTGCACTGGCTTTTCTTTAGTTTCTTGTGCAGTGGAGGACCGCTGATGTCCTGTTCATCCATGTCACAAACAAACATATCTTCTGGCTGTAAGAAAGAAGAAATTATTTTGACCTGTGATAACTCAAATAGTTCTGTTTTCCCTCTAGGGAAACAAATATATACAAACCACATATTTAATATAAATGTGATTTTCACTTTGTAAAAGTGTTGTAATGCATCACATTTATTCCAGCTTCTAATACTACTTACTGACATTGTGTAATGGAAATTAATATTAGGTACTCTTTTTACTTAGACTGAAGCCACGCAGATATTTGTAAAACTACAATTTTCTCAGAAAGAAGATAGTCTGTAGCTCAGTAATAACAACAGATCAAAAGGAAAAGTAGTAACTGATTCAAAATAAGAAATGTAGATGTACTTTTCCTTCCCTACTTAAAAGAACCAACAAATGACACAAGTTAAACTTAATACATTTAACTTGTAGAACTACTTCTTTTTAAACCTTACTTTTAGTAGCTTTAGATGAATGTTACCTTTGCATCCATTGGCTACTCATAATAGTATAAGGAATTGTTCAGGGCAGTAATAAAATTTTAATGTTATTTTAAAAATCAGCAGAAAATACAATTGCAAGAGATTTCCTCCCTCACTTTGCTTAATCCTCTGCTACTACAAGCCCAGAGCAGACCATCCTGGTTATCTTACATACCTTTGCCTACCTTACTTCTCCACATCCCCAGCAAACACTGCTGTGAGACCCCAAGTTTCTATCAGTGAAGAAATTCTTTTCACTCCTCACTGTATTTATCCTCAGACTTATGAGATGACAAATCCTTTCCATGTATTACTCTACTCTGGGAGAGTACCTGCTGTCATAAAATAGTTATCGTTTACCATTCTCCCCTCCTCTTACATTTTGGGGTTTTTGGAAAACACAGACAGACAAGGTCACCTTTCAATGGGGAGAGTATCAAGATAAATATTTGCAATCACTCAAACGAAAATAGACAGCGGTGAGGTGTTAATGCCTATTCACATGAGCGCGTTGGTGACTTGAAACTGTAGCCAGACAGCTATAGCCAATCAAGCTTGACAAAGAATAAAGTTGGACTGGAGTAATGCCCCACTCTCACACTCCTTTGTGTTTACTTAAAGCAAAGAGATCATCAAGACTGGCCTCTGAAACACATACTGGCTTGCTATGATAGTGGAGTACTGGGAGAAATCATCAGTTGTTTCAGTAATGTAGTCAACAGTATAACAAGTTTGTTACTTCACATAAGGAAAAATGCAACTCTAAACAAAGGCACTTTTATCCATCTCAAGATGAGCTCTGAGGTAAAAGTACAGCTTAACATACCTGTATTCTTTCCTTCTGGACTCCTGAAGGAGCGATGTAGATTTCATCCCTAGGAAAAGTTGCAGATGGGACAAGTCAGTAAACACAGTTGAGCAATGACTGTTCAACTGCACAGGCCTTAGAGCTCTTGAGCCACTGAAAAGGAAATAGCAAATCTAGACCCTCACAATTTAAAAACTTTCTTGCTCTTTCCATACACTGATAGGGAGATTATTTTCAAAATAGAACCAAATTGTGCAAGGGGAAATAAAATCTCTAACTTGCAGGGGTATAAATCCCTGCTTTCAACTTGACAGATACCTGCAAAACATGTAAGAAGTGCAGCTTTACATTTCCAACACAGTAAAACAGCCTCTCCCTGCAATAACTCAAACTCAGATTCCTAGAATTCAGAATAAAAATTAAATGAGAAATTGCAAGCAGATACTGATCTGTGACAAGACAGGTGACAAAGCCATTACATAAAAATCCGTAAACTATCTATAAACAGTAATAACTATCTGTAAGATTCAACACTGTAAATACTTTCTTTTTTAACTGTGCAGGTTAGGTTTCTAGTGCAGTTATGTATTTATTTGTGTTGATAAAGAGATAGCACTAATTCAGTGCAATTAAATGGCTGAAATTTAAGTAGAAGTGCATCACTTCTTGCAAGGACTACATGAGCAAAAACTGTAAAAACTGATCAAAACCAAAATGATTTCAAGATGGTATCTGCATTATTTTCATTATTAGCACAAAAACCCCAACTAGATTCTCTCTCTCAATTGCAATCACTATTCAGCTTCAGCAGTCACATACTAAATTCAGGAGCACAGAGACATCTAGTGAATAAGTAGTCAAGTTACAGATACATTTCCTATGGACCATGGGATGTTTCTATTTCTGGACAAGAGTAATGGAGCTGGGGAAGGGTCTGGAGCACAAGTCTTGTGAGGAATGTCAGAGGGAGCTGGGGGTGTTTAGTCTGGAGAAAAGGAGGCTCAGGAGAGACCTCACTGTTCTCTACAATGCCTGAAAGGAGGGTGTAGCAAGGTGAGGTTGGTCTCTTCTCCCAGGAAACCAGTGACAGGACAAGAGGAAATTACATCAATTTGCATCAGGGCAGGTTTATATTGGATATTAGGAAACATTTCTTCACTGGAAGGGTTATCAAGCATTGGAATGGGCTGCCCAGGAAAGAGTTGGCTCACCATCTCTGGAAGTATTTAAAAAACATTTAGGCATGGTGCTTAGGAGTGTTTTAGTGGTCAACTTGGCAGTTGTAGGTTTATGGTTGGACACTTGAGCATCTTAAGGATCTTCACCAACCTAAACAATTCTGTGATTTTAATTCTTCCAAGAATAAAACTCTTAAGATGACGTATTATTTATAGTGGTAAAACGTCTGTGAAGGAAAGAAAAATGTGGCTTTATCATATTTGCAATTTTTAACATTCATGAATTAACACTGCTGGCATTGCATTAATTTAGTCTTAATTCATTTGCATGAGCAAGATGAGAAATCAAGTGGTAATTCTGTTACTTGTGACAGACACACAATTTTTCTTAAACCAGTTTTTTATTTTTAGAACTTAACCTGAAAGGGAAAATCTGATGACAAAATAAAGTCTTCAAATACAAGATACCTTACAAAGAATTCTATATCCATTTTTAATAAGCTATCCCACAACCAAATTGACTTTTTTTTCTTCCTGATAGTTGATATGAACTGCACAGTGAGTAAGGCTGATTAAGATTAGCTGGTAAAAGCAGTTGATATATATGAATCAAATTTCAATTGTTCTTTCACATTTTCCTATACACCAATTTTAAGTAAACAAGCTATAGAACTACTAAGGAAAACTGTATCACTATATTAGTGCATCCTCTGATAATGCCATTTGTCTTGCCACAACCAACAGGAGTTGCACTGGAATGACAAAGAAAATAGGCTACATTTAGCTACTGATGACAAATTAGTGCTAGAAAGATCTTCCCATAGACTGCTTTAAAAACAAGAATTTACCCTCTTTTCATTCATCTCATTATTATTACTATTGTTGCTTTGCTTGCAAAATCAAGCAGGGAGGTGAAACGGCCTGCACAAAGTACAAAGAGCACAAGTATGAGCATTTAGGGTCTTTTATTCACGTATATGTAAAATATATATTTGAATAGCAATGGCTGTTTGTGCATGCATGCAAGTGTATACCAGAACAATGAGAGGTCAGATACTCTAAAGTTCGTGTCACAACCTTGTGACTGAGTACAGAATTGCAGGCACTGTACAAGGCTCTTTGCAGAATGAGGACTTACCTTTTGTTTCAGTGGCCACTGAGAGGAGCTCTGTTTCCACTAAAAGTTTGGGAATTATGAATAGGTGGGAGACAAGCAAATTAAAACACAAAGTGGTGCTTCTTCATAGCAGATACAGACCAAAAATTGTTGCTGTTACCTGTCCTGCTTTAATTATATGTTAAGTATTTGTCTCCTTAGAAATTACCTCAGTAGAATAGTAATTTCTTTCTCAGAGGAAATATCTGGCCTGCAAAATGTCCGGGGTGAGATTGATATTATTTAAGCACAGGCATTTGAAAGCCATGTGCCTGATGTAACCCACTCTAAATTCCATACTCAAAAGGGGGAATGCATTGTTCTTTAAAGACAATTCATCTACCTTAAACAAAGGTAGGAAAAGGACAGGATAAGGTCACTCTCTCCAGCTGTCTCTCTCCACTGAAGGGTCTGCAATGATTAATTCAGATTATTCACCTCCCTTCTATAAGGTTAAATTTGGCACACTTCATTTCCCCCTCTAATTTCTTGCTTACTCTTGACTTGCAAGCATTTCTCATGGAACTGAAATGCCCTCCTCAGCTCCTAAACACAGCCAGCCTCTCTCTGTAACTACCACATTATTTCTCTTTCATCATTACTTACCCATGTTTCAAGCTGATTCCTCCACCAGTTCCTGTTACCCAGCCCAAGCCATAAAACAGTCTACAAAGCTCTGGGATAAGATTCCTTGGATGTAACCCATCCTAAAAAGAAATTAAACAAATAAATGAAAAACCATCAGAAACACCTCAAACCTAAGAATTTAAGTTCTCAAACTGAGTTTAAAGGATTAGTACTTTCATACTGCAGCAGAAGTCTAATTTATGCTAATGAACTTCAATTACAAAATAATTGCATGTTTACACAATGCCCTTTATGCTCTGCCAGGCACATTCACACCTTGAAACAAACAAACAAAACCCCCAAATAAGGTGCATGTCCAACTATCCTTCACAGGAAAGGGCTCATCTAAAATTTATTTGAGTGCAGTGGCCCATAGACATTACACCAGCAGGATTATGTTATGGACTATTGCACAAGAAAAAGGAAAATAGATGCATCTAACATTACCCATTTTTAAAAGCTCAACTAGTAGTTTTCCTATTAAATCAGGCTTTTTGTAGGTTTATTTTACTTGATTTACAAATTTCACTAGAACAGACTTCATTAGTCAACAGCATTCAAAAGTAGCACACAGAAAATATATGCAAATTATTTCATGAACTTTAAATTCCTACATTTTTACAACACAAGGTTACTTTACATGCAGTTTAGCCAGAAGGCAAATTGCATTATTTTAATATTTCTTTAGATGGAAAAAAAGGTTTCTGTATTTTTTCCATATTCCATTGTTTATTACATTAATATCTGTATTTATATACTAACCAAAGGTATCTCTAGTGTCAGAGGTAAGAGTCTACCTACATTAGGTTTAATTTTTTTTTATTGCAGCAACTAGAAGCTTTAAAAGTTTTTCTAAAATGTCAAATGATTCGCTGCTGTACTGCTCACCTCAGTCATTAAGGCCCATAAAATAATATTTCCAAGAAAAATGTTTTGTTTAGCAGCAAGAATCCACATTGGGGGCAGTATTTTGTCAACACCCGCAGAACAGGGAGAACCCAAGCAAAAGCAGTGCACAGCAAGAACGGTAGGCAGGTGGTTACTTGGTGCCAACACCTTTCCTGAAATACTCAGAAGTGCTTCCAGCTGGTGTTGGACTCGCAGAACCAGGGGTGAGGAGGCAGCATGGAACAGGACCACAAAGCAGTGGTTCTGAGGCAGGAGACTGGGAAGGTGAATTACTGCAAATGGCAGCCTGGGGCATGTTTGACATTTGGGATCTCCTACTTTAACCTCACCTTTGCAACCTCCAATGACAGTGAGACACAAGATCTTTAGGCATTCTGTTAGCTGTCCCAGGCTGGAAATATTTTCCTAATGCCTAGCCTAAACCTTGTTTGTTGTAGCTTGCTCTCTCTTACCAAAGATCATGAACATGCAGAAGATGGTCTTCCCTTTCACCTCTGTGGCAATGTTTTACGTATTATGACAACTCAATTTGCTGCTCTTTTTTTTCTTGTTTTTTGTTTGGTTGGTTGTTTTTTGTTTGTTTATGATGTTTATATATTTATATTTTTTCCCTCTTTCCTGACAGGCCGTATTATCTAGTCTGCTGATACCTCTCATCTCCCTGCTGTCAGTTCTTGCTGGTTTTGAAGCTTGGGCTGGTCTCTTGACCAGTGTCACACTGGAGAGGTGTTCCAAGCCTTGTCCAGGCAGTGCTTCCATATGCTCAATGTTTACTTTATTTGATGAAGCACAGCACTGCCAACTCATGTTCTGGTTGTGATGATATATAAAACCCCAATCAAAGACCAATTAAAGGAAACCAAATCACAAAACAAACCTAAAAAACCCCGGTTAACATAAAAAGAGGCATGAGTCCTGTAGATGCAGCCAGACTGACAGCTGGCAACATTCTGGAAGCTGTACTAAATTTTATAACATGTTTATACAGGATCATAGAATAGCTAGGGCTGGGAGAGACCTTTGGAGATAACCTAGTCCAACCCCCCCCGCCAAGGCAGGGTCACCTAGAGCATGTGACACAAGAAAGTCTCTAGTTTAGTTTTGAATGTTTCCAGAAGGGGAAACTCCACGACTCTCTTGGGCATAGTCCCAGAGCCTATTCCAATGCTCTGCCAGCCTCAACGTAAAGAAGTTCATCCCCATGTTGAGGTGGAACTTGTGTTTTAGCTTATGGCCATTGCTCCTTGAATGCTGGACACTGAGTACGCTTTGGTCCTGCCGGCTGAATTTCCTCCTGGCCGCCAGGGCACACTGCCGGCTCACAGTCAGCTTGCCATCCACCAGTACTCCCAGGACCTCCCTACTAATTAGCTACTGCGAAGCTACTGGCTAACGACCAAGGTTCAAGAACAGCCTCAGCACCCGCGATTGTGGGGAGCTCTCCGGAGCGGTGGCGGAGCCCCGCCGCCCCCCGGCCCCTCGTTACCTGCGCCGCATCCCCGCCGGCGGCCGCCATGGCGCGGCCAGCGCGGGGTCCTTGCACGGGGCCTCCTCCTTCGGGGAGCCGCCCGGGTGCCTGCGGGGCGCTGGGCATCCCCCGGCCGCAGGCACCGACCCGAGCCGGACGCCGGCGGGCGGGATGGAGAGGGCGGTGCCCTCCCCCGGGCCGGGAGCCGGCAGTGACTAGAAGGAAATGCGGGTACGCCCCGGCGACGAACAGCCGGGCTGGACGCGGGTGTCCATGCGGTTACATTCGGCCGTGCCTGGGGCGATCGAGGAGGCCAAACCCACGGCCGGTGCTGCGGCAGGGGCAGGCGGGGCACGGGGGCTCGGGGAAGCCGCCCCCCGGCGCTGGGGTGTGCTGGGTTATTTCTGCTCAGGCAGCCCGTGGGGCAGCCCGGCGCGGTGGGGGCGGGGAGGGCAAGATGGCGGCATCCCTGTGGCTGAGCGGCGGCGGGGAGCGGGTGCTGAGGCTGCTGCGGGTCGGGCGCTCGGCGCTGGGCGCGGGGCTCTCCCTCCCCGCCCGAGCAGGATGGAGGCACTTGCACGGCACCCGGGAGCTGCTCGGTGAGTGGCGGGCTGGTGCGATGGCTGCCCTTCTGTAGGTGCGTCTGCGGGGACCTGCTGCGGAGAGAGGGTTGAGAGCGGGTGGCTGCGCTGGGTTGCGCCTGGCTGGATGTCACGCACTCGCCGAAGCCCCTCTACAGTTCCCCTGCGAAACTGGGCAGGGGAGAGAAAATATATCAGAAGACTCATGTGTTGAGATAAGGAGCAGGGAGAGACCATTCGTCGATTACTGTCATGGGCAGAGCACACTCGATTTGGGGATATTAATTGAGTTTATTACCAATCAAAATCAGAGCAGGATAATAGGAAGGGGGAAAAAACCCATTAGAAACACCATTCCTCCACCCCTGCTTGCTTCCCAGGCTCTACCTTCTCCCTTCCAGCTGCGCAGGGAGGCGGCAGAAATTGGGTAGTGACCCATGGGGAGGTGGGTGAGAGGCTGTGGACGTGGGATGGTTTCGCAGGGTGTGTTTGGTTTGGTCTCTGGAGGTACTGGAAGTACATCAGGATGTGTGTGGGCTGATAGGAGAAAACTCGGAGAGAGATGTGAGAATTATTAACGGTCTAGAAAGCAAGATTACTGAAGGACTTGCAGCCTAGAGAGGAAAATAAATTGTCGTCAAATATGAACTTTTTTTGGTGGATAATGAAAAAGTTCCCACCATTGAAAACGGGAGTGTGTTTTCTAAGTGTAAGTATAGCTAAGCACTGAAAAAGAAAGCTTCTTATTTGGTGTTTTTGGTCCATGTTTTCCACCACGTTTCTGCCATCTCACTCTCCACGTAATGTTTCAAGTAACTGGAGAAGAGCGTGTAATGTATATTTTGTGTAATTCTATTTGGGTTTTTTTAATGGAGAGGTAGAGTTTGAGTTTATTAATTGCATGTCTGGGATCCTTTCCTATGCAGAAGTGAAGGTGTGAGGTTATGACAACCTCCTTTCAAGATGCATTTTTCAGGAGTTTGTTCTTACACAGTTACCAGTCAGATCATCTACTCTTCCATGTTTTCCTCTGTCTCTAAGAGACGTGGGAAGAGTTATGGATCCTGAAATGAAATGTGTTCTTTCCCTACTTGATCTGAAAGTTACAACTGGTAAAACATCAAAAAAAATGATCAGGTGCATTGTTATGAGGTCCTGGTGCGATGCTGAACATGAAATACGTGAACTCTTTGGGGTTTAAGTGTACTTATAAAAAAATGGCCTTTCATTAACCTCGTGTAATAAAACTCAGTAGTAGTTCAGAGACAATTTAATCATTGTGGTTTAGACTTTCATCATTCCCTTCTTTCCAGCACTGGTTGCTTTTGCAAAGTGTGAAAATCTTTTCCTTTATAAAACCTGCTGTGTGTGATACAGGGAAGTCTATCCCTTTCTTGAAATAAATGTTATTTATTTTCAAATTTTATTAGAAAAAACTTGCTTTTTTCTTCATATTATAGTGTACGTATATAATATAATGCAGGGTAAGTGACTTCTAAATTGGTCTTTTCTTCTAAATTAACTCCTTAAAGAACTTCTGTCTCCAGTCCTCCCAGACAATCTATTGCGTACTTTATGTTGAGAGTACTTAATATATAGCTGGACTTAAATTTCTAAATTTGGATATGCAAATGACTAAAATCTTTTGTAATTCCTTACAGTAAGCTTTTAAGTGTTCCACACCTTTAACTCATTCAGGCTTTCCTTATTCTAGTGTACTTAACAGCTTTTCAAGGTGGTGTGTATTTTGGTGACACCATTTTAGAGTTTACTCTTGCCTCTAAACTGAAAACAAAGAGGAAGAGTCATAAGTTCTCTGGTAAAATACAGCTCCTTTGCACATAAAACTCTTGGCTCCTAGTTAGACAATATCAAGTTAAGTCAATTTCATTTTAGCATTAGTTTTATTTCTTTGTTTTTCTGTTTCTGAAAAAGCCCCTATTTGAAGTATTGCTCATGTGAATCTAGGTTTCATGTCACATGAGTTTTTGTTTCTCTGTGTGTTTCTGTCCTTGTCTGTGGTGCTGGTAGAGGAAAATTTATTTTGCATAATTAATTCAGAATGGAATTCCTAGTTTGTTGGTCACAGAGAAAGAGGAAGAATTGAAAACAGAAAAAGTAGAATGACCTCTTTATGTTAGAAGTGTGTCGACTTTTCTTTGTTTTTAATGTTTCATAATCTTATCATTGGTGTTAAGTTGCAGTAAATTTTTCAGTTCTCTACTGACTACAGAGTGTGTGTAGGAAGATATGAAATATCTCTCTGGTGGGACACAGAGCATTTAAAGCATTTGTCTTCAGTTCATTGCCGTTTTTTTGGTTTGAAAATGCTGTAGTTGTTCCACATTAAAGGAGGTCAAAAAGAGGCATTGGAAGTGTTATGCTGAGTAAGTACCAAATTGCCTCTCGCTGAGGTTCTTAGGTTGTAGTTAATAGGAAATGATAGAGGTGTACTGGTCTGCTCTCTTGAAGCCCTGCTCTCCAGTGGTTTTGATAGGCAGCCTAAATATGCATTGAATCCCTTCAGGGAGAGGAAAGGCAGCAGAAATGTTGCCAGATTCAACTTGATTCTTGAAACGTGTGAACAGGAACAAATTCTCTTGGATACACAGCGAGCTGCCTTTGAGACAGCAGCCTTTTTGTCACGTGAAGTTTGTTTGGGTTCTTTTTAAGTCTTCCTCCATTTTTATTCGGATAATTGATGTGTATTAACACAGTTACTGTTGATAGAAGTAAAAATCAGTGGATGGTGACTGGGAGTTCAGAGGTTTTGTGTGCTTATGGTTCTAAATTCTAATATGCCCATGAACTCAGTCTTTGAGATTCTGTGCCAATTGCCAGAACTTTTTCCTGACCCATAATTACGAAGCAACAATGTTTACTTCTCAAAGTACTTGTAAGGGCTGCCTGTATAGTGCAGCTAACTTACATGAACGCAGCTATTCTTTTTATTATCCCCCTTTTTAATTTAATGAGGGCAAACAATATTTGGTGAAGGCAGTTCTTCACTGTAAGCTTGCTTTTCTTTGTAGAGGCACATTTAAGCCTGGTTTTTGTATGTGTATGGTCATTAACTAGAAAGCAATTAAAATAGCTTTGAAAGCTTTGTTGTAGCTGATGTTGTGATGTATCTCGTGCTCAACAAGGCTCTTAATTGCAGCAGCACTGAACTTCTCCGAAGGTGGGCCTTTGTGCATAAGCATTAAATAGATACACACGGTCCTTCCTTCTACTTTGTATCCAGTTGTATTTGTTTATTTGTTCATTTCATGGGTACTTGCTGCTGGAGTTCCTCTTCTAACTTGATGAAAGGACCGGAATGGATTGTGTGTTTTGCGATCGTTGCTGATAACACTGAAGGGAAAATGTTGCAGTGGCACAAATCTGTTGCTCACTTTTGTATTTATGCCAAAGTATGAAGCATATTCTGGGAAATGGATCAAGTAGCTCTTTATGGAAGAGAAATGTGAACCACCATGTTTAAAAATTAATTTTTTCCTCATTAAAAATGTACATTATTTTTACTTTTTTTTTAATGAGGTCTGTCCACTAGTTCTCAATAATCCTAGGTATTTGTGGGATATGACTTCAAAATAATGTTTTGATTGTCAAAGCCAGACTTGTCAAGTTAGACTAATGAAACTGAGAACAGTTCTTTGCCTCCTATAATGTATTGTTTTCTACTTGCTGTCATTGATACATATTATTTTTGAATAAATATGTATAGCATAAGACAATTGTTAACTCATACTTTAATTTTTCAATCATACTTCAAATTCTACAAAAATTTATTTGGTATATAAACACGAATAGGCATTCACATGCATAACATAGTTCATTTTTCTTTATATTAGTCCAAAATGAGAGGTTGCAAAAAGAAACTTTTTAAAGTGCTTGGAGGTAGTTCAGATGGGAATTGTGAGTGTTACAAGGAACATTGTCTGGATACATTTCTAAACATTACAGTCATGAGTAATATTAAATAGAAACTCCCATGGAAAGACTGATGCAGTCTTCTGGGAACATCAGCCATGCAGTTGAGCTCATTTCCACAAAACTCAAGTGTTTTGGGTAGCACGATCCTGATTGTGTTGCTGTCTTGGGGGCTTTAGAGAATAAATAACTCACTTTCTGCTCTTGGTGCATTTTAAAATGTCGAAGTAATTGATGGCTACTTAGGTCATTAGAGGTTTGCTACACTTTCCATTTCACATTTTTAAAAAATTGTAGAGTGGTTTGGATTGGAAGGGACCTTTAAAGGTCATCCAGTCCATCCCCCCTGCAACGAGTGGGGACATCTCCAAATAGAGCAGGTTGCTCACAACCCCATCCAACCTGACCTTGAATGTTCCCAGTGATGGGGCATCCACCACCACTCTGGGCACCTCTGTCATTTTAAAAATCGTCCTTACACCTAGTCTAAATCCTCCCTCTTTCAATTCAAACCATTATCCCTTGTTCTATTGCTATTGGCCCTATTAAAAGGTCTGTCCCCATCTCTCTTAAAAGCCCCCTTTAGTAAGTATTGAAAGGTGGCAATAAGGTCTTCCTGGAACCTTCTCTTCTCCAGACTGAACAATCCCAACTCTGTCGTCATTTCTTCATACAAGAAGTGCTCTGTGGATACAAAAATGCTGCTAGCAAGGATTTTCTTGCTATTTTCTAAGCCCGTGAGAGACTTTTCTCTCTCACAGAAGAGGTAGCAGAGTTCTGTAACAATGAAACACCTGCAGCCTTGAAAAGTCTTGTTTATGGTAGAGTAGAAAAATATTTTGACAGTGGATATTTTAGGATTCTAGCCAATCACCCCCAAGGGGTGGCTGATCCTTGTCCAATTAGACTATGAAGAAAAAAGTCTATAAAGAGTTTGTAGAATAATTAAATAAATCAATCTTGCTGCACAGTTCCTACCTGCTGGATCTTCTCTCCTCCTCCCTATGGCTGCGGGACATGGTAAAATACCCTAGGGCATTTTTTTTTAATAGTGCTCCATCCCTCCTCATTTTTGTGGCTGTCCTCTGAACCCCCTCTAACACATCCATGTCTTTCCTGTGCTGAGGATTTAAGAGCTGGGTGCAGTACTCCAGGCAGGATCTCACCAGAGCAGAGAGGCAGAATCACCTCCCTCCATCTGCTGGCCACATTGATTTTTATGTGTCCCAGGCTATGTTTGCCTTCTGGGCTGTGAGCCACAACCTGCCACAAGACAGCTTTTCAGCCACTAGTACCTCTAAGAGACTTGTCACCAATGTCCATGGGGCACTGAGATGAGGACCACTACCCTCTGGATGCGACCACCCAACCCATTCCTCACCCACGCAACGGTCCACCCATCAGATCCTTATTTCTTCAATTTACAGAGAACAGTGTTGGGGGGGACCATGTCAGAGGCCTTACAGATGTCCAGAGAGGTGACATCCATAGCCCTTCTTTGTCCACTGGTGTAGTCATTCTGTCATAGAAAGCCACTAGGCTGGTCAGGCAGGACTTGCCCTTGGTGAAGCTAGGCTGTCCTAAATCACCTCCCTGCTCTCCATGTGCCTTAGTGCAGCTTCTGGGAAAAATAAAGGGCAAAAAAACCCAAAACTAGATGTATTTTGAGCTGAAAAGCAGATAATAACGGAAAAAAAATTGAAAAAGGATTAATTTCTAAGATTTTTTTTTTTTTTTAGCTGTTCCTGACTACTCCAAGCAGTATAGCAGCTGGGAGAAATGTGGTGTTGTTTCCTATTGAATGATAACAATTGTTAATGCTGAATATTAGAGAAAAGGGACTATGAAGCAGAACTGAACCTTGCCATTGTATACAATGTACCTTCTATGTGTCTATGTCTGTTCTGTAACTGAACACAAATTCAGATGCAATAGTTCAAGGAAGAGCCTCAAAAATCAGGTACTGGAAAGCTGCTTTTACAAAATTGTATCTAAAAAGATACTTTTTCTTGGCCTCATAACTATTCTTAAAAGTTCAGAAGGGTAGTATTGCTCATATTAATGTCAGAATACTCCTTTGGTGTAGAGGATCAGATGACAAGAGGTGTAATTTGCTGTGAAGCCAAGGACTGTGCTGTATCCTGAGCTCTACCCTTGGAAGAATCCCACTAACATGGCACACAGTTGCTGTTATGCAGTGCTGCTTCTGCATATGGATTTACTGAGCCAAGACAAAATCACTGACACTTGAAATCAATAGTTTCCTGCAAAGTAGATACAGTTTTCTAGAAAAAAGAATAAATAAACATTAGAAAAGTTTATCAGTGAAAGAGGTAGATCATCAGTGTCTGAAATACTAGGATCACAAGGGCTTTATTAATTTAAAAGATATGCTTTGATCTGGAAAAAATTGCACAGTCTGGGTCAAGGAGGAGAAGGAGGACAGAAGAAAGGAAGATGTAGTGCTTTTGGTGGATTTCGAGATGATCAACAGAACTTCAGGTCTAGGAATTCAGGGCTCTTGAATTTCCATTTCTGTTGTAATATGTCTTGTTTTCCTTTGTGCTCTGTGGTGGGTATGCTTGTATGTAAGCTTAAAAAAGGGAACATCATAGGGAATCTTTTGTTCAATTATCTTTCAGATTCATGCACTTTTAGTTTCATTTGTGTTAAGCAGTTAACTGAGAAAAAAATTATACTGAAAAAATACTACATTGAGATAACCATATGCTTGTTTTGCAGGTACACCTGGTATTAAAGTTCTTATGCCTGCACTTTCTCCAACAATGGAAGAAGGAAACATTGTGAAATGGCTAAAAAAGGAAGGTAAGTAGCATTTTCTGTGGTCACATTTTCTGTAATTTTTCAGCTATGTAAATCTATTCTGTAAGAGTAAGATCATTCTTCTGGGTTATAGATTAGTATTTTTAGCAAAATGTTTGGTATATGGATGCTGTCATCATGAACTATACCTGCTTTGAAATTGTTGGTTCTTGAAATGTTTTTTGGCTTAATTGTCTTCCAAAAGGTTGCATTGATCATATTTTTGAAAAACTTCCATTCGGCTGTTCCAGGGTGTGAGTGTGTTGCTGTTTTTAATTCCCAGTGTTGTTGTGCTGAGCAGTAACTTTGGAAGTCTGAGAGCCATTGAGTTTGGGGAGGGTCTCTGTTTCATTATTCTGCTGTGTTAGGGAATACCATGAAAGACACGGTATTTTTGAATATATTTTTGAATATCTTAATTATAGTCTACAGTTAAAGCTGAAAGAAGTTTAGATTACTTTCATAAACCTAATACCAAATGGGGAAAATTTTCCCTAAAAGAACCCCAACTGAAAACCAACCTACTCATCCAAAAAAAGTCTGAACTCTGCGCTCTGACAACTATGTGCTTCTGTTAAAATATTTTGGAGCAACTGGATAAAAAGTCTGTCAAGTTTCATCTTCACCTCGGTTGCATGTAAATGAAAAATAATCTGTAGAAAAGTGAGCAGTTCCTGTTCTGTCAGGACACCTTTTTCCTGTTTACTCTTCCCTGTCCCTTCTTCAATTTTATATTAAACCTGAATTTTGACTGTAGTTTTGGTTTCCAGGTGGCAGTTGTCCATTGGTATAGGATGTTTTGCAGGGTTTTGGATGGCAGTAGGAATATATCTTGTTCACAGGCATTTTTAGAGAATTAAGGAGATGGATACATCTGGAGAAAAGAAAATATGTCAAAGCTTATTATCTTTGACAGACACAATTTGGATAGCTAAACATGTTTTGGCTATTGTGCCTAGATAAGCCTTTTCCTTTGGCTTACCCTTTTAAGTGTTGATACAGCTTCCATTATTGTGTTGCTGGAGAACTTTGCTTTCCTGCATTTTGAGAGGTGACTGGATGGCAGCTTCTTGCTCCAGTAGTGGACTTGACCTTTTACTCATGAAACTTTTAGTAAGAATTTTTGCAGAATTTACTAGGAGCAATACAGAAGTTTATGTCTATTAAAAAAAAGCACCAGTGTTCTTAAAACTTGAAGCTTCAGTTAATCAAGTCCAAGGTGATGCAGAGAGGAAAGAATGATCCAAAGTCCTTTTTATATTTGTTAGTTGTCAACAATTGTAAAACATTAAAAATCAACAGTAGCCTCTCTTGCAGTAATTATAGCATTCAAAATTGCAAGAGAAAGCAAAGAGAGCTTGGTAGGAGTTGAAGTACATTGCAGTTTGCTCCCCAACAGGAATGAATCAGCTTTCCTCATAAAAAAGTGTTAGAATGTAGAAACTATACAGTGGTTTTTCTCAGTCTTTCCACTAGCCTTCCACCCTAACACAAAAGAAAAAAAAATCTCCACACCTTGCTTTAATTAAATTAAAATCAAACCTTAATTGATGATTGGACTTTGAAAGAAAACTATTTTAGTATTTTTATTGTTCTGTTTTCTATTTAGAAAGAAGACCAAACCTGAATATAGTATTTTGTCTTATTGGCCGCATCTGTGACCATAATTAGTTCCTGTCAATACTTTTGTTTCCTCTAAGAGTCTGGACAATAAACATAAAGACAATATTAAAAAGAAGAAGTGAAGATAAATTTTGAAGATAATAGTGAAGTGATTTAATGCTTACACTCCTCTCTGTAAGGAATGCTCTTAACTACTTAATTCTCTAGAGCATTTGCCATGTAAAAGTAGTGTTATTGCTGAATATAAATGTTTGACAATCTAATATCCAAGAAAATATTTTTAAGCAGCTGACAGAAGCAAGCGGCTTGCATGTGAAATGTTTTTCCCACTGTATAACCAGAAGGGGTCAGTGTAATACTATTTTGATAATTTTTCTGTTCTTTGTGTAAATATCAAATGTTTTCATTTTACGGTTTCACAAGGATGGACAGATAATTTCACTACTGCAGAAGGGAAAGCACTGAATTTAATTGACAGCTTTACTTTTCCTTCTCATTGTTAATGCAGTTTCATGTTGGTTCCTGTGGGTAATAAAGTCATTCTCACAAAGATAAAACTATGTTTCGAAAATCTTGTATTTAATATGTATGAATTTAATGTTGATGAAAGATGGTAGACTGACAGCCCAGGAGACCAAAATCCTCTTGTTAATGTGGGCAGAAAACAGAATATACAACAGTGCTGGCAGCATCCACACGCTGTGTAACTCTGCTACCTTGTGAGACATCACCTCCAGGGACTTCAGTATCCATGTTCAGTCAACTCTGTTTTTATTTGCAAAGAGTACATTAAGAAAGGCAGTTTGTATCTTGTGATTTGGATACTTATCTGTCAGTAGTTGAACAGAGCACCAAGGCTATTGGATGCCCACTGGATCTGCTAGAAAGAAACTCTGCTTCACTAGAGATCCTAACCATTCAGCCTAGCTGTAAGAATTTAATCACTAAAACCAAACCAAACCAAAACCAAAGAAAGAAAGAAAAAAACCCAAAAAACAAACAAAAAAGCCCAAACCCCACCCAAGTTTTTTCAAGGGCATTACACATAATCTTAGAGAGCTCCCATTCAGGCAACTTCTGTTGCAAATATTGCTCTCAGTTTAAAGTGTAAGAGCAAAGATACGCTTTGCAAAAATGTTCTTTCCTAATCCTAATTATTGGAAAAGCTGATTTGTAATTAACATCAAAGTGTGCATCAATTAGGAGCAATCAAAAGTTTTGCAATCTCTAATGAAAATAAGTATTGTCCTTTCTGTTGTACTTGGGTACTGAAACACACATAGGACTTGAATGCTGTGGTGGAGTATTCTTATACTGCTTTTAGTCAATTGCCTTTCAAATTTATGTCAACTTTATGGCTGCAGCAATGGAAGGAAAAAAAAAGTAGTAGAAAAGTGGTTTATCCAGTTCTCTGAAGACTTTTCCTCTTGCCTTCCCTGTGCAAGGTAACACTTAGTTTTCTGTGAACAGCCTCAGGTACTCAAGTTGGGATGTGATGTGTGACAAACACATGGATGAAGGTATTTGGCTTGGCTGGCCAACCCTGCTGGAGGTACTGCTGCTGGTCTCTGAGCACTGAGATTTCTTTTTAATGGTGCAGAACACTTTCAGTCTGATGGCAAATTAAGATACAGAGTTAAGATCCTTTCTGCTTGCCAATCTCAGCTCTGTAAATTACAGAATTTGCCCAACAATTTGATTTCTTAACAGCTGAGAAGTACTTGCCTAATGATCTGATATATGGGCTACTTGAATTAATGATCCAGTAAAATTAAAACACTACTATAGAGCCTGGAGTTTTGACTTCCTCTTATAAACTGTTCATGCTCTAGTTATTGCAAAGTGTAATGTGGCTGTTAGATTATTACATTAAAAAGATGAAGTATATTTCTCTACCAATTTCTGTAATAGGAACGTTTATAACTTCTAGAATTATGTAGGTGGCTGAGTTTTTGATGTTTTCATTTAACACAAATGAGGTACAACACCTCATTTTCCCTTTCTAGTTCATGTAGTTGTGAAACAGGAAATCTTTTTTTTATAGTGTTTGTCTCTTACCTAAGTATAGGTGGTAACCTGCAATAGGTTTTAATTCTGCTCCTTAAGCACAACAGAGTAGTATCAGTAGTTAAGCTAAATGCTTAGACAGGTAATGCTATTGCAACATTTCTGGTAATGGGGAAATATTAAAATTTTACTTCATATAAAATTGTAGGCATGTTTTAGGCTGGTATGTGTTGTCTCCACAAGGAAAAAAGCTGTATTTTGTTGGAAGCAAAAACATTCAACTACCTTACAGTTTTTAATGTAATTTCAGTTTTAATGTTGGCCATCTAGTCAGTATTGATTTGTTGAAATAATCCAGACACATAGTATCTTTATCATCTGCTAGCAGATACAGTTATTTTTCAAAAGCAGGGGAAGAGTATGCTTCAGAATTAATCCTGGATTTGTGTAATGTAGCAAAAGCAATTTCTAGCACTTGTGCATATTCTTATTTCTCAAAGTAAGTATTAATGAATGAATGCTTAAACAGACCTTTATGAACTATGTAGGAGATTAAGCAAGCTTGCAGCTGTGCTTTCCCAAAGACATTAAAATTCCTGAGGTGTTTATTTGAATGTCTTTAATGGTATAGATAGCAGTTACAGAACTATGATACCATTGTCATAAGCAGTTTTAGATAGCTTGCTCTGACTGGTGGACCATTCTACCAGTGAATGTGGAAGGCTCAGTATTTTATTCATGGCAGTGCTACTGAGTATGGGGTTCTGGAAATAAATTTCATTGTGTGTGTACTGCCTCTTGGAAAGCCTACTGTAAACATCAGTACTTGGAACATGTCAGTGTTCTGCCACAGCAGTTTGTGTTACTTGAATCTTGGTGATTTTCTTTGGAAAGGAAAGATACAATATGATAAGTAATCATGGGGGATCAAGTAGCTATAAAATAGATTAAAGAATATAAAATGACTATATTATATGGTGAATATTTATTGTCCATGGTTAAATAAATCTGAAAAGAAGCTTAGGGTAAGTATTCTTAAGGTCTGTTGTGTTTTGCAGGTGACACAGTGAATGTTGGAGATGCATTGTGTGAAATTGAAACGGACAAAGCAGTGGTTACCATGGAATCAAGTGATGATGGCATATTGGCTAAAATACTGGTAGGGATCCTGCATTTCTGAGTAGGGTGATGTAACTTCACTTCAGACTGTTTGCATATTGCCTCAAAAACTAGTTTAGATAGCTAAATTTCTCCTCAGCATTCAGAAAAATGCACTTGCTTGCATTCCTAGGGAGAAATAATTGTTCTGTTTGTTCCACATAAGTACCAGACTGTTGGTACGTGGTACATGATTCTATATATATTTAATGGATTTTCACTTAACCTGATTGAGTTAGGTTGTTTTGTATGTTTTACACCTTGTGAATTATGTCCATGAAATATTGTAGTTTATGGCTCCTCTTACACTGAGTTATAGGAAAACAAGTAACAATCAGTTGGAATATGGAATTTTGGGTGGTACTTTACCCAGGACGTATTGTCTTTGTGCTAGATTGTCTTGTGCTATCAGTCAAGGTGGAATGGTATACAAGATGGGCTGACCCAGAGAACAGTTCTTTGAGTTAATAATATCCTCTATCAAAATTAGATTGATTAAGCTTAATATAAAGAAGAAGAACTGGGATGAGTTGCAAATTTTCTGAACAGTGTCAGCTGGTGGTGTATTGCAGCTGTTTCTTCTTTCCCTCCACAATTATTTAAACAATAGGCTGAACTGGAAGAATTTGGAATAAAATAAATAAAAACATGAGAGATGTGTACTTACAGTAAATATGTCATTTGGTCAGGGTGGTCTCATCTAGGGAATATCTACCCATGAAGTGTGGATCACATAATTATACAAATTAGGCATAATGGTATTAATTGCAATCCAGCTACTTAGGAAACAGCAGAATGGACATGGGTACAAACTAGTTCCTGGAGCCATGAGAAAACTCTACCCTGCACACAGTGAGACATGTATTTCTGCTGCTATTACAAAAGCTTTTTAGATTGGTGTATTACACTTCCTATCTCTTCTACAGTTGCATTTTCTTACATCAGCACGTATTTGCACAGTTATCTTTTGGAAAAACAGAAAAGGGAGAGTATTTTCCTGTGTGGCAGCATTTGAGAAGTGATGTTCTGTTTAGTATCTTCCTTTTTTGTATAAGCAAAGGCAACATCCTTTGCAAAAGTGAAAGTGTCAAGATAGGTGTGGGGCTGGGTAGGAAGGAGAGGGGGTGTAAGATGGAACTCAGCTGCAAGTGAACTCTATCAGGCTTACAAAAACTGTCATTAGTGTTTAATTTCTACAGGATAACTTGCATTTGAGCACTAGTGTATATAGACAAGTAAGAGTTTTTAAAATCTTTTTCCTTCTTTTAATTGCATTGCTAAATAGTATTTTTTCCCAGATGTTCAGTCTTTTTGTACCACCTTGAAACTTCTGAGTTTTTGTACCACCTTGAAACTTCTGAGTTTTTGTGTACAACTGTGGAATAACACATTTAATAAGTTTCAGAGGATCTATTCTGCTATCCCTGGATGAAGTCTCACATCAGATGTATTTTTTAATGTGGTTTTAGTCTCCATGTAGTTATTTAAAGAATTGCTGGGCAGTGCTTTCACTATTTTTAATTCTTTCTTCTTCAGTTTTGAATGGTTCTGAAAATTAGTTTGCCCCTAATAGCTGTGACAAAATCTTGTGCAATCTATTCTGCATTTGCAGACACTGCTTTGTTAGGTTATGTGAGGAGGAGATATGGGGATTCTCTCTGTCAAAAGTATTAAAGAATTAATCCTAGGGAGATATTAAAAAAAAAATTGAAATTTACTAAGTTTCTTTAATAGTAATTCATGATGGCTACAAGTAACATTAGTATTTCAGAAGCTGTGGGTGTTTTGTTTCCTGTCTTGTATGCAAATGCATTGCAAATTTCAGAATTTCTTTGTGTGTATTGCTCCTGTGGCACGTTTTCTGATAGATCAAAGGCAGACTTTCCAGCAGCTGCATAGCTTCCATCTAGCTATATCACTGTCATGGAGCAGTGACATTCAGCCTTAGTTATATCCTTATCATCCAGTAACAATCCTATGCCAAGAGCTGAACCTGAGAAGGAGATTCCAGGAGGTAGAAAATAACTATAACGTGTTTCAGGATAAGGGAAGAGAGGCAGCTTTATTGGAGTAACATGAACAGATCATTATCCAAACCCAGTCTTTAATGGATTCTTTTAATCCTTGGACTCTAGAAATGGTGGGCCAAAGAATTAGAGTACAGAATAGAGAGGCTTTTATTCCAGTCTCCTAAAAAGTACAGAAGAAACCTAATGTTTTAGAAACTGAAATAACAAGTGAGCAATAAGATCAGAAATTTTCAGATTTTCTTTTCTTTTTTCTCTAGCTCATGTGTGATCCTTGGTTGTCTTTCTGCAGTATCTGGTGGATATTTCTGCTCTGTATTAGGTTTCAATAGATGTTTGTGTAAGGCTTATAAAAAAAGCTGTGTCAGGTTTGTGGATAGGGTGATGATTACTTATTGAAAAGATTATCCTTCCAAGGGCCACTCAGAAGTTTAAGATGTGATGTAGTTGATGGGAATTTAGGAATGTTTTGTGCCTCTGAGCTATCATCTGGCCAAATTTTACTCACTTTCTAAAAGAAATTAGACAAAAATGTTGTGCCTTTTGATAGCAGCTACAATTCTGAACCATCTTCACGGAGTTTGGTATGAAAAACTTGAGCCAAATAAGCACAATCTGCTTAATGCTTTGGGTTTTGCATTTAAAGATAGAAGGTTCATTAGGTTGAATTAATTCATGTTCTGTAACCCTTCTTGGTTTTTCTTGACTGTATAATCTATGCATGGTTTAAGAAAGAGCAGGCTAATGGTAAAAGAGAAACTCATGCATATATATTTCTTCTCTATCTGAATAGGTCTTTTAATGATCATGTCTGATCCAGTGTAAAATGCCATAAAAGATTAAATAACTGAATGAAATATTAGAAGGGTAATTTCAGAATGATGATTATTCTTTCAGTAGAGTTGCTTCTTAAATTAACACTGATTTTTTTTTTCCTAAAATATTTTACAGTTCAATTAGGAACCAAACAGATGATGAATGATTGTTTAAGAACTGTAATTAATTGTTGAGGGATAGACCTAGAGCAGGTAGCTGGGTGTGCAGCTGCAGTGGGAGCTGCAGGTTGTGCTCTGGGTGTGGAACATGGTGGGAGCCCCAGACACGGGGCTGTGACCTGGTGCCAACCCTTTGCACAGCAAAGGGCACAGGGACCTGGGGCACCGGCCAGGTGACCGGGGACTTGGACACAGCAGGAGCCAAGGACTCAGCAGGGAGACCCCAGACTATCAACAACACAGACTGAGGGTATAAAAGCACAGGGATTCCTTTGTTTGTGGTCCTTCCCCAGAGGCACGAGCTCAAGCTGGTTTTGTGTTACTGGGCCACAATTAAAATTGCTTTAGGGATCCAGGTGTCTGAGATTCTGCTATAGGGAAACCCAGGGCTGAGCTGGTAAGGAAACCCTGTCTGACTGTGTGAGTGTGGGGTGTGCAGGGAGCCAAGTGGGACACCCATGGGGTCACTGGAGCCACCCACTGTAAAGGGGCTCACGTGGTGAGACTGTGACTGCCAGAGTGGCTCCTGGATGGTCAGACAGGAAAGTTTCCCTAACATTAGTCTCCATTACCATTTTCTCATTCATGACCTAAATGAGGATTGGTATGGAAGCCACTTTGTGTAAAAATTCCACTGCAGAATGAGCCAGCATAAGCTCTGTCCATTTTTCTTCCCAGTGGAGGAAATAAACATTTACTTTAGTATATATTTGTTAGTGACTAAAGGATTATGCTGCAGTGGCAAAAGCTCCAAGGGAATTTTATTTCTCTGTGCACTTAATCTCCAGTTTTTTCTCCCTGCCATGGTCACCTGTGCTTTGTTGGCTTGTCAGCAAAGTTAAGATTTTTTTGACTCTTCTTGGCTACATAGAATCATTGAATGGTTTGGGTTGTAAGGGACCTTAAAGATCATCTCATTCCAACTCCCCTGGCAGGGATGCCATTCACTAGATCAGGTTGCACAGGGCCCCATCCAACCTGGCCCTGAATGCTTCCAGGAATAGGGCATCCACAACCCATATGGGCAACCTGTTCCAGTGCTTCTCCACCTTTGGGTAAAGAATTTTTTTCTAAGGTAAACTTGCCCTCTTTGATTGTAAAACCATTACCCCTTGTCCTGCCTGTATAAAAAGGCCCTCTCCCTCCCTTTTAGGTACTGAAAGGCTGGTATAATGTCTCTCCAAAGCCTCTTCTCCATGCTGAACAACCCCAGCTCTCAGCCTTTGTAGGAGAGGTGCTTCAGCCCTCTGGTCATCTTTGTGGCCCTCCTCTGGACCCACTCTTAGCAGGTCCATGTCTTGTTGAGGATCCCAGACCTGGGAGAGAGCTCACAGCTCTCCAGGTGGGGTGTCACAAAAGTGGAGTAGAGGGGCAGAATCATCTCCCTCGCCCTGCTGGCCGCACTCCTGCATTTGCCTTTCTGGGCTGCAAATCCACACTGTTGGCTTGTGGCCAGCCTCTCATCCCAGAACCCTCCAGTCCTTCTACTTATTTCAGCTCTTTCTACATCGGAGTTTCTGGGGTTCATTGAGGTTTATGCAGGGGTTTTTTTATTGTGAGTAATGAAAACCTAGCAGTGACTCAAAAATCCAGGAGATGAAAAGTTAAGCAAAATTATAACAAGTTTTCTTTTTCTATTCTAGTTCTGAGCTGCAAAGACTGTGTCTATAAAAGGTTACTTTGATTTCTGAATGCTAACTTTAGGTGTATCGGATTTGGGGCATAACGTAATGTTCCTCTCCTTATAATAGCAATTATAATTAATTTCAGTCTTGAAATGTCTTATTAATAGTAGCAATAAAATGGGATATATCTTACTGATGAATTGTCATTAATATGCCTGAAACTTTGACATCTACTTGTTTTAGTCATATTAGAGCAGGCAGAGTAATATGTAACTTAATGTTCTTAATTTAGGTGGAAGAAGGAAGCAAAAATGTTCGCTTGGGCTCACTAATTGGTCTGCTGGTAGAGGAAGGACAGGACTGGAAACAGGTTGAAATGCCAGCTGATGCTGGTGATCCATCTTCTGTGGCTCCACCAGCACCTGCAGGTGCCTCACCTCCTGCAGGTCCTGCAGTTTCAGCCCCTCCTAAACTGCAACATCAGCCTGGGAAATTGCAGTAAGTTTCTGTGTTTGTTATGAAATGGAACTCTTTAGTAGATCAGTAGAACTGAACCAAGAAAAGTCTTCTGTCCTTTTTTACCTAGTAGTACGCTGTTAGTTTAAGAGTGATTAAGTATGAATGAGGTGATAAACCTTGCAGGCCTAGAATATGTCTTTGCTCTAAAGCCCAGTAAATCAATTCAAACAACATAATTGTATTAATTATTTTTTAATTAATTTAATTAAATGTGCTTTTATTCGGTCATGCAATTGATTTATGAAGTTGTGCTGATATAGGATGGACACCAGTGCTTATGCATCAGACGCTAAGTGTACCTATGACTTGTTTTCTATTTATTTGAGGAGAAAAAATAAACAAAGAAATGACACATTCCAAAACCCTTCCAAGCTGTTGCATTTTTGATATTAGAAAAAAATTATTCAAATATTTTCATAACAGTGGAATGTGAAAAACTTAAACCAGTAGGTTTATGTGCTCTTTGTTAGTTCGGTTTGGATCTGTTGGTATTCTAAGCATTGCAAACACCTTGGATGGGGAGTCAGGCCTAGTGTTAGTCAGGTAGCAATAATCCATAAATCAGTGCTTCATATCCCAGGATATATCCTGTTTGGAGGTTTCACTCCTTACTTGTGCTACATTTTTTTTTTTTTTCCCCCCAAACCTCGTTACCTTTTCTCTCTGGCTTGCTGTGTTCTAAATGCTGCCAGCATTTAGGCTTTTCCCGTGCAAGTGGAAGACAACTAACTGAAGTCATTGCCCAGGCATTACCTGTAGTAGGACGATGATCCACAAAAGGATCCAAACCCTTGAAAGGGTTATGTTTTTCCTTTTAGTACCAAAGAGCATCAGAAGTGCTTTTTCACTGCAACTGTTGGAGATGTACCAGCATGTTTAGAACCAAATGATCATTTATGATATGGGGTTTTTTTGGCAAGGGCTTAATGGACCATTCTTAAAATTCAATGAGGTGCAAATATAGTCTCCTTTAGGAAATAATAAGTAGGAGATTTTGTGGAAAGACTTGAAACCAAGTATTTATTCTTTTCTGAGTGTGTTGTTGCTTTGTATCTAAGAATTCTAAAACATTTTCTCTAGATGTTGGCTTTTCTCCTAATTTCAGAAGGCAAATCGTGTTAAGATGCACTGGGTACTCTGTACCAATGTACTCTGCTTTGTAGTTCACCAGAGAGAAATGTAGTTTCTCATGGTGTACATTAACAAAATAACTTAATCTTACTATTTAAAAAATGTATTTTTCCCCCTCATTTCTTCAGGGTTCGCTTAAGCCCTGCAGCTCGCAACATTCTGGAGACACATGGACTAGATCCAAGCAATGTTACACCTACTGGGCCCCGAGGAATCTTCACTAAAGAGTATGTAGATAATCTGGTTAACTTACAACTTCTGATACTAGAGCAATCTCCATTAGTTGGAAGTTTATTTAGTAAAAAAGCCTTGTCTTTGTTCCATTTTTTGCTATGGATGGGCTTAGTCAAATATGAAAAACCTGTTGAAAAGATAGGGAGAGTGGGTTAGGAAATATTTGAAGAAGCCCTTAATTAGTAAAAACCAAAAAAATATATTTGTATTTTTAACTCCCATCTTAGCTGTGTGGTACTGCTGTCACATTTTCTGCAGCTCAGCCTAATGGTGGCTATTGCCTCCTAAGCACCACTGTTAGCTGCCACTGTGGATCTCAAGAACTGTACTACCCAAGATGCATGCAGAGCCGTAATAGAATACCAGTGGCCTGTTTTCTTCAACTCCTTTTCTTTAGGGAGTTCGGATCTTTTGCTTTTTTTGCTGCAGTTCTGTTCTGAAATCTGTCAGGATTTCATTTTTTCCCATTTTTATTAGGCTGGGGGAAGCAATGAAGTGTAATCATAAGAAATTCCAGAATTCTCTTTTCTCCCACGTTTCCTTTTTTTCCTCTCTATGATTTAAAGGATATTTGTTTACAAAGCTGTGGTTTGTTATGATCAGACTTCTAGCAGTTTATTATACCTTTTAAGTATTCCAGTGTAATGATTGGCACTCCAGCCTTTGAGTGAGGAGGTTGTGTGCAAAAACGTGGTAGATCTAGTGCATTTAGCCTTGAAATGATGCATGTATGTTGTTGGAGGTGAGAATGTTGGCAGAAAAAAATATTTGTGTTCTCAGTAAAATTATTCCTTTTGACAAATACCATCATTCACTCACACAGACTTTCCTGGCTGCTGTTAGTTTAGTTCCATTCAAAGACAACCAGGACCAGGTCAGTGTTACTTGGAACTGGAGCCAGAAAAGCAGCAGACAGTTTTTCAAAGCTTTTTTTTTCTTATGATCTTTGGCAGAGTTGAAATGTAATAAGGAATTGAATAGATAGAATATCCTATGTAACAGCAAATCATCAGAGAGAGTTCTTTCTTAATTATGTAAGTGTAATGGTAATTTATGGTGTGTAACGAGGCTATGGCAGGTGGAAACCCTCTGGGACTTTGAGCTAACGAATTAACTTTTCCTAGTTGTCATGGAAATCTAGCAAAGATTTTTCTGTAGTTATGAGAATTATCTAGCAAAATAATTTCTTTTAAAAACTGCTTTTTTCATACAAAAGATTTGACTTTGAAATGTCAATTTAAGATGAAGAATGTCTGGGGTTTTCTAACCATTCTTTTGAAATGGAGCTAATCTTTCAGATGCCTACAGACTCTGCTATTATATTCAGTTTGAAATGAAATGTGCAGATTTTTATAGAGAGCTGCTGCAGATATTCAGGGAAATATTTCCTTTGCTGCACTCACCAGATCACGAGAAACAAAGATAGCGAGTTGCGTAAGCAAGCAAGATTCTTTCCCCCTACTTTCAGTCTTTAAATTCAATTCACTGTAAAACTTGTAACATCAGCTGGAACTTCCACTCTACTGGTGTTCTCTGTCATGACTGACTCCCTTAGTAGGCCAATATTTTATTTATCTTCATACTTTTATTTATTTATATTGCTCATATGGGTCTGTTCAATGTTGAATTACTGTTGTCTTTTTCCTGCCTGTTTTGTTATTGTTGGTTTTGTGTGTGATTTTTTTTTATGGAGTGGCAGGGTTTTTTTATTTGTTATTTCTAAGTAATATCTTCTTACATCACTTAATATCACTTCCATCAAAAATGTCCTAGAGAATTGGTGTGCCAGTACAAAGTAACTCACAAATTCTGTCAAAGACTGTACCATTTTTCTACTCATCAGCTCAGATGCTGTTTGGGAGGGCTGTATTAAAATTGATCGTTTCAGCTACTACTGCCCTTTCCCATTCTATTTAATAGTGATCTAGGGTTTTATAAATGGAGCCATGAAAAGGCTGGTTACTGAGAACTGTGTTTTTCTGAGGCCGTGTTCCTCCCAGCTGTTAAGTTAGTGTGTCTTGGGATCTCTGAGCTGCTCAGGCATTTTGGACTTGTAGAGAAAGCCCAGCACACATGCAATGCTGTTCTTCTGGAGATTAAATTCATGTGTTCATGTAAATGCACGTATTGAGTACAGACTGACCGTGGGATCTCTGCTGTGTGCCATTTGTCAGCTGCCATGTGGGAGGAATGGGTTCCTTCTATAAAGTTGGTAGTGCAATAGGTCTGATACTTGGAGTTTCTGATGTGCTCTGAAGTTCTATGGTGTTCTGAATCTCCGCTAACCATTTTCCTTTTTCCAGGAAATCGTCTCTGAACTGAGTAAACAGGTGTAAACATGTGAAAGGGGACTATGAAACCTGTGAAAGGGGTTGGGTACAATTAAGAGCAGTAACTGCCACCACAGGAAGCTTGTGTCAATCCATGCATCTGTGTTGGCACCATTGGATCCTCAGTGATTCTTAGGTGTCTGTGTAACTAACTTGCTCATATCAGAAAAAGTATGTTTTGAACACAAAGTGCTCAGTTTGCTTTCACCATTCTTTGGATTTTGGCTAACATGAAGTGAAAAGACTACACACTTCTGTAGTAGTGGTAAGCTGAAGTGTAACAGAGTTGCCAGAATCTCCATATTCCTAATAACAGTTTGGTATGGCATATTTTTGTTTATTAAATGTTTACCAAACTCTCATATCTTTTCTGTGAAGCAGGCTGCTCTTTCATGTTTGTTACCTCCTATCTTTCTCTGGTACTGTCTTGTGTTGATAGAAATTTATAGAGTTGTTGGAAAGATGTGACCAACCCTTCTTTTTCCAGTTCTAATAAAACATCTATTTACCTGACTTAAACCTGTTTAATTTTATCTGCTTTGATGCCTCTTCTAACTCTACTCATATTCAGGGTTTCAGTGTTGCAACTATGAGAGTCATAACACTGCTGTACCTGTTTTTCTTAATCAGTTAAATCATGTGAAATTAGTGGGGGGAAGCTCTATTCATATGTTTGTATAACATGCATCTAAATTTTCATTTTTATGTATGTGTCTTTTGTACAATACAAATGAGTTTCAGAAAGTCTTGAGCAAATCTTTTAATCTAAAAATAAGCTCAATTTTGGCAATACGTTTTTCAGTTAACACTCTAAAAAACACCAAAACCAGATGGTCTCTCTAATGACTGCCAAGTGAAAACCCTCAACTAATTTTTGGTACCTTCTAATATGTTAACAAAAAACTTGCATTATGTCATGCAGTTACTTTTTGTGTCTCAAATTGTCATGGTAGGGAATGTTTTTCATTCTATGAAATCTAATTTTTTTCCCCTGATACAGTAGGTGTGTTAAATACTAAACACTTAATTTTAAAACAAATTTTGGCTGGCATGTTAATTTGGGAAAACAAGTAACAACTTTTAATTAGGAAAAATTTTATCTTGAGCTCATTCACTTGTTTGTTTTCAATATCATTTGTTGAAGTATGTGTTGAAGGCAAGAATAAATTGAAGCAAGTCAGCAATGGGAAAAGGCATTATGTAGAGCTTTTCAATTTTCAGTTCTTTGAAAACTGAAAATTTTTTAATTTTCTCACTCAGTGCTGGAGTGCTACTTTTTAGGAACAACTAAGAATGCATAATGTTCTGAGATTTTGTTCTTCCTATAAAAATTTAATAACTCTTGGCTGCCACTCAAGAGTAGTCTCTCAAACAGTAATCTACTGAAATTAGATAGCTTTGTTTAGTATTTATGAATTGTGTTTCAAAACCTTGGTAGGGTTGTAAGGAGTCTAATTTTTAATTTATTTTAATTTCCTCTGCCAATTTGTGTAATTGAACTTTTGTGTACATGCTGTGTCTTCATGAAATGATAGAGATTTATCTAGGGTGTATGATAGAGGCTTTTGTTAGCAGATCTGGAGCATAAAAAGAGACCTACAGGAAATCTACAATTGACTTGCCTTGCAGTTGGCAGTGGTGGTGGAAATGCAGTTATTTCTGTTCAGCTTTGTAGGTGCTGATCTTTAGCTTGTTGCTTTATGAATGCAGTGCACCTAGAGCACCCTATCATGGCTTAGAGATGGGAGTCTCTCATGTCTGTCATGCTGTGCCCAGAACAGGGAGATTTTGTGGTGGTAGCTGTATCAGTATAAAATCCTAGGAGAATGCTTCAGCTTTGTGTCTCTAATGTGGTGTTAGGAAGTATGGGCCTGTATAACATTAGTGCCCGACTCTCCGAATTTATGTTGGAAAGGTACAGAGAAATGACTTATAAATGTATTACTCAGTTTTCACTTAGCACTAAGTAATTACATTAAATTCAAATTATTTCAAATATAACAGATGAAACAGCTTTTTATTTGAGGCTTTATAGCCTGAATAAATATACTCTTTTATTCAGAAGAATTGTTAATGCAAATCAAAAATGGCTTTGCACACTCACAAGTAATGATGATGATTGTTATGCTTCTCTAACACAAATGCTTTCTGTTACTGCATATTCAGGCCCTTTTATTCATGGAAATTAATGAGAATTTACTAAAAAGATACCACAAAGGCAGCACAAAATTAATATCGTTTAATAATAATTCCCTTCTTAATATTTGGTTTGACAACAGAAATTTAAATGTACAGAAGTGGCTAATTAAATAGAATAAGTGATGGAATAGTAATGCTTAGGGAATTGTTAAATAGTTTCTTTGTTGTCAATATTTCACTGTGTTTAATCACCAGGGATGCTCTCAAACTTCTGCAACAGAAGCAGAAAGGTAAACCCAGTGAATTGAAACCTGTGGTTTCTCCAGCTCCTGCTGCAGTGCCTTCTCCTTCACTAACAACAGCCGTGACTTCTCCATATCCAAGGCCAGCAATTCCACCAGTTTCCACCCCAGGACAACCTGCTGCCCTGGTAACACCTCTGCTAAGATTTCAGCATTGCTGCAGCTGAATAGTGCAATAGCTACTTCAGTAGCTCTGAGATTTCTAGGTCTGGAGAGAGGAAGGAAACTAAGGCCACCTAGATGTCAAGCTCAGTGATGTGCAGTTTTTAGTATGTTTCAGTGATTCTAAGGCAATGTAATTAAAACTCTGAAATCCTCGAAATTATGGTCTGCATACTATTTTGTGTAGCTTGCAAATTGAAGCGATGAAAAAATTTATATTGCAGGCCTTGGAGAAACTGGAATGATGATTTATTTTTACTGTACTTGATTTGTTTGCTTTCCTGCAAGTGTAAGTGTCCATTAATGAGTTGTCAAGAAGTGAGGAAGAAAAAGGCTTCTTGGTGGTTGCCTTGGAGAGTAATTTTGCAAATTCTAGAACCTAAATAAATTTCTATGTTAAATTGAAGTGTTAGAATACCAGAAATTTTTTTTTTAAAGAATAAATGCCCTTGCTGAAATATACATTAGTAGAAGTTGAAAAGCTTTTGTGAAAAACATTTTCTGGCTCTTGATGTATCTTTTTAGGCTGAAGTTTACAATGTAGCTACAATTCATAATATTCAGAAAATGCTGTCTTTTTTTTTTTTTGCACAAAGAACTAAAGAACGCAAAAGCTCAGACTCAGATCCATTACAGAATAAAATGTTTCTACAATTGCACCAGAACATACATATTGCAATTTACTGTGTATTGAGTACTATTGAGTATGTACTAAGGATTCTGTGAATCCTTGTATGTTCAAGGGATATGTGCTGAAGATTAGGTATGCAAAATAATGTTTTACAGAACCATTTATTTTCTTGCTTTCTGTAGTCACTAATATTTTGAGAGATTTCTGGCAAGTTGACCTCCTTCTAGGAGGAAGTTGGCCAGTGAAACATTATTGGGTATATGTGGAAGGAGGGAGAAGAATAACAGAAAAGATGCAGTAAAATCTGTCTTAAGGAACTACTCAGGGAACTGAAAAAGCAGTAGCTTACTGAGGGAATGCTCTGTTACAATTTAAATGGAACAAAGCATGATCTGAGCAATATGCCAAATCAGGAAGATGGAATAATGCTTATAGGCTCTGGCTGAAAATTAATGCCTCAATATTTGGATTTTTTTTTTTTTTTTTTTGAAACAGGGTTAATTCTATACTGCAAAATGCAATTATTCTGTAAAACCTGTTGTGTTGATCCCAGTTAATAGGAATAGACTAGAACACTTAGTGGTCTTAGTCATATTAATTTCAGTAGTTGGAATTATCACTTTTGCATACCTAGGGGATAGCTGAAGTGGGCAGGAGTCACTGATGATAATGCATAAATGCTGGAGTACTGTTTCAGCAAAGGGGAGGGAAGTGTGTTTGCTCTCCTGATATTTAATATGCAGCATCTGATTTCTTTCAGGGCACATTCACAGAAATCCCAGCTAGCAACATCCGAAGAGTTATTGCCAAGAGATTAACGGAGTCTAAAACTACCATACCTCATGCATATGCTGCTGCTGACTGTGCCATTGATGCTGTTTTGAAATTAAGGAAAGAATTGGCCAAAGGTTAGTAGTATGATTTACTTGAACATGTGGTAATACTAATGTGGTTATAGTAATACATAATTTGTCTTGTTTACATAAACTTCCCCAGGAGGTATCGATTTTGTATAGGCAGACCACTATGCAGTCAAATAATTTTTTTTTTCAGTATTCTGTATGTTGGACTCAAGCTGTAGTTCCTGGCAATTATTGAATTGGACAGCTTGTCAGGATACAGGAAGACAGAGGTGTTACTTTGCCAGCTAATCTTCCACAATGTTCAGGCTGCGTAAGCAAGTAGTGATGCTCTGTCTGGTGATGGAGACACGCAGGCATGCACCTCATAACTAGTACTAAGTCTGTGACTTGGGTAAAAAAATCTGAGGGCCTGTTATTTTATAAAGGGAAGAAACAGCAGGCTGGTTTTTCTCCTACTACACGTTTTTTTTTTAAAGACCAAAGATTAGTTCTAAAGACTGAAGACATTCATGGGAGAATATAGCGGTCTGCACAAGAGAAAAGGGCATAAACAATTTCACTTGGATTCTTCTTAGTGTTGTTCTATTAGTCCTTTTTTCTGGTACCATTTGCGTAGTTTGTTCTCAATAGTTCAGCTTTGAGATGTTTCTCATTATCACAAGAATAAAAAATGAATAACTGTTGGTCTAAGACACTTCATTTTGATCTAAAGCTTCACAATTGCTGTCATGGTTTTGAACGCATGTAGGTTCAAATGGTAGCTTTCCAAAGCCATGTGAGCTCTGCATTCAGAATAACATAGCAGGATAGTGTTAATTTACATTTTTGTTGCTGTACTGACTGAGAAACTGAGGCCAGCTGTTCTGTTCTAGTGACTAGCCCGTGCTTGTTTCTCTGTTTGTGTGGTCTAAAATGAAATTTGACTGGTATATTCAGATTTTCAAGATGAAGATACAGGAACTGCTTCTCCTTCCACTGGAGTTCTGAGTGACTAATTTTTAATGCAATAGTATCCAGGTCATTTTTCTACCTGTTTTTTTTTCCTAATGGTATTTTATTCACAAGTTAATGTCAAAGACATTTTATGATGCTGATATTTTCTTTAAACAGCAGCAGTTCATAAGAAATGAACCAAAAAAGGATCTTAGGAATACTCACTTGAAATTTTTCACACCTCTCCTGCTGTTGTTGATTCTTAATGAATATTTCCTTGAAATGTAGAAGTGGAAATGCCATATGTCTTTGCATGAAATTGAATTGCAGAGATTGTCCTGGTAGATGTTTATGTTTTCTCTGATGGAAATTATGGTGTTTTCTACTACTATAAACTTCAGTGACACAGGGTAAAATATCAGACATGGATCATTTAACTGTATTCCTGCTCTACTACTGGACAGTGACATTTTTGCCAAGGGTTAGGAATGTAGTATGTCAATAGAAACCAGTGTATATTTGATGACCAAGATACAGGTTTTTCTGATGTGAAATTCTGTCAGGGCAGCATAGTAATTGCAAATTCCATAATGTTCTGTTGGAATGCTGTCTCTCTTCTTATACATAGATTACTAATCATGGCAAATGTTGCAGGCCAGTTATGTGGTAAATGGATACTTGGTTTGCTCCTCTAAATTTGTGATGACTTAAGAATGTTTCACTTGATACAATTTTCTATAAATAATTTTCCCTTGCAAAAATATTTGTAAAGATAGGTGTTATATGCAGTAAAACAGATTTGAAAATTAAGCAGTTTTGCTGCTTGATCAGTTTTGCTAACAGCAGTGATCATGGTGGAAGGGTAATGTAGTTGTTTTTTTTTTAATTGCAAAAATTGTAAGCTTAACACTATGTGAATATCATGCATTTCAGGGTAATCCTGTGGCATAATGTGCATTGTATCTATTACCCCTGCTTCTGCTGCCACTCCTGATTTTAGTTATCAGTTTCAGTCTCCTGAAACTCTCCTGAGTGTCTCTGCATGACATTTTTCTTGATGGATATGCCTTTTGTCCCAAGGGGGAAAAAAGTAGTTTTCTTGCTTTTATTACTGGAGTTTGAAGATGAGTGACTTTCTGGCAATGCTTCAAAGGAGTAAATCTGCTGAATCACTGGAATCTTGCCATCACACAAATGCTGATAAATTGTATCAACAATGACTGTTGTCCTTTATTTAAATTTTTCTGTTTCTTTTTGCAGATGACATTAAAGTATCTGTAAATGATTTTATTATCAAGGCAACAGCAGTTACTCTGAAGGTAAGCAAATAATTGACTTTAAAAATATATTTTAATAGTAAACTGCCAAGGAGACAAGAAAAGTATTTTGTGAGCCTATGTGGAGATATGAATGTGATCATAGTAAAGCTGGTAATTCTGTATTGCTTATTGTCAGGTTTTTTTAGGTTTCCAGGTAAAATTCTCTTCACTGTCTATGCTGTGAACTGTAAAAATGAGAACTTCTTAGTGAAGATCCATTTACTGCAGTTAACATCTGCAAATCGCAGTAGTTACTTTGTCAGTAGACTAAACTAATTGTCAAGATCATTCATCTAATCTTAGTTGCATCTTATTTCTCTTAGTTATAAACAAACATTTATCTAAGTCTTATACCAACCTTGTTATTACCTCAGGTGTATTCTGATGGCACATTCAGTGATACCTGCATTGAAGTAAAAATTCTTCTGGCAATCAGTCTTCGCTCATTGCTAGGAATTCTTGTTGCCTGGATTACCTCACAGTAATATAAAAACGTTGGAAAGGATGTGAGAGCTGTTTTTCTCATTTGTGAGGATAATTTTAACTATTTAAAAGTTGAGAGAGGAAGTTATGTGTAAGGTACCGGACTATTCCTATTCCTGTGGATGTATGGAATTGAGAGAACAGTGGACTGGAAATTATTTAAATGATTTCTAGCTGAACATGTACTAAATATTAATGTATAATTTTAAGAGGTATAGTTTAATGTATAATTGCAATTTGGACAGAAAATAGACAGGATTCTAGGCAGTTTCATAAGGAAGTGCCTGAGAGAAATGTGAGGCCTTATTTAGACTGGAAAAAACTCTGCAAGTTAATACTAAAAACAAAAGGAGGAGCTAGATATGTGTGCTGTGCTTCTGTTAGACATGTACATAACAAGAAGCTTCTTCTAGTGGCCTAAAGAAACTTTTGTGAGGAAATGGTGACCCCCAAAATTTACCATGAACTTCTGTGAGTGTTGGATAACAGATCTCTGCACCAGAGAGCCGGTGAAAGGAACAGGAGACAGAGAGCAAGAGGTTTTGTGTTCTGTCTTCTGAGGGGTTGTTAGTTTTTGAGATGATAATAATGTTGTGTTGATATGGAAGTAATCAATAAAATTCTCTATCCTATTGCTTTGTTAGAAATCTATGCTGGCATTTGTTTGACTTTTAAAATAATACATTAAAAAAACCCAAAACAACAGATTTAACTCAGTATATCAGGAAACAAGTTCATGATCAAGCTCACATCTCAGCATTCTGTCAGCATTTCAGAAAAGACGTGGGCAACTGCTTTAAAAAAATGAAACCCACTTCCACTTGCACCTTCCCCCCTCCCCCCCCGAAATTGGGTGGTGTGAATACATCCTCAAGTTTAAATTCAATGCAGTTTCACTGACTCTTTTCTGGGCACTCTTCAAAGAGTGTTTCGTTACTATTTTATTTCTGAACAATGAAAAATGTGTTCTTTTAGCTTTAGTGAGCTGATTGCAGCTGGTTTGGAAGTTTATAATTGTTTGGCACACACCTCAAGAAACTGCTTGTATCAGTTCTTAAACATGCTAAATTTCTCCTTCACTTAGGCTACCACAAGTCCAGCTATGAGTTCTGTGTTTCAGCTTGGTCTTGCCATTTGACAGCCAGAATTTTGTGAATGTGCCAGTGGGCTCACAAGATAATACCCCAGTAGAGCAATTCTTTCTTTCTGGAACAAGGAGGGAGAAGGATGAAGGGAGGAACGAAAACTTCCAGGATTATTCTCAAGTGGTTGGGCTTTGTAACAACAGCTCCTATAGCAGCTGTCCTTTAAAAATGAATCTTTAATTGTTGAAGTGACAAATTCTTTCACTACCATCTCTTTTGAACACCTTTATGTAAAGGGTTGTAGTTGCACAGCACCCACTTGAGGGCATCTTACTGCTGTGTAAACTGTGGGACTTCTAGAAGTTTATTTAGCTTGCAAAGAAGGGTACTACATAGCTTTTTCTTCTTCTCTCTCTTTTCTTCTTTTTCTTTTTCTTTTTTTACACTATGCATTCCAGTGTTGAAGAATAGGAACTGAGAGTACTGTCACACCACTTCTTCCTAGGAGTGCAGTTACTTTAGATAGATATTAGAGTCACTTTTGATAGTGTGTCCCTCCCATACTTTTTTCTGGAATACCTTCTTCATTTCATTAAACTCAAAAAACAAAATGAAATGATCAGTAAACATCTCAATTTTAACTTAGTCCACAAAAAAAAAACCAAACTGATGCATTTTAGGAGAACTTCCGAATAACGGTGAGTGTACCTGCAGCATCTTTTATTTGTTGAGAGTCAGGCTTGAGACACCAGTGGAAAACAACACGTGGGTGTAGTAGGATGTCCATTTCCATGCTTCTAAATTCAACATCCTGTGATTTATTTTGTGGGAGAAATTGCACTACTTTGAAGCTTTACATGCTGGGCCATCATAAGGTGGTATCAGTGAAGGAATTTGTAGTAATTAGTTTGGTTTTCTTTTCCTGGCAACACCAAAAAAACTTCTGTCTGTCCTAGCATTTTCAGTTTCTGGTGCGTACATTCATGGTTTTTGACAAAGTAAATATAAATAAAATAAAATCAGTACAACCTAATTAACTTGGTGAATGCCTGTATGTAGCTATGTGTCTTAAAGGCATTTCCTTTTTCTTAATAACTCATTGCACTGTTATTCTTCTAACAGCTGTCTTTTTTTATTGTCTGTCTGTGTTTCAGCAAATGCCAGATGTGAATGTAACGTGGGATGGGGAAGTCTGCAGGCGGCTGCAGTCCATTGACATCTCCATTGCCGTGGCAACGGACCGAGGGCTCATTACGCCAATTATAAAAGATGTTGCTGCCAAGGGAATAAAGGAAATTGCTGCCTCTGCAAAGGTAGGTCTGAAAAGTGCAGCAGGCTGAGGAATACAGCAGCTGTATCGCTTTCTGTAGCAGAAAATGTAGCGTGACCCAGATACACATCAGTACTAACAAAGGCAGTGGATCTAAAGCAGTTTCAGCATTACTTATACTTCAAAATTCTTATTAATTTTGCAACTCTCTTCATTTTTAATTAACAATAATATCGTGTTATTTAGTTGAATGGTGGCTAGACTGCTTGAAAAATAAACCTGTACAGACTTTTGCAATTCAATATAATAGTATTTCTTTAATCCTCAAGAGAAAGCTACTTAATGCTACTGTCTTTAGTATTTCCAGTCTTGGGGTTTGAGATTTTGGTTTTTTGGTGTTTTTTCCCTTTCCCAGAAAATTTCTTGTGTCCACTTTTTTTACTCTCTTTGCAGTTATATTATCAAACATATTTCTGTCTGCATTTTTTTTCAATATGCAGTTCAATTAAGGATGTAACATTAAACTCCTCAGACTAATGAGCAGTATTTTGCATAGACCAGGTGCCAGTCAGTGATGTGTGGCAGTTGTTGCCAGATAAAGGAGTGGTTTTTGGCAGGTAAAAGTACAAGGAATGGTGAAATGTCCCAACACAGGCCTTTTTTTTGTCATTTAACGAGTGCTAATCAAAAGCCTACAGCATCTGAAGAAGGCAATGGAAGCAGCTCCTAGGGCATAAAACTGTCCCCAGACTAGACACCACTGCACTTTGTAAATCCTTGCCTTTTGTGAAAAACTACAGAAATCATAGTGGTCTGTGCTAACAGAGGGGAACAGCCAACAAAGTTGTAGCAGAGAAAGATGGGTCATGCCACAAAACATTCATAAATGGGTGTTTTCAAGGTTTTTCCAGTCCATATTGCTTACTTTATGCTGGATGTGTTGTGAAAACAATTCCTTTCACTAGTAGCCAGTTGAGGAGGAAGGTCAGCTGAGATTGTTCTGGGGTTAGTGATAGAATGCCAAGAATAAAAGCATTGTTGAATGTTGTGCTTTCATTATCATCCCCAATACTGTGCAGTATTGCAAACCTCTGCTACCACAAATCAATGTCCTGCAGTTCCTGTGGTGGAAATGCAGGCTTGTGTTACATTTGGTGGGGTGATGATAGTGAGCATTCCCCTTGCCAACGGAATGTGTGTGACATAGGTCACACTGCTCCCTCTAAAAGACACTGGGTCACATAGATTGCAGGTGTCCACACCAACATCATTTTGCTTTTCAGCTTCCTCACTGAATTACTGAAATAAATACATACGTGACATGCACATACACACTGTAACTGCAGCTGCTCCTCTATCAGTCTTCCTGTAGTTTGGCAGGCGCTTTCTTTGTGTAATTGCTTATATATCCCCTTCTGCTATAGGATAATTTTAACTTCTTTCCAGGTCATGTGCATCCAGGCACCATATTTTCATCATTCAAATAATGCAATTGCACAAATGCATCACGCTTATATTGACCCTGTTGTGTGAATGCTGTTCCCATGGCTATTGTCTTCTGGTTCACCAATTACTCAGAGATGAATAAAAGCCTAAATTAAAGCTCAGTGTATCCTTGTAACTTTGACATGCTTATTATGAATGTTAAAGTTTTGTACAACTCTGTGATCTTATCTTGGAACATAGCATGAACTTCTTGGGCTGTATTTGAACATTTCTTCTGTTGAATTTTAAAGAAAAGTCTCACAAATGAAATGGAGATCACAGAATGAGTGGCCTTAAAGGCACCCTTCAAAAGGTAGTTGAATGTTTAGCTGGAAGCAATACATTCTATCTGGTAGAAAGTTCTGAAATTGTACACGTCAGTTTCTTTAGACAAATATTTCTTTAAACAGGAAAACTGTGAACTTATCAGTATTTTGCTAGACAATCTAAAAACACCAGGGAGAATGGTGGTTCCATTGTAAAACCTGGAACAGTATTTGTAAGGTGAGAGAACAGCTTCTATTGAACAACCAATATTGGTAGGAAAATGAAGTTTTGTGCCCTAGTCTCTCTGCCAAATCACTGCAGATACAACAAAAGTGTTGCTGAGGTGCTTCCCTAAATTCAAAAGCAGATGACTTTTGCTGACTTAATGTCTGTATGGTACTTAAAATGTCTTACTGAAAAAAAAAAGAATTAGTCTATTAGAACACACTAATTTCTTTCTTCTCTCTGCCTGTTTTCTTCTTTCATTTTCTTTAGGCTCTAGCAAAGAAGGCAAGAGATGGAAAACTGTTACCAGAAGAGTACCAGGGAGGATCTTTCAGGTAAATACAGCATGGGTTCAGAACTGTTTTATACTCAGCTATTCCACTGTCTTTTAATGCATTGCTTTTAAAATCTTGCTCTGTTTAGGATGAAACTCCATGTGATGATTCTGAGGGCCAAAACTAGACTGTCTTGTATCAGGGGGAAACAATTACCTGGGTGAACCAGGTGAAATGAACCTAGTTCATTTCATCTGTACTTGGCACTGGGGATGCCACACCTTGAGTCCTGTGTTCAGTTTTGGCCAATCCCCACAAGAAAGACATTGAGGTGCTGGAGTGTGTCCAGAGAAGGGCAGTGATGCTGGAGAAGGGTCTGGAGCACAGGTCTTGTGAGGAATAGCTGAGGAAACTGGGATTGTTTAGTCTGGAGAAAAGGAGGCTCAGGGGGACCTTATCACTGTTCTCTTTCTGCCTGAAAGGAGTGTAGTATAGCGAGAATTGGGTTGGTTTCTTCTCCTAGATAATAAGAGAAGGAAATGGCCTCAAGTTGTACCAGGGGAAGTTTAGATTGGATATTAGGAAAAAAATAATGAAATTGATTGTCAAGCATTGGAACAGGCTGTCCAGGGAAGTGTTTGATTCACCATCCCTGGAAGTGTTCAAAAAGCAGGTGGATGTGACACTGAAGGACATGGTGTAGTGGTGAACATGGTGGTGGTGCTGTCTGGTGGTTGGACTTGATCTTAAAAGTCTTTTCCACCCTTAGTGGTTCTGTGATTCTGTGATTCCAGCACTGGATGCAGCACTCCAGGTGGAGTCTCAGAGTAGCAGAGTAGAGGGGCAGAATTACTGCCCTCGACCTGCTGGCCACACCACTTTTGATGCAGCCCAGGATATGGTTTGCTTCCTGAGCTGCAAGTGTGCACTGCTGCCTCAGGACCTGCTTTTCATCCACCAGCATCCCCAAGTCCATCTCAGCAGGGCTGCTCTTGATTGGTTCATCCCCCAGCCTCTGTTGATATTGGGGGTTGCTCTGGCCCTGGTGCAGCACCTTCCAGTTGGCCTTGTTGAATCTCATGAGCCCAGTTCTTGAGCCTGTCTGGGTCTCTCTGGATGGCATCCCATCCCATCCCTCAGGTTTGTCAGCAGCACCACTCAGCTTGGTGCAGATTTGTAGAGGGTATACTTGAACCCTTTGTCAGTGTCACTGCTGAAGACATGAAACAGTACTGTCCCAATATGGCCCCGTGAGGGACACAACTTGTCACGAATGTCCATCACTAGGTTGCCCAGAGAGGTGGTGGATGCCCCATCCCAGAAACATTCAAAGTCAGGTTGGACAGGGCTCTGAATGGCCTGGTCTAGTTGAAGATGAAGAAGCCCATTGCAGTGGAAGCTGGACTAGATGACCTTTAAAGGTCCCTTCCAACCCAAACTCTTCCATGATTCTGTACTGTTTAATTGTTTTTCCACTCTTTGCCATAACTATAACCAGAAAGGAGGAGATGGTGGGCCAGCTTTCTCCATAGACAACTTGTCACAGAAGAGTCCAAGCCTTTCCTAATACACCACTTCATAGGTGGTGACATGGACAGAAGTGTTTGAGGGAGAAAGGCACAATGATGCTTTCATGTGCCTGAGTGATACTTGGATGCTCAAATTTTATCACTTACTGGATACCAGCATCCATTGTAACTTGCAGTTGTGAAGTTCAGTCTAAAAGACATTTGACTTGGAACAGGGACAGGCAAAATATATTTAAAGATATTGCTTTACTGGCCTACTTTCTGCCAGTGTGTGCAGTGCAAGAATATATTGCTGTAAAGAAATGGGACTTCTAAAAAGGTGTGTTATTTTTAATTGCAAAAATTCCAAACCCTTGAGAGTGTGAATGTGCTCAACTAAAAACAGTTCAGATCTATTTTTAACTTAATGGGTTTTGCCTTGGAGGGGATTTAAATCATAGTAGTCGCTGAATATAGATTATTTCTTGTAGGGAATACGTAATTTCTGATGTTACTGAAACTCTTCTCTGTTCTATTCAGTATCTCCAATCTGGGCATGTTTGGCATCAGTGATTTCACAGCAGTCATAAACCCTCCTCAGGCCTGCATCCTCGCTGTGGGCCGAGCAAGACCAGAGCTCAAGATTGTTGAAGATGAAGAAGGGAATGAGAAACTTGAACAGCATCAACTCATGACAGTGACTCTTTCAAGTGATGGTCGAGTGGTGGATGATGAACTGGCTTCAAAGTTTCTGGAGACCTTGAAAGCCAATATAGAGAATCCAATACGACTGGCCTTAAATTAAACTTGGTGAAGATTGCTTCCTGTTTTGACAACATAGATAACTATTATATACTTAGGGTTGTTTTTCTGTAAAGAGGAGTAAATAGCTGGAGATGGACAGTTAAAAATATTTAATTTATGAATTAATGTGAAGCACTCATGCTTTTAGTCTTCTGTAATAACCAGGTTTTATACTGTAAAGCTAAAAGACTGTAAAGTTAACATACCACGATTCTTTAAACACACAGTACCAATGGCACATGTTTGCATAGGAAAGTCAATCTCATCTGTAAAATAAACTCAATAAAACTTTATGAAATATAAAAGGGAATAATAGAATAATTTGGGTTGGAAGGGACCTTTAAAGATCATTTAGTCAAGCTCCTCCTGCAGTGAGCAGGGACATCTTCTGAGCCCCATCCATCCTGACCTTGAATGTTTCCAGGGATGGGTGATCTTCTGCCTCTCTGGGGAACCTATTCCTGTTTTTCAACACCCTCATGGTAAAAATCTTCTTCCTTATATCTAGTTTGAATCTACCCACTTTCAGTTTAAAACCATCACCTCTTCTCCTACTGCAACAGGCCCTGCTAAAAAGTTTGTTCCAATCTTTCTTAGACTCCTCCTTTAAGCATTGAAAAAAACACAAGTTAATTGTGCAAGCAGTGTTCTCATAGAGGTCCCAATATAAATGGTCAAATTTTGCTGAATAATGGTGCTCTTTGCATGGATGGAATGTAGATGTGAGTAGAAAGTGTTTCATCATCAGTATATATTGAAATGTAACTGGGAGGCTCAAGTGCAGTGGCCTCAAGTTTAAATAACAGAATTTGATTGGTATCTTTCTTAACTATAAATATGGAACCACATATTGCATGTAAATGTTAGGAAATAACTGTGTTTACAGGACCTCATGAGAATATAAATTGTCAATAGAATTATGGGAGTTTGTCTTATTCCGGTTTGTGCAAGTGCTTTTTCCTAATGATTTGTAGGAATTAATTATGGCCGCAGCTCAACAAGTAAAACAGCTAATTGCAAGACAGCCTTTACTTAACACTGAGTTGAGAGTTTTTGCTAAATGAGTTTGCTTCTTTTTCTTCTTCTGATATCATAAATTTCATGAAGTATTAATCTGACTGTAGGGAGAGATTTTGATTAGAAGATTAGAAGATTACTGTGCAGGAATGGACATAGCTGTTCTGTATTTCGAAGAGTTTCTTCCTGATAAACCATATTAAAGATTGGGTCCTGAGGATTAATTTGCAATTTGAAATGGTTAACTTTCAGTTTCTCCAAAGCTGTTTGTCAACCTCGTCTTACTGTGAAAAGACCAATTTCTAGCTTGTCCTTAATGTACAAGAAGCTCTCATTATTTGCTGAATCTGCCCTGCCCACGAGATTCTGCAGGGCGATTCACAGTGTGATTTCCTGCTTTTCACTTGTGCGGCCGTGGTGCTGTGCGTTCCCCGGCATCCCTCGGTCGTGCTCCCGCGGGTGAGGGCTGCGTGGCTGCTCTGTGCCGCTCCGGTTCCGCATGGAGCGCCTTCCCTTCGTGCTTCGAGCCGCTGCTTTCCCTGCGCTCCCGGAGCCACTGCAAGGCGCTGTTGCACGTAAGTACGGCATGTGTGTCCCGTCTCACCCTTGTGGGTGCTCGCATCCCTTGTGCTGTCCCAGCAGGCAAGGCAGCTTCTCCAGGTTAAATAAACCTTTGTAGCTTTGGAACTGGGCAAGGCTAATACAGGCTTGAATTCCAATTTCTTTACACCTGCCTGCTTGCCAGCATTGTAATTTGAGGTGGATATGATTTGTCAGTCATCAGCCTGTGAAGGAAATGTGTGGAATTTAGACAAGTGACAGCAGTCAGATCTCCTTAATTCAGAGGAAATGTACCCTTTGGCAACATCTACCACTTAAGCAGAAGTGAGACAACAAATACCTGCCCATACAGATTCAAATTTAACATTTACTATCTTCTTGATGATTTGGGATAGGGATAATGGGTGAAATGGCCAGAAAGTGAATCATTTGTAATGGGTATGCTTACTTTTGAAGCAAATTTGCCTCAAAGTAAAATTTTCACAGATGAAAAATTTAGCTTTTTGTGGTTTATTCTTTCAAATGTCTTCTGTCGGCCTATTCTTTACATACCAAAGCAAGAAATGCAATGAAGCCATCTACTTTCTTGAGTAATTTAAAAAACCATAAAAATGAAGGAGTATACTAATATGTGCTGGAAATGTGTGCCTTTAGGATACTTACTATCTTTGTATCATTTCCCATTGCAGGAAGCATGATTAGGAAAAAAATAAAGGGTAGTTATTTTGGACTTTGTGATTGTTGGCAAATTTTGAACTGTGTGTCACGCTTTAATCCCTAATTGCAATGTCAGAATATTTGACTTTTAGGTTGATTTTTTTTTTTTTTTTCCCTTGCAATCGACTCCTTATGAAATAAAATTTCTTTAATTTATCTTTCTGCTTGATGCTGTGTCCTGCACCTCAAAATACAGTTGGCCCTTTTGGCTGCCAGGGCACACTGCTGACTCATATGCAATGATGTTCTATTCTGTTTGTCCCTAAAACGTTGAAGGCATAGACAGCAGATTCCTCTAAGCCAGTGTAGCAGTTACATCCATAATTGATTAAACAGGAAAAAATCTTATAAGGTGAAAGTGTCTTTCAGCATGTTCTTAGTTAAGAATAAGTTTTAAACTTGCAACCTCTTGGGATTTCTTTGTCTGTAGTCATGCTTGTGTGAAGTAAGAAGATGTTAACAGTAGCCTGCTAGAGATGTGTAGAAACATGTTCCAAGAAATATAGAAACTTAGGATTTGGGTGAAATCACGTGTTGATTAAACTGGGGTGAAAATCATTTACTGGAAACTTGACAGGCTACTTTGCATGTTTACTTTACAAAATCTGCATCTTTCATCTGTATCACTGAAAAAACATCATTGTTTGCTTGAACTCAGTTTGCGCTCCTTCACTTTTACGTCAATTTTGTTTTAACATGTAGGTGTCATGGTACCTAATTATTCAGATACAATAACCATACTGTTCTTCCCTTTCTCCATAATAATGGCCCTACCTGTCAATTTAAACATTTGTGTCATTATGAGAAAATAACTAGCTGGAAAATTACAGACATTTCTGTTTGTTCGGTACCTGTACTAAGGAAAATGATTCATGCTACGTTAATGAATACCACTATCTATCTCCTTAAAAGATAAGAGAACAAGAGAATATTACTTTTTATACTTTGGAAGTTTCTCTCGTGGCTTAGACCTAGATAGGAAGAAGGGGCAGCTGTGAACATTTTTATTTCTGCTCACTGTTGTATGAAGAATGTAGTGACTTGTTAGAGCAGCAGATCTCTCCTGCAGTTTCATGATTTTTGCATTGTCTATGTAATGTGCATTCAGCACATTGTTCACTTCACTTTGCAGGGATCCAAGCAATTGAAGGACACTCTGCATTGACCTAATCAACTAATTCCTGTTTTAGTTGCCTATTTTAAGAAATAATTATGTTTCATTTTGCAGCTTTGGTACTCTTTTAATTTCTTTTCTTTCCACGGAGGCCGTTTGCTTGTGCAGATGCTTACACTTGCTGTGTCATGTCCCAGTCTGCATTAGCAGCATGCACTGACTTCCTGGAGGTTTCAGCAGACAGCAACATGCTGTTTCCTCCTGCTTGCCTGGAGAATAGGAACTACCACAGATCCCTGGGTTGATCAGGAAAATAACTCTTCTTACACTCTTCTGAAGTTTGAAACTTCTGGCTTACAGTGTGAATTTCAACCCAATATTCTGAGTGCAATATGTTACTTACTTGCTCATTCTAGGAAGGAATTCTACAGCACCTTTACTATTCACTTTGAAGTACAAACAATGCACAGATTCAAATGAAAGTAACATTCAAATTCCCCCCCCCAAGAGTATTTAGAAAGAGAACTAATTTGTAGTTACTTTGGAGTCAATTCAGAATCTAATTGGTTGTGCTCAGAGAAATTCATCTGATGTTTTAACACCTTGTGTTTCCCTGTTGACTAATATAGAGGAATTACAGATTTTTCAGGTAGGTTTGGAGTCTTTCCTCTGTCCATTCATATTTTGAACCTACAGTAACAATCACACTCCAAAGCAGGTGGTGTCTTTCTAAAGCTCATAACAAGGGCTAACGATTCTGAGTGACTCCCAGGCTGGAGCAGAAGAAACATTTCAGGACATGCAAAGTTATCCAAAACAATGCTCTAAGGTACCTCCTTGGCTGTTATCCATATGTATTTGTATGCCCTCTGACAGCTGCAGACAGAGGCCACAAACAGAGGCTCAAGGCCCTCTTACTGAAATGGATAATACTCATAGGAGTGATTATTGAAATTCACCTGTCAGAGCTGTCTCAAATATTATTCACATGGCTTAAATTTTAAGTACAGTCTGAGCTGAAAGAGGCACTTTAGCCAAAGACTACATTTAAGCAGTTGCAGGAAGACATCTTTAATTTTGAAGACAATCCCTATTGTAGAGGGTAGAAAAGATGAAAGAAAGTCAAAAGAAAGTAGTCATTTGCACCTGTACTTGAACAGCATTATTTTTATGGTATTGTATCTATTTTATTCATTATGAAGGAGTGCCTGGATTTCTTTAAGCTGTAAAGTATAAGCAGATGATCTCTGTGTATGTAATTGTCATGGGCAAACTCTGAAGGAAATAATACTTCAAAACTTTAATATTCCATAATGCATTTAGAAAGGGAATTTTACTTCTTGGACCTCCTTTTAAAGGAACTGCATAATTCCCACGTGCATGTGCAGGCCCTTGTACAATCTCTGTATGTGCAGAGATGGGCTGGTAAAGACCATCTACTGCTTTTTCAACCATGTTTGTTAAAGCCTTTCAGGTTTGGGCTACAGGATGAACAGGGACAGGCTTCTGAATTCCCCTGCTGAGACTTCAACATTTCTGCTTTAATGTTCTCGTTTCGATGTGGTGTGTACAGGTACCACACTGGGGGAGGCCTGGGAGAAACCTGCCCTGATTACATTGGAAGAGAGTAATTGCAACATCGCATCTGTTGCTCAAACACGAGTGATAGGACAGGTGCAATGACAGCTGGGAGCAAATAATCTTGGCTAAGAGAGATACCCTGAAGAATCTGTGAAGCAATCTTTGGGTGAGAAAGCAGCCTTCCCTTGTACCTACCTCAGTATAGTATTTTGGGGGCTGCAGAGGCAGAAAGAGTTGTCTTGTGTGCGAATAATTTGTCCGATGCACTTGAAGAGGTTTTAAGCTTTTTTTTTTTGTTAAATAATAAAAAGACTACTGACCAAGTAAAACATGCAATTGTTGCAGAGTACTTTACTTAACTTACAGATAATTCTAACAGTCCAAAAAGGGATAGTCTGGAAAACATATGGTATTGGGACTGATTTAGACATAGGCTAAGACATTATTTTTCTCTGTGCTTTTCTAAACCTGAGTCCAGTTTAATTTTTAAGCTGTCCTCCTGTGGATGTGCACTATATACAGCTCAGTAGTGTGTCTCTGTGTATGCCATTTAAATCAAACTAGTCATGGATGGTAATTGACAATTTACTTTTAATTTTGGAATTGAAGCATCAATGCCACAGGAAATTTCATCTCTAAAATAACAACAAGCAAAACAAACAAAAAACCAACCAACCAACCAAAATCCCTCTCTTGAATAGCTATAATGCTCCACTGAGACAACAGGTTGCCTAACTAGTGACAGAAAGTGACATTAGGACAGGAAAACAGTAACTCTGTGGAGAACTCAGTGACAATAAAACTCTGGATTCTTGCAAACCTGAAGACTGGGCAGATGGGGAGTGTTTGTTTTGGTTTTTTTTTCAGTTTTTAGATTAATTAAATGCAGAAAAATGTGGCTTGGTTAGAAGTGAAAACTTTTTTCCCATAGCAACCACAAGTTCTAATTAAAAGTTCTGGAATATGTTCTTTTGACTCTGGAAGTTTTAGGGTTTCTTCTGAAGTTCTTGTGGTATTAAAAATAATTGTTTTCATGTGGTTTGCCATTATTTTTGTGGTAATTTGGAATGCTTGGCTGGAGTTTCATAAGTGAAGAACAGATTCAACAACCATACATTGCAATTTTCTTTGCTTGAAGTATGCAACTGCTAAGTAAGTGTTCTGAAGTAGGTGCCCCTGTTACCAATAGTAGGAAATGTAAAGATGGCCTTTTTGTAGGCTCTCAACCATGTGAGAACAATATCTAATTTTCTTTTTTCTCAATTTCCTTTTTTTTTTCCCCAGTTAAAATTAGTTTTAATGCACTGAAAGAATTGAGGACCTGGTTTACCAAAACATTTATAAATACAGATTTTTTTACAAAAGTTTTTACACAATTTTACAAATTTGTGAATTATATCTCTACATAAAAATGCTTTCATTAGAATTCCTATGGACATTCCAAAGATGTTCAATTGCACAAGTTGTTTCAGATGTAGATTTATATAAATAATAAAGTGTATGCATTAAGATTATTTTAGTACTGACCACCACTTTCAAAGTAAGAGGTCATTTATGTATGTCAGCTGTAAATAATTGGAGGAATTTCTAATCTGGCAATGTGTAATCAGTTTTTACAACAATTACAGAAAACCTTGACTCACCTCACCATGAATTCCTAAGAACTTGTCTTATCTCTGAAATCCTTATACAAACAGACCTTTTTACAATGGAAGCATATTTGGACTTGAAAGAAATCTTCATCTTCTTTTGAAGCCTGTGAGCAGGCAACTTGCTCACAAAGAGTTAAAATTTTTATGAGTTTCTGTCTCTCCTTCTTTTAGTCACTGTTTTCTTGCTAATATGCAAATAGCATACAGACTTCTGAAATAAAAATAGTGCTGGGACTGTCCACAGCGGTGCCAAGAGACTGAAGTGATTAGGATAGCAGCTCCAACTACATCTTAAAAAGCTGCCTTTGGCTTCCAGTGATAATGTGAAATATTAGTGAGGAAGCCCTTTATGTTCACGTGTCTCAGGTCTCCTGGGGCTGCTCACCTCTTTCAAGTAATTAAACTGTGAGAAGACATAGAAAACAACTGACCACACAGCAGAAAGCTGAAGCATCTCTCAAACATTTACAAGCAATCCTGGCTAAACAGGGAGGTCCCAGCTGGAATTCAGCAAAAGGTTCACCCATCTACAAAAAGGGTTGGAAGGAGGATCCAAGGAACTACATGTCAGTCAGCCTGACCTCAGTGCCAGGGAAGGTCATGGAGCAGATCATCCTGAGTGTGATCACACAGCATGTGCAGAGCAGCCTGGGGATCAGGCCCAGCCAGCATGGGTTTGAGAAAGGCAGGTCCTGCTTGACCAGCCTGGTCTCCTATGACAAGGTGACCTGCTTAGTGGATGAGGGAAAGGCTGTGAATGTTGTCTACAACAAGGCTTTAGTAAAGCCTTTTACAGCGTTTGCCACAGCATCCTCCTGGAGAGCCGGGCTGCTCATGGCTTGGACAGGTGTTTACTGGGTGAACAACTGACTGGGTGACTGAGCCTGGGGATGATGGTGACTGGAGTTACATCCATGCTGTCAAGCATTGGAACAGGCTGCCCAGGGACATGATTGAGTCACCATCCCTGGAGGTATTAAAATACATGTAGATGTGGCACTTAGGGACATGGTTAAGTGCTGGACCTGGCAGTGGTAGGTTTACAGTTGGACTTGATGATCTTGAGGATCTTTTCCAACTAAATGATTCTATGATCTAGTTCAGACACTTGGGGACATTTTAGCGATTCTAGAAATTAAAGGTGAGAGATATTTTACCAGAGAATTAGATTTATGTTTTCTTTGTGCTAATTTCAACAGTGCCCCTGTACTGTATCTTAAATAATAACAATTTCTCCACCACCATAAATGTGAAGTTTGGGTATTCCTGGTGTTGAGCTCATTCTGATTGTGATTGAGATGATCTAGAGGCACTTGGTTTGTGTTTGTTAGATATAAGTCTTGAAATCTCAGCCAGTTTGTGAATCTTATTATGGCAAAAAACCCACAGCCCTGCTGCCTCCTCTTCTGTAAGTGCAGGCTGCTGTCCTTTCTCAATCATTAGGTCCACTTCCCACTGGCTCTGGATAATCCTTGCACATGCTGTTTCTTCCTGAAGCTATCTCCTGTGCCTATTAGCACTGTGACAGAAACTGGTTGATATTTATCGTCACAGTTCTGCAAAAGGAGTAAAGCAGTGGCTTTAAGTAAGAATTGGTGACTATTTCCTATATATATGTATATATGTATATATGTATATATATATATATATATGTATGCTGTTGTATTCATTTGCCTAGCCAGAAAACTCTTTAAATGGTTTGTTTTGAGCTAAGTACTGAAAACCTGTGAAGCAGGGGGAAATACTAAGATTACTTTATTTCCTCCTTTGTAAACTGTTCATGTAATCCAGCAGGATTTGCCACTCCTTCAAAAGAATTCCTTTGTCTATCCATAAACTGGTTTGCTTCTTTTAGATTCACTAAAGCAAGACTCATTAATAACATAAGGTGTTTTACATTTTAGAGCAGGGTACCTCTGACTGTTGCCAAATCACTTTGTTAGAGACTGTTCACTGACTGATATATGAAATACATTGTTGAAGCTAGCATGGTTTATCATTTTCTTTTACTGTTTTAATTATTTTTCACCCCTCAAGCCGTGTTGGGATTGCAGTGGCCCTTTACATCTGGCTTAAAAAAAAAAAATCAAACCTACAGGAATAGGGGACAATAGTTGCTTTTCAGCAGTGGCAGCTGGAGACTAGGTGGGATATCCAAAGGTGTGTAAAATAACACAGAGGCTTGCATGTAAACAACAAACTCATCGTTGAGTTTGTTGAGTACATCACTAAGCACGGAGAGAAACCACTGTTAGGTTTGGACTTGCCATTTCTTGTTTCCCTAGAGAATAAACTTGAATGATTTTTTTTTTTTTAATTGAATGTTTGTTTTTTTGACAGGACCTTTCTACCTTCACTGTAAAAAGTAAGAAGTCATCTTGAATGCTACTTTCAAGTGGATAGCAAAGGACTTGCTGGAGATCAGCTTGATTTTATTATCGTTCTGGTAGGTTTCAGATCTTTCATAGCAGTGAACTGAATTCCAATGAAATAAAAACAGGAGACACTTCTGTCTTTTGATTAAATCTCATCCAATCTTCAGCATTAACACTACTGTGATCTATAACTTGGAGATTTGGATCAAGACTCAAAGAGGAGGAAAGTTCTGTCTAATAAATCCTGGCACAAAACTGTATACAAATGACTGTTGAGTTTTAATTTTAGGTGCCCAGGAAACTCCAAACTTCAAACATAGTATCACTCCAGATTTCCAAGGACTGCCTGCTCACCAGGTGCTTACCAGATGATTTACTGACTCATATGAAAGAAAACACAGAAATTTTTGAAAATCAGGAACTGAAAAACACATAATTGCTACTAAAACTGTGTAAGGTATGTGCATGCAATAAATTAGAAATGTACTCTGATTTCATATTGTACGCATCCAGCCAAGAAGACAATCATCCTCTTTATTGGGTATTTAGAGTAGAAATAAAAGTTAAAATTAAATAGTTGTCCTCAGTATAAGTGCATTAAATAGTAAATTAATATGAAATATAGTTACTTCTTCTGTATGCATTTTTTGATTTTCTTAAATGAAAAAGCCCTCAACCTAGACATAAAAAAGACAAAAATCCTACTGTAAGTATACTGACTATTTTGCAGCATACATCACTTTCCAAAACCTAAGAATAATTAGGTAGGCATCTCCTAAATACTTTGCATGTACACAACAGAGCATTTCTTTAGTGAATGGTAGGCTGACACTGTGGCAGGAGAACAGAGGGGGAAGAAAGCAGGAGATGCATGTACATGTTGGTGCTGATTACAACACACCAGCTTTGTTGTCTTAAACCAAGAACATCATCAAACCAATGCCTGTGATCTTAAACACCAAAGCAAATTAATTGCTATAAAATGCCCCACAATGGATTTTTTTCCACTACCATTCCAGCTGATTATTTGGAATAAGAATTAACAATTAATTAACATTATTGTAATTCAAAGTTAGGTAATTATGTCTGTAATTAGGTCTGATTTTTAGAACAGATGAGAATGCTATACTTACTATATTCCAAGGAAGATAAATTGTCTGGAGAGGGAGTACATGCCGGAAGGAGACCCCTGCTTAGAGGGTTATGAATTTCCAAGAAGTGAAACATATGCCAGGTTCTAGAGAGGAATATCAAAAACAGAGGTGCAGGTCACCTGGCTGGCTCTGTAGGAAGCAGAGCAGGTCTGGGGAGCCAAGGAAGAAGTTGTTTGCTTTGGTGTTGTTTGCTGTCCACTTGTGCATTCCCCATGAGAACACTGGGCTTCAAAGATTTCCTGCCTTTACCTTCTCCAGCCACGTAACTCAATTCTGACATTTCAGAGAGTCAGTTCTCTTATCCAGATATCAACACCTTGTATAGTAGATTCTTTTATAAAATTGCTCTTGCTCTTAGCTGGAAGAAAACATAATCTGGGTTTTACACAGAAGACAATCTTTTCAGAATTATTAACTGTAGGGTGGGTACTTGTGATGGAGAGTTTCTCTGTAACAGCTAAATACATGTTATTGTATGTCATCCCTAAGGCAGCATGATTAACCTCCAGTGGGGGTTCATTCTTTCTGTAACTTTGGAAACAGCTGTAACTTTCCAGGCTGCATTTCACCAGTGTATTGTTTATCATTAATCTGACAGAATATTAAGCAGGTGTACCCTTGTATTCTGATCTTAAAGTATTCTGTAGCACCTCTTTCACCAAGCAAGTTCAGTTTCATTTACTGTAAAGTAATCTCTGTTTTCTGGAATGCACCAAAGGGTGTGAAAAACTGTCTAAATATGCCTGCACTAGGGACAGAAAACAGAATTACATAGCAAGAAGAGAATTGATGCTACCTAACACTGTTTTAAAAAAATCCACCTACTAACTTACTGTATTATCCTATAACAGCTGAGTGATGCAGAGAGGGATGTCTGGAAAATGGGTAATTTGCAATTCAGTATGGACATAGATACATCACTCATAAGTTTTCAAGTTCTAATATGGAGAGAAAGAAACAGGAATCAAAGCCTGTAATACAACTGTCCCCTAGATTTGGAAGAAACTTGCTTCTTGTTGTGACCTGAATTTTCCACTGTTTTTTTTTTCTCTTCAGCTCATAATAGAATAAAACATTTACTATCTTAAACTTTAAGAATGTCAGGATTTCCATCCTTGACATTTAGATCCACTGCCAAACCACCAAAGTAACTGTTATCCTTAAAACAGAAGATTAGTTTCTATGGCAGTAAATAAGCTAAGGAAAAGACACCAGTGTATTAGAGAGAGGGTAAACACTGCTGTATCTTCTTGAGAGAAGTTCCACTGTGCTTCATAAATAATATCCCTCACATCTAGTGTTTACTACAGTGTTACTGCATCTCACTGATTCATTATTTGCAGTCTGTTTCAGAGAAAGAAAAGTGCTGTCATTGCTCTTTTGTCTCAGCAGCAGAATTGTTATCATATGCCAGTGTGTTTCTAACAGCACAAATGCTCTACGACCTATGAACACCAGACTCCTCTCTGCAGTTTTCATAGACTCCAGAAAGAACAGCAACTTTGCTGAGCTGGGTAAACATGTGGTGGTCAGACACAGCATTGTGACTGTTGACTGCAACTAAAACAAGGCAAGAGCCATCAATTCAATCTCCCACTCAGAGGCCATTGAAGACTGGGGTAGATAGCCAGAACAAGGGGCACATTTCTGCTGAATGCAACCAGAGAATGGTTCTTTGGTAGTTAATTTTTTATTTGTATGGAAGTAGCCATAAGGCCTCTGTTTGCAGATTGCTTTGCAGAATCTACCTGTCATGCCTGTTGCCAACCTTTCCAGTTCCAGCAAGCCATGTGCACCCACTGTTCTATTCTCCAGACTGCCTCATCTTTTCTCATATCTCTTTTCTTACCTTCTTCCCTTGAGGCAGTTTTCCTCCTTTGCTCTGTTTTGGCATTGGTAAGTATTTTGCTGGATGGGTCTTATGCTTATGTAATGACACAGTACCTCCAAAGGAACCATGGTAAATCATAAATGCAATATTGCTGAAAACCTTAGAGGGCTCTATCAAAAGACATCATCTTCATAAATTTGTGCAGAAAAGAACTCTTAAGGAAAATCATCCTTTTCAGAGTGCTTAAATGAATTTCTGAGGGTCTACATTGCCTTGGAACAGTCTCAGGTTGACCAAGAAGTCAGTACAGAGAAAAGATGCAGAAAATATTCCTGTTGAGCATGTTACTTGCAGTAAAGTCCTTACCTGGAGAAATAGCTCCAGAATTACTTAAATTCCTCATGAAACTTCTTAGACTGCAGAAAGCCACTTGTTAAGAAAAGTGGATTACAGACCTTGGACCCTGGCTGCAGGTAGCTTATCTCCTGGAACAGACCCTTTGGATGTACATAGATGTGCTTACTTTTAATCATGGATTTTCAACTAAAAATGTGAAAATGGCAAAGTCCCAAAGTTCAGCCCTACATCCTCCTTCTCTGGAGCCCATTAGCAGGTGCAAGATAAACAAGTTTTTTCAGCTTGCTGTGGATGCAGCTGCCTTGATGATGGCTCCAGCAACCCTACGGCATCTTCAGGTGTTCTCCTACCTAGCTGACCATGCAAGTCTGGTTGTTGTTTTATGCTCTCTCCACTACCTTCTTTTCTGACAACTGGGCCTGTTTGCAGAAGTGCAAAGCTCTTTTCATTCAAAGCTCTTTCTTTCCAGTGCTGACCCAGGGAATGGTTAGCAGCCTTCCACTGTGTTGCAGCTCACCCATGGTGCAGCCAAAAGCCTGATGCAATGATCTGCCTGCCAATGTGTTGGCAGTTCTATGGATTCATCCAAACCTGTGGGTCACCTTCACCTACAGGAATCTAGACCACTATTCTGTCTACTTTCCTCTGTGGCACCCAGTCTCTGAGTATAGAGGTCAATTAAGTTATCTTTGTGGAGTCTTTTCTGAGTACAGAAGTATTCAGGTGCAGAGAGCTTAGGTTCACAAGAACAGAAGTTCCAGTCACTTATTTCAGTCTAGCAATTTAGTCTGGGAGATAACAGTTCACCTCTGCATCCTGTTTTCTGTAGTGTGGTATGACAGATGAGCTAAAGTAAAACAGGAACAAGACACATGAGGAATCTATTCAAAGTTATACACAGAGGTGGGGAGAGGGAGGGAATTTTCCAGTGATTACACCCTGGCTCATGAGACTTAATTATCCAGAACAGTCTGATAACTAATGAAATTTGTTTGCATAGCTAACTCCCATGATTAGTTCTGAGGAGGTGTGAGGCTTTCTTTCCACTTCAGGGAATTTCTTGTGTAAGTTTCTTCTGAAGGTGAAAAATACCGTATTTCCCTAACTGCAGCAGGCTCTGAGAAACAAGCTCTGAGAATCAAGCTCTGTGCTCAGCAACTGAATTTTCGATTTCATATTGTTTGATAGTTTCATCTGCTACAGAAGCTTCTTTCTCCTTTTCAATACATACCTTGTACAAGTTGTTAGCTCACACTTCAGCCCATGCTATAATATCTTTAAAGTGCACCGTTTTCAGAGTACGCCCATTCAGCTGTGACACTTCTTTCCATGATTTATCTATTCAAATCTTTGGCCCTGTATAAGAAAATACAGAATTATCACAACCACTAGTTTAAATGGCAAAACCTTTTTGGAACACCAGCCTTTTTGTGCAAAACTTGATTGGATTTTCATCTAGATTTGGGCTTGTTTTTTTAACGGATCGGCAAATTGTAGTGTTGATGCATGGTGATCTAGACTATAAATTGTTCAGTACACAGAGCAGGTAATCTCCTGACAACACCAAGCTCTGCAGGTCAGTTAGTATGAGATCTCTTTGGTAATTTTTAAGACCTTCTATTTTGGTGTTTATTTTGATCATCTAAATACATTTCTAAAGACTTAATGGAAGGATTTTTCTTTTTTTTTCCTTCTGAAAGCAAAGGCCCCAGCCTGGCATGGCAAACTGAGTGAAATCAAGAAGAAAAAAAGTAGAACAGTAATAGTTCCTCTTTATGCTTGTCACATCTCCTTTGAGAGTAACTATTTGAAATGCTGACTGCAGCCCCGTATTAGCATGGGCACAGAAACAGAGATGAGTTAATCCTCCCACTGACTTCATGTCATGCTGGACTAACTGCATTTTAACAAGCAGAACTCATATTTTCAGGATGAAATGGGATGCCTCAGTTCACCTACTTTCCAGACATGGACATTTGCTAATTCAGACAGTGCAACATTTGCTGCTGTCTGTGTGCATATGTGTTGTGTTTTCTGCTGCCCTAATAGAGCTACTGGGTCATAATCAGGAGAGCATGCTCTAGTGATGTTATTTGACTTCTCACCTGAAATACAGAACAAGGAAACAGAATATTGCCTGAAAGCTGACAAAGCTCAGAAAGGCATTTTTTTTCCTTCTCAAAGGCATAAAGAGGAAGAACCCACGCGTCATGAGAACAGGACGTAGCGCTCCTCAGACTGGGATGGGAGGTGCAGGCAAGGAGGCTTCTCATTCCAATGAAATCTTCTGGAGTAAATGTTAGCTACATATGAAGGAAGAATACAGGGTTTTGCTATGTTTTTATTATCATGGTAATGGTCTTGCCTGGAGAACTTTGAATGCAGAAGTGATTTTTTCTTGCCATCCAGCATCTGAACATTATGAAGGGGCAAATGAAACACCTCTTGACTTTTGACACTCTGCCATACAGATTCTGAGAGAATGTGTGCTTCCAGACAAGGCAATCAACTCACTGTTTCTTTCAGAATGAAGAGAGTCTTTGGTGCATGCTTTTGTGAGAGATTTTCTCACACATATTTTGCACACAGCTGTCCCAGTACTAACAATTATATTCTTAATTCATGCCATGAGATTTCTTAGTCTCTTGGGCTGTCAAAATTACTGAAAATCTTGGAAGCTAGTGAGAGAAGTCTCAGATAAAAAAAAGAAATATATGGACATTAAGCATCTTGCAATTGGCAATTGGACTAGAACTCAGTCTGGTTGTTTAAGGCAGAATTATAGAGGCCAGTAGAGAAGTAATTCTTAAATCTGGCCTTTTTTTCTGTGCTTGGAATTCTAGTTATTCCCCAAGGTATAGGAAATTCCTGGTTAGAAACCCCCTTCTGGAGTTCTGAGGCCCATTTTCCCCTTCGAACAGGATTCTGGCTCAGTGGGGTGGAGTTTTTAGCATGCATTCCTCTGAAAGGAAATCTGACACTTAGACTTGCTCAGGAGTAAGCTTCTGCCTTATTAATTATCACTTCCTCTAAATAAAAATTATTTTACTCTTCAGTTTTGGTTGAACAGTAAAATCAGTATTTCCCATCAATGGTAAGAAATCTGGTCACACTTTTAAGTCTCATGATCTTGATGAATTTTGTAATTGGACTTTCTCAGCATACTCAGTAGCAGAAACCAAAATTATTTAAATGACACAAGCCATAGATCTAATCCCTCTCAAAGCTGAAATTAGATTGTTGGCAGTCACAGCCTTGAGCTGAGACCTCCCTGAATCCTTCCTGGTTTGTACGAGTCTGTTTTGGTCTGTCTCTTTGTAGGCATACATTTCTTGGGTTTGCTGTCTAATGGTGAATCAGTGCTCTGTCTTTCCAGTTCTTAGAGAAAAGAAGGGCCAAACATTTATCAATGAAAACAGACATAAGCCTCCTGCCTGCAGCCTGGTTTTCAGTGGGAAGTGATGTCTCCTGCAAAAGAAAGGTGTAACTATCTTATCTTCTTTCTTTCAGTCGTAATACTCGATGGGAGAAGGTGAAAGTGCTGTCTTCTAAACGACTGGCACCACTTTCTACAGGTGTTTCTTTATTAAGTGCAGCACCAGAGCAGTAAACATTTGAAAGTGCTGAAGGAATTGCAGCACACTGTGGCTTCACTATCAGTCTTTCTGGGTGGAATAATCCTGGCCAAAGATGACGTGTGTGTCAGTGAAGGAATTTGTCAAATACTGAGTGTGGTAGTTCACAACAAGTGAAGCAAAGGGAAGCCTTGGATTGTGAGGAGCTAGACTGAGATAACAGCAAAGCCTGCACTCATGGGTTACATGAGGATCATTATCCCCTGCCACAAAGTTTTCCATGATTGTACTACATAGCTGCAATCCACGCAAACGTTGTCCTGCTATAGCAACATGACTCATTTGTTCTTTTAAAGACATTTTTATTACATCAGGGAGACAATTTTTGGAAATCTGATATTTTTCACTGAGTCAGTTAGCTGTCTTGCCTTTTCCAGATGTGTCTGGTTATCTTCTGAGTAAACTTGGAGAATGTGAGCCTGAATGACTGTTGTTGGGGTCTGTCTGTCTACTGGCAGAAAACACCCTGAGTAAATATGTGTTTTGTATGACATGCTGGCATTATTCATGCACATACTAACTAGGAAAGAGAACAATTTAGCAAACCAGTAAATTTATTTTTTTTTTTAGTAAATTGAAGAATGCCCTTTAAGGAAGAGAGAACTCCTCTTTTTCAAAGGACTTTTCCAGGTCGTTTGTGCTTGGAAAAATAATTTTCAATTTGGTTCAGAATAACTCCATAATGAAAGTCCAAATACTTCTTTGTGTTATATGACCTACACTTTATGGAAAAGGAACTTTGTAAGTAATCTTTAAAGAACTTTAAATGTTTATATGATAAAAATATGAGATTGTCTATCATCACGTTGCCTATTTCAAAATTATTTTTGTTATAACTATACAGTCCAAGGTATTTTCTCTGAATTTTTGAAAATTTCTGAACTAAAGTTTTTTACCTGAAGTCATCAAAAGAAATCAGTATTATATCTATTTCTAGGTATGTATCATTTTATTGGAAAAGTCTATAATAGAAGTTATGTGTGTGAGAGCACATTGATGTGTGTGCTATTTAACAGAAGAGACAGATTTTCTTGTTTATGAAACATTAAGCCTGCAGTGGTCGTTTGATATAAATCAGAACAAACAAACAGATAAACAAATCCCACTGGGTAAATTGAAAAAAGTTCTGCCTGCATGCTGCCCATGTGATTTGTGTGTAAATGGACAATGACATACCCTTGTAATTGGAAAATATAAAAATTAGAGTGAGGGAAGGCTAGGTTTATTTAAAAAACAGTGTTCTCTTAAAATGGCTATAACTAGAATATAGGCACTGATTTTTAATACTGTTGTTGTTTCGTTGTTTCACTGACATAACTATTCTGCAACAAAATAACTGTGTGCTCAAGAGGAATTCAGGCAGTGCTTGTTGTAATTCTCAGTTTCACGTAAATCTCAGCCTAAGTACTTGTGGAATGGCTCGTGACTGTCTTGAAGCTGGTAAGACTTACAGTATGGAAACAGAACAGCAGGGAATTCCCCAGGCTTAGTGCTTGGTAACTTAGAAATGCTGATTCCCTTAATTTAAATTGCTTCAGAAGTGTCTCCTCCATCCTGGAAAACTGTTATGCAAGCCTGGAGCCAGCAGACCACTGCTGTCTCAGGGTACTCTGGTGTGCTGCTGGCACTGCAAACATTCCTATCACTGCGTGGGGAGCAGGCAAGTAGGAGGTTTACTCAGCATCGTGGCAGGCAGAGGCAGCTGAATTAGGAACTGCTCAGCTATTAATGCTGCTCTTGCAGGATCACCATAACCAGCTCCTAAGAAATAACATGCCTCAGCTTGCTGGGTTGCCTTTAGTTTTACTTTCCTGCTTGCAAAGGCAGCTCTTGCTGCAGCAAACAGGAGCATTTTGGGCTTCAGCTTAATCTTAAAATACTCATAAAGTTTGTAATGAAATTATTCTTTCAAACTCTTACTTTATTCTAGGACCCTTTTTAAAAAAAAATAACACCCTTTGCTGTTTGCTTTTACGTAAAATCAGACAAACCAGACACCTGTGAAACCTGGAACAGAAGTTGCAACTGCTCACAGTTATATGGTATCTGTCTGGCATTTTACTGCAGGTATGTCAAGATTAAAAATAGCAACAGAGAAGTCCTAATTAACACATAGGTGCTGTTTTGGCAACCAGGAGCTCTTAAAATATGAATTCACTGCATCAAGCTCTCTAAGATCTTGTCTCCCCTGTACTCCAACTTTATATGAAAGACACATCTGCAATTAGCTTTCTGCAGTTATTCACATTTGCTTTAAAATGTAGTTTGCCTGGTATCTCCACAGAAGTTTGCATGCAAATCATCTAAGATGAGATTTTTCTAGGCATTGATTGATCACATTTGCCTGGTGCTTGGACATAGAGCAAGTGAAAGAGCAAAGCACGAGTTAACTCACTCTGGGTTGTGTTACGGGGAGGGTACCACATGCTTTAATCCTGCTGATGCAAGCCCAAAAACAAGCAAGCCTACAAGAGGACACAGAAAGCACCTGGAAAAAAAAAACAGCATAGGGAGAGGAGGTACAAAAAATGTCTGTGCATTTGTCTGGGGACTGGTTTTGTATTTCTTCAAAGCAAACTTTATTTTAAAATATTTTGCCATGGAAAAAGACAAGCTAGAATCTTTAACACTTGAGAAAATAATCACTTGTTTCCTACCTATTTTCTCCTTTTTTTTCCACTAGAGTTTCGAAACTTGTTTTGGAAATATTTTTATTTTTTTTTAAATCATTACAGGAACAGGCCAGAAAGAAGCAATAATTATATAATGCATTACAAAACAAGGCACTGTTGAAACCAGAAAAGCAGCAAAGCAACCTGCTTGTGGTTTATTTCCTGGGTGAGAAAAACAGCTTAGGGTGTGACTGGGAAGAGGAGGTTTATGCCATGGAAGTGTAGCAATCACCACCCGTGAATAAGGAGCTGTTGAATGATGGACAGTGAAGTTTAGGGGTGCAGATGACTAACATTAGACCTAATTTCATTCCCTTCATCCTGCCCATGACTCTGAGAAGGGTTCTCCATATTTTTTGCCCATCTGGCTGTGCATCTGGTTGTAGCCAGGATTAAATCAGCTGCACACAGAATGCTGATGATTAACTTGCTGTAACTATGTAATGAACGTTTCTTTGCATTTAAGAGCAGGACCCAGAACTCTGATCAGATTCCAGGTCACCATGTTCTTCCTCCTTAAATTCTAACATATATTCATCTGAGATAAACAATTGTCAAAACAATATGCTTTCAATCAGTTGCTGTATTGCAGTGACAAATTTATCCTCAAATGCAGCCTGCAGTTAGAATGAATTGATCATGATGGACTGCCAAATAAATAGCAATTGTTGTCCATTATTAGTGCCCATATAATAAACATTGACTAGATATTGCTGTGTGAAACTGGTGGATGGAGAAAGTGAAATTGATGTGGTTTGCATTTTACTTGGCAGTTTTAAAGTGGAGATGTGAATTATACAGTACATCTGATATGAATGCCAAACATCATCCTAAGTTAGTTTACTTCCTGCCAGTCAAAAGGTAATAGCAAAATCCCATGATTCATTAGCTATAAAATGTGAAGGGCACTAAAATAAAGTTCATGTCTCTTAAAGAGGCAAAACTGGTGGTTCTTTGAACATAGTGATCAGGAAATTAAAAAGAAAAAAGAAAAATATTACTAGAATGAAAAGCAAACCTAATAGGAAAGTGAACTTCACTATTAGAGCCTACTATGTTAATTAAATTTCTGATGAATAATGCTGGATTGGCAGCTTGGAATGCGTAGGGTTTTTTAATGAAGAAAAGAAATTCTGCTCACTTGAACAGTACTTTAGAAATGGCACTAGATCAGTAGTATTGAGCTCTATAAATAAACAGATAAATAGCTGGATTGCTTGATTCTTGAAAGAATATATGTTGCCAGGTCTTCTTCTCTTCCCTATTAGACTGCCACATTTTGCTCACTTAAGATATTACATTAGATGGTCCTTTAACGTAATTCCTTAATTCCTTTAAAACTTCAAATTTTTATATATGCTCTTCAGGGCTTTTTTTTTTTTTTGAAAGTCCATGTATATGTGAATCACAGGAATCTTCACTAGTTCATGTTTTGGGCGGTTGTCACCAATATGTAACTTGATTGATCTGCATTTACTGCATTTAATTTGCTACTAAGGGAGAAAAACATTTAAAACACCTGCAGAACCTAGGATTTTCCCAGTTGGGTGTCATTTCCCATTGTCAACTTTAGATGATTCTGTTACAATCTGCTGTAGTAACTATCAGCTGGTGTGCAATCAGATAAAATTGTTATTAATAGCCACAGAGCTTTCTTTAGTTTCTCTCTCTGTTTCTCTCTTGGCACATATGATCTCCTTGTGACTCCCTTAGATTAAACTTCCCGCTAATTGTATCAGGACATTCCCCAGTTGATAAGGGAGGCTGGAACTGGAAAATGTCCACTGTGGAGCAGGAGTGGAAAATGTTCTACAGTGAGCTCCAGGAGTTTTCAGGCATAAGTTTATTTCTTTGTCAAGGATTTCCTCCCACTGAGCAGTACAGGAGGAATGTGTTTACAGGATTTATTTTTTTAAGAGCCCAGATACTGTCTAAAAATACTGTAGCTGAGGTATTAAAGTGGCATTTTCATTTGAAAGGGCCTCTGCTGCTCTGCCCTGTGGTGGTGCTGCAGAGTGAAATTGGTGTTTGGAGGAGAAAATCACAGCAGAATTTTCTAGGCTTGCTCAGAGATGGTTGTGTGCAGGCAGAGCAGTTTTAGCCCCTTAGCAAGAGGCTGTACTTTACTCTAGATGGAAGACATATGAAGTTTGTTGGTGAGATGCTCCAATGTGTGAAAGTGGTGTGCATTCAATTCTATCTTATCAGTAGAGGTTCTTAGAGGACACAACCAGTTTGACTGGGATGAGTTCTTTCTGCTTAAATATGAATTTGGTAAATAATCTGGAAATTCTAGGGAAAATGGGGATCTTGGGGTGTTTTTTATTAATCCTCTCCTTACTAGTCATATGTGAATATGCTCATCTCAATAGCTTAAAACTCATTGCTCTCTCTCCCTGTTGCTTATTTTTGGTTTCCCCACTGTCACTGTCTTTAACCTGGCAATAGATATCCCAAGGTGTCCCACTAATTACCCCAAGAAACCATTTGAAATTAAATAGAAAAGGAAATAAGCTGATGATTATATAGACATGAAGTTTGAAGAGAACATTAAGACAGTCCCAAAGTCAAACATTCAAGCAGTAGGAAATAGCAGAAAAAGGTTTATCTGTGCTTCCATTTTTTTAGCTTCTTTATACATCTGATTACAATTCTCCTTTTCAATGCATATCATAAGCTTCCTTCTCTCCTAACTCTCCCAGGACCCCAGAGATGCTTAGTGCATGACATACATAGTGCTGCTCACTTAACAAGCATCTTTTCAATATTTTGCTTATGCCTTATTTTTCTGTGGTTGGTGTTTAGGGCTGTATCTGATGACCAAGATGTGCTTCAAGATGAATTGTGCTTTTCTATAGTGCCTGAATGCTTCAAAAGCAGTTTGTCTTCACAAAGGCCCCTGAGACAAGCAAATCTTATCACCTCCAGGAGGTTTTATGATTAAAAGAAACAATTAACTTGATTTGAGACAGTGTGGTTCTGACAAATCTGAAACATGCAGGAAATCTTGTTTAAGAATGTGTAGGAGTAAACTGAATTTTATACTTTCAAAGTGTAGCTCTCTCAAACTTCACTTGCAGCTGTGAGCCAATGAGATAATATTTCTTTACTGGAGCTGCTGTGGCAGTTCAGATCCCCAGACGTTAACATGCAGACTTCACTTGTTTTAAAAAAATAAAATATTAGGTCAAGCCACTTCTCCAGTTTCAGGCAGAAAGTCTGAGGCAGAGAGAGGAATTCTTTAATTCTGAGCCCTTTAATTCTGAACCCTGAGCACACCTTTTTCTCCTGCAGGCCCTTAGTCTAACTGCTGTCTACCTCCCAGTCTCTGTGAAGATTATGGGTGCTGCCAACAGAGTAATCACTTTTGCTTCAGAGCTTTCCTGCCTTCCCAGAGTGTTTTGCAGCATGCATGCTGAATAAAGTATTAATTGTGAAATTATGAAGGTGATTTCTTTATGCATATAAGGAACTGATGCATCAAGGCTGATTTATGAATATACACCAATGAATGCTGGTATTTCCTCATTTTCATAGAATCACAGAAAGGCTTGGGTTGGAAGAGAACTTAAAGATCATCTAATTCTGATCCCCTGCCATGGGTAGGGACACCTTTCACTAGACCAGGTTGCTCAGAGCCCCATCCAGCCTGGCCTCGAACACTTCCAGGGATGGGGCATCCCCAACTTCTCTGAGCAGCCTGTTCCAGTGCCTCACCACCTTCTGAGTAAAGAACTTGTTCCTAGTAACTAATCCAAATCTCTCCTCTTTTAGTTTCAAACCATTTTCCTACCACTATCTGCCTGTGTAAAATGTCACTCCCTATTTCTTTAAACCCCCTTTAAGTACTGGAAGGCATCTAAGGGGTCCCCTGGAACCTTTTCTCCTCAGCTGAGTTGTTATCACAGTCTGTGTATCAACAGTACTGTTTATCTGTGGTAGGATGATGCTTGCAACCAGACCATCACTAGAGGGAAAATCAGGGAGTGGTATCTGACAGTGAGGCTGTACTGTAGGGTGACCACATTTCTGAAATGCACTTACTGTACCTCCAGTGGGACACCACTTCTGGCAGGAGAGAAATGGTGTGAGTGTGGACATGACTGCAATATTTATTTATTTCAACACAGAGCTGAGCTTTTCTATTCCTTCTGATCTAAGCTGCAACCTCCCTCTTGCTTTCTGTGCTTCTTCCTTACTGAACCAGCCCAGGTCTTCTCTCCCTGCCAGGTCTTTCCACATACTTTTTGCAGTCCACTTGGATATAGGTCAACTCTTGTCCTCTCCTTAACTCTGACAGCTTCTTTATTTCCCTGGAGTTTGTGTGACTACGTGGATTTTGGCAGTTTCAGGGAGAGTTGTGCTTAGCCCTGTGCTTGGGCATGCCCTGTGGAGGTGGAATATTTGATAATCATGGCTGCAAAGAGTCACTGGGTGTATATGGGAGTCAGCTACTCTTAGAATTTTAGCAGCACTCATAGGATTGGAATATGGCATACTCCTGATGCAACCACCACTCCCATGTAAAACTGTGAAGTGTGTGGGTGTTAGAAGAATTGGGGGGAAAAGACCATGTCAGAAGTACGGTTATTTGAATAAAACACTGGATTTTTCAAATTTTATGCTTTGAAAAAACCCAACTATTCTGGTTGAAATTTTCCACAACCTGAAGTTACCTTACACAGCAAACGCCCAGAAAAAATTTCATTTCAAAATTTAGCAGACCTAAACCAATGATTTTTAAAATAGATATAGTTACATGACTTTAATAGTTGGAGCTATGCATAAAATAGCCACTAAGCCATCAGCAAATGGAACTATGCTTCTATCTACATAAGATTAACCCAAGCAATAATCTAAAATTATAGGACTCCGTGTTTTATTGCCAATCTCTGAGCCTTAAAATATATTTATTTCAGGATTTTCTTTCCTCACTAGAAGGCAATTCCCAACACAGCCAGTCTTGTCTCTCCCTCTTTTCCTCCCCTTTCCTTACTATAATAAATTGTTTTTCTTGATCTACAGTATTGAAATGAAATTGAGTCTTGTCAGGCATCCTTCAAAAAGAGACATGTAATAGGATACTTGAGCTATTAGTTAAACCTAGTATATAGGTTTATATACATAGTATAAAGTATATATATAGTATATAGAATTCTCCATCCTCTTTTAGTTATGCTTTGTCATTTTCTTAGTGCTTTTATTCTTTGTAATCACGTGACCTAAAAGTACTTCACAAAAAAAAAAACCCAAACCAAAACCCCCCAAAAAAAAAAAACCAAACAAAAAAAAAAACCAAAAAACCAAAACCAAAAAAACCCAAAAAACAACTAGATGCTAGATTCTTGAATGGAGGAAGATAAAGGAAGTATTCTTGCAAGGTTCTGAAACATAGAGGCAGACAAAATGAACCAGATTTCATTCTCCTTTGGTAGATTTTGTATCAAAATGGTGGGCAAAGTTAAAAAAAGTCTTGGAACTTCTCCAGTTTTCTTGGGATTTCTGTGAGCAGCCAGTGTTTCCTTTGAATTACCTGAAGTATTTTCAAGTGGGAGCTGTACACCCTCATACCAAGATAAGTCAAATATTAAGTCAAAGTTGTACTCATAGTGCATAGGTCTGGTATTTGTTGCACAGTTATTTGTACCTAAATGTACTCCAGTATTAAAAGTCACTGGAAAGATCTTATACTCTTTCTCCCCTTCATTTTTGTTTCCCTTCTCTCATTCTCCTACATATCTTCTTTTTTATTTTTCCTCTCTCCCTCCTTTTCCACAACTCTTTACCTCCTCTCTACAACTCATTTTTATTGCTCACATCAAAGCATACATTATATCAGCTTAGGTTATTGAGCTTCTATGCCATTACTTGTAAGCCAAAAGAGTCCCTCTTTGTTAAAATGGAAAAAAAAAAAAGAAGGAAAAACCCCAACTCTGTACCATGTAGAAATTCCCTGCAGAGCTTTTGAAGAGTTTCTAATCCCTTCTATCCCATTCACAGAGGGGCACATAGGATGTCTGTTTTTATGTCCATGAAGGAAAAGTTGGACTTGTTTGGAAGAAAGTAAATTCAAAATGCTATATCTGTATTTTCCCAGCTGACGACCACACACTTCATGGTGAGTATCTTAGAATGGAACTTCCAGGTCTGGGTGCACAGTAACAGAATTGCAAGGAAATTCAGAACAAAAAATGCTGTGGAAGAAATGGACAAAGAGGGCCTTTCTAATACTCTCTCTTCCAATGCCTCTACAAAGGAAAATTAATTGCTATTTGTAGTCCTTTTTTCTGAGACTAGGAAACTTGGAACACTTCATCTGTAAATCAGCACTGCAGTTAGAGGTTAATGCAAGTCCATAGGCCTTCTTTTTCTGAGCCAAATGGTCTTTGTCAAGTGTTGCTAAAGGCAATTTTCTCTCACCAGTGTTGACTTTTCATTAAGATACCTAATATTTGTGTTTGAACCTTCATTGTTATAATTATTTTGAATTTCATGATAAGAACAAGCTTTGAGATTTAGAAACCTTGGATTTCTAAACTTGGAACAGTAATGAACTGTTTAGGATTCTTTGTATTGTGAAGGTACCAAACCATCTTTGGTACCTTTTTCCATGTCAAGGAGTTGAAGAGAAACAAACTCAAGGATGAAAAAACAGTATTTGATGCTCTACATTCATAGAAGATATTGTGCTGTGTCCACTGTATATTCTTTTCTGGTCAATGCTTGTGGTCCCCCTAATGCAGCAAGGTGTCATTTTATGATGTACAGCACAGAGACCTTGTCGAAAAATATTTTTCCTCATCCCCAAAAGGTGCACTGCACTGTAAGAAACAAAGCATGACTAAAGCTGGGAGGAAAAATCAAGCAGTGCTTAAGTCAGTTGTTGGCATGAAGAGTTACAATTCTATGGCTTCCTTCAGTAATGAGGCTGTAAATCATAGATATGACAGTGGAAAAAAATCAGCATTATTTTTGGATAATGCATGTTAGGTAGGGCTCACATAAACTGCAAAAATTCTAGAGTAAGGCATGGCAGCAAAATTATTATGGTCTGGACTTGGAAGGAAAAAGTGAAATGGCAGCTCAGAGGGAATAGTGATAAGTCTGTAAAAGCTGAAGCATATTAGTGCAAAAGAAGGAGAAGAATTTACTGTGATATAGAGGAAGTACTACAAGAATTAATGACCTGAAAAATTTGGAGGAAGCATAACTATGAGACTGCAAAATGCTTTAAAGTAGACTTAAAAAATAAGATTGGGCACATGTCTAAAAATTATAGTTCAGGAACCAGCCTGAACATCAGAACTGGATATTCTATGGTCATATCTGAGCCTTACAGTTTTCCTGCCACCCCAGTGCTTTTCTGCCAGTAACCTCAGCAGTCATGGAGAGCTAATATGTTGGCTGTTATATTACTGATCATGAACTGTTCTGTGGTAGGCCATGTAAAAAAAGATAAAAACCTAATGGGTCACCTATTTCAAATAATCTTTAATCCAATGACCAGGAGAAATCTCTGCAATGATAATGAGAAATATGAACTTTAAGCTGAGGAAGAAAGCAGGCCTTGTGTGATCTCGAGGCTTGGTGTTTACTCACCAAGAGCCTAAATTCAGTAAATAAATATACAACAAAATGCAAAGGAATATGACCAGTGGACAGAAAGTCAGCAAAGAGAATATGCAGACAGAAACAGGGAGCAGTATAGGTACTGAAGAAACTACATGTCATCTCAGAGACTGGGTGTAGTCAGTGAGAAACCAAATATTTGTACACCAACACCGCAGCCTAGTAACACAGGGGAGGAAGTTGAGCTGGTGGGGGAAATGAAACTAGACAAGTGGAGGACAAGAGGAACATGGTGGAATAAGAATCACGTTGGTACCAGTTGTTGGCACTGAGATGTGTGCCATAGGCAAACCCCATTACTTATACCTTGTTAAGGAAATGGAGGATGCAGCACACTCAGAATAGGATCAGACATAAACAAACAAAAAAGAAGTAGGGTGGCTCTAGTGAAATAGGTTTGAATCAAAAGTGCATCTATTTTAGAACAGTAAAATAAGTTATTTGGGACAATACTGAAATCTGTACAGATTTTTTCAGCTTTCTAATGGTGTTAGGAAATACATTTGGAAATTTCATGATTGATATTTTTGCCTTTCCTGATGAGAGTTGGAAAATAAATCCTACTTACAACAATGAGCCTTAGAAATTCTGAGATTTGATAGTTAACACATCTCATCATATATTGTTCCTGGAATTAGAAAGGGGTGATGTTATCTAGCTTATTTTGTGTGCATAATAAAATATGCTACAAATATAATATAGAGGAGTAAGTCACAGAAACTACTTGTGACTTGAATTATGTCAGCTTGTTCTGCTTTAAATTAAGGGAAAAATAAAAGAAGATCTGTGAATAAGGCCTTCAGTTTTCAGAGAGAAAACCAAATAATTTTCTTGTATGATGGATGGGGGTGAGTTAGTTAACTTATTTGAGCAGGAAAGCTGAGAATCTTGCATGTAGACAGTACTGACACTTGCTTAATTAGAATGTTGTGGAACCATCAGGAATTCCTATGTCATGCAAGGAAAAACATAAGGCACTCTGTACCTAACTAGATTATAGGTACCTCCAGAGAGATATTACCATAAGTAGAGAGCTGGGACAGAATGGAAAATGGTCTGCTTGCCAAAAATACCCCATGTCTTAGACATAAAGTATATGGCTGCAGTTAGAATCAACAGAAAGCCAGTTGAGACAGACCTTGTTAAGAACAAAGTAGATTTCAAGAAATCTTTTAGCCATATGAACTGAAAAGTTCATAGTGAAAAATGTTCAATGCAGTGAGGATGTGGTCAGGAGTAAAGCTATTTCTCTATTATGATTCAAAACCTAATTCAGTGCCCAATCTTTCAGAGATTTCCAAGTCAGCTAGGACGCAAAAAATTGTGAGGCCGAGTTGCATAATTTTATTATACAGTGCTCAGGTTTACATTAAATATACACGTTTTATCAGCACTTACAGAGGAAGGGATATATCTGCATATCTGTAAGTGCATTTCTTTAACCTGGGATAGAAGAAAGTCTTTAAGAGCAAATTTGAAGGACAAGATTACTCAAAGATTGAAAACAAGGATGCATTCAAACAATGATTTTGCAAACAGAAGGTTGTGCCACATAGATCTTTTATCTCTTTCTCTAGAAAATCAGGGAATTATTTGGCAGTGGGGAGAATCTGATTTATTGGAATTAAATGCAACTATATAGGATCACAGTAGAAGCTATCCATGACGAAGAGAATGTGTGCAAAATTTGAAGTGGAGAAGAAGCTGGTAAAGGAGAAGAGAGATAAAGGAGCACCTTGGGAGTGAAGAGTTGGACACATAATTACAAAGATCATAATCTGTTGTCATCACAATCACACAGGTAGGCTTGATTGCACTGGGTACTGGAGCAATAGAAATGAGATAAATTTCAACAGTACAGCAGAGAAAAGCACTTAATGGAGAGAAAAATTATGAAACAACTTGAGTTGGCTCTACCACAGGGGTAGTGGGCAATTAGGGCAGCTTAGAAAGAAGATGGATTTAGGTGAGAGAATGGACAACCATCAGTTGCTGACAAGATATACAACCCTGGGAAAAGACAACAGTCTTGGGAGACACCGTTCAGAGCATTTCTAGTAATGATGGTGGGTATTTGAACAACTGATGGAAGCTGGAAGAGGTGCAATTAAGGGCACAACAGATGCTTAAGGGAATGGAGACCCTCAGGAGAAATTTGCATTGTTTGGCTCAGAAAGACAAAGTGGAAAAAGGAGTATTGCTCTCTGCATATGAACGAGGGGGATAACCAGCAGCAAGAGATGACATCTTACACCAAGGAACACAAGATCAAGCAGACAGAGGTGCTTTGCCTGTATGGAATCTGAAAATGAGGGCAAGAAGGCTCTGGAGGAGCCCTTCATTAGAAATAGTCCATAGTACTCATGGGACTTTTAAGATAGAGATCAGAATAATATGAAAAATCACTTTTGTGCCTAGGTGACTGTTTGAACAGGAAATTGCTTGGGGTGAGCTTGGAAAATCTTTCTAAACTTGCAGTGTAAATGTGTATTCAATCTTTTGTGAACAGGTAGTCTCTGACTCCAGTTCCCTTAATCTACAATGCAGGAACTATTTAGTTCTTCCATATAAACACATTTCTCAATAAACATTTCCCGAGATTCATCCTTGTTAACACAACAATGAACTTATTCATAAATTTAGTGGGTTAAATAGCATTTCCAGTAGTAGCCAAGGAGAAAAAACTACTCTTTTTTCACCTCTGTCAATGCTATAGAAGATTCTGCAGATAAAAACACCCAAACCCTTTTATTTTACTTTATTTGAATGGCTTGTCATCATTTTAGATGCTATAAGCCACCAAAACACTGTCTCCTCAGAGAACTGCTAGCCTGCTGTGTCTGAGGAACTGCACAAACTTTGAGAAAGGGGATGACATGCAAACGTCATCCTACTGAGCTTACTTAAGTTACAAGCAAAAAATGCCCATCCTCAGACATTTTTCTGTTACTCACCTCCTTCTCCCCCCATTTCATATTTGGAAAGACTGTTTTACTCTTACAAGAAGTCCCTATGTGGCACAGGATGTCACCATGTGTAATTGCACAGACGATGAAATGACTGGCTTTCCTACACCAGCAGAGCTGTTCTGATTGGCTGAAATTCTGTGCTAAACTCTTGCCTTCCTCAGACCAAGCTCTCTGTCACCTCTTTCATGTACTTATCTTGCCTAGTGTAGGTATGTACAGTATCACTTGGAGACAGTTTGTCAGTCTCAGTGTCTGAGTTAATGGCCTACCTGGAGTGGCTAAGTCAGCCAGCAATTTTTATGTGTAAATAGTGCATAAAAAGATGCATCATATAGGAAATATTAAAATACATGCACTGTTGGTCTAGTAAAGTAAATATTCCATTTTATTTATTATTGTTCTTCAGTTCACTTAAGAAAAAGCCTTGCAGAAGATTCCAGATTGTCAGTGCATTACATTGTCAGAAAGGGGACATGCGTTATTAGCCACAATTTAGTTTTGCTGTGCTGGATGCTGAATAGGGGAGAGAATTGTGTGTGACAGAAAATGAGGAAGTGGTGGAATTGCACAGAACTATCTAATCCCTTTAATGTAGAAAAATATAATCAAAGGGAAGCAGTCTAGGATGGTCATGAAGAGGCTTGAAATATGCAGGATGAATAAAGAGGAGGGAGTACAGAACACTGTACTTGGTCTCAACTGCTCTGATATTTCACTTAATGTATCCTAGCACAGCGAGAGATTGATTAAATTCACTGGCAATGTCTTCATCTCAGTGTTCAAACCCCAAGTTAGAAAAAAAAGCTTCATTTTTACAAGGTATTGTACCTCTGCAAAGGTAACACTTACTGCTCATTTCATAAAGAGAATGAATTGCCAAAAAACTTGCTTTTTCTCTGTGAAATTGAAAACCCTGAGATTCCTCAGGTTTCAGTGTAATACATTTTACACAGGAGAAGTAACTAAATTTGTATGTTTGAGAAGAGAAAACCTGTGTCAGAAATTTGATGATTTTTCATCTACTGAAAAATTTTCTGGAAACCATTTTAGAGGTGTTAAATGATAAAACTAAGCCATCAGCTTCCTGCCCATGGGAAACTTCCCCATAGGAAGCATGCATATTATCAACTAAAATGATGTAATTCTTTTCTGCAAGGAACACATCAAGGTCAACATGTAAAGCCCACAAAGTCATTATTTACGTGCTTTACTTTTGAAGATACAAGTCCTATGTGAGGGTGTTCCTAAGTGACAGGTGATGATTAAACTAGAGTTGAAGAACTAAAAGGCAGCAACAAAAAAGTGTTTCCATTTCTTTTTCTCTGATTGCCATTCTAGTAAGTGCTCCAAGGGTAAGAACATATGATGATTCCATAGAGGTGTGGCAAAAATTGAGGAATGAAAAATTAAGTGCTTGCAGATGATGTATCTGATTCTCTCAGATTTCTGTAAGTGGAGGAGGTTTAATGCAGTAAGAACAATTTCCAGCCTGATTATTCTATATTACTCTTCATGACTCTTTTCTGGAAAACCTCCTCAACTCAATTGCTTTTAGTACTTAGGCAGGCTGATTTCATTGAGAGCAAGCAGTGAGAGGGACACAAAAATAAATAAAATGTTCTTCTTCTGAACATACAAGTAATAATTTCAGCGGGTTTATGTTTATAAATAGTGCCTAAATTCTTTGTGTGAATCTGCATAGCAGTAGGATTTGATCATACTTACAGCTGCTGCATTCAGACATGTTTATTGGTTTTGTTTCAAAGTGATTGCTTTACTACTCTGTAGTACAAATAAAAAGTTGTGGTTTAAAATTGACCTTCAGTCACTCTCTCAGGTCCAGAAGAAGAGTTGATAGAACTGTTTGTTAAACATTTTGATAGAATTTGCCCATATCCTTTCTGGCCCACTTATGTCACGTGAACCTATTTCTAAACCCAGTGTTAAACATGCCTCGGTTAAATGCCATCTGATCACTGATTATATTTGTGTTAATTTGGACTCCTGCATGGACAGTGCCTGTTCTCCACATCATTTGACATAGCACAATCAGGTATAATCCACATTCAGGCTCATCTCCGAGTTGGCATCCTAAAAGATTTTGCACTTTTGGTCTTTTTTAGAAACCTGGTTGAGTTGGAATAGACTTGAGATCATTTAGTCCACCCCTCTTGCTTTCCTAAAATATCTCTGACGGTGTGTATTTGCATATAAAGAGATATGGCACAAAGAGCCAGGCACAAGGTTTAACATATTGACAAGTGCCAGTTGGATGCAGGGCAGTGAAGGTGAGCAAGGCAGGCCTTGCTCCTGACTCCCACTGCCTGTTGAGGCATTGCCTACACCTGGAATGCCTGTACTACTGCCTGTAGTTTCCTACTGGGCACAAACCTAATTGTCTTGCTTTGAAGGACATCCCAGAAGTGATAGAGCACAAGTGCAGTGTAGAAGACACAGGCAACAGAATCCTTGAAAGAAACTGGCAGTAGAGGTATCCCCAAAATACAGCAGAAGAGACTGAGTGAAAAATAAAAGTAGTTCTATTTCCTGGTGCTCACCAGTCCGAAATCAGCCTGGAATAGCTCAAAAGATGCAGCAGTGGACATGAGCCAGAAGTGATAATGGTTTCTGGTTTCCAGACTGTGTTCTCGTATAGTGGTTAAGGGAGAACTTTCTAGGTTTGACCTGTCCTCATTTTTAATATAATTTATTTGAAGGAATTTTGCGTGCAAACTTTGCTTGGTTTTTTGTTTCTTTATTTTTTTTCCTCGTAGTTGCAGTAATTTTTGCGAGAACATTTTGGCATACTATTGAATACTATTTGGAATACTATTCGTTGGAATTCAAAGCATATCTGAATTTTGGAGGTTTCCCCACTAGTCTAACAGATGTGGTAAGCAATTATTACATGCTAAAGTTTTTACACTTAACCCTCTCTTGTTTCTGGGTGGGTTTTTGGACAGAGGAGAAAATTTTTTTATTTTAATGCAGCTGTGGCAAAGAACTTCTGATCTGTTGCCAGAAAATTATAGTGTGTTCCTCCTCGGGATAGTAATCCTTTAGGTTTTATAGCTTATATTTTGCATAAACAATTTGTAGTTGCAGAAGGACACAAGCATAGTCATTAAAATCTGGCTAATATGGGGCAATATAAGCGAGGCTTAGACAGCTTGTGGTTACAGAAGAGATAATATAGATGGTTAATACAGATTGTACTGTACAAATGGAAACGCACATGGCATAGATCTTCATTCTTCCTTTGTCAGCTTCTTAGTAATCTAATCCCTTTTAATCAGACCTGATTGAGACAGCAACACTTTTCACCAGTAATTTTTAACTAGGAACAAATTCTGCCATATTTTCTCTATGCCTGAACTAAACAGAAAAATACAGTGTGAAGATTCAGTGTTTCTTGGGTAAAACATGGGAGGTCAGTCATGTAGTGAAGGAGAGATTTAGCAGAAGTATTATGGTCCCAATCCACTGAAGATCAAAAACATGAATTACTTTCTTCCTTGGCACAGCACCAGTATAATGAACGGCTCTTTCATGCATTTGTGGAGTGAAAACAAAAAGACTACTGAGAGAATGCTGGAGCATTCTCTGCCTTCATTAAGAACATTGTCTGCCATTGCTTCAATCTCAGCTGCAGCTTTGTGCTCCTATTAGTGCTCCATGGAAAAGGTACTTGTTAGTTCTCAGGGTGGGAAGGACTGCAGTGACATCGTTCTGACGATTACACATCTACTGCATTTCTTCATGGAAATCCCTGAGAAGGCAGTTGCTGTTCAGGTGTGTCACTACCGGTTTGCCTGCTGTAGCTATTTTTAAATTTTTTTCTAAGATTTTTAATAGAAACATGAATTCTAGATCTGAATGACCTAGAGCTTTGGTGTAGAGGCATGAGAGGGTGATAGGAGCTATGCCCCAGATGTCAAGAATCAACCTGTTCATCTGTTAGCTCTAAAAAGCCTTTGGTTGCTATGGCAAGGTAGTTTCCTCAGGAAACCTCATGAGTTTGTTGCCTCCCTAGCTTGGTGTTCTTTATAGTGGGAGCAAACAGTCTTTACGTCATTCAACTTCCTTTTGCTTGGTTCCTACTGTTCAGCCTTACAAACCACAGAAATGGGAAGTCCAAAATCTGAGAGCAACTTGTTGAAGATAAGAGTTTTCTGTGAGATCATGTTAAACATAAATACACAGAGTCTAGCAAACCATCTGAATCATGTCCTCAAATGCATAACATACTAAATTTGACATTTCTTGCAATAAATTTTTAGTGCATTCAACAACTGAAGAGAGTAAATAAAAGGGGAAGGAAAGGAAGGGGAACTGAAACCTAGAAATCAGTCAGAAAAAATTTTTAGTTAAATAATCTCTGTTGCAGTTGAATAGATGAATTGTATGAATGAAGTGGCTTGCTTTAATAGCTGGCAGGAAAAAAGCTGCCATTACTTTCCCATAAACAGCATTTAAGGGCAATTTAATTGAGAATTTGCTGAAGGCCTGGCAGATAAAAGCAGTGAAAAATAGTTTGAAAATGTTTTCAATCTAGATTATCACAATGTTTTAATAAAATGACAGTGTCAATTTTCAAACTGAATGCTCAGTACCATTGGTAAAATTGTACTACAACCTTTGCCAACCTTTTTTCTGTGACTTTTAGAATGAAAGAATCTGCTACATCTTCCACAGATATTTACTGAGTATGGGAGAGAGCTGATACCATCCAGCTCTTATATTAGCAGCTGGTAGAGTTTTGTCAATAGCAGGAACAGCATAAAAGCACATAGAGTTGAGATCTGTAGGAACCACTTCAGCAAAACTTGGGAGAAAATGAATAAAAGAGATTTCACAGATGCAGCACATGTGTGAAATAAAATCTGATTAACTGAGATGTCAGAAAAAAGTAACTGTAAAAAGAGAATCATTAAAACATGGAAAAGTTTCTGGAGGACTCTTTGTTTTCTTGGCTCACCTGTTATTTAATATTTTCCTCTTTAATGAGTATTGAATGTAAAGCCATTTCCTATAAAGTTTATGGAAAACAGGGTGCACTAAAAAAAATGGTCAGACAGGTCCATTATACAGAGCAGCCTAGTTCACATGGTTGGCATGTACCTTATATTTTAGTACAGCTGCAAGTGATATTTTAGAACTGTGAGCAGAGAACAGTTTACTGGACAGGAAACCAAATCCCACAAACAGCAAATAGCAACATGCATTTCTCTTCTTTTATGATTGATGGCTACCTGGAAATGAGATTGTGGAACACACATGGTATAATTTTTGCCTTAGACCACACCTACATCTAAACTATTATTCTTTTTTCCTTTTTGTTTCACTCCTATTGATTTGATAATAGGATCTTCTAAACCAAAAATTTACACAGCGACATTTGCATTGTTTCCTCCTTCCAAATGTAAATATTTTGATTTTTTCCCATCCTGTTTCAACACTACATTGTTCCAGACTGATTCAGCTGTTTCATTTTGCTCAGTCTTGCTCAATTAAGTATTAGCTTTACTTCTAATGCAAAATCATCACTTTTTTAGACGTGAGTCTGTAACTTTCCATTATTAGGGCTGAGCCATTGAAATTCTTTTTCCCTGATTGCTTGCAAAAACAAGACCAAAACTTTAGTAGCTTTTCAGGACCATCTCCTCCTAATTGTGGGAGACACTTGATGCACTGTTTGACAGTCCAGGTAGGATTTAAGCTGACCTTTAGACCACATAACTTTTTCTCCATTGATTGCAGCAGAAACGAAACACTGAAAATGATGAGCAGACTGGGTAAATGAGACAGTAACGTGCCCTTGTGTCATGGTTTAAGCCCAGCTGGAAATTAAGCACCACCCAGCCACTCACTCAGTCCCCCTGCCCCCACTCCCAGGTGGAATGGAGAGGAGAATCAAAAGTATGGCTTGTAGGTTGAGATAGAAACGGTTTTATAACTGAAGACAAAATAAAAAATAATAATAACAATAATAATGATGATGATGATGATGATGATGATGATGATGATGATGATGATGATGATGAAAAAAAAAAAGAGTGATGCCCAATACAATTGCTCACCACCCATTTTCTGGTGGCAGACCCTGTTCCTGAACCCAAATCACCCTTCCTCCCCTGCCTTTCATTCCGGGTCACTCCCCCAGTACTGGACATGACACTCTGTGGTGTGGAACATCCCTTTGCCCAGTTCAAGTCACCCTTCCTGGCTATGCTGCCTCCCAGTTTCTTTTCCTTTGTGTCCCTCCTCACTGGCAGAGCATGAGACACAAAACAAACAAAGTCCTTGACTTCAGATAAACAGAACTTAGCAAAACCCAAACCATCAGTGTATTATCAACATTATTCTCATTTTGAATCCAAAATACAGCACTGTACCAGCTACTGGTAAGAAATTAACTCCATCCCAGCTGAAACCAGGACACCTTGCTGCAAAGAAGGTAATGATGTCTTGAGCTACATCAGGGAAAGTACTGCCAGCAGATCAAGTGAGGCAATCCTTCCCCTTGGCTCAGCACTGGTGAGGCCACAACTGCAGTGCTGTGTCCATAAACAAGTCTTGGCTGCATGGAAAACTACTCCCTTGTCTCAGTATTTAATTACAGTGACAATTAAAGCTGAACAAATTTTTAAGCTGATACATGTTCACCCAGACCAACAGATACAAAGATGGACAGAAAATCAGCATTGATATATCAAGACCAAGGAGCAACACATTATGCATTCACTTGACAGCAAGTGCTGTGAAAATAAATAAGGTAGCTTAAATTAATCTGAAGAAGAAATATAGAAATCCTAAAATCGAGCATGTAAGTAGAGATTATTTTCATTTGTACTGTTTTAAATTTCAAATAGAAAGATCCTAATAACTCCTCTGAGATCTGCTGCTAGAATCTGACTAAAGAAACACTATCTCCTGTTTAATTGGTAATATGGTCTTTCAAATTACTTCCGTTTACCATACTGAAAGCAAATATGATGCACTTTCTGCAGCTGGTTAAACTCATAATTTAACAGTGTTCTGGGAAAATGAATGTATCAGTATCACCCACAAGCATTATTTATATTAAACAAGAGTGCTAAACAAACATCTTAGAAAAGTAAAAATACGGCCATGTAGACTATGAGAGCTGCTTTGAAGCAGTACTGCTGATGCTCCTGCCCTTTTGGGCAGCTGCAGTATCTTTTGACTAAAACTGAATGAAGCTTTGATTCTTCAATTTATGATTTATGGAGCTTTGATTCTTCCATTCAAGAGCCCAAATGGATGTATATATTAAAAGGGAGTTTTTCTGGGTGGCAGCCACTTCATTTGTGAGATAGAAATGCGTGATGGAATTGGTGCAAACATCAGATTTCCCTATAAAACCTGTTATTTTTGGCTTAAGCAAATTTTTGTGGGCTTATTTGCTGGTGTTCCTGAAATGAATATAAGAAAGGTTATCAAGGGCTTCAGTGGAAAACATACTTTTTTGGAATTTTTGAATCATTACTGACTCATGTTATTTAGAAAACTACCAGCTAAATGCAAGGACACCTTGCTGTGGAAAGAGCGGGTTTGTTCCTGAGACTTTTCAAAACAATATTTGCATTCTCGGTCACCGAAATAATTTAATTTTGTCTAATGAAGTCTGGTAGAAAAGAAATGTATGAAAATTGTCAAATTATCATTTGCATTAGTATTTATGTAGATAACATTGTCTATTTATAAATCCCTGATCTTCTCTGACCCTGTACAAATAATTTTCTTTACTACCACAGAGGTAAATATGCACAAACCAGGAAAATTCCTGCGAGCACGCCAGTGCATCTTCAGATTTTCTCAGCAAGTAGTCTATCTATTTAAGCTTATTTTTAAATTGGACAACTTTGCATGTCTCCAAAGCAGTGTGGCTTAAACATGCCAATTGTTGGTCCTGGCAAAGAAGAACATTTTCAGTATTCTGTGTTACCCACTTCTTTGCTGGACTCTGTTATTATTGTCGTTCCCTTTGTGGCTGATCGTGTATGAAATCTACTCCCAGTGTGTGAAATTTTTTCACACATGCTGTGAAATTATTGTCACTATGTGCACTCCCTTTCAAGCCAGTGGGGCCACATACATCAGCATAGAGCACAAAATCATTTATTTGCTCCTCTTTGAAAGTGCTGTGAAGGATTTTTGCAATACTGACCTATCCAGTTATTTCTAATTGCAGTAGAATATAAATTACCTTCTCCAGCCAACATAGTAAGAAAGAGCTGATGAATAAATATTTTAACTACATCTCTACAAATGAGAAAATCCATTTTGGAGGAATGGTTTTGTTTGCATTGCAGAGCTGAATATTGCCTGCCCTTTGAAGGAGAAACTATTAGGCTCAACATTAACATTTCTGCATTGATTATCACTGCTTTACTTTCCTGTTTAATAATTTCTTCCATTAAGATCTGAATATTCAGAAATGGGAACATAAATGTAAACACATATTCTTATAAACATAGCATCAATTCAATTTCTAGGTCAGAATTGCAAACTTCTTTAAAATATAGAGTTCTAAGCTGAGAGATCCCTCAGAGGGATTATATCCACTTTGCTTAAAGAGCTCAGGGAAATAGATATTTTATGCTCAGGGGTTTTTTTAAGCCAGAAGAATTGGGGGAATAATAAAATAAAAAGAAAGAATGTTGTAAGCAATGGAAAAGGAAATTCTTTAATTATGGTTCTGATCTCATGGGTGGTGGAAAAGCTGCAGTCATTGCTGCTTTGGGAGTACACATTTTACAGTCTGCTAAGTGAGGGGAGAAATAATCTCATCACCATCAGTAACTCCCTCTCTGACCATGTATTCTGTGAAAATACAGTACATGGGTATGCCCTGAAGTGCAGTGAGAAAATACAGTGAGGAAAAACACTGTCTTTCTAAAAAGGTATTTTGAACACAAGATAAAAGACAGATCCAGTTTCATACTATTCAATAATATTTACACATGTCCCAAATAATAAAGATACACTTTTATCCATATCTCCAAAGAAAAGTGAGGGCGTGCAAGAATATTCTTTGTTTTAATTTTTACTTAATCAGGAAGATAAAAGGGCAAGAGACTGGGCAGAATGTGTCTCTGAACTAACATGTTAACTCAGCTGCTTTTTTTTCTCTTTTGACATAATTCTCCTTAATCCAATGAGTAAATCAGAATAAAAAAAGAATCGTGTCTTTGTTGAATGAGTGGAAGCTCAGGCAGGAAGTACAGTACCTTCTTGTACAAGGTGATATTAAGAAAGGTAGCAAAGAGCTGTGTTTCAGAGATTCTTTAGCAGGTAAACAATTGTCTTTCTCTCTGGGAATTCCTTTTTGTCTTGAGCACTTTTATTAGAACAACATGTGCAGTTATCAAGAGTTTCTCAGCACCAGTTAGAAACAAATGAAGCTGCCTGGAGAATGAAATAGGCACTTGATGAGCCAGGATCATGAGCCATTGATGACTGTACAGTAACACAGGAACTTGCACTCAAGAGGGAATGTGACAGAACATGTCTCTGTATCCAGTACCTGCAATAATGGGCTATCAGTCATTGCAGATATCTTGAGGATTACCCCATGCTGAAGTGAGGTTGCTTGCTGTGGAAGCACCAGAGAATATGGGTAGCTCACTGCTGAACACATCTTCTATTTAAAATATAAAAGAATTTTTCAAAGAGAACTTATATTGACTCAACCTTTAACCTAACATCCTGCCAGAGAGAAAATGGTTTAACAAGACTTCTGTAAAACCTAACTAAAAACTGAAAAATTATGACGCACTGACTTCTTAAATTTAGGCAAGAATGTTGGGTACTTTTTGTGATGGAAGTGATGAGATTACTCTTACTTGTCACGGGGTGAGGGTGGGGAACGGGGCCTTTTAGGGAGTAGGAAGGGGAAATTCAAATATTAAAATATTGAGATGTCAGAAGTTACTTCAGTGAGCTGTTAAGAAGAGTCACTGGACAAGAATGCAGATTTTAGACCTTGCACAAAAGGAAAAAAAACCACCCCAAACATGTGCTGCTGTTGTAGTTAGGATGGCTACAGTGGCATTACAGATTCTAGTGAGACAGAGACAGGACCCTGAGACATGGGGACATTCTCCGTGCTTCCCACTGCACTAAACACTCAGTTTCTGACAGCAGAAACATTCAGTAATGTGGTGTTATCAAGGAAAACTTATTTTACTGTATTCTGAGTCAATGGCAGAAAAAAAGAATCATTAGAATTACTTGAGCTACACAGACTGGACCAAACCACACCTAAGTTCTACCAGGAGTTTAGAAAGCAAGGGGGTCTACTCTGAACCTTGTGACTCAATGAGAGGGTCTCCCTTATCCTTTTGCATCTTTTGTCCTTGTGTAAATCATTCTAAATCAATGCTAAATCCATCTTCCTTTGTGTGTTTCATCCCTGTAGTAAGCAACAGATGGAACCTTTTCATCAAGCTTTGTTAGGTCGCATTTTTATAAATTTCTATTAAAATCTTTTTTGCTAATACCTTTGATAGTGATTCTTTAAGCTACCTTAACCCACTCTTCCATGATAAATTGGCATAGTTGGCAGGATCCTAAATGGGAATTTACAACAGATACAGAGAAGTGTTCCCTTGATTTGGGTTAATGCTGGATTCTACTAAAGTCCTTCAGGATTTTCATGCATTTTTGTTCTTTCTGCTTTTCTCGTAGTTTTGCTTTTTAAATATGTGATAGGTGATTCATAATGTTTCTGGTTTTACACAAACACACAAACACATACATTAGAAAAATATATATATACATATACAAGTATACGTGGATGACTACATGCTACTGTAGAGGCTTCAGCCTTTATTTGCATCTCAAAATGAAAATAGATATGAAAAAACCTGGTATCACAACTGTATTTTTCCCCCTTTTTTTTTTTTTTTGGAAGGATAATTAATGTGATTGACATTTACAACCAAAACAGAAATTATGTTTCTGCTATAGTTTCTCTCCTTTTAAAAGAAACCTCTCCACAAAAGTGAAACACCATTAATAGTTGCATAGGAATTCAAACAGCATAGCAACTGTGCTATGAGCACAGAGAAATACAGAGCAATATTTAAACCAACCAATCCTTGAATGCCAACCTGGCCCTTTCTGTAATCTACTTGCATAGCTGAGACTCTTGTCTCCCTTAAGAGGATGCTGAGGATTTCTTCAGGTTTAAAGTAAATTGAAACTAAAAATCACCCAAATAAGCAAACAAACAAAAACCTAACTAAAGAAAAACCCTGACAAAAAAACCCAGCCTAGTGTAACACACTGTTCTGCAGCTTCTCATCTGATGTGCAATTTATTGACTGTAATTGAGAGAGTACATTGCAAAATACCTGGCATGTTATTTACGACTTTCCTTTACTCTCCATGTCCCCACATGCAGAAGAAAGAAATGATTGGACTAAGGTGGAAGTTGAGAAAAAATTGTTTGTTCCTTTGGAAACTCGAGTTTATTTATAAACCCCACACATGGCTTCTGATTCAAATTCAAAAACTTCTAAAAATAATTAAGCAAATGTGTTTGATGCTGAATTAAAAAATGAAATTATTAAGTGAAGTTTTGTTTATCCAGAATTAGGGTGAGTAGGAAGTGGTGACATGCAAATGATTACTGATGGAGACAGCAGTCTAAACTGCTGGGTAGATATGAGTTCTCTGTCCATATCGTGGCTTTTGTCTCCTTTCTAGAGCTTGAGATTTTCTGACTTACAGCTGAATTCTCTCCAGGCTCCCCTTTACTCTGCTCTGCACATCTCCTCTGGTTTGCACCTCTTTCCACCTCCTAGCACTCATCAGAGATGCAAATTCGCTCATGTCTTCAATTTAACAGAGAAACAAACTGAGATTTAGAGAGACTCTTGATATTTTGGAACTTCTTTTCCCCTCTAAAATCTGTCAAGTTTTAGGAAATTCATAGGGAGAAAAGTCAACATAGTATTTGGCCTAGTGAAGCACACTGGTTTACTGAACCTGATCCTACAATTGTAAGTGTTCAGCCTTAGGGCATGGGTTTCAATTCCTAAACAAAGCTAAACTTTACAACTGAAATGGGGAAAACAAGCTCCTTGATTTTAATACTTCCAGCATGGAACAACCCAAACTTCTAAGACTTTAATTTGTATCTTATTCTCCTTTTAATGTGAAGTTTGAGGTAATTGAGAGATATATCCGAGTGCCTTTTGGGTTGGTTGTAATTTTTTTGAAGATGGGCCAAACATCTGAATTCAGACTGCTTTCCACACTTGAAGACTGGCTGACAGGTAGTACCCAGATCTCAAAATGCTGAAAGGGTTCAAAGTGTCAAAAATGGTGTTTTTCATGGAAAAAAAAGCTATTTTTACACTGACATGGAAAAGGAATCTTTACTAAACCAAAAATTACTTTTATACCTCTAAGAGGACAAATCTGTTTTGAAGTTTTCACATTCAGGAGCCAAAGCCTAAAGATAAATAGTGTCAAATTCTGGCTAATTTTGGGACTATTTAGAAATAGGGAAGGCACAGGTTGAGACAAAAAATCTGGTGAATTTGAGTCTCTGCCTATAGGAAAGAAGGGCTGAGATTATTACTGTTCTGTAAGCCTGTAGTCTATCTCAAGGAAAAGGAGCCACCATCATGTGACCTTCTGTAACTCCCCCTTTTTCCCCCGTTTTCTAGAACTTGTCTTGTGACTCTCAGATTTATAAAGATGCTTCAGTGTTGCTTGTATGGTCAGTGTTGCATGGCTGAAACTGTTCACATGAATGAGCATTGTAAAGAGTCATCTGAAGGACATTATATAAGAACATTTTGCTTCAGATCTCTGTGTCTCTAGACTTGATATTTTCAGTGACAACATATCTCCTGACAGATCTCTTACATTTTTCCATACTCTACTACCATATTTATAGGAAGAGATCATTATATATTTCATGTTTCTGAGCTGCAGCTCAGAAGTGATTCACTGACCTCCTTAGAATAATGCTAATCAGAAAAGAATGTGTTCAGCCCAGTCTTTATTCCCTCGTTTCAAATCCTGTGTCCCTCTCATCTATAATTTCTTTCCCTTTGTACCGCTCCACTCTCAAGAATTTCTGAAACAAGTCAGAGCTGCACACTTATTAATTCCAATATTCCTTTAGCACTGCCTACCATTCTAAAAAGCAAATATTATTTGCAAAGTAATAGCTCAGCATGCAAAGCCCTGAAGAACGTGTAATAGCACAGCAATGAGAGTGTACTTGACCTAGGAGATCACTATACGTCTCTTTATGGGAACTCTTTTGTACAAATGTTTTTCTTTAAAATGCCTGTGTCTTGAACTCTCCATTCAGTCATGCAGCAACCCACATGTTTTCACTTGTGGCAGAAGCAATTACTGAATCTGTGAGGGAGTAGAAATTATTCTAAGATATTCTAAGAGCCTGTGAGGCTCTAATGGCACTGCAGAGCCCAGAGCCCTCTTTCTATGACAGTGGCACTGAGTGGAGTAAAGTGTAAATAAGTTAGTGTTTCTGTTGGAGTAAAAAAGTAAGAGACCATTAAAAATGAATCTCATAAAATCATACTCAGACTATTCCTAATTTTTCAGCCAGTAATCTACCTACTGATAATACCCCATCCATCAGGGATGTTAAATGGAAAGCTGAGGAATGTAAAAGTAGGATGTCTGCAAGATGGTTAATAACACAGATAGAGAAGAGATGGGTTAAAATACAAATGTTCTTTCCCATAAAGTAATTAACCGGTGTTTCAAGAAACAGAGAAAACTACTAGCTGAGTTTTAGTCTGAAAGGTGTGTGACTGAAAGCACCCCTTGTCTGCAGCAAAGTCTCTGAGGAGTGGCAAATCCTACCATGGTGTGATTAATTCCTATTACTGGTTTCAGTGACTGTTCAGATGTTCCAAGTACAGCACTTGAAATGTAGGATCCGAAGTGAATCAGAGTCATAGTTAAAAGGGTCTAGTCATTTCATCTATTCTTCTGCAAGGGTGAGCATGTTCTCAAAAGCTATTCCACTATGTAGCTGGTCTCACAACAGGACCTTCCTAATGTTCAGATTCATTTCTTTCCTGTCTGAATTTTACCGCTTACTCCAGTTAAGCCTCAGGAGAAAGTTTTCCTAGTCTTGCTTGGCCAGACTTCCTGCTTGGCAAAGAATTCATTTGGCAAGACCAAAATCTGTTACTGAATAGGTTTTAGAATCTGTTGGCTTTAGGCTTTAAATCTGTTACTGATTTTGTCTTCAGAAAATATCAGTACCACCAAAATCTGAAATCCTGCAGATCTTTGCCAAAGAAAAAGAGTAGGGTGGTGGGGAAAGCGCAGACAGCTCCTTTGATCTACTCTTTCTTATCTGACAGGGCACGAGCCTAATCTTATAGGTGACTTGTGACTAAATCCTGCAATGAGATGTGTCCTTTAGGCAAGCTCACCTCAAGGGACGAGGGACATGACTTCAGTTTACAGCAGAAGTGGGCGAAGAACTGTGCCCAGCTGGTACTTCCACAATCTGTAATTACCAGGTATGTAAAGACACGAGTTCCTGAAAGCCATAGATCACTACCAGAGTGTAGCTGGTCCTAGCTAGTTAGGCTTATCTGCAAGGCTAATTAGCTCATAAGTAATGCCAAACAATCGAGGCTACAATGTTTTCAGCTCTGAGGCAGGCTCAGCTGACAGCAGGCTGGAGCTGCCTTTGCTATGCAGGTGTGCAAATACATGCTAAGCTGCCTACTCCCTGAAGGAAGGAGGACCTCGATTCTTACACAAGAGTGTTAAATAAAGCCATCAGCCATAGGTTCACCTTCTTTCTCTGGCCTAGTACTTCTTTGTCTAAGCAACAGGGAGCAACTTCAATGCAACTGCTTGAGAGACACCCAGGGGACCAAATGTCCCCTTGCAGCTGTGGTTGGAATGTTTATAGCAGGTAAAGGCAGCCTCAGCCTCCTCGGGCATTCAGTGAGGGCTTCCGGCTGCTCGTGACTAGCAGTGTATGCTGCATTTTTACATATTTATTTCTCAGGTTTCTATGAGTGCTCCAGTTAGTTCTCTAAAGCTAGAAAAAGTTCAAAGTATTCTGGACTTGCTAAGTTCAGCAAGGACTAGGCCATGTGAACTGTGTTTCAGATACATCTGTCTCTGGAGAACTGTGTGATTAAGAAGAGAGGAAAAACTAGCTAGACTGGGATTGAAGACCCGAATTTGAATATGGGAGGGGAAGTTAAAAAGGAATCCTAAAATAGTTGAGATAAGCTTTAGTATCCTTATATCTGTATTTGAACTAGACTCTTGAACATTCATAGCCTATCTCATATCTGTGCCCCTTGAGATATGCCTTGTATAATTCATCTCTTAGGGAGTAATATATTTGTAAGAGATCATGTTGATGTTGATGCAGGTCTATCCTTCCTGGGCTAGCTAATATCAAACAGTGACTCTCCTCCTGTATATGGGAAAGAGTCTTTGCAGGAGTGCACTTAACACATTCCATTTTGTCTCAAGACTCTCAAAAAACTGCTAGTATGATTCTCTTTCTGTGGTAGTCTAGCAGTTCCTGCTTGCTAGGTAGTGGTGTGTGGAGTTTATTATACTACCAGATCTATCAGACTAACACAACAGTTTTTTTATTCCTTCTGTTATCTCTGCCTCTTTACCCATTCCCCTAGGGAAAATTTTCATTGAGTTACTGCAACAATTATGGAAGGGTTGGTTATAGAGGACAAACTGAGGGGAGTATGAACCTCAGCTAAATCTTTATGAGTATAAACCTCTTTAACTTAATGTATCTTGCAAAAGACAGGAAGAGGGACTTCTTACTGATGAGACTTCAGATACAATGGACAGCAGAGAAACTACAGATTCTCTTGCTAGTTCTCATATCTATTTGTAAATCACTGAATTTGCTCTCATATCATGTATCTTTGAAATCTCAGATGACTCAGACATAGATAATTTCTTGTAAATTCAGTGCAAGTTGGCTGAAACTTTAACATCTGAAGGAGCCTTAATAGCTTTCCAGATCTGACTTGTTCAATAAGCTGTTCAGGCACGACCTGCTTAATTCTTCCAACACTTCAGTAAAATATCTAGACAATATAAGTAATGTTTTAGAGGTGAATAACTCATAATGTATTTATTGCCAGTTGTAGTTCTGCGAACGAAATGTTTGTGAACACATTGCAAATATTTTAGACATGCACTACTCTGAAGAATCTGATAAATTCATGGACAAATGTTTTCTTTATCAATGAAGCACAAATTATTGAAAAAGGAGTATTCAGGAACCAAAAGATGATATGGAGTTGCTTAGCAATGGTGATCATGTCATACTGTGTAATTTGATGATTATTGTTTTTATATATTACCAGCATAGTGCAAATTTTGTAATGTACAATTGCATAAAACATTGAATTTCTTTTCTGTATAGAATTTCTGTCTGGCTAATATCTCTTGCTGATAGATCCTGTCAAACATCCCTCAAAAGGTAACCCAAAAGGACTGCAACTGAATGCAAGCACATTTTCAAAATCATATTGAAAGTAATAGTTTTTATTGAATTGTTAGCTATTGTCACTCAATATTACTAAAGAAAAGACAAAGCAAATAAGCCAAATTTTGGCCAGTAAGAAAGGCACATTTTCAAACACAGCTGTGTTGTTTTAGGTAATTTCTCTCTAATGAAAGAAATTTAATCCATAATTGAACTTTTACCAACTATGTAATAATATCCCAAATGAGTGTTTATTTTTAGTTTCTAAAATGTTGGCTTTCATTGCTACTTAAGCCAAGTTGTTAAGTAGGCAATGGATGTGCAGTCTAGTGTGACAATTCCCAGTTCCAAGAAAAACTCATTGTCTTGTAATAGCACTCAGCTCCTCCCTTACCTATTTCTATAGCAGAAATTCAGGCACAAGGAGATGTGCAAAACCAGAGCTTCTGTCTCACTAATTTTGTGAATTCTATTTTCTGTGCCTCTGTCCCGGCCTCACACAAAACTCCAGCCTTCAGTCACCCAGAATTACCTTCTTTTGCTTGTTTACACTACAGAGAAGGGAACTTGCCTCAGAAGTGGTAGGTTTTTCTACTTGGCAATTCCAACATACATTATGTAGAGCTCAGAAATAAGGCTCCAAGGGGAAAAACTGGGAGGGTTTTCCTGCCTTATGCATTCTCCATCCATGGAGGGGCACTTAGTGCCACCAGGATGTGAGACACCTCCTCAGGCTCCGTGTTTTCCAGCTGAGCTCAGGGTTGAGCACAGCAGTTCTGGCTTTGTCTGGGTATACCCAGATGGAAAAGATCAAACCTTAGGAAACAAGCTGCTGCTGTTGCACCAATTCATTGATTCCTGGCTATGTTTAACCTCCAGAACGTACAGGGTTTGAGGGGAATGCTGTTTGCTGCAGATGTCTGCGCATCCAGCAAGGCAAAAGGATTGCCCATTTGAGGAAGAAGATGCTACTGCTGTAGCAATGCTTTCCTTAAAAACATATAAGAGTGGTGGTCTGCTCTGTATGTATTTTACCCACTGAGTTCAGCATTTCAAAACCTAGCACTGCTGTGCCTGTCAGCCTCCTCATCCTGTTCGTTGCATGATGTGTGCACACCTGCACCTTCCCTCCTAGAGCCCTGCTGGAAACAGCTGGAACCCTTGCCTCTGAAAACAAACATGCTTATTATGGTCTAAAATTAGGATGCTTTTCCTTCCCTTCCACCTTTCAAAGGGATCATAAGACTGACTAACAGGGAGACTACTGAAATTTAGTAAGTTTCTGTTTATATACAGACAGGGTCTGTTTTTAGTGCTCTTTGTAACTGAAAAAGATAGGCTTAGCTGCTCATTCCCACACTGCTATGTTTAAGACACAGTCTAAATGTGGATATGTTGGATGTGGCTATGGCAAGACTGGCACCAATGAATCTGGTGTGAACAGAAATTGTTCCAGCTAAAATTCGGGGTTTACTTTTGTTAGATAGGAAAATATTTTATCAGTGGCTATAAATCTGATGTAACCCCTGTATCCTCTTAGATTTTATAGATAGAAAGATAGATATATACATATACAGGGGAAACACATAATGCAGTAAGCAGAATTATCATAATACCCATACTGGGACTGAACTAAACACTGTTTGCAGCTGCCTTGATTCAAAATTCCTCCAAATAAGTGGAAAACCTCCCTTGACTTTGAATGGCTCTGGTCAGGTCTGTATTAGGCACAAGGGCCTCTAAGTATTTATCTATATGTAACAGTTAACAGTTTGGTTATGCAAATATGAAGTGTTTCCAGAGTTTCCTGAATGTTTGCCTTTTGTAAATCTCACCTGCTCTTCTGGGGCTTTAAATATTTGATTTAATAATTCCAATATGCTGCATGGAAGAGAGAACGTGTGAGAAAGAATGGGGGCTAAGAAAAAGGAGAGATTAGTGGAGATGACAGGGAGAAGTCAAGGTAAAAGTCATGAAGCAAAATCAAAAGGAAGAAAATTGAAAGACAGTGGGGAGGAAAGAGTACATCCAGGAAATGACTTAGTATGAGCTTGGTTCACCTATTGTATACTGCCAACAAAAGAAATGAAAGTGGGAATACAGAATGCTGAGCACAAAGAGAGCAGCTCATGCTCAGCATTCTGTATACCTACTTTCTTTTGCTGTAGCAGCTCCAGGGACTTCTTTCATGGTCTGTGTGTTGGGAAGGCCAGCCAGGGGAAGGAGGGGCAGAGACAGACAGAAATCACCTACAGAGAAGGTTCTCCCCTCAGGTTCCCTTGTATTCCCCCACCCCCAGCCCTGCACAGCTGCTGGTGACTCAGTCACTAATGCATTCTGTGTCTCTGCTGCGGGCTGGGACAGCTGGTGGCCCTGCTGATGGGCAGGTTTCCAGCTCCATCTCCAACAACAACTTAGTTACTGAGGGGGGAATAGTGGTGTTAGAGCTGTCCGTGGGGACTGGGAGCATGATTTGCTGCCTGGGCACTGCTGGCACATGAGGGTCAGCCAGGGACTACGTGCACGGCGGTGGTGCTGGGAACAAGAAAAACGCTGGGGCCACATGGTGTGACATAGAATTCCTTAAAGCCAGCTTGAGCCATTCCGGCTGTGAAGGTTTCTGCCAGTGTTGGATTAGTGAGTTGTTTAGGGATCTGGGGCAAACCAGTAAAACAGGCTGATGAATCCACACGTAGGTGCCAATCTGGGTTGCTGCCTTTTTCAGGAGTAAACAACTAGGAGCCATTGTTCATCTCCCTAGCTCTCTGCAGGACACAGGCTGTAAATTACATCTAGGAACAAAAGCTTGATGGGAGTAGAACCGGGCGCTCAACTTCCCAAGGGAGTGCTTTGCCCTCCAGCCAAAAGAGCAGCTTTTCTTGCTTAAACCAGCACAGGCTCTTCTTGTGCCTTCCCATCAGCACTCTGAGCCCAAGAAAAGTGTGCAGTTCAAGATGCCACACTGGAGCGCTTACAACCGTTGCCATTACAAAACCTGTTTTCGGGATTGATAATGAAAATTAAATCTACTCTGAAATTGAATCCAGTCTGAAACGCAGGAAACTAGATTGCAGTCTAGGGACATGGAGGAAATCTTATTAAAAATAGCATATTTTATTGATGTTACAGATAAGTGGGTATGAAATCCTCCCTGCTCCCCCAAATCTGATTTTCAGCCAGTCTCACAGATCACCCGTAGTCTACGGAAAATATACACAGCCATGACCAGAATTACCTAATGACATTTGTGCTTTTTATATTCACTAAGACCAGTTGCTGTTCAACTCCCTATAACAAGCTTGAAGTATTCACCAAATTATGCTCAGAAAATGATTTTTTTAATTTTTAAAAAATAGTATTCTGCTGATAAAAGAAAAAAATTAAAATTAGGAGCTTTAGTTTTTAGAAATTTCAGCATTTCGAAGACAAATGCCAGCTATTTTCACTGAAACAAAATTCCATTCTACCCTTCTTTCAATTTCTCCCATAGTGAAATCAATCTCCACTGATACCTTTTTTTCCATCATAAGTACAGGTTCATTCAGGTACATCCATTTTCTTGTCTGTCCACAATATAAAATCTAAATATTCATTCTCAGGAGAGACTGCCCCACTGAGTTTAGTGGAATTTTGGTCTTTCAATTAAGCTAGACCAGAATTTTGTCCTCTATGTGAATTCTTGCCAGAAAACTATCATCTTTTTATATCACTGGTAAGCCATGCTTGTTCCTTTTCTATGGCTCCAACATATGAATTCCCTGTTAGGATTTTATAAAAATTAATTAGTGCTGGCTGCAGTTCACATGTGTGATAAAATCACAAATGAGTTATTTTGCTGTTCCTGTACTATATTTTACCATCACAGAATTCACTGCGTTAAAGGCATCAAAGAAAAACACTCTTTTAAATGCTGGGGCTTTATCCTTTTTCAGTCTTATTGCTTCATTCTCTTTTGAAAACTTAATTCATTAATCATTTTACAAATTTTTGGTGCCGGTAATTTAGCTGCTTGTGGCCAAGAAAGTAAGCAAATTCCAAATCTCAAATATTTAACTGTACTGACAGGCTCAAAAGGGATGCTCTGCTGCATTTCTTCAGCTGAAGATTTGCTTCAGGATTTTTCTGTTCCTATGTACTAAGATTTTCCCAAACTAAAGGAGAAGCTATGTATTTCTCACAAAGAAATCCCCAAAACAAAACCAAAAACAAACCCCATACCCAACTGTTTTTTCCAGAGTTGTACATCTGCTTTGACTAAGTTCTCTGGGCAGCTTTATGCCCTGCAGCCAGGGTAAATTTGGACTGCTGTGTACCTGAGACCAACATATGCTGACCATGTTTGTGTGGGAAGGAAGGAAACATTTTTGTGTCATTTTTTCGTTGGAATGCACCTGTGTGTCGTGGGCTGACAGGTAAGCAGGTGGATGGCAGGAGGAATGGCCAAACTCAATGTCACATACAAACAGCCCATTAACTATTTTTGTCATTTATCACGTGAAAAGACATGATAATGTGATCAATTCTTTTTCTTGCATAGATCTGCCTTTTTCTTTTGCATTAGGCACCAGCACCTCCATGTACCTGGTCTATATGTGTCTAATCTTAGCCCAATTTTTTAGGGCAACAAGCAAGAGAGAGTCTTTCCGAAGTGGAATACCACCCACCCCTGCCAAACATACGCAGAAGTGCTGAAAACACTGAGATGAATAACAAGTAACATTTTGGTATCTAGAAAACAACCTACTCATAATCAGGTGTCAGAAGGGCTAGAATTAGAAATTTCAGACCATGAAGAGACTAGGAATTTCCACTCCTGGTAAAATAAGACTCTGCCTCTGTCCCTAAAATGGACATTTTTCTCCCTTTACCTGTGCCAAAGAAAACTTATGTTTGTTTTTTTTTTTTTAATTCTGTATAACTATGTATAAAGGATATTAATGGAAAGGCAATTTATGTTCTTCAAAAATAAGACTCAAAATTTCCTGAGTTTTAATTAAATGTTTAATTATTCTGTTTCATCCGTAGGATGTGAATTTTAAAAGTAATTTAGCAATTGAAGAAAAATATACACTTAGTAAATTTAAAACATTCATTAATTGTGCACCGGCATTTTGAAATAAACTTTATTAATGTATTTTGATACCAAAACATTTATAGAGATAAATGTACAGGATTTTACAGAACTATTTCTCTTTCCACTTTAGACAATAAGGTATATAGGAGATTGCTTTTTAATTGCTTTTAAAGCGGTTTCTTTAAAAAAAAAAAAAAGCATATTCACTAAAGAAAATGTCTTTTATCTGTAATTTCAAAGTTTCTAGCTTCTTAATAAAAAGATTCCCTGTGTTTAAAGGAAAGATTTTCACTTTAACTTTGTCCCATCAGATATTTTAGACCTGTAGGAAAAGCCTGTTGGAACCTGTTGCTAAAAATTTGGCTGGTTGAGGAAAGGATAGCCAGCCATCTCTAAGCCAAAAGGCAAACAAAAGGCAAAGTCCTGAAAACCTCTGTGTGACCTTCTTGTGCCTGTGACTGGAGAGACCTATCTGTATTTTTCCATTGTTTTGTGTTAACAGAGATTAAATGAATGAGAAAATTCTTTGAAGTGGGGAAATCGACAAAATGGTAACCTGATATAGGACTATTCATTCCAGATTTGGCAAGGGAAACTGAAATCAGGGCATTTCTGGCTGTCAGTCATTGCCACATGCTGGTTGTTAAAGGTGAGATGTACTGGCTTGGGTGACCCCTCATCCCATGGCACATGTGACCCCTCATCACATGGCACATCTCCAGCTCTAAAGAGAAGCCAGTGCATGGAGACACCACAGGCAAGCGCTAAGGCACACAAGAGACAAGGCTTTTGCTTATCTTCAGAGGCCTTGAGGTTTTCACCAGGGGTTTCATGAAGAGCCAAACAAAACCACACACTGCAGTGAACATATGTCCCTCAGGAACTGAGTGAGACCTTGTCTGAACCTCAGCGATCTCATGCCTTTTCCTCCAGTTTCTCTGCTTTCTGAATCGGGACTAGGAGGAAAAATTCCTTCCGTACCTCATGCCATTAATACAATAAAATATCAGCCTTAGTCCTCAGTATCACTGGCATTGTGCTGGCACTGGCATTATTCACTGCTCTTGCTGGAGCAGCCTGTGCTGAGAACGGACTGTGGGAAACTGAACCACCTTGACTTACCTTCTGCATGATGTTATCCTCCAGCAATGAACAAAAACATTGCAGAAAGCTTCATTGCAGAGCAGGCATTTTAGTTGCTCTTAATTGAACTGCAAAAAGAGAAAATGATGAGATAGGAATAAATAAGCAAAATATATTTTGGGAAACATCCAGGCTGTTATAGATGCTTTACCAGGGTTCAGAAACTCTAGTGCTTTATGTTCACTTGGTTTGCAATAATGAAGAGATTTTAAATGCAGGAGGGAAAGCTTATAACAAACAGTGCATTTCTGAGCTGAATCAGGAGAGATTACACAAATTTTCCTACAAGCACAGTAAGTATAACTTTTGACTGGACTTGTGTAAGAAGAGAAGATTTAGTGGCTCTTTAAAACTCAATTGTGCCTGCTTAGTCAGTACTAGCTCTCCTTCCACTCCCCCTTCTTCTGCTTCTGGGTAACTTTAGTTGCAATATGGGTGTGACTTTTGATGGAGCTTCCCCCTCCCAGTTATGTCATTACTTAGTTCCTTTGAATCAGAATAAAAAGTGCAGCAAACTTCAGACTCATTGACTGCAGGCTTAACAAGCGTCGGGGCTTTTCTTCTTTCTGCAGCTTGCAAGGATCTTTGGATTTTGCAAAACAGTTCCAAGAAAAAAATGGCCAACTTCTCCTTATGGGCAACTTTTGGATTATGTTTGCTGAAGCTCTGTCTAACAGAAACAGGTAAGATTTTTATGAATGAAAACACTTCTGATTGTTAAGTTAATGCTTCAGACAGCAAGTGCTCTTCTGCTAGATAGCTAACAGCTTTCTTGCACCTACATACTTTTTTATTTTAAGTGTTATCAGAGATGTTTTAGAAATGTAATCTCAGTTGTGCTGGTCTGTACAATCACAGAAAGCTGTATATTGCTTGTAAAGGGTAATTCCAGATCTATAAAACCTGAATTGCAGAAGATTAAAGAATGAAGTTTAAACTCAGACCAGGACTCCATTAGGGAATTCAGAACGGCTCTGGTGAAGCTCAGTTCCACAATGTGACTGCTGTTACAAACGCAGTTTGCTCTCCCAGCTCCGTTTCGGACTGCAGCGAAAGGGGGGGCGGGGGAAGGGGCTGAGCCCCCCCCAGCTTACAGCTGCATTCTGGAGTTCACACGAGCTGAACCAACAGCTGGAACATACTGCATTTGGGCACAGCCCTGCTGAACGGGAGAAAAACTCGGGGGCTCTCCTGTGATTTGGAGAGCTTTTATGCCAAGCACACTTGCTTCTGACTTTCTAAGGTCTCTTTGGGGCTGACTGATGAGCTTTTGGAACAAAGGGGGTTAGAAGTGACAAAATTCAGTTGTTTACCAATTGCCTTCCTGCAGTGTGGTTATCTGCTTCAAATATTGGTATTTAAAAATGTAGGGTAAATACAGAGAGAGAGAAAAAAAAAAATTATGTCCAAAGTGACAAAAAGCTTTTGAAATTTCATATGGTGCAGGCTCAACCATGTTTTAGGGAAATGACCATACTTTCAACAGACTCTCACTGTGACTGCAACTGCCTCGAGGCATTTTGTGGTTTGGGATAACAGTTGTGCTTCTATATTGTTTTTGTGCTCGTCAGTTCCAGGAGTCTAACAAAATGCATTTTTCATGGCCCTTGTCACCCAAGGGCTGTGTCTGTGTGTATAGTGAATATATATCTCGCTTGCTTGAGCAGCAGGGGATACTTCTGTAATGGTTGCAGCGCTGCCAGGCTGTGAATGGGTGTGTCAGAGGGAACAAGTTCCTCGTGCATCTGTGGTAGCTGAAGCAGCCTCATTGCTTTTCTTTCTAAAATTGTGTGTCCATCGTACCTAAATGCTCTTGCTAAGATCAGGTAAACAGACAAAGCCTTAAGAGAAAGGACAGGGCTACTGTAGGCAAATAAGGTATGTGTTTAAAGATGTGTTTAAAGATGTGTTTAAATATTTGGCTTGGTCCAAATCTGTGCACTATATAAATATTATAACTCCTCGACTGATTTTTAGTTCTATGAGCTGCCTGGAGTGTCCTAGAGAGCAGGGTCTGAACTGACTCCGGGATTTTTACAATGCTTTACAGTGAGACAGAAAGTCCCATAATCGAACCTTCAGCATAGCTACAAAAAGTATGTCAAACTTCACATATGCCCCCCAGGGAAGTTTCTTTACTGGCTTAGTAAGGTATTGCACTATAGCTACAGTATATTTGAGTTGGTGTAAAATACATTCCAGCGTGACTTTGTAGTCAGTAATCATTTCAAAACAGCAGTTGATGCTGGTGTTTTCTTTTTTTAGCCAGTGATTTTGCTGTGCATCACAGACTAATAGCTATTGCTGTTGGGAAACTCCTGAACTGGAATTTTGATTCCTTTAGTACAGAGTTTTACAGAATTAAAGAGGACTTGGAATTACTCTTAATTGATTTCAAAAGGAAAAATGAGATACAGAGAAAGCTGAAAAACTTATTTCTGTGGTGTTGTGGCTATACTGTCATTGATATGTGAACATGGTTTACTCATGGTGTTGACATGACTTGTCTAAGCAGTCTGGATCCTGGAGAATATAGATGCTGACATCTTGGTTAACAATGTTTTTGTAGCAGATTATCTCCTGTGAGCATTATGTATTTGTAGAAATATTTTTCTCAAAGTTTTCCTTAATTAACACAAAGCAAATCCTAGAATTTTGACCCCCAAACTGGAAGAAACTGGAACAGAAGTAGTAGTGGTACAGATGAAATGGAAGGAGGGAGAGTGAGTCTGCCCGTGGGAGGAGAGAGCTTGGCTGTTAGCACAAGGTAAGGCTCTGAGACAGGGCTACTGCAGCTGCTTATCAGTCACAAAGGAAGAGACCTGCCTGCCCCTTGGTTTACATATCTATCATGTAAATTTGTAAATAAAGCAGTTTGAAGAAGCTCTTTGTGCTAGTTTATTTTCACTCTAGTCCTTACAGTGTGTATCTTGGCTGTTTTCCCAAAGCTACAAAGTAACTAGGCTTTATTAAGCATTCACTTGAACTTTCCATCATTGTTTAGTGGAAGGGTTACGTAGCTGCCCTTGAAAGATGCGCACACAGAGCCAACAAACCATGGCAGGGGATTGTCTTACAGTCTTTGGAGAAATGTTTGAAGATTCTTTAGGTACTGGTGTTCACCGCAATGAAGAGCCATTACCTTGAAAACGGGAAGTAAGAGAAAGGCTTAATGAGGACAGATAGCATCATACAATTGAGGATGAACTTTTTTAAGTAAATGCTTTTAAAACCACTGGTGGCTCTAGCCAAGGTTAAACAAAATCTTCATCCATGTGTGGTATATCTTTCTTTCCAGAAGAGTTCCCCAGACTTTTATAGACCTGACTTTAAGATACTGTGAATATTGCAGTTATTCATCTTTCACCTAAACGTGCGTGAGGTTCGACACTGTCAAGAATGTGCCAGCAGTAGGAGATATCATGACACGCTGATAGACAAATAAACACCGGAGAGAGAATCCTGACGTCATTACTGCTAAAATACTTGTTGAAAAGATGTGATAATATTTGATACTATTGAGTTCTGAATGTAGTTGACTGGTAGAAAAATACATTTTAGAGAAGCAGAGAAAGAACAGTGTAGAGTTCTTTTATAAGGAGAGGGTAAATCAGTCAAAGAACTTATAAGTTTTTGACATTCCAAATGCTGTAAAAAGGCTTCTCCATCTGCTGTCTAGTCTTCTTGCATCACATTTTTGTTCCAGAACTAAGGCATAAGTGTTTGAAAATACAGTCAATATGGAAGATGATAATTCTCCTCTTCACATGATATGTATTCTGTTATTTATATATCACTGTTTGGTTTTGGTCTCTTTTTTTTCAAGAGAATGCTGTGTGAGAGAGCAAAGGAAGGAGTTCTGCAAAACTCTCCTCTAAAATTGTTTTTTCCAGGACCAAGAATAAATGTACGTGGTTGCCTGTGAAATACAACTTCACAAATGATAATTGTGAAACAAACATGACCCACCACAATAATCTTACCTACTTTGAGAACAATGCAACATTGCACAGGAACAACTAATGCTGTTCAAAACACATCGTGTTTTAGTGTCAGCTGGCATCTGGGAGCATGCTGATTCAATCTGTCAGCATTAAACTGAATTCTTAGAATAGAGAAATGCAGCCTTCCAAGTTGGTACAAAGTAAAACACATGCACAATCTATTTTGTTGTTTGCCTTTTCCTGTCAGGGTTTCTCTGTGACAAACCTCGTGGTTTGGACCGTTCCCTGTGTGTTATCCACGACTGTAGGCGTGAAGCCGGTTTGGTGTAGCTGCTGGTCATTTTCCAGGAGTCCATCATCTCTTAACATACAGTCATCTCTCCCTCCCAGAGAGGCAATAATGATTTCAAAGCTATCAGACACTGTAATTATCAGTGACCATTATGGGTGCTAATAGTTGTGGCAGGGAGGATTGAGTCAGTGCTGTGAGTTTATCAGCTTCCTCCCCGCTCAATCACAAGGCTCCCCAAAGTGCCTCAGCAGTAATATCAGTAGCAGCTGGCTGTGATTTCCCTCCCTTGCCGCGGCTGCCGGAGCTGCCCCCGCCCAAGGGACGGCACAGCAGCTCATCACATGAATGAGTTTGCATGCAGCAATGCGAAGTGGCAGGTGAGAAAAAGAGGGGTTTTCCTTGGAGAATCTTTCCAGTCAGACAGAAAGTTCAGCTAATTGCAATTTAAAGTTCAAACCTCCATGACTGTTTCCTGCCTAACGAATCCTACAGTCATTTTTTGAGTCTGTGCTTTCAATTAAGAACATAATTGAACTTTCTTTTGTAAGCAATGGCTTTGGGACTTTCCAGTTCCTCTATACGACAGCACTGGCAGCTTTATGTAATGCAGCAGTCTTATTTTGGCACAATAACCTTCGATTCTCAGATTGTGAAACATTAAAAAAACCCACCCAAAACAATACAAAAGGCCAGAAGAAGCAAAAGGAGTTGAAGAATAATCTACAGCTTTAGCAGTTAAAAACATGAAAGCACAGGCAGGGTATGCTAATTCAAAGTAAAAATCACACAGAAGACCTGAATTCTACTTATATTTGGAGTTTGAAAAATACATTGCTTCCCTTTGTTTTCTCTTTTCTCTTGATGATTGATGCAGCTTAATAGCTGGAAGCTCTAAGAGACTGTGTTGTGTCTTAAAAGAAAAAAACCAGAAAAAAAAAGCCAGACATGCAGCAGCTGTGTTAAAACTTCCGTCTCTCTTTCTGCTAATGATACTGTTCCAAAAGCATGTGAGAGGGTTATAGAAGAGATTGCCAGGGTGCAAACTGACAGCTGCCTAGGAAAAGGGCATTAGCCTGCAATCCTCGACTTCACAGTTAATGTCTGTTTTACAAAATACCTGCTTTCGTAAATAAGATGCTGCCTCTGACAGAATATATAATAGTAAAAAAAAAACTGCCATGGCATAGCTTTTGTTAATTATGTATGTCTCACAGTGACAGCATGTTAGCAAAACAGGTTCTCAGAAGTACATTTCCCTAGGGGGCTTTTTTATTGTTATTTTTGTTAATGGATAGGTGTCTGTAAAGAAGCAGGGTGTGGTGTGTGTGGGTAGCTGTAATGAATAGTTTCTTGCAGGTTTCCCATACAGAAGTGAGAGGTTAACTGAAGCTCGGTGGTTGTTCTGTGGGCACCCAGACCCCTGGGAGCAGATGTAAACAAGTGCCCAGAAAGCAAGCAAGCTGCTGGCCAAACTGGGGTCTAAAAGTCGAGCACCAGCCTTAAGCTGGCAGCCTCTCAGAGAGAGCACAGCTTGCCACCAGGGAGGCATATCAGCAAGGGGTTGGTATCATGCGTGCCAGGGCAGCACGGCTGCGGCTGTTTGCAGGGAGCGCTCTGAGCCCTCATGCCCACTCAAAACAGACTGAACAGGCTGGAATACGCTCTTCCTGCAGCATGTAAATGCAATAGTTCAGCAGTGCTGTAGGGGTGGTTGTGATGGGAATGATTTACCTACCCTTTGCCATCGGCCAACAAGGTGGAGTGTCCATATCACAGAATGAGGAGACGAGGGAGTGACACAATATGTCACTGCTGAGGATAGCCAGGTGTTCCCAGCTCCATCCTGGTGCTCTGGATAAAGCTTCTGCACAAGGAATATGGAATAGTTAACCAGTCATGTTCAAGGGAAAGTAGTATTTGCCAATTCTAAAGAAACATGATTCATTAATAATGAAGACACTGAGGGTGCGGCCTGAACGCATCTTTCACTCACTTCCTTATTTTCCCTCCTCCTGCTTGATTAGGTGTCCTTCATTATTTACATGTCCTTTCCCTTTCCATCATTTACACAGGTGTGTAAGTGCAGAAAAAAGAGCTTCTTTCGCTAATGAGTCTTCATTTTTATAAATGTAGTGTTTTGTTCTCTGTTCCTGTATATTGTTTATGCATATATTTGACATATTGGAATACTTATGTAAAATTTATTCCATTTCACTTGGAAGTGAAATAACACATATTTTGTTTAAATCAATTTGGCCAGTAGCAGTGCTATAAAAATCAGATAAGACTTCATTGCTCTGACAGTTTTATCCTGTTTACTTGTGGGTTTGCTATCTCTATACACACTGAGGACCAGCAGCTATTTTCAGTTCAATAGCAATTGTTTCCTGTTAGACAACAGCAAATGCAAAGTAGAACTTCCTTAAAGAGTTCTTATTCCATGCTTATATTTTATGATTGGGGATGTTTAAAGCAGTTTGCCAAGTGAGAACTGACTTACATCTTTTGCTCTACTGTCAGACAATGCTTCTTCAGGTTCAAGAACTTTAAAATTTATTTAATCATTAACTGAAGAAGGGTGTCTTAAATTTAGTCAAGTTGCACTCCTGTTTGCACCAATACTTCCTAGTTATAAATATCAACTGTCTTCTTGAAGTTTTGGAGGTATTTGTTCATAAAGGCTTGATCCTCTGGGAAAGGCTGTAGGGCTGGAGTGTCTGGTGACTTCGTAAAATTGTATTAACAAAATACCGCTCTTCCATTGCACTAGTCAGAGTAACTTTGTCTTCTCGTGAGGAGCAAAATGTCTCCTAGCACGGAAAATAAGTGTCCTTCTTGAGGTTGCATATTGAACTCTAAATTTTTAAACTCCTCTTTTCCAGAATGTAGCAAAATCATTTTATAGCCTACTGAGAAGAGATAACTTGGTGGTTCCAGTTCATCACTGAGTGGGCACAGCTAAGGCTTTAGACAAGCACTTATCCCATTAACAATTCTTGTATTAAAAGTAGTAACTGCCAGACATTTTGAGCATGTGAGACACATTCCCATGGTGACTGCCTAGAGAGAAGTTTCTTTCCTGCTTTTGTGGCTTGCTTCAGTAAAACCCTGGACCCATTTGCTCCCTATTGTGGTATAAACTGCTGCAGAGCTCTTCTAAGAGTGTCTGATGATTTTTGTGTCTTGTGACATTTCTACAAGATCAGTTCTATTAATTCCTTTTTTTTTTTTTTTTCTTCTCCTTTTATTCTTATGGCTTAATTTCCTGGCTGCTTTTTGGGTGGGAAAAGATTTAGAGTAGTTTTGCTTTATTTTCTCAACATATTCTTGTCCTGCCAAGTCTCACACGTTATCTAGTAGTGATATTGTTTGTGTTCACACTGAACAGAGCACAGCATTAACTGTTTTTTTAAAACAGTGAAGCAGGGGCAATCTTAGAGCATCATGGAAGGGTAAGATCAGCACAGTTTTTCAGGTGATTTTTCAGGGCATCTCTAGGCATACACACTAGATAGTGTTTTCTGACTCTGTGGGTTCATGTGGACTAGAGAAAAGCCCAGTTGTCCAGCTTTCCAGAAGGAGACATATCCTATGAGTAGGAGATTGTTAAGACCAGTGACTAAATTTGAATTTTCTTTCTGATAATGCTTTGATGACAGTTTATTTTAATGCAGGTAGTACATATAACAAATAGTCTGGGTTTCTTTCTGGTGCTGGAGATAATTTTTCTTCTTTTATATTTCTTAACAACTCCTATTACTTATATGTATGCCAGTGGGGACCAGACCTATCATAAATTAGTGCAGCATAAACAATATATTGCATAAAGAACAGTGCAAGACTGGTAAGATGTTGCAGTAGTGACCTTACAGATCAGTAGAATTTCTATCCAAAATTTTGCATTCGCAAATGAATAAACTCGTTAATTAATTTCTTCTGCTGAGCAAAGGAGGAAAAATTAAAAAATCTCTCTCTGCCTGACTAGTCTACTCTTCAAAATAAAATACAGACAATGTTATTTTCTTCAATTGCTTCTGTGTTGTCACAAACCCATTTAAAAAATATAGCGTAACCACAGCTTCGAAAGTCTTGGGCCCAGCAAGGCTTGGGCCCATTAATAACCTAATAAAGTATTTATTGATAACATTTACTTGATACACATCCACTTCTTCAAAGCTCAGTGTGGGCATTCATAACAAAAACAAGTGATCTTTCCTCAATATATCCTCCAGTACCTTAAACATTCAAACATTTCAACACCAGCATGTCTGAGATGTATTCCTTCTGTTTGTCAGCTTCTGGATTCTTCTGACTTTTGTAGAAGAGCTTGAATTCTTGAAACAGATTTGACATCTTAGGCTTTCTCAATGTATCACTTCAGAAATAGTTGGTGTCTCTGTTGAAATTTTGTTGTTTTTTTCTTTCCTTGCATTGCATGGAGTTCATGTAAATATTACAACATTTAGTTAAGAGGGAGTTACTTTATCTGATAGGTTTCACCAACACATCTAGCAGACCTTGAGTCTGAATGTATTTAAATTACCCTAGAACTTAAAATTTCAAGTCTAGATATAGTAGTGTTTAAGAGAGAAAGAATATTCCCAACTAGTGAGAAAGAAGTGAACTGACAACCATGCTGCCAGCAGAAAATAATGATTAGTGATTTTTATATAGCCCATGGGAAGTCAGTGTTTTTATCCCCACCTCACAGGTAGGACAACAGAGAGAAAGCAGTGTAGCTGTAAATAGAACATCTTCTCCAAAGTTCTAGCCTCTTGTCCCATCAACAAGATTAGTGCCTCTTTTTCTTCAGTTTCAGAAAGCAGGTATGAGTTCACATACAGGGCTGTTTCAGCTGAAAGAAGCATTATGATTAATTGTAAGAAAAATGTTCTTGTGCAAATATTATTCTACTGGATGGGAAGTGAACAAGAGCACAGAGGACCAGAGCATTCTCTGAAAACTGTAACCGTAAAAACAGGAAACTCTCTTCAGTTGCTGTTTGGCAATCCATCACTGTGTCTGCCTGTGCAATCCTTCCTTCAGCTGAACAATCCATGTGAGAAAATACTCCTTATGAGTAAGAGTAGGGATTTTCGTAATTTATGAAACCCACAAAACCAATTTTTGCAGACCTAGACTGAATTTCTTAACAGTATCAGTCTTCTGTCTGACTTTATTACTCATGGTGCTCAGGTCATGCCATTTTGTCAACACAGTCACAATCATATTACTGTTGACCCACAGCAATTGCAAGGCAATGTATTAACACCTTTTTTCCACCCCTGATGTGATACAAATATATCCACAGTGATAGTCATGACAGCATAACTAATTGAAACCTCTCTTTTTCTTTTTAATTTACTGGTTTGGTATCTTGAATTGATTTCTCTATTGGGAAGTAGCCCAATACTTCCCACCCTCCCAGAGAAAGTAGTTTTATGAGTCAGATGAATTAGCAGTGTGTTATAGCAAGGTGTGTCTAAGACATGTTTTTAGACTGTTCAAGGAAGATAGTAGGATCTATGCACAATGATTGGTAGCAAATCACCTGGAAAAGTGGTTTCTCACTGTATCAGCTACTTCTGCTGTTTCTAAGAGACATCACAGAATCGCAGGATGGCTTGGGCTGGGAGGGGCTTCAAAGACCATTTTGTTCCAACCCCCTGCCATGGGCAGAGATGCCACCCTCTAAATGAGGTTGCTCAGGGTTCCAACTAAACTGGTCTTGAACACGCACAGGGGTGAAGCTTCTCTGGGCAGCCTGTTCCAGTGTCTCCTACCCTCACAGTAAAGAACTTGTTGCTAACATCTTAATCTAAATCTTTTCTCTTTTAGTTTAAAACTGTCTCGCCTTGTCCTATCACTATCTGCCTGTGTAAAAAAGTCTTCCTCTTTAAAAAAAACTCTTTTAAGTCCTGCAAGGCTGCAGAGGGGCCTCCTTGGTGCCTTCTCTTCTCCAGGCTGAAGAACCCCAGCTCTCTCAGCCTCTCTTTGTAGGAGAGGTGCTCCAGCCCTCTAGTCATTTTCATGGCCCCCATCTGTACTTGCTCCAACAGGTCCATGTCCTTATGTTGGGGACCCCAGAGCCGGATGCAGCACTTCAGGTTGGGTCTTACGAGGGCAGAGTAGAGGGAAAGGATCATGTCCTTGCTCTGCTGGCCATGTTCCTTTGGATGTTAAGGATGCTGTTGGCTTTGTGGGCTGGGAGCACACACAGGTGCCTCATGGCCAGCTTTTCATCCATGACAAACCCCAAGTCCTTCTCATCGGGGCTGCTCTGAATGAGTTCTTCTCCCGGCCTGTACTCCTATCTCCTGGATGGATGCTTTGTCTAGTGCACTTGATAAACAACCTGATGAGTTTTGCTTCCAGTAATATCCTTGGTGAGGGAAAAAAATATTCTGGTGCTTTATTAATTAGTAACTGTCTCAAATTTTGTATTTATTAAGATAGCATATTCTCAAACTGCTATTTGAATTGACTCTTGCTCAGAATGAATCCAGTGTCGTCAAGCTCACTGTACCTGAACTGAGGTCTGCCACTGTATCATTTACCATTCAAGCATGGGTTTAGCTCTGGATCTTTTTGTAAAATCCAGCTTTATCTCATTAAAACAGATTACTAGAATATATGAACATCACAACAAAATCACTGGCTTCACAATGGTTCCAACACATGATGCTTTGCTATTTAAGAATGATTGCTTGCAAGCAATAGTGCATTGTCTTTACATATCTCCACTGCCTAAATATATGTAGGATTTAATGTAGTATTTGAAATCACAGAATATCAAGGCCACACTGCCACTTCCTCCTTCCCATTCTTCCCTTAAGCAAGAGAATATTCACTGCCTGTCATAAATTTTAAAGTTTAAATACACCTATTTTTTAATAGGAAAAATATCTTTATTCCCACCATATTAGTGATAGCAACAGCATTGTGTACCATACTAATGTTTATTGTAAAATCTAGTTATTAAATGTGCCTTTTACTAAACCAGTACCAGAAGATTCATAACTCAGATTGTACGAATTACTAAAGAAATTCAACAGCACATGTAGCTTAGTGTATGAATAACCTGTATACATCTTAGGAAAGTTACTTGCTAGTCAGCGTTTTCAGTATAAATCTCAAGATTCTTGAAACCATTTTATGGATGGATAGAGTCACACAGGGTCCAGAAAATGGAAATACTTTGCCACCAAAAATTGCAGGAGAGGTTGCCTGCTGGCCTAGCCAATCTGGTTATAGGCTGTGCGATCCCTGCCCTTCTTGTACTGGGGAAAAACCTAAGGGAGTGGTGGATGTGACAATATTCTCTTCCGTCATCAGAGGCTTGCATAAGAACTTTCCCTTTGATTTCTATAGATCATATCCTACATTGTGAGGCATATTCTGAGCAGCCTGCCTCTTTCAGTATGTCTACCAGAGTAATGTTATCTTTGTTTTAACTGCCTGGCTGTCAGAGCTTTTGAAAAGATTCCTGAGGTTTCTTTCTTTCATTGGCTAAGTGACAGAGCAGGGAATAGGAATAAGGCCCTTTAGGCTCCAGGCTGGGGATCTGTCTTCTGAGCAACTCCATGCGTCAACTGCTTTTATCCCAAATAACTAAATCGATCAAACAGTGAAAATCAGGCCCCAACTCTTATTCTCCAGCTTTGTTTCGAGTGTTTCTTCACCTGGATTGCATGGAACTGATCCCAACTGATTCTCCTCACAGCCCTTGTTACTCAGCCTTTGGGGTTAGACTGCTCACTGTACAGCCTGGAGCTCTCCTCGTATCGGCAATGATGATTATGTTTTCATCATTTCGAGGGGGACATATCAGATAACTAATTGCAGACTATGATATCACTGCCTGCAGTTTTTCCCCCGAGGTGCTGTGCAGCTGTACCACATTCTACTGTAGTCTGAAAACTTTCAGCTCCCTATTGGGTGAGACTATTACAAAAGGACTAATATTAATTTCAGCAGCAAGGAGGTTTATCATTAGTGATGACACAGTATGGGCTCACTCAGGATGTTTACCAGAGCAACAGTTGCCAGGCAGATAAAGATTGGAAGATGCATTAGCCGATTCTTTTCTTCCTACAGCAGCTGCTGAGGACTGAAGCATATTTCTTGTACTTACTTGCATTTTGAGTGACTCTGTGAATTCTTGATTTATTAATAGCACTACCCCCACACCCATTGTTTTAAAGCAGTAGCCAGGAGAGCTGTCAGTTAAGAGACTGGAAATTTTTGTTCATCAGTAAACAGATACTTTGATGATCAGTCGGCAGATTCATTAGGAACAACAATTCAGAAGAAAGTTAGCGGCTTGAGCTTTGTCCTGCATCCCATTTCCAGTGTGCATTTCCTGGAGTAATACAGAAATTCAAGGAATACTTGGTAATTTTTGTTGGAGAAAGGAGAACCTCCTAGTGCAGTGTACCCTCTCTGGCCTCTGTGCATACCTCCAGCCGCATCTCTTGTTCCCTGCAGAGATCCACGTCAGCCCACTTGGACCTCAAGGTTAGCATGGCTGTCTCATGACTTTTCAGGCAGTTAGCAGCACACAGGAAAGTGAGAAAGCTACACTCTTGTTTGCTTTTTCAGACTGAATTACTAGGTACCCAAATACAACTGGGTAGTAGGCACAACTTCAAAGAAAGTTCTGACTTTACACCTTTGGATCTGTGGAGAGTCATCTTCACTTTCTTGTCACCACACCCAAGTACTAAGAATAAGTTGTCTTTATTTGTAGCAGGAACTCCTTGCAAACATGCAGGTAAATCCCTTTTAAAGTTTTTTCCTGGACGTTGCTGTCTTTAAAAAGCCAGGTGTGCGGAGAATTTTTTTCCCACTGAATATCAGCTATCTATTAGGGATATAATTGTGTGGGCTTTTTCTCTCCCATTAAAATTTTCAAGACTTAGAATATTTTCTATTCCAAACTGAAATGAAAATATGACGTTTAAAAAAATTCTTGAGGGAAACTTTGGTCTGGGTTCCTCAAACCATTTGCGTGTATCCCAGCCATGTAAACATTTAAACCTAGCTTTCTTAAGTGATTTTATTTTATGCTATTTTATTTTATTTTGTGCAAACTAATTATTTTAATTTCAGAATTAAAGGCAGTTTCAAATTGAAAGACAAACCCCTTATTCTTCTTCATTTAAGTATCCACAAGGGATACTTTGAAAACCAAAACTATGGCTTATTGCCACTAAATCTGGAAATGTATTTCCTATAAATCATTGTAGGTTTCACAACCTGGCAATACTCCAAGGAAAGTATTTCATCGGACAGCTCCCAAGAATCTGTAAAGACTTACTTTCACTGTTACTATGTGGAAAAGCCTTGCTTATGGTGTAGGTGGTCTGCTTCTAGATTTGTTTCTCTACTTTCTTTGGAGAATGGTGGTTAGCAGAACAAGAATATCATAACAGGGAGAACACAAAACCAGGCACACTTAATGATTATACATGTGGCTTGACCCTTTGCGCTTTTGTGTTGGGATGGTAAAGGACTGCTTGCTTCATTCACATGGATCTTGCAAATTTGGCTTCTGAATTTTGATCAGTATGTAGTCATCCCAGTTTTGAGTCCTATTTTCCCAGCACAGTTTTCCTTTCCTCATCAAGCCCCGAGGGATTTGAGTATAGGTGTGTTTTAATGATGTTGACACGTGTCTATTAGTGACTGTGGCTGGGATTAATGAATCATTTTTCATGACCTAGCAAACAGCTATCCAGTGGTTTTCATCACTGAATTGGGCTTTAGTCCAACTTCTGACATAAAGGTAAAAGCCTATGTATCCTGTTACAGTTGCCTGTACTGTGAGCTGCTTGGGTGAAGTTTTTTACTAATAGACTCTAAAAAAAAAGGTGGAATACTCAGCAAATAATGCCTTCCAGGCCCATATGTGTTGTAGTGTATTAGGTAATCACTGAATTGTATTTTTTTGTACACTTAAGTTCTCGCAGATGTCAAAATGGCAGTAATCGGGCTAACTTAATATATACACTGACAAAATGTTTTGGATCCTGAAATGTTTCATTAATCCATTCCATATGAAATTTTTTATTCAGAGGCCGTTTTCTCAAGTCAGAAGTAAAATATGCATTCTTATTTAGCCGTGAAGTAGTTTTCTTGAGAACCAAGTAAAAAACTAGGCATAACTAGTGATAGGTCTGAACTGAGAGACAAGATCTGGACTGTCCAGACTTCCTCAGATTTTAGGACTCATATGGCCTAATTTATAGATTTGCCTGAAGAGGAATCGTAGTTGCTAGGATTTTCTTTTAAACATATTTTAATCTGTTTCCAATATGTTACTTTTTGCTACTTCATTACTAGCATGCACTTGAAGCAGGTGATAATATTCAAAATGTAGGTAGCAGTGCTAAGCTGGTGGTTGTTCCTGTTCAGAAGTGTCAGTACAAGATTCAATAGTCTGTGATTATAAGGAAACATTTACCCATGTGTATCTGCCTAGAGCTAGTTTAATAAATTTGAACTAAGTTCTTACAGTAAATGTAAATCCTATATTCCATTAAAACAAAGAGAATGAAAACTATACGCACTGTGAAACCTCTAGTTCTGTCCCTGTTGTCAGCCCCAGTTTAGCACATCCTGGTGACCTATCAATCATCTTGAACCGCAAACTGAAAGGGAAAATCCCCACGAAAACATCCCCGTAACGTTTCCTGGTTGCTATGCAATTCAGCGTGTGGTTTTACCAAGAACTCTGTTAACAACGTACAAGTTTTACACATGCTCCCGTTCAAGTGGGCAGGGTGTTTGCAAATCTTCCGCTTTGATGTATCTCTGCAGTTGCTGAAAGAACTGCTATTTTTTTTTTTCCTCTCAAAGACAAGACAGCATCCACCTTGAGAATGAAACCCCCAGGTGGTGTCTTGAAAACAATGAAAAGCAGGGAGTAGTGCATGAGACATCCGTATGTTGCACCAAAAATCTTAATGGAAAATCAATTCCAGTGGGAAGAGTTAGCGTGAGTCAGAGTTACTCATTATACATAAAGGTTGCAGAATCAGGGTGGAAATGGAAATTGCACCTGGTTTCTTACAGTGACAGTTTCTAACAAGCCTCGTATTAATTATCAGGGTGTAACTCAACTTCTCTGACAGGACAATGCTCTTTAGCCTGTGTGAGGCGATTCTATCCCACCAGTGGGCTCTTAACTAGCATATTGTCTGGGGAACTGAAGTTAGTGATTTTGGTTGACAAGTATTAATTGAACCTGGTTTAGATTTGTGAATGGTGATAGCAGAGAAAGGTTTGCATGGAGCTGTTTGAGAGAGAGCACCAGAAATCCTGGGAAAGATGGGGAGAAATGGCCTGTGTGGAAGTTTACATTTTCCGTGCTCATAAAATTCTGCACAGACTTAGGAACATTCCATGTCTTTGGTTTGTGTCACCCAATCTCATAGTCTGGCTGAGATTAATGATTATGACAATTCAGACATATTTCGTACTGTTTGCCTTCTTAAAGGCAATTAAACAGCTGTAGCAGATCATGTGGATGAAAGAAGAAAGGAAAGATTGTGTCCTGTCAGGCCCCAAAGCCAGACAGCTCTAAGAGGGGGAAGGAGGGAAGATTTGCGTGCTGTTGGTGATTTCACTGTGAGTCCACTCTGAGTCAGCCCCTTCGATACTTCAGAAATGTTAAAAGGATCAGTTTAGAGTGCAATAGTTTGTTACACAGTATGAGTTTTGCATTGCCTTGTCTCTTGGAAGAGAGCAAAAATCCATCTTTTGCATAACTGTGTTAAAGCCAGCTAAGTAACATCAACATAAAATTAATGGATTTGACCTTCCTGCCCTATGGGAAAAGGTGAAATATGTCTTTTGATTTAAATTTGACAGTCATGTTTCGTCCTTAACTCAAAATTACTCTATACTCTTAACTCAAAATTACTCTACTCAGCATGGAAAAAAAAATTAAGGTATTAATTGAGTTTCGATCCCATCATTTATTTTTGATATGGTATTTATTGGTGTGATCAGAAATTTTTCCATTAATTCAGTTAAGGGTCCCCATTGTGTAGGCATTAAAATACAAGACTATAAAGTAAAAATGCTCTGTTCCCTGACAGCTCTGGGTTTGTATGTTGTCATTTTTAAAATGTGGTAATTACTATCTTCAAAGAGTAGATGCTGAATTTACACAGTTTGCTTAGACTGTGAAATACCATGTGAGTTTTGGGTACTGCTTTGGTCCTTTTCCCATACTCAGTTCTTCATGAACAGAGTGTCTCTGCTACAGCAGTGGTACACTTGGAATAGTAGGCGTAGAAGATACCATCAAAGTAAAAACAAAGGTGCTGTCTCAGCATTACTTTAGGGCACAGTGCCAACGAATTGGATGGCCTCAAACCCAGTTTTGACAACTGGATTGCCACATTTGCCTGGGGTTTCCTGGACACCCACATGATCTCTCTCGCTGCACGAGCAAGGCTTCCTGGGAGCTTTGCTTTGCTCCTGTGTGTGTATGCAGTGCAGTTGGGCAGCACACGTGCAGTAAGCCTGGTACCTCTCAGCAGTGTCCTGGTGGGCAGGGTATACTCAGGCTGAGCGTTTCCATGGAAAATGTACACATGTGTAGGCATGTGTTCCACATAGTTCCATTAAGCCTATTTCTGTTAGGAAGCCTACTTTTTAAACAGCAGAAGTCTAAGTAATTTACTCTCTACATAGAATTCTGTGACTGAGTCTCAGAGTGGTAATGGAGCATAAATTGTGGTGTTTAAAACCAGGAATGGGCTGAGGTTTAATGGCGGCTATATCAACTCACTCTAAACAAAAGTGAACTTCTTTATAATTCAGTGAATCTAGGATTAACTGCGATCAAATGGAACCCAAAACAAGTGTATGTGGTACGTCCTTTCACAGCAAAAGCTTTTCAGAAATCAGCCTAAAGTTATCAGAAAAGATTTTGATGCTCCAAGAAAATTTAGCTCCGAAATCACTAAGCTTGTTACTTTAAAGTAATCAAATAGAATTTCATGGTCTGATCCCCATATTTAACATTAAGTCTTGGGCTTCATAGAGTATGTTTTAGGAAGACAGGATCAAGAAGGGAAAACTAAAGAGAAGCCTTTTTCGTGTCCAGGTCATTTCAGCTTAATACAGCTACTGACTGGACAACTTCCAAGGCAATGTCAGGCTTTGAATATGAAATATTTGGAGCCAAAGTAGAAGTCACTTGCATGGCAGCTGTGAGAGCAGCTCCATCCCATAGCAGTAGTCAAGGAGTGGCAGAAGGGCCATGTGTTTTTTTAATAATGTATGATAATAAAAATTTTAAAAATATTAGGAACTGTAGTCAGCAAGACTGTTAAACAGGTCTGCAATACAAATTGATTTTTTTGTCAGCCAAAATACTGGGGGAGGGGAAATGGTGGGACAAGAGGTATTTTTTCTGTTCTTTTTGTGGAAGGGCTATCCCAAGTAACAATATGATTAATTCTGTTGCCTGTGGTACAAGTATTCAAGATTGGCTACACAGCTTTTGAGCTCCTTTGGACAAGCAAGAATCAATGCTATTGGACTCCTACCTATGCTGTGAATAGTGGTCATCCTCTCATGCATCATACAGGCTGGGTCTAATCTGGTATTTTATCTCCTTGAGTGTTTCCTGTGAACTATGGAAAGGAATGTTCCTTGCAGTTTACGCTGAGTAGATACCCTGTACACAGAATAACATCAGTTTATCAATGGACAAAAGTAACTGAAGAAAGAGTGGATGCCTTGATTCCTATCATTTGCTTTCACATCTGTGAAACAGACTGTCAAGCAAAATAGACTGTCAAGCAAAAAATTACATTAGGAGCATTGGTTATTATTTATATGGAATGTGTCAATGCAAATATGCATGAATTACATTTTGTGTCTTTTAGTAAAACAGTTATAATATGTAATTTTTTTTCAAATAGACAGTACAGACACGCCCTTTTAATATTGGAGAAGACTGGTCTATTTTTCCCTTTCTTCCATATGGAACTTCCATTAAAATTAAGATAAAAATGAGTCATGCTCCTCTCTGCACTGGAAATAATAGCTACTCCTATGAAGTGAGCTTTGCAGTTGTCATTCTAGTCTGGAGTTGCAACTGCTTTTTTTCTCTTGAGGGAGAGGTGGGACAGAAGCAAACTTAATTCACATTGCTTTGAAGTGTCCTGATGTTTCCCCATTTTCCTCTACGCACGTGATTATTCTTATTTGTATTGACATTATTATTGTTAACTCCTTCTTCTGCACATTAGTGTTAATGGTATGTTAAAAGTCCTAGATACCTCACAAAAGCATGTATGGCTATTTTTGGGGAGGCTGGAGATTTGGCTCATGCCTCAGCCCAAAGGGGAAGTATGAGGAAAGTGATTGAAAGTGGCAGTGCTTTTTTGTTCTGAATGAATTGGTAGCTGTTACTTGTTGCTGGTTTGCTTTGAAAGCATTATACTTGAAAATAAATGATTTCCAGGTCTTTACTGAAGGTCTAAATTCTTAGGTCTAAATTTTTAACATTTTTTTTTCTTTTGCTTTGATAACAGAATTCAGTGTAAGTTGCAGATACAGAGGAGTTTTTCATGTTGAAAAAAATGGTCGCTACAGTCTCACACGATCTGAGGCAGTCAAACTCTGCAGAGCTCTCAACAGCACCTTGGCAACACTAGAGCAGCTGAAGGAAGCTCACGAGTCTGGATTTGAAACTTGCAGGTAAAGAAATTCTTGAAAACATAGGATATCATGACACTACTGGTGTAATAATTACATTAATTACTTACTGTAGTCATTAAGATTAGTTAAATATGTTATATTCTGTAATGAACAAAACATCTCTGTGCATGTGTATGTTTGCTCTGGGTCCAGTAATAAGTAAGTCCTTCATGCATATAGTTTTTTACCATTTATCTTTTAGAAAAAAATCGTAACCCCTCACAGATAAAATCTAAAGATAACAAAAGATGACAGGATAATAAACTAATTAGGAAGATGTTCAGATCATACTGTGTCACTAAATGAGTGGTAAGATAAGTATGTGAAAAGTAAGGACCTAATGTGAGCACAGGCTGAGGATAGTGTATGCCATGTATGGAACTCGGTCTTGCCAAGGAACAGTAAAAAGCAGCAGGTGGTACTGTGAGGGATGAACTCTTGACATCCCAGTGAAAAATGGCCACAGTATTCGTGCATTCCTGTAATCTGTAAATGGAGATTTTTCAGAGGACAGTTACAGTAGTTATTAAAAAACTCAAAACCATGTTGTCAATTGACCTAATTACATGCTGTAATTAATGATGTATAGGACAACAAATGTGGATAATACAGACTCTAGTTTCTCAAAAAATAACTAGCCCAAGAGCCTAGAAGTTACGGAAAACATTTAATTCAAAAAAATTGAGTGAATACTAATATAACAATCCCAATTCTCTCCGTGTTTCCTGAGCAGAGGTGCTTTGTCCCTTTCATCATCTTCATGACCCTCCTCTGGACTTGCTCCAACATGTCCATGTCCTTCTTGCGCTGGGGACCCCAGAGCTGAACACAGTGGAGTCTCAGCCGAGCAGGGCAGAGAGGGAACATCTCCGCTCTTGACCTGCTGCCCACGCTGCTTTGGATGCAGCCCAGAATGCGTTTGGCTCTCTGGGCTGCAAGCAGGCACTGCAGGCTCGTGTCCAGCCTCTCATCCAGCAGTACCCCCAGGTTTTTCTGGGCAGGCTGCTCTCAGTGTGTTTATACCCCAGCAGGTATTGATACCCTGCTTCCACTGCCTGTGCATTTCCTTCCTGTCCTTTAATCCCAACAAAGCCATGCAGGTCTCTTGGCTTGCTTTCCTCATTTCTTAAACTGGTATCGAGCTCTTGCGCTCTATGGAAGGAGTCCTTCAATACCTGCCACCTCTGTTCTGCACCCTTGTTCCTCAGGGCAGTTTCTCAGGAGGGCCTGTTGAAAACCTCCTTGAAGTGCTGGCAGGTTACTTCCCTAAAATTCAGGGTCTTGACTTTACTCTTCTCCTCACCCATTTCCCCCAGGACTGCAAACTCCACCAGTGCATGATCACTGCAGCCCAGGAGATGCATGTTGGCAAACCATTATGGAGTTTAAATAAATGATAGCAGATTTTCAACTTCATTGCAGTCTAACTTAGACAGGAAATAGGCAGAAATGGAATTCATCTTCTAACTGGCATAGAAAAACTAAGTGGACATTTCTTCAAAATTTTAAGGCTTTCACTCTGGTACCATGAGAAATAGTACTGACATCAATACTGCTTGCAAATATTTCCTGTTCTGGCATGCTCATTTTCACAAGTATTGTGGTGGTGAAATATGTGAACAGAATTCTTTGAGGATTCTTCTCTAAGAAGTGGGAATGCAATTTAAAATTGTACCACATAAAAACTAGAAACAGTTCTTTACTCTGAGGGGAAAGTCCTTTATAACAAAGTAGGCATGTTCTTTTTCTGACATTAGCATGTTCTTTTTCTGACATTAACATGTTCTTTTTCTGGCATTAGCACATGAATATACACAGCATTCTGAATTGCCCAGCACTACATAACATTTAGAGATCAAATCCTAAATAATGCCCATGGGCAGAGATTTCTATGCCACCAATAATGAGTACTCTAAAATATGGAAAGTATTTTCTAAAGCTAAATATAAAGGTAATTGAAAGAAGAAGAGGGATTTTTTTTTCCCCCCAGTGGTAAGCTGTAATTTTTCATTAATTTTACATTTTTCCCTAATTCACAATTGACCAGAGGACAGATTTGGACATGAAAGCCATGTAGATAGGATTTCTTCCTCCCTTCCTTCTGGCCAACTCTCCCACCCTATTACTTTCATTTGTTGATCCTGTGCTAGAAGTAATCCTAGTCAGTAAAACTTAGCTCTTATTAAAGTAGAGTAGGAGAGGGAAAATACGCTGCATATAACCATGAAAATGCATGTGAATAAGATGAATCAACAGAACATAACACAAGTAGGTCATAATGGCTTGTAAAGTGTCAGCATTGTAAGCTCAGTTGGGAGTGTGGTTAAAGTACTTTATAATTCCACCTACAAGAGAATTTCAGAATTGCAAGTATCTGCACATTAGACATGAAACTGGAATGATGTTCATAGATAAAAAACTGCAAAGCTGTGACATTTACTCCTCCCTGATAAATCATTCCTCTCGAGAAGTAAAGCAAAACCCAAACCAAACCCGTTCTTGTTTCCATTCTATCACGTCTCCAGTTAAATACATTGGAATCAATCAGGTGTTACAGGATTGCAAAATGGTAATAATGTATTGTACATTATGTAATCACAGTCTTCACTGAATTATGTGAGCTCTGTGCACAATAATCACATTGTTCAACTGAAAGATACAGTAAGGATTTGTGGATGAATGAGTCTTGTATTTGAATATTTTAGTAGGCTGTCAGTTTTTGCAGAAAATGTTGCAAGCATTCTTTAAACTTGCTCAGGTACCATTAATTGAGCCCTCAACTCTTCTGAGTGAAGTGTCACTGAGCAGTGTGTTATGTCAAAGCAATGAAAATGTGAATCCCTAAAGAAAGGGAGTTTAGTGTCAGGTAATACAAGCTCAGACTGAACAAAAAATGCACTCTCCTCCCTCACTTTGACTCCCTTGCTCTGATCACCCTGGGGAACTGATCAACCTAGCTTAGTAACAACCTTGGTAAGATGCTTATTTAGTTTAAATGGGTTTAGCTCTAGAAATTAAACATAAAATGATGTTGAGTGACAGGAGACTGATGTGAGAAGGGAGCAACCAAATGAACGAGGAACAGAAAGGTAACAAAACTGTATGAATAAATTTCATGCACTTTTAAAAAATAATGGCTTCTTTGTAGCTTCTTGATGTTTGAGGTGACATCTGCTATAGTAAGTAATATGCTTTGTTTACCTCTGTTCTTCACAGGTATGGTTTTGTGGTGGGGCATATTGTTATCCCACGGATCAACCCCTATCCTCTTTGTGCAGCAAATACCACTGGCATTTACAAACTTTCGGCAAATACAACTGATCGGTACGATGCATACTGTTACAATGCATCAGGTGAGGAGATGATTTTATGGTGTATTTTAGAAACAGATTAACTAAAAATCACATATGTAATCTCCTATTTAAGGTACTGGAATGAGGGCTTATATAATAAACATAACCTGGTTTTTAGCTGAGGAGAAATACATTTTGCCAGTCTCTAGAAGTGTATCTGTCATGTCAGCAATGACCATTTTGTTATCAGTGTGTTTTGAATTAAATCATATTTCTGGCCTTGGGACGAACTTAGCAGCTTCAAAACAGTTCATTATAGTGGCTTAGTGAAGTGAAACACTGCAGCAGTGAATCTGAAAGACTTGACTGTTGTCAGCCATGGCACTCAGCTCTTCTGTTCATGCACACATGAGCTTTGCAGCCAAGAGCAGTGTTTTGTGTTATGAGGAATACCAGGAGTGGCTGCCACCTGCAGCAGCTCCAAAGCCTGTAGTGGCCATCCCAGGCCCACAGACATGGCTGCTGCTCTCCTATTTGCAGCTCATTCAGTATTTGCTCAGGCAAATCTCTATTTAGACATGATGCAGCTGGACAGCAATCAATGCCAGTGGGTCAGAAGCAGACTGCTTTCATCTAAAGTTTTGAACTTCCTAATAATTGAAAATATTTTAGCGAATTATTAGGAAAGTGTATATAGTCCATGACAGATGCTGAGCATAATATTTGAAAATAAAATCTAAACTAGCTTTGAGTATCTTAAATTTCAGTAGATTGTGACATTTATAGTGGAAGCAGAAAGTTCTTACAGAAAGCTATAGGGAAAGTTTATTGATGATTTGAATGGCAGTGATATTTTTTTGATTTTGTTCTTGGTGGTGATATAATTAAAAATCTTTGCATTGGTGTGGTATCATGTGAGTTGCCATCATCTGTCATTCACAGATGACTACTGCAGTGATGTCCATCCCCTCCAGAGCTTTATAACTCCTCCCAAGTGTTAATCCCTTCCAGCAGTATGAGCAGGTAGCTCGTACACCAGCCCCAAGTGGGGCACTTCAGCCCACAGGAGCCAGCAGTGCTCACTGGAGCAGGGCACACGCTGCCTGTGCAGAGCCCTCCATGGAGAGGACGGAGTCTTGCCAGCTAAAAAGGATTAGAGTTGCCTCTGCCACTCTGACAGTGGGTCTGCCTGCATTGAAACTGGGTCATAAGGCTGTTTTAACTGGCATTGATTGCAAGCATTTTCTGGAATGGTTATGGAAATGGAGAATCTCATTGTTAGCTGACAGAACAATCTCGAGGTGCCCCACCTGGGAAGGTGGTACATCAGTGAATAACGTTTGTTTGGAAATTTGTTTTCAAATGTCCTCATCTGAAGCTGATGTTTTGTGATTATGTACAGTTGTTGCGTGTATACATGTGATTTTTTGTCCATTTTTTCAAATTAATATTTTCTATTTTCCTTTCTTCACAGAAACAGAGGAAAAATCATGTGAGCCAATTAAAACAATAGATACTTCTTTACTCAGTAATCAGGATGAAACAGGTATTGTACTGATTAGAAAGACATGGACTTGCTTAGTTTTTAGTAACTGGTTACCTTATTTCTACATAAACAATCACTAATATTAAAAAAGCCAGCCAAACATAAGAAAAGCAAGTTAAGAGATGTTCAATAGAAATTAAAGAAACTAGTCACTTGTCTTCCCCTAAATCCTGTGGAGCTTGGATTGTCTCAGGGTACCAAACATTTTTTATATAGGTATTTGACCTTTTTTAGCACTTCAGAGCTGTAATATCTCTGACATATAGGAATTTGCTTAAGACAGCAACCTTCCTCCATTTGATTTGAGCTGTTTGTTAGAAAAGTGGCGGGAAGTGGAAAAAACGCTCATAATAAATTATTGCTTCCAATTCTAAAATTCTCATTGACTTTCCAAATGCCAAGATTTTATGTTAAAATGGAGCAGTTTAATCAAAATAAGTGATGCCATGTAGGCCCTACAAATGTGACAAATATATAAATGAGCGTGTATGCATTAGACATATTCTAGTGGTGTATTACCTAGGTTACCCAGGAGGGCAAAAATGGCTGAACAGGTATTAATCTGCAAGTGTTACTGTTTATTACAGCTGTGTAGCTCCTTGACATGAACTGTTTAATTCCCTGTTTCCACAGTCATTGACAACGCAGATGGCTCCCATTTCAATGCAGATGGCTCACGTCATACCAGTGGGGAGTCCTCAACCTCAGGGGTGGATGATGAAAATGCAGGTAGTGGATCCACTCATGAGACAACTCCCATGGATACCTCCATCAGGAGATCCAGCCCCTCATACTATGGAAGTCCTACTCCAGTCTCACAGCTGCCAGATCATACTTTTGGAGGAGGTGAAAAAGGAATTCCTGGAAAAGCTTATGGTAAGGACAGTAGGTTGCCATTAATTTCATGGGGCCCTGCCAAATACAAATGCCATATTCTTTTCTACATATTTTATTTAATCTTATATGTTGCTTGTGTGGCTGAAATTATCAGAAGTCTGAAAGACTTACTCCACTGAACATTAGGGATACAGGTGCAAGTCATCTTCTAAGTACAGTAAAGTTAACTGTGTGACTACAGGCTTTTTGTCAAATCACCAGTAACTTACCAGTGAAGGATACCAGTATTTTACATCACTATCCTTAATATATACTGAAATTAAAAAAAAAAAAAAAAAGCACAAGCATTAGGATTATAAAATTACTTTTTGCTGTTGATAAACTCATGGCATATTATGCTTGTTTTGACATGTAGCTAGCACCACGAAAGGTAAATCCTACCATTCTCTTGCTAAGGAACTAGGATCAGAAACATTCCCCACATTCCCCAAGGTGTGTGCTGTGTATTTCTGTTGATTGCCATTACAACTGTTACCAGCTGTGCTTGCATGCATAATCTAGATGTTTTGACTAAATCTCAGAGTATATCTCAGTAGAGGGGAATACAAACAGCTTGACTCATTGCTCTAGGATCCCTGTCCTCATGGCATACATGTACAATGAGGTCTTGTATCACATGAACAGATCATTGCCAGAATGTTCATTATCACTGTAATACATTCTCCTCTTCAAATAATCTGTTTGGGTGATAGCTTTACTATGTCAGTAAGGTAAGCTTATGTAGGGTCTGTGTCTTTCTCCTCTCTTGGACCAGTACATGAAGGAATGAAGCTTGCAGGGTAGGAAAGTATTGCAGCTGAGCTAATGAAATAGTAATGATTTATCCATCACCACACAGGTGATGAATTTACATCTATATCACCTCACATCTCTTTGGGAACGGTGGCTGGTGATTTCCCTGAAGAAGATGACAGACAGCATCCTGCGAGTACCAGTAAGATTTATGTTTCATAATAACTACATTACAAATAGATCATATTAACACTGTTTTCTTCTTCCAGAAGGGCATTCTGGTAAGTGATGAAGTATACAACAGCTGAAAAATTGGAAAGACATTGAAAGGCTGGTTAAGACAGAAATGAACTTGACTCTCTGAGACAAGGGGAGAAAAATAATTTACAGTATGTTTCCTTCAACGCTTGTACCTGAGCTCAGAAAGATTGCTGTTTTGGGTTTCCCACGACTGTTTTATCACACCTATTTACTCTATGAGGCAGCACAAATTAGTACAGTCAATTATCACTTGAAGTCAATTTATTTCTGAAGTAGAAAAGGGTATTTTTGTAGATTCATGATGAAAGTGTCTGTTATTCTAATATATTTATGGTTGTGAATGTAGGTAATCCATGTCAAAACCATGGCCTTGCTAACCAAGGCAGTGCTTTATATGGCAGTTCCAATGGCCAAGCCATTTGTACACTGTAAAAACTAATTTCATCCTTGCTGTTGGCAATATGCGTGTGAAAAAAATTGGGGACTGTGGTGGCTCCACGGTCTTTGAGGACCCAAAAGAACAGTATCCATTTTCTCTTCTTTGTCCTTAAGTAGCTTTACTGAGTTGGAAAAACTGCTTGTGATGTTTTTATCAAATATGTAGTGCACAGCAGCTACAATAAATAAAAGCTTTTGAAGTTCTCTTCCATGTTTTAAAGTGGAAATAATGTACATATGTTCACACTAGTTCTTATGGTTAGAGTGATAAAGATCTTTGCCTCAGAAAATAAAGTGAACCTAAAGGGAGAACATTTTAATTATGCAGAGGAAATCTACAGAGGCATGTTGTAGTAAAGATCAAACTGATAGAACTGAAAGTTCATTTCCCCTGGCTCTTTTCTTTTTTTTCCCCACCATGGGAATCCATGAGGAATTTGCTTGATTGTTGGTTGCTGATAGCTGGTCAGATGGTCTGTGTGACTTGGAGAGGTGGTGCCCTCATCACTGTATTTAGAAATCACAGGATAGAGGAAGAATGATTGTATGCATTACACAGTTAGCAAAAGTTTTGCTGAAAGACATAAATTATTAAACCCAAGCATCTTGGTTAGTAGCACCTTATAAGTATGTAGATGGAAAAAGAAATAGGTTGATTTTACCCCAAACCTTGAAAAAAGAGTAGAGAATTTTCTGGTGCTTGTTTCCAGTGAAAGCCTTTGTTACAAAATAATGCCTGTAAGGAGGTCGAGGGTGGAGAAAATCCCACCTGGTAATAGTGGGGAGTTTGTTTGACTCTGATGATGATTTTTCCTTCATATATATTTGCTTTTGCGTGCATGTGTGTCTTAGTGTTTCCTTGTACAGGTGTTTCTGTACCCACTGCAAAAACCTGTGCATTGTTTCCCTATGGGAAAGCTCCCTGTTTTCCTTTTAACACTTGATTATCAAATGTGTTGATACTAAATATGTATGTGCCTTCCTGTTGCTAGCAATTCTCTCATGGGCACGACTGTTTTACAGAGGGACAACTAGAGGTATTTAAGATTTGCAAAGATAAAAACCCGTAGCGCGATGTGATAAAATGCGTCAATACTGATAAATGGGTATCGCAGAAGTGATAGCGTTGGCATGTTTGTTTACGGGGTTAGGATTGATAAACTGGTTCTCTTGCGAAAAAAAAAAAAAAAAAAAAAAAGATTATGAAAGTAAGGCTCCTGGGTTTTTCTGATAGCTTTGGCTATTACCCAGCAGCATCACTCTAACACCGGGGAGTTTAACTCATTTAGTTTAATTTTACTGGATTACAAATGAATCAGTAACCTAGCACTTGTTTTAGAAAGAAGTAAAGTATAAGCTGTGCATCTCTCTGAGAAGTCATCAAATATTCAGTAGCACCAGAGAAAGTGACATGGGTAACAGTCAAAAAAAGAAGATAAAGCCACGCCCCAGTATCTGTTAGTTAGCTTGCCTAGCAGTGCAGGCTCATTGGAATATGCTGGCCAGAATTCATTTTCCCAGAGAAAAATGCCACATCAAGAAAATTAAGTAAAGAAAAGTATTTGTCATATATCTTCAGATGAATGGCTGAAAATCCCTCTCTCTAATTCTATAATGTGTTAAAGTGAGGAACAAAATGAGTGGCTCTCCATCCATCTGTAATACAATTCATTTGTAAAGTTAAATTTTTTTGAAAACATACCTAGCTTAATCTAAAGATTTCTTTGCTATGGGTTTGAAATGAGCAATTGGCACAGGTGCTGGTTGTTCAGATGATACCCATTCATTATTTCTCTGGATTTGGACATTATTGGTGGTGTTCTCCATCAAGTTAATCGTCCAGATTAATACACCGTCAGCACTTTACCATTGACTTTCTCGCCTTGCCAAAAGAAGTTTTACTCTTTCTTATTAAGAAATTATGATTCATCTCTAGGTGTACCATGAATCAGATGTAGGAATCTTATTGATGAATGAGCTACCTACTTGAAAAGTAACTCTGACTGGATGTTTTCATCCATATGTGATAGACACATTTATTTCTATTTGCATGCCAATACATATTTGGATCCACAGTGGATGAAAAGGCTGTAGATTCCTGTAATTTTTCTAAGCAGAAACCTCTTTCCTTTCATAAATGTATATCACAAACCTGTAGAACTTACTATTTGATATGCTGTGTTCTGAGAAAATGTTGTGGATTGGTAATGTGATAGTAAAGCTGGGCTTCTCTCCCATGCTATACTGATGCCTACTCTGAAAGGTGTTTCGGGTGTGCATTTAGCTGGCAGCATCAGCTCAAGGCGAGTGCATGTGTCTTCTGAGTGGAATGGCCTCAGTTCTGAGCTCACGTTCTTAGCAGCATTGGCTTCGTGGATACTTCTTACATCTTTTGTACATGATTTTATGTCATCTTGGTGGATGTTCCTCATTCTGAACTCTGTTTCAAAGACTATCAACTCTCTGCTGCTGACAAAGCCTGTGAGGAGCTCATTAACCTTATGGAATGTGGAGGGTTGAAAAGTCCCACAGGGCTTTTTGGGGGCTGCTCTCAAGGGAGCATGTTCTTTCCTGGGACTGCATCTGGCTACATGTTAGAGGAATGTAATGACACCTTGGGTTCATACATTCGCCCTGCTCTCACATGCATCTCTGGGGCATGCGTGTGCTCAAGGTGCTGTTGCTGGTGGACTTGACTTTGCTGGAGGAAAAGCTGCTTCTCAAGAAATAATCACAAGATCTTGGTTAAATGAGCCATGTCCTAACAGCTCCAGGGCCTCATCATGACAACCTGGAGAAAACCACCACCCAGACTTGGTGGAACCCGTTCCCAGACCACTGGTGGTGGTCAAATCCTGGAGAGAAGACGCAAGAGCCCACGCCAGCAACCAAGGGTAAAGAATGCCATGCTAAGAGGGTGCTTTGATTAGGTGCTGAATTACCAGAGACCAGGGCAGCAAGGTCCACAAACTTTAAGTGGAACAGGGGGTGAATGTGTGGCATTTGTCACTGCTGTTCATTGCCACATGCTCCAAGTGGGGAAAGCAAAGTCCTGGGCTCTCTCTCACGGACTGTGCATGTGGTAGCAATAGAGCAGTTGTCCACACTGTCCGTGTTCCATGGAGGCATTCTGCCTGCCTGAAAGGGATGAGCATGGGAGTCATTATGCAAAGCATGTATTTGGGTCTTTCTTTTTCCTGTTTGGAAGCAGTTTAGGAGCAGACTGTTCCAATGAGAAGGACTTGTAGCAGAGAGGAAGGAAACGTTTTCAAGCCAGTACGCTCTGCTCTCCCTGCTAGAAGAGGACAGGGCATGGTTAGTGCTGTGAGCATGCAAAGGGTCCTGAAATGTATCTAAGAGTTGCAGTGGGGCAGCTTCAGTAGGGCCATGGCAGAGTGGTGAACCCCTTGTGAGTGAAAAGGCCAGAAGGAGATACAGCTCCTGGGAAGCACGGGGCTGTAAATTCTCCTCTGTGATTGTAAGGCTGAGTAGAGGAGATAGGAGAGCTGAACTGGTGCCAGCAGAAGGCCTTGTTGCTTAGGGCTTCATGGCAGATTTAACATCATCACAGCAGATGTGACCTCCAGTGGCAGTGATTCAGATGATGAAGACTCTTCCGAGGAGGTGATGTACTCCACAGTGTTTCCAGTCTGGGGCAGGAGTGTTGGCAAGGACGAGACTGCTCTGAGTACGAGTAAGGAACTTCCACTGTCTTTGGATGGTTTCTTTCTGCTTTTTCCTGTCCTACCTGATGTTCCTCCTCCTTTGCTGCACATATATTGTTTGAAAATTGGATGATCTCATCAACTTTTTTTCAAACACATCTCCCATGCCACAAAAAATCGCCATTTAGATCATGTGGGCTCCCTATTGCTAAATGCACCACCTTTTATTGCTTCTTGAATTGTTGTCTTCATTTTCATTTGATTCGTGAACTTTCCTTGTGACTTGCTGGGTCTCAAGGACTGATTTCTCTTTGGAGGGAATTTCCAGCCTCCTACAAGTGGCGCAATTATTTCCCTTTGCCTGCCAAGTTGGCTTGCCTGTCACGGTGGATGAAAAGGCTGTAGATTCCTGTAATTTTTCTAAGCAGAAATCTCTTTCCATCTGTAAATGCCTGGCATCAATCTATGGATCCTGCTATTTGATACACTGTGTTCTGAGAAAAGACTGTGCATTGGTAATGTGATATAAGTTAAGCTGTACCTCTCTCTCCATGCTGTGATGATGCCTGCTCTGAAAGGTGCTCGGGTGTGCATTTAGCTGGCAGCATCAGCTCAAGGCGAGTGCATGTGTCTTCTGAGTGGAATGGCGTCAGTTCTGAGCTCATGTTCATGGCAGCATTGGCTTCGTGGGGTTGTCAGTAGAAGACCAGTTTGTTTCTCTGGGTGTGCTTATTTCTGGGTGTCCTTTTTGCCTATCATGGATACTTCTTACATCTTTTGTACATGATTTTATGTCATCTTGGTGGATGTTCCTCATTCTGAACTCTGTTTCAAAGACTATCAACTCTCTGCTGCTGACAAAGCCTGTGAGGAGCTCATTAACCTTATGGAATGTGGAGGGTTGAAAAGTCCCACAGGGCTTTTTGGGGGCTGCTCTCAAGGGAGCATGTTCTTTCCTGGGACTGCATCTGGCTACATGTTAGAGGAATGTAATGACACCTTGGGTTCATACATTCGCCCTGCTCTCACATGCATCTCTGGGGCATGCGTGTGCTCAAGGTGCTGTTGCTGGTGGACTTGACTTTGCTGGAGGAAAAGCTGCTTCTCAAGAAATAATCACAAGATCTTGGTTAAATGAGCCATGTCCTAACAGCTCCAGGGCCTCATCATGACAACCTGGAGAAAACCACCACCCAGACTTGGTGGAATCCGTTCCCAGACCACTGGTGGTGGTCAAATCCTGGAGAGAAGACGCAAGAGCCCACGCCAGCAACCAAGGGTAAAGAATGCCATGCTAAGAGGGTGCTTTGATTAGGTGCTGAATTACCAGAGACCAGGGCAGCAAGGTCCACAAACTTTAAGTGGAACAGGGGGTGAATGTGTGGCATTTGTCACTGCTGTTCATTGCCACATGCTCCAAGTGGGGAAAGCAAAGTCCTGGGCTCTCTCTCACGGACTGTGCATGTGGTAGCAATAGAGCAGTTGTCCACACTGTCCGTGTTCCATGGAGGCATTCTGCCTGCCTGAAAGGGATGAGCATGGGAGTCATTATGCAAAGCATGTATTTGGGTCTTTCTTTTTCCTGTTTGGAAGCAGTTTAGGAGCAGACTGTTCCAATGAGAAGGACTTGTAGCAGAGAGGAAGGAAACGTTTTCAAGCCAGTACGCTCTGCTCTCCCTGCTAGAAGAGGACAGGGCATGGTTAGTGCTGTGAGCATGCAAAGGGTCCTGAAATGTATCTAAGAGTTGCAGTGGGGCAGCTTCAGTAGGGCCATGGCAGAGTGGTGAACCCCTTGTGAGTGAAAAGGCCAGAAGGAGATACGGCTCCTGGGAAGCACGGGGCTGTAAATTCTCCTCTGTGATTGTAAGGCTGTGAGTAGAGGAGATAGGAGAGCTGAACTGGTGCCAGCAGAAGGCCTTGTTGCTTAGGGCTTCATGGCAGATTTAACATCATCACAGCAGATGTGACCTCCAGTGGCAGTGATTCAGATGATGAAGACTCTTCCGAGGAGGTGATGTACTCCACAGTGTTTCCAGTCTGGGGCAGGAGTGTTGGCAAGGATGAGACTGCTCTGAGTACGAGTAAGGAACTTCCACTGTCTTTGGATGGTTTCTTTCTGCTTTTTCCTGTCCTACCTGATGTTCCTCCTCCTTTGCTGCACATATATTGTTTGAAAATTGGATGGCCTTCTCATCTGCTGTTCCCTTCAGAAATACGTCTTTTGTGACTGGAAAATTGTCTGAGGTCCATATGATTAAAAATAATGTCTCTTCTTTTACTACTTAAAATTAGTGTCTCAGTTTTATGCTTATTCAAATATTTGCATTTACTCATGATTTTCCAAGAATAAAAAGTTTATCTTTCATCATATCAATTTTTTTAAAGTGTTAAAATAATTGCAGTTCATGTTATATATAACCTACAGCTATTCACTAGCAAACTTCCTGTCTGTGGAAGATGTTCAGGTACTATTTGGGAACACCAAAGCCCAAGTACCTTTTTCATAGGGAAGTGTCCACAAAACAGTCTCATATTTGCTACCTTCTACACTCTTCCCATGCAGTCTTTTAACATCATCTCATTTGCTTTGTGACCTCAGGTGTCTAGGCATGATCCAGTTATTACATAGCCTTATTTTCCTGATATGAATAATCCCACAGTGATCATCTGATAACTCTTTTTTAATTCAAAAGCCATCCATACCTGAAATAATTTTGTCTGGAAACCAAAAAAAGGCCACATATGAAGGTCAAAACTAAATGCTGTGTGTCACTGAAGTACACAGTCTGCTCCTTGGCTTTATGACCAGGGAATGGCCCCAGCCCTGGGGTTTTTTTAGCATAGATGTTGCTATTAATGACTATATTCTAATGCTCTTATTTGTACAGAGATATTAATCTGATCTATTTCTGTGATTTTATTTAACTTAAGTACATCTTAATATGTCTGTTGTCTGTGCTCTTATTTACTCAGCAGTCACTCTTCATGAGCGTTTTATTTTTCTGAAGATAGTGCAGTATTTACATTTTTTCAGCAGTGTTTTCCATTTTTAGTAGAAAATGCAAAATCAGCAATTCATCTTGCTTTGGCACATTTGTGACTTTTTATTTTTCTTCCTCTGCTTTGGATAGTTCTGGTGTTTATTTATCTTTAAGACTCTGCATTTGTAACTTGTCCCACAGGTGTACTGCATTCCATACCTTTGATGGCCTAGTGGTGTCTGCATGTTCCATGGGTGAAAGTGTATTCAGTCTCTGGTCGTAGACTCTTGTGGAAGTTCTGTTTTATCTTTTTAATCGTGTTATAACTTTCTTGACTAATATTGGCTACTTGGTGGTTGTCAAGGTGCTCTCATTTTTTTGCTGACCATCGCTTTTTTGCTCAGTTGTGGGTATTCTAACACGGTACTTCGTGGGTACTTCTCGAGTACTTAGCAAACATGTTTAACATGTATTGGGACATCTGCCATATTCCTTAGGCTCAGCATATTCTTAAAATGTGAGTTTAAATGTCTTCAGCTGCTCTAATGGTTTTGCATTACTTCTACGATACATTATTCTTCTGATGCTTGTTTTCCCCATTTTTCTTGGGAAACTTTGCATCTGTCCAATGCAAAGAAAAGAACTGGTTTGATCTGAAGGGATTTGATAAGAAGAGAGACTATATCTAGGCTATGCAAGAACTCCCATTTCCCATCATCTTTATGGCACACACGGACAGTAGATTTAGAGCATAGTCAGCATTGAATCCTCCATTGTCCCAACAGCTGTGGACTCACAACACGAAACACTTCTGGAAATCACCACACAAGATCGTTGGAACCCCACCTTTGCAGACGAAGAGGAGCAGTATCCTAGCTCTGCTAGCAGGGGTAAAGCAATCAAGCATTTCAGATAATACTCAGATTTCTGATATAATTCGGTGAAGCATGACACTCATGGTGCAGCTGGTTGTAATTCCCATACCTTAGTTCAGTGTAATACCTTTATATTATTTGTACTAGAGCCCTCAAAGGTGGCATCTGTAACATTCACCTGTCGCTCCAAGTCTATCTTATGCATCCAAAGTTAATTTCTGGCCACTTTTCCCCACATCTCTAGTATTTTTAAGTTTGCCCTGCCAGTAGTGTGCAATAAAACTGAGCAGACTTGGGCTTTCGGTGACCCACCTTGGTGAGAAAAAAAAATCCCTTTTTCCACTTCAAAATTTCTATTGTAAAATCTGAAGACAAAAGACAAAAAAGGGAGCTAATTTTCAAATACATAGACTGTCCTAAAAGGATAATATACTACCTCCCTATGAATGTGATCATTCTGCTACCAGTGTTAGTGCCAGTAGCCAACTGAGATACCAAAATGTTCAATTCTAAAATCCTCTGTAGGCAAAGGCTTACAGAGTGCATTCTCAAGCTATTTTTGCCATGTCCTTCTGATTCTGAGATTGCTTTGAACAGCAGAAGTTTATATAATTGACATTAGAACAAGTTCTGTAATCACACAGTAGTAGTTTTTGTAATAACTTTCTTTTGGTAGTGAAGTATTGGTAGATCAGTTGTATTCATACATTGATTAATATTAACTCTTTTTTTGTAAGATAGTATGTAAGTATTACATTTAATTTAAAAATAATGAATTACATTTGCATGAGTGCTCTCTTTACGAATATTTCCTAGCCTGAATGTGAAGATAAATATTTCTCCAGTTTTTCTCTTCTTGGGAAATAGCAAGTTTCTCTGTCTGATGATTTATGACATATATAACAGGTCCAGCTCATTCTTTGCATGTTCTGATTAAGGATCTCAGCTTTACTTTTAATATACCACTCTTCGGAATGTTTGATATGTAAGGCAGATGTGTTTCCAGCTGAGTTCTAATGCTCATCTTAGGGTTATTGATGTGTCTTTTCCAAGCCTTCGTTAGAACATCTCTTATGGTGGTGGTACTTCAGGTGATTTCTGACTGCATCTTCTGCTGTATAAACAACAGCAAGTTAGAGCGAGCAATGAATTAATTTTATTGGTAAGATCTTTGATTAATACAGAGTTCAAAATAAGTATGCTTATCTACTTATGTGAACCTACTTATTTCATTCATCCAATCTCAGAAGAAATTACGATTTCCTTAGAGCTTTGTAATTGTGCTATTGAGATACTAACTCGAAAGAGAAAAGTTCATCAGCTTTTTCAGTTTAAAAACCCAGAATTCACAAACTCATCAGTTAAGTTAGTAGTAATAAATATGAAATAGAGATGCAAGCTGTTGTTTCTATGAGCTCTTCTGCTTCTTGGATGTCTTTTATCTTCCACTGGTCACTGGGATCCTTTCTAGTGCACTTAAATCTTCTGCTGCTCCTGGTGATGCTTTTGTGTGATAAGGTTTCCAAAGGACTTTTGTGTTCTTTCATCTTTCATTTCACATCAAATGCAACAATGACAAGAAAAAGCCAAAACACAAAAGCCAAACACCCTTGTTATGTGGACCATGATGATAAGGATAATGTGACTGATGTTGGGTATTTTGGTCATTATTGATTCAATCATCATCTTACCAGCACTAGTTACAAGTGAAAATGAAAAACGTCACGGAGCAACCCAACATCCGCTATTTCACAGCGTTCATTCTGGAGGGATCAGTCAAGAACAAAATCCTGCAAATACCACTGGCAGTATTGAACAACATGAATTTACTACTGCAGGTGAAAGTTATTTTGGAAAGGAAGCTTCTACAGGTAATATTACAGGTCACGTTTTAGTAAATTTTCAGGGTTTTCTAAAGATTTAGTTTTAGGATTTTTTACTAATGTTTTTGCATTCTGAGGCCGTAACATGGATTCTGTGATTAAACCTGAGCAATTCTGATATTAATTTATTTTTTTTTTAGTTAGTCTATTCTTCAGACTTGTTCCTGGATGTTTCTCTTCTACTTGTCTTGTAGGTCAAGACTATTAGTAGGTTAATTCTGTAACTGTCTCCTGCATTTTCTGTTGTGTGTCATGCAAGCTTTCAACAAGATATCTACCAGGGTTTTGTCTGTAGGAAACAGAGAAGGTCTAAGTGGAAAAATAGTAATATGTGCTGCATTTTTCACTCCTTTGGGAACTCCCTTGTTGCAAGTCATTATTGGACATGGGATTTTTTTTTTCCGGTTTTTGTTAATGGCAGCTACATCTAAAAAAAAATTATCTAAAATGTCTACTCATCCTACTTTTGAACTATGGCAGGATGATACTAGTGATGAAGGAAAGAAAACAAAGCATAATGTTGAATAAGAGAGAGGCTTCTCTCTCTCATTGGTTGAAACAATTGAAGCATAAAAGATCAAATTATACTGTAAATCTGGTAACTGAAAATTGACATATTTTAATTTCTGATCCTATGAGTGTACCAAACTTACAAGTAAACAGCAGTTGTGCTGTATTAAGCACTGCCAGCAGTGAATGCACCACAGTCATCATCTGCTCTTGAGGATTATCAAGTACAGGTCTCTGGCAACTTGTTATACTACACTACTGTAGCAATACATATTGGCCTAATTGCAGTTAAAATTGTAACTCGCACTCAGTTGTGGCAAGTTTATTGCCTTTTTCTTTTTCCCCCTTACTGGGTTTAAGGGGTTAAAAAGGGTTATGCTTCTTGCAAGATTTGGGTACTGTTTTGCTGTGACTGATAAAAACTACAGGTTTGTTTAATCGATAGTGTTTTTCTAAGTAACTGCAATATCAAATATGCTCCAGTTGAATGCTGTCTCATTTATTGTGTGCACCATTCACAAATCTGTAGCATGAGCTAACATTCCCCTTCGTCATACTTCCTTGTTTATTTTCTTGGAGATTCTGCCACTAATAAAGCAGTGAAATTTTGAGGGGAAAAAATTGGATATAGTCAACACAGTCAAATTCTGCAATTAAAATATTACTGATGGGTCATATCCCTGCAGTTACTGATGCATTTGAGGTTTTCAATCCTGCATCAGTGAATATTGGTTTGATACTCAACAATACGAAGTCAACAGCAAGATTCAGAGAAATACTTTTGAAAAACAGTAAGGCACCTTGATTCTGAAAAGCATATGCTCAGTTTGAGGAAGGAGTTGGCCCTACTGATGACAGTAGGTAGTTTTTCTAAATATAAACCAGGATGAGAAGCAAATCTACTTTACTTCTCTTTGCCATTAAATGTAGTAGACATTGTGAGCGAGGCCTGTCATAGAGACAAGAACCGAAGAGGAGAATAATATGAGAAATGGATCTTTGTATACTGAGTTCATAATTGCTTCACCATCATCATAACAGCTATGGTCCCCAGCCATGGGGCCAAACAGAACGACTCAGAGCAAGACCCGTTGGTGTATCCAGGCTGGGACAAGGGAAAGGATTATGCCACACAGCCTGCTATAACGGATAGAGTTATCCCTTCCACAGAGAACAATCATGAAAGAGAGTCTTCCACTACAGGTACTAGTAATGATGTCTGTTATGTGTGTTGCATCACTTCTATCTCTCAGATGGCCTCTCCTGGAAAGATATTGCATGAACTTGTAGAGAGGAGTAATTACTGATCTCTTAAAATAATGACATAAACTGTAGAGTGATTCATTTTCTCTGTGCTCTGTCTGGATGGTGGTGAGACAGAAGATTTCAATTTTAGCTCCATATAAAACATTTGTTCTTTACTTGCCAACACCACTTCTAGGGCTTTCCATTCCTTAATGAAGCATGGCTGTGAAACTGCATCCAGCTTGTTACATAAGTTATATTATTTGCTGCTGCCAGACTGTCTTTATCATAAAGTTGAATTCATATTTATGTGTATTTGTACATCAAGAAGTTAAACCATTTAATTTGTGAATATTCACCTGGCGAAAGAGTGTTCTTTTCATAGACTTTACCAAAATATTTATCCCTCTGGTTCATTCATAGAATAATGCGATAGTAATCTATATAACTGGCATGACACAGCATCATAATGCAGTTTCATATAACACAGTATTCATAACATCAAAATAATGTTCTAAAAACATGGTATGATCTCTTCTTCTGGAGGTCTCCTCTCTCCATCTGTCACTGGGATCTGTGTATGTTGCCAACATCTTGCTCCATCATGCTGAGCATAGATGTGGAGCTGAAGGGTCTCTCAGAAGCCAGTGACAGTGTGGAGGAAGAAGCAGAGGCCTTCATGTGTTCTTTACTCTCTGTATTGATACCTGTAATGTAAAACACACTGTAACAGCAAGTGACAGTGTCTAGGAAGCTGAGACTCTCTGTAGCTAGCCTGGGATGCAGGTCAGGGAATCCTTCTGCCTGCTGCCTCTGTGTCTTTCCCTGTGTCTACCGTCCTCGGGAATCTTCTGAATTAAGTAAAAAAGCAAAAAGGTTATGTCTTACTAGAACTGTGAGGGAGCAGTGATGATGTACAGGACACAAGGTCTCACTTCTCTGCCCTTTTTGTGAAGAGAATAGGGTAACAGTGCTTTAAGGGGAACAGGAGGCTTGGATGGGATGGTAATGGGAAGGCCATAGCAGCACACACACGGAATTCACAGCTATTAAATAATCTGTGTTTAAATCATCTGTTATTAAACCATCATAACAGCTGTTGCCTCTCCTGATGGTGCCCACCACAAAGACCCCACTCAACCACCTCTGCCTTCGGATAATGAATCGGAAAAGAGCACTGAAGGCATCACGAATCCCACAGATGCCCCCTGGGATGAAGTCCTCCACAGGACCACAGCCAGTATGACCGAAACTGGTAATGACTCTCCTCCAACGGGTACCAGTAAAAATAATGGATCATACTCATTTCTCATGTTTGGTGTGAAATGAGACATTATTTCTTCTGAAACGGACTTCTTTCCCTGTCTTTGTCTTCAAAGTGTGCATTCTTGTTGTGAAATTGCAGTGCAAAGGTTTTTATGATTTTGTTGCATGTGAATATCCCAACAAGAATTCCTGTCTGTTTATGTTTTTTCCTGTGTGCCCTGTTTCTTATGTCCCCTGACTTTTCTCAGGTTTATTAACTGAGAAAGCAGTTGCTTTTTGGAAGTGGCTGGTAGTGTAAATGTTTGGTTTTCATATCTGGTCGTTCCTGGTCTTAATATTTTAATATATTCTCTTAATATTGTAAAATTTGAAATAATTTACTGGAGTTTGTTCATGTAGTTCTGCAAGGTTCTTACTTAAATTTCTAAACTCTGCATGTTATCCATTTAAAATTATCCTCATTCAAAATACTGCTTTTTTATTTAGCAAAATAAGATGTATTTTTATGACACGGTAGTTATTTGGAAATTCTTGCATCTTTTCTTCCTGCATTTTCTAAAGAAGAAATTCTAAGGAAAAATTAGCAGTTATCCTTTTGCTTTTTTTCTTCAAAATCCATTTTCATCTGGATTATTTAATCCTCAACATTTAGGATTCACCAGAGAGCTGTGAAAACTATAGATTGTGTGGATTATAAATACAGTTTTTGGATTAAAATATAGTTGTGTTCTCTATCACCTACTCATGTTTTCTAAATATGAATGAGATTCTGTAAAGTTTCCCAGTTCACTGATTTCAAACTTTATGAGGTTTGACAGATCAGCTGCAAATATGAAAACCCAAGTATGATTTAGCAATTTGTTCAAATGTTTTAAATTAAGTCATTCTAATCTAATTCCTGTGTAACAACAGGATTTCTTATACTCATTCTGAAAATAATATTGCTGTTTTCTCCCTTCTAAACAGTGTTTACTAGGTATTTTCAAAACTAATATTTTAGGCTGCATTGTGAGTATTAGTGAAGGAACAGACAACCCAAAAAGAGTCTGTCATATACGGAGGATATTCTTTGCTTGTGGCTTTGTTTTGGTTTTTTTTCTTCTCACTGCATACTCTACATGGGCTATTAAATAAAAAGGTAGAGATTACTAAAATAAAGAAGGAGTAATATGTAAGGTGCATTTAAAAAATATTTTTGAAGTTAACTTAGCCATCATCACAACAGTCACAGCCTCCACTGATGTTCTGGCACCAGAAGACATAACTCAGGAAGCATGGGCACCTCACCTTGTGGTAACAGTTGCTTCCTCTCCTGATGGTGCCCACCACAAAGAGCCAACTCAAACACCTCTGCCTTCGGATGATGAGCCAGGACAGGGCACTGAAGGCATCACGAATCCCACGGACACACCCAGAGATGAAGTCCTCCACAGGACCACAGCCAGTATGACCAAAACTGGTAATGACTCTCCTCTGATGGGTACCAGTAAGAATAATGGATCATACTCATTTCTCATGTCTGGTGTGAAATGAGACATTATTTCTTCTGAAAACTACTTCTTTCACTATCTTTCTCATCCTGGGGATCTTTATTCTTAGTGTGGACTTGCAGTGAAAAATCTGCCATAGAATCTGTGGACAAGGCTAAAGGGACTCCTTGCTGGTACGCTTGGTGGTTTCTGTCCTTTGCTGAAGCATGTTTTCACATGATCTCCTAAGTGTTCTGCGAGACACGCACTTTGGTGATTCTGAACCTCCAGCCTCATCTTCCTTTCGTGTGCATCAGTGGGATCAGGCTGGATATGCTTTGGTACCATGACTGGTGTGGTGGAGGTACTCTGGTAGTTGATCAGATGACTTGCTCCTGTGACTCAGCAGCAGCGCCATCGCTGGGGAGTGGTGTCCCAGTGGTGAGGGCAGGGCATTCATAGAAGAATTACATCCCTTAAATTCTGCCATCAGTTTCTTAGTTCTTCTTCCCTGTGTATTGCCAGACAAGACTGACACAGGTGAGGCTGCTCACTCCTGAGTTACAGGGTCAGGTTGTTGCTGCTACAGTCTCTTCTTCTAAAGGTCTCCCCTTTCCATCTGTCAGTGGAATCTGTATATGTTGCCAACATCTTGCTCCAACATGCTGAGCATAGATGTGGAGCTGAAGGGTCTCTCAGAAGCCAGTGACAGTGTGGAAGAAGGAGAGGCTTTCATGTCTTCTCTCCTCCTTCTCTGCTTTGCCTGAGGAAGGTGGAGGTGCTTTCTGGCTTGCTGTGGCCCAGGAAATTATGTGGGTGGTGGTTTTGTGAGTGCTCCCTCATCATGCCACCATCATGACAGTCATAGAGTCCGTGGATGATGTTGACCAAGAGAAAGCAACCAAGGAGCCACTGGCACCTGGCACTGCACCTGGAAGGGAAGGTGAAGAAGCAAACACCACAGATGGTTCCCACATCCATGGGATACCTGGAGTTTTTTCAGACATTGAAGACCGTTTTATTCCCTTGCAGACTCCTCTTACTACCAGTAAGAACAATGAATTATAACCATTTTTATTGGTTATAATTTAATATGTTATTGTGGACAATGGCTATTGTCCAAAAATGGGTACTAAGCATAATTGCAAATAGTTGTCATATTATGATTTTCTTTTTGGGTTTTGTTATTGGTTTTAACCTCCTGGTAAGATGTCATGAAGGGTTATCTCTTTCTGGTAAAAGCTTTAGCTAAAAGGCCAAAAAGAGTGTTTTGCAAATAAGCTTTTCTTATATTCTGTTATCAGCACGTGGTAACACAACTATTGAGGTGAAGAAGTGTAAACTTCCTGCTCATGTCCATACATTTGTGATATCATTTTGTCTTTTTTTGCTGGGCACATATGACAGCCATGTAGCCCTTAACTATCTGTCACTTTTTCCCCATCTGTAACCCCTCTACTTTAGCTGAATACGTACAAAAGAAAGGTTATTCTCTGTGACACCATTTTTTCCCCAGGTGTATCTCCTGTTGGTGTCTTGCCAGTGATTAATTGTAGCTGTTACAGGGCTGTAACTGGCATTTCATTTGTGAACAGCTTTGTTTTTCAAAAGGTTGTTCTTCTGATGAAGTTAGTGCAGTTAACAGTGTTTGCTTATTATCCTACATAAAGCCTTTGGTATTTTTTTTATGTGCGGTCACATGCTAATAATACAGGAAATGAAGGGACTTTTCCTTATTCCCAAATGTAGTTTACATACAAATAAGCATCCTAACAGTAAGGGTTTTTTTTCCAAATTCAGCTAATCCAAACACTGTTTTCATGCACTTTCTTGGAAGTTAGTGGAACTACCCCATAGTAGAATTTGGCCAGTGCTCTGTGGACATTCTTTGTACATAAACAAGATTTTGTACCTATATTTTTACAGCATTATACAGAAAACACTTGAAAGCTAATTCCCTTAATAATTCATTCATATTAATTCATATATTGTGAGGTAGAACTTGGGCTAATTGTTTTTTCAAGAATTTTGTATAAACCAGTAAATTCAACTCTTAACAAAATTGCCTGGTTATAGTATTTTGACATAGGCATAGCACTATAAATGAAGAATATCTATTTGACAGAATTTTATTGGAAAGCTAAATCTGTTTTTAATAATGTCTTCCTACCAAAACTCATTTCTTGCATTTCACAGGCCCTATTCACTTAATTAATCTAAGCTGCCTTCTTAATTTTATGTGCAGACATTACACACTATGAAAAAATGTTTTCTACCTTTCTGTTTTGAGCACGTAAAACCTGTAAGAACTGGTTTCAGTCTTTTTCAGTGTGAATATCTGCATTGAATCTTTGCATTGTCAGTGTCCTGGCAAAAGGCTCAGAAGGCCATTTTCTCAAAACTCTTCCTTTTTTCATTTACCTTCTCTTGTGCTTTTTAAGAACACAGTATATGGGAATCACTAAGACACTGCCACTGTCGTCAAATAGTTTATTTATTGAAGGGTTCATTCATTTGTAATGTTGCCCCATATATGTGAAATGGAATGGAAAAGATTCATTAATGTATTGTTAAGGGCCTTCTCTGATCAAATGAATAGTTTGATGTACTGTACCATTTTGTTTCACTTGCTTTTTGTCTACAGCAATGTTTAAGCTGTGGTCAGACATCACACTAAGGGTCCAAGTCTCCATAGAATAACAAGTCAGGCCACTGAAGGAACACAAAAAATAACTGTCCATAAAGAGAAAAAAATCTAGTATGTTACCAAAATGAAATGTAGAGAGCTTTTGAAGATCCCTCCCTGCCACTTGAAAGCACCTCCCCAGAGCCAGAACAGCAGGGAATGTGGCTGAACCTTGCTTTTTCTTCTCAGTGCTCAGGGGAAGAGCAAATGTAGCAGGTTTCCAAGCACACAAATTTTAATAACTGTCTGAATGCCTTTCTAAGGGGTTTTGTGGAGGAGAAGCTCTGGCATTTTTCGAAGATGATATAAAGCACTTAAAAAAAAAATAATCTGCTGAGATGTAGTGTAGACAAGTTAGTAGGTCTCTCTTGGTCAGCTTTCTTTGGCTCTAGATTCAGACTCTTCATTGCTGAATTTGTGCTCTGTCCTTTGTTGTGAGATAGCACCAAACAACACTCCAGTCAGTAAGTTTCTTGTTAATAAAAAAAATAAAAACATCTGGAAAATTCATTAACTGCTTGCTGGCTATGCTTCACAGAGGGGATAAAACATACTTCTCAGTTATGCATCTGCCAGCTGTTACTAGGAAATGAGATCAGAAATGCTGGACAGAAATGAGTTGTAATGTGTGTTAAAGAAAAAGAACTTTACAGCTGATTAGAGTTAGTGTTTAATTTCTTAGAGTCTGGAAGAACTCAGAGAGGTGGAGATCTGTAATATATTTTTTAATAGCAATAATGAAGCAGTAGTCCCAAATGAAATTACTGTATCTATAGTCTGCTGATAATTTTAGACTCGGGATACCCTTATGGTAATAGTGTGGGCCACGAATGTGATTGCATAGAAGTTTAAGCAGCATGGCCATCGTAGAAAATACAAGAGACTGAATTAAGGTCTAATACCATCTTAGAACCAAATTACACAACTTATTAAAAAGGACAAGAGGATCCACGTCTAAGTTTGCAGAGAACTGCTAGGAAAAAAAAATATTTTGAGTTTTTAGAGTCCCACTCTCTAGGCTGTCAAAGTCACAACCATTCAGAGAACTATTGTTCTATTTTATGACAGCATTAGAGTTTTAGGTGTTCAGTTTTGTCCTGTGTCAAACAGAATTGAAACACACGAGGGAGACAAGAGGGGAAAGCCACGGGTTTTGCTTCTCAAAATACTAAAGCTAGCCATAGTTCAGATAAATATGCTTTCAGCCTATGTATAGTTTTCAGTATTAACACTCATTAGTTGCTTCAGCATGAACTTTCTAGAGTACAATTTTTAAATGATGAAAGTCACAGCCTTTGTACCTTGCTGTTAAATATTCATCAAGCATATTTGGCCTAATGCATGGGGTTTTTGTTCTTTAGGCTCTACCTCTAGTGTATATGGGAGCCAAGGACCACACAAGGGACCTTATGAATCCACTACTTCCGTTGAAGAGACTGCCACAACAAAAATAGCTTCACAGCCAAGGTCAGCCCCTGTACCAGGTAGGTTTTTGAAGTCAAATGTTTTAAAAATCTAAGTACAGAATTGTATTCCTATAAACTGAAGTAAGAGATGAAAATGAAGGTGAAATACAGTTGTTCAGGCGTTGTTCTGAATCAGATAATATTCAGCATTTCACTAGTAGTCTGAAAAATGGAGCATATCGTAACTCATATAATTTTTTGCCAATATTGAGGGAAGCCATGCATTTGGAGAATGGGATTAAGATTCAATTAACTTTTATGAATTGAAATGAAATCAGGCAAAACTCAGTAAAGTTATATGCATAGTATCATATCCATGAGAATGTTCAGTGAAAATAATAGGTGAGAGAAGCTCCCCAGAATAGAGCTTGCGGATTAAAACAGAAAAAAAAGAAGCCAACACCATGATACAGCTGCAAAAGAATGCAAATATATTCTGGGACTTATTAGTGGTACAGTCATTTTTAAAACAGAGAAAGTAATTATCCCATTCTACTTAGGCCTAGCAAGTCCAGAGCTGAAGCTTTGTGTTCAGTTCAAGGCATTGCATTGGTCACATGGGAAAAAATGGAGAAGAGCACACAGAAAATTTTGGGAAGGTGACCTTTGGAGCACCTTTTGAAAAACTCATGATTTTCAGGGAAAACTGAAGGGAGATATAAGAAGAGCATGCTATGAAAAGAATGCCTGTCAGTTTTTCCCCATGGAGTACTAATAATTAACTAATCAGAAGAAATAATTTGTTTCAAATGAAAGGCACAAGTCTAGTTAAACAAGGAAGAGTTGTTTCAAACGAACAAGATACAGGACATAGCTCCTGGGAGAGGACCCCCAGCTCTAATGGTAGTAGAGCTATAATGGTAGTAGAGAGTAGGCTGCTGAGAAGGTTGCGAAACCTTCTTTACTAAAAATGTGCTAAAAGTCATCCTGTTTCTGTGCCGGGGATTGTAGGTGTGTCGTGCTAAGCCTTTTCTTTTGCTGTTGGAGTAAATCAGTGATACAGCTCCTCTCCACCTATGCCCTCTGAAGTGCAGTGTTTACAGGTGACAGCAGGGATGGGGTATTTTAATCTGAGCTGGCCTGTGTGTAGCTGAATGAAGAACATGCGTTTGATTTGCACAGAAAGACTTTGTAAACCGACCAAACATTCATGGAAGCTAGGAAAAGAGTGTGACAGCTGAAAGAAAGTAGAAGAGATTGTGTTCTAGCAGTTCTGTGAAATGGCAAAACCACATGAGATACATTCACACGCTCTCTTCCCCTCCCTCATCTCTCCCTACAGAGTGGCTGATCATAGTTGTAGCTCTCGTGGTGCTTGCGTTGGTCCTTGCAGTGTGCATTGCTGTTAACAGTCGCAGGAGGTAAGGCCACACCTTTACATTTCCAAAGCACTCTGCCTTACTCGTTTCTTCCTTGAGAGGCTCCACAGCTTTGTCAAAGAGTGGAGTAGCAAAACACAGGGAAGAGCATCCTCTGCAAAGCTTGGAGTGGCTTGGGGTGTGGGGACACAGGTCACTGACACTGAACCGTGCCATAAATCAAGTCCCTCCTGATGGGAGAGAATTTGCCGAAAGTCCTTGCAAGGAGTTTCAAAGATAAACCAAGACTTTTCCTTGAGTTTCAATGCTTCCAGATAGTTGTTTATTAAGTCTTATCAGAGGAACAGAGCCACCAGCGTGGCCCAGGTACAGCATAGAGCACAGAAAACAGGAGTGAGGCCTCTCTATCAACATTTACACAGCCTTTTAAAGATATTTTAACCAATAGTTACTAAAAACGTACATTATTTTCATTTTCCTACCAATTATTCAGTAACATGGCTAGGAACTGCAGAATTCTCTATCCAGTCATTCCAAACTACTTTTACTGCAGAACATGGAGTAGTAGAAGAAGGAGAAGAAGGTTTGGGGAACAACAACAGTCCTCCATTTTGATATTTTTTACTCTTATCTATTTACTACAAAGAGAAGCCCAAAGCCTCTAAATTTTTCACCCTGTGACAATCTTACATAGTAGTCTATCACCTAATTCACACCACTGTATTTTCTAGTTCTTGTCTGAGGGTTGGTAATTTTTTCCAAGGTTTGAGGCTAAAGCAGTGTTGTTCAGAGGGGCAAGACCCCTTAAAAACAGGCAGAGAAATATTCTCGGCACTCTGGGTTCCTACAGGTCACCATGTCCTGTACAGGTCACACATCAGCCTTCACACTCACCTGGAACCACTCACATGAAGTCAGCAGCTATATGAACCATTTGGTCTTGTAAATGGAAGCTAGCTGTATCTAGATCACAGAAAAGCAATTATTCTCTATCTATTAGTTATTAATGGGAAAATCCTGTTCACAGAGAGTGAAAGTTGTGAGATGAACGTAGACAGTAACAACCCCAGGATGAGCCAGGAATAATCCTCCACCATCAACAGTGTTCTCTGTGTGCAGTGTGAAGTGTCTTAGACAACCCCAGCGATTCTGTGATAATCTGTTAATCTGTTCCTTCCAAACAAGAGGCTCTGTGGCAGCTGGCAGTCACAAGCATGTATGCTAACACTGCTCTCAGAGCTCTCAGTAGCGTTAGGTACTCCATTTTACAGATGAAGAAGCTGAGGAATGAAAAGTAATGCAGTGAGCTGTGCAAAGTTAGCCAGGAAATTTGAAGAAACCCTAGCCTAGGGTTTAGGCTATAATGTTCTTACCTCTTTCTGTTCTCTGGGGGCTGTTCTCCCAATTGTCTTCAACAGCTTTTTTCTACTTGAATGTTAAAATTGAGCTTTTTTTAACAGAGTAACTATTTGCTCCTTGAATTTTAACTCTTTTTTATTGGAATGACCATATAATATGTGGAGATTTTTGTTCAGGAAGCAGTGAGCACGTTTTTTCCTAGTGTCTTGGTTGCAGAGCACTCTGAGCTGCTCTTTTAGGAGGCTGTGGAGCTCCACAGCTCCTTGCTGGCGTCTTTAGGCATTTTATGGCTGCAGAGCAGGAAATCATTCCCAAGGGTGTATGTAACATTAGCACAGTGAGCTGAGCTACTTCAGATAAAATAACCCTCATCCATGAGTCAGTAGGCATGAAAAAATAGTATTTCAGAAGCATAATAGTATAATTGAACAGCCAAATTAGTCATTCAGGCAAAATATGCTTCATTTAAGAAGAAAGCCCTTAAAAGTCCAACTCCACAGACATGCTGTCCCTCTTAGGCATGCTGGGCTCTGCATATTCAGTTTACACAAGGCTGTTTGAGGACAAGTAGGATGTCCAGCACTGTGTAGCCAGGGAGCCATCTTAGCAGCAAATCTGACAGCTGTGTAAGTAGTACTTTTTTACTACGCTGAAAGATACCCAGCCCATGATAAACAGTGTGCATCAGCTTTGGGCTGGTGACTCTTTAAAGAGTGTGTGTGTGTGTGTGTTTTAATTCAGAGTTACATATAAAGTTTATTGGGCAGCCCTGCAGCGAGTGTAACTCTAAAAGCACAGTACCTTTTCCTGCCTGAACATGCCAAGGAGCTGTGTTGCAGACAGCAGCAAGAGTAGTTCTCCATATTTCCTTACTGCTGGTTGGCTTCTCGGCTTGACATGCTAATACAAAGGAAAAAACAGTTGCCTGGTTTAATAAGGTGAGAGCTCGATCCAGAATTTTTTGCACTTTCAAAGCTGTGATCCCAAGCCTGGATTTAGAAGGTGTCCTCATAGTGGGATATTTACAAAGTTCATAAATGTGAATATATTCAAATGACAGAAAAAAAATTCTAGCATTCAGTAATGAATGTTATTGCTATATGTAGTAACAGTAGATATAAATTGGGTAAGTGAGCTCCTGACAAATTTTTATTCATTTAATGGTGGAGGATGCTTTCAAAAATAAAATAGGCAATTTGGAGAGCTTTACAATTTACAATTTGTATGGTGTAACTCTGTGCTGGCAGACACAAGTTTAATTTCCAATCACCTTTTCCTAAATACTAACCTTCAATTTTTAAATTATTTTTGTTAGCCTCCACTTACACTATTTTATTTTTATTTCTTTCTAGATGTGGGCAGAAGAAAAAGCTAGTGATTAACAATGGCAAAGGGGCAGTGGAAGACAGGAAGACAAGTGAATTAAATGGAGATGTCAGCAAATCACAAGAAATGGTGCACTTGGTTCATAAAGAGCAGTCAAATGACCGAACACAAGCATGTGACAAATTCCTGACTGTTAATGAAACACAAAACCATCACGAGTTTGACATGAAGACTGGAGTGTAATGGTACCGTGCTGCCAAGCAGATCAGGGCTGGGGAAACCAAAATCACGTGGAACTTGAACAGGAATTCACAGATGCACTGTGCTACTGATGTCTTTTGAACATAAACATAAGTTCTATTTCTTCTTAATCACTTTGCAAAAAAATTGACATGTGCTTTCTGAAATAACACCCCCAAGAGCTGCATAATGCTTTCAGTTCCCAGTCCCTACACAGAGGACTCTCACTGTGTCCTGGATGTTAGGAGGCATAATACAAGTGTACATCATTATTCCCCAGATGGAAGATCTTCACTGTGGGGGGCTAAAGAAGTATCCAGTCACTCCATCTTACAGATACTTAAGGTATTAAACATGCCATGGTACAGAAGTAAGTGAGGAAAAATGTCAAGAGTAAATAAATCAAGTTTAAACCCAAAAGGCATCTTCTACAATGTCTGCGACATCAGAATCCCTCAGAAATGCCTTCCAGCCAGGAAGAGCAGTGGGTACATTCAGAATCTGCCAGTATAAACAAAAAGTGACATTTTATAATTATGTATGGCTTGGTCTGCAACAGGGGAAACCCAGAAGGACAAAATTTATTTATCTCGATTTTTAAATATCTATGGGCATACAGGAAGTCTTCTTGGGAGGGGTAATAAAGGCATGAAAACATGAGCTGATGCATAATAAACTTCTATACTTTATTATCTTAGCAACCTGTACAATTATGCTTGAGTTTTTGAGATGTTCATTGCTCTCCTCCCCCCCTCATTCTTTGGTCCAAGTTTGTGCATGTTTTTAATGAGTCTGTTAGTTAAGATGACAAATGAAACAAAATGACCCCAGCTCTATCACATATGCACAAATCAAGCAATTGAAATCACTAGGGAAGCTGACAGTATTTTGTTCCTGAAAGCAGGTCTCTATATTCTGCTCCATTTTACTTAGGAGATGCTGAGCCTATTAATTTTTTTTCCCCTATAACTATGATATTATACCAGATTGCTGGTATTTTAAAAGTTGATTTTCTGTGATCTCACTCATTTCCTCTATTTCATCTACATTTTTTTCCATCTGCTTTTTAAAAACACCAAAAGAAACACTGCTTGCTTATTGGTACCAGAAGTTTAAGTCTTTTCTACGGAAAAGATCAAAACAAACAAAAGGAAACTCTCCCAGCCATGTAACATAGTAGAGTAGCTGATCTGCATTGTTACATGCTTTTGTTATGTCCTTTTGTGTCTGTTGTGTAAAGTATTTGTATTAAGCTATGATGCTGTGCATTATATGGATATGAATTGTCAGGAAGAGAACTATTTACCACCAGTGGTCTGTGCTGTTTTTAAGAAAGCTTATTGGAATGGAGGGAGAATGATGACTTCTAATTGGAGTGCCCCCAGGAAATGCAAGTAAAAACATTGGTCTGTGTCAGCTGTGGGATGGGGATGGTCTGTAGCAGGGCTGTTCAAAGGTTCTGTTCACTGACCATAGCCCCTGTTCTGCTGAAGTATGTTACTTTATGCTCTCCATCTGAACCAGTTTGGAGGATGAATATTCAGCTGGCTAAATATTGACTTTAGCTAGCACTGATCTTTACTGGAACATAAAGCACAAGACTGTTGATTATATTTCTGAGTCACAGCCCTCCAGCAGCTTCCCATGTGCTTTATGGGAATGCTCAAGTGCCCTGGTATCTGCTGGCAGATCTCCTTAGGGCAATTTACACCTGGGCAAAAAGTCCCAAGACAAGGTGATGTTTTAAAATACACATAGGATGTTTTCTGACTATATGTAGGTCAGATATTTCATCTGTGAACAGTGCATTGATTTTTTTTTTAATGTTTTTAAGCAAGCTTTTCTATTTGTCATTAGAAATCAAAATGATCTGTTGAAGGCTGTGTTTAAACTGGTGTTAGGTACTCATTCCACTAAGCATGGAGATCCAGAGTACTCCTGTCTTTAAATCCTAGCTGAATATAGGTCTCAGTGAAAAGGACGTATTTCAGTGTCTTGGAGGCTAAATTTCTTTTTTTGAAAAACCAAAAAATCTGTGGCATGTTATTTATCTCCCTATTCAGATGTTGAATGAAGAAATCCACAAACTCCTTCCTAATTTATCTTACATTCAGTAGCTATAGAAGCACAGACAACACTGGTTGGGTTCTTTATATATTTTTAAATGGGATATGCTCAAGAGGCAATGCCATTATTTTATATATGCTGATTCTTTTTAGATTATGTCCTGTGACTTATGTGTAATTGTTTCATTATAGTTTCAAAACTAGATGGCCATTTCATATGTGTAATATAGTACATGTTTTTATTAATCTTGCTTTTATTATGAGGGGTCGTTTGTTGTGTGTATGTATTTTTATATAGAGCACTTGATATATTTGCATATTTATTTAACAGATTAATTAGAATGAAAGAAAATATCATCTCTAAATTGTAACTAGAAATAGTATTGCTAAAAACACATAGGACTTTAAAATAAGCTTTCAAAATAAACCTGATTCCATACTGAGGATAAAGTGTAAGTCCAGCTATTGGTGGCAGAGAAGTATTCAGCAGGATTGTCGTGTTGAGTACTGTGGCCATTTTTTCTGCTTGCAAATGCCAAGCCAGGCTGAGGTGAATGCTGTGTGACCTTGTCTGCTCTGCTGGCCTCCCATAGGCTCTGGGAGTCAGTGACAAACTCAGCTTTCCACCAGAAGTGGACAACAGCTACAACAACTTGGTTCAATTTAAGGTCAACGCAGTAAGGTCTTGATGACCATTCCTGGCTCGCTGAACCACCAGCATTTGGAGAGTGTAGTACCCATCAAGGTCCTGCCCTTCCTTCAGGGTGCTGATAGTCTATCCTTGGTGCCTAGGAAGAATGAGGATTTCTCCTAAAAATGCTAAGGAGGTCAGGCCCTGCAATCAGCTTGTGTTATTCCTTTGTCTTGAAAAGTTCCAAATAAATGTGATCCAGACCAGTGGATATACTGTCTAAAGCAGGAAGAATATTTAAGAGAGAGACTGTATGTTTTATGGGAATACAATACTTTCATGAAGAAATGCAGGCTGGTTGTTTCATCTGTATTTTCTTGAAGATCTGAAAAGGAATGTTTGATTAAAGCAGAAAAAGGATGTGCAGCTCTCATGTCTACCTTTGCGGATGTTAAATGCTTTCCACAACACCAGTTCCAAAATTGTACTTTTGCAGGTTTTCACACAATAGGGATGTTTTTTGTGTGTCCCATGTCAACAACAACAGCCTCTGTGCTAATTAGTTTGAAGCATGTTGCCTGGAATATTTTTAGGAGACAATTACCAAGTGTCTCTTTAGCACATACCATTCTGGTTAGGGCTGGTCCTAATTATTCTTTCTGTAGATGAAGGAAATAAATCCTCTGACAAGTGTGTTCTGCCTCAGCATACACAGACACCAGGATATTTTGTAAGTCAGCAGTTAATGGGTTTATTTTAAGCTATATTATTACTTCTTAGTCTTTATTAAACAATTCAAGCGTCTGACTCCTCTGAGTCTCTGCAAGAGCTCTGATTAGTCAAACACCAGCCCTTTTGGTAACCACAGGTTCTGACTAGCTCTTCTCTGTGGAGCAGAAGGGGACAAAAGGTGACAGGAAAAGAGCTGCTCCTTGGGGTGCAGTTCCAGCTGTGTGGGAGTGGGTGACACAATTCCTGCTCCTTAAGGATGGAAAGAATTGTGCAAAGGTGCTTTGGGGGTGGAGCTCTGGGGGATCAGGGATGGAGGGAGAACACAATTTCTGGGAAAGGATGTAAAGGGAGAGTGAAATTTCTGTACTATTAATGGGAAAGTACCTTCAACACCCCCAGGACTCTGGCACTCGAATGTTTCACAACTCTGAGAAGGAAAAAGAGAGCCTTTTCCTGTGAACCTCCCCCGCCTCCAAGTCATCCTCTACATCCACCACCTCATTTGCAAACTGATTTTGAATTTTCCCCTGGTAGCTCATTTCTCATTATTGCTATGCCTTGCTGCATGTGGCATCCGCCAACACCATGCTGCAGGTAAGCAGCTGTGGCAACGAGGAGTGAGAAGCAAATTTAGCCAAAATGAGTAACAGTGTCTGTTGTACAGCACAGAGATTGCACTTTTTGTCTTCTCTTTCTCACCCATTTGGAGTAAGGTTAGTAAAGGTAAGATTTTGAAAACATTTCTGAGAGGGACCAATTTGATTTTTATTTGTGCCTCAACATATGTTATACATGAGGTGAAAAATTACTACAGGGGCTGTAGTACAGGGGCTGTACGTGTGCTGGAAGCCCTGATATGTGCAGGTGTTAAGGATGCCCGGGAAAAAATGCCCAGGAAATCAGGCTGTGGGAGGAGCCTTAGCACATAAAAGCAGTTACTCCATCTCTCTTTCCCCCTCTCTGCTCTCTTTTCCATCCCACTCCGGTCGGAGCCACATCCTCTCTTTATCAATAGACACTTCTCAGGTATAATATTCGCTGGTTTTGTGCATTATTTTCATCTGAGAAATCCATCGAAATGAATCCACCCCGACTCCTCTTACAGAGGGACGGGACGACTTCGCTTCTTGCTTGTCTTCCTGTTTTGAAAGTGCAGGACTGATCCAGATCTTCACATCGGTCAAATGAGCTGCTGCATAGGGGTTTTTTGAAAGTTAAAAAGTGTAGAAGCGAATCCACCATCAAAGCAGCTCTTCTGACCTCAAGACAGTTGATGATTGTTAAAGTGCAAGTGAAGCAGAGGCAGTGAAAGCTTTACATATGCTTTAAACCCAGCCTGCTTTCAATTTTGTCTGGATGGTTCCAGCAAACAATAGAAAGGTTTTGTCTGAGTGACACCTTCAAGGAGCCTCAGACTTTTATTAAAACTTCTTACTCTACAGGCAAACGGGTTTTGGATGAGCAAGTTTTGGGATGAAACCTATCTTTATACATTCTCTGCCACAAAAAGCTGTGCATTGAACACTGATGTGAATGTCTTCAGTTTTTCTTTTAAAAAAAAATTAAAATTATGAAATTTTGGATCAAAACAAGTCCACAAAGACTGTCAAAAAAGAAGATGACTTTTTTCTCAGAAACAGACATAGTTTCAGCTAGTTTTAATACTCCAGATAGCTGTATAAAATTACTTATTTTTTGGGAGGGGGGGATTCTCCATGTCTAATACGTAGCATAGCTTTCCCTTTGTACTAAAATGAAATTCTTACAAGTAATTTATTTCCCACTGGGGGGAAAAAAAGTATGTGCAAATTTACAACAAAATAGGATTGTTCAAATCTAAGGTGTCACAAATTTAAGTGCACTAATCAGCAAAATCTGCAGCATTTTTTAGAAAAGTAAGGAAAAGTCTCAAACACCCACTTAACCTAGAATTTAGGTCAACAGCAGCTTTCTGCGGTGCTGAAGCTGAGGCCCAGCTGAGATTAGGGGTACACAGGCTGGCAGTGGTAAATCAGCATATGGCTCATAGTCAGGGGAGGCTCTGTACATCCAGAAACTTTTAGGTCTGCTGAGTTTGTCCTGAAGTCCTTATAACTCCCAGAGCAACCCAGGGCAGAGGAGGATGCAATAAGGCATCTTCCACTTCCCTGGAGGCTCTAAGTTTTGTACCTGGCATCTGAAAGCCTTGCCTTGGGCACTTAGGATGGAGTCAGTTTTAACATCATATTGCCAGTCCCATGTGGAAGTGTATAAATTTGGTACCAAATGGCTTTGGTACAGGTGAGTTTTAGCTTTAATTGTAAATTTACTTGTAGTCATTGGTGTACATAATCTAGCTTCTGTCATGACAGAAGGCTTTTTTTTTCCCTGGGTTAATCTAAAAAAAACCCCCTTATATCACTTTCAGTGACCACATTTTGCTTTGCATGAATTGAGACCCCATGCTTCCATTTTCTGTGTAACAAACAGTAATAAACTGTTCTGCCCCGTGATGGGAGTTAAAGCCTGAGTTTATATTCACCACTTTTTATCAACCTATTTATTTTAAAAGCAAGCATCCTGTTCAGGGCTGCTGCTGCACCTTACTGGAGCCAGCTCAGGGAGAGAGTTTTCTGCACCTTATCTAAGGTGAGTCCATCACAGCTGAGCCCCATCCACAAGACACAGTGATCTCAGCTGACAACACACCAAGGGAGAGAAGAGTATTCCTGCACATACTGTGGACTACAGCCATCACTGATACAAAACTCAGCAAAAATGTTGGGCTCTTTTTATTTTTCAGATTCACAAATTATCCTGTGTTTTGGCTTTGTTCAAGCATTACCTGTCTATCTGTATCCTAGTGTGCAAGTACATGGGGTTTGTCTTCCTGTAAAACTGTTTCACAATCATCCACTCAATTCAGCATGTTTTGTTTTGCAGCACTGGGTCTTCAGATTCACCAGCTTTATGGTTCTTGGGCAATTCCCTGCAGTTCTGTGTGGTTCATTTTCTAGTTAATATTTCTTCCATTAATCAAGTGAAAGTCTGAAATAAACTCAAGGTAGGGATGCTTGTTTGTTGAGCCAGTGACTTAAAAATTAACAAACTTACCCTTTGTTCACAAAGGTTGATTTCCCCCCCGCCAATGAAGAGGACAGGTATAAAGCCTGCCTATTGTTTACAGGCCGGTCAAAAATGAGAGAAGCCAGGTTCAGAAACAAAGCTGATATGATCCAGTCAATTTAGATAACACCTGGATGAAACAATTGAATGATTTTTGAGTGCATTTCCTAGCTTGGTCCCTCTTCTTGTCCCTTCACTGCACTGGGAGTCAGCTGCCTTTTCTCGCTTGCACATCTCCACGGCAGCATGTCTCAAGTAGTGTCCAGGGATCACAGAAGAGTGATCCATGGAGCATCTTCAGGCACCCCAGTAAGAGAACAGCCAAATGGAGATAGATCAGTCTTACAAATGACTACAGGAAAAGCAAACATTTTTAGTTCAGTCACGAGTGAGAATGCAGAGCACAGCACTGTGTAAAACAGACCCTATGTTGCTTTTCTACATACTCATCCCTGTAGGACAGAAGCCCCACCAAGAGTGTGAGGCCTTGCTTCTCCAGACCTTGTCCCTGTAGTTTTGGTGGGAAGCAGTCAGTTTTGTCATTTATCTGTCTACACAGACACATCTTGTTTATGGCCACATGGTTCTGCCTGCCAGAACCACCATGACCACAAGACCTTATCTTGCATGCAATATTTTCCTTCCTGCCCTCACTGTGTGCTGTACAAGTGAGACAGCAGCAGACACCTGCCCAGCCTGGGAAGCTGCCTCAGCTCTGGATGCCTGCACAGGGCTCTGCACAGCTTTGGAAGCAAAATGGCACCAAGCCTTGCTAGGGTATCTGAACATTCTTGCAGTGCAAGTGCTTGCTGCAAGTAACTCCTTCCTGCCCAACTGAGTGTAATTTTTAATGCTGTTTTCCTCCTAAAGCACTGTACATTGGGGCCACCTGTTTCTTTCACAACCTTGTCCTGTTTATATGTACTAATACAAAGGAGAAGATTATTTCAGATCTAACAACCCTGAAGTATTATCTCAGTTTTTCTTTCATGCCTGAGAGGAGATACAGAAATATCTCTTAATATGGGTCCATGATTTATGACTCACCAGCTTTTATAGCCTCTTTAGCAGATTCTTTCCTGTAGAGAGGGACGCATTCCAGACACAAACACACTCCTGAAATTATCTTTTTCTCTAAGGCTACAGACATGGAGAAAAGGGGTACAAGTGGCTTTCAAGGGCTTAGAGAATCAACCTTTGGGGTGTGTATTTTCAGAAGGGTCAGCTTCATATAATCGCAATTCTGGTTCCTGCATGGGTTGGTTATTTTAGGTGATTTTGCAGAAACATGGCTTTGAAAAAGCAACAAACATAGGTCAGTGTCAAGTCTTTAATTTTAAACTTTTATCATGCTGTGTAACAGAAGAACAGACACCTTTTACGGAAGGAATTCAAACGTACACAGTGCACATGAAGTATGCGAGTGACGGGCATCCTGGCCAAACCCCAGCCAGGAATTTTATGATTAGCAGAATGCATTTATTAATGACACTTGTTGATGAGACCAGATCAGGACATTTTTTGCCCTGGTATCAAAATGGCAGCAGATAGCTGGGGCCTCACATTTACTTTTTGCCCAAAGATCCTCCTAGCACCACATCAGGACTTAGTTCGTTACTGACTCAGAGGGCAGACTGCCAGCTGAGGCACTGCCAAAGCCACTTCCTGCCATGCCTGGATTTCTTTGGAAATCTATCAAGTGGATGATTAAGAAGAAATAAGGCCAGGGTTGTGCACACTGTGAGTCCTTACAGCCGAGGTTTCGGTTGTGCCTTTATCACACACCGGTAGCTCTGCTATTTCCGTAGCGCCTGCTATTCCGAGCATGCAGAAACGTTGGAGCTTTCTCTCCATACTTGGCAGCTGCCACTCCCCTGGGCCATGGTTCACTCCATGAGATCTCTTAATTTATGTGTTAAATACTGTTTATTTCTTTACAAAGAACTCCAGAAGTTCTGCTACAGGCTTTGTTTATTATTTTTTTTAGAAAGGCTATGAATAAAAGATTTATTTTTTAGCAGCCAGGGGAGGGAAGTAGGTTTCTAAAGCAACTGCAACCATTGATCTGTATCCTCCTACTCTTCTAACATCTCTTTTCACTTCTCTAGGCTTCATTGCCAAGAACTGGAGTTAGTGAATCCTGGCCTTTGTGGGAAATGAGCTCATTTGCAGCCGGCATCCTGGAATATTTGGAGGATAAAGTGAGGGGTGAGATTTCTGACTCTTTGGCAAAGTCAGGTCCATCTTCCACCCTGCATGTAGTTTTCAGAACAGGCAGCCTCTCACATCAGACTGCTTTATCTAAACTCCTACACAAAGCATTCCCATATTGAGCCCAGGCTGAAATTAAAACTCAGAGTTGTAAGCCATGAAAATTATGAATCAACATTTATTGATGATATGTACATAAGAGGTACAACACTTAGTGAAATATTATATTCATGACTATTTCCAGCATAGAAAGAATGTCTAGTTTGTTTTATACATTAAAGTTACAGAAATCAGTTCACTCTGTAAGAAAGCATTAAAAGCAAATGACTAACAACCCTTGTAAAGAGGAAGGATCTGAACTACAAAAATAGAATCAGTCTACAAGGCATTCCAACTACAATATACAAGAACAGAGCCCAGAGTTGGGAGAAATTTTATCATCTGCATTTATTAATTTCTAAACAAACTGTGCTATAGATACTGTACAGTATGTCATTTCAAAATCTGCAGAACTTTCTGAGTGTGAAGACCAACCTTATCCCTCTTCCTTTTTATCCTTTTTACAACAGAACATCGCAAAGCATTCAGCTCATGCCTGGTCACCTTAAAGAAGGGGCAAGGGATGACGAGCAGGCAGCACACAATACTCCAGTGTGCAATTCATCCTGAAGCATCATATGGGACTCTTCAAGCAGGATAGTTTCTGTGCATTGGGGCCTGATTTTTATTTCTTTCTGCCTAGAGGAGATGATTATATTTATAAGATCCAGGTCCAGAGTATCTAGGAATGAGTCTGCTTCTTCTTGCTGCAAGGTTTTATTTTCTCACAGATCTGAACTGTAGCTCTGATTTCAGAAGATTTTTGCCACTATGTAGTTCACATGTGTTTTTCATGATCAGACATACTTTTGTAAGTAACAGGCCTGTACAGCAACCACAGTAGCTTTAGAAGCATTGCTTGGCATTTCTTTTCCAATAAATGATCGTATCCCTTTTTAACAATGAAATAAACACTGCCCCTTTGCCCATCTTTCTCCGAGACTGTTCCTGCTAAGGGGATGAAGCAGAGGTTCCTACTCGGACTCCTCAGGCACTCTGGAGAGATCTGGCAGCCCCTTGCTGCCTGCAGGCTTGCCCAGTCACAGCCACAGGACTGCACTGCTTTCCTGGCATCTGTGGTCAAGGAGTAACTGGAAGTGACTCAGAGGGATCCTGTGATACAGTGGCATGTGACTAAGGGCTGAATGATGCACAGAGCCAAGAGCAGCCAGGGCATCCAACAGGAATGCATGTAGATGGATTTCCCCTCGTTCATTGTGCCAATTTAAACGGTGACTTACTAAGCTTCTGGTGATAAAGAGTCCAAACATTTCAAGCAAACAAGAAGAAAATAAAACAGAAACTTATCACTCCAGGTGAACATTAATTCTTTATGTCATAACAAGTGTACTCACCAGGCAGCAAATCTATGCTGGGATCACTTCCACTCACTGCCAGGGAACTACACACATGCAGCTTCTAACACACAACATACTGGTTAGATAGTTGAAAACTAAAATTAACATATTTACAATGAGCTGGATGCATACCGGACTCTGAATGTTATTAAAACTGGGTACTCCATAAGAGACAGATAAAGTAGTTACTAAGCTGTGGAACCTAATCAGTTGAACAGTCAAAAGAAAGAAACCCAGATACAAATGAAAAACAGAAAGTAGAACAAAATTTTAAAACACAGTCTAATTTTCGGCTATGGCTCAACACACAGAAACCAATTAAATTAATTTAAAGCACAGCTACACATACTGTATACACCATTTCACTGAAATTACGTGTTGATAGCTACGTTATCTACACTAAGTGCAGAGAGGCACTGGACATCATGCTTCAACAAAATGTCAAAACTGGTATCAATAAGGTTTTACAGCTATTAGTAACTCAGCACTATTCTACCTGTGATTCCTATTAAGTTAATACCTGTTACATCTGATTTAAAATACAATATAGATTAAAATACAAGGGTATGTCAACACACTTCCTACATATATATCTACTAGAAACTTAGGCTCCAAAACCTCAGCAGAATAACATAGCCCCACAGATTTCTGAATAGTTGAAGAGATACCCAGTATCAGTCACACTGGGACAGCAGTCCTTCCTATTCAATGTTTTCTTTGTTTTGAATTACAGTCAAAGAGCTAGTAGGCCACAGAAGATTTTTTTGTTTGTTATACGGTTGTTAGGAATATTTCTATTAGTTTACTTTTATTCGTCTAAAAACAGTTCCTTATTAATTAAGCTGAAATTATTATAGCCACGGCCTTAATTCCAACAGGTATTTGCCTAATGGGAAGAGATGACCAAAATGAGAAGTAACTGTCATTTGGGTCCAAAAATATAGTGTTATTCTCTTTAAAACACATAAGATCTTAACAGGAGGTATTTGTATGGATGCTACCCAATTACATTGGTCCCATGGTGGTTCTGTTGGTCCTTTTTCAAGAAGGCAAAATTAGGTGGCAAAATCCTGAACTTTTTCCACAGGCTGAACTCACACACACTGTATTGTAGCAAGATGGATGGGGTACCTGACTACATGTTTTTTGCCTACCCAGATATGTTTTCTATAAACTGCATTCTGAGCCAGTCTATTATACATTAACAGGTCCTAAGGAAGAACTGCAGGATTTGGCAAAGGTAACATCAGGAAAAATTATAAAAGTGAGGGACAATTGCCCAAGACAGTCAATCTAGAAGATTGCTCAGATTATTATAGTATTGTTCCATGATGAACTGCAGCATTTAAGGACATCTTGAAATTCCTATTTGCTTCTTGCATTTTGTGCTTTGTCTATAATTGATTACCAAACATAACACAAAAATATTTCATTGAAGAAAACTGGTTTTGTTCTAAGGTATAGGTCACCTTTAAAGGATTATTTCCCTACCTTATATGATCACATAGAAAACATTCTAAGAAAATATTTGTGTGTCTGTAAATTACAGATACTAGGTAATTTAATTCAGTCTACACTGTAGTTTCTAGAGAACAAGTACAAACCCCTAAAACCTGTATTATTCTTAACTAAATCAGTGTTGAGCACACAATATTTAACACTATAAATACATGTTCAGCTTTTTCTGATGTATTCTACAAGCAAGAGTTCATACCAGATCATAGGAAATAAGATATATTTAAGAAAGGAGCAGGATATATTGGATGGAAGTGTATGCAATTGTCTTTAAGTAGGAAGGACAACCTGTAGTACACAAGAACTCACAAGTCCATACAAAACACCAAAATGGAAATGATATAATCTACAATACTGACTGCAAAATCAATATGCAAGCACACTTTGCATACAGTCTTTAAAAAACTGTAGAAAACAGAATGGAAAAGAATGATACAAAAATTCCAGCAGACAACACTATTTATGTACAAAGCAATATACAGGAACGAGACAATCCAGGTTGTGTGATGCTGCCTATGACAGCTTCCCTTCGTGCAATGGTGTGTGCCACAGAGCATCATTAAAAACAGTTGCAGGGCTCCTGAATGTTGTGTAGAAGAGCAGAAGGATTGAATGCTCTAGCATTGATCAGCACTGGCTCTGCAGCAGGATGGAGTTAGAAATGAGAGGGGATCAAAGGTTGGGTGAAGTGAGAAACCTCACAAGTCTTCTTGTCTCCCCAAACCTTGCATTAGCCTGTTGGCTATTTCCATCCTGGACTAGTAGAGACCTACTCAGTGGCTCAGCCATGTGCTCTAGGCTTTTCCAATGTTTGAAGCCTGGCTTTTTTATAAGACTCATTGTTGCAACTGCACAACCACCTTATCTGTTAGATTTGTATCAACCCGTTAGTGGGGAGTCACTGGGTTTCCCCTAAACAGGAGAAGATGTCTCTGGGATGGTGGGCACCTGTGAGGGACAGTTCCTCGGAGCCTTGTGCCAGGGAGGCCACTCAAAAGAGAAGTAAAAGAATTACCAGCACCTGGGCATCAGCAGCGGTTTGACTCATTCATAGCAGCAGATTTCCATTGAACATAAAGTATGACCAGGAAGAAAAAATGAGGGAGGCACCCATTGTAGAGCCTGTACCCAGGCACTGCTCCTGGGGGCTTTACCAGGAGTCCTGCCTCAAGTCTGTGCGTTGTCTGGGGGGAGATACAGCCTTGGTGCCCATGAGGGAAGAAAGATTGATGACTTTGGAAGGAATATGCACCGAATACATTGTTTCAGGAAAATCATGAGCAAGAACACAACATTTTCAAAAACACCTTGGCAAAGCTGAACAGTTCATTAACAGCTTGACTGCCTTCTTTGACACTTCACAATTTTAAATCCTTTGTTCTTTTTAGTGCTTGAAACTACACTCTCTGAATCATTCTTTAGACAAAGGAAACTGGGTAAATATTTTCCCTTCAAAGTCACCAATATTGCTGGAGTGAAGAAAATAACTAATCTTTCCAAGAATGCTTTCTGCTGGGAACAGGAGCTTCTACATAGTGTTGTATGGTGAGGTGAACTGTCCCAATGGACTATACACCTATCATAATGGCTAATATGAAAAATATCTTCATTGTGGCCTTAAAAGTCACAGTAATAAAATCATAATAGTCTTCAGGCTCATAACAGAATAGTATTACAGTACATTTTTATAAAGTGCCCTTATTTATCCTTCTGTAAATTAATTCAAATACAGCAATAAAAAGAGCTGAATGGAAATTAAAGAGATGAGAAACAGTTATTCCTTTACACCTCCACAAAAGGATTCTTCTGAGCCTGGTGCTAAAGCTCAGAGTCCTTTTAAAGATAAAAAGAGAAGTGAATGTTAGAGGGGAGGTTTAACATTACCTATAGTTACGGGGATTTGTGCGACTGCTGCTGTGTTGCTACAACAAGGCTGAAATAACACGAGTGAAGGCAAGGAAGCAAAGGAAATCCAGGCAGTCACCAGAGAAAATTTGTTCACATGCTGATGCTTCAGTTTCTCACATGAACGGTCTACTCATCTGTGTGTCTACCACTGAAAAACTAATTACCCTAGGAGTGATGGAAAACAGATTAGAAATCTATATTACTCCTGCTTTTAAAAGTGGCATGAGGTCTGGAATTCCATGTGCTTTGAGAAGGAAATGAAGCTCAGCTGTATCTCAGAGAAAACATGAGAAAAATCTGTAATGAGAGCAATCCTTATTTTTGTGCTGAGTTTTAAATTCAGTGCTGCACTTGCAGCACTGAAACAATTAGGTGTAAGAGAAGTATCTTGGCAGAAATCTTTTGGATGTATCAACTTCATTATAAATAGCAAAGACTATTCCCTAGGATGAGATTGTGAAATGTCTTATAACTTAACAGAGACAGGAAGGGACTTGACTTTTCCTGGAAGATTGTGACTCTCACAGATTTCAGTGGGACTTTCATGTCACAAAGCATTGCAGGCACAGTTTTTACTATTGCAAACTTTTTCAAAGACATGCTGAGTTTCTCATCAATTCAAATGGAAAGAGCACATCTTGTAATAATGATCAAGTGGCTTCTGCCCTACCTATTTGAAGAATCTTTGTGTGTAAGACCCACACACATTTCTTAAAAGGCTGGTGCAGCCGTTGTCTTCCAAGAGAAGCAAGGAAGAAACAATTTAAGTGGCAAAGTGCTCCATCTCTCCTGCAGTTCTAACATAGAGTGTCCTTTACTTTCAGTGAACAGATACTACGAAAATGCTGACCCAGCTTCAGCAGCAAATGCATAAAGCAAATGTGTAAGCATGTATGTCATTTAGTATGCAATGAACCGAGTCTTTGCCTGGTCTAGACTTCTCCATGTGCCAGTGTGCTGCCAGCAACCCAAATGCCAAAGGGTATCACAGTTGCACAGACAAAGGTTGGGGGAACTGACAGAGCAGCAAATGAGATGATACAGAAAACAATGTCAATATGGACTACACAGAAACCAATGACTTTTCACTGAGCTATTCCTTTACCACCCCAGCACTGTGAGCAGATACAAAAAATTTGCCAGATGCATATTAATGCATTGACACTCCTAGTAAAAGTAAAAGTAAAAGGAGGCTGGCCAGTAACCAGCACTGCCTGCTGAAACGTGAACCTTGGATAAGCTGAAGTGGATGGTCCCTGGGTTATTTTCTGTTTATTTAGTTAAGTAGCAACACGGCCTCATGTGGAATGAGCAAATAGAGAAATGAAAGCCAAGAGTGAGTTATATTTTCCCACAGAAATGGAAAGCTTTTTTGATGATTTAATACAGTGCTGCTCTGGAGTAACACTATATTAAATATTCAGTCAGGCTACAAGCAGAGGAATACACGAAATCCAACATTTCTCCCTCTCCCACATCCACATTTAAATAGAGAAATACCATCATAATTATATTTTGAAAAATCCCTGAGTTACTGTATCTACAGAATTACCACTTTAAAATCACAGTCTGCTATTCTAATCCTATCAAAAGATCCAAATTTATTCTCCCATATGTGGGTGGGGTTTCTCTAGCACTGCATTCCTTCCTTCCCTAGTCTCCATCCAAAGAAGCACTCTTCAAAGGACATTACATCCCAAGTGGATAACTGTAAGCATATTCTGAGTATTTCTCAATATGTAATTTTGTGGAGCTGCCTAGTCACGTTGCTGACATTCCTGTTTGTTTCCAACTGTTAAACAGTTTCAAATGACAGTTAAGAGTATATGGACCAGTTTTCTAAAGCTACTTTCAACACAAGCAATCAGTGTGCCTGCTCTCAAGAAACTGCTATGGTGAAGAGGATGAAAAATCATCTATTATTGGATGAGTTGTGCCACGAAACAGCTCAAGAACGCTGGATATAAATCGGGGTAAATGCTGTGTATTATTCTTGGATATAACTACCACTCGAGTGAGAGTGAATTTCACTTGATGAGAGTCAGCACCCTCAGAGTAGGGAACATTTTACAGTACCTACACATCATCCCAGGCACATTTCTGGCACATAACCCAGTGAATGCTACTTGGGAAGCAATAGCTAGATAGAGGTTAACTCTGGATATGCTAATAGCAATGACTGAAGAAAAGAGAATACAACCTGTCTGCCACTTCTCTGAATAACCTACAATTCCATCCTTCACAAAAAAAGTAAAATAAAATCCTGAAGATACTTCAGGAGGCCTTTGGAAGAGGCCTCCCCCTCTAATGTTACAGGCCTACAGAATTCACAGTGGTTCAATATTTATTAAATTATATATGCCATTTTGCTTAGGATTTGCTTGGCCATAGCATTCAAGTGATGACAAAAATACTGTGGTAAGAAAAATATTCCATAATAAATGCTTAAATGAGGGATACTCTGATAATGGACTTGATCTTGCACATCATTGATCATGCAAGTAGCCTTGGCTGGCTCAGGTCCGTGTGCAGTTTCAGAGATATTTATATAAATGCAGATGAACAAAATGCAGATTATATTTTTACTTTAACAGCTTCTACAGAGCCAAATAACACTCTACGGTTAAACACATTATTCCTGTGTAAACCCATGACAGGTCTGAGCACAGACACTGAATGGCCTATTTCCATAAATGTTCGAACTCTGTTTCTTGCCATTTTTAACTTCAACATATGCTCATATTCTGATTAATTCTGAAAACTTCTGAGAATTCCCCTCAAAATTGCACAAAGCTTGTTCTGTGAGTAGAACCTTCCAAGGCCATGTGGCTCAGCTTTGCTATGGAACGTGGTAACAGTATAATGGGATTCACCAGTATCTTAAAAATTGCTAAGTATTAACAAGAACCTTTAAAAAATTTCACAAGGTGATTATTCTCACTGCAATTTCTTCCGACAGGTTTAGTCAGATATAGCATGTTGACAAAACACCATCTCATTAATTCAGATGCCATGTGCTCAAAGATACATTTCTTTGACATTAGGGAGTTATATACTTATTACTCTGCAAAAGAGAGAGAGAGATGTAAATTCAATGTACTGGCCTAAATCCTGAAATTCTGGTTTCATTTTCATTCAGTCCTAACCCTGGACAAATTCTCTTAACCTTATATGGAATTTGGTTTAGCAATGAATTCAGGATTTAGCCACTCTCTGAAACGTGACATACTTGAAAGATGGCTTTCACTTCATAGCAAATGCTACTGATGATCACGTTCAAAAATTCTGTAAGAATAATGGATTCAGAATTTGTTTGCAGTTCATTATCAAATACCCAATCAGGACATCCATAATCAATCTCAGTAGTACCTTACTTGAGTATCCCATCCACGTGAGAAATCCCTCTGACATCAGTGGAGAAGGGTAAAAAGTAAGGTACTACCTACTTTGATTAAAAACGGCACAACTGAGTCCATGGTTTTCTGTATTTTGCACATCAGACATAGATTTAGTGAAGCAACTACCACCCCTGTAGTTATACTGCCTTGCATTGTATGGTGCATTGTGGTCACAAAGCAGCACAGCCCCAGCATAAAACAGAGGCTGCACCTGCCCTGGGACATCTGATAAAAACACACCCCATGCACCTACAAATCTAAGGTCTTCTCTTGATGCTAAGCTTTAGTTGTACTGATCTAACAAAATGTCTGGGATAATTTATTGACTTCTATGCATTAATCTTGCCCCTGGATCTAAGGTCAGTTTAAAGTACAACTAGGCACAAAAGTACAGTGCTTGTTATTATCAAAACAAATAGAAATCTTTACGGATGTTTTCAAAAGGTATTTTAGCCATACAGTGAGAAACAGATCGGGTATGCCACAAGAGTCACCAAAACACTTGAAGGCTTACGTGGTGTTATGTTCTCTTGTATCTGTGACCCTGAGTCCCTGTAGTGAACTGTACTGGCACTTTGATCTTCCCATTTTGCAGCATTTACATTCTCTGTGTCTTGAATGAAAGGGGAAGTGGGTGAGAGCACATTGCACTGCATGGAGCATTCTCCAGGTGCATCATCCAAACTGTAACACAGGGGAGACAGATGGCTATGGATCATTGCTTGGCAAAGACACTACAATGACTTGATGAGATCTTTGCTAAGTTTCAGTTACAAAATTAAGCAGAAATGGTAGATGTTAAATAGAAAAAAAAAAAAAAAAGGAGAAATCTTCTTTAATCGTGGTATCTTCTGCCAGAAGATAGCTTCAGGACTTATTAAGGATGCAGCTAGGAATCTCTTCACTTATTTTTCACGTTTCCAAGGCTCTTCTTCAACAACACTGAAGTCTGCAGATTTGCCATTGGTTGCCAGTGTTACCTGCAAGTAATTATCATCAACAAACGACTTAAAGGCCAAGGCACTTTGAGAAGAAAAGTAGTGAGTTTTATATGAAAGGTTATGGTATTTGCAGGAATTACATACACTGTCACTTATTATATAAGTAAAATATATTTATTCAGAATTCACAACACTCTCAAATAGTGACACTCTTGTTCATTTATTTATTAAAATGACTAGAAAACATCAGTAGTAGAAAAATGTTCCACATTTTCTTAACCTTCACTGCAGGTTTTTTTTAAATAAATATGTCAGATTCTACTCCTTTCTATCCCTTGTAGATTTCTCTGGATTATTTCAAAAACAGACTATTTATTTTTTTAGTGTAGAAAATCATATTTTTTTCAGTGGAATTCCTTAGCAAAGCTGCGTAACTGATGCAACAACATGAAAAATATGCAAGGCCAGAATAATCAGAGGTGTGTCTCTACACAAACTCACCTACAATTACACCACCTTTAAAGAAATGGGAGAAAAGACATGTTGTGAAAGCTTTGTTCATCATACCACTGTAACAATGTAGTGAAATATTTTGACTGTAGTCCAATTAAAAATTCACAGTAATGCTAAACTGGTCGCACACAATGTACAGCAAAACCTCACTCTTTTCTGTAAAGATACATGCTGGAATTTTTAGGTTTTAAGTATGGTAGAAGACCTGTAGAGATCTACCAACTCACAGTGAACAGTGTGTCATATGTTCCATTCCAGAGATCAGTATAAATGAACCCGAGTTTCAAGAAAGGTATCTCCAGCCAAATGACTTTAAATAATCAAAAATCAAAAAAGGTAAAATGTCAATTTAACTTTACAAAAGTGTTGCAGATCTTGATAATGTGAGAATATCTTTCATTTAATTCTAAATGGATGGCTTACTTTTTCCTAACTTACCTTATAAGTTAACATCTTCAGCTTCAATTGAAAACTTAAAGACAGAGCTGAAATTCCCCATGCTGGATAAACAGGATGCATGGAAGCATTGGGACATGGAAACATGACAAAATGCACTGATTTTTGAAACAAAGTCAAGCTTTTTCTTAGATAATTGGAAGGGGAAAACATGCAAATACAGGAATGAACAGCTTATTCAGAAATGAAAATCACACAGAGTCATGTGAAATATGATAATAAAAAAATACAAAAATATCATGCAATAACAACCACTCTAACCCCATATAAAGGTAAACTACTTATTAATTATGTACAATGACCATGCAAAATTATAAACTACTAGTGTTATACACGGAATATATTACAGAAAGTAAATAGAAAGGGCATTCTAGTAGATCAGCTTTTCCATATCCTGACCAGAGTTGCAGTAAGCTTTTCAACCCACCAGTGCATTGGACAGGATGAAGAGATGTTTTTTTAAATTTAGCAGCTGTTTTGAAGTCCCAGATCCTACACTCTGTTGCCTTTGCAAGTCTAACACTTGGGAGTTGTAGACCACTTCAACATGATCCAAATGCTTTGCAAGTGTCAGCATATATTCATAGCTCATCAGTTAGGTCCCAACAACACATCCTTTTGGCAGCTTGCAGACAGAAAAGAGAAGTGGGCTGCTCAAAGTCAGTCTTGTGCTCAATCCAGTAAAGCCTGGCTCTTTTCATGAGTTTCAAAGTGCAAGCTGAGACTGTGAGCAGACCAAACCTAAAACAATTTAAAAGGACAAACATTTCTAGCTCATACATCACTGGTCCCAAACTTGAATTAAAGGGTGTGCTTAGGATGACATACAGCACCATTAATCCATGTTTTTGAGGCAAGCTATTGCCTCAGCTGAGGGAAATGATATGAGAAACAGAAGAGAAAAGGAAGTGCAGCAAGTATTGATTGCACCAACAGGCTACTACTTTCTAACTTGACTTGGATCTCTGTGCAAATCTCAGAGACTGGGAGCAGATAAAATCATCAGTATTCAGTTCCACAAACAGAATCTTAAACCTACTGAAATCAGCACTGTCTATTTAACTTAAAAACGGTGTTCAAAAAATTCCAAAAGAAGTTATCCAAAAACTGTGTGTGCACATGCTTTCTATCTTTATTTCCAGACAGTTTCTTTTTTTCTTCAAATTTTAATGTCTTGTGTCCTTCCCTTTTTTGAGAAGTATAAATTAATGACAATTTTCAATTTTATGTAAGCATATATTCTCTTTCCATTTCAGATCTTAGTTTTTAAATTTTTCTCATGGAAAAAGAGTGGGTCTGAAGAGAAATGAGAGAGCCATGTCAGAAAAAATGCATGATTAAAAAAAAAAAAAAATCACTTTACTGAAACCTTGGAACATTCAGGGAAAAACTGAAGATAGGATGAAAGCTGTTTGTTTGGTTTTTTTCTGAATTCAGTATTACATTTTCCCCTGAAAATCCAGGTTTGGCTTGCATTCTCAAGAAGCAAACATTAGGAAAAAAAAATAATTCTAAAGAATATTTCCAGCCAGGCTAGAGACAAGTGAAAATTGTAATATAGGACTTATATTTCCAATATAAATGGTGATCTGCTATTGGACTTAGTGCAGTCATTCACAGCTAGATACTGGCTCAGTTGTGGCAGCTGGAAGAAACAAGAGAATCTGTCTGGATAAATGGCTAAGGTAAGCTGATTGGCAAACCCCACTGTCTCAAAGACAGTGTGCAGCATCAGACTGGAGCATTTATAAATACAAAAAAAGGACCATGAAATTAGAAGTTCTACCTTGTTTCACTCTCTTTTCTCCTCCTTTTCAAAATCTCTCTCTGGATTTTAAACTGCCCCATCCCATTGGTGGGTTCTTAATGAACTTTTAACCACTAACCTCCTGAACTGTCTTCTCATTCAACTGGTGGGGTTGCTCAAGCTCACTTCACTCTGATCTAGACATTATTATTCATATTAATATTGCATGTTAGTTACAGCAAGGGTTACAGAGGGAATACAGTGACTGTGCCTTAGTGCCTGGGGAAGGAACGCTGATGGAAGCGAAGCAGAAGCATGCTGTGTGAGTGCAGGAGCATTCTCATGCTAAAGCGCATTCAACACGTCGACCTCTGAACAGCATATCATGAAGGCAGTCAGCAAGTGACAACACCTGCATCAGAACTGCAGCCATCCTTCACTTGGGTTGGCAATTAAGTTCTCTGTTGCCACAGAAAATTAAGTAAATGTCCATAGAAGGTGATGCCATATTCTCTGTGTCTTGGCATATTCCATAATACGCTGCATCTTGCCTTTTGATATGTAAACAAAGTACATGATTTTTTCCCATCAAATGACAAGTTTTAAGAAGAGTGCAAAAAAACATCTTTTGAACTGCTCAAACACATTCAAAATGTCTGGGGTTCATGGACCTTGTTGTCACATTGTTATTTGCAGAATGATTTGAAAAATACATGCAAGTTATAAAATAAGATAAAATAAAGCATGCAGTGCTATATACATGTCTCAATATCCATAAATGTGAAAGGTACCTTGCACTCATCTACCATGACTGAGTTGTGAGCTGCAAAAACACATTGGTTTGAGTTGTTTTCCCTATGATTTTTCATGTCGTCATAGATTGACTGAGTCTTGGTCATTTCAATGTCTTCATGCCCTTTGTGATGGGAATCAATGGTGTCAAGTTCTGCCTTGGAAAGGTGGTAGACAATGCCAGCACCAAAAGAATCCCCCACTACATTGACTGATGTTCTCATCCGGTCCCTACAAAAGAAGGAAAAGGCAGAGGCTGAATGGTATGAGAGGAAGAAAAAGTAGGGCATGGCAGCCCTGTTTCTGGTACAGTTACTGCACTCATTTCAGGAAGCTTAAGGTATCTTTTGAATAGAGAGATGGGAGCTTTCAAGGGAAATGGGAGAAGCTGGCTTTCCCAAGGGACTTGTTCAGACAGGGAGGATGTTCAAACTGCCATGTCCCAGCTGCTTATTCTCATGGAGTTTGGCAAAGAATGTGTGCTATATCCCAGCCAAACTGCAGAGCCGTGCTTGACTGACATCCCCCAGTGCCGGCTTCTGGAGCTGGAGGTTTCAGTATCAGGGTGCCCAGCTCACACCACTGCCCTTTGTTTAATCTGAATTTATTGGAGCACTGAACTTAATGCAGCCAGAGAAAAGGATTTTGGATCTAATGAGCTGTTCTCATTTCTAGTATGAATTAACAGAAGGCCTCTCCCTTTACTCTTAGTGAGCAAACTATGGGGAACAAAAATGCCTGAAATATCTCCATAATGCTTAGGCTATTGAAGCTCTTCTTCTGGCACCATCTTTACAGATGGCCATCTGTTGGTGTGGCAGCATGCCCACTCACACTACGTATGCCAGAGCTTGGCATATGAGCAATCCAAATATAGGTCATGGCCTACAAAATTATGAGCCTGTGACAGCATTTCACTGACGAGTGCCCCTCATTGTAGGAGGGTGCCAAGAGAGGCTAAGATGCTTCATTGCAAAAAAATATGTTTGTTGGCACTTTCTGGACAGGATGCCATTAAACAGACATGCCACCTTTCTCCTGTCTTGTCTTTAGTGTGGCTCTATCTGTCAACAGTGAAGTCACAGTTGTGGATTTTCCCTGAATTCAGAATTCTGCCCCACACCTGACCAAAATTCTGCAAAAATGGGAGCTGGGTCCTGCTATCTTTCCTGCTGCAGTACACATGTTGAAATCATTTACAGTCTCATTTGCCTCTTCATATCTGCAGTAAGTATAAAACTCCTAAAAACCTTCTGACCAAGGGTTGCAAATTAAACCGACTTAAAGCAATTGAGTCTTGCTTTGCCAAATAGGTCAGAGAAGTGATTACACTGATTAATTCTCAGAAGTATATTCATGAAGATTCATTTACACAAAATGGCCAGGTTTAATAGTGTAGACATTTGCCAAGTGACAAAAGCTAGCATGTAAGACCTCATTTCCCAAGACAGTGATTAATTTCAAAACAACCGTTCTAGTATTTCTAGTACTAGATTTGCATGACATCTCCTTTTCCTATAGAACACCAAGAAGAAAACATCTAAATATATAAAATGTCAACTGATAAACATTCATTATTCATGCTTATTCATGACCACATAAATTTTTGAGCCCTTTTTAACATCTTTGCTCTACACATCGGTAAATCTGCCTTTCTCAGCTGTGGAATTATAGTCCCATTCAAGTTTCTCCTCTCCCTCAGCATTATCAGGCTTACATATTTAAAGACTTTGTGGTGTAGTATCTTTGCTGAAGCAGTTAATTTTCTCTTTTTGGCTTCAAAGGAATACCCAGAAGGGAAAAAACCTCTACAGTAATTCCCCCGAGAAACAAACCAACAACCTATAGGAAAGAAACATCCTTCCAGTTCTGCTTCACACAAATTAAATGCTTTATACAGTTCTCATCCAATGCCTGTGAAGAGTATTTTAAACCTGGTCAGAGTGGTAGAATAGGAAAATAAGACTTTCTGGAGTGATTTTTAATTAAGGCCATTAGATACACTGAACCTGGCAATACAACTCTACAAAAAGAACACCTACTTAATTTTTTTGCATGACTGGTAGTAAATTTTGAAAGGATTCACTGATGCCAGATGACAGAGGGATAGTATAGGATGCCAAAAAAACAAGGTAGAGAGAATACATAAATATAATTGAGGCAGAATTCAAAATCTAAAAGGGTCATTTGAGGAGATGCTCCAGCTCATGCACACGTACTGAGAGATTCAGCAGTACAAACTGCACACTGATGCACAACATGGTACACTGTGCAAACCAAAGGAAGCCAGGAAGTTCCTCACAACAGAAAGGGCAAAGTCTCAGCTGTCAGGAATCAACAGCAAAGTGCCACTGACCTCTTTTGGGGCAAAAAAACCCTATGAAAAACATCCTATGAAAAACAAAGACAGTTGTACTTACTCTTTTGTTCCAATCAACCAACCAATTAATTCCAGGCAAGTGGGACAACGTAAACAACATAAATGTAGGAAAGTTGCAGTCTAGAGCCTGTTCATAACATCCAGACTTCAACTGGGTGTGAATATTCTGAATCTAGATCTGAGCCAAGGCACAGAGTCAGAACCAAAGTAATCTATTTCTGAGTTACTGAATGAAGGTTTAAGTACCGGCTCAGCTGTCCAAGCTCATTTTCCCTAATTCCTCTCTCTTTGCTGCAAAATGCCACTAATCTCGTACCACTGATATTTGCTAAGCTTGCCAGCTCACATCTGGAGAGTACCCAGTTTGTGGCTCAAGCAAAATAAGCTCATTTTATTCCATCTGTTGGCATATAATTACTGTCCCATTAAATGTCACTGCTGTGTTGTCTTTGGTTTTAAACTGAGAAACTGTAAGAGTTGTGAAATCCTGGGAAACTTTGCCTGGTAAAGGAGCTTACACTGGGTATGTATGCATGGGAGATAGAAAGATTTAACAACCCAACAGATACTGGAGAGGCTTGAGAAAAAATTGATACGGAAACCTTTCAGCTCCAGTCTGAAGAAGAGAGTGCCAAGTTTAAGGATTTGACATAAAGTCATCTCTGTGTTACACAATGACCAAATCATGAAAAAGTGATTTTGGTAAGACCACAGTCTCAGGTGGTGGTAGTAGTGTAAAATCAACTGATGTTCTGATACTTGCTTTCATCAAAAATATTGAAAAACTCATAGAGTAAGACATTTTTTAAAACCTTTTTTAATCTCAAATTTAAATGTTATTGAAGGGCTGTTCCAAGTATTTCTACATGGCTGGTTGCATTTACCCATGGGTTCCAGAAAAGTGGCTGGAATTGGGTCTTAGATATTTTATTAACCTTCTCTTCTACATTCTGTTAGAAACATTGCTTTAACATTATTTAATGATCTGAAGAATTGGGAGAAGGCAGTGTTTGTAAGTAAAGAAAATATGTTTTTATGACATTTCATTTCAGAAATTCTTCAGGTCTGGTTTATGTGTGCAAAAGCTTGCTCGAAAGTTGGCTTGTGTGCCTTTTCTTAACATAGTAATGTCAGCAGCATCATTTTTCATAGCTGATTAGATCATTGTGGCTACCATAACACAGCCACCAGAAGATGGAAAATGAAGCTATTAGTTGTTGAACACAGATTAATAAGTACAACACTTTCACCAACAGACAGTGTCTTGACTTTGCAGCACCAGTGGCACGACACAGAGCTTTTCACCTCTTTTCTCATCTTTTTCCCTTTTTCAGTTCTGAATCACAGTTGCAGTTGCACTGCTAATTGTAGGCCAGGAGGATCCAAACCCAGCCGTTTGGGCTGCAAGTTCTCTTGCCCTCCATTTATTTTGGAAAGACACCTTGAAATACTTCTTCCAGAATTGCTATCCTTCCTCTACATACATTCATCACTGCTACAGCTCCACAGTACAGAAGTTTTCATTTCCTAAGCAAGGTTGGGTTAGCCAGTGGGAACAATGCTGCTGAAGCTGAGAATGAAATGCAACATCCACTAGTGCATCAGAACTGCTGGTAAACTTACAGCTCTGAGGCTTGCTGGTGTGGGAAGAGCTGCTCAGTCCACAGGAATATTTTAAAAATACATTTCCCTAAAAAAACTAAACAAACCACAGGCTCCTTTTGCACATCCTCCTACCAGCTGCAGAAACCTACCTATTTGCCTTACTTTGAGAGCCAAGAGAAACAGATATTTGAAATACATTTTTGTATTTTTTCCCCTCTCCTTCTTCCAGCTGCAGATTCCTATATCACTTTCCTGCTTTCAACTCTGACATTGTAAATATAATAAACCCACTGAATATCACATCATTCCCTATGCCAGCTGTACTATGCCTGCCGTACCCTCTCATTTAACCATTCTGCATCATATCATGAAATTCAGTTATATATAACATTATATAAGTCAAGTTTTCCCTTTGCCTCCTCAAGCTGTAAATTCCTCTTTCATTTTTCCCTGAAGCAGAAATCAGAGCTGCATGTTAGCCTTTAAAATTCTTAGTGACAGATAGAGCATGCCAGTAGACCCAAAATATATGTCAGGATTGATTAAGTTCTTGACTTCTTCTCAATAAGCCAAAAGATAATGACAGAAAATTAAACTTCTATTTTATCTGCACATGTACATTCTCAACTCTGCTATTTCTTCTTGCATAATTTTAGTTGTGTATCTGGGACTGAAAGGTACCAGAAGCAGGCAGCCGAGGCTGCTAGAAAACACATAAATAGTACAGTTATATTTATGTCTCCCTTTCTGGGCACCACAGCTGGAACAACAAAAACAAACATCTTTACTACTTAAAAGAATAGTAGGGGAAAGAGAGCTGGCTGTTGACCAGAATATATCAGAATGTACTGTGCTGCAGCAGTACAGGACAATGTGAAAGTCTCTCTAGGGGCCAGTACAACTTAAGGGCTACTGAGTCTCTTTCAGCTGTGCACAGATGACAGAAAGATATCCAAGCTGCCAAATGACAGCAAAAGAAAGGATGTGGCTTGGCATACCCTCTATCTGTATTTACAGCTTCTGTATTCAAGTGCTGAAGACCAAATGCCTCAGAAAACAATCTGTGGGTTAGCTGTTTCTTGCTGGAGGACCTGCAGTGGCCTGGAGGTCATTGATCACAATGGAGGACTTTGATCACAAGTCCTTGGAAATGAAAGCCATTCTTTCCAGTTTGAGTGAGCTGTCAGTAAAATGAAACTAGGGAATTACCATCTTTATTTCAGTTTTCATTCTTATTTCTTTGGTCTTTGTCCTGCCCTAGAACAGGCTCTTCTTAAAGGTATTTTACTTTCTTATGTACGAAAAGAAACTGACTTCCCCCCCCTACAGTATAAAACATTCAATGCTACAAATGCCCAAATCACCCTATAACTTGCTGGCAACATCCTGATGGAACTTGCATTTTCAGCGTTCATCCTTCATTTTAGACCAGAACTATAATAAACAGGAATATGAAAGCAAAGATTAGAAAACTGCTCTTGAGTGATGGAAAGGCATCATTATCATTAAGAAGATAATACAAAAGTGTGAGCTCACAAGTGTGCCAAGAAGACCCTTTGCTCGTAGAAACTGACTTCAGTAGCTCTGTAACAGTTAGTAACAGCTGAGAAGCTGCTTTCAGTGTCTCCTACTTCACTATGGGGGGAACAGCCCATTTCCTCCTTTGATTTATCTGTAGAGAGACTCACAGTTCTTTAAGACCAATGACTGGAAAGCACTGTGGATAAACATTACTTCACTACTTTTCCTGCACCGAGCAGCAAAGTCAGCTCAACTTACAAAAGCCAGTCAACAGCAACAAGCAAACTGATGTCCTGGGTAGGGAGACCCACTGCAGTCAGGATCAGCAGCATAGTGACAAGTCCCGCGCTGGGAATGCTGGCAGCTCCAACACTTGCAAGGGTGGCGGTCAAACTGCAAAAACAAAAATCAAATGGCAGTAGCAAGAAGAGGAACATACACTTTCCTTGCATAGTCATGTGATCATTAGGAAGGTCACATTTTTAGTGTGTTCTTCCCATAAAACTAACAACCATAGGACAAATCAAGGTAAGCTCAGGTTATATTTTTCACTCATGTGTTTCTCTAAAAATATTTACTGGGGGAGGCCAGATCTATGGGTTGGTTCCAGGAGTTGGAAGAGGGCTCTCTGTAAGCTAGTTATGACATTCAAATCTGTGTCGTGGTGTTCTCTGAACTCTACAGATACATCCAGGGTTTTGAATCCTGAGTTTTAACCATCCAGACATGCTTAAGTTTGGTGACTACAGGTTGAATTTTCAGGGCGATTCATTTCTGTTTATTTATGTTACCTAAAGACTGAACTGTAAATTAAAGGCTGAGAGAAAGCAGTTATTATTAAATATAGAAGAATAAAAGTCTTGGTATCCAAAACTCGCAAAATACAAGCCAGTGGTGTACCAAGCCTGGATACAAATCACCCTAGATGAAAAAGTAAAATTGATCTGATTGTTTAATAAATCCAAACCTGTGTTTGTTTTTGCCTCTTATTTTTGATAAAGATCAGTAGAGTGAATGTCTGAGCTTCAAAGGTTTGTAAAAATAAAACACAGACCATAACAAATACCAACATCACTGGGCAGTCCTATAAAGAATGGAAAATAAATTTGTCAGAGAGCAAGTCAAGGGGAGAAAAAGAGGGAAGAGAAGGAGGAGAGGGAGAAGCGGAAGAAGAGGGAGAGGAGGAGGGTAAATAAAAAGGAAAGCGGGTGAGAGGGACCAATTTGACTTTTATTTATGCCTCAATATATGTTATACATGAAGTGAAAAACTACTGTAGGGGTTGTACACATGCTGAAAGCCCTAACATATGCCACATGTTAGGGAGGCAAAAAATGGAGGGAGGTTCTGTCTCTGGGGAGACTTCGCCTGACATAGAGAAAACTTGACTGGGCTGTCTGGAAAAAAATGCCCAGGAAATCGGGCTGTGGGAGGAGCCTTAGCAGATAAAAGCAGTGAACTGTGCCACAGCGGGTGCCATTTTCTTTGGGTTTCTTGGAGGGAGCAGGGGCTTACCCCACAGCTCGTACCCAACAAACCTGAGAGTGCTTCCAATACAGAAGTAGGGAGAAACAAACTGTGCAGGAAATACTTGCCCATTAGTCCCAGAAGTCATCTGTGAGGATGTTAGCCCGATTTAGAGCTGCCAGATGCTGGCTGGCTGGGTCTGACCCAGGCTGCAGTGTGCTTGTCAGGTGTCTGGGTTACAGTGCAACCTGGCTTACTAAACACCCAGATAGTTCCAGCAGGTGTGCAGGCAGGATGCTCTGCTCTGCTGTCAGGCTTTGCATGTGATGCCAGATCCTCAGGCACTTCCAGCCTAAACTGGTAAGGCATTCCTTCCAAGCTCTGTGAGGAAATGCTCCTGCCCACCTTCCCGCAGCAGAACTTACAGACCTGGAGGGGAATGAAGCTAGCACTGTTCAGAACTAAACAGAACCTGGCTCCGCTACCATTTCCAAGATCATCCTTTCCCAAAGAATACAGGAAATCAGAGGAACTACATGACCAGTATGAAGTAACTAAGACTGGTCAAAAGCTAATTAAGTCTTTATGATGTTATGTCTGGGTCATTTGAATATTCTCAGTATCACAAAGTGCATGTACCAGACAAAACCTAATAATCTTTCCTTCATTTGTATTGTCACCTCATGGGATAGTTCTTGTCCTATTGCTGTAGCACAAATGCATGAAGAGGAAAACCAGTGGTTTTACAAACAGACCGAAGTTGCTCCCTGCTTTGTAAATGTCAGTCACAAAGCTGCATACACCAGCCTTGAAATGGTGAGATCAGGAAGAGCCAATTGGTCAATCCCTCAGAGGAAGAGAAGATTAATAACTCAGGTTCAAGCCTACCAAATCTCCTGGACAACAGCAGATTCCTGATTTGAATTTCCCTGGTCTCAATTTAGTTTAATATGTGGCATGTCTGAAATGACTGTTTTCAGTTTTGGGAACAAATATGCATCATGCAGGTCTAGCATCTGCCTTCATTAGAAGCAGCCCTGAACCATTTACAAACTTGGCTTTACTATTTCAGGAGTCAGGACAGGAAGTAAATGAACGGAAAATGTGGAACTAGTATAGCTGGGCAAGAAACATAGAATTAGACATCCCTTTGCAGGAGTTTCTTTAGTGTTAAAAAGGTTTAATAAAAGAAAACTGTGTGGGTGAAAACTACAGGAAGAAGACAAACTTGGCAGCCTTCACGTGTGGTTTCCATTTTAACTATTCAAAACGTTAGACCTGCTGTCTACATCAAGTTAAAGCTCCCTTACAGTAAACAGTCTTCAATCCCTTATCCTTTTTTAATGGGTACTTTCTTTTGTCCTTACAGATGCTCAGCTTTGTTCTGGGTAAGGACAATTTGATATTAAAAGACTACAGTTAATATTTGCTGGGTTAGAGATAAAATGCTACAGACAATCTCACCCTCAGTTCATTATACTTTTCCTGTTCACCAAAGTCACAGAAGAAGTACAGGCAAACATGTTTTTTAGGTATACTTTTTTCTTCTAGTGTATATAAACAGATATATTCTAGAAAGTTAATGCCCCCTTATATGACTTGTAGCATACCCCTAAACTAAAAAAAAAAAAAAAATTCACTGGACAGAGAATGCTTTATATTACAATTGACATTGTTTTCTGTGCTGGTTTTGGCTGGAGTAGAGTTCATTTCCTTCACCATGACTGGTATGGGGCTGTGTTTTGGATCTGTGCTGAACACAGGGTTGATAATACAGAGATGTTTTGTTATTGCTGAGCAGGGCTCACACAGAGCCAAAGCCTTTTCTGCTTCTTGTACAGCCCCAGTGGTGAGGGGGCTGGGGGTGCACGGGAGGTTGGGAGAGATGCAGCTGGGAGAGGTGACCCCAACTGACCAAAGGGATATGCCAGAGCACATGACATCGTATGCCATCAGTGTATAAAGTGGGAGGAAGAAGGAGAAAAGGGGAGTTTGGAGCGATGTCGTTTGTCTTCCCAAGTGACCGTCACACATGGCGGGGCCCTGCTCTCCTGGGGATGGCTGCGCACCCCATGGGAGGCAGTGAATTAACTCCTTGTTTTGCTTTCCTTGTGTGCACTGCTTCTGCTTTCCCTGTTGAACTACTGCTATCTCAACCTGTGAGTTTTCTTTTATTCTTGTGATTCTCTCCCTGATCCTGCTGGTGGGGAGTGAGCGAGTGGCTGTTTGGGTCTGGGGTTTGGTGTCTGCATGAGGTTAAACCATGACAGTTGTCAACTGCAGAAGTGTAAAACACCACCAGCATGCACTAAGGCTGCAAATGATAGAAAACACGTCACCAGAGAACCAGGACCTATATATAAAACGTTCATTTGTATATCATTATTAGAAATCCACGGATTTCATAGTGAATCCAACTGAGACAACTCAGCTACTGAGAAGACATCCAACCCGAAGCATTCACATTTTACAGTCTGTAGAAACAAAGGAGTCTTTTGAACTGACCTCACAGTAACTATCTGGCCTCCATCCAGGTCAATTCCATTCATCTGTGCTATGAAGATGGCAGCCACAGCTTCATAAAGGGCAGTTCCATCCATGTTAATAGTTGCTCCAACAGGAAGAACAAACCTTGTTACACGCTTATCAATGCCAAGATTTTCTTCAAGACACCGGAATGTGACAGGCAATGTTCCAGCACTAGGGAGAGAAAGCAAAAAACATAAAGAAGACATAATTAAAATCAATACAACATATACATATAAGGGAGCAAAATCAGAAATTCTAATACCATTGTTTCCATTTTCTACTTTTTAGTAGAAAATCGTTTTTAGACGATTTTTAAATTAGGCCTACATTTAGCTGGAAGTGAGACTGAGGCCAAGACACGAACATGACCTGATGTAGGATGAGAGCTTGAGAGTGCCTGGATGAATTTTTCAGACTCATTGCTGAGGCCTTGCACCACAGCATCGCACATGATGCAAGAGACCCAGAGTCTGCTGCAAGAGACTGTCAAACTGCCTCCCTCCCCAGGGGAAGTACCTGGGCATTCCCACCTGGCCTGAACGTATAGTAATCCATTGGATTTTATGTTTTTGGGGGGAACCTCACCACCAAGGTGACCTGATGGACAGCATCAATGGGATGCTGGTGGGATCCAGAAAGTGATGATATTTTCTTTAATCTGTCACTCTCATCTCTTTCTGTCCCCTCACCTCTTTTCTATTTCTCTCCCTTCCCTTGCCTCTCTCTCTCTCTCTCATATTTACTGTTAAGTAAAATCCGTACTATTGACTTTGGCATATAGTCTTGTTTACACCTTAATTTGGGCAGAGGCATTTCTAATAATTTTACGAACCAGACCGTAACACTGATACACAGACCTGTGAGCCTAGAGACAAATTTTAAATTTCTTTGATTGTGAATTTGCTCTAAATGGTGCTAAGGACTGAAAAAGCCAGACAAAAAAATACAACCCATGTTGTTCCTAGACACTGGAGAACAGGAAGAAAGGATGTGAAATAGAGTAGGAGGATAGGAAAAGATGTAAAAGATGTCTGGATGATAACAGCTCTTTGCACAGACACACAATGCCTTGCTTTTGTGGGAATATTTGAGGTCATTGCATTCACTTGCTCAAAATAAAACACCTTCATCCAAAAATACTGCTGAAGTGGAAACTCAAACACTTCAATGAACAAAAGCCTTAGGTAAATGGTCAGTTATTAAAATTCTTGGGAGACCAGATCTCCTATAATCCAACATTGTTTACCACAGAGCCACAAAACTACTGAGGTTGGAATGCATCACTGGAGGTCACCCATCCTGACCACCTTGCTCAAGGCATGGGCAGCTAGGGCAGGTTTCCCACATTTCCCGGGACAGTGCCCAGACAGGTTTAGTGGATCTCCAGGGATGGAGACTCCACAACTCCTCTGGGTGACCTGTGCCAGCATTCATGCACTGTCACAGTAAATCACAGCAAAAAGAGTTTTATTGTGTTGAGATGGTACTTCCTGTGTTTCAGTTTGTGCCCACTCCCTCTCTTCCTGTCACTGGGCACCACTGAAGATGGGCATTGCTTCATCTTCTTGGCACTGTCCCATCAGATATTTGTGCATATCAGTAAGGTCCCCCAGAGACTCTCGTTCCTCAGGGGAGAAGCTGTTCAGCAGAGTGGTTTGGGTTGACCCACAGAGACAGCTGAATTACAGTTCTTTCAAGGCATTCTTCAAATCAAGAATGCTCACTTTCCTGGTGGTCAGTTTTGAACTAGGCTTTTTTGTTTTCCCCTTTTTAATTAAAATGGAAGATTAAATTTTCTTCAGAAATAAAACAAATATTGAAGGAAAACACTTTAAAATATGGTATTTAACTGAAAAACACTTTCAACACAAGATCTACTGACTGCCCCACTGCAAAACACTGATTTCTGATTTTACTGAATTTTTTGCTGAGAGCTGTGTTACTTACTGTTACTGTTACTGTCAGACTTTGCTGAGTCTGTTCTGTGCACTAGCAACAAATCTAAAATGCTCAGCTTTTCACTGAAGTCCCATTATTTTGCCGAAATGGATTAAAGTACAAATTGAGAGGTTTTTTCCTTTCTTTTGTGAAACCTAGCAATGTTTGTTTGGTTTTTTTTTCCTTGAATGCAATGGGACTGATCTTAACATGCTTTCAAAATAAATAATTATCACTTTTTCCTAGTTGAGGAAATGAACACAGAATTAACACACTTTCCACGAGTGATTTGGCAAACAGCAAATCCCAAATCTCTGCAGGTGGCTATACAACCTCTCTAGAAAATCCTGAAGGAACGTGGTATTTTGATTTATCTAAACATGGCTGTATTAAAAATAGTTTTAATTCAGTGGTATAAAATGATTTTGCAGTGAAGGTCAGAACAGCAGATGTACTATGCCTAAACAGCAGCTAATAACCTGCTACAAAATAAAGTACAGTGGTATTTCTCGGGTGTACCTGGAAGCTGTGCCTAGTGCTGTGATCCATGCCTGGAAAATCCCAGCAAGGAATGAAAATGGGCTTTTCCTTGTTATCACAAAGTAGAGCAGAGGCAGGAAGATCCCTCCATGGATGACAAGACCCACAATCACAGTGACCATGTACATGCCAAGTTGTCTAGCAACTACTTCTAAGTCCTTGATGGCAATGATTTTTCCACAGATGAGGCAAGCAATACCCAACGGGGAATACCTGGAGAAAGAAAACAAGCATAGGCAGAACTCGTCTTGGCAGTGTACTCATAAAAACTGTGCTGAACAAAATATAGACTGGAGATGAGTAGGGAGCTCTCAGGCTCAACACTGAGGGGCACATCAAGAAGTGATGGACATTCAAGGGATAGTTTTCACATCTATTTAAAAAATAATGGCCATCTCCAGCAAATTCCCCATCTACTTCATTTTCCATCCTATCAAATGGAATATGCTTTCCCTGAATAGTTTTTGATCCTGAAACAACATTGTACAAGGATATGATAATGTCACACAGGCTTGCATCATTATAAAGAGTCGTGTAGATTTGTTTGTAATACATAACTTTGACAACCCATTGTTTATCTGGGTTTCAAGGGATTGCGTTATTTAATTCAGTTAAACTATTTGTTGAAATGAACTATTTATATCTTGAAGGCTGAAAATGTTTCCACAATGTTCTTTCAGTAATTCAGACAAATATTTTTTAATTTATGGATTCCTCATTAATTATAAGCTTTCGTTACTTAGAGTAGGGTTTTTGTCTCCTCAATCATTAAAACAATACAAAGGAAACTGACTTTAAGGATAAAAGTGCTTCCTGGTTTTTGTTTGAATATCTCATGGTTTCTCAAGCAATGTGCCCAAGGCCTGGAAAGACTTCAATCACTTCAAATGCAAGGCCAGCTGTTACACCAGTTATCATAAAATGCCACGTTTCAATGAACTTGACAAAATACAGTTCTTATAGAGAGTTACATGGTGTCAGAGCCAGATGTCTGATTTGTTTTATGCTTGTGTAGCAGTGCCATGCTCCTGAGAGTCTGTAGCTGCCACGGGAGTTACAGCTGTCTGTGCTGAGAAATCATAAACCAAGCAAAACAAAACAAAAACTCTGCATAAGGATGTGCATTTTTCTTAATAAACACACACTAAAACCCCCTTGCTTCTGGCCTCAACAAGTCTTTAAAAATTCTAAACAGAGATGAACAAAAAGAATTCCCAACATCAGTTTCCTTTTTTTTCATGAGAAGAAAAAGAAAAGGCACATCAATAAAAATAAATATTTACAGTGAATTTCTTGAAACTTGAATGATTTCCTGCCATTGCAACACTGACTATTAGAGAGTGTTTATATTGTAGGCAGGATATTATGTCTTGGGTCTACCAAATGGTGCTAAGTGAAGTAAGAGTAAATTCTAGCTCCTGGAGGGTTCTGGGAGTATAGTCACCATCTCTCTATAGAGTGGAGATTGAGTAAATATTGAAAGTTTTGTGAATAAAAACAACTGTGGTTTTATGCAGCAAGATCATCTACAGAAAAGCAGAAGCGTAACAGGAATGCAAAGTCATCGCTTCAAGTTCCTTCTGTTATTCTGCACATTTTCACACTCTTGTTACTGTCTGCATCACTCTTGCCTAACAACGTCCCTCTTAAACACTGGTGGTGCTGACAACCTGCACCTCAGACACCCTGCTCCCTTTCCTATACACTGTGTCCATTGAGCTCTAGAGAAGAGGGCAGCCTTGTAGCTCAAGAAGTCACTTCCAGGGACACCATGCAATCCCAGGCAGCAGTGAGCCGTGATATGTGTGTTGTGTTGGAGTGGCTATTTCTGCTCTCAAAGACCTAGGAAACACAGCAGTACTATGCCAAACATAGCAATGCATTTTTATGTTCTGAAAAACTGGTTCTATGTGAGATGGCCATGCTTGGCACTGCATACAAATAGCTCTGGGGAAGCACTCAGAAGAAACACTTAAAAAAAAAACCAACCCAACCAAAAAGAACCAGAATGATAATCCCCTCTCTGAAGTGTAAACAAGGGCTCAGACTTAACTGGGTAAAGTGACTTCCTTGAAGGCACGTCAGGCCCCATTATTACAAATGGGTATACTTCAAAAACAGGGCAGGTATCTTCCAGTGACCCCATTGCAGCAAGGTTGTAAGACACCTTCAGCAGAAACTACAGGTGAAGGGATTACACATCACTGAAAACTACTGTAATTTTACTTGATGGTTAAGTATTTTTACTAAAGAAGACAGTGAATAAAGTGTTTCTCGAGGCTTTTTTTGTAATTATACCTCCTAGGTAATATCCTGGGATTATGCTAACCTCCCAGGAAGACTGGGATGTTCTTATGCGGGGCATTCTTGCTTGCTTAGGTGTCCTCCTATGAACTTCCATATCCAAATGTGGCTTTTGAAGGCCTTTGCTGGTACACGCATGTGTTGTATTTCAGTACACAAAGAACAGAATCTTCAGAAATGTTTCAAACTGGGTCCTAAGTAATCCTGACCAAATAGAAATAATGCTGCTGTGGTTCTAATATACCTTTCAAGGCTTTAAACAGTCAACTATTTAATTACACTCTTTAACAACAAACTGGCATCATTATATTAAGGTTTTAAGAGGGCTTTTTAAAAATAATTTTTTTGTGCTGTAAGTCAGAACTACAAACTTACCACATGATCATAGTTACTAACTTCATTACAATCTCATTCAGGATGTTGAAGAAATCCACCATCATCTTGGCCTGTTCTCCCATTTTCCCCATAGCAATGCCAAAAGCAATAAAGAATCCTATCAAACCTATTGGGAAAAATTGCAAGACAAAAAGAAGGCTTTTAGGAAGTTTTTGCACCTAGTCAATGTCTTGATACTACCTGCTAATCCAGATTTCACAGAAGCACAGAATCACAGTTTAGGTAAATTTGGAAGGGACCACAGTGGGTCATCTTGTCCAACCTCCCTGCTCAAGCAGGGCCATCCTAGAGCACATGGCACAGGATTTCAGAACTATAGGGTATTACAAATGTCTTGGGACTTTTTAATTTGTACTCATGCTGAACTACCATGATCAAATTCAGAACAACTTTGATTCTTCAATGTTTTACTAAATTCCAATTTCACAGCCCAACTACGGTTTTGTTGGGTTTTTTCCCTGAATTTATCTGATAATCAAAAAATACATGGACAATAATCTTCTCAGTGCCATGCAGCTATTAGAAACCTCATGAGCTCTGGTAAATGGGAAAGGTAACACAGTGCTGCACCATAACTCTCTTGTTAAAACAGTTGCTAGAAACCAAGAGGAATTTTCTCAGGCTTTACAAAAGTGCCTTGACAGATTCAACCTACAGACCAATCAGTCCTGGAGTGCCAGGAAAGGCAAAAGTAGCCTAGAACTTTTGCAGGCGAGGAGTATTCCTCTTAAATGCAGAAGGTAGAAGTAAATGAAGAAGGTGGGAGGAGAAGGTGGGTATTGCACTTTGATCACAGAACTGCCAATAAGCAGATTAACCTCACTGAAAAGGCTATCAGTGGATACAAAATCGTAGCATTCAATCTGGGTAACATTTGGCTCCTAAATGTAAATGCTGAGGTGTGATTATCTGTAGTATTGGACTATCAGTGTGAAAAAACAACTGATGCATCTGTCATGGATTACTTTGGAGCTGTTTCTTCAATGCTAACCTTTTCCATCCAGCAATTTTCAGTGTCCAGAGTTGGATTATTAAGTGATACTGACAGATGGTTTGAATCTTCAGTGATCCTTTGAGGCTAAATTTTCAGTCATGATATGAGTCCAGTATTTAACAAATGTGTAAACTCATCTGGGAAATTCCTATGGAAAAACTTACTGGGACACAAAAGCATTCAAAGATAAGGGAATCTGAGCTGCCAGTACCCTGGGAAAAGACAGGCTGTCCCGTATCTTCACACTGGGTTTAGCAACCAGATTTTTTTTTCTTCTTTTTTTTAATCTAATTTCCTGGATACAAAGTCATTCTTTAGCACCAAGCTATCTTTGTTGAGTCAGTTGAATAGGGAAGTGAAGCATATGTTTGTGTGCTGCAGAGCGTAGAGAAATGATGAAAAGCTTTTCAAAGACCAAGTTACTTCCTGGAATTCAGAATCTGCATTAGAAAATGTTAATAGGTAGTTTTGTTCATTAATTCCAAATGAGCTGTTATGTTAGTCATGAGAGTCAGATTGGTTCCTATTTGCAGGAATTTGCCTGGCTTGTACAGCTTTTTCAAACTGGATGGCAATTCCCACAATATTTTTACTTCTTCATTCCAAATCAAACCATACCAAACCAACCCAAAAGACTCTACATTTGAGAATCATTTGTCAAAACACCACACCAAATTTCCCAGCTTAACTGTGTATTTTTTTTCTGCAGGAATTGTACTCAGCCTCCTAGATCTTTTCTTATCCATGATAGAGCCTGCACAAAATAAGCCCAGCACTAAATGTAATGCATCTCTCACATCAGAACAATAGTTTCATTTTAATGTATAAGCAGAATTCCAGGAGAGAAAAAAGCAGGTGAGGGTAACAGCACTGGCACTGAGCTGCTGCCTCATTCATGGTGCAAAATGCCAACTTGCAACTCTGAAAGTGCCTTCTCTGCCCACAGATGCTGAATGGAATGAGAGCCATGAAGGCAGCCAGGATACAGGGCTCTTGTAGAGCAGGCTGCTTCACAGAAAAACAAGATCACCTTATAGACGCTATCATCTCTGCTATATCTAAGCAAAGCAGCTGCCCAACTCGCCAACACCTCAGGAAGGTCTGCAGACACAGCAGCCACTGTGTCAGCAGGAGCTGTTCAGCAGCTGTAAGAGGCCATTTGCCCTTCAAAGGTTATGGCCTAGTGGTGAGAGAAAGCAGGGGATTAGGCAGCCCAACATACTGTCCCTCTGAGGACAACACCTATAGACAGAGAGGTGTCAGCCTCAGCCTTGTGGACATGCTGTCACAGAGCATCTTTGAGCGTAGGTGTGAGGCTACAAATTGAGAGCTGATCTGTGACTGACTTCACCCACACGCAGAAAGCAAGGAGTTGAAGAAGGAGCACTCCTCTCTGGGCTGACAAAACAGGGATTCTAGACACAGAAGAGAAAATAGAAGTCGTGTGTAAGCTGTTTGTTTCTCATGTGCCCCCACCCCAGACTGAATAGTTGCTTCAGGAAAGGGTGGGAGATAGGCAAAGTTTTCCTACCACCTCCACTTGCTGGCTTGCCCAGACAAGATGGCATGATGGCATTTGCAGCTGGTAAAGGTCAGCAGCCAAGATGAAAGGAGGAGGGAGCTGTGACTCAGAAATGTGTCAAGTCTTTCTGGGATTTTTCTTGGGTGGTGTGGTTCACACTCCACCTCTCACTTCAAGCTCTGCCTCAAGCCAAATTAGTTCAGCACACCCGAGACACCTACTGGAAACAACTTAGCTCAGATCCATCAGGGGGTGTGTGAAACACTGGCTCTTGAAGCTCTCCCCCATACTGTTTTGCCAATACGCATTAGTATTAGCCTAGGTCAGCTTCTTCTAGGATGAAAGGGTATTTTTGGTACCTCCTGCATGTTTTGCCACTGTACTCCAATTCATAACCACAAAGCTGCCAATCCAGAGCAATTCACTTGCTGGTTTCTGTGGTATCTCAGAGACCAATGGACACCCAGTAGGTGATAACATTTGGCGATTATCTGGAGAGACTAAACGTGCACTGAAGAGCAGATTGGACAACACTGACTACCTAGCCACAGCAAAAAGCTGTGACATACATATGAGGTACGTGTTTGACAGGCAGAAAATTCTCTTACCCAGGACATTCATGCCATCCTTAAATTCAAGTCCTTTCTTAATGACCATCTGGGCTTCAGGTGGTGCCGTCTCATTCACCATAGCAATAGCAGAATCAGTGACATTAGGTGGCTCTTCAACAGGTAGTGGCACCAGCACTTTCTTGGTGACAGTTTGTATCTGAAGGCAATAAAAAGGGAGGATGAGAATGGAAACAAGACTGAATGCAATCCATATGGTAGATAAGGAAATAATAATAAAAACAGTCTTCACTTGAAATTCCAGGGAGCTATATTTTTGAAGGATTAGATATGCATTCCACAGCCTCTTACCCTTCTTCCAAAACTAAGTTTATTTTTCAACAGTTCTAAGTGCTACAAAGTCCTGGGGGTCTTCCTCATTACTCTATTGTGAAAAGTATGGTAAATGCATGTTTTTATCACTACAATGAAACATTTTACAGATAGTTAGTTCTTTTGGCCAGGCAGTTCACCAAGGGTGCTTCCCAGACTGTGTGTTACAGGTTAATACCATTTGTTTAGCACCAAAAGGCAAGTGCCTTTAAGATCAGTCATGGCAGCAACTCTGCAGTAAGGCTTGTAATTCAGGACAGTCTGTCCAACTCAAGTCATCCCAGTTTGATGGTTAACTTGAATCAAAAATTTAGGACATTTCCAACACTTCTCTTACACCTTTTGAGCTCTTGACTGCAATAGCTCAAAATGGAATGTACACAGTCCTCTGAGGTCTCTAATTAAAAGATTGTGAGTGATAGGTAACAGAAAAATTACCAATGCTGCCAGATACAAATCTGACCACCTCAAAAAAAAAAAAAAAAAAGAAGGTATCAGCTTTTGAATGCATTTGGACCCCTCCTGGCACATGAAAGGCAGGGTAAAGGGAAAGCTGGGAAGGAGTGGTAGGAGGAGAAGTGAGCTTGAGTTTACAGCTAGGAAAAAAGGGAGGAAGGAGTGGAAAAGGAGAGATCTGTGATCTCCCTAAAAGCAACAGCTTTTAGAAGGGATGTTTTCCTCCCACTTCACACCTTGACCCTTTTTCCACCTCTTCATGGTCCTGGGACAGGGAAAACAGTTTGGAAGCTATGACTGGCCTGACATGTTTTCCCACCTGCTCCCTACTTCCCTTGCTCCTACAAACACCTTTTAGCAAGGTAACAGAAACTGTGCATTAGCTTTTCAAAGAACATTTGCAGCTCTTTCCTGTTGACGTGGACATTGTAGTACTATAGATGATGATCCATATTTGATTCATATGATTTAAAGCCTTATGGTTTTAAAATACCTTACATTTCTCTTTCTAAAACCTGCTGCCTAAATCTGGAGAGGAGGATATAGACAGAAAACCTACATAGCTTTGCATGAGAAACTCTTCAGTTGTCCTGAAACCATCTAACATTCTTGCATGCCTACTTTTTTTCAGAGTTAAATTTTATCTGAGGGATGCTGTCAACACAATTTTTTATGTGAGGTATTCAGAATGTAAGCACTGAGTAATGGAAATTAAACTTAAAACATGAGACTCTTCACACTCACAAATTCCACTACAGTCACTTAAGTCAAAGGTCCTCAGAAGTCCTTTGCACAAGGCCACAGTCTCTAAAAATGCTGAGTATGACATAAAGCTTAGATTCTGACACATCTGAGACTAGAAAACTGTTTAAATGATATAGTCATATTTACAGATAGTCCCATGGTTTTTCATGGCACATAAAATCTTCTGTCTGCGGGAATAGCAATTTTCATGATAAATTTAAACTTTCTTGTGGACCATGCTAAACTTCAGGAAAGACTGAAATCTCATGATGGCTTACAGTCTGGTTTGCAAATGAACAGTTCCAAAGCTGCTCATGAATCTCCTCATTGTGTTTTGCCTGGTGGCAATGGAAGGCACAGAGAACTCCCCTCACACTGTACAGCACCATTGCTGTGCACCTTTCAGAACCACTCTTTGCAGCATTACTGCAAAGCGTTTCTTCCTCCTAAGGCTACCTGGAAACTCTGAGTGTCTATGGAGAGAGACGGTATAAATGTAGGAAAGAAAATATATGCTGACACCATTAAAGAAGGTAATTTTCCTCCTAAAGAGAGAGAAAAGTAAAGCCCAGCTCCTTACAGAGGAGTTAAGGGCTAACAGAAGCACAAGTTCCATCTAGTCACACTTCACAAATGAAATGTGGCTTTGTGGCAAAGGTTTTCACTAGAAATTAGTCTGGAATCTGCTAAAGTCAAACACTGAATCCAAAAAGCTCAGATTTTTTTTTCTTTAACTACACTTCAAAACAATCGGTGAAATTTGTGATCCATAACTAGTGAAGAAACCTGAACAATTCAGTAACATTGAAAAAATAAGATTAATGTTATAAAAAATCCTATCTGACCCAGGTAGCTTAATTATTATTTTTTCTGGTTTTTGCCCCTTCGTCAAAATAATTGACCATTTTCAATTGACCAGAAACTGAATTTTCCTCTCTTCCACAGTTCAAATGAGGGAGAGGATGGAAAAACATAAGCACCCTGCTTTCCTTCACTCAGTTTTGCAAAAATACATTTTACATTACATGTGATATTTAGCCACCAACAGTTTGACCACATGACTGACATTCCCATAATGATTTGGAAATATCGAGACTGTTCTCTTTCTAAATCCCAAAGGATTATGTGTTTTTATGTGGAAGTCCATGTAAGAAATGAAGCAATCCAAGGGCTTTTGGCAGTTTAGGTTACCCTCCATTCTTCCACTCTCCCATGGCCTCTACTCCCTTCCCCCTCTTCTCTTTACTTTATTCTTTGGCCATAACCACAGCACAAGCTATCATGCCATTTCACACAGGAACACTTAAGAACAAGTTTGGCAACAAATCCTGTTACATCAAAAAACAGCCCCAGAAAAAACTGTTTGCATTACTTTCAAACAATTCAGTTGGAGGAAAAAGCAGCTTAGAAATCTGCTTAAGTAGAAAATAGGAAACGTATGTTTTTCATTTATTTTACCTCTTAAAGTCAAGGTGTTTTGATTAAGCACTGGTGAAAAGCTTTCAGACAAAATGATCTCCCTACAGAGCAAGCAGCACATTGTGCAAGCATCCTTCCTTCCCAGCATGCTCCAAAACTGGTGAAATGGAGCCACCTGTAGGTGGGTCAGCCCTTTGGATCTATTTTCCCCACTGGAAATTTTCATCTATTTTCTATTTTCATCTGGACTATAACACAGCAATAGAGGTTATGAGAGGTTGGGATTTGGGGTACATTTTTGGCAACGAGCTGGAATGAAGGTCATCCATATATTCCAAACAGGGCATTGCAGAACCATCATCTCTGTAACTAACAGCCAAGTTAAAATTCAACCTGGGTGAAAGACCAAGCCAGCATTCATGACCATAGATAATGTATGAAAAGCATGGAGAAAATTAAAGTTTACTTCATAACAAAATAAACTTTTTAAAAAAAAATAATTTAAATAATAACTACAGGATAAACCAAGGCAGCTATAAATAATGTTCTTTCATTTACTTGCTCAAGACTTTAGACCTGTATTCCTCTTTATATCATTTCTCTGATTAACCTAAACAATGACATTAACTCTGCAGACAACCCTGGCAAGTAAAAGATGTAAAGAATATTACTAAGGAGTAGAAGGACTTACCTGCTGAAAGCATGCTTGAACCAGATTTTCAGGGAACAAGTTTCGGATCAAATCCAAGAAGGCATCCAGACTAGATACTTCGTCATTCTTCTTCCCTTGACCAAGCTGTTTCTTGAGTTTCGGATTCCCCGGATGGATGGCTAAAACCAGAATCACACCCAGCACAGCAGCAATAATAGTGGTGGACATGTAGTAGACCATGGCTCTTGTCCCCAGGCGGCCACTTGCTTTAGCATCTAATCCAGACAGTCCTGCAGGTGTTTAAGAAAAAGCTAACATTGACACTCAATACCCAATTCAATAATTATAAAATAAAATCCTTTGTAATTTTCAAAGTTTAATGACTTCCTGTGGGTGCCTACTTTCATCCCTTGGATGTTCTCACCATTGGACAGGTTACTGATGCTTCTCCCTCCAGTTGTGTGCAGTGTGTACTGCTAATAATTTAAAGAGAAGCATTTAAAACTCCATCTAATTGAAACACTGGAAAATAGAGAAGATCTCTACCATCTTTTGCCCTTGACTTCTGCAAACTGGTCATGGTCTGGCTGACACCACGCCTTCAAGAAGGCTAGGCTCACTAATGTCACGCCATTTTATTTGTAAGGTCCCATCCAGAAATTAAATCAAATAGCACATTAAGAAATTACTGACAGTAGCATGTGCACATATGTTTGCAAATAAATTCACTGGACAATATACATAATAAAGCCAACCAAGTCATTCAGGAATTAACTCTGAAATACACACTGCAACTGCAAAATGCTGACAGGATCACACCATTATTCCTCCTACATCACAAAATGCAAACCAGGTGATATCTGTAGAAAGCATCTTAAAGTATTTATGGCTAATGGATCTTACCTGTGATTAAACTGGAGATAATTAAAGGGAGGATCAGCATTTTTAGCATCCGCATAAGTATATCTCCCGGGAAGGCTATTAACATGATGATGTCAGGGTCAATAGGTGTTGCTAGCCGAAGAAGACCCCCACACACTGCACCCAGGATAACACCTGGAAGAAGAATAAAAAAGAGGAGCAGGTGGGTACTGGGAGGAACTGCCTGATGTGAAACACCCCACCTATCTTTGAAGAAAACTGGATTCTTATGGCTCATGTATTATTCCTTTTTTTGATGCTCTGCATTCTTCTCCTTGTGCTGATGTTCTCAAATCACAAACAAACCCTTCATCATTTATGTGGATTTCTAAAGTGATAAAACTTAAACCTCCCTCTCAGGATTGAGGCTGTTAAAGCACAGATTAGGGGAAAAAAGGCCATGTCTACTTTCATAACATGATCTTTTTGGACAGGTTATTTTATTTTACATCCAGGATGCCTTTTTTTTCCTGATGAGAAGCCCAAGATCTGCAGCATCTGTGACTATGAAGCATCTCTTTGATACAATGAAAAATGTATGTGTATTTAAAACTTTTTCCTTGGACAGCATCAGGTACACCATTAAAAGACGATTCAAGGCGAACACTGCAGCAGTATGGGGTTTTGCAGGCTGAAAATATGGACATGAAATTTGCAGCTCAAGACCAGTTGCAGCTGGTTTTTCAAACAGTAACAAGAGTATGTCTACAAATTTACTGCATATGGCTGTTGGGCTTTCAGTGAAAAAGAAACAGGCAAAGAGCCCGTGAACCACAATAAAATGTCAAACTGTTCCGTATTTGGAAGTTGCTAAAGCCAGAGGCAATATTCAGGATGAGATCATGGAGCGCTGGCTTACAGCTACAGAGAGGGAAGAGAAACCTTAAAACCAGTGAAGTGTAAACTGAGAGATAAAAGAAAAATTTGAGAAGTTTTTTTTCTGTTTTCAAATCAGTGAGAGAAAAAAGGTGTAGCACATTCAGTTCTACTGAATGACACCGACCTGACTGGCCTTGGGGTTTAAATCACACTCCCTTCCAAACCAGACACAGAATGTGCCTCAGTGGTATGGATTTGCTCTGCGTTGCATCAGGAGAACCTTTCTCACCTGAACTACACAAGCAGTGCCCATGGGCATCCTATTTACTCTCTGGCTGTTCAGCTGGAACAGCTGAAGACCACAGAGGCTGTGGTGCCACAGGAAACAAATGCAGATACACACAGAGTGTCCAGAGCAGCAGATGTAGCTTACCAAAGACAGTAAGAGTCAGGAGCAGATTCCTGTGGAGGGACTGGCAGAACTGCACACATATGTTCCTGGATCTGTGCTCCACTGGATTTAAATGACTTTCATGCATCCGGACTTCTACTTGCTTAGGCATATTGTTGGCACTAGAATAAAAAGTGAAAAATCAAGTAGAAGTTATAGCACAAGATGCCAAAAGGGAAAGTCTGGATTACTCCCATCATATATAACTGGGGAATCTGACGCATATTCCACCACCTCCCACATTTCATAAACACTGCATATTTACTGCTCCAAAGAAGTCTCTGAAATGGCAATGGTGTGTCCTTCTGAAGGTGTAGCCTACGCAGTATTTTTTGTGGTTATTTCTCAAATGGTAGATATACAATCAGAATTAATTCACTGGACTTAGCATCCCAAATGTTTCATGGACTAAGGTACTGGTGTGGAGATAGAAAACTCAGCTCCTCTAAAGACCATGGTTGTTTACTTAAGCAGGAGAGACAGCTGAAGAACAAAGTTTCTATTAGCAGGAAAATGTAGATTTTAATATCTTATTTAATTCCAACTGAGGATAATAGTTTAAAAATTAGGATTTATTTGCAAAACAAAGCATTCAAGAACATTTTGCTTAATCTTTTGAAAATGTTAATTTCAACATTAACATTTTATTGTAATATAATCAGAATGTTGAAGTCAAGAGAATACTTTTAACTTGGATGTAATGAGACTTGAACAACTGCCACTGAAAATTGGTCAGAAAACTATGCATTTCCCAAGAAAACCTTTGGTTTCATTGAATTGGCAGTGGTTAGAGGAAAAAGTTTTTTTACTAACTCTGGTTTATATTTGAGGAAGTATGTAGTGGGTTGATGCTGGCTGGATGCCAGGCACCCACCAAAGCTGCTCGCTCACTCCCCTCTGCAGCTGCACAAGGGAGAGAAAATTTAACAAGGGGCTCATGGGTTGAGATATGGACCAGGAAAGATCGTTCATCAAATACCATCATGGGCAAAACAAGCTCAGCTTGGGGATATGAACTGAATTTATTACTAATAAAATCAGAACAGGATAATAAGAAGTAAAAGTAAGTCCTTAGGAACACTTTCCTGCCACCCCTCCCTCCTACCCCAGTGGTGCAAGGAGACAGGAAATGAGGGTTATGGTCAGTTTGTCACCCTAAGTTTCTCCCTCTGCCCAGGGAGAAGAGTCCTTCCCCTGCTGCACCGTGGGGTCCCTCCCGTGGGAGACAGTTCTCTGCGAACTTGTCCAGTGTGGCTCCATGCCACGAGCTGCAGTCCAGCCAGAGCTGCTGCAGCGTGAGTCGCTCCCACAGGCAGACAGTCCTCCTCAAACTGCTGCAGTGTGGGTCACTCTTCCATGGTGTGCAGTCCTTCAAGGACAGGCTGCCTCAAAATGGGTACACGGCCCCTCTCTCCACAGGTCTCCCACGGGCTCACAGCCTCCTCTCAAGCATCCACCTGCTCTGGCATGGGGGTCCTCCATGGGCTGCAAGTGGATCTCTGCATCCCTGTGGATCCCCATGGCTGCAGGGCCACAGCAGCTTCACCATGGTCATCACCACTGGCTGCAGAGGAATCTCAGCTCCAGTGGCTGGAGCACCTCCTCCCCTCCTTTTCCACTGACCTTGGTGTCAGCAGAGCTGTTCTCACCCCACTCTTCTCTGGCCATAATTACATCTGAGCAGTAAGTTTTTTTCTTCTTTCTTAAATCTGTTATCACAGAGGCATCACCACCATTCCTGACTGTCCCAGCCTTGGCCAGTGGTACATCCATCTTTGGAGCTGCCAGGGATTGGCTCTGCTGGACATGAGGAAGCTTCTGGCAGCTTCTCACAGAAGCCACCCCTATGGCTCCCCTGCTACCAAAAGCAGGCCATGCAAACCCAAAACAAAGTGATACATACATGAGTGCAGGACTGCAAAAGTCATGCCTCTAACTTTCTCAACACCTGAGAAACTGGTAGCAATAGACTTCCTTTTTATATACAAAATATTAAAATGTATTGGAAAAAAATACTAAAAATACTACTATGAATCAGACATTTCCCCTAAAAGTTAAGGCTGTCTATTTAAATATGAAAAATAGGTAAAGAACAAAATTTCAATTATCAAGTAAACTAAACTTTTTGAGATCTGGTCTTATGCCAGATTGGGACAAGATTTTAGAAAATTTTCCTCTACAACAGAAGACTGAGGTTTACAGACCTCAAACAGGTCTGAAAAGATATATAAAGTTTCAGTGTTCTCAGTACTGAGCCATTTCCAACGAATCAAAACTTTTTTTTAATAATGTACAGCTTGTGTCTTTGCAAAGTTTCTCAACAAAAAGTTATTAGACTTGTAATAAGAATCCAGTCATTTTGATGCAAATATTTCTACAATTTTCCCTTTCAAATTAAAATTGCATTTCTTTCTAATACACTTGAAGGTTAAAAAAATAGCACCATTTGAAAATGCATTAGAGAATATTCTTTCTTCTTTTAAGGGGAAAACCCCTCCAAGTGTTGTAATTTTTATTCTGCAATTTAAAAAATATTTCGCAGCGGTGGTCACAACAAAATGTGCTGCTGGTGGTGAAATAACAAAGAATACCAGTGCACATTCTGACAGCTCAAATGTGAGGCTTGCCTACTTCTTGAAGACTTACCAATGCAAGTATCAGAGATGTATAAGGATTAGCCAGGAGAGAATGTGAGTGACTTGAGGAATTACAAGAAAGATGAGACAGTGTCTGCAGTTTTCATGCGCAGGGGCCCCAAAGCCATGAAATCACTGGCGGAAGTGCACCAAAAACCCAAGGAACTTGGGATCCAAACTCTGCAACTGGGGATTACAACTAGTTTCACTTGCATTCCAAACATGAATATAGAACTTTTTTTGACCTATTGCTCACTACACGTTAATTATATATTGCTTAGAAACTCTGAAATATGGACAGCTGAAACTAATTCAAAAGAGAACCTTGGAGTCTTGCTCACTAGTAAATAATTGGGTGGAACTGCAATGGATCAGTAAACAGAAGTACTTGATGATTTTACTTTGGGCTACTTTTAGTTTGGTTTCCTGGAACCTTTTCCACTTTTCAAAGTTTTACACTCTCCATCACTTCAAGATTGTAAGTGAACCTTCAGCATGGGCTGAAATTCTGATGAGTATGGGGTTTTTAAAGAAAAAGACACAGTAGGAAAATATACTAACTGTGCACCCATGTTACAAAAAGGGATGACAGATGAATATCAGAACACAAAAAATGGTACCATAAAGGAATTAGCACTGCTCTCAGCAACAAAAGATTTATCACTGGACCAGAGAGGAAGTATTATTCCGGGCTTTTGACTATATTGTGGGAGGAGAGGAGGAGGAGAAAAAATAGTGAAATATCAAGTTTCTGTGAAGGATAAGAGAAGCTTCTTGTGTAGCACATGACAAAATCCAAACTTTGCAACAGAAATTTTCTATCCAATTACTAGAAGAGGAAAATCTGTTTATCTCAGAGTCATGGAAATCAATTCTTGTCTTCCTTGCACTGGTTCTGTGCCTCTATTTGCATCTTGTAAATGATATTCAGCTCCAGGAGAATGCAGAATTTTTGCACCTGAAACGTGCAGTCACATAATGACACGACTGCAAGAAGTGCCTATTGAAGTCAATGGAGATGCACAGATGTAAGTCAGGGCAGAGTATGGGCCCTACAAACCAGATCCCCCTGAATCTGTCCTACTCCTCTGCCATCTCCCTCTGATACTGCATGCTCACATGCACAGCTTTCTTCATACCCTGAAGGCCACAGTGCCATATGAAAGCATGCAGGGAAGGGACTTAAACACTAATAAGGCTTTCTTCGGCTTCAGATTTTCATGCTGATGGAAAAAAATGAATGCATGACAGAGTGGAGCTTGACTACACCCCCGTTCACAGGCAGTGCTGTACTCAAGTACAAAGCCAGAAGAGTACCAACAACCAGGGGCCCTGCTGCACAACTGAACACCACTAATTTAATCTCAATGTTAATGGCACCTCTGTACACAAAGTAAGTATCACAAAACAGCGAAGAATGCCTTTTAGCAGCTGTGATCTCTCAAACATGCAAATTATTACCTTAGTTAAATAAATCATTGTTCCATTGTGCTGAGCTTCTATGGCTATTCAAACAAAGAACCCATTCTGAATGCTTATCTGAAACCCATCCAACCAAAACATATAGTCTAACTCCACTGAGGCCAGAACATAAAGACGTAAATTAATTCTGTTCATTATTTTCTTATGTCATTGTGACAAGCAGCCAAACAGCTAAGCTACAACACAGGTCCACAGAGAACTCATATGCACCGAGACCTTCAAAGATGACAATATTTACTGCTAACTACAGATGCTTAAAAACATTGACAGGATTTATGAAAAATGAACCAAATATTGGAAAATAAGTAGCCAAGTAGTCACATGAAACAGCAGATCATAACAAGCAGCACATACGAAGAGCTTTTGAATAATTTAGTAGAATGTTCTGCTTAGCTCGGTGTCATCTACCCTTCTCCCTTTTGAGGTGGCACTTTTCCCTAGAAAAGAGAGAAACTCCTTTGAGCCCAGGAGATTTGATTTGTATTCACCTTAGTAGAGTATAGAACTGCCCCAAAGTGAACCAAGTCTATATTTTCACCGATTTCAAATATGCCTTACCCTGGCAGGGTGATACATAGTGCATTAACAGAACTTAGTATCAGAATTAAACTTCAATTTTACTCCCTTTTAAGCAAAGAAACAATCTCTTGCCTGAATAACCAAGAGGTTAGCTACTGTCCCTCATCTTCACAGTATGCACAAGGTACAGGAGAAAAAAATCTGTCCATAAACATTTGAATTTACATTATCTAAATATTTACAGATAGTTTTGCATGTCAGATATACAGTGCTCTATGAGATAATCTATTTATCTGCACTTTTTAGGCTGTAGTCTGTTTCTCTTGCTGGTTACTACACATAATGTGTCAAAATGCAGGAAAATCGTTTATTAAAGCACCAAGGTCCCTGCTACTTTTTGTTCCTATTTCCTCCAAACATTTTCCTTAGGTTTTCGCTCAGCTCTCTCTGGGATAGTCTGCTCTCTATATCTCTTCATATATATATGCTTCTTTCTTGTATTCACACTGAAGCTTCTAGGACTAAAAGGCTGGGGGGAACTGCTTGCTTTTCCTTGGCTACCAAATATAACTCCTCTCCTCACAAAAATTAAGCATTAATGATTTACACAGTGCTTGAGTGACAATGCCCTTTTCTTTTCAGTCAGTTACAGGGAAAGAACTCTCCATCTCCCAAATACTCCCCCAGCTTGGCATAAACCTAGATTACAGACTAGAGGGGAAAAAAAAAATTCATTTCAATGAAAAATGTAGGCAAAGACCATAACAAGGTTAGTGAAAACAGATGCTGGGGACAAGGTAAATTAACAGAGACCATGCTTATTCTGTTCAAGGTATTTCAGCTCTGTCAATTAACCAAGCAGGTATTCTCAGTATAAAAGTCTGCTTTGTTTTGTAGCAATTACTTCAACCTAGCTAGCAAGAGCCATTCTTGAGAAAACAACCTTGGACAGACAGGCTTAAGATCAGGGTCTAAGAACATCTCTTGAGCTATATGTTTGTTGTCAAACCAAGCACTGGTCTCTTCTGAAGCAATGCGTAAACAGCAGCTATAGAACTCCAATTGTTCCTAGAAGGGCTGTTCTTAATGAAAGAAGAAAAAAAGAGGAGGGATAGAAAGCTGAATCAGCTTTTTTGACCTTAGAATAAAAAGTGAATGGGCTGCAAATCTTGTCTAGTACCAGTTTCCTAGTACTCAAGACAAGTGGTTCAAACGTAGTTGGAGCTGAAAAGCCATGGCAAAAATGGTATGAAGTTTGGTGGACAGTAACCTTCGTGATTCCTCACTGACAGAGCTCCTCCTAGCAATCAGTGGGATTACATGGGAGCAAATGAGAGCTTAATATGCCCTGAAGAATATTGGCTTGCAGCAAATCTTGGATCTGGGTTGTACCTCTTCTCCTTTCCCTGGAGAGACAGTACAACACTGATTATTAAGGATTACATGCTGTGTTCATGGCAGGGAGAGGGAGTATGGACCTGCTCCACCCCACACGATCAGCTTACTCCTGTTTCATGTGTGGGAAAGGGTGTGCTCTGGTTGCTAAATAAAACACTAGTGACTAGGAAAACTTATGGAACATCACCAGGACAAAAGGGATTTCACTGGCTGGATGTAAGGAGTCCAAACTGTTTGTCACAACTCTTGCAAAATTAGGGCTCAAGCATGAGCTCATCAAGAAACTTCTAGTTTGAATTCCAGTAGTGTTATGACAACAGATGCTAAACTTCTTTAGGAAGACAGTATAGTTCAGTTTAGGGGACTGTATCGTTCCTCTATGCCATGCCATGTGCTATAGTTTGGGGGTTTTGTTTCTTAGATTAGAATTATTTTTCAAACCCCACTGGAGCTGGTAAAGCTCATCATATACAGCCAAAACATGACAGGCCATGCAGGGGAAACAGATAAAATATTTTTATTGTTCAAAACATACACTAGCTTTGGCATCACTCCTGCTATGTGATGTTCAGTTGTTAAATGTTGCATTATACATCAGTAAAATAATCTGGTCAGGTCTCAGCTTCTGCACAAAAATAAAAAAAGTGCAAAACCAAACCCACAAAACTCCTACAAACAAGAGTAACATAAGCTTCAGTCTGCAAGAGAAACATAAGCCTCAGTCTGCATTAACAAGGGTTTTAAGCTGCTTGCTGCCACTAAGCCCTTCTACTGAATTTTAACTGCATTATGTAGGTTTTTTTCTTATTTGTAAGAAATTAATGAATTCTGAGTGGAGATTTACTATGGAGCCTGATTTGGCCTAGGGACTGGTATTACAAGCAACACCCTGAAGCATAACTGGCCTTTTCACAGCAGGAAAAAGAACTTTTCTCTCTGGCACAATTTACAGCCATGTTGTTTCCTCTGAGTTATCATTTACTGTGCCTTCTGTGAGTTTAACATAAACATATAAGTGAGTTTAATCACAAGCATATCGGAACAACCAGGGGGTCAGGCCCAGCCAGCATGGGCTTACGAAAGGCAGGTCCTGCTTGACCATCCTGATATCCTTCTATGACCAGGTGACCCACTTAGTGGATGCAGGAAAGGCTGAGGATGTCGTCTACATGCACTTCAGTAAAATCTTTGACACAGCAGCCTCCTGGAGAAGCTGGGTTCTCATAGCTTAAATGGGTGCACTGTTCACTGGGTTAAAAACTAGCTGGATGCCGGGCCCAGAGACGGTGGTGACTGGAGTTAAATCCAGCTGAGGGCCATCTTTATCAATGATGAGGATGAGTGTTCCCTCAGTCAGCTCACAAATGACACCAGGCTGGGTGGGAGTGTTGATCTGTGGAGGGCCAGAAGGCTCTGCAGAGGAATCTGGACAGGCCAGATCAATGGGCCAAGCCAATGGTATGAGGTTCAACAAGACAAAGTGCTGGCTCCTGCCCTTGGATCACAACCTCAGACATCACTACAAACTGGGGGGAAAGCACCTGGAAAGATGCTCAGCTGAAAAGGACCTCGGAGCGCTGGTGAACAGCAGCTGAACATGAGCCAACAGTGCCCAGGTGGCCAAGAAGGCCAGTGGCATCCTGCCCTGTATCAGGAACAGTGTGGCCAAAGGACTAGGGCAGTGATTGCCCCCCTGTACTTGGCACTGATGAGGCCATGCCTCGAATCCTGTGTTTAGTTTCAGGCCTCTCCCTACAAAAAAGACATTGAGGTGCTGGAATACGTTCAGGGAAGGGCAGTTGAGCTGGTTCAGGGTTTAGAGCACAAGTCCTTTGAGAAGAGGCTGAGGGAACTGGGAGTGTTTAGGCTGGAGAAAAGGAGGCTCAGGGGTGACCCTACCACCCCCCCCGAACTGCCTGAAAGGAGGCTGTAGCCAGGTGGGGGTTGGTCTCTTCTCTCAAGCAACTATGGATAAAACAAGAGAAATGGTCTCAAGTTGCACCAAGGCAGGTTTAGATTAGATATTTGGAAAAATTTCTTCACCAAAAAACACTGGCTGCCCAGGGAAGTGGTTGAGTTACCACCCCTGGAGTTAATTAGTGTAGATATGGTACTTAGGGACAAGGTTTGGCAGAGGATTTGGCAGAGATTAACAGTTGGACTCAATGATCTTAAAGGCCTTTTCCAACCAAAATAGTTCTATGATGCTACAGTTACATATTTAAATAGCTGATCAGCAGCATCCTTACTGAACCTGAGAAGAACAGTGTTCTGCATGACCTGACTTCTTACTCTGAATCAGTTACCAGTTACATCTGTCTCTTTCTTCTGTTTTTTTTTAAGTATTGTTCCATGAGATCATTTAAGTAAACAACTCTTCATGATCTACCTGAGTGTGCAATCTTTAAGTTTATGCTACATTTGTTTGCATTTTTAAAACCCTATTAGAATTGTCATGAGATTTCTACTCATTAAACGCTTCCTTAAACACTTTCTCCAGCTTTTAAATCTGGCTCAGGAAGCTTAATTGTCCTGTAGAGAGGATAGTGTATAGGCCATTTGATAGCAGGAGCAAAAGAAAATGAAGTATAACATGACACAATTTTTTAACAAGTGCACTATCCTTTTTTCCATATCTATCCAGGTCTTTTCACAAATCTATCATGTGGAAGAGAGACTTTTTTTCCCCTGGGTTTTTTTTTAATGTCTGACTGACTCATGTATTGACTTATTTATTAACTGGGCTGCAGCAATACATCTAAACAATAAGAAAGAGAGGTAAAGATGATGGATCTGCCAGGCAGGAATTCTTTTCTATTCATAATCACACATCCTGTGTATGGCCACATACATGGCTTTCAATAATCTCTTTAGACAGAGTGCAGTGCATGGATAATGCCTTTTCCTATGTTCAATTTTTTTTATTGACTTGCAGCTTAGATTTCATAGAGCATTTTATAGTGTGTTGTGTGGAAAAGAGAATTAGTCTCTATGGGGAGATCATGAACTAGAGTTCATTTTTCATGGAACCCTGCACTATAAACCACATGAAGACAACAGATCACGTTGAATCACAGAGATTTTGTTAGAAAGAAGATAATTGTATTTTATACAGACATGTATGTACCTCCATACCTAGAAACCCCTTGGAAATGTCAGGTAGATAGGGACACAGCAACCAGGATAACAGCCAGGTGTTTGAAACAATGAGAGAGTGAAATTTCTGCAGTAAGTTGCAAAAGAGGAGATGTGTAACACCCCCTCTTACTCACTGCATGGTGGGTCTGATGGAACGGAGCCATGGAAAGCTTTACAGATGTCCTTCCACCTGGAAGCCATGCGGCGCCTTTGGGGCCCTGCAGAGCATTGCCTTCAGGCATCTCCTACCTGATCTTATGAAAAGCTGACTTGAACATCTCAAAGAGACTGTGTATTGGAGTGTCTGACTTAACTGACTTTCTGATTTAAACGTCATGACAAAGCCTGACAACATGAGATTAAGCCACAGTTTCTAACAACAAAGCTAAGGTAGTTATTCAGACCTCACAGAAGACAAGTGTCCTTGTAGGCTTCCACGGTCCTTGGCAAGATTCAGATTTACTCTGTATTTCAGACTTAAGAGGGCTACCAGTTCTATATGCAAGAAGGGCCACCAGTTTGTTTCCTGTTTGGACTAAATGAGGTGCATTTCTATCTCCAGGGATTCTATTCTATGCATCATTCAGAGTCTAAAGCAAGAAAGTGTAGTTTAGACCATACAGTATAATACCTATCATAAAGATGACAATTTATTTCTGTAATAATGCACATGTGGAATATCTGTCAATTTGCTGATAGGGCTTCATAGTGGTGTAACAACCTGGGACCATGCATGCTTCATTACCCCAGAATTATGTACTGAGGCTGAGATGAAGAATTAAGGATGAATCATATTATTATTATTATCATGGCAAATTATACAATAAGAGTGTACTTTGTGAAAAAAATTATTTTTTTACATCCTCAGAAACTCTGAGACAAGTAAAATCATGACCTTGCGTTTGCTTTTACTTGGGGTGTGCCAGGCAGCACAAAGAAAAAGGCTACGAAATTACTGGGTATTAGCATAGTTTTCAAGGGCACTGAGCAAAGATTAAGCCAGTGAGAATGTGAGAAGACCAGAAACATAGCAGCTCCTAGACATGCTGGCTAGGGACAAAAAGGGGTAGAAGAGTGGGGGAATTTTGTATAATACAGAATAGTCCAGAGAGAGACTGATCAACAAGCTCTGATTGAGATAGACAGTAAGAATTGATTTTTCATGACAAGGGGAAACAAAATGCAGTTTCTCCTATGCATTTATTTCTTGAGTAATGGCTCTCAAAACACTTCTTTTCCTGCAGTAAATTGTCACGGGTCTGTGACTGCAGGTGGCTACACCTGTGATTTGTGACCACATCACTCACACAGAACAAGTTTCTAGTGGCCAGGTAACTCCCCCCTGCCACGGCTGAATTAGTGCATCAGAAGTCTACTACTAAGCAAGTCTTAACTAAATCTGAACACAGTTATTAGCATTCATCTAGACACCCTTAGGAATAAAAAGATGCAATCTCAATTGCTTAGTTTTTCTCATCAAATATGGGTGGTAACTATTTATTTTTAAAGTATGATATGTATTAATGAGCAGAAAAAATACAAAAACTTAGGAAAACCCTCCTTGCCTATCCTATCCTGACTGTTGTTCTTGGTATCTACTTTGAAAATTCCCTAGAGTTTTCACAGCAGCATGGAAGTACCCATCTAATGCCTCAGGAGTCTGACTAATGCTGTGCTGTAAAATTCCAAGTGATTTCAAGACAGTTGCAAAGTATTTTCCAGCTAAGAACAGTGACCACAGATGTTACTTTGATGATGCTTTAACCTGCAAATGAAAGTTCCCTCTCATACCAGAACTTCGCATTTCTTTTCCAATATGCTTTAGAAGACACATATCCAACAAGTTGCTTCTCAAAGTACTAAAAGCCCTTTACTTTCTGATTTCTGAGAAGTGACTGAATAGTGCTAAGTTTGCTATGCACACTTAATCAGAAGACCAGAAAAATTAAGATAAAAAACCAACCATCCAAGCTACTCTCCAACATCCAGTGGCAAAGGTCTGAGATGGCTGACCTTTCACATTTTCAGTATTTTCCTCTAAACCCTGCAAAGCGCACATGTAGATATAAGTTTGACAAGGCTTCAGATAATAAAAAGCAACCAAAAATGAACTAAAAGAATGCATTCATCTCCATGAGATGCTTGTCAAGGAGCCAGCACATAACAGTGCATCCAGCACTAATTCTGTTTGAAAACATGCCTCAGTGTTTCCTGTGGGGAAAATCTCTCTTCCAGAAACTGTTGTGGATAGAGTCAGAAACTGCACAAAGAGCAACTACTAAGGAGCCTACATGAAAACAGCTGAACTTCTAAGCAGAAAATGTCAGAATTTGAATTAGTATATGAAAACACGAAGTCTCAATTTGCTCTATGTACCCTAACAGATATTAATTCTCCTCTGAGTACAGATAATGGTGTTTCTCAGCTGTTCTCCAAAATCTGACTTACAGCTATAAAACTAGAAATTTACTACTGCAATCTCTGAGTGCCAGAAACCTCTATGAAAGTACAGAAGTCTCATAGCATAACATTTTAAACAGATTGTATTTGTTAACCAGTACAATGTTATCTCACAGGGCAAAAAGTAAAAAAACAAAAGACATTTTAAGCTTTTTCTCTCACCTTATGGCATGTTTAGCTTAAAATGCATTCCATTCAAGAAACTCCTTGTCATTCTTTTCTCTTATTTCTTTTATTGGTTTGGGTTTTTTTACCTAGAATGCCTGCTTCTCTTTTAATGCCACTACACAGACATTCAGATTGCTTTCATCACAACTACTACTCCAACAAAATTGCTTCAGCTACATTGCTCATGTTCCTTGAAAAACATCTCAACAAAAATTAGCTGGGCTGGGCCCTGAAAACGTGAAAAACCTTAGTTTTGAAGACATACTAACTTCCTGTAGTATGTTAAAGAGATTATAGAGATCACGTGTAGCGTAACAGAATCACTTGGGATACAGTTTAAAAAGAGAGCTCAGAGGGCTCCTTGGAGCTCCTTGCACACAGCAAGTTTTGAAGAGTGCATGCCATCTACTGGAATCAAAAAGACTTCTTACAGAGGAAGTCCTAAAAAGCAGCAGTAACTTTCAGCCAGTGTAAAGCATCTTCTTCTTTGTCTCATGTGCCTTTGTAATTAGGGTTTGGAGCCTTTTTTTCATACTGTGTCTTTAAAATAAATGAAAAACAGTAGTAAACACACTTTGACCACAATCTGGTAAAAGGAAGAAGAAGTTTCCTATTCACATGGACTAGTAATTTATTCTAGTAGCTGCATGAAATGGAATGGACATTCAGATAAATAGGTTGCTCAGGTGATCTGCTTCTACTGTTCCCTCCTTACCAACATATCAGAGATGTCTGTTAGGAAATTACACCCAGAAAACCAATAGTATTAAGGTGGGAGCTCATAAATACAAAATAGCTTTCAGAAAGCAGAGTATATTTAGGATTATGGGCCTGAAGATGGGTGATTAGGTTGCTTTCTACCTTATACATGTGATGCCTTCACGGCATGCACCACTCCATCGAAAGATCTGCCTGTCACCCCCAGGTCTGCTTACACTCATTTTATAGATGCAGAAGAGTTGAGAGAATTTCATCAACAGCAGGAACAAGATTATTTTTGGAATTCCATACGTCTCTATCCTAACAAGGCATTTTCTTGAACACTCTATTTTTCCTGCTTATTTAATATTGTCTACTGGACTGTAGCACCACTTGGAGTAGCCTCAGCTGAAATACTGCAGTTGAGTCTGGTGGTGTCTTCTTAGAGAGGTGCTTCACTTCAACACAGAGCAGCATGGTTACTGTGTAAGTGTTGAAGACAAAGCTCTATACCCAAGCTTGTGAGGCTCAACAGCAGGTTGCATTACTCTGAGCTACAGAAGTTGGTTTTCTGATGATACAACTACTGTCACTGCATCAGGATCCAAGAGCTTCTGTGAAAACTAGGACAGATTTTCTAACCCTGGCCAAATTCAACCATGGAAACTTGAATTTTTCAGTTAGTGGAAACCTAACCTAATTGGTTCATTTACCAATTATTCCATTGTGTTTTAATATGAAGCAGGTAAAACCAGAGAGGTCATTTATCTAGGTTTGAAATCTCTGACAGTGAGCAGCTGTAGCTATCCAGGACATGACTATAAGACAAGCAGGTAGCACAGTATTTCCTGGCATTTATTGGTCTGTGGGTTGAGGATTTCAAGTGTTATCCAGATGTAAGACTCCTTCAATACAAAGTTAGAAAAAAGAAGCAGAAGGACACACCACAAGCAATTATTCCCATTCTTCCTTGTGGGATTTATAATCCAGATTTCTTAAGAAGACACCAAGCCTAAAATGGCTTTCGGAACCTCTGTAGAACACGTGGTACAAGTAGAAAGCTTGCAAAATTTTAGCTTAAATTATCCTCATCTACATCTCCAATCATAAATTACAGAATGATCTTAATCCAAACCACATGCACTATGTCTATGTTTTCCATGGTGAATTCCAAAGCATATTATGTAAACATGTCCAGCAAAATGGTGATGTTTGGCAGGGTGCTTTAGTCCAAGGAATAGAAAGCCTATGCCCTATAATGAACTCTCATAAGGTAAATCCTAAGGCTTTTACTGTGTTTTTACTGACATTTCTACTAAAGTCACTTGAATGTTTACCTAAGTTGGAGCTATGGAAAATCTCATTCACTTTTGGAGGAAATTATTGCCAAGAAATAAAAAAAGCCCACACCACTGAAGGTCTAAGCAATGGATGTCTCCCCATGAGTTTGAAATGGGATAGTAAAACTGTGTGAAGCAAAACACTCCTCAGCTGTCGACTGGCGTGCCCCTGGGCCAACATTAGAGGAAATGCACACAACTGGAGGCTCACTTTACAACACGTCACACCCAAACACGATCTTCTGGTCTTTTAATCTAATGAACAGGGATCTCCTGGGACACAGCTGTGTGTTAACTTGGCAGCTCTTACACATGTCCTTAAAGTTAAGTACATGTTTATCTGGTTGATTGAACTGGTCCCTAACCACTGAACCACAGGAAGATACAGCCATAGAATTTACTAGGTAACTTCTCATAAAAAAACCCCAATTTAAAACAGAATTTTAAACTGAAAACAACTGATGCTTAAATATCAAATTATAACTAATGGCTGTACATATCCTAGCTTATCTTTTTAATGATGACCAAATACTAGGTTTCTAAGTACTTATGGATGTTGAAGCTATACAACTTTGAAAGGCCTAATGGTTATTTTTATTACATACAGATCATCTAGAAAATTCTAACTATGGGAGGCTTTTGTTTATGTTGCTTTTATTTACTGCATTTGTATTTAGTTGCTTGAAAACTTTAATAGCAAAGGACACTTGAAACAATGATTCATTGCCATTGTCTTGCTCTCTGTAGCCAGCAGTGAGCTGGCATCCCAGCTGGACATACTGTTTCTCATTCCTGGCACTCTCACTCAAGCTCTGGTTGTCAGTACAGTGACCACAGGAGTCCTCAGTACAAGCCAGTGCGTGTCTTGATTATTTACATTAACAGCTTCTTCTTCATCAGCAGACTATTCCCTCAAAGAGAACAAGGGGAAGAAGCAGCCACAATGAACACATTAAAAATATGACAGACCAGTAATGCAGTGGTTGTGTTCATTTGATCCTGTGCTGAAGTTATGATGCAAAATTTTATAGCAGTTGTCTGTTGCTTTCAGGTTAGTGAAGAAAACAATTAAAAATCCACAGGGCACATGACCTAGCTTGGCATCCCTGCAAACAATACAGTATGTACTACTTTAATTGCTTGTCTTTGGCTACATATTTAGTATACAGATTTTTAAGTGGCAAATTTTAAACTTTGTTTTGTGCAACAAACCTAATTGAAGAAGTATTCTCTTCAAATGCTCTTTAAAACTCTGCTGCCCTGCCCACATATCCTACAGTAACACATCTGTTTAATCTCTGGTACTTTTCTGCCAGATTAGTTAACAGGTGACACCAGTCAAAGCACAAAGTTTGTACCACTGAAATAGCTGAAAAGCTCTGGGAATGAAAAATCTGTGACCATGCATTCATGTTTCTTTCCTGAGGCATCCCGGAGTCACTGACTTGAACTTACCTCATATTTTTGTTCAGTTCTCTTTCCCTCTCTCTCACTGCCCAGCTGAAGTCTCATACATAACCTTGCTACTTTCTAATTACTTAAGAATACAGGTTTTCACAGTTGCATTTGCAGTAACACAATTAAACAGGGCAGTCTTGCAGTTCTTGAATCATTTAACTCAGTTTCCTCTGCTGCTATGCTTCTGTAAGCTGTTGGTGCAGCCCAAATATCACCCCATTGCTCAGTGAGTGGCCAAAGCAAACATCTCCTGTGACCTCTCAGCCACTGCATCCTTGGAATGGCACTGGTAAGAGGATGTTTCAAAATACACAAGTGTCCCTGAGGACATTTACACAAGCACTGTGACCATTCTCAAAAATGATGAGCAAGCCCCTTCAGCTGATGGAAACCAGAAGATTCATCAAAATCAAAGTATTTTCTCTAGAGAAAATATCAAAGGATTAACTTCTTGAAGAGGAGCCCTCAGCATTTTCTCTGACCAATTTCTTTCCCTGTCTCATCTCCTTCATCTGTCCCTACTCCTCTCCTCCACAGCAGGAGGTGGCCATTCCCATTCCTTGCTGTCCCCCACCACCTGCCTGCAGAGAAACTCCAGCTGTGCCATGCTGCACACACAGGCAGGCTTCCCAGAACTCAGGTAAAAGTCACCTTCTAGAAGTGTATGAGAGTGACATTTTGAAAAATTTCAAGCAGAACCAATGCATCACTCCTCTTGCCATAATTACTATATTTATTATATTTTTGACAGGTTCACTTGAACCTTCAGGGGCCAAAAGCAGAGTTTGTTTCAATTGCTTGCAGCAAACTCTCCCTACCAGCTGCAGTAAGGAAAAATTCCATTGGAACCAATACTGTCTTCAGCTTTCCTAACACATTATGAAGTTTTACTTCTAGCAGATTTCAGAAGGGTTTTGCCTGGCACCACCTACAAAGAGAAAGATCTCTTCTCCCTCTTGCTACATAGCAGAAGTCTACTGGAGGTGAATGGGCACAACTTTACTGGCAACAAATGGTGCATTTTTTCTAAAACAAGCACTTTATGTATTGATATATAGTGTCAGAAGGAAAACTAGGCTAAAGCAAAATCCAGTTTCCTAAGAACTTCATGGCCCAGACTAATGTAAATTTGGGGACATTCATGACTTCCTCTATAGTTTTTTAATTCTGGCCTTTAATTGACAAGCAGCAATGACATAATTTTATAATACATTTAACTTTATTTTAACCTATTTAAACCTAGATTTAACCTATTTTAACCTAGATTTATTCCTATTCTGCCTCCTTCTTCATTATTCTGCTTTAAACTCTTCAGCAACTGAAGCTTAAAATACTTAATGGGAAAAAAAATTCTTCAACTGATACAGGAGGTCATGATTCTTTTTAGCAACCTGAATAGCACAAGGGCTCCACTTCAGAAGGAAGAGACTCGTCTGAAATGACCCAGGTAATCTGACATACCCACTTTTAGAGTGACAGGAGCTAGAAAATATAACTTATGCTGGAGGTACCCTCTTTACAGCTTTGTTGACTCCCCACAGAGGTTTGAGAGCTGGCAAAGACTTGCAGAAGGCAAGAGAGGCTTGGGCAGAGCAGCAGTTCGCACCACCACACTCACTGGTGCCACATGAGTCCAAGTTACCTAACAGGCCATGCCTTCACAAGCCAGGCAGCTGGTGAGAACCACAATTAATGACCTCTGCATGTTTGCCCCTGGCTCTCAGTTCCAGTAATTTGATCACTACAATGGCAAAGACTAACGCAAAAGATTTTTACACACTTAACTTTTGCCGTGCATTTCAATACTGCCTTGCTTGCTAATTCATTAGTAGCACCAATAATTGCTCACAGGTGTTTTGCAAGGGACTATTTATAACAGGAAGCATAGATGTTGGATGAGAAAATACATTCTTCACCTATGGTTAAAAATAAACATGAAACATGAACATTAAGGGTGAACAAATATGGTATAGGCAGGTAAGTGTGAAAATATACAGGAGAGCAAAGCTAGAAAACAGGGCCTTAACCTGTTGTATTCACATATGAAATCCCTCCTTTGAATGAAAATATAGAACCTGTGCATTTTGACCATATACTTTTATCAAAGAAAAATCTTTTCAGCAACTCCTTCTTTTAGTTATTCATCTCTGGAAACATGGAACTTGACTATCCACTCTACTAGCATTGCTTAGCACTAATAGTATCAGGCCACAGGATGCCAGAACCTGTTACAGTTTCCTGTGTTGTTCATATGAAGAAGAAACTCATTATTCTGATTGCTCTCCTTCCTCTCTCACATGACTTGGGTTAAAAACAACTTGGCCTGTTATTGCACGTGCAGAAGTGTGTTACAGATTGCCTGGTATGATGAAATGCACACCTGCATTAGCAGTAAATCTAATTTTAAAGTCATTAAATGGAAAGTTGATTTGCTTTGTTACCACAGTATTTTTATAGTATGGGCACATTTTTTTGAAACATGTTAAATCCAGTATTGTTTTTACCTTCAAATAGGGTCTATCTGCATGTAGCATAAAAGAAGGTGAGGGTTGGAAAATTCAACAGAATGTTACTACAGTTTTTAACAGTAAAACAACACACTTGGTATCCATTTGTGAGGAGCCAATTCAGCTTTGTTATGCCTCAACAATGGTTGTCAGAGGCATGTGGAAGAGGGGTGCACATGTGCCACGTGCAGGAGGCAGCTCGAAGAAGCCTTGTCTCAGGGAGGACTTCAGCAGGCAACACCTCCCATGAGGCAGGCAGTGGGAGACACTGTGGAAGGGCTTCTCCCATCAGGTCTCCACCAATGGACGGCAAAGAAAGGTTGGACTGGACCAATGGTCTCCTGTCAGCGGGCGGACTTTGGGAGAGGCCGGGGGGTATCAAAACCGACTGCGTTGCTGCTTGCTGGGGTTTGTTCCCTCCTCTGCCATGGCATCAGTGTGTTCTCTGGCTCGCCGGCTCGCCCTTGCACCTGTCCTGCCTTCCTGTGTTGTGTCCCTGACCGCCGCTTTGCCACTTTGCCGCGCGTCCTTGCCTGGGCTGCCTGCATCCAACCCTTGCCGCCCCGATCCAGCCGGTCGCCACGACCTGTCCAGGGTCCTGCTCGTCCCGTCCGAGCGCCCTCTCCCCGCGTGTCCGGGGCCGTCGCCGCGGCAGCCGCGCCCGTGGAGCCGCGCGGGCTCGGTCAGAGCCGGCCCGGCCGCGGGCAGGCAGCGGCACAGCCCTGCCTGGGCACCGACAGCGCTGCCCTGCCTCGCTGGGGGCAACGCCCTCCTCTCTGCCCTCTCTCTCTCTCTCTCTCTCTCTCCTCTCTCCCATTCCTTTTCCACTTTCATTTCTTCTTTTCTGTCTCTTCTAGCCCTCTTCCGTTTGGGCAACTCCTTTTCCTTCTCGTTTTCGTTACCAATAAACGGTTCTCAGATAAAAAGTTGGCCTCATTTGACTTAATTTCGCTCCTGCCCATCCATTTTTAAAAGAACCCTCCGCAGTTCCCCGCAGTGGAATGCGACACCATTACTCTCTAAGTAAGTCTTCTGCCACTCATTTCAATATCCCTGGTAACATCTACTTGTTTTGTATCTCTTCTCATTTCCAGTTTTATATGAAAGAAGTGCTATTGTCATTACAACTGTGTAAGATGGACACCATCTAATTGAAAGGGAATGTCCCTATTTTATTCATGTGCCAATGATCACATTTTAACTCCCTTTACTCTGACCTTGGACATAAAAGGTTGGTCCTCCACACCTCCCAATGAGAAGCTTTTCTGCTTAAAAGAGTCTAAGAAAAAAATAATTCACAGGTTTTCTATAAAGTTACTAAACTAGCATGTTACAGTCTAGACTCACGTCTTCTAGAAATAATAGCTCTTCAGACAATTATTCTGTATAATAATGTACCAGATTGTTAATAAGCATCACCTAAAAGAAAGCTCACCTTCATGCTGAATCCTGAACCGTGTTTTTCCTCTTTATTAATTAGCTTTTCTAAGTTAAGCAAGGTCAGCACATCTCTTTTTTTGTCTCTCACTTGCCTGCCCCTTTAATCTCCTTATGTTTCATTTATTTTCTGAGCTGCTACCTCTCACACATTGGCAGATACAGACTTATACAATGTTTTTTAAGGCTTCAGCCCACCTAGGAATTGTCTTGGGGTCTTTCCTTTTTTTTTCTGTCACTTCTAGAAAGGAAGAAAGATTTCTTTCTCTTGGTTGTACAGGTGCATGTGGGAAAAAAAGACCTGGCTCTATGAGTGACCAAAATCAAGAGTACATAAAGCTCAGCAATATCTTTCACCAGGTACAAAGGAATTTGTCATATGGAACATTTCCATGTCTCTCAATTGAGTGTCTATTTCCTCCTAATTCAGGGCTTAGTCAAAATTCAGGGCTTGAGAGAAATTCAGCAAAAGTTTGGAACATATTCCCATTTTAGATATGCTAAAATTAAGATCTGTGGTTACCTAAGGTCCACACATATTTCATCTGCATAAGGGACATTAGCATGATTCACTTCTCCCATCACCAGACATAATGTGACCTTTAGGCCAGGCTATTAAGAAGAACGGGAAACCATCGGGGTACCCAGATTACAACTACTTCAGCAAGACAGAGGCAATACCACATTGTGACAGTTTGATAATCCAGCCAGGGGAGCTCTGATCTGAGTTTAGCTTGAAGTGATTGATTTCTGTACAAGGAAAAGAAAGCATGCCCCAAGATGTCTGTCTACACATTCCTTTCTCACACAAGTTCTCCAGGGAGTTTAAATATCTGCAGTAAAATCACATTCACAAAATTATCTCAATCTTCTTAAACTTCCTTCATCCCTGGGCCATATTTGTATGACAAATAAATGAAATATCACAGAATTCTGGAAACCCTATGTTTTTAGCTTGTGACAGCATCATTAATGCAATTTAACGCTTTTCTTTTTGAATAATAAACCCCAACACAAATAAAGCAATATATATGTGGTCTTCATGTGTTCTTTGAATAAAATATAAGCAAGAAAAATCCCAGGACATCAATCAGATGCAAACATGCAATACCAAAACAAACAGGTCATCACTGCTTGCCAAGATACATACACATAACACCACTCCTCAGTGTATACCCTCAGAGGAGTTAAACTAGCAGTAGATTTACAATTTCTACTCTCAGATTCTTGACTAGGGCTCCCATGAATTATTACAAAGGTTGAAGTGTGAATCTTTGTACTAAAGCAAAAAAAGAAAATTACAGCTGCTGATTTTGTTTATTCTTGCTAATACATATATATATTATAGATACATATTATGAACAACCATACATATGATTGCACATAAAACCTAATAATTTTTTCCCCTCAAAAGCAAAACTTACTAGAAAACAAAAGTAAAGTAACAGTGGAAGAGTTTTATCAGCCTTCGGTTATGTAAAAAAAGACAGTATTAGAAGTTGTTAAACTGGATTAACTCAGGAAGAGACAGAAAAATAAATTTTAATATGTCAAAAGTGTCCTAATAAGTATGTTTGTCATCTGTAACAGACAAATAGAAGAACTCAAATTATATGTAATACAATAAACAATGTCACATGTCCACATCTTGGAACTTTTTTTCCCTAACCAAATCTTTAATTGTGGAGAAATATTAAAGGCATACAGGTTAGAAAAGATTCTTTAATATAGAAATGCATTTTCAATTTCTCCAAGAGCTTTTGTAACTCTGCATTTGCAGAGTAAAGTGTCATAGGAATTTTCAGAGAAGCATGAGCTAGAAAGCACCATGTAATAGAGCTGTATTCAAGTAGCATTGGGCTGTGGACAGGAAAGGTGAAAACTCATTTGCAAGAAAATTATTGAATACAAAACTATGATCAGATGGTCAAACTTCCCCACCTCTCCTACAATTTGTACTTGACCCTGACTTTTTGCAGGCAGTTCCTTTCCCACATATCTCTTACACAAAGGTGAAGCAAAATAAATATTCCATATGTAAATGAAGGAAAGAACACTGAAAGCATGCTACTGGGTTACATAATGGTAACCTGGGTCCTTCAAGTCTTTCTCCAGGCGGCAGTGGTGGAGAAAAGAGCAAATGGGATTCAACAAAAACCAGAACTTTGCTTTCTCCTGGCCCACCACTACTTGCCAGAAAGGCAACAGAAGAACCCAATTTACCCATTCTATTTCATGGTCACTATTCTGGATTATATGTTTTCTTCTATTAAATGCTTCATCCATCCTGTGTTTACTAGATTTAACCCATAGACTAGTTAGGAATTTAAAACCAAATAAAAAATGCCAATAGCAATTAGGATTTAAAAATTAAATACATATTTATAAATCTACCATGTTAAACCTCATGTAAGTCCAGCAACTTGAAATTCATATAGAAGATTGTGTCAGATGTAAACAAACAGAGTTTAAAAAAACAGTATTCAATATTTCTAATCACTGTTTGCTTTTGTCCACCTTCATAGGTCCAGCAGCCCAACCTATAGGCTGTGGTTTGGCTCTTTTGAATATGAAATGCTTCTTACTTCCCTTCAATGTAGAATGGGAAAAAAACTTCTAAATAGGAATCTTGACAATAGAAACATTCACACTTCTCATCATAGTGTGAATGGTGTTGTGAAAGTAAACCTTAGCATAAAGCTTGAAATGGAATTTGGCCAGAACATCAACTGTCCCCGTTTCTGTCTTTTGCCAGTTGCTGATGAATTCAGCATGGCTCCAGCCACTGGTATGAAGAAAACATGTATGTGAAGGAAGGAGAATTAATAACCAGACATTTCTTGTTTGCTGCTATTTTCAACGAGCAAATATTCAGCCTTTTCACATTAGCCTGCGGTTGGTGCTATTGGGGCAGGAGAGCTTATTCCTAAAATCCTTTGCCAGAGGAGGCTGCAGGGCACTGCAGTGATGAGAAAGGTCTTACAGAAGCACTCCAACCGTATTGCCGTGGAGTCATGAAAAGTCTGTTTCCTCCGCAGCCCGTTTTCCTCCCTTTCGTCTTTTCTGGGATGGGTTGTGAGACACCCTTTGTGCTAGACAAGAGAGCAGCGGCACGAGGAGCAGCAGCAGCTCAATTGTGCCTTCTCTTCCCTTTCCACTCACCTAGAAGCAGGCACAAAGGGGCTTTTAAAACTAAACTTTTTACTGAGGTATGATCCTGAAATTATGCCTAATGATAAGTGAGACACATTCACCTGAGGAGGTTTAGCATATTAGGTGGTATTTGAGCCACTTTTCCAAGCAGGAAAAGTAACGTCTGGCTAGCAAGGGCTTCAGTATTTGTATAGATCTGAAAGAAGTTTGGGAGTCTGGTCTGATCCTACATTGCCTGTAAGTCTCACAGTGCTCATGTATTTAATTCTTCCTGCTCCTTCTTTGGGATTTTCCACCTTAATGTGGCTAAGGTCTGAATTAACACTCTTATTTTACTGCTATCAGTCATAAAAAGGTGGTGGTGGTGGCAAATTATTTTTTTAAACAGCTGAATCTGCTATACCCATGCCAAGCAACCTGTAACCGAAGTGAAGTATGAAATATGGAATAAGGACTCAAAATGAGGGACTATTAATAAAGAAATATAGAAGAAAGAAAGCAAACACCACAAACAACTTGAATGAATACCACCTTTGTTCTTTGTAAAATGGATGTGAATGTCCTAACTCCAATTTCATAACTTTGCATTCTGACATAAAAGGAGTGTACACAAGGAAAACAGAAAGAGGGAAATATTTAATGAGAGCTGTTAACTTCTAAAGATAAGGACAGGACCTCATAAAGAAAGACACCATCTCTTACATAACTTTAATATACAAGGGGGAAAAAAAAACTTCCCCAAAGCAAACTTCCCTGGGTACACTCAAACCTCAAATCTTTGAGGGGCACAAAGCATGCACTATTGTGCAATTAAAAGTGCTGGAGAACACAAAATGTTCTCTCTGATGGAGTAGCTTTGGTTTAGCTCCCATTTTAATAATGTTTCAGGAGGTGCATCTGTGACTGGCACTCAGGATAAAGGTTAGCAGACAGTAAACAACAACATGCCTTCACTGTGGTCACTCTCTGTGCCTAGCTGCTGTTTTTTGCAGATTCTTCTCCTGTTTGGTTACTCATGGAGAAATAGGTACAACCTTGATTCACTCTTCAAAACTAACAACAGAAAAAAACAAACATGAGGGGAAAAACAACTGCTGTCTCAAAATAATTTGCTAGAGCTTCTGAACCCTCTGAGTTGATGCAAACTATTTCAAGTCTGAGTCTGCCCTAGTCCTGATGGGGTGAGCTCTAGCACTGTCATATTTTGCTCTTACAGACTTCTGTAGATTCATTCAAAGGATGAAGAGATTACAAGATAGATGGTTTTTACAAGGATGCTTTTGCTCTGTAATCTATTTTAAACACTTTCTGCTCATGCCCATAGCACAGTTTCACCTCTGGTTTCAAAGGAAAAGAACCTGAAAGATCTTCCTTCCATTCAACCATTACAGACTGAACTGGAGACTCAAGTTCTTGGGGTGTGGGCTATGTGCAGCTTCCTACTGCATAAGACACAGTTTCATGATCTCGTGTGCTTGTCTGAGATGATAATATTAAAGGTTTTAGAAAAGGAGCCTGTCTGGTTACTCAGCCTGACCCAAACTGCCTTAAAGGTCATTCAACTATCAATGGATGCATCCCTTTCTAGCAGATGCCTCAGGAGCCCTTTCCCACAGCCAATAAAAAGGGTACAGACAGGAAAAATAACTGAATCCCACAATATTCAGAATTGATGATTGTCATGAAAACTGTTTGAGATTTAGAGCATTTGATATATTTTAAAATATTACAGGACTGTAAGAGATTCAGATTATGCCATCCTTGGCTAGGATGGGCTAGGCCCCTTCAAGGCCCATCATGGCACTGCATTACCCAGACGGGTTGATCTGCCTTCTGAGCCAGCTGCATGACAATCATCATATTATATTTTAATGAAAAATCTAAAGCTCTAGTTACACAAGGTCTCTTTTTTTCAAGCAGTAGCTTCTTCAAAGGAAGCAGAAAGGAACTTGAATGAAGGCCCCCATTATTCTGCCAGCCAAATGAGATGACCAGGTACAGAAGGCAGCTCAGCGTGCACCCTCCTACAGGTGCGAACAGAGCATGTTTCCCTTGGATACAGATTTCCAGAACTGCACAATCACCTAGAGCTGCAGGGCTCTAACATGAGAGGTTTGCTCAAGGTTAGGCAAGTTGAGACAGAACCCAGATCTCCACTGTTCTCCTAAGACTCCATACTTTTGAACCTGAGCCAAACCATACTAAAGTTAGTGGGGCATTCCTATTTCTTTTAGCAATTTTCAGAGAAAGCACTCAAACCTCAGGGCTGCCTGATACGAGGATGTGGGCTCCTGGCTCTGAAAATACTGAGCCACAAGCCAGGAAAGATTTACCTGAGTAGGAAGAAGGAGCTATCCCATTCCTGCTTTTGTAGATGTAAATCTCATTCACTCATTGCTGGATTTATGCACAGTGTCTCCTCAGTTGTTCAAGCAGAACAGTTGTTCAAGCTGGCAATAGATTTTGGGTTTTATCTTGTAGGAAAAAAAAAACAACAAAAGAAAACAGATACAAGCATATCTGGAGAGCATACCATTGTCTCTGCCAGTGATGATGTGAAGACTGCTCAGAGCTTTGGCTGTACCCCACAGCACATTTTGTCACAGACAGCAACTGGGTTCTTTCTCAGTAAGGGACACAGGGCAGCAACTACAGTATCCTGACATTTGTAATGAAAACCACAACACTGAAAACTGAGGGTGCACGGAACAGAAAAGCCTCCACCTCATTTCTTGCACTCATCTTAAATATTGTATAATGATTGCATCCAATGTGCATCTGTGCCTTACATACAAGAAAGAATGTATAAAAAAATCCATTTTCTTCATCCCCTTCACATGTTCTTAGCTTCATTACATGTCTGTCCAAAAAGGTAAACTAACTAAACTGGCAGGAGCAGCAATTCTATTTCTGTCTAGTATAGAAGTTATTCCCTACAATCTCGCAGATACTAATCCATACTTTTCCTCCCTGTGACATATCTTCCAAAGACTGACACTGCACTCCCCATCTCAGTTTTCTCTAGCTCAGGTATGAAGATTTTAAGAAATAATAAAAGAGAATAATTTTGTATTGATATACTATACAGGGGAGCTTTAAACCTTTTATTTTACCCCAGCAATTAGGGTCTACAATGCTATCAAAGAATATTTCCATCTCCAAAGTTTTGTTACTGGAGCATGGAAATAATTGGCTATACAAATCCCTTTTGGGGATACTGAAAATAGTGTTCAATGTCTTAGGGAAAAAAGGTTCAATACAATACTGTCAAAAAAATAACTAATTATTTCCTTAAGTTAAATACTTTCTGGCTTTTTGGGAACGTATAGCTTAACATCAAATGAAGAAGCAGATTTAATTTCAAAGCATGCAATATTAACATGAGCTGAAGTAAACTCAGAAGAACCATCAGTCCCCTCGTTTCAGGGAGCATTCTTGCAAACAGAACAAGAGGAGGCCACAAACACTGAAAAGATCCTATTTAGCTGTTACACATGTAGTGTGCAAGTTATTCAAAACATTTGCCTTTAGAAATATTTTCCACCATATCTTTTTGCTGCTGTGTTCTTTCTTTCTGGATTTCCCAGTCTGTGTTTGAAAAACAAACAGTATTTCTGCACTTTTTTGTTTCTTTTTCATTAAAAAATACAAAATCCACAAGAATCTGAAAAAGACTTATTGAAATATATATATAGTTGTAAGTTTGAAAAACACATAAAAACAACCAGTCCATTAAAAAAGCTAAGTTCCATGTTCTACACAGACATGCTTTAAAGGCACAACTACAACGGCTATAGGAAAAAAGCAGAGGATTTGCATTCCTGATCTTATCCTTTTCCCTTTAAAGTTAGTGGCAGCTCTGCCCACCAGCCCAGTGTCTTTAAATCTAGCCAAAGGAAAAACAAACCACAGAAAAGCTCACAACTGATGAACTCTGTGAAAAAATGTCAATTATCCAGAAAGAGATTGTGTGGCAGACTTGATAGGAAGGCTGATCTTGGACTAGAAACATAGGCAGGAATTTTATGATACCTGGCAACTCTTTCAAAGGCCTAACTGAAGCCAGTTGATTGTAGGCATGACCAACTGCTTTACAGGAGACAAGACAGCTGCTAATAGATACAGATATACACTACAGTTCTCCTATCAGTGTTTTTCCTCTACTGTGAATTTAAATCAGGATATAAATGCTATTGGCAACTATTAGGACAATTTGGCATTTCTACAGAAAAAGTTAAATGGAATAAGCCATCTCAGCTTTCTTGGCAATAGTGGAGATAAGCCAGTTAATGATTAATTAGTTCACTATCGTTTTAAAGAATAGTAACTCCTTTAGACTTGTCCTTGACTCTATCATGGGTCCATTGTTACTCTGGTGATTTGCCAAACTTCCCGGAGTCTTCATTCACCTGCCAGCACAGTAAATGAAAGGAATGCTTCCCACAACAGCACTGTTAAGATGCTAGAACATGTTTGAGGCCACTACAGAATTACAGCGGTTCCACTGCTGTTTTACTTCAGCTTCAATGTGGAAAGCTGATTGAAAGGGTGCAGGAGAAGTCACTGCCTTGCAGAGGCCAGCAGCACACGCTGGGGAACAATGCCAGACCCCAACAGTGCAATGACTCAGACTGGCCAGTGCCACACCAAATGCTGAGAAGACTCACAGCAGAGCCTCAAGGCTTCTGCCACTTTCTTCTCATAGACAAGCTCCTGAGCCTGAAAATGACACAAATAACAGCCTCAGAACAGAAACCCAGGAGAAAGCACAGCAGCACAGTCTTTATCTTGGGTTAGGCTGGTGGTCGTAGACAAGTTACCTATTTCAGTAGTCCTCACCTAGCCCAGAGCTCTCCCAAGACTCTTTTCCAATTACTGATCACTACAACATTCAAGATCCTTGCATAGCATCTGTTCATGATTCTAGCTGTACAAACTAAAAGCCAGTGTGTTTTTTTCTTTTACCCTCCTCTTCCTCCCAGCAGTCTTCTAGAAGGCAAATCAGCTTGTAGTACATCTCACTCATTTCAAGCAAAAATATGATCTCCACAGATGTGTATCCAAATTCTTTAATGCTACCACATTTTGCCTTGAGAAGGAAAACTGGTAATTTAGATACAGATATTACAGGCTTCTACGGAAAATGCTTTATCAATATATGCTGGTGAGAATTTCTGATGTTTCTTAGGGATAATTTTCCGTTTTTCACCTTCTTCTATCTCAACCTGCTGTGTTAGAATTGACAAAGGCATCAGTTCTAGGTAACATTAATTTTACAAAGTTAGTATTAGGACTCACATTCCTTGTATCTCAAAGATCATCAACATGGGAAGGTTGCACAAGGTAAGCGAGTGTGTGAGTGTCAAAAGACCCTTACTTTGCACAATTGTGTAGATATGGCCTACTCTAGGTGCTCTCTTCCAAAGCACAGTCCCAGACACAATACTGAGAAGCTAGTGCAAACCTTGATGTACTTACTTAACTTTATTCCATAACTACCCATCCAGCATCTTCTGTTTCAAGCTGCTTGATCCAAGCCACCCCAACAAAAATCAGAAATTATTTGCAGGAACTATGTTACAAGGATAATAATACATAGGCATTTGCCATAGAAAGACATCTAAATTTCTCTCATACATTTTAAAATGTTTAAAAATATTGAGCTTAGATAAATTACCTGACCCTCAGGTTTCTTATACCAGTGTTAGAGAAGTCTTATTTTGCTAAACCTAATTCTCCTTAGGCTGGCATCAGAGATTCATACTGAAGTCAAATGAGATCAGTAGTGAGAACATGGACCATCAGTTCACTGGATTCACTCCCAGGATGTAACAATGCACATTAAATGAAAATTAAAGCACTCTTAGGCCAGAGTTACCACAGGCTTTATTCCTCCTATTTAAATTCCGTTACACCTCTCTGCTTAAAAGAGTTAAAACCGTATAAAACTAAAGTGATCAACAATGCAGCATTTTTCCATTTGCTCAATTAGACCACTTAGCTGCCAAGGATAATCACCTAACATTCTCCTCTCATGCTTTACCACAAACTTAATAAACCACTGTCCTTCTATTGTAGGATTCTAGACAATTTTCATCAAAAACCAGGGTGCTTTAATCCAGACAATGTACTAAACTCTTATTTAATTCTAATTACACTTCCCAGATGGTGTCTTCACAGAGGGAAAACAAAGAGGAAACTACAATAGTCTAGCAAATTAAATCCCATTTGTGGTTAAGCAGAATAGCAAAAATGAAACATCTCAGAAAATCAGAACATGCCACCTAAATTTGCAAAAGCTTAAATGAAGTAAGACTCTGCCACCCCCATTCACAATGAAAATAATTGTGTTTCAACTGAAGACTCTTCTCAAATGCAGCCATATTATTATAACGCAGAAAGACAAATAAAGTAAGATTTTTCTAGAAAGACAACATCATTTGCCTTACTGTCCTAATGACAACACTCCCTTAGGTGAGCATGCAGAATGCTTCCTGACCCACTGAACAGTGTGATTGATCCCATCTGGCAAAGTTCTTCACTTTTCATTTTTCTCTCTCCAGAGACCAGTCAGTGATTTTGAAAGCATACAGTGAAGAGCAAAATACTGACTGTAACCTCATTTGGTCCAAAGCACCAGACCCATAAACACTGTAACAGAGCTCAATGAGGCCAGTCACCAAAGACATCTTGACATCTTTCAGTAAGAAGCAAAATAACTTCCAGTTGGGAGCTGGGAGTTAAAGTAGGCTCTCTGAGAGATGTTAAAAGGTAGAGTTCTCACCAAACAAGTGCTCTTTTTGAAATGTCCCACAAGAGAGGCCCTAAGTCTAACGTGCTGGTGAAATGGAAAGAGGTTATGCTGAATATAGCAAACCATCATGAAAATACCATATTATAAACCCAAGTGTCTAATAGCTTTATTATGATTGGAACAAAAATCAGTTTTATTCTGTGGTTGTACCGCATCTCTTGTAAGCTTTAATATAACAAACATAGCTCTTCCCTTAAAAAGTTATTTAAATTAAGATATAACACCAACTGGGGATCAGAAAAGCATTCCATTATGAAATAGGTTGCTCTATGGGACAGAAACTGTTTTTTATCTGTGCCTGTAGTAGATTGAAGGAAAAAACCTTAATGTTTAGTGAGGAGGCTAAGGTTAGGTGTTATGAAAACTCTTCTACTCAGAAGTAAACTGTGGAGGCTGGGGTTGCGCTTTGCTAACCCTCTAGTTAAACAAAAAACAGTCAGAGATGGAGAGGGACTTACTACACAGCCAGATAGTGACAGGAAAAGGGGGTTTTTAAGGTTTTAAACTAGCAGAAGAGCGATTTAGATTAGATGTTAGGAAGAAACTTCTTACTGTGAGGGTGGGGAGGTACTGGAATAGGTTGCCCAGAGAAGTTGTGGATTCCCTATCCCGGGAAGTGCTCAAGGCCAAGTTGGGTGGAGCCTTGAGCAACCTGGTCTAGCAAATGGCTTCCTTGTCCATGTTGGGGGGATTGGAACAAGATGATTTTTAAGGTCCCTTCCAACCCAAACCACTCTGCTTCTGTGATCAAAGGGCCTTGACTTCTTGATTGCATTTAATCTCTTACTAATTATCAAGCTGCCTCAGGCAGTGAAGTTTTACAGTTGGTGCTGGGAAGAGGAGTCATGCTGCTCTCTGTGAATCAGGTTTGATGTGCTAAGTCCCTAACAGTGGTGTCTGGGTTGTTTGGGATCTAAAGCACCCTGTCACTTTTCAAATAACAAGGCATTTTTAAGCACCAAGAGTTTCAGTGATGTTCATTAGCAGGAAGATTCCAACTGACAAGTCTGTACACGTGCTCCTTTAATAACATGATGCCATTTAGTAATTTAAAATAATGCAGGATTTCTGATTTCTTCAAAAACCCAGGATACCACACCCCATCTAGTGCAGAGGTATTAAAATTCCTCTTTATCATATCTCAAAACAACACAGTTGTTTCTTCACTCTGTGATTGTGATTCCATGTTGTTTCAAGCACTGGTGTCTATTTCTGGTCCTTGTACCTATTCATGGATAAAAGCACAACGGTTTATTTTTAGTGAACTTTTTTCACAAATAGTTTTATTTTAAAGCCTGACTAATCTTTGCTGCATCACAGACTGGGCTGATCTCTTGATAAATCTTATCTTAGATTGGTGGCTGAGCAAGACAACACCAAGTGCTTTTTCAGTTAATCCTCTTTTATATCTACCTTTAGAAGAGGGTGAGGAAGACACAGAAGGAACCACATGGCATGCAACGCCTTCCTGGGATCCTAGTGCAACCTGGAAGAGATGGGGGAGCCACATGCATTTAGTCACCTTCTCTTTCTTACCACAGTCTTTTCAGCAGCTCTACAATGCATGATTTTGTTAGCTCTGTCTGCAGTTACTCACTGCATCTCAAAGAGAGAGAGGAAAACGTGAATCAGATTTACTTGCTCAGATTTTCTTACTTTTATCTTTGCCCCTCTAAATAGGACGTTGGAAAAAACCAGCTGAGGGAGAAACAAGTTCAATTAACAGAATGGTGCATTTTTAGATACATACCATTGTTGAGTTTTATTATATAATAAAAACAGTACCAAAGCCACCAACAGTCTTAGGAATCTTTCTCCTGGAGTCTGTGACTGGCAATGATGCAGCCTGAACCTGTGAGACAGAGATGGACAGACACACAGAGAGACCTCTTTGGTGTTCACAGCCTTGTAGCTGCTAATTCTGAGTGCCCCCTTCCCCTGTACTGGGAAACCTGATGGTATGATTACTGCAGGTGGCATAAAGGTAAGGGTCACTTGGACATCATGCAATAAAACTTAGGAGGGATTTCTCTGGTGTGAGGGAGGTCCCAGAAATACACATGCATGCACAGCAGACAAGGGTACAAGAAAAACTATTTCACACACTAAAGAGTTATGAGAAGGACAAATAGTTGACTCCATCTGTCCTGGAAGTGACAACCTAGACCTGGGATTACTCCCAGCTGGGTAAAGAACCAAATATGTTTTCCTAACCTGTGCTGGAGTAATGGTCATGTGGAAAACAGGGGAGCTCTGGCAGGCACCTCCCCATTTCACCATGTCTCAGGGCACAGACCATAGTCTGATTTTCTTCAGTAAGAAAAAATCCTTGGCTTTAGCTTCCTGATGTGCTCTGCAGACAGGAAGAATGCAGCCTTTATTCTTCCAAGTAATCTCACAGGGACTGCTTGTAAGAGGAGGCATTGCAAAACCAGGCTTGAACTCTTCTGCCCCACGCTTAAGTAATTTCCTTTCCATTTCACAGAGGGAACTAAGATACAAGAAAACATTGGATAATTCAGTTTTTGGTGAAATGACACCTAGAGGTACTATTCAGTTTGAGATGTTTATTGAACTCCGGGCAGTGAAATGCCTTGAAGGTGCAAGTAAACATCTCTATAAATATTTGACTAAACCTTATAAACCAGACTCTAGCAGTAGCATTTTGCCTTTCTTGGGGCATGAATTTTGGCTCTTAAATCCCCTGGCCAATCCCCCTAATGCTTCTGCAGGGAAATCAGCTGAGTGGGGTAGGGCTTAACACACGGTAACCTTCAGAGAGCCTGGTGGCCATCAGCTGTCTGCAAGGGATGGCTAAACTGGCTGCAGGATAGAGGAAAATACACAAGTGTTAGGGATGGGTGGAGACTAGCAAAGAGCAGCATTGCTCTCGTTACAATCAGAACTTCTGGGGTTTCTTGTAATTTTCTATTTTTAACTCAGTCATGAAGCAATGACTATGTCCAGACCAGTACGTGTTTATTACAGCAAGCCCCTGTGGGCTGAGTGGTAATCAACACAGAGCAAGCAAAAAATACATATCGTCCCCAAACCTTGTGGATTTTCATGAAGGTTTACTGATTTTTATTTTTATTTCTTCTGTTTATCCTTTTCTTTCCTTTTTTTTCTTTTTTTTTCTTCTTTTCTTTGCTTTTTTCAACCTGATTTATAATGTTTCCATTTCAAGTCACAAGCAAGAGGGAGTTGCCTTGAATATTCCTGAATCGCGATTTTATCTGGGTGTACTGAAAAGCTAAAATATCTGCTAAGGACAACCCCACTGCTAATGTTATGGCCCCACACATTCCCCACAGGCCACCTCCTTCCCTCCCCGCTATCCAGTTTTCAGTGGATTGCATTTCAGGATCACTCCTCGGCCTTAGGAAAGAGATCATTTCCAGCCATGGACTGCACCCCACATGGGGAAGGAATAGTTTCTCTCCTACTAAGAGATGGCTTTTGGGCAGTGGTGCAGTTGATGCAGTGATGAAGAAACTGAAGATAAGCAAGTGCTCCCCTCTCTATTGTGTGCACTGAATGTGTCAAGTGTGGTCGAAGGTCTCAAAACCCTAGGGACAACAGGATCCCACTGTGGAAGGAAAGGAGGGTTGGATATTTTTTAATTTGACATTTCTTCTCTCAAATACAGCTCTAAACCAGATATCTAGCAGGTTATCTGGACACCTCCTGAGCAATTCAGGTGTTATGCCTTGTGATGTCAGAGTCACTTGTCCAGCCTGCTCATGAAAGTTTTAAGGAATTTATCTTCCACTGCTTCTGAGAATGTCCAGAACTGTCTAATAAATCTTGTCATTAATACATAAATACATGCAAACATTTGGATTTTTTTCAGTAAATTCAAGTTCATTTTTCCCTTGTTTTTCTCCATCTGAATATTCCGAGTTATATCTCACAAAGACCAAGCAAATTAATTTCTTTCCTTTCTTCACAGTACAAATACTTGTCTCAACCTGCAGCATTGTTGCATCATCAGCTCAGAGCCCAGCAAAAGAATGTTCTGAAATAAGCACAGGCAACTTACTTAAAACATTAATGTAGCCATTTCTGCTTCCCATGGCAGCAACAGTAAAGACTAGCTCTTCTCCCTCTAATTCTGTAGCCTAGCACAGAAAACTGACTTCTAACAAAAACCTGACAAAGAGCAGGAATCTGTGCTTTGAACTACAGGTTTTCCTGAGAAGCCTGCTGTGCTGCCACTTATTTGAGGTCAGCTGGTCGGCCTGATCTGCTCGCAGCTTTGCTGAACAGCTGAGGTCGCCCATTCCCTCTGAAACGGGATCCCACATTTACCTCTACAAAGTTGCAGTGAAGCATGATCTGACTTGAACAGTTGGCAAGAAAATTGCCTACTCTTCAGTTTATTGCTTTTCCTAGAAATAAAAGAATGTCCTCAGATAAGCACAAGCAACTTACTAAAACATTAATATCACTATTTCTCCTTCCCATGGCAGTAACGGCAAAGGCTAGCTCTGCTACTCCCTCTGATTTTGCAGCCTAGGATAGAAAATTTACTTCTAACAAAAACCTGACAAAGAGCAAGAGTCTGTGCTTTGAACTACAGGTTTTCCCAAGAAGCCTGCTGTGCTGCCACTCATTTGAGGTCAGCTGATTGGCCTGATCTGCTCGCAGCTTTGCTGAACAGATGAGTTCCCCTATTCCCTCTGAAATGGGATTACACATTTACCTCTATAAAGCTGCAGTGAAGCATGATCTGACTTGAACAGTTGGCAAGAAAATTGCCTACTCTTCAGTTTATTGCTTTTCCTAGAAATGATCAATGCCATCTGCCAGGTGTCTCAGCAAAGTGAGGCATCCCACACCACTGATTCTTTGGTTTTATCTTTTTTCCAAAGGACTCACTAAGGGCTCATGATGGACAGACAAGCAGATACAGCTCTTCTCTGTTTGGCTGATGAGGTTATAGTATCTGTTCCAGACCATCAGCTTTGGATTTCAAACCCTGCATGTAAAATCTGTCTTGGGTCTCATTCCTGCATATCAAAGCCTAGATGGGGAGTCAAGAAAGGACAAGAAGAGCTGTGGAAAAATCTGCACTAATAAAGATCACAACAATGATTATCAGCCTACAGTGATGTCTGAGTATACCAGACATCACAATGTGAAAACTGGGGTTGGAGTAAGACTTGGATTAAGTTTCATAGCCCTCCCTACAGCAAGCTCTGAATTTGACCCAAAGACACAAGTTCCTGTTCACAAGGCGTAAGGGTGACGAACAGCACCCTACTTCAGCTACACGTGGGAAAGAAAGGTCTCTTATCTAGAGTCACCAATCAAACCCCTCAGTGAGTAAAGACTAAAGACAAATCTGAATAGCCAAATAAACCTGATTGTACATACATGAGAAAAATTGATTAAGTAGGATCACACCAATAAATGGTTTTAAAGAAGTAAAGACCCATAACAGCAGTTATTCAGAGCCTTTTGAAAAAGTAAGCATTTTATCAACAAATCCTGTAAGCTTAAAGTAGTTGTCTGGCCCTGTGGAGAACAGCTGCTGTCTGTGCCAATCCCAGAATACAGAAGTACACCTTGATCTTGCTATTAAAGATGGAAAAAACTGTCCTCAAATCACTGCACTGGCATGTTTCATTTCCAAGTGAACTGTCCTCTTACCTTCATGATGATTTTCATACTAAGCCCTAAAATCAATTTCCAGGAAATTATATAAAAGGAAATGTTTGAAGTATGTTTGGCAGAGGGCAGATCTGTGAAAGTAAAATCCACTATGAAAACTCTTAAAAAATAGCACAAACACAGAATTTCAGAGCTCAACAATATAGTTTTCGTTTTCTTATAAAATTAGAACACTACAATCTTTCCTTACATATGTATTGGTCAAAAAATAGTTTGTGGATTACTGAATGTACAAAAAACCCCTTAAAATCTTCTGCAATTCTTCTGCAACCATGAGAATTCTGCATAGAAAAGCTGTATCAAAAACTAGCAGGCATCTAAATATTCCCCTAAATTTTGTTTTTCATAGTTACCACCTAATTTTAATTTAAAATAGTAATTTTTTAAATGTCAGGAGGTATCTTGTATTAAAAAATTAAAACAAATGCATTTTGCATTGGAATTTTGACGTTCAGAGGAAGAAATTCCCTTTTAAACATAACCCATTCTGTCTCTTAACTTAATGGTTAGAAAAACGGTTAGAGCTGCTTAAAGCTTGAGAGTAGGAGACAAAGCTCCAGGATAAAATATATAAAGAAAATATATCTTATAGCTTACATAATGTACTATGAAATCTCAGTGCTACCAAACTCTTGCACTTTTTTCTCATTAAAACACGTGACACCACAGTGATCAGGAACAGAATTTTGCACTTTGTGCTGCTGAAAAGCACTAATAATTTGAAGAGTGTATGTCTTGACAAAGGGCAGGTAGGTGTGTGTACACTGAAGCTGAGATTGCCCCATAAAACACACTGCCTGCAACTACCTGAACGATGTATTGCCCTTATAAATTGCAGGCAAGCAGAAGGTCACATCTCTGCTGACACAAGCTGACAGAACTGTACTGAAGTCAGTAGAGTGATGATCAGTGGACACAAGCAGAAAAATATATCTCACTGTCTGCAAAGTCATCTGGCAGAGAGAAAGTAACAAGAAATACTCTTTGCTTCCATTTTCTGTCTCACTGTACTTCCTGGAAAAGCGTTGTTTGGTTTCATGTTCACATTAGGATCTGTTTCTCCTAGTGAAGCACCAGTTGTATATGGACACAAATGCACGCACACAGGCACCCCCAGCGTTGAGTTAGAACAGCTTCAGTCTGTGTCCTTTGGCCAGAAAAGTCTGTGTCACATTTTTGCACAGCTCCTTCAGTTCCCTGGAGCATAAAAGCAAGTCAGAAGGAATGGTGATGGATACATGGTTTCTTTTGTGGTGCTGACCATGATTTTAGGAGTGTCTTGTATCTTAGGCTGTTTTTGCCAGCTTGAAGTAATTATTATTTATAACTACACATAACTCAGTACTGCATGAGCTGCCACATGTCGTCAGCCTCGCTTCTCTAACAGGACCACTCCTCTATGACGGATGGAGCAACAGCATGGAATACTATCACAAGGCCTTTTATTTTGGGAGAGGCAGAGTTAATTTTACATAGTGGAGGGAGTTGGTGTTGCAACTGACTGGAACTGGATGCCTAAGGGAGGGGAACTGGGATCATTCTTGGACTCAGTCCAGCCTGACTCGGCTGTGACCAAAATGCACAACCACGAATGGCAGTTTTGTGATATATGTAAAAGGAGTGATTTCAGTTCCTAGGAAGCAGTCCCACAAACCACGAAAACATTACTTGTGGCAGACACAGCAGAGAGAAGCCAAAGGATAAAGGTCTACTGGGACTGGATTCAATCCCTCCAAGAGCAGGATGAGATTTTTCAAGCATACGTAAATCAGATGCTTGTACATTTGGAGGCCTCTTTAAAAGACTGTACTGAAGTAGCACTGAGACCTTCCTACTCATGTAGAAATACCAACCCAAATCTATTCTTCTGGGTTGCTCATTTAGCATCCTTCATGAGCACTGAAATTCACACTGACCTAGAGGAGACAAGCATGCTAACACAAAGTAAAGCCATCAGGTAACTATGGTTCAGTTTAAAATCTAAGGCTAGGAGAGACACAAAACTTAGAGAAACCACATATGACTAAGTTCTAAAAGGCAAATGAAGAGCAAGGAGAAGCTCGGCTTGCACATCTTTCTGATGAGCTGTGAATAAGGTAGTAGGAAGAAGAGAGTAACAGGTAGGAGAAGTTAATTCATAATCTCTTACGTTGCACTAGAATATGACTATCCACATTAAAATTATTAAGTGCACTATTGATGGTATCTAATTATCTAGACAGGATTTGAGTTTGGCAGGTTGGCCTTTGGATTCAGGTTCTAGTCTGAAGAGCTGACAGAGATCAGATCTCAGGTCAGCACAACCACGTCCTTCCTGCCCCACCAGACAAGGTGCTCTGGGGTCAGCCTACAGAAGGGCTGCTGCACCACGATGCTGACTTTCAGGGCTCAACACAGTAAGACAAGCAGAAACAGACTGCCCCTGTCAGGCTGACCAGAATGGTTACCATGACACCACACACAGGCTAATTTGACAGAAAAGACACTGGGCTAATGCAACAGCACAACTCTCCTGACTGGATTTGCCCTACATCCCTGCAGCCCAGAGCAGAGGCAGAGCAATCTCAGCACAGCAAGAGATTGAAAGATCTGCATCTTGAGACTAATTGTATGAAGATGAAATAGCTACGTTTCAGCTCTCTAAATCCATTTCTGACCAAGCCCACCTCTTTCAGTACCTCAAACATCCACCTACACATCCCAATCTGCATTTTACCAGCATTTTACCCTAAAAACAGCAGCATTAAGCAAACAGGGAGGAACAGAGACTGGTCTTTCTCCACTTCTTAAAAAAATGTGATTAGCTGAGTCTGATGATATGAACCACCTTTCCATTCTGCTCTGGGTAGCAAACAAAAAAACTCATAGATATAAAGTCCAAACTATGTCATATTTTCTATTATAAAGCAGATCTGAGTATTATGAATTCTGTCTTTTTAATACAGTGCATCTTTGCTTTCCATCTGCTAGCAGAATTGAATTCCAGGTTTGTATTTTCATAAGACAAGAAAAGATGTCACTCCACAGCTGCGACTTGGAAGTCGTATTGTCAGTGTACTCCTAAATGGAGTTTCATTAGCCTGTTTACGGTATTTCATTACAAAAAAAGTCCACTTATCATATGTGAGCACTTTCCTCACAGCCTCACTAAGGAAGCATCTATTTGTCTTGTTTTGGTTTTCTCAAGTCATTTTTTTTTAGCGTTAATTACACCCTCCCTTTGAGTCCTTGTGGTTATGTATTACTGTATGGCAGCATTTACTGTTAACAAAATGCCCTGTGAAGGGAAAACTGGGAAATAGCACATAAATGTTACTGAGCTTTACCTGTTGGTTTTTGTTTGGTTGGTTTTTTTACCTGGGTTTTTTTCTCCAGTGAATCACAAGCAATCATGAACTATTTTTTTCGTAAGGGTCCTGCTCCTTTTACACCCACAGCATGAGGGAACTGCGCCACAGAGGGAACGAGGCAAAATCTGAAACATGCAAAGGCCTGTGGCTCTGACACTGTATTTCTAGGACAAGTATGAGTCAAATTCATTTTGTGCACAACATCCAGCGGTTTTATTAGCTGCCAGGCTCAAACTTGCAGAGTGTCTCATGTACTGCTAGCTGGTAGTCAGAAACAAGCAGAGTGAAAATCAATTCTTCAACCCCATCTCCTGGCCTCATCTGGGCAGTCCTGTTTAGGATGAAGCCGAGGAAAACAAAGCTGCTGAAACTCACAGTACACTGAAAGACGATGTGATTTTTTGAGGGAGGCAGCAAAGCCTTTCCAATTCTAAAAGCCTGCCTGCACTGGTAATCCATTGTGGTGCAGGCAAAGGCAGCATGCTGGGTCTCCTACACTTTCAAGGTATAGTCAGTTACTTTCCCCTTGCTTTGGGGTAATCGTATCGGTGTGAGGAGTTACTGCAGAGTAGCTCATGCACAGTCCATTGGCAAATAACTTGCTTCACAGTAGACAACCCCGTATGTTTTCAGATAGAGTGAAGGACTTCTAAAGAAAGACTTTCAGATAGTAGGTAATCCAGCAAAGCATTAGAATTTACATGTGACACATATCATGTATTCTATGAAAGCCTGGGCTTGGGCAAAACAACCAGCATGTTCCACTGAAACTACTTTTTTGCTGCCAGCCATGCTGGCAATAGTCTCACTGAAAGAAGAGTAAGCCTGAAATGAAATTTTCCACTATTGCAACTGATGAGAAATGATTGCAAGAACATGGGCAAATAGCCAAAGCAATCTGTACTGGCAAACCCAAAGAAACGATGCAAAGCTGGCCAAGAGAGCTGCAATTAAATGTGCACCACCTTTGTCACATTCCTTTGTAATTAATTTTTATTTGCTCTTGCAAAGAGTAAAGATCTAAAAAGTAACCAACAGGCAGAACACCTACTTTGCACCTATTAAAAGCAGTATTTGTTTAGCACTGTGAAAATCCTAAAATGCACCTTTTTCCTCACTTCCTTTTCAATTAAAACCTGACATAGTATAATGAATTACTTCTAGCAACTATGAAGTCTGCTTCTAGTTCAGGTGACCAACTATTGCCAATAGTCTGAAGGAAAAATATGGCATAGAGCCTTAAAGTGTAAACAGAAGAGAGCAGGTAGCCAGCACTGTTAAATCCTACTGTAGTTTTTGTCAGGGGCCACTACCTGATCAGTTCAAAAAATTGAGACCAAAAAATGTTCAGGTCTGAGGCATGCTAAAATGTCAGGGCAAACTTGTGGGACACTGCATGTGCAGAGTGATGTCCGTGTGAGCGTGGATATTTGCACTCACAGTCACTGAGAACACACACTCACACGAGAGAGTCTGTTTATGAGTCTGCCAAGAACCATCAAGGAGGGCAGTGCAGGGAAGGTCTTTGAAAGAAGCTCTGTCCATACAGGAACTAAACAAGCTGTAGGAAACTCCCACTTAATATGTGAATGAGTGATTTCGTAAGAGTACTGGATTTAAGGCTAAAATCTGGAGTCTTTTCTGTTCCACATACATAATTTGAGTATTTCAAAAGGAATTACGAGTGTAATTCTTCAACACAAGGATACTCATCTGAGAAGGCACAGAAAGATAAAGATACAACTCAGCCACTCCTACACCTCCTTCTCCAAACTCTGCACAAAGGAAATACTGAGGAGGAAATACAAGGTAAGGATGTCTAACACACTCACTAACCGTTATGAATGATCTCAAAGTTTTGAAAATTAAAGCACTTGCTAGAATATTTTAATTTATACTGGGATGGGACTATGAAGATTACTTCCACAGTGCCCAAATACTTTTTTTTACACTGAACTTGGGACATGGTGAAGAGAATTTCACAATAAAACTTTAAGAAAGGTGTTTTGAGGTCATAATACCCAGACACACAACCCAAATGATAGCTATGCCCTCCTCACTTTAATGTAAATTTTGCAGTATATCAAACGGGACAATTTACAACCTGACATTTTAGAGGCAGATTACCACTTGGGACATAATAGTGACTGCATGTTTGAATGTGTTTCTTTCAATATGTGTCTGTCTGTAAAACATCCTCCATGTCTCAGCAGAAGTGAGGGCATCTTCTTTGAACAATAAAGACTATTCACAATAATTTTTTATGGCCAATTTCAAGAAAACACACTACTCTGTTCTTTTACACTTTGTCATGTAAAAATATTTTCTAGGGTGTGATCTTGCTTACTCAACTGATATAATAACTTTTCTGTCTCCTGCTACTCTGTCCTGCTAGACAAAATCTTAAGTTATATCACGGGCATAAGTTATTAAGAAGAAACTGTATGTTGAAACATGACACATTATTACAGGAAACTGTTAAAGGAACAACCAGCTTCAGATAGGTTTTGACTTTCCTGTTCCTGAGTACTCTTTTGTAATAGTCTGCAAAACAAACAGCTATGGAAGATTAGCAAAATGCAATAACCTGATCCCCTGCCAATAGAGACCTTTCCATTCCAGCTTTTGATGTACATTTGGCACTAGTGTTCCCATCACTGGGAAATGTCCTAGCTATCTTTCAGGTATGTGATCTTGATGTATAAAAGCCTACATTTAGAAATCAGCCACTGTTAATAAACCCATCAGTTCACAACAGTACTTAAAAACAGCAGTTCTGAGAAAGGCCTCTAAAAATGAATCATGATTGTCAGGTTAACAGATAATTTAAGCTTCAGCTTGGCAAAAAAAAAACTGAGAGAAAGCAAAAGAAGAATCTAAGCTTTCCCAAACAATTCAAAAAATGTGAAGACAACATGGTATTTTCATAAGAGGAGGCAAACCACTTAAGGTCCACACAAAGAAGTAGGCTGAGCCCCTCATCTGGTCTCCTGCTGCTCTAGTCATGCAGCAAAGGTACAACCAGCATCACCTGGGATGAAAAATAGGGGAAAAAGATAGTTTTGCATTGCCTGACAGGCCATGGAAACAGGACAATTTTCCTATCCACAGCTGCAGATTCTGGTGTGACAGGGAGCAAACTTCACACCTTAACTCTCAATCTATAAAGACGAGAGTACATCTCCTAAGCTGTCTCTGACTTCTTTGTTAACATAGGAAGATAAATTAGGAGATATTATTCTTTCTGTACATGTCATTTTAGCCACAGAGAGACACATCTTAGGCACAATGGTATCACAGCATTACTAATAAACAGACTGGAGAAATAACACCTCTATGTTACCACACTTGATGTAACCACACAGATGAGAAGGGAGGCTGACAAAAACTATCATCTTTCTTGATGGCAGAGTATAAATAGAGGGTAACTGGCTAGAAGTTAAAATCCTCCTTCTCTTTCCTTTCTCTCCTCCTTGGAAATACTGAAGAAACAGTGTATGGCAGTTATTGTGATGTCCTTATGGTGTCCAAAAGTATGAAAACACTTACAGGCTGATGTATGGTCAGTGAGTAACCCAGGGCAATTATGAGGCATTAACACACAGGTACAAGATGGTAATTAATTTGTGCCCCTCTTTTCAGTTCTCAGCCTTGCAGCCACATCTGACCTCCAGGTACCAAGTGCTGTTTCTGCAGCTTCAGTTTGACGTTAGTTGTGCCTGTCCAACCCGTGCCCCTTTCTGCCAGGGTCCTTTCATCAGCACTGACCAGCTTCCAAATGATGGTGTTTAGTTTCCCCTTTGCAGAAGTAAAGCCAGTGGCTTTGATGTGAGAGCTCTAGCTGTTTCTTCTCATCATCTCCAGCGCTTGGCAGGCTATGGCTGTCAGGAGCAGCCTAGCAATCTCAGACATGTGCTGACTGCTTAAATCCTCCTGTATTTGCAGGAGGAGGAGGGATATGACGGCTCTTACACTGATTCAGACATCACAGTGATTTTGTACTTTCAATGCAGAACCTGAATAGAAAATATTATGAACTGTTACCACCCAGTGGAATTAAACTGTCACTTAACACTTTTTCAAGTTAATTGTATCAATCCTACACTTTCATTCCATCAATTTGTCAAGGAGTCTAAGCCATGAACAAGTGTCATATGCAGGTTGAATAGCATGACATACAGCAGAAAATCATTTGTACTTATCAAAACAAAGGGCAAATCCAGACTGAGTGATCCAGACGCATAGGAAAACTTCACAAATTAAGTATTATTCATCTTTGTGGTTTTATTGTTAGGGGCCACATATGCTGGCTTCACAGGATATTTTGGGAGCAAGTTTAAAATGAACAGAAATAAAGACATAGGCATTCGAGCTTTTCTAAGATTACATCTTTACTACTCTCTCAAGACATAAAAATGCATTTTTTTCTCCTGATTTGGACAATACATACAGATTAACTAACCACTGATATTTTGAATTAGAAACATTTATCTGTCAGTTAGTGAATAAATAACACCTACAAATTGAGTTGGTTTTGGATTCCACCTTACTCATGCCATCACCATGGCCCCTACATCAAAGAACCATAACAACTGAAGGTGTCCTTTTTTAGCCACAAGAATGCATCACACAAAGAGGTTCTGGCAATAAACACTGCCATACCTTCACTGCAGCCATTTGCTAGAGCTCTGTAAGAGAGTGGAAGTTGCCCAGAGCAGATAGATACCTGTGTTTCTACTGTAAATGTACATAACACAACACACAGCTGGGCTCTGACCCCCAGCCCTGGCTTTTGGACACTGTCAGCACAAAGACAAAAGGGAAGATCTCAAGTGGATTGATCTCCTAAGATGCAGAGGACAACTGCAAAACTGAAATACCTAGAATCAACAGTGTACATCCTTTGTGAAAAAGCAAAATAACATAAGTGTTTAAGAGCACTTGGTAACACAATACCTCCATCAAAGCCAGAACGCTGTTAAGAATCCAGGTGGCCAGAACGGGATCCCTTCAGTGTGAATTTAGCTACATATATTCTTCTTTTATGTTTCACAAAATCCTTAATTGCAACTGATAGTAACATTATCATTCTTAAATATTATTGAGGAAAAAAAGAAGTGTCTTGACAAAAATAATCATGACAATTACCAACCAACGTATTGGGATTTTCCCCTTTGTAAAATGATCTTGTGTCTACTGCCAGACTACCAAAAAAAAATGGAGCTTACACAACCACAGTCCCTGAGGGTTTTATCTGTTTTCTGCTGTGCAGTCCTTCCACCTATTCACTGATTTCAAGCCAGACACAATTAGGGGATCAACACCCAAAAGACACTGAAGCCTCAGTTACCAAGTGAGAGTGAAGACCCCCTAGGCCTCCCTGAGAGAGGCTGCAGTGGGAGTTCAAGCTTTATTTGGTTTGCAAGGGTGCCACCGTGTGACACAAACCCGTTACCAGAAAAGGTGACATGAATGTCCTCCTCAAGGCACTCCAGCAACTCACTTGAAGAGATGGTGACTGCTGTGAGGCCCTTCTGCCCTTAACTTTAAGCCCATTACAGTATCTTTCAGAAGATCCTCCCCAGGTTCCCCCAGGAAAGGGTTATTGGGAATCCCCTTCAGCAGACCACCAGGGAACATAAGCCTGCAAATGGGACTGGAACGAAAGCAAGAACAAAAGCAACAGCTAATCCTGGAAGCAGCAGAAGGCTTCCTACTAAGGTGCTCTGGTATTACAGAGAGGTTTTTGTGTGTTTTTGCCTTATGTAGCTGTGAAGGTTCCTCTGGCACTTTTTATGTCAATAGAAATAGTATTTCCTGGCAGTTTCCAGCATGGGACACTGCAATATGCCTGTTCTAAGTCCTCCTAAAATGTCGGATGAGGGATTCTGATCTGTTTTTCACTACCTGACCTAAATTCTGTGATATAAATAGCAACCAGGTGTTAATGGATTCCCATATGCATGCATGTATGTGGATGACGTGTTTATATACACGTGCGTTTTTTTGGGACAAATCTTTTCTCAGTTACCACAGCAAAAGTAGGTCTTACACAGATAAAGACCAGATGCTTAATTAATGAGAGAGCTTTCTGCCTCAAAGGAAGTGTACTAAACCATATATACTTGAGATGCTGCCTGTGCCATTGTATGGAGCCCAGAACCCTCTGAACATTTGGCATGAATTTGCAACAGAAGCTCCACATTCTGTATGATTGGAGACCACGGTTTACCTCCAGCCATGTTTGCCCCTCAGGAGTCTGTGCTGCTTGTGGCGAGCATGCCAAGTACTGCTCATTAGTGACTTAAACAGCCAAGTGACTCGAAGGCCATGGCAGCACCTCAGCTCATGGCCACAGAGGGAGCAGTGCTGCCAGCAGGCACATCAGCAGCCAGAAGATGATGAGAGCCTGCCAGGAACCTGCCCAGCGGGGAACACTTACCTGAGGCATATCAGTGATCAACTGAGTGTAAACTTGTATTAGCAATTTAGTCCAAAGTGAGCTTCTGGAGTGAACTTCCTGAAGATGCCCACCTGCTGTACTCTGGTTCATGCTGCAAAGCTGAATTACATTTGGATTAAGCCACACCAGGAAATGCACTGTAGAAGCACACTTAAGGCTCTTCAGATAGTGACCAACACAGTGTGGACTTAGCAGGTCTGGCTACCTCTATTGGGCTGGATTATTATTCATGTATACATAGCGTGAAGCTAATCTCATGAAACATCAGTAATGTGGATGAGTACATTACAGGATGGTGTGCCAGCAGTACAGGGCATCACAGCCACATCCAAGAACTGGGATATGAAGATACTACATGGAGATGGCTGTATACTGTGTACTTGTCATCCACCAAATCTCAGAACATTTAAAGTTGGAAGGGACTCCTGAAGAGCCTCTAGTTCACTCTTGTATCCCCAGCTACATGTTATGTATGTGTAGCCTTTTTTTCAACTAAGGAAACCGTGGTCCCAGACAGCTGGTGGTTTGTAAAATCCACAAATGCTGGCCCTAATTTTTGTACTCATAAATAACTTATAAATGATCTTTTTTTTCCTTGCATTGAAAAACAGGCTTTGAGACTCTGTATGGGCTGAACCTGGGATACAAAGGGTACCTGTGTCTCTGCCTGTGTGCTCTCCTGCACTCAAGATAATTAGCTGGACTAAGAGGCTGTCATTAGCTTGGACACAATACTGGACTAATACAGTTGCACCACCTTCAGGATCTAAACTGGTCTCTGATCACGTTGCTCTCCAGATTGGAAACATGGACCAGAAGTGTCTGTCAACCCCACTAAGAGGGTGCTGCATCAGACACACTTGTCCAAAGGAGTAGTAACAAGCAGGCTTGTTCTCTGCACCTGCCAGACAGCCTTTGTGAATGATGTGCAGTGTCAGAAGCTCAGTAGTGCACGTGACTTGTTTAGCAGTGATCTCTGTCATTGTCCCTTCGAGAAAGCAAATCTCCAAGATCCAAACTTAATTCATCAACTGGGTAAATGACAGTACAGAAAGTAAAATGAACAGTTGGAAAGGAAAACACCAGGGGTTCCTGCCTCAAGGGAGATGAAGTCCACCATCTGGAAACCACATGGTATGGCTTGAGGAGCCCACAAGTCAATCAGAAGTGCAGTCGTTCCCAGATGTGAAGCACAAATTTGGCAGTAGGCTGAGACTAACTTGATTCACCCAGAAATGTGAACTAGCAGGTGATGTAAGTCCCCTTAGACCCATGTACCTGTCTTCCCTGGGATAAATTAATGCATTTACTCCTTTGACAAGTATCAGTTTGAATGCGCATTTTACTTTTAATCTTCATAAGTGTTCTAGTACCAAACTGTCCACCTTCTCACGCATGCAGATTTTACACTTGGATACATCTCTGATTATTCTCAATATGCCAAAGAGGTGGAGCCTAAATTTAAGCTTGCCCCAAAATACCTGCTTTAGAGGTGCTGTCCATTATCCTCTTATAAGGGATGCAGTTGATAGTGAGCTATCAGAGAATAAGAAAAAGCTCAATTCATGGATGGGGCTCAACGACCTTGACTTTGGTAGTGGCAGAGGTATCCTGCTCACTGAGCAATCAGGCAGGCAGCCCCTATGCCTCACTATGGTTACCAGTATTAAAGACCAACACTGCAAAACTGGAGTTATGAAAATCAACACTGCAAAATATACTAGAAGGATGTGAGATTGACAATAAAAAAGGCTCCAAACTTCCTGGAAATTTTGGAAGCAACACCACTGAACCAGCTGAAGACAGAATCAGATATGCCTTTTTATGCAGCCTGAAGAAAAGGAGGCTGAGGGGGGACTTTATTGCTCTCTACAACTCTCTAACAGCAGATTCCTGGCACCTTGCAAAACACGAGAAAAGACAAATATTGTCTTAGTCTACTCAAAATGTTTCCCTAAAACAGAGTGAAATCTTTTCCTTTGTATTGGAGGTCCCACCATATTAGTGTTCTAAATCGAAGCCAAAACTAAGAATTTATTTTTGAAAAGTAAAAATGAAATGTTTTTTGTTTTTAAAATTTCATTCTATCTTCTTTTCTTTAAAATGCTTCAATTAATCTGATTTCTCAGAAACAGCAGTGAACCTGAAATACTGCATTTTCTTGAATTCCACACTGCCTTCCTAAAGATGCCTGTAATTAGCAGGCGTATTCCTTCATTCTTTTATGCTTTGGTTCTCTTTTTGTTCTTCCTTGTAAGGATTCCCAATTTGGAATTGCTTATGCAGGATCAAATATGTTGAAGATAAAAGTTAGAAAATATGATGAGCTTTGAACTTAGTCTGTTTTCTTTCCTAAGCACCGAAACATGTATTGTAGTTAATTGTCTTAAAACTTTAGGCACACTGAGAGCCTTTAAATGAATACAGAAGTAGGATTAAATCTATAAAAGCACACTTATTTTTATTGCTTGTATGCCTCTGGTAATAGCATTTTAAAGTAACAAGCTGGAGGCTAAAATTGGGTGAAACATTGTACTGAGTTGGCAAGAGAGGAGTTTCATTAGTGGATGGACGATTACAGAGATGATGGATTTGACAGATCCAGCCAGTGTTTTCAAGAAACCATACAATTAATTGCTCAAAATAGCAGGCATTGTAACACATTCTGCTGGAGAAGGGAATTGAATCACACAGAAAATGGAAAGGTATTACATGAGAAAGCACTGAAGATGAAGGGCCACTTGTCAGCACTGCGCCTTCGCCCCACACCCCTCACATGCACAGACTGCTTCGGTATGGAGACAACTCTGCACAGACAGCCCAGTGCTGCAGGCTCAAGTTAGTGTGGGATCCGTGTCCTTCCACACAGAGTCCCAGCATTCCCACTGTTACCTACACCAAGAAGGAACCCACATGCCAATCGTACTGCTACACAGGTGAAAGAGGACAGAGTTTTAATGTAAATCTTTTTAAGCTGAAAAACTGTGACCCACTGCTCACAAATTTACAGTTATTAGCAGTCTTCATTGGGACAGCCTGTAGATCAAGGGGAAACAGGAAAATGAAGAGAAAATTAAATGCAATAATTTGCTAGTACAGCAATACAGTACTGCTTTGTCTGCTGACTTCTTAGTGCATTGTACACAAACATCTACATGTATGTCAACAGAGAAGGCTGTACATATGTATTTATCTCACAGAAACCTATGGTAAGACATGGTTTTTGAAGACTTAAGTCATTTTTTAAGGAAGCACAATCTCCCTTTAGGCTTCATATATCTAACCCAATACTCTAATCTGCTATTCCAAAATGTTCAGAATAAATAAGTACCGGTAGACTTTATAGGAAACATATTAATCCCTGTCTGTCTATAAAATGATCTGAATATGGCTAAAAATTGAGTTACTGTCTAGGCAACAACTTCTTTTTGAAAGCGTATCTCAAGGCCGGACTGAAGGCTGGGGCCATGAGAACTATCGTGTCATTTCAGGATCATGAGTTATCTTCTGCAAAGCCCGAGTGTCTTTTACTGAAATTGATGAGAGATTTGCAATTGACAACAGTGAAATGAGGTCAGAGCCACAGCTGATATGACTAATTACCAAGCTACATTCATTCCATCTGTCCCACAAAATGTCTAAGAAAGAGCATAGGGTAAAACATCTCCATCCTATGCTGGTGCTCATCAAATCCTGCATAAAAATAACAGTGAAAGTGCTTGGGAGATTTCATCCTCTGAAGTATCTAAATATTTGTGCCAGAATAATTCCTCAAGTTTCTATGTAGAGAATTTTGTGGGTAAATTACAGAATAAGAACTCAGATGACAAGAAACGTGTGGGTGTGCTTGTTGTACATATTGTGGCAGATCCTGAAAACCCACTCGCCTGTGTAGGTGCCTGAACCCTACGATGAAATGCCAAGTTAGTTTTCCTGACTCACCCAGGTGTGTCATGTTGTCTCCAGGCTAGGTGAATAATACATGCTGGCAATCTCCCTTTCAGGCTTTGTCTTGACAATGCAGCAAATGGCTTATGACTCCTGCTTCAAGATCCAAAACCATCACGGCTGCATGACTTAAAAAAATAATCCTGTGTAGTAAATTAATTTTTAATGTTCAAATTTGTTAAAAAAATGTTGACAGGTTAACTTGTATTCACAGAGCTTTATGTCAGTAAGGTATTTATTATTTGTGTCTCTTGTGTCAACTTATGTTGACTAATAAGCATCTGTCTACAGCTAGTATAAAACCTATGGAAGTTCCACAGCTATGGCTAATTTTGGAGAAATCAAATCATATGCTCTCTAGTTGGGACCAAACTTTTATTGTTTGGTGATCTCCTAGCACAGACAAACAGTACTCCTGATGATGGAACTGCCGTTCCAGAAACAGTGCAACTTGAGATGAACATTAGAGTATCTATAGAAGAATGTAAAAACAACCAAGTTTGGAGGGGAGGAATGGACCTTGGATGAAGTTTTTTTTGTTTGTTTCTTTCCTTCTAAGTGAGATATTGGTAAAGTCAAATGCCAAGGCAGGGATCTCCGTACTGGCCATGCAGTTTATCTGCTACGCTGAACAGAACATGAGCACTGCATTTGTGCCATTTCATATTACACAAACACCATTTATATTAAGTGTACACAGAACTGAGAAGCACTATTTACTAATCAAACCACGACGCTAAGTAATCACCCAGACTTCTGTCTATTCAAACACAGTAATGTTTCATGCTCTTCCACTTCACTGATTTATTTTGTAGCAGGGTGCATACACACACACAGAGAAATGCCTGTTAACTGTTCACCACAAATCTGAACGGGTGACATCTCTGTGCTTTTCATAAACCTTCCCTGGAATGACTCTTCAGAACTGAGACCAACAGAAGTGGAAGAGCCCACATCAGTATTAAGAACCTCTGCAAAATATGGTGATCACAACAAACTGCCCACTGAGAATGGCCACTGGCCCATGCTGACTCCCTAACCATGCACTGGTCTGAGAGAGGGCTGCCCGGCCAAAGGCACGGGGCTGCTCTGAGGCTGACCTGCCAGAGGGCTGAGCTCCCAGCTCACACACCTGCTCTGCCTCTGGTTGTTTCTATAGATGCAGTGTTAGTGTCTCCTAGTGGCTATATTCCTGAAGGAGCAGACCCTAATCCAAACTTCACACCTGAAACTCCCACTCTTTAGAGGCATACGAAATACTAACACATCTCCAGATTTTTAGAGTATCTAAACCAGCACTCTGGAAGGTTTGGTTTGTTTTTTTTTAAATACAAGAACAACAAAACAGAACAGTATCAAGGTACTCTATTCTTTCCCTTTAGTAAGACTAAAGAGAAAGATAAGAGCAATAATAACACCATGTGAAGCAAGGACTTTGTGGTCAAAGGTCTGAAGGCAAGCATGGGCATCAACTGATCAGTCAATCTTATGTAACCTTTAGGTCCTATCAAGACCCTGTAAAAGCAAAGGAAATGCTGAAATGCTCTGCCTTGGTTAATCTCCATAGATCAACCCACCACGTACTGAGCCCTACACCGAACACCACAGTCTGTGGGTATGAACTCATGTCCTGGGATCTCTGAACCACACTAAGGACTCATGAAAGGCGATGCCAGCACAGATGAGAAGGCCAGGTCTCCCAGGAGCATCCCACCTGCAGTCATGGTCAGCCAAGGACGTTTAAACAGAACATGAAAACAAGAAACCTTGCACTGTATCCATACTTGGTGCTAGCCCTTCCTCCTTGAACTGTTTTCCATTTTCAGCACCAGCTAAACACCAAAAATGCATCTTAGTAATGAGACGTATCAGGGGATTTTGTGAAAGAAAGACTAAACCTTCAAGATACAGACAGTGTAAACCAAAATCCCCCTAAATGGAACTACAGTAAGGTAGACCCAGAGGAAACATGGGTCTGATTTTGCCATGTTGTTAAACATTTCCTTTCTCATTTTCTTCCAACTGAAGTTCCCCATTGCTGACCATCCTCTTGGAACAGAAAGATTTGTTCAGCAAATTTCCATACGTGGATAAGCTTAACCAAATAAGACACTGAAAGAAAAAGAAAACGATGACTGGAAAGGCACAGGCAAGGAAATCTGCCATAGCAAATCCTGGCTGTAAGCGACCACTACTTCTTAACAATGGAACACAGATTTACCTTCCTCTGTGTATATATCTCAGGGCTTTTTGTTCATTAAATACCTTGTCACACACCTGACATTCTCACTTTGGAGATTTTACATAAGCTTCCCTGTTAGAAGAGTGATATGTCACTACAAAAATGACTGTAGTTGGAGCGGTTTTGTCACCACAAAATAAAATCTTTTTATACTCCTGGTCTCAACTAACATATTTAGCTGAACATCCCACGAGTGACTAGATACTGACCTGGAGTGTATCCCTCTGTTCCCACCTCCAGTAGGTCCTTCTCCATGTACCTGTGTGTGCCTGAGATAGTGCCCATTGCTGCGAGCAGAGCAGTGCTTCTGCTACCATTCTCACATTGTGTCAGTGCTAGGGGAACGCATTTCTTGAACAAGGTCCAGTCAATATTCACTTTCCACGATGATCCCTGTGGTGCCTCAGTTTGCTGACCTTTATGCCAGAGTGAAAGCTAATCTCTACCCTCAGCTTTTCACTTGAGCGGAGAGAAAGATGAGAATTCAGTTTTGGAAGAGGCTCTTACTGGTAAATACGGATTGACAATTGAAATCCTTCCCACTCAACTTCTTTTTCCACACCTCCTTCAGCTGTCACAGACCACTAACTGAATCATATCAAACAACTGTTTCAGTTTGTCTTAGTCTAGGTAAATTTCCTACAAGGTTTGAAAACAAGGCCTAAACTCTTCGTTTCTTTTCTCACCCTGACAATTTAGCTCTGTTCCATAAGGAAAACAAAAGCATGCATCTACTGAAGCCTTTCTGGTTTTGGCAATCTGATCTTTCATAGCCTGCCTATTCAGTCAAATTCTTCTAAAAGCACCTCTCGTTATACGCACATTTAAAACCTCCTTTCTTCCAAAGTTGACAGATCCCTCTAACACAGCCACCCCTTATTAAACTCTTGTACAACTGATCCCACCTTCCACCACTTGTCCAAAACAAGCTCAGCCACCTCAGGTGGGAATACAAACAGTAGATGACCGCACCATCCAGAGGAGAGTGATAGTTGAGGTAATCCAAGGATACAGAAGGGACAGAGCTGCAACCCTAGGCTGGTTCTTCCATCTCTGAGCTTCTTCCTCATGGCTCTGATCATTTGTTGACAGTATCTAGTTAAGTGATTTCATTGTCAGAGGAAATGCTACATAGGGCAGATTAAACTGTTGGGCTGCCACCAAAACAAAAATGTACAAATTCAGTGCAGAAAGCCCCTGAAAAGGCAAGGCAATACCAAATGATAAATTAATGACTTCTGTCACAGTCTTGAGAAAAGCTAGAAGAGCCTCACAGATTTGTCCTCTGATCAACTGGGGGATTGTCCTTTTTCCAAAGCAACCCAAACCAATACTTTCTAACCTTCCATTCCTCCCAAGCCAACTGCTGGGGGCCACTGCACAGCCAGCCACTTTCTTTTTCTGACCAGGTAATGGGACACTTGTGTGCACATCCTCCCAGACATGTCTTGGGTTATTTAAACCAGCTCAGCAAGTCTTTTAGCCTGAGAGACACAAAGGCAATATAAACAGAGCTTCCTTTTGCACTCTGTCCTTAGAGAGTCCTATCCTGAGCAGATCATGCTGATACAACATGACAACATCCAGGGATAAAGGGGAGGCTCACACTAAATGCAGTCTAATACTAGGTAGTGTTATAAGAGGGCAAGCAGAGATCAAGGAATTCTTTTCTTTCCTACTACCTGCAAGTCTGTAAACTGAACAAGCCCTCTGCCCCTTCAGAGCGATGAAGCGGGCGACTCCTGCAATCCTGGCAGGAGTTGTAGGGACAACCGTTGTAGGGACAATGGTTTTCTTCCAAGGGACGCTACGAGAGCTGTACTGTGTTTGCTTTTCTTTAAAGCCTCCTGTAGAACCCTGTGCCCTTCCCGGCATTTCTCTTGCTAGAACTTTAACGCATTTGGCACAGAACTGCAAAATTGCACAACTCCTCAAGAAGTTGGATTTGTTTGTTGCCTTTTGAAGGGATGGCTGGGGGGGACAGGTTTTTGATTCTTTTTGAAATTATAATATTAATAATAATAATAATTATTATTATTACTACTACTATATTTAGGAAGAAGCTTCACCCTCCTTTTTCAGTGAACCATTCACTTGTACTCCTCTTTCAGGCAGGTGGTTTAAGCTTGATCTGCCCCCCAGGGGTTAAATAAAGAAGTGATGGGAGGAAAACCAAGACCTTTTCAGTGGCTCATATTTGAAATTTTTTCCCTCGCTCTTTTCTATATGTGGATCGTCTGCTTCTCGTTTCCTCTCGCTCCCTAATTATTCTGTTAGGGAATGGCGAGGGGCAAGGATCAACAATGAAGCAGATGACAGGAAACTCTGTTACCAAAAGAACAATGCCGGGCATCTCCCCCATCCTCCCGTTCCTCCCACCCAAGAGATGGTCCCCCTCACCCTTCTGTCGATGCCATGGTTCCGAAAAACCCCCTGTCTTCTCAAGGGTCCAAGGGATTAATTTGGACAGCAGGGCGCGAAGGAGGTTGGCTCTTTGGTATAACCCTCGCTCACGTCTGGGAAGGAGCACGCAATTCCTTGTAATCCTGGGGGCTCCGCAGGGCGAGGATCCGGCAGCTCCGCTCCGCGGCTCTCCCCCACCCCGCCGTCCCAGAGCAGGCTCTCGGTGCCCCGGGGACCGGCGCTGCTGCGCCGCGGCCGCCCAGCAGTGGCCGGCGGGGCGAGGAGGCGCTGGCACCTGGGCTGCGATCCCCGGCGCCCTCCCCTCGCCGCGGGGAGCGTGTGCGTGTCTGCGCGGCTGTGTGCGAGAGCTGGGGGGCGACTTCACATCGGCGCGGCGCTGGCTGAGGCTGGATTGGAAGGTTTAGCCCTCGAGCCGTGGATTTGCAGTCAATCCCTCTCTATTTTAGGCACGGGCTGACATCACGAGCCGTTGTTACTCCTATAAATCCCCCCCAACAGCTCCTTGGCAGCAGCGGGGGGGCGGCGAGCCCCTCGCAGGGGGAGGGCCGGGCGCCGCCGACCGCGACCTGCCCCGTTCGCCGCGGCCGCCACCGCCTCCCGGGGCAGGCTCCGGACTCGGGGGAGCCGGCCGGGAGCCGCGGGAAGGCGCGATCCCCCAGACACACGCACACACACACAGCCCCGCTCGTGTCCGGCTGCCGCCTCACCCCCGCACGTGCCCCGGCGAGCGGGCCGGCGCTCCGGCGGCAGCGGAGCCCCGCAGCCCGGCCGAGGGGCTGTGCCGCCGCAGCCGCGGCACCTGCCTCGCCGCGCCGAGGCGGCAGCGGGCTCCCGGGAGGCCCGGCCCGCTCAGCCCTTGTCCGCGCCGTGCCGTCCCACCGGGACGGCCGGGGCTCGCTGACGGCCGCGGCGGGACCGAGGGGCCGCGGCGAGCGGGGCCCCCGCCCGCAGGGACGCGCAGGGTGCGGCGCGGGGCGGTGCTGCCCCCTGCCGGGAGGTGCGCGCGGCGCCGCGCCCGGGCCCCACCTGCCGCCGGCGGCCCCGCAGGCTCGGCCCGGCCCGGCCCGGCCCCGCCGCGGCCCCGGGAAGCCGCCGCCGTCCCGCCCGTGGCCGCAGCCTCTCCCCACGCCTCGCCCGCGCCCGCCCCGCGCCCCTACCTGCGCCGCCCGCCGCCGCCTCGCCCCGCAGCGCCGCCCCGCCCCACCACGGCGTGGGCGCCGTGCGTGGCCGCGGCCCGGCGGACCCGGGCCCGGGGGCTGCCCAGGGCATTTTTGCAGCGTAGGGCAGGAAGTTTTTGTCCTGTTAAGGACGCGCACTCAGGTGCGGGGGCACAGAACACGCGTGTCACGCCCAGACACTGCCACACACCTTCGCTCCCGTTTCCCTCGGCTGAGGCTCTGCCCGCCAGCCTCAGTGCTGTCTTTCCATCCAAGTCTGACCAACCTGATGTCCCGTTTCACAGGGAACAAACATTTCTGCCACAGCTCGTTCCCTCTGCACCGAGGAGGTGGCACAGAAAGCCAGTGGCCATGCGGAAGCCCCCTGACACGATAAGGAGCTAGGAGGCTGCAGGGGTTGCACAGCTGAGCAAGCCTGTCTGACCCTCCGCACCACTCCCACTCCCCCAGGATGCTTTTCCTGCGACCGAGCCAATTCCAGTTACTTGCACTTAAAAAATGGCAGGATGCAGCCTATCACGCAATCCCCAGTCCTAATCAAATACACATTTTTTTTTTTTCGTACTCTTACCATGGACGTAGATTTTCAATGGAAACCATTTACAAGGGCAATTCTGTGAGAGTCACTGAGGGTGCCTGAAAAGAGCTTGTACTTCAATATGTCAATTTCCTTTCAGTGCTATTTTTCAGCTAAGCACCCTGGCTTTTGGAAGTAATTTAATGCAGCCCCAAAGACATACAAAGGAAAAACATACACTCATTGGAGTGAATAAGAGTGCAGAGTGTTTTGCTCTCCTCTTTCCATAGCAATATCCTTATGGCCTTTCCAAAATGCACAGCTCTTTTTCCTTGGAGGGAAAATGAGCTGCTATCCATCTTGTGCTATTTCACACCCTTTCTCCAACAGATGGCACAGATCCTCACCTGTTTAGAAAGACATGTTTGAAATAGTTCTACATCTTAAAAATAGAGCCAAGCTATCTAAGGGATTAGCAATTCCAGGTCACAGGTTGCTTTTTTTCAAACATTTATCCCTATTTTTTCCTTGTTATTGGCATTAGATGCTAACCCCTGTATAGTTCTGCTCCATCTGTAAACATGAAACTGCTGTGGATAAGCCTGACAGAAAGGATGGACAAGCTGGCTTTTAATTCCTGGGAATACTAGATGTGGTACAGGTGCTTGAATACATTGATAGGACTGCTCACTTATACGTGTGAATAGGTATGTCATACAACCTGAGAAATAAAACATTATGTCGGCATTTAGAGATAGCCAGATTTGAATCAAGGATTCAAACATGATTGAGGTCCAGAAATAGAAGTAAATGCTGCAACCTCATCCTCCTTCTGTAAAGGAATGTGCTAAAATCTGGATCCTGGGGTTGAGAGGTGTCTGGCTATTTTCTTGCTTCTGCTTTCTTTGAAGAGCGTCATGACTGTAGAATGAAGGAGTTGAATAGTGCTGTGCATACACAGCTATAGCAACCTCCTGAGATTTTAATTCCATGAATTCCTTCAAGTTTCTGTTCAAGAATGTACTTTTGTGTGATATACAGCCAGTGAACAGCTATATTGTTGCTGTCCAAGCTCAGAAACTTTCAGCTATTCATTGCCAGGTCTGTGAGTGATTTGAAGCCAAATGGGGATGGGAATCAACACTGAGGAGCAGTTAGAGGATCAGTAAATACTAAAATATGGTTGATCTTTAGTAAAAGGAGAAGAGTGAAGTCTAAAGCTGGAATTAAAACAGACTTTTGCAGATCTGTTTGGACTGGGCAAATCCTAAAGGGAGAAAAGCTTTTAGGACCTTGTCTCTCTCAGTTGTAACAGTGGAGAGCAATAATGCTATGGAAAGCAATGCAGTCATGGTGTCATAACTGAGAAGACAACCAGCTCACAGGTCTTTATGATTTCTGTTTACCATCAAATAATACAATAATTATTTAGAGTGTAGAAACTCCCATTTAATGTAATTATGAAAGAGCTTTCTCAGTTCGTTCTTTGTCATTAGTGTTAGGAAGAAACACATGCTGACTTTCTGCAAGTTTGTGCTTCTCCAAAATTGACACCTAATTTCCTCTAACCCATTCTGTCAGCAGGGGAGTACCACACATTCATTGGCATGTGTTCCTGCCGGCAGAGGAATGAAACACATAATGTTTTTCACATTTAATTCAGGATTTTTGTTGCTGTTGTTGCCATGCAGTTTGTCGGCCAAGCATAATCTCCTGGCAGGAGAAGACAGACAAAAAAGATAAAGAGAAGCAATATACTTTGATTGTAGCCCTTAAACTTTTTGATTTAAGCAACATCATGTGGTCCAATTGCCAGTGAAAACAAGAAAAGTGCAAAAGCAAAATACAATAAGTATTTCTGCCAAGGAAATAAAAAATAAATTACATGGAAGGATGTCCAATACTAATTGTCCTTTTAGCAGCAGTTTTCAGATTCAAGAGTGGGTAGAAACTCTTAATGAGATTTTACAGCATCAGAGAATCAGAGCTGAAATCAGACTTGCTAACTTAAGAGTTGCCATAGCTGTGCAATAGGAGAAACACAACTTCAGGTTCTGAGTGCTTCTTTGTAAGAGCACTAAATCTTTTCATCAGATTCCCAGCCTTCACATCTAACTACTGCTGTAAGCTTGTTTGGGCACTGTAGTAATTTGAAGGTCCTAAAAATTCCAGGGTGTCATATATGACTTATCAAGAAATCATTTTTGATGGAAGACAGTCATTACTGTCTCTCCTCCCCAACTTTTATAGGATTAATCCCTAATTTTTAGCCATGACTGAATAGAGAAGAGAATGGTTTCGTGAAAGAGCAGTGACTAAGGACCATGACGACACCCCGGTGTCTCCCTGGACAACATGCCCAGTGTGAGAATCTCACCCTTTGATGTCAAACAGTTCAGCCTCAGTTCAAAAAATGTACCTGCTAAGTGTGAGACCTGGACATTATTCTTCACCCTGAAGAGCTACAGAGGAGTAGTTTTACCACAAATGTATGGGAACTAATGGAAACCGAAAGTTTTCCTGAGATTTTAGTAGTTCTTTGAAATAACCCACTTGGAAAAAGTGTACTTAAAATATGTTTTGTGTTTTCATCTATTTAGAATACAAGGTGAAAGACTGTAGATACAAAAATGCTGCTAGCAAGGATTTTCTTGCTATTTTCTAAGTCTGTGAGAGACTTTTCTCTCTCACAGAAGAGGTAGCGGGAATGTAAACAACCAAGCCACCTGCAACCTTGAAAAGTCTTGTTTATGGTATAGTGGAAAAATATTTTGACAATGGATGTTTTAGGATTTTAGCCAATCACCCCCAAGGGGTGGCTGGCCCTTTGTCCAATTAGACTATGAAGAAAAAAGTCTATAAAAGAGTTTGTAAAATAATTAAATAAATCAATCTTGCTGCACAATTCCTGCCTGCTGGATCTTCTCTCCTCCTTCTCCCTATGGCTGCAGGACACGGTGATATACCGTAGGAACCAGGCCGGCGGTAATAAAAGAGAACACCTCTGTACATTTCATTGTAGTGGTTCATGTACAATAGCAGCACTGGGTGTATTAAGAAAAAAAACCCTTGTTATTTATATAGTCCTTGAATTTTGTGCTGATTCTGCCTTTTAGTGTTCCTGAAGAGTCCCAAGTGAGAGTGATATGCAAAGAGACAAGGGCAATAGAGAGTTCCTAGAGTGTGACACAGATAAAGCAACAATGGACCTGAATAATGTCAGATGATGAGTATGTTGGTTAAAAAAACAAACCATCGTTTATTTAAATGTGTAAAGTACTTGGGAGGGAAGAAGATTACATTGTACTATGGCAATACAGACAGCACATACCGTAACAAGCTCATCCGTCATAATGAATGCAGGCTACTCTTTCCAGACTCTTAATCCACTCAGTCACACAGATCTTTGGGAGAGGCTCACCATCAATTTCTCCAGGGAACTCCACACTACAGGATAATTTCAGACAGAATTTACTGTCCTGTTTCTGCATGTCAGACTCAGGAGCAGAGCATCATCCTCCCACCAGGGGAGACAGACAAAATACGGCAAAACTTCTCATGCACCAAGACCCTCTGTCATGGGTTAAGTAAAAGTAGCCTGATGAAATATCTGATCCTAGGACACATTACCAGGCTGTCTGCCTTAACCTTATCCCAGATGTGTCTCATCACTGGGATGAGAAGCCTAAAGTAGCAGAGACTGAGAGAGATATTATATTATAAAATGACATTTTCAGACTCAGATTTTTATTTCATGTTCTTCTCAATCCAGTCTTTGAAGGGAAGAGCCTTGGTGTAGCCACTGTAGAGTTCTAGGCTGCAAGTTTTATCATAACCCCAGCTCACTAATCCCATCAGGTGCCACCTTAGCTCAGGAGATGCTTTTCCTGGCAAAGTTATGGCTGCAATCCCACCAGTCTCAGCAGGGCAGATATTAGAAAAGGCTGTGTGGTCTTGTTTGGCACAGAACATACTGTCAGTGATGCTGACTTGTATCCCATTATCTTCATACTGTTGCTCACACAACAGTGAATCCACCATCTGAACAACTCCCATGCGGATTGTGTCATTCTTGTATCCGGGATCTTTAATGTCAGCCAATACCTTCCAGCCAGTAACCATTATCTTTAAATCCTCTGTGGATGAAGTCAAGTCATGAGAAGATGACAAGCAAATGGGTTGAACACGACTGCTGATCCTGGCTTTGTCCAAGAGTTTTATGACAGCTATATCAGAATCAAGTAATATGGGGTCATAATTGGGATGCACTATGATGGCAGAAATCTGGAGAGGAAACAGAGTAGGAAGAATTGCAGGGTTAACAGCAACGGCAAGTCAGCAGCCCTCTTTCCATACTAATAAAATACAATAAGTTTATTTTGCATACTTCTCCTCTGTCCCCACCTATGGTGTTCTTTCACTGAAATGAGAAACATGCACGGATCAAGCATCTTCTGACATTTTTTTTCTCTTGGATTTCAGGACAGTTTTTATTGCATTAAACACTTCTTACTCAAAAGCAGTCAAGGACATTTTTTAGCAAAATGGGGAGTTAATATGCAGTTTAGGTTTTTCTACTGTGTACTGAAAAGGTTTTACCTGCCATGATACCTTCAGCCTGTGGAATTTGGATGGGAGTAGGGCTTTGAACTAAAATGTTACCTTCTTATTGAACTGCAACTGACTTCCCACCAAAAAAGAGTACTAGCAATGCATTACATAGTATTGGGGCCAAACCTTTACTGCTTGTTTCCTTAATGAAATGCTACAAGAACAGATAGGATTCCTATAAGGAAATACTGTAAAAAAAAGTAATATATATTATTACAGGAAAATTATGAAAAAGATGGGATTAGAGAAAGAAATTAAAAAGGGGTCAGGAGGGAAAGAACCAAGTTATTTATGGTATTTTGGATAAAATGCATTCATTAACCCAGATAGAGACCCCACAGTTCCCCCCAAAAAGTGACGTGCATACCCAAATTTGCTGTATTTCTCCTCAGTTTGACTTCAGTCTTTCTAGTTCTACTTGAAAAAAAGCAAATCACTCTGGTGAGCCCAAGGTGCTATTTTTGGAGCTGGAGTCAGACATAAACTTCTTTTCAGTTTAGAGCTGTACAGCCTTGGGGCTGAGAAGTGAAATGTGCTCATGGCATCACCAGGATTTAGAGCACAAGTGTTTCCCTCATAAATTATGCTAATCAATTTTGACAGTAGCTGGCATCTCTTCTACTTTTTTCTGGCAATATCGCTCAAGACATTATGGCCCACAGAACCTGAGCTATTTTCTTAATGTTTTGTGTTAGGGGTGAATGTATTAGTTGGACAGCTTCGAGAAATTCAATGAACTGCAGCATGTGCCCTTCTTGTGCCATGGCACTGAAGTATCTACACATGCATTTCAAAGAACAGCAGATAGAAGAGTGTATTGCCCAAAGGCTGAACTTTTTCTCCCCATACAAGACAGATGTGATCAGCCTCTACCTGTGCTCATCATTTTTCACTCCTGTTGGACTTACTCACCCGCAGGTTCTGGATAGTCTTCTCGTCCCTGTCATCATCTCTGTAGAATTTGCCCAGAACCACCTTGAGCTCTGCTGTCTTGAGAACAGTAGTCTTGCCCAGGTCAGTGACACAGTGAGCTGCCACCACCACGGTGCGCTCGTTCACCAGGGCCCCGCTGCAGATAAGGATCCAGGCCCCTTTCCGAAGGCTGTTCTCCTTCACCCCACTGGCTGTGCGATAGATGGCTGCTTGCCATGGCCACCTCGTAGAGCTCACTGCCTTCTGAAGGGTGATGTTTTCTGCTTTTCCACAGACTGAGGAAACATGAAGCAAAAAGTACATAACACCTTCTCCCTGAAAGAATCTGAGTATTATTCTTGATTCCTTCCTAGGATGTGCCAAAAGAAACTAAACTGCAATGATGAGTATGAAGGACGGTTGTCTAATTAGCCTCTGTCTCTGACTTGCAAAATTATAGGAGTATTTTATATAACTTTAAAAAAATAGTCAAGTTTTCCATTATTATCTGAATTCCTGGGTAAAGTAGGAATGTGGATTTAGCACTTGACTGGGTGAATTTTCACAACAACCTTATTGAGCTGCACTATAATGAGATGACCGCACAAAGAAATGGAAAGAACACCCCTGATTCTTGTCTATCATAAAATGCCATAAAGCCATCAGTGCACTAAAATTCATCCTAGGCAGTCACGGTGTAATTGTGAGGCCTCCCCTGGCACGAATCTTTGCACAGGCCAGTTCATGCCTATAAGAACAGACTTGTCTTGCAACAAGAATGTTGAAGCAAATGCATTTAAATCAACAGTCATCCTGGGGAAAATATAAAGCTCTGCCTTGTTGTAGGAATATGTTATCCAAGCTTGGACCTGGGGTAAAATCCCTTATATTATGAAAGGTTTACTTCAGTTGAAAGAGTTACCTTGCATGGTTGCATTTTTTAGTCTCCCTTAGGAAACTTTTTCTGGGATAGAGTGTGTGCATGTCCATAGTGAGAGAGATTGAATATGATACTTTACAAAGTATATTATATGATCTCAAAGTAAAACCACAAACAAGAACAATAAAAATTTGTCTATTGTTAAGATCTACTTTTCACAGTTTGCTTGATGTCAGTAGTGGCGTTTACCAAATCTTTTGACATTCTTACCCTAACTTGCTTTGTGCACTAGCTCTGCATAAGATTTTATGTGGACTTACAGTTTGCAATATGAACCCTTCCTTAGCAGGGTTTATTAAAGGACAAGCCTCTTTAAAATTGCAGTCTCTCCCTTCTATTGCTTAAACTTTGATGGTTTTGTCTGCTGTGTGCCAAAGTATACAAATAAAAGAAAAATCCCATTTGTAGTAAATAATACAGAAAAGCATGAAGTGGTAGTAGGAAAGCTATTTCAAATCAGGAGAAAGACTCACTACACCTTTTGCTCATAAAAGAGTAGAAAAATTAATGGCAAATTACAGTGCTGAAAGCCTGATCACTTTACCATCAACTGCTCAAATTCGACTGGTGGATAAAAAGACACATATATCCTTCAAGCTTTATTGCTCCTTTCTCCCAGCTGGAAGTATAGGCAGCCTACACTGCTGTGACTCCCTAAATATCTAAGATGAACACACATCCTGTTCCCTCATTTACCCAAGAGATGTGCACATTTCTTTCCCTTTGAGACTCACTTGGAATACACACAGGGGCTCTCCCACTCCATTTTCCTGTCTTCAGGCAAGTCCTCCTGCTGCTGCCCAGGCGGCGGTAGAAAGGAGAAACGCACTCATACTGGAGCTGAGTGTGCAAGTGCTGGTACCCTGGGGGCAGATCTCCAAATGGCAGTGCTGGCTTCTTGGTTGGATAGATTTGAAGCTTTTGCTTGCTGAATGCAGAAGAGTAAAGTTGATGCAAAGGTGTTTCTCTGTTTCAAGGCACAAAGAACACAATTATTATAATATTATAAAAGGAATCATTACCATAACTGTATCACCAGTTGTGTTAAGTATCATTTAAAATCATATGACGTTTCTTGTGAAAGAATAGGGAAAAATTATCATTCCAGCATAGTTTAGCAATACTCCCATTACATCCCAGCTATTTTATTTACATATATATGCACACATATATAATTACACATATGTTTGTACATATCCTATTTGTGTCTCTTTTTTCATTTTACAGTTTCTGAATTGCAATCGGTTGCCTCTGAATGTGGAAGTTTTTCCACTCACAAAAGGACTGAGATACCATTTTTTAAATAAAGAAATTACACCTGAATTTGGCATTGTGGTAATTAATTCTCAGTAGAGGGGAGCTAGGCACATCTTTTCTCTAGTGAGTATTTTAATAGACAATATTAGGAATTGATTCAGATTAATGATGTTGCTAAAGTTGTTTGAGTTAGCAATTAACAGAGATAATTGTCTCACCACAGAGATTTCATAATTTCATAATCGCTAAGCTTCCACTTAGAAATTGTACTGATTAGCTGAAACAGGGCACACAATTAAGAAGTAAATATATGCACCAGCTTAGATATGGACCATAAGCTTGACTCCAGTCATTCTTCAATTTTTATAATTTAGAATGAGTCCCTTGCTCTAATGCTTAAAAGCTCATATCTACAAAAAAAAACCCTTTTCATGTCTGAAAAATTCAGCAGGAAATTAGTTTCCCTTGAGATTTCTGGTACTGCCTACATCCAGAAAAGACATTATTTTTTTTCTCATGGTGATTTCATTTTTTATCACAGCAAGACACAGGCACCTCCATCATATCCAATCTGTGAGGCAATACAGGAAAGTAAAATTACTAAGAACAAGAGCAATGGCAAGTCTCTTGGAAGAAGGATGAGAGCTGCTGTGGTCATACTTAGTCTGCCAGGGTCCCATTCCAAACTCACAGGTGACTTGCAATATTGCATAATCCAGATTTTGCCTCACTATTGACCTATCAAATGGAGATTCTACTTCAAGGGATTAAAAGCAGTCAAAAAACCATGAGATGCCAGTAGCTCATGGCATCTTATGGATGGGAGGCATGTATATGCTCTCAATACAGCTGGTATTCATATCTGAAACATTTAGCCTAACAAGACCTGTATCCAAAAGTTAAGAAAGAAATTTAAGGAAGAAAAATCTGCTAATGGCTACTAAAGCCGTATGTTGGCTTCTCGGGGCCATCTCTACAATCATACATCACAGACCTGGAGAGTGGCAGAGTGATTGGGAAGTATATGCTTGCCTTGTTCCTCAAATCTTCTCTAGGCACCTGCTACTGGCTATTGCCAGAGACAGGCTATGGCTTGAGCTGGACCTTTATTCTGACCTGATATGACTGTTCTTAAGACCAAAGATGAGGACAGTTCTTGCACTGCAACTAAAATTAAATGAGTCATGTACTTCAAAAATAACCCTGAAATGAGAAATTACTACTTGGACGAAAATGAACCTGAACATTGCAACATAACTAATTCAGACTGGGTTTATTTCAAGAAATCATCAGAAGGGTAAGCCCAGGAAGGGTCTAATCTTTCATTCCTTCCTCTCCTCCTACTCTACTTCCTCCTCTCCCTCATGCCCAGCCTATATAAATTGTGCTATATTGCTTTGGATAGTGAAACTTACTGGGAGCAGATTGCACTGCTATACTCTCTTCTCTCCTTGTGCTCTCCCTGTGCACTAAGATGGCACATGTTCATATTTTAACACACATCACTAGCCCCAAGGAACTGTTCTTAGACTGTTCTCATAGTCCATCACAAGCTTGCGAGCAGAATTCCTGCATCATCCTGTAGTTTGCCCGTCTCTATCTGTGCAGTTCTTCCTGGCTGCCTCCAGCAGCTGGCAACCTGTGCTTAATCAGACCTCCCCTCCCAGCATTGCTCAATTATCAGTGGATTTGTAGGAATCGCTGCTCAGGCAGGCTAAACACATGGAGTGAAAAGGAGAGGAGGGGAAAAGCAATCACATTTTTTCTTTAAACTGTAGTTGAGATATTGCATTCTCACCTTGACTGAACCTGCATTGGAAGCACTTTCTGTCTCACCAGGTCAGAGATCTTTGGCTCTCTGCAGGCTAGAAAAAATATAATGTTGCACAGTACTTTTTCACATTCACAGCTCAAGTGCTATGGTTCATACACATTTCCAACCTTTCCTCTCACTAACTATAGTGGACTGGATTAAGAAAAGAGGCAGTTAAGTTATGTGCATTAAAATAAAGATAGATCTAAAACCTAAAGCCTTCGAAAAATATTTCTCCACAGTTCACAAGGTCTATCCCATTTACAACAGTGTAAGCTACTGAACGTCCTCTGTACTGGGACTTCCAGACAGTGGAAGAGGAAGATTTTTACACCATTCAGGGTGTCTGAATGCCAGACTTGCACCACTATGGCTGATGGTTTTGTATCAGAGCAAACTTTTCCAGTAATGGAATTATATATTAAAATACCTAATTTCCGTCTGTGTAGCCCCACACAGCTAATCCCAGTGAGTAGGCATACAGAGAAAGGCTGCAGGATGTTATGGACTTCTAAGAGTCTGCTTGTGTGCTCATGGAAGGAATTGGAAGCTCTGATTCAAAGGAACACCTCGAAGTTACTTGAATATGCATAAAATAACAGAAAGGAGATCTAAGATTTCTAGTTTTGCATATTCCGTTTACCTTCTTTAAGAATAAGATAAAATATTCAGGTTTATCAGTTCAAATAACTCTGCCAGGATCTCTTTCCTGCTGCCCTGAGTGGAAGAAAAGGAACCTTCCAGGATGGATTTTATCTGTATGCCTGAGCACTTGTGCTCTGTGTAATCTAACAATATCTAGTTCTTTGTGATTGATTTATATGTTAACCATTATATCAGTATCACAGTAAGCATCAATAAAGATGCTTTCCACAGAAGATATATGCTTCAGGGAGAGATTATTTTCATCTAAAACAACAGAATAAAGCAAATTCCCCAGGGGACACATATTTCCTTATATTAGCATCATTTCAGTTTAAACAAAAATCCATATGTCAAGAAATTGCTTTCATAAAATGAATTTAGCAGTTCCCCAGCCCAAATTCATTCATTCATTCATTCATTCACTCACTCACTCACTCACTCACTCACTCACTCACTCACTCACTCACTCACTCAGGGGTTCATACACACTTAGTAGAAAAGCTCCAGGTCAAGAGCATAATTCCCTTTTCAGCAAATGATTTTAAGGTGTGATTCAGTGTTTTGATGAATACAGATAATTTAATCACGTCTTCAAGGCTGTAATGTACAGGCCCTGCCTTCTGCACGCATGACTGGTCCCATTGTTTTAAAAGGATTGTGAGAGGACAGCTATTCCCTATGACAGCAACTGATTGTTAATGGTCTCATGAAACAATTATTTCATTCTATTTCAATTCCCACCTGATCTTCTTTGATTTTGATATTATGTGGGTTCAATCCTAGAATGAGGACAATAAGAGTCTTAGGGAACATTCCTTTCCCTGTTTAAAGATGGAATCTTCTGGAATCATTGGCATCTTCTCTGTCTGAGTATAGCAGCCAGTAGAGCTGGCAAACTACCAAGCTCAGTATCAGGTATCAGTCAGACAGCTTATTCTTAGCAAAAATGATTGTTTGTCTAGTGCAAATGATATTAAACACAATCCAGTAAAACCATAGCAGCTTGTGTGAGTTGTGGTAAAAAAGTTTATAAACTACCTTTTATGCAGATTGGTTGCTTCCCTGACCATTCTCCATCGTCTTGGCAGGTCCTCTGTTCATTGCCACTAAGAACATACGAGTTGTTACAAAAGAAAGCAATGACTGTGCCAATTTTTGCATAGCGTCCATTCAAGAGCCCAGTGTCTTCTACTACTCTTCTGTAGCCATTGAGTGGGCCACCAGGATCTGAGCAGTTTTTTTCTTCTAGAACTAATGATAGGGGAAAAAGATAGTAATCATTTTATCAGGTTCACTACATTATTTTCACCCATCAAATTGCTTGGCATTTCATTCAGATGTTACTAAACAATCCACACTTTATTAAAGATGCCTTTTCAAGACCCATCTGAGATTCCTGTCTTTGAAAATGTCAAATATTAAAGAAGAAATTATAATATAGAGATGTCTGTTTATAACACATACTTTAGTCTCACTGAAAGCGTAAGATTCTCAAATTGCTAAAAATTCTCAAATTGTTAAAACCTTAAGAAATAGCTGACAATCCTGAAAAAGAACCTTGACTTTAGATGATATTAATGTGCTATTAATATTAACAAGGCTTCTTCAATAGCATAAAAGGCTGCACTTAAACTATTTGCAGGAAACAGGCCCTTGGCATTCTTTTCCCTTTTCTGTATTTTCAATACTTCACTGCACTTGGATAATAAAACTAGACTACTTAATTTTGCTTTTATGTTTGGTTGCATTTTGTTTTCTTTGCACTGAGAGAGATATCTCAATAATCCAGGGAAATACAGGAATTGAAAGAGAACATATGTATGTATTTACTGACAATAAAAATTTAATATGAAAAGCTTACTCATGCTATATTCTGCCTATAAAACCTCTTTTAGTTCCCCCTTCCCAGTATTTTCCACTTCTTTTTAATTTTTGTTGGGTTTTTTTGTTTTGTTTTTCTTTTCTCAATAAACTTAGATTTTTGGCCTAAATCTAGAGGACAGTATTCACTATGTGATGCTAGAAGATGATTTTTCCTTTATTTTTAACTCCTCTGCACTTTCTGTTTAGCAGCTGAAAAGGTACTTTTTTTCTCCTTGGATTTCACCTCAGTTTTCTTGTCAGCACAACAGTAACATGCAACTGTGTTTAATTTCTCTGCCTGGCATCTCAGTGCATGATAACCAGTGAACATCTAGTTTAGACAGCTGGTGTTGGTGCTGCTCACAGAGGGCCCAGAGGACTGGGACATACTAATTGCCCCAAAATTACCTCTTCATATCATTGCTTCAGACTCGGCTGCCTGCTGAGCCTCAGTTCACAAAAGCACCAACATATAACAAAGCACTGGACATTTATTTAAATTGCTGTGAAATCAGCGCAGTTACAGTGCAAAGGTATGGCCCTGTCATGTCACAAAGTCCTACCTTGTGCCACCAGACAAAGCCCAGCTCAGCAAAGTGTGTAAACACACAGCCAGCCATAGCAATGCCACTTCAAAGAGCATGTGCTTTTAACAGTGAGTTTATCATTCAAGCTAAGTCTATATTGCAGTGTTTTCTTTGCAAGCATTGGATTTTAGCATATGCTGAAGGCTCTACATGTACTTAAATACTTTTCCACAAGTCATATCCGGTAAACAAGGAGGTCTGAACTTCCTTTTTCCCAGGAGAAAGGGAAAAACAGAGAGCCCTATCTCCTTTTTATTTCGCTTCATTTTCCTTCTTTGTACCAGACAGGCTCTCTCACTTGTGAGCCATAAGTGACTGATAACTTGATAGCAGCTAAAGACTACAGAGAATCCCCCACAGAATAATGCTTTATTTGCAAGTTGCCTTCTGCACTGATGGCTGGCCTGGAGGCATCATCTGATCAGCAGAGTGCGTGTTTCCAAATGTACCAAAAGCTTGACCACGTAAGTCACTTAAGGCCTTCTCTTATTTCAGTACTTTGACAGTAATTGTCTTTTTCCTTAGGCTCAGGGTTATGACCTTTTTGATTTATTAAAAACAAAGAGAAAACATCTGGGAAGGAGAGACCTAGCACTTCAGTGACTGCCAAGTCTAGAGACAGCTCTTTCTATAGATCTTTAGCCAGGGCCATGATGCAGCAGGGACTTGGCATGATCCTGACATTACATTTACTGCAGTTGGAGACTTCTCTCTAGATAGAAGAATACCTATTGCTTGCTCTTTCAAATGAATTTATATACAGTTGTTTTACAACACTCCCCCCAAAATGTACATTGTTTGACATAACACAGTTGTAAAAACACTTTATCCTTTGAAACAAATTATTCTGGAATATGGAAATTAAATTGTGCAATGCAAGTCAACTAAAGAAAATTTAAAGTCTCTTTGGATGACAAGAAGGAATTTTACAGCTGAACCAATGTGAATGGTAGGCATGCCATCCTGCACAGTCAGAATGAATGGAAGTTTCTTTTTAATCAATTTTTGTCTAGGATGGGAATTCTGTTGAAATAAGAGTCTAGTGTTCACACAGTAAGCCCCTATTCACCTCCACAGAGTGCACCAGACTTCTGCAGAGAAGGTGTCAGACGTACAGAGTAATGGGAGTAACTATTCATTGTCGCACTATGTTCCTCACTTGGCTTTGGTCCTGGGCATTTTCAATCTGTGTGTAAGAAGGATTTATGCCTAAAGACTTTGAGGTTATTAATTTTCAGTGAATTTATGTTTCAGTCAGACCTTTATACAAAAAAGTCTTGCAGGCTGGGGTTCCAGCAAAATAAAATAAGAATTCCTACTGGAAGACAAGGAAGACAAAAGGATGTGTTATGTCACAGACCTTCCAAATTTCAAGTGAGATTTAGATAGTCTAGTTTCATGGGAATAAACTGGCCAAAATATTTGATAAGATTTAAAACTTAAAGTGACCTTACCACATTCAGGATGACGTGTTGACCAAATCCCATCAAGCTGACAGTAGGCAACACGGCTGCCTTTTAAGCTGTAACCTGCGTTGCACTTGAAGTAAACCCGGGCCCCGTATTTAAAGTCATCTCCTTCCACAATACCATGAGCGGGAGCACCTGGAGTCCTACACATCACCACTGACAGTTCAGATATTTCAAAAAAATCCACTTTATTACAAAAAACAGGACTGTGTTAGGATGATTCTTTACTTAGAACATTGAAAAACCAATTACAATGGACAAAGGAGTCAAAATTTTAAGACCAGTATATGCTGATCTTTTGAAAGTTGTTTAGATGTCAACTCTACACACACTTACATCCCACTTTTCAAAATCTATCTAGATCCATTAGGTTCAATGGGATTACTCTGAAGTGTCACATGATCATGTTGTATAAGTGTTTGAATCTCATTTGCTCAGAATATTAGTACTTGAAGTACTTTCCATTTTAGCAGGAGTTTTGAATGAACTACCATCCTTGGTCAAGAAAAAATTTAGATCCTTAAAAGCCTTATACTGAAATTCTTTTAAATTCCTCTTTGCATTTTATATAATTTTCAGATAACGTCTCAGAAATATTAACACATCATTATTTGTGTAAATCAAACATTAACATAATTACATTAAAAAGGAACCTTGATATTAACTAAACTGGGATATTCACCCTTTCCACAGGATTTGCTCTATTGGGAAAATACAGATCATGGTCTATATAAGTACTGCAAGTAGTAAATAAGAAATTAAGCATCAAAAGCAAGATTTCTTTGACAGCATCAAGCCAACCATGCTATGATCCACCCGGCACAGAAACCTGTCCAATTGTGGTGAACAGCAGATTTGAAGGAAGGACTATAAAAACAGAACAAGCATATAGAATACTTTCCTGGCGTATTCTGTCAGCATTCAGAAATCTGAAGCTCAAGGACTACCTGAACTACCGTGGTATTTTTGGTATAACATACCCTGCTGATATTTTTTTAACAATTATTTGTCTTAGTATTTTCTAAACTCAACCACACACTCACTGTCCACAATATCCTGTGGCAATGAATTCTACAGGCAAAGTGCAAAAAATGCACTGCCTTCTTAAGTTTTTTTTCTAGCCTGCCACCTGATAATTTTGATACTGTACTTTCTTTGTTATGAGAGGCAGAGAATATCCACACCCTGTTAAGCTTCTCCAAGTCACTTTTTACACTTTTTAAGGCCAGTTTCCTGTATGTAGAAATGACATGTGTGTTTCTGTAGGCAATGTAGGAAATGCATGGTTTATTATCGACACAGTTACCCATCTCTTTGTCTCTGGCTTGGCCTGGGCCATTCATTGTGAAAAACTGCATGGGAGAGGATTCAGTGCAAGACATAGATACACATATGGGTTTTTTACCTGTCACCTGTGGTGCTCTGCTGACCATAGACAGATCAATGCTAAAGAGATCATCCCTACTTTATGCTTTAAGAATTTGGCTTTTCTGTTTGGCCTCATAGCCAGCTGCTTGCTAACCTGTAACCAAATTTTGATACTTAAAACTTTGAGAGGAAAAACTTTCCAAAGGCTTCTGCCCTGTAATCCTTACACAGAGCACACATCAGTGCATGTATTTATATGGATTGTGGACCATCCAATGATTCATATAAAGAAGACATCAAACAAGTTAAAAGAATAATTTTTGCACTAGTGAGCAAAGGTCTTGGCAAGAAAAACTGTCTAAAAATTAAGCATTAGAGAGGGGCTTGGACTATTTATGCTCCTAATCAAAACACATCCAGTTAAGGGAAGCTCTACATTTCCTCTTGGGTCCAAGTATTCTGCATCAATGTCATCATTAGCAAACGAATAATGATAAAACTTCTAAAAAATTCATTCCTAGCCCTTGATGTTTCTCATGTGAAGTATAAACACATAGATATGTATACATATATAGGTGGGTATGTGTATACACAAGCACATAGATAAATGAAACATAAATAATGGGAACATAGAATTTCTAGGTGTTTTTAATTCTCGGAACAGTTATGTTCCCACTCATGATCTGTGTCTTCCCAGCCACTCCCTCCATATCTTTCTCTCAGCAACAATCCATTTCCCTACACTTCTCTCTTTCAATGTAAAGTCACACTCAGCTTGTCAAATGAGAAAATTAGATGAACCATCTCTGCACCACTCAGACTTCTACTTTTTGCCCTAAATACACATTTTCTGTTTTGTTTATGGTCCAGTTCAGCTCTGCAGAACAAATATTTTGGTGCTTTTGTGTTCTAGGTCCATCCTGGAAAAAATGTCACCGAGCTACGCTTGCTTACTAAGTGTAAGTATCTGCTCTTGTTCAGTCCCTAAGTGCTTAAGATATTGAGTTTCTAGGCCTTTTGATTTGTTTGCTGCCAGACTTTCTTTAGATTTGCTGTGCCCCTGTGAGCCAGCCGGAACAACTCTGGTTTTATTTATGATGTAAATTCAGTATTTCATACACAGATTCATTTAGTACTGAACTATGGCCTAGAGCAGAGGACATGGAGGCAGAAGGTCATGAGATCTAATCATAGCTAAAAAATTGTGGTCATAGGTAGGTTGCTTCATCTGCTGTATGTGACAAATAAGAGCACCCCTTTCATCCTAGGGATGTTACCAGCATTAGCTCATACCCACTTTTGTCACAGAGCCACTGCAGGGTTTCTCTGATGGCAAAACACCTTAGTATTATTAATAGATGTGTCCTATTGTTACCCATGACTTTAGCAACTGGTTGTCTATTCTCTCATAACACAGGGTCTTCATCATTTCTCCTATACTTTAAAATTTGCCACTGGAGGCACAGCCACTCCATTTGGTTGTTTGTTTTTTTTTTCTGTGGATCATTTTGTAAGCTCATTCTTTCTCTCTACAAATTAAATGTGGTTTTGAATCTTGAGATGTTCCCTGCATCTCAGTCCCACAGCTGAGCTCTCTGTTTTCAGTGATATTATCTAGTCTGAAAGTCTCATATAGTTACCCCAGTAACTGCTTCTACTGCTTTGGTTTGAGCTCTGTAGGTTTTTTCTTCTTCAGTTTGACTTGCCTTTTATCCCTTTCACCTAATATGTTTTAGGGAGATCTTTTCCACCTTTTCCCTTTACTTGTGAACACCTCAGGCAATGGAGTTTTGAAGAGTTATTATGAAGGGAATCCTAGCCCCCATGTGTTTCATCCAAGTCTATCTTATTTTTTTGTGGATAGCTTCCCATCAAGAGTGAATTTGTCTGGTTCTTATATCTTTCAGAATGTTCAGTGTATTCCATTGAATTTTCAGACAGCCTTCTTTGTTTGAGATATTTTACTGAAGTCTTTCAACATTCTCTTCTAGTGTACAACTAAATCCAACTCTCCAACAGACATTTCTCAGAAGTCAAAAAGAAAGGAAAAGAACATTTTGTAAATGTCATTCATACCTAGCTCTGCCCTCTGGATACATATTAGCCATAAAATTCAACCACATGATCTGACCCACTTCTCTTCAGTTTCTAAGCTTTCTAAGGTATTTGGTATTATTTCAGATTCCCTTGCTTAGGCAGGATGCACCTTTCCCTGCCATCTATTGAGTATTTCTGAATATCAGTCCTCCTTCTGTGCATGGTCCAGCAGAGAGGGCTGGATGCCCCTCACAGCTCTCACTCACCTGCAGCCATCCCCATCCCAGCTTGTATCTACCCCCAGCTGTACCTGTGCCTGGTCTAGCCTGACTGTTGCAGCCCAGACAGGGCTATGAGCTATGAGGGAAGCAGGTGGTGGGCTGGCCAGGAGTACTCCATGATCTTCAACTGTTCTTAGGCCACCAGTTAGACTGCTCTGCTCCACATGAAAAAAAAACCCAAACCAAACAACATTCCCATTCCCTGTGACTCGGGCTTCCTACCTTTGGGGCAAGTTGGACGTGTGTCAAGTGTTCTACCTCTGCACCTTCCTCTTGGACCAAACCCACCAGGAACCCAGAAAATGGAGTAGGTGTCTACAGAATTCTACTATGAGGTGGTAATGGACAGCCAAATATGAAAGACATTCATTCAAGTTCTGTCAAAAAACATCTGAGCAACCCAGAGACTCCATGAGGGTCAGGCTGATCCCATTCTTCCTGCCAGGATGTCATCAGATCTATAAAGTTCCTGGTGAATTTATATTGAGAAAGGTGAAACTAATGTTAGGGAAAAATAATATTGAGAGTAATTAAGAGCTAAGAATGACCACCCTGCTCACACAAAAGTTAAAAACTATAATAATTGAAAAGATAAAAGATAAAGAAAAAGAAAATATATACAGAAAGGATATATTAAAATGTTTAAAGGAGGACAAAAAGGTATATTCAAGCAGGATAAAATTAGGAACAGGATAATTCTTACTCAAAAAAAAATGTATGAAAGTCTCCTTGACAAATGTTGGAAAGGTAGTAGTAGGATGTAAGTAGAAATTATATGAGTCTCATCATTTGAAAACTGAAACTCCAGCTAAAAAAAATAGAACAGACTTTGTAGGGAACAGGGCAACACCAGAAAACACATCATGAGTGGAGAGATTTTTATTAGTTTGTTTTAATTTTTTCTATATTTTGCTACACAGTGCTGTTCCTGGGAAGTTCCACAGTTAATCTATACAGGCATGTAGGTAACCCTTGCCACTTTAGGGTTGGAGGTGAATTTTGGCTTGATACAGCTCTGTACAGCTCATAAGAGAGCAAAGTAGGAATGTATATGATAGGGTGGTTACAGGCTCCTCTGGCAGAAATGCTCAGTTGTGACAGCCCAGCTGTTAGATAATAAAAACCAGAGCTGCCTCAAGTGTTTGTATCACAAACTCACACATTCCTGATAAAAATTATTATACTTTTTGCCTCTTACTGTGGTGTCTTGGGAGAAGGAAAACAATTTCTGTCCCATATGAAACATTAAATTAGCTTCACATTTCACAGATAACTTCACTAAATCTGAGCAAAACTTGACTAGAGGAACAGTAAGTTCCTGAATTTTTAAGTAAAATATTCTATTATTAAAAGTAACAGTACAATTCCTTTCCCTTTTAAATTATATGTAAGAGACATTACTCAGATCAGAATTATCTGCCATTTAGAAATAGTCTTCGGGCTCATTTTATCACCAGTGAGATAAATTAGATGATCTCTTGAGCTACACTTTTCTCTCTCCAGTATCCTTCAAATCTTGCCTGATGGAATTATCATTTGCTTTTGTCCCAGAGTCTCTTCATTAAATGAACACTATTTTTTTCTGCTGCCTTCCTCTCACCCACTTTGTTAAATAATATATACCCCCTCCTACATATAATTTATTATGTCTAAATTCTGCACAACCTTTCAATAATATATTGCATGCCTGAAATAAATCTCATTTCTCATTGCTGGTACCAATAAGGGGTTTGTATTTCCCTTTTTGTCCCTGCCTGAAATTAGGTGCAAGAGCTTGCATGGAATTTTGTTCTTAATTTACTTACAACATTTTTTAATATTGCTACTGCTAAAGAAATTTATCTTGTTGCATATTCCCAAATCAGAGTTTGGCTTTCAGGCTGACCCGTGCTAATGTATATAGCTCATTTTGCCTATGTAGTATAGCTCTGAACATTTTTTTATAGAATCACAGTGTGGTTTGGGTTGAAAAGGATCTTAAAGATCACCTAGTTCCAACCTCCCTGGCATGGGCAGGGAACCTTCCAATAGGCCAGGCTGCTCAGAACCACATCCAGTCTGGCCTTGAAGACTTCCAAAGATGGGGCATCCACAGCTTCTCTGGTCAATCTGTTCCAGTGCCTCACCACCCTCATAGTAAAGAATTCCTTCTTGATATCTAACCTAAATCTACCTTCATTCTGCTTAAAGCCATTCTCCTTTGTCCTATCACTATCTGCCCCTGTGAAAAGTCTCTCTTCTAGATCTCTTGTAGCCACCTTCAGGTACTGGAAAGCTGCTCTAAGTTCTTCCCAGAGCCTTCTCTTCTCCAGGCTGAACAACCCCAGCTCTCTCAGCCTGTTCTCATAGGAGAGATGCTCCAGCTCTCTGATCATCTTCCTGGCCCTCCTCTGGACTTGTTCCAAGAGGTCCACATCCTTCTTGTGTTAGGGGCCACAGAGCTTTTCTAAGTGCTTGTAATGTTGCTTTTGCATAAGGTGTGCTGGTGTGCTCAGTGGAGGCCAAACACTGAAAATGGTCACAGAAACTGCACTGGGTAACCAGCTGGGGAATAGAGCAGCTTCTGCTGTTATGAATCCTAGCATCTTGCTGCAGAAAAAGAGAGAATTATGGACTTACATTGGAACCCCTGGGGCCACCATGCTACCTAAACCAGTCTAATGACTGTCAGAGAAAGCCTGATAGACTGAAACTGAAGAAATTTAAATAACTATCCTCAAAAAGAGGACATTTTGTCTGGAGGAAGCCTAAATTACATTCTCTTCCCCAGTGAACGCTGTCATTACTCTGCATGCTGCTAAAAGTCACAGCAACCTGTGAGCCAGAAAAACGCCTGCACAGGGATTCTGAGCATCAGGATTTTGGATCAGAGCTTTGGGGTTTCATGGTTTCACCGCAGTGGCCAACAAGTGCTCTGGAGCCAGAGAACCTAGAAGCCTGAGAAACATGGCTCCAAGATCCTGTTGCTGGAGGGAGCACAACATGCAGAGTATATGAAAGTGACTTTCTTTTCCTCTCTATGATTAAGAAAACAAAAATTAAAGGAAAAATCCAGCAGAAAATACAAATTTCTTTGAAATTTACTGCTATGAAACCATTCTAACAGAAAACTCCCAGCCAGCTCCACCTACATGAACTTCATACAGCTCACTGATATTTGCAAAGGCTGCCTACAGCCTAGCCTGCTGAAGTCAATAGTGATAAATCCCATCATGGCTGACGTTTTGACTAAGTCTAATTTGATCAAATTCTTTTCCTTGGTTTAAGTTTTGTTTGGAAGGCAAGCCTGATTATCTGAGTATCATTACATAACAGTTATCTCTGTTTTTCCAAAATTGTTTATAACATTAGAATATCTGCATTTTACTGCTGGGGATGCTACAGCAGGGAGTTACCAAGTCATTAACCTGAAGGCAAACAGTGAGTGACTGGCAGAGCTAGGAACAGTCCTGTCTTCTCCTGATATTCTTACTACATTTACATTTAAACTGACCTGACTTTGTGCAGAAATCAGCAGTAAATAATTATACCATTTTGTAATCTACATATTATTCTCAGCAGCAGGGTTTTGTCCAAAGGCAATGGAGCCATATGGGAGCAGATAGTTCAGTGTGTCTGAACACCAAGCACAAGAGTTAAGGAGGGACCCAGCCACAAGCCACTTAGCAGCTACTGCTGGGTATTGTGATTCCCTTTGCAAAGCCCCATGTGTAAAGAGCTCTTCTGAATTCAGACTTACAGAATCTGGAGTCTTCACTCAGTTTATTTCCTAATCTTGGCCCATGAGCTCTGTTGGTCCATGTAAATCTCTGATACCATTTATTCCTATGCTTATCCCTTCTCTGCCCAGCATACATCCACAAGGTGAGGATGCCCCAGGTTCTCAGAGGGTTTGCTGGCAGAGAACTGCCATGGGGGAGGGCTCAGATGGTTCTCCTGAGACATCCTCCTTTTGCAGCTTGGCATAGCAGCCAGAGATGGTTAATGCCTATCACATAAGCCCACAGAGACTAACTTTAGCCAAAAGCATAACGATATTGGCTGTCAAAATATTTTTAGAATGGCTGTATCCTCTAAGAGAATGAGGTAAGGGATTCCTGGAGGCCGTGGTTCAGAGTGCTCAAACCTGCTTTTCTATTGCTTCCCATAAGCAGTGCACAGGGCTTTCAAACTAGCATATGAGTTTGGCAAAGGATTTGATAAAATAGTCTGCACTGGGAGGTGTCAGGCCATCCTGCCATCCTGAGGCAGCGTGGCTCTGCACTCTTCTCTGCTCAGGCCTGAGAGACCTTTATGTATTAGGTCACACACACTATAAGGCAGGAACCCTGACTCTGGAATGATTCTTTAGGAGTCCCGGTGTTCTTGTCTGACTCCTTTCTGCCTTCAAGGTTCTCTGCACACTGGGATCATGGGCACATCAGAAGTCTGCTGATAGCAACACTGGCTTCGTGAGGCCCTGTAGTGCCTCGTAGAGCAAGCTGTGTAAACTGTGATGGGAATGTCCTCTCTGTGACACTGCTGACACTCTCCCTGAGTCTACAATTCTTTCAGCAAAGGCTTTGTTCCTACAAGGAGCTCAACTCACAGTGGTGGTGCTTACACTCAGGAAAGAGCCTGGCATCTTCTGATGCTCTTCTCAAGAACAACTCTCAGCTCAACATCTCCTGAATAAATGGAGCAAACACTGCAAGATCCAGCATAAGGAAACTAACATTCTTCCACCACCTCTCTGAACATCCCACCTCTCCTACACTGGAGAGCACTGATGACTAAGAAGCCACACTAAGGAGCCCAGCTGTTCTGCTCCAGATTCTGGCAAGAGCTGCATGTGAATGAGAGCCAGAGAGGCTCGATGGCATTAGCTTTGCAATGTGATCTTCATTCTTCCCCACAGCAGGAACAGACTGCTGGGAGCTGAACAGCTTTGGAGGACAGGTGGTCTCGGTCAGGACTCTGAAGAAAATGCTTTGTGGGGGTGGTGTGTGTTTACACGGGCTGTGTCTGAGGGGGCTGGTGATGACTAGAATGCTCGCTTGTCTTCTTTGATTCCTCTCAGAACTTTTACTTTTTGGACCTGACAGGCTCTGCACTTCAGATGAAAAAAGAATGTGACTGCAACTTTTAGAACAAGAAATTAGAAGAGGGTGAATGAGGAAAGCCTAGAGTGCTCAGGTTTGGATTGAAAATTAATTATTTTTAAAGCAAGACTCTCATAGCAGAGAATAAATGCTTGGAAACACTACAGTAGATCCTGTACAGGAAAGAGCATGGAAACTACTGTGATAAAAAAGGTGTTCACAGTGAGGGCAGTGTTTTCTGAACAGCTACAGGCACATATCAAAGGAGCTCTGCTCTACTTGGTCATGCCTGTCACCACACACTCAGCAATGAGTGGGTGAGGCTCTAGGCAGGGGCCTCAGAGGTACCTCAAACCTCTGTGTTATCACAGGCACTTAGCCAAGGCTAAGCGCCACAAAAGTGCTCATGTCATGGTGATCGCAATAGCTAAAAGAGCAAATGTCCCTCAGGAACTTGGCCTTCAGTATCAAATACAAGTCCTGAAGGAGTAACAATTATTCCCTGAAAGTGTGCCCATGCATTGCAGGAGCTTCCATTTAGGTTGTTGTCAAGGAAGGACTTTTGATAAACTATCTCTGTCACTTGTGTTCCAAAAGAGAGGAAACACTCTACCCTCCTTCATGCCTCTTGTGATATCCCAGGACACATCCTCCCAGCTCCATGCCCAGCTTCAGCCACAGCTCAACCAGAAGTGCTGGGGCAGACTATTCATTACAAAGGTCTTTGGCCTTAATCTGTCCCCCATGAAAGTCCTGGAAGTTCAAATCTCCTCTCGTTGCCTTTTGCCAGTCCTCACATTAATCCTGGAAATGTCAAAGGAAATCATAACAAGAGCAGCTGATCAACCAGCTCCAAGAACCAGAGAGTAGGTTTCCAGTCCTGCTCTCTGGGCCTCTTTGCTTTTGCAGTAGTTCCACCAGCTAGGAATAATTACACAAAATTATGACGTAACCCCTACTGAAAACCAAATCTTTTCATTCCCTTCCAGCCAATTGGAAGTCACCCCTGATGTTTTCTAGCTCCCTGCCTCTGTGAATGAGACCGTATCCATGAGAAAATATGCTTGGATCACTCACTGTGATTTATTCATCCGGAGGCAATTTGGAGGCTGTTGCTTACAATTAGCCACTTGATCTTTATCAGCATTGTTCCTAGCCCTTAGAAAGCTGTGTCTCTGGATACAACCTTTCCGGTACTTGGATGGCCTATTTAATTATACAACTGAACCTGTTTGTGCATGGGATACTGGAGTGGATGAAATCCTAACAATCCTCAACATTCATTTTCTCTATCAGTAGCAAGAAATAATATTTATCATAAGTTCCCTAACATGTCCCTTGGAAAACATCACAGTATCACGCTCGAGGGGAGAGGACTGTCTGCTCAGGGGGAAGATTGTAGGGCAAGAAAAAAGTGGATATGCTCATTATTACATCAAATTACAAATGAGAGAGTAAATAATCCTGAGGTGTTTCACTGTGGAGATGTCATCTTTCCAGATAAACAGGACAAGCCCAGGCAATACTGGATAAAAAAAGCACTTTAAACAAATGCATATTGCTGTGAAAAAATGTTTCTGAATGTGCATTAACTGAAACAAGAGAACAATATTTAATGATATAGATTCACCCTAACATAGCTGACAGAATACTTCATTCAGCCTTTTGCAGGGGTCTGAGCTGAATTTCGTATGGGAAGGAAGATCTGGCATTGCCCATTTTAGAAAAAGAGATGGAAATTACCAAGTGTTGAGATGAGAGTATAGGGAAAAGAAAATGATGGGAACTTAAAAGCAGAACAGTACAAAGGAAGTATCAGGGCAATTTGATTGGCTGTGAAATGGAGTTTCTGAGCTGTTGAAGAAACCAAAGTGGAGAGTGGGAGTCATAAGAAAGACCAAGTGGGATTCTGCCTGGTCAATTTTGTCGTCATTCCTGCCTCTTGGGGCCATTCTGCCTTGGCAGTGTTTTGCATCACCAGCAAACAGCATGGAAGACAATGAAATGATTCCCATGAAGGGAAGTGTGTAAGGTAGCTGCCTCAGAGATGTATGAGTGTAAAATCCTCAAGGAGGAACAAAGCTTTTTAATGAACTTGGGGGGAGGAGGAAGGGAAAGAACAAAACAGTCAGCGCTGAAGAATGCTGATTATTTCAGCGAACTTTCAAAGCAATTTTAAGGTTATCCCAAAGCACTGCAAGAGCTGCAGTCTGTATGCTTGCACCCCAGAAGTACAAGCAGTGTATCAGCAGTCTTCAGAGAGGACTGAACAGAGGGGTAGGAGGGGGAGGAAAAAAAAAAAGCAGTATTTTGGGAGGGTTCCTGCAATTGAAGCTTACAACAACATGTTTTCAGGCCATAGACACTGGAGAAAGGCCAAGCAGGAACAATTCTGACCTATTTTGTACTTTTCTTAGGGTTGTGCTTTGTTTTGGGAGGGTTAGCAGTTGCATCTAATCCATCACTGTATTATGGAGAGGTAGGTTTGGTGTTGGCATCTACCGCAGGGTGTAGGTGGTTGCTGAGTTTGGGGGTCTCCTTTGTGTCATTGGTGCTGTTTATGGTTTATTTGGGTGGAATGTCAGTGGATTATGTTTATTCTTTGTCTTTTTGTCTTTGTCCTTTTCCAGAGACCTGGGGGGATTGGTTGTTATGGTATTGGTCTTGTTTTAGTTCTTGGAGGTAGTTACTGGGGGAGTTTACTGAATGCTGAAAGTTTGGGGTGGCTGCTGTTGATAGCGGGATATGTTTTCTGTTCAATCAGATTTCAGTGGTGTAGGGATGGTTTTGGTCGGGTCTGTTACTAGCTTTATTTGTTGTTTTGGAACTTAAGGTTATCTGACATGGTCATTCAGGCAGTTTAAGGCTAGAAATCAGAGAACAGTTTAATGTAAAATACCACCTTTGGGATTTGGAGATAGAGGTTTAAGTCCTTTTTTCCTGACGTGATTTGTGGAATTCTAAGAAGAGGTGTAGTCTTCACTCACTGGTTCAGAAGACCAATGCTTTTTTCTAAACTATTGGAGTATTTTTAGAAATTGACTATTATGTTTTTCTAGGGCTCCAGTAATGGGGAAGAGGATTAGGAGGGTGGCGAAGCAGGTGAGGGAGGCTAGCTGGCCAACAATGATGAATGGTTGATACAGACAGAGATCCTAAATCTAAAATCTACTCTGGGCCCTTCTCTCAGTTCTTCTAGCTCCAAAAAACCCAAAAGCTACATCTCCTCATGCTCAGCTTGGAGGCAGAAAGCATCTCCATCAGCAACTTAACAATTGCATGCCAGCCCCCCATACTCTGTGACCTTAGCAAAAGGTGGGGCTGAGCTTGAAGTGTGCCAGTGATGCAGACTGGTTTTTGGCCTGTATGTGGTTATTCTGTGCTGAAAAGCTGTTCCATGCCATGCTTTAGAGGAGGCTTGTCAGAGACACTCAGCCTCCTAAGTGATGCAGTGGTGAAATGACAGGCAAAAGTATCTTTGTTCCATCCAGTGTGGCAAAAATACCTGGGATGTAGCTTGGCCCAACCTGTCCTCCTGATACTGATTCATCTTTCCACATGGCAAGTCATACCAGGGAGAATCCTATGGAGAGTTTTATCTCTAAGATGTCTTAGCAGACTGAGGAAAAAGTTCAATATTGTTTTGGGGTGGGCAAGTAGAGATTCCCTATGAATATACTTAATGGAGTTAGGAAGTACACTTCTTTTCCCATGGCAGGCCTATCCTTGGATGGATTACATCAACAAAGAGACAATTTCTGGTTTATTTAGATGATAGCAATGCCTGGAGCTATGCTCTGGGCAGAATAGCATGGGGTTTTACCAGATATGTTATACTTTTTGAAAAACTAAAAAAATTGTCTAGTTAATTGACACTGAGGAAATAACAGAGGGACAAGAGGGGCTGACAGTAAAGCAGATGTTCTGTCTCTTTCAGTCTTGCTGTCAGTGATGCTTACGCACTGGAGTTTCAAAACACTATACAATTACTATGAGATCACACACTGTTAAATGGTATGAGCACCTTCCTCCCAGAGTGCATGACTTACCCAATCCAACAGTCTTACTGATGGAACCAAGGGAAAGACCAGTCCTAGGGAGCAGTTTTCTGCAAGTTGATTTACAAGCAGCTGTAGTTTAGTGGCTGATTCAGATGTTTGTGGCAACATCCATCCTCAGGCATCAACATAATTTTTCTCTTAGGTGTTTCTGTCCTCCTATGAGGTGTCTTGGTTGTTTGTGTAACAGGGGCTGCACAGCTTTAGTTTATTGCTCAGTGAATTAAGACAACCCGAAATGGATGTTAGGTTATCTTAAAGCACCAGACATAATGTTTGGTGGTTTGGCAGTTTCTGTGTGAACAGTTCCAACATCCTTCTAACCAAGGGAGAAATCTCCAGGAAATATACTGAACTGCAAACTGGGAGCAGAAATCTCTACCTCCATCTCAACCGAAGCCCTTCAAATTCCTGCACTAGGCACTAACCAATACAGATTGCCTTGTAAACACGATTCTCCTGGAAAGGAGTACGCTGTGGGGCAGTGAGTATGCTGTGAAGCAGGATGGGGAAGCAAGGATAACATCCTAGCAAACATCTAGGCAGCATCAAAATGTTCTTCTGATCAGCTCAGTAAAACAAAGGAGGGCATTATGCACCAGAACTGAACTCTGAAGTGACTTATTAAAAACCTCTCCATATTATGTTCCCTCTCAGAGGCAGTTCCAAGAAGGTTCTGGAGAACAGCCACCTCGTGTGGGCACACTACAGAGCTGCTGCATGACAAGCTAAAGGCTGGTGCTGTGTTAAGCTTGTAGCCCCTAATGGATCTTCAAAACTCGAGAACTGCCACATTAAGTGAAAGGTTTTTGTGTGGGTCTCAAGGCAGGTGAACCCTTGGATTGTAACAGTGATGAAGGCCACTAGCCTTTACTCCTTAGCAGCTCCAGGTATTTATGTCCTTCAACAGCAGGAGCAGGGTTTTTATTTCCCATCCCATACACATATGCCTATAGGAAGGACAGTGGAAATGAGGTGAAGAAGGAGTGGCATTAATGTCATCTCTTTGACATAGCCACCAAAAAAAAATGACCTTGACACAAGTGAGGAAGGACTCTGTCCCTTTAAAAAAAGCTGTTACAAATGTTTTTCCACTGGAAAAACCAGGCAAAGCCCAACAAACAATCAAAAAAAAACCCCAAAAAAAACAAAAAACAAAAACAAAAACAAACAAAAAAAAAAACCAAAAAAACAACAACAACAAAAAAACAAACCCAAACCTTCCCAATGGCAGCCCCAGAAGCAGGCAAATTAAGAGTCATATTTCTATTTGGAACACTTTCCCTAACTGGAACAGGACTGATTTCCAGGACAACGTGGCAAGAAAGGAGTCAGGGGCATTTATTTTGTAATACCTGAAGTTCTCCATTGTAATCATGCAGTGTAGGGTAACGTGAGCTGCAAATGGTGGCTCAGTACATACCAGTGATTATACACTGATATTTAACTGATAATTAAACACTTATGCAGTGATTATGGCACTCCTTGAAATCTATTACTGAGAATCGTTCTGACAAAATTTTTAAAAAAACCCCAAGTGTTCTATTAAAAGACTCTGTGTTACATGTCCATGGTTAGGTAAGAAAACTAGGTTTAATGCCCAGAACCTTTCCCCAGTGTCTCATCCTAAGCTCTGCTGGGTTTCAAACTCTTGTCTAGCTTATGCCAAGCACTGACAGCTGGGCTCCTTTCTCCCCCAGCAGAACAGGGGGTGGGGTGTGGTTGGTGGGATGTTAATGCTTCCTCCCTATCTTAGCTATCAGTCACTCTGATAAGATGAACGCCTCCCTAAGAACCAGCCCAAGTCACAGATGCATGGGGCCAAAAAAGATGGAAGTGGATTATATCAGCACTGAGGAAAGGCCTGAAAGCTATATTCAGAGGCCTGTTGGCACACAGTAAGGCCAGCCCTAGCAACATCAAAGGCTACAGCAAGGAGTTAGTTTATATAGTTTTGTCAGTTGGATTAGACTCTTCATTAGGATGCAGAACAAACCTCTTCTACTTGGCAGACAGGAGCGAGAAACAGAATAAAAATGGAAATCAGATCTCAGCCCTGAATTCCCCATTCAGCGACGCTCTTCTTATTTGCGTAGGAACTCCAGTTCGCCTGGCTTTGTTTGAAATAAAGGTAACAGGAAATTTCTGGGCAGGATGAGGTCAAGGTCTCTTGCTTTGGGGCCAGCAAGCCCTGGGAGGACTCTTGAGTCAGAACAGCCCGTCCTAGGAGGAGGACAAGCAGAGGGCAAGAGCATTTGCTATGGGGTACCAGTAATACCATTTCTACATCTGCATCCTCAGCAGGCAAACTCAACAGGGTGACTTTGGAAAAGACTTCTCTTAGTTTGAGTTGAACAAGTAGTTGTCATGCTGTACAGAGTCATGGACAGTCTGACAACAGAGTAGATGGCTTTCAGCATCCAGGCTGTGCACTAGTCAGCTTGCTACTATTGCCCTGCATCTTTGGATGAAGTTGCTGGTCTGTCTCAGTGTACTTGCAGGCTAGGAGAACAAGATTATCTGATTTTGTGGGTTCCTAATGCCTCTGACAGCATTAAAATCCACAAAGGTCAAAGAGAAAAGCCTGAGTTGGATCTCAATCATGTCAACATGGTTAAGGGGTCACTGGGAGGGCTATGTAGGCACACTGCAAATTCACTTTAAGATCAGAAAGAAGCCCAAGTATTTAAAACAGGAATTTGTTTTCTCTACCTACTGTATCGTGATAACAAAGCATGCTGATCTGTAAGAATGTATTTTTTGCTATGCTTAGGATTTGTCTTTATTGTGTTTGGGGTCAGAAGATAGAAGGTTAGCATTTGTTTTACAATTTCATAAATTATTTTTAACAGTCTCTGGAGTGAAATCAGACATATTTATATAAAATATTTCTTGCTCTGAAACAGGACTCACTGAAATATATTAGCAGCTGTCAGAAAGATACATGTCTACATTTCACTCCATGCTGTTGAAGCCTTTAAATCACTATATTAGCCCTTCAAATTGTAAACAAAATGTTAATTTCCTGGCTGCTATAGTAGAAGATAAAAAGAGACTGCTTGTTGTAAGTAACCTGTACCTTGAATTATTTTATTAATACTGCAAATTGTAAGTGACAGAGCAATTAGGGTTAAATATGACCCCAGGAAAGCAGCTTGACCAATGCTGATCATCCTGCTAAATAGATGGAATTTAATTTAATGGAGGAAACAATAGGTTCCCTGTGGTTTATCTCATTAAAGTGATTTCCATAATTCCAATAGTGATTCCCACATCTTTAAAATTAAACTTGGTAACAGACAAAAAGACAGAGCTGCATTGGGCTAGTAAGGGACTTAAAAATTGTCTGATTCTATCATGAAACACCCATTGCTAAATTTATTGAATTTGGCCTTAACTTATTCCTCAATGAGATAATCTCACAGTCTCCCTTCATCTGAACTATGTCCCTTGGATTTCTTTAAAACCCTCATATCTCTCTGGGTACCTTCTGTTGCACCACCTCAGAGCTTCTACATGCACTTAACATTAAGGGGCTCTAATTTTCTTCTCTCTTATACCTATTTTTCATCCATTAACTTTAATGGGATTGCACATTACTTACTCCAAAAAAACCAGACTGAAAAAAAGTCACTCTTATAGTGTCCAAAGTAATATTCCGTATTCCAAAAGTGATTATTTTATGACAGTTTTCTGCAGAAATAAATTTATTTCCCTTGGCTCCACCTCACAAGACAGCACTTTTGCTGAAAGACCTAACAGAAAGAAAGATTCTGAGGAAGACACAATCTCTCTAACATTTAAACTAAAAGGCTGGTCAGGAAACTACAACTAGTTTTCAAAGGATTATAGCTGTAGATATTTTTCCCAGTTCTTCCTTTTCTTCTTAAAAAAGCAAACCAAACTTTAATTTTCTGACTTTTCTCCCCATACATTGGAAAATACTTAGGATGCATTTTGGCAAAACTGAAGGAAATATCTTAAGAAAAAAAAAATTACTTGAAGCCAGAGAGAAAAAATATTTGCCATGATGTTTTCCAGCTGTGAGGTTTGCTATTCACATAGAAGGCAGCAATATAGGTGCTGGAAAACAATATTATGCCTAGCATAAGCAAAAGGCAAACATATAGCCACAAACATCATAAAGTAACAGAATTTTGTCTACTGAAATCATTCTTTCACAAATCAAACTACAGTATTCCCATCAAGTTAAAAATCTCACTGTATATATGTTTAAGTGTCTCCTCTATTTCATCCTGTTACTACCTGTACCTTTCATTGCTTACAATGATGGAAGTCTCATCCTATTGTTTTTCAACTATCTCCCCTGTTGTTTGCTGTGTGAAGTTTCTACACTGGAATTACAAAAGAAAGTCAGTAAAAGAATATGAGCTTCATTCCTCGCCATGCCGGTACTGTAGAGCCTGCCAAAACTAGGGCTGAGGTTTGCTGGAAATGTAATTACTTGAAATTTCAGTTGGTTCTGAATCAGACAGGAATCTTTCCTTTTTTTTAAACTCTGTTCTAAAGTAGCAGAACTAATCTTGCTGAGCAGTTGCAAAGAGCTCAGGAGGTTCCAGTCCCTAAATGACCTGCTAAACGACTACTCCCAGGAAAGAGGCTGTCAGCAGAAGAGACAGACACTCTTAGTCCTGAGGTTAGGAACCTTCAATTTTTAGCAACCTCTTCCCTACAGAAAATATACCAGGAATCTGTGCGAACTGGCAGAAGGTGGCATGCTGTTCAGAAACAAAATTTTTTCAGATTTACAGAAAATACAAAATGATTTCTCCTCATTTCTGAGCTACTTCTGGAAACGGAAAGGTCTTTTACCTCAAAATGATTCATCAAAGGAGGTATTACGCCACTATGATTTAACTCCCCTGATGAAATAAAAGAAATTCCAGGAGATAAATCTACTCCTAACACTGGCATATGTGGGGGAAAGATTTTGAAGTGAGGTTTGGTGTATCAGTTCCTCTGATGCAGAACTGAAAACTCTGCTAGTAGGCAAGGCATTGTGTGTTTTATGGGCAGAGGAATGCCACAGCAGGATACAGTAAGCCATGCTTTCTGTCTTGGGCCAAATATGATCCCAAGTGGATTTCACTACTGCCACTGAAATCCTCCATGGTCAGCTCTAGCTCAGTGACTTTAAATATTTCAGAAGGCTCCTTTCAACTAGTATAGATGGTATAGCCTTTACCATGACATATATTACAAAATTCTTACTTCCTCGTGCTCTTTTGAGCCCTGTTAGGTGAAGATTTTTTCATGCATGAAGAAGTAAATCACTGGAACAGACAATTGATTTGAATCCAGTTATTTTACAAATCACTTGTCAGGACAAAACCAGGTGTATGACTATAGGTACAGTGAGGACTACCAACACAGATATGGACAGAATCTACCCTTTTTCATTAGTTTTGATCTCAAGTCTCTCTCATTCATGGTGCCAAAATTCTACTTTTCAGATGGTTATGAGGGAAGATGAATTTCCTATGTCTGACTCAGTCTAGAGCATTAAGCACAGGGCTCAGCTGGGGTATGTGTTTTTAGTAGAGAACAGCTGATCCACATAGTGGAAAGCAGCAGGCAGGGATACCTCTGTCTGATAATGCTAATCCATTACAAAGATTTCTTGTGTGCAGCTTCCCAGCTCCAAGTCTGTTTTACCTTTTTACACATTGACATAAAGCTCCAGAATGATTCAGTGGAAATCTTCATGAACTGCAAGAAAACTGTCTTTAAAAATGCCACAAGAAGCTCAGTGCCTTCTCTGGCTCTGTGACTGACCAAACCTACACACCAATGGCACTCCTAACAATTAACACATTAGTGACAACCCTGGAGGCTGGTCATGTACACAGAGCCTGTACTCACAGTTTTCACAGCGATTCCCTGTATAGCCAGCCAGACAGGCACACTTGTAGGTACTGCTTTTGTCTAGAATGCACGTCCCATCATGAAGACATGGAGATGAAGAACAAGCTGTAAAAGAAAAGCAAGAATGTTCATGTTCTCTTGTAGGATGGGGAACTCTGTTTTTCCTCATGGTAGTTGTATCTTGGGGTAAATTACCTTTGGTTAGAAGTTAGGAAGACACAGTAAAGGGCCTGATGCACGTCAAAAATTCTTCTTCTCTTACTTAACTAGAGAAGGGATCTAGTAGGGATAAGCAATTATTTTCCCAGTATACATTACTTTTACCATTTCCCTTTAACTGCAGTCAAGTGGTGAGAAAGATTTATGGAAGGAAAATAATTTACATCAAGTTCAATTAATGTTTAAAGCTTAGCCTAAATTAAAGAATTTTAATAGCAACCTACAGTTTTCCTGCCATTCAACCCAGAGTTTAGGGATAAGTTCTGGGATCCATGGGTTTTGAGGTTTTTTTTGTGTCTCAGATCTTGTTGTTTTAGATTTTGGGAGTTGTTTTTTCCCTGGGAAACTCTTGCATACAATAATCTAACAGTGATACACATCAAACTGTACACACTAGCATAACTTAACATCAGAATGTGTAACTGTGCATTAAATATCAGCAAATTCCATTGTGTAATAACACGTTTTTTGGTGCCTGTTCTAAGGGGAGATGAGTGAATAGGTCTGTTGTGGTTTAACCCCAGCTCGCAGATAAGTACCACGCAGCCACACACCCACCCACCACCTCTGGTGGGGAGGAGAATTGAGAAAGAAAGAATAAACCTCATCAGTTGAGACATTAATAGTTTAATAATTGAAATAAAATATGATGATGATGGTGATAATAATAATAGGAATAATAATTACATTGAAAGGGGTAGAGTGAGAGAGAAATAACACTGGAGAGAAAAAACTATCCAGAACACAGTTGTTCACCCCGCCACTGACTGAAGCCCAGCCCCTCCCCAAGCAGCAAACCGTGCTCCCAAACAAATCCCCCCAGTTTATATGCTGAGCATGATATTCTGTGGTATGGAATATCCCTTTGGCCAGTTTGGGTCAGCTGTCCTGGCCATGCTCCCTCCCAGCTTCTTGTGCAACTCCTCACCAGCAAAGCAGGGGAAACTGAAAAGTCCTTGATTTAGAGTAAGCACTACTTAACAATCACTAAAATATTAGTGTGTTATCATACAAAATCCAAACCACAATATGGCCTCCTGAGGGACACCACTTGTCACTGATGTCCACTGGGGCATTGAGCTGTTGACCACTACCCTCTAGATCTAACCATCCAAACAATTGCTCATCCACTGAACAGTTCACCCATCAAATCCATCTCTCTCCAGTTTAGCCAGAAGGATGTTGTGGCCATGCCCAAAGGCCTTACGAAAGTCCACAGAGATGGCATCTGTAGCCCTTCCCTTGTGCACTGATGTAGTCCCTCCACTGTAGAAAGCCACTAAATTGGTCAGGTAGCACTTGCCCCTGGTGAAGCTGTTCTGGCTGTTCCAAGTCACCTCCCTGTCCTCCATGTGCCTTATCACAGCTTTTAGGAGGATCTGTTCCATGAACTTCCCAGGCATAGAGGTGAGGCTGACAGGTCAGTAGTTTCTGGGGTCCTTCTTTCTATCCCTTTCTGAAAATGGGTGCATTTTTATCTCTTTTCCAGTCACCAGGAACTTCATCTAACTGCCATGACTTTTCAAATATCATGAAAAGGGACTTGGAAACTACATCAGCAAATTCCCTCAGGACTCTGGGATGCATGTCATCAGGTCCCATAGACTTACAGATGTTCAGGTTCCTCAGGAGGTCACAACACTGATCTTCTCTTACGGTGGGAAGGACTTTGCTGCCCCAGTCCTTGCCTTGCAATCCATCTGCTTGAGAAGTGTGGGGAGAACATGCCAGCGATGACTGTGTCAAAAGAGACAGGCTCTGGCCCTCCCTGCAGCCAGACCTGGATGGCTCCATGTTTATGTGGGAGCCTTGCCTGGGTGGCCACCTCCTTCCTGGTGCATGCAGAGGACATAGCTCCTGCCAAGGGGACACCATGGCTGCGCTCCCTCCCAGGGGGTGCTGACCTCTGCCTGGGCTCAGCTCTGCAGCTGCAGCAGGACCTTGCCCTCCCTGCGCTCCCAAGGTGCCGTGAACGGCCGCACACCCCTGGCTGCTCCGGGGCTGCACTGAAAGGCATGGGCGTACAGAGGGGTGCTCCTTCTGGCAATGTGCAGATCTCCTCAGCACCTCCCACAAGCTGCTCGGGTGTCTCCCACCTCAGGAAAAGCCCCCATGTGCCAGGATCTGTCACTGCCACCATATGGACCGACCTCAGAGCAGCTTCTCTCGGAGAAGTTTCTTATATCCAGATGGCATGAGGTAAAAATATATATAGATGCCACATATGGATTTCTCTGCAGGTTTCATGTGGTGATGTAAGAGCAATTTATACATGGCCAGGCAATGAATATCTTCCACGTCTCATTGAAGATTAAGGCCTGACTAAATACAGTAATTAATTTGTTAAAATAAAAAATATATATGGCAATTATACTAATGTAAAATATCACTGAGAAAGGGAAGGAGAAGCAGAAGATTCCTTACAGACTGACATTTTGTAGTCACTGGTTGAAGCTAGTGAAACTTTGTCTTTTTCCCAGTTTTGTCTCATGATTCGGGAAAAGTAAGCATGTCTAGTGAAGAAGGGTAAGTGTCAGATACTCCTTGAAAATGTCTGAAACTAAAAACCACTAAATATTTTTTCTGTTTTAAGGAGTCTTGATTTCCTGGCTTAAGTCAAACAACAAGGGACAATACTACAAAGTTTAAAGCCACTATGTTTTATTGCTAGCTTGGGGGTACAGAAAGGAAGGCGTTATTGAAAGTGAGTAACAGGCTTCCATCTAACTGGATCCAGCATATGTCTAATCCTTAAGAGACTCTGATAGCTCCCCATCTGGCCTCCCATGCTTCTCATCTGAATTCTGTTGAGTGACTTCTAGTCACTCATGCCAATTACTGGTTCCCATTTCACACTTGGCATGGGATGGGACCTAGCACCTGCCGCCAGACTAGGCAGCACAGCAGGTTGTGTGGTTTCATCCTTTAATAACTACACACAGAGTGACCTTTCCTAAAGGGGATATAGGCTTTGCAGCTTATTTTGTATCAATCAAGACCTTTCTGGCATTTGAACCAGTGATCTCTGTCCAGTCAGTGCCCCTGCTTCAGCAAACTATGACTTCTAAGCCAGTACAGAGCTCATAGGAAGAGGCATAGGAAGAGGAGGCAGAAAAGGAAGGAATTAACTTTTGACATGTTTCTTCAGTGCTTTCCACTACACCACAAAGCTGCTGGGGACACCAGATCATGTCCTAGTTCACATCCTGTAAGCACCTCTGGTGCTGCTGCTCTCACCTGCAGCATAGGGAATTGCTTTAATAAGCCCCATGAAATCTGTTCTGGGGACCTTGGCTCTTCCACAGTGCTGTGCACAGAGGGAAATTTCAGGGCAAATGCTTCAGTTTTCAATGTGCTGCCAGAGCTTTCGATCCTGTGCTGTCCCCGCTTTCAATTCTACGCTGCCCGATGCACACTGTATTCTTCCCTTAAATGGTCCTGCTGGCCAGGTTAGTGCTCCACATAAAAAGACACTGGGAGTGTTTGAAAAGCCTTTCACTGCACTACACATTAGACCAGAACAGCCTCTTAATAAAGTGCACAAATAGAGCTCCTCACAAACTCTGAGAAGCCCTTTACAATGTGCTCTGTGTGGATTACCACACTTGCAGCCTCACAGCCTCAGAATAATTACCATTCAAAATGGGGCGGAAATAAAGTACTCAACAATATTCGAATACCGAGTGTTCCCTGCTGGGCAGAGAAAACAGAACCAATTCAGCTTGCACCATATGGAAAATGTTAGTTCCCTGAGTGTAGGCAGCCCTTATGCAACATAGCCCACGCCACATTCATTTGTTCTATATCACCTCTCCTGCTGTAAGCCCAGGCAAACTATCAATAGCTAACTGCTTCTGCCAACAGATACTAAAGGTGGCATTTGAAGAACAGGGCAGGCTGAGAAATGGCATAGGTGCTGCATCCAGAAGTATGAACATTTCAGATTGCTAGTTGCACCTCGGATCACTGTTAAGAGCTGATGCACTCCAGGTTTGTATATTTATATAAGGGTTATATAAACTATCTAAATTTCCTGAGCCAGATATACCCTGGATGACCTCATGAAATGTGGGTCACCAGGGTGTACAAAAGGCAAGTTATGGTGAGTCATAGATCCTGCGGGGTTTAGCTATGGCAAAGCAGCACAGTCTGATTAACCTTCTGTGCCAGGAGAACTGTAGATAGATTTGACCACAATTCCTTACACAGCTAAACAAGGAAGATCCAGGAAGAGTGCAGAGGCTGCCGCAAATACGATGGCGAAATCGTATCGAGGAGCCAGCTGCACTCTCAGTACTATTTTGTAGCCAGAAAGAGACTATGGAAAGCAATGTAGGGGAGTCAAGCACTGAGTAGTAACAAAACCAGTAATTCTGGAGCCCTCCTTCTGTCATTCATAACACTGAGATCATCACAGAAGGGGAAACGCCTCTTCATTTTTTTTTTTTTCTTTAAGAAAATAATCCGTTCTATGTACACACTTGGGGGGTTTTTTTTTGTTTGTTTTGGTCTTGGTTGTTGGGTAGTTTTTTTAATTCCTAATGGTACATGAGCCAACACAAGAGTTCTGTCAGGGCATTTTCACTGAGCTATCTATGAGACTTTGCATAAGGCTTTTGCTACTTGAGACAGTGGCTCTGCTCCTGCATACAGCATTGAGCAATTCTGCCATTGCAGATACACATGCCCCTTCCTCTACTTCCTTCTGTGCTCTTAATTCTTCGATTCAAACGGAAAAGTCACACAAAACAGCAGCTTTTCTCTGCTGGCTGATGTGCTTGTTCTTCACACAAGTAGAAGGAATTTAGTCTTCTTTAGAAGAGCCTCACATTCACATGCCATCTGACAGCTTTTGAATCTTCCCCACACTGACTTTATGTAAGTTGCTGCTGGCAACACAGCATGAAAGTTTTTAATGAAGCAAAACAGGGAAAGAGATTAGTGAAATTGAATTAATGAGAATGAGTGGCATGTTCCACTTTCATATTATTTTACCTGTAATTTCTTCAAAGACAGCATGAAATCCGTCAAAGTTCTTGGACCCATCAGACTGGAAGAGGACATGGAGTGAAGACCCAGTGCTTCGGATAGGAGGCGGCCTCTCATTTCCACAGAATTTCTTTATTATTCGACTGTCCAAATTGTCCCCATCACGGATCTCCACATAGTCATACTGGCACATATAGTCAAACTCCAGGCTCAGCATGGAAAATCTTGGGGAACAAGGACAAACAGTCAGACTGCTTACCTGTGCACCCTGAATACTACTTTTTTGGATATTTAGGTATTTAGGGCCTACCCCCTCAGTGAATCAACAACTCCCTAACCACATGAAGACCCCTTACTCATCTCAATTTTTGCATCATGATCCCTGGAATCTGGCTCCACTCTATAGAGTTGCTCCATGAGACCATTCAAGTGTCAGAAGAGTGAAGTCTAAATTGAAGTCATACAGTCTGTCCAAATGCATCAGGTCCCTAACCATAATACAATGTCAGAACTTTCATCCAGGGCCAGGCACTGCAGGGGGCATATTTCTATTGTGGCTGTTTGCTAAAGATTGTTCTGTTTGCCCTAAATAAAGTTCTAAGTCCTGAAAGTTATGGTATCAAATAACAAGGTTCAAAAGCTATTTACATTGTGATGTTCAGAAGTCGGCAATTAGGGATACAAGGAAAGCCTGGGGATGCAACAGAAGCAGAAACAGCCAGAGAAACAGAATCAAAATACCACAGCACGTTTTGCATTAGAAAGAAAAATGGTAGTAAATCCCCAATGGGTGGCACTTGCCTGTCTTTTGAGTGCAGAAATAAGGCACAGGAATTAGTGCAGAAGGGAAATACTTAAAGCCTTTTCCCACAATGTCTGTCCTTTCCTAGCTTCGATCCAGCCACTGTGCAAGGCTTTTGTTCATTAAGAGCCATGCTATATGCTGCTATTGGAATTCAGGTGGGCACAGAGCCAAAGCACCCCACCAGAATATGAATGAGAAACAGAGCGAACAACACCAAGTGCTTCTGGAGAATGTGCAATGGTCAGGGGGCTGGGCTCAGCTCTGCTACAGCAGGAAAAGGAGAAGAAATGGGCCTGGGAGAGGCCATGCTGCTAATTGTTCAGCAGGATATTTTATAAATGAAACTCGTTATGTACTTGATCTTCCTGAGGACTCCTAACACTGCAGACGTGTATCTAGGATTAGGCTGTATCTCCCTCATTGCCTATTCCAGTGTGGGCCTAGTGGTTTGCAAAGACTGCATTTTCACACCAAAGAGGTGAGAAGAATTTTGGATCTGCTCCTGGACCTCACAGTCTGAAGGGAAGAGAGTTCTGGAATCTATTTCCTACTCTTCTCATCTTGAGACTCAGGCCCCCCTATTAAGGAGGCCCCCATGTTATGTGAAATTACCTTTCTTTGACAACTCATAAGCTGACTTAAGAAGCCTCTTCACTCAGTCACCTTTGTTCTGTTCACATGGTTGGTTTTTGAGCATCAGGACTACGCTACCTACAGAGAAACAACTGAGCAGTTGTAGGAAGCTACACCAGTGGAGCAGACCCCTTCATTTTTTAAATCATCTGATGGAATGTAGAATAAAAAAAAAAATGACATCTGCTTTAAATATGAATTAGAGAGAGATAATTCAACTTAGCTTTGCATAAAATGCATGAGTTGAATTCTAGTTCTGTCAGGTTTGTCAGAGATGTCCTCACAGGTTATACACCACATTTTCAAAACATTCTTTCGCTGGTGAAACATACCCCAGGGATCTACCCTTATGGAAGTTACAGAGCAATACAAATTAACCCATTCATCTTCGTCATACTTATCAGGCTATAGTTTATCCTGACCCAATCCTATAAATATTTTCTGATTTTCTGAACTGGTACATTTCTGATTAAAATTAAGTATGTGTGCAAGTATAGAAGAAAAATTTCTGGAATGCCCACCATGTATTGGGAGCAGTATTATTTATAGACGTAAAGGTAAACTGTGTCTTGATGTGTGTCCCTGAACAAAGAATATCAAGACATATGCACAGAGAATGAAAGAACCATACACAGAATATTGGTTTTAATTGTTTGCTTTCTCTATTTTAAAAAATGAAGAAAACAGAGTGGAAAATGTGAAAGGCATAGGCATTCTGACTTGCATTTTATTTAACTTGGCATAGAAGCAGATACACTGTACTGACGACATGGGATCCCGTGATTAAGACTCAGAATTGGCAGGTCAGGAAACTTGCCAAAGCTTTTAAAAACCTCCTGGCTACAGCCCAGCTGACAGGACCCTTTACAGACCATGAGGTCTATTGCTGCTTAAGCCACAGGTACACATAATGCAATGAATCTCAGTTTCCTCACCAGTGGAAGTGTAACTATATCATAATTCTCTTGGATATTATAAAACTAAGCATGCTAATTTTGTGCTACAGGTCATCAGACACAAAATGGAATGCAAAGTATTGTCTTGATTTCATCAGTGTCTGCAGTGTGCATACACTGGACAGCCCCTCTGAGGAAAGCTTCTAGCCAAAGCATATATTTAAAACTGCATCTCTGCTGAGGCACTAAAGAATAGAATTGAAAATTGTGAGCTACTTCTACTGTGATATGACATCCCTGACATGGCTCAGGCTGAGGGAGCCTATACATCACAACCCAAAAAAACTCCCAGGCTGGCAAAAAAAGCAGATAAAACAAACTACCACCATAACATGGACACTATTTATCAAAACAGCTCTACTAAGCCAACCCCCAAAGGACTGCATGGCACAGCTTAAAGCAAAGGAAGATTTATCTGTGCTCCCTGGAGTTTTACTCTTCCTGCCCTATGTAAGCAAAGACAACCACTTTGTTGGCTGTCTGTATTATGTTGTCCCCATCCCTGCCCTTGCAAGCCAGGGTGGCAGCAAACAGGATTTGTGCCCAGAGAGAATGAAAATAGGAGTTCTTTTGTTGGCAGTTGTGCTGATTCAGCACAGTGTTGGCTGTGCATTACAGCTCTAAGCAGTTACCACCCACAGAGGGGATCAGCACGTTTGTATGAAAATACAGTGAAGGAAATGTGGATGGCAGACCCAGGAGGCAGGCTCTGGTGGTTTGCTTAGGTGAGCCTGCCCTTGTCTGTAGGAGCAGACAAAAGGTGAAGTTTCAGGTTAAATGTACATGCTTTCCACAATATCTAACTGCTGAAGTACCTCGATGGACAGCTCTGAGGTGGTGCACCTTGAAGATGTCAGCTGACTCAGAACACACTACAGGTTACCTTGTGAGGACCTCCTGTTCCATCTTTGCCATGAAGGTTTCCTCTATGCCTCCTGCAGGACTTGCAGGGTGGCAGGGTTAACTGTGGACATTCAGGAGAGTTCCTAGGAGTGCTGTGTCATCTACTGAGATTTTTAGGTATTCAGACATTAGGCTCATCATCAGGCTAGGCAAAGGGCTTTAGGCTTCTCCAACATTACCCAGCTCAGATAAATTAGATGCTAACAACAGAAGTTTGGTAGTTCAGGCTTCCCTCTTGGAAATTTCACAGTTGGAATGTAACATTATGTCACATCAAGGTGATATCTAGTATTATGTTTGTTTGATTGCAGAAAGGATGGACATGGGGAGGAAGAGAAAGGCACTCTTGTGTTAAAGTTTTGCATCTTCTGCAACAGCAAAGTTGGACAGTGAACTGTGAACCATACCGTGAACTGTACAGATCTAATGTGACATTTACATCCTCCTAGGCTGCGTGTGGGTGGCCCTCAGGGTTTAGAATGGAAGTTTGATTTCTCTAAAGAGTTAGTACATCTGTTAATTTTACAGCACTCCCCATTCTACTGCTTTGAAAAGAGATTAGTTTCCTTAATGCAGCTACAGCAAGTTCTGCCCTTTGATATAGTGTCCTGTTTTAAAACATTTTGTCCCTTTCTTGCACCTTGTGTCTGATGCCATCTGGCTGTTAACACTTTACCTAGAGATGGGTGCATTCAACAGTTACGTGCATGCACAGGATCCATTTCCACTCTCACGCCCATCCCCACAACAGTGAAGCCAGAGTGACACCTGTAGCTCCTGAAGCACTTTTTAAAGCTCACAAATGACAAAGCCCTGTTCAGAAATGCAAAAAAAAATCACCTCCCTAAGCTTGTGCTGTGCAAATCATACACCTCACCAAAAATATCTCTTAAAAACAAGGCAAGTACAACCTATGCATGCTGAGACTGATGCAAACTTATGTCATGAGAACACAAAACTCCTCCTCACAGCATTGCTCCTGTGCCTTCTACACAATGCTATCCAGGCAATAATTGCTCATAACTACACAATAGGCTTGCATTTGCAGGTCTGAAAAAAGCGCATTAGTGTGGAAAAACCCCAGGCTCTTCTATTCAATGGATTTGTTGTTCTTCCTCTCATTTAGTTTGTCTTCAAACATATAGGAACATATTTATACTGTTTAAACATATTTTAACTGTTTGTGTATCTAGCATAGTTCTGCCTGGGCTCCAAAGTCGGTGAAATATTGATGTGAAGGGTTTAGCTACTCTTTTTATTATATTAGCTAGTGTGTTTCGAATATATCCCCTGCCATACTTCCTGCTGCATGTGTGAGCACCCTGCTGCACACATGTGAAAAGATTATTAATTACCCCAACAAAAGGCTCTCTTGCACTAGGCAGCAACTGGGAGTTTGAGTCATTAGGGGTGGGTTGACAGGTTTAAGCATACACAGGTCAGAAGAGCGATGACAGGACAATAGGACACAAGCTGTGTGAGTGAAAGTTTAGGCTAGATATTAGGAAAAAAATAATCACAGAAAGAGTGATGGGGCATTGGAATGGGCTGCTCAGGAAGGTGATGGAGTCACTGTCCCTGGAGGTGTTTAAAAAAAGACTGGATGTGGCACTGAGTGCCATGGTTGAGTTGGTAAGGTGGTGTTAGGTCATAGGTTGGACTTGATGTTCTCAAAGGTGTTTTCCAACCTAGTTAATTGTATGATTCTGTGATTCTGACTTGCAGGAGAACCAATCACATCCTCCAGCCATAGGAATGGTGAGAGGAATAACTGAGGCTGATAGAAGACAGGGCTGGTGAAATGAGTGAAAAAAAAATAACAGAGGGAAAATGTAGGCTAAATGCAAGGCAGGACCCATGGGCAACTCTCTCCTTGCATGAGACATCATATTAAAATGTTCCTAGTTCATCCTGGTACAGTCTTCAGAAAATATTGGGTACTCTGCTGTCAAGGTCTTGAAAAGACCTCTAAAGAGACACATTTTACCCAATGCCTTAGAAATTCTCCTTAGCATCCAGCTGTCCTAAATGGGAATTGAAAGCACAGCACTGATTTGTCCAGTGCCTGTCCATCACAAGCCAGACCATAGGAAAGAGGCGTGGTGTCAAACGCAAAGTGGTTGTTATACCTTCACTGCCCCAGGGCTCACAGCTGCTGACCCTCATTGACTCTTGGTTATCCACATGCCCCAATGTCCACCTGAAGTCAGTGCTGGCTGAAAGTCAGTAGGACCCACCTTAATTCAATGTTAAATCCAGCTTGAACATGGATAGTCCATTCACATCGTGCATTCAGTGGGTAACCCTCCAGCAAAATCTGACCTCTAGAAGCCCGAAGAACCTGCCCGCACCCTGGGGAGCAAAAAACCAAAAAAAATTGTGTGAAGGACCTGCAAGAGACATTTGAACAAAATATATGTAGAAACAACACTTGAATGAGAAGACAAGATGGCTTGGGAAGATACACTCCTTCTTACAAGGCAGTGTATAAAATATTGGGACAGCCACACAATAGTTGTAAAGAGTTATGACTATATTGAAGTATTGTCTATGCTAAGAGTACCACTGGGAAAGCTGTAGTTGATTGCTTCTCCCTGGTTTGCAATGTAGCCCCATGAAACCATTTCTTGCAGCTTTTGCCTCTCTGTTAATTAGCCCACCCACTCACCTGGCTGATGCCCTAGCTCAGAACAGTTTTGATGGAGCCCATGTTGACATTTGCAACCCCTGAAGCTGAGGGAGCTGGTGGGAAAGTGACAAAACTACAATGAACACTTGAATTAGCTCAAGTGAGCAAAAGAATGAGAGAAAAATCTGTGGCACCCAACATCATGGTTTCTAGTCCTTCATAAGGAGACTCTAGGAGGAAAAAGAGCTGATGTATTCCCAGAAGACACATTTGTCCTCAGGATTCACTACATCATCCTTTCATGTTAATGCCACCATGCCAGTGAAGATATATAAACATCACAGCTCCTCTGTCATCACTGTGACACTGATGACTCAGTGTGACACATACAGAATATACAGCCCTTATCCCTTCTTTCAGGTTCATTCTTATCCTTCCTCTAGTCTTGTTCCACTCTGCCTGTGCTGCTCTCAGTTTTTCACGATACTATGGAATGTACTTCAGTGCCCAGCACCAACAGGATAAGATGAAGTGTTTCAGTCATTTGTGCCCAGTCTAAGAAAACCATCAGAGGACAATGAGCTGTACAAACAGCAGACAAGGTCACACCGGGGAAGCAATATCTTTTCATGACTATCCTGCAGCTGTCCCTAGGCATCTGTCCAGGGATAGTTATCCTAATTCCTCATCTTGAATGCTGAACATTTTTAGCCCAGAGAGTTCTCTCACCTTCAGTAACCTCTCCCTTTTTCCCAGCTATAAAATATGGCTAATGATATTTTCCTCTGTGGAAGATGAAAAGTTGCTTAGTGATTTTTGCAGAACTTACTGTGATCTGTACATGCAAGTCCTAGCAAAATGCACAGTTAAATCACTATGTACCAGACAGAGCTAATTTCTCAGTTTCTATTTTCCTGACTACATCTTTCCGAGTGGATTCTTGCACATGGCTACATCCCCTGGTAAGCCTTCTGTTGGTTTCTGGAGTATGAGGCTGTATCTGTAAGCCAAAAATTGCAATTCAGTCTAACAGCGTCACCTAATCAGGAGAGCCTACACACCACAGATGAGGATAAGTAAAAAGTCAAATCACCCAAAAGACCTCCACAGCAATTCTCTCACTTCTTTTTACCTCTTTAGTCCAACAGAACTGCTGCTTCCGTCTGTCTCCCTAGAGAAACCCACAGCTTTTAACCAGTAACCCCAGATGAATGTTTCCTACTGAAACAGCGGGTTTGAACACTCGCCTCCGGGCCCTTCCTTCCCTAGGGAGAAAGGGTGACAGTGACCTGATTTGGTGAAGTACAGAGCATCTGTGGTTCCCATTGATCATAGTGTCTGGAAATCAATCCTGCTGCATCTGGTCTATGGGGAAACATGAAGACTGCAGGTCAATTCCTCCTCTTTCTTCTTAAGAAAGTGTTGCTCAAATAAAATACCCTTTGTTCATTTACCCTCAGTTACCCTTAATTAAGCAGGACCCAAGGAAACAGAAAACCTGCTCAGAAGAGTTCCTCAAAAGTGTTTCATCCTCTTCTGTGGCTCGCTCAGTTCCCTCTGTAAAAGGCAAGGATTAATGAGTGTGCCCAGCAACCACATTAGGATTCAACGAGTACAGCAGGATCTGCTGTGGTGAAAATGATAATGCTCCTTCCCACAGCAAGAAACAGGCCCTTGTGCTGCCATTGGCTCCTGCCTCAAAAACAGCCTGAGACAAAGCTGCTAGAAATCTTCAGAGGGTTTGACAGGGGGCTTGGACCACCTCAAAGAAAGTTTCCCTTTCGTCCTGAAGGGCTTTTGAGTTTTCGATGCCTTTAACAAAGGAAAGCCAAAGAACTGGTGCAAAGAGATACTTGTATGCATGGCATACTAAACACACTTCTCTGTTTGCCGTGGTACAGCCTGAACTCTCTGAACGCTGGCGCCGAGGAAGTAGGTTTGGCCAGCAAAGCAGGTGGTCCAGAGACTAAAGAGGAGCCATTCAGTGACCCTCTCCAAAAGAACGTTCTCAGGTTTGCTCCCACCCATCTCTGCACGAAGCACCTTTGCGGTCACATCGAATCTGTGCTCTTAAATCTCCAGCCCTTCTAGCAGAAGTTAGGCTGACTCCCCAGACCAATAGTTCAATCATATGTTGATCAAAAAGAGTCTTTTCTCTTCCTATTCTAAATCTGCGGGAGACCTGGAAAGCTCTCAAAAATAATTTACATCATAAACACAAATGCTGGCAAATTCTGCCTCATTTACAAAAAAATAAACCACTTTGGCAGAGTATCAGCATCCTTGTTCCGTTCCTGTTCCTGAAAAAAAGGCAGCTTTCAGGGCCACAGTAAGATTTCCTCCAAGGCTTGTTACTAACAGAGAATAAAAAAATTCAGGAGACCTCTGAGTTGTAGCCCACAGAGACCCATGGGTCGATGGAGGGAGAGGTCCTGAGATGACCTCTGGTAAGAACTCATTATCTTCTGTTTGAGTGCTGCATCTTAGATGTGAGGCTCCTTCAAAGGTCAAGATGACTGAACAGAGGAGAAAGACAGTAGGAAAGTTACTGCTATTCAGAAACAGGCTGATATGGGAAGGCAGCTGTCACTTGTCACAACTTGCTGCTTCCTGTTGGTTGTTGGTCACCAGTATTATGTGAAACACTGATGTTCACAAAGTTTCAGAAACCACAAATACTGTTGTCTTGCAGAAGGTCCACATTTGGACAGCAGAGCTGAGGACAGCTGTTAGAAAACACCACTTTCTCCCCTGCTTTGATGGAGCATGTGCCTTAAAGTGACATTACAACTGGGGGTTGACAAAAGCTGTTGGAGTGCACGGTACAGGGGAAAGGGTTCTGCAGGGTTGGTTTTCTTCTGATGACACCTGATGTGCCTTTTAGGTCATGATAATTCAAGCCAACAAAAGTCCCATTAGGAAATGCCCTAGCACCCAATTAAATCTAGTCAGCGTGTTTATCTCCTAATAACACTCCTTTGGCCTAACCTATATAATTTATTGTTTTACCAAATGATCTGGTGTCCTTTGGTGGGTTTTCAGCCATGCCCACACTTCCAGCTATGCCAGTGGATGCTACAAACCGGACAGACCCATGAGCCATCCCATGGTACTTCTTCCTTGCCACGGCCCTCCATCATCACTACTTTTGCTGGCAGTTCCCACAAATCTCTCCCGGGGGCTCACCCTGCGCTGGTGAACGCACTCAGCCCCTCGAGCGCTGCCCCGGGGCCAGGCCTTACTGCTCTCCCGGGGGTACCCAGACCGTGCCATTCAGTTCCCCCGCCGCGCACAGTGTTAAACAGGCACTGATCCTGCCCGCTGGATCCTCCGCATGCCCCGCACTCCCCTCCTCGCGCCTTTCCCCCGGGATGACGGGGCCTCACGGCACGGCCTCCTGCGGGGCCCCCGGCCGCCACCTACCGCCCGTGAGGCGCCGGTGCCGGCGGGGCCCGCGGCCGGCCGGGGCGGTGGCCGCAGGATGCGGTGCCCGCACCTCAGCACGGCCCGGCAGCGCAGGGACGCGGCCGGAGCGGTGCTCGCCCTCCCGGTCGGGCCCGGCGCCGGAGCCGCAGCACCGCGCAGCGCCCGCCGGCCCCACGAGAGGGAGACAGAGCCCGGCGCTCCCTCCGCGGGCCGCCCCGCCGGGAGCCGGGAGCTGCCGCCCGCCCGCGCCTCCCGCTCTGCCCGAGGGGCCGGGCCGCGCCCCGGCAGCTCTGGCATTGGCAGTGGAGGACGAAGTAGGCAGATTACATCCCTCCATTACCGTGGTGGCGCTTGTTTGTAATTCTGGGATTTACTTGCCCTCTGCCGCTGGCGAGGTACCCAGGGCTGGCTGCAAAGTTTCAGCTGCGATGCCGTGCGCAGGTACCAAAGAGCGATGTCTCTTCCTGTGCTCTCCCAGCTGTGATGTGTTAGTACATCCACGGCTCCAGCAGCCAGTGCCTGCTGGCATTCAAAGGCTACTTACTGGCCACCCTCCAGACCCAAAGCCACACCGCTGTGAGCCCGCAGTCCAGCACCCATCATGGTTATAGGCTGCTTTCCAGACATGCAGTCTCTGCATGCCTGAGCCTACCATCAAGACCAAAATTGAGATAGCCATGAGAGCCACAAAAGGGGAGCTCAGGATGTGCTGGAGTCACACCTATCCTCGGTGTCCCCACTTTAAGAGTGGAAGGGACAACAACAGCACTATCTGACCTTCCTACCCTGCCTCTCAAGTACCACAGAATCACATTAAAGAGTCCTCATCTGAGTGTCACACTGCTTCTCTTAAAAGAGCAAATAGTAAGAAAACCACTATAAGACAAAGCTGTCCAAAATTTCAGTACTGCAAAAAAGTCCAAATAGACCTCTGTATGAAGGTGTATTTTTCTTCAATATAAGTATAAATAATAGACTGAAATATACAGTAGGCAACCAATATACTCAGGCAGATGGAGGAAAAATTAGATGAGTTAATGACTCTTTCTTGGCTCTGCTTTTAAAGACAATTCCAGAGAAGCTCTAACATTGACCTAGAGCAAATGGGACTTTAAAGTGCTCTCAGAAATCACACCATAAACAGCAAGGGAAGAAGTTTATCAACTTCCAAAGCTTTAAGGTTGAGTTAGCTCTGTTGCTGACTCTGTTAGCTCTTTTGCTGAGACAAAGCTCATTCTGCTGTTTGAAGCAATGATTTTATTTCATATGCTTTCACCTCCTGAATGGTCATGGGCAATGTTGTGAAAGCAAGTTAAATTGTTGCTTTAAAATGAATGACTAACAGGACACAAGCCTAAGGTATGTAGTGCAATGGACAGAACAGAGTGGGGAAAGCAGACTCTGCTTTCATCCCTTCCAGATAAATATGAACAAAGAGACTGTCCCACCTTCACTGGTGGGAAATTGGTAAAGGAAATACCAGTCTTAAACACTATACTATTAGCTGATGGAATTCATTATTGAAAGACAGAGTTGGGATTAACAACTTAAAAAAACTAAAAAGCAGGAGCTTTTGCACACCATCAGGAACAAAACCTTTAGATATCCCTACGAGGCCCTGAAACACTCATGGTCATGATGGAGTCAGAAGTTGCAAGACAGTGCTTTCTAGAGGTGCCTTGGAGTGTGTTGAAGATGTGTGACAAAGGGAGGAAACACTGGGACTTCCTTGGGGCTAGCAGGGGTTGAAGGAGGATAGAGAGTAAGCTCTTTGCTAAAGCTGTTGGCCTTGTAAATGTTTATTCTTATGCTCTGGGGCTGTGATGAATTGCGTCCAAGAAATGCAGATTACAGAACATTTCCGGAGTCACGGTAGTTAAAGTTTTAAAATAAACCAAACCAAAACAGACATTTAGGAGGGTTCTAACACACCACGACATGGGGCCCAGTCCAATTCCTCTCAGAGAAGCACTGGGAGAGAAGCTTTCCTAATTGTAGATCTGCTGACTGCCTGGTTGTGTTTGCCTTCTCCTGCTTGAGCCCTTTGCAAGAGTACAGGAATAGCTGCAAAGGCACAGCATGGCCCTGGCTCTGTCCCACCACTCCCTGCCCCTAGCATCCCTCCCTGCCCCTGTAGGACACTTACTCATGCAGTCCCCTCCATACCAGCCGGCTCTGCACTCTGCACAGTAGATACCCTTGATGTAGAAGTCGTCAAGTGTCCCTCCCCAGGAGCCATTGCGACAGGACTTGCAGTTCTCAAAGATGGTGCAGCCTAAAAAGAGAGCCACTGTGTTAGATGAAAGCCAAGGTGGATTGTCCTGCAGGAAGAGGAGCAGCTTCTCTGTCTTTTCCACAGAAAATGCCAATGACATTAGTGACTGCTGTGGCGCTGACAGCTTCCCCACTGGAACCATACCCAACCGCCATGCCCTAGGCAGCTCAGACTCTGAGATTTGGAACCAAAGTCCTGCTCTGACTTGCCCAAACCTCTAAATCTCATTGCTCCAACTGTAAACGCCTCTCTCAGGAGTCTGAATGCGTGTGCTGGTGCCACTTGGGCCCAGCCCAAATGATTCTGATGACTTCTAAACTGGTCCTAGCTCCTCCTGCTCTCTCCTCTTCTCACCTTTCACTTTTCTTTTTCCTCTTTACTAGTGGGACTTCCAAGTTGTCTCTTCTTTCTTGCTTTGGGGATGCAAATCATCCCAGAGCACCACCAAAACACTCTTGGTGTGAAGCCAGCAATTGTGTCACCCTTTGGCAGCTCCCAAGCCTGCCCAAGACATCCTGAGGACAACACGGCTGGTAGAAAGTGTGTTATTTCTTTTTGGGCAGTGATGTTACCTGCTTTGGGGGAACGTTACCAAGTGTCTTGCTGCTGTCAGCAGAGTGGCAGATGAAGTTCCTGAGGAAATGCAAGACAATCCCATGCCTCAGTGAGATGTGCCTGCTCACCACTGCCCTGCTCAGCATCTGCCATGATGCCATGGCCGAAGATTTGGTGTGAATGCAGGGCAGCCATAAACATACCTGGGTGGATTAAACAGGAGTCACACTCGTTCTCCTCATTCCTGCAGCAGGGAATGGTGTAGCCCACTCTTTGTTTCTGTCCTGGGCAGATGCACTCGATTTGGTCATATTCGCAGCATTCCCGACACATGATATTCCACTCGGCTCCTGGGCAGTTTTCATTGATCACTGTGTACTCTGCAGAGAACAGAGAGGAGGACACACGGAAGTAATCCATTATCTGGTGAGGACTGGCAGGATCTATTATCCAGTGATTAGTCAGATCATGGATGGCATGAGGCTGGCCAAGGTCTTCCGCCCAGAAGAACCCAAACTATGTGGTAACATGAGCCTGAAATGTCAGCATGGTTTGGGTGTCTAAAGAACATGCAGGAGTTTTGCAAACAGACCAGAGGGAAGGAATATGTTCACTTTCTCTGCAAGGCCTTCCCACTTCTGTGGGAAAACAGCTTTAAAACTCCACAGAGGATGACATCACATGAGAAAATTTCTTCAGATTGCAGGACTGCTTTACAGCATCATATATAGTTTAGATTATTTAAACTATGATAGCATGTTCTGGTTGTATTTCTGCTTGTGAATTTGCTATTCTTAAAAACTAGGGGGCCCACCAGGAAAGGCCACTTTTAAAGTTGGATTTTAGCTGGTTTCACTCCCTATTTTCACTCAGAAGCACATGTTGTTACATTTGACTTCACTGCCAGAGGAAACAAGATTTTTCGTTATTTTTAAAGGTTCATTTTGCCTGGCATTTCTAATATGGTAACATCTTTCTATTATTTAGCATAACCTCATATGATATTTAAGCTATTCTGGAAGTACCCTTTTAAGAAACAACCTCAGACTGTGACTCAGGACTGCCACAATAAGTGCAGATCCTGTCTTTCCCCACCAGCGTGCTGTCTAAATCCTACAAAGAGAGATCTAAGGAGTGCACAGAGCTGTCAGCGTGCCTTCTAACCAGCTGACAGCCCTGATGACTGCTTTCATGGAGTTTGATAGTAAAAAGAGAGAGCAGACTAGAAAGATGAGACATGAAGGAAACATAATGAGACTAGATCTTTTTTCCCCTTCTATCCTCCTCTTTTTTCTTTCTTTCTTTTTTTTTTTTTTTTAAATTGTGGTTAGGTAACAACCTTTTTCCTTGTGTATTAAACTCTGAAACAGGGTTGCCTTGTCATGAAACAAGCCATGCATCTCTAAGGTGGAGCACTCCCATCCATGCCTGTACCTGGCTCTCTTCTCACACAACTGTTTTTTGTTTCATTGTCACTGATAATCTAATTACTGTGCCTGCTGCAGCTCCCTACCACTGAGCCTTGCTGCTCTGTCTCACTTGACTCTTCATGACCTCATGCCTGGTTCCCAGAAGCTTATCTTCTCCCCTAATGATTTTTACTGACTCTATATAAAAAGGACCACCAAATTGTTTCTTCTTTTTTTTCCCCCCCTTTGGCTGGGAAATAAAATGCAGCCCTTTGTGCTCCTCAGAACTGAGCCTTTCCCTTGTGCCTGGTGTACCAACCAGGGAGAGTCCACTGCTGCTCTAGCTTTAGGAATGAGGCTGCTGTTTTCACTGAAACCTTTCCATCCCCCATCTCTGCGCCTACAATCATTCCAAAAAGAAAAAGCTTCTTCTGTCAGCTGTCAATAAGGTTCTATAATTCTTTATTCCAGTAGTGGAATCTTGCATTGAAATAACCTTAGTGTTCAGCAGTTATAGACCCTTTTGTCTGTAGATCTTGACGTGCTTTACAAAGTCCTCTTTCCAGATGGGAAAATGAAGCACGAGGGAGGTGAAGTGACTTTGCTCAAGGTCCCAGAGAAAAACAATGGCAGAGTCAGGAATTAAATTCATGCCTTCTAATTCCCAGAACGGCAGTCAACCAACCTGGCCAAGCTGGGACTTCTTAACCTATGGCTATTATTCTCTTTTAATTAAGCCTTTTATCTATGAATTGTATCTGATTCATATTCCAGGTAAAATTAATTACACGCATCTAATTATCTCAGTAGAACTGACACTCGGTTTGGTACATCTTGCCATACAAGACAGACAATAGCTGTGTCTCTGGTGTATAAAGTGGGGGTCTCACTCCTTGCTGAAGCAGTACTCTCCAAAGTCTGACTAATAACTACCCAACACTCAAAGATTTTCTAAGGCTTCCTTCAAATTCTCATCTTTTCTAACTCAATCTAGAAATCTAATTTATCTCAAGATTGCTAAAGTCTATTAATAAAGCGGCTATATTATCCAAGAAGTTTCTGTCTGTAAAATGATACAAATATTCCCAGGCAAAGTTACATTGGGGTGATAAAGGAATGTCTCCATCCTTGCAGGAACTCAAACCCTGGCAAGATAAGGCTGTGAGCAACACAACTTAACTTGCAAGTTAGCACCAAGATGTGCTGGATCATGTGACTTACAGAAGTCCCTTTCAATCTAAATTCTCTATTCTTCCCTAAAATATTACACGTGTTTGCGTGTGTGTAGAGGGTGTGAATGGGGGCAATATGCATATTTATTTTTTTATGAAGATCTTGTGTACACAAAAGAGCCAAAAAGCAGAGGCCATACTTATTCTTGGTGGATCAAATGTGTGTATTTGTAAAATAAGTTGACCTTGAGGTAATATTTAGTGTTAAGAATGGAGCAGCAGATCTCTGCTTAAAGAATTGTGAAAATATACTTGCTGCCACCTAAAAATGCTGTTTGCTCACTTCTTGCCTTTGTCTCAACTTAGACAATGAAAATAAACTGTCTTTTGATTTACTGACAATTTAATTCCCTTTCAGGTTCTCAGTTTCTACAGTTTGGGCAATTCATATAGCCTCACCAAGGAAATATGTGGATTTGAGATTTTTTTAAAGTTGCCCTTCTAGGATTTTCTTCACAGAAATCATGGAATCTATTATTTTGAGGTTCTGTAGAAGATATTCTTTAAAGAAATTTGATTGAAGACTTTATGCACCCCTTTAATAATGGCAGGATTCCTTTTGTTTTGTCTCTGGGCTACCAAAAAAAAGGCAAATAAAACCTTTGCCTCAGAAGTTTAAGAGGGATATGCACAGAGCCACTTATGTGTGTAATCAATGTTTGTTTGTGTGGCTGAGCTCAGCCTATGCTCCAGGGAGGCAGAGGCATAACCCTGCTCCCACTTGTTTATTTGGGGATGGGTAACCATTGGCAGCTCCCCCCCACACACTTGGCCATTATCACCCCAAAACAGAAGAGAATGAGGCAGGGAAAAGTTGGGGAAGATTTATTGACTGAGTAAAATACTGAAAGCGAGGCCTCAGCCAGCTGTGGCAGAGATAATTGTGGGGTGTTTTGTGAGCTTTACTTTGATAATCTTCCAAGCAGGCAGTCTGGCTTGCAGGCAGTGACTGTGTCTTTGATTTTGGGACAAGCTGGGAGAAGCTGCTTGACAACCCATGCAAAATATTTAGCTGCAAAGAACAAATAAGACTCTGGACAGGCAAATAAACAGTGGATTAATTTATGAGATTTTAATGATGGAAGAAAAGCCCATTAAATCCAGACATAAACAGCTCACATGGAAGCAGGTCAAGACCATGGAAACCAAGCAAGAAATGCCTGTGTTGGGAAAGCACACAAATGTCCAGGGCGTGTGCTGGAGGGAAGACCTGCTTGGCTCAGGAGCTTGGCACAGCCCAACACAACACTTCACCAGATGCTTTGGGTCCAGCGGTGGGAGATCAACATTTTCAGATTCAGATGGCAATACTTTCATGCTTGCCATTGACATCTGCACCTAGCAAGTCTTCCTAATCCCTACAGCACATGTCAGATCCTAGAGGCTGTCAGTGATGGATTTTGTAGGACAGCAGTAGGAGGTGATGCTCCCAGGCAATGTCCACCTTGTTGGCAGTGTCAGTCCAACAACAATTCACCTTGGTGATGGTGCTGCCTCCCCTCATCCCCAGAGCTGAGATCAGGCTTAAAGCTTTGGTGATTCAGGAGCAGATTCAGAAGCACATGGCTGCCTCAGGGGTGGGTCAGGCAGCTCATCATGGTAAAATGTCAGCATGAGCTGACTAATCTTTTGCTATAGTGAATTTGTACATCATAGATACCTTTTAAGATACAAAGGGATTTCTGCTCCAAAGATCTGAGATCTGGGAAAATTGTATAGCTAAGAACTAAGGTGAATTGAAGCAAGCCCACTTATACCAATTATCTCTTGTGTCTGCCACTTCTTTGGAAGAATGAGAATTTTTTTAGAGTACAGTCACTTTAAGATGATATAAGCCTGTGCTGCTGCTGAGATGGGATATTTTTCTCTCTCCTCTCCCTGACTTCCCATTCCCACTCCCTGTATGTGTGCTGACAGTAGCTGCTATGTGGAGGGATGAGACAACTGATTGAGCAGAAAACCAGTTTGTCATCTCTGTCCTTGGGGAGAACTTCCTATCCCACAATTCCATTCTGTTATCCTGCAAAGGTTCTCCTTCCATGCCTCAATTTATCCATCAGTAAATTGGTAAACGCTACTTAAGCTCAAAGAAATATTATTTCAAGTTCCTTTGAAAAGTGCCATTTGCAGTAACTGTGCAGTGTCAGTAAGAGGAGATACAGATACATCTGTAGAATTTGAGTCCATAGAGGATGACTTTTTCAAAGTGATTGTTTAACCAGTTCATGTTCCACAGGTGAGAACATGTCCCTTTGTATTTGATTTCAACTTAAGTTTTCCGCATGCTGCTCAACAACAACTACTGTTTTCCGCCAAAGAAACAAGCAGTTGAATTTGAAGGAGCAGTTTCTTAAGGCTGTTAGTAGGGAATATTTGGCCATGTAATAGTTCTGAAAGGAAGCTTTGTCATTAAAGAAAAAACAGCTTCAACAGAGATGAACCCTGGTAGCAGCTTACACTTTCTTTAGGTCCATCTCATTTTTCTGCTCCTTTCTCACTTGGCTCTACTGTCATTGTGCAGCTGGGCCTCACCCCACAGGAATCAGGTGTGTGGACATTAACAACAGGAAATGCTCTGAGCACAACGCTGGCTGAAACTGTGGCTCCATTGTGATGAATAGTAAAATTCTCCACTTGATTTCAGTAAGGCCAAGAGGAAGAGACCTTGGAAGAGAAGAGGGATGTTCCCTTTAAGAGACTTTTACTGGGGCTCTTGGAACATGATGTACCCCAAACCCTCAATAATAAAGGAAAGCGCGGGTCTTTATTGTTAACCTTTTTGCCTCAGATAAACTACTGTGCAAATTATGTCTATTTGTCTATTTGATGTGTTAAGAGGATGAAAGGGATAATGCTGTCTCTAAAACCACTTGCTTCTCTTTAGAAATTATGTACCTATTACTCTTTTCAGCAGCTGGGCTAATTAAAAGAGGAGCTAAAATACATCCCTGTTTTAGTTTTACTCATTGTGCTTACTTTATGGTCAGAGACCTTTGTTGAATAATTAGACTGCTGCTTCTGCAGAGTCAGTTAGCATCCTTTTCTGCCAATAGTATGTGCTTTCACAAAGTGGCAAGTGGGGAGAGGCAGAAAGAAAGGATTTTTATTAAAAAAAAAAAATCAAACCCAGTGGGAGAACACACGAGGAAATCTACAATACTAAGTGGAATCTTAATAAATGCACACTAATTAGACTGTCCTTTTTAAATACCCCCTTCTTTAGTTTCTTCTCTGTATTTATGACCTGACATTTGTGATTTTATTATTGGCACTGTGGCCTTGTGGCTTCATCTGAGAAAAGCTGTGACAGGAAGAAATAGCCAGGTTAAGGCTAAAACTCAGAGCTTGCCACATTACCCTTTAGGCTTTGATTCTTTCTGGGATAAGATCTTATTCTGGACAGAAAAATTGTACTAGTATGACCATGAAGAGAATTTGTTTTCTCTGTGCTGCAAGACAAGGAACAGGAACAAGTAATGAATGTAGAACTTTTGAGTTAGTGACAGTGTTGATGAGGTTAGACTTCTGCAATAGAGGAGAATGTTTGGAAGTATGCAGAGAAGAAGCAGCTGCTGTATTGAAATTCATGACCACATAACATGAGAATGTCCTCGTGTCCTAAACGTAGAGGAATGGTGCTGGACCTGTCTTGAGGGTTTGTCTCTTGTAATGGAGTGAGACCTGCAACGTGTTGACAACTTGCTCACAGTTAATGTTGTCCAGATAGAAACAGTCCACACAGACAGCGGCAACTCTCCTCAAATTTTAGTCCTTACATCTCCCCTGGAGTGTGTAGTCCAGCCCTAACCAAGGACTGAAGATGCCCTCAGTCTGCCAGGCCTCTGTCCCTGCTGATCTCTTTCCTCCCTGCCCTGTGACTTTCCTTCCAGTTTGCCCCTCATCATGTCCCTGGTCTTGCAGGAGGAAGAGGGGCATCCACATGCCCAAGGCAGGTCCTGCTGCTGACAACTGCATCGTCCTATGGTGGTGAGCAGCCCTTCAGGGCCGGTGGAGAGAAAAATCCTGGGCACTGGCAGGCTTGCAGGGACACCTGGGAGCTACTTGAAGAGGCCTCAGGGTCAAAAGCGAGTAACCCCAGCTTTTTTTCCAAAATAAAAAGCAAGTCCCTTTCCCTTTGTCCATGCTAGAAGCCTAAACTTGTGAACTGAAGTAACCCATTTGGTAAGATTGAATGCATCTGGATGTGTCTGAGTGCATCTGGCCTTCACTTCTCTAGACAGAGGCTGGAGGGGGAGGGGAAGAGAGGTTGGGAAGGGTTTAGATAGGCAGAAACACACAAAACCACACATATATTTTTAAGGAAACATGAGTCACTTGCACTCCAAGTTTATTCCAAAAAATAAATTCCCAGACCGCCCTGACTCCTGCCCCCAACTCTCGAGGCAGGCCGTGTGCAACTGGGTGTGATAAATATGGATAAAAATTGGATACATCTGTGAGGAGGAGACAAAATGCTATTTTCCAACCTGCCCTGACATGTTAAGGCCACTGCACTTCTGAGTCGCTCCCCTGTCTCTGAGAGCCCCTCCTGCTGTGACTGCAGGGGAGCTCCTGGCCCCCTCATGCTGCCAGCTGTGTGCTGGGCAAGTGCCACCAGCTGCTCCACTACCAGCACCAGGGCAGGGGAGGCGTGGCAAGGAAGGGCAGGGGGAGAGGGGACGGCTCACATCCATGTGTCCCACAGGCTCTTCCCACATTGCCCCTGGTGCATGAGGAGTGGGTGTTGGGGCAACCAGCACCCTCCCTCCAAAGCTCACAGCCCCACAGACCTTGTGTCCCACTGCCCATCGTTGTCCTTCCTCCTGCCTCCCCTCATCGCTGCTGCTGGGGGGACTCGGTGCTGGATTACTCTGTGGAGCAGATTCTTGCCATGAGAAAGATGTGCTGCCCCTGCAGCAGGATGTGTTTATGCTGCCTGACAGCCATAGCCTGTGCCTGGGGATGCTCTGCCACTGATAGGGATAGTTCCGTGCCACTCCAGCACATGCCATGGAGCCACCTCGCTTGGCCAGAGTGCAAGGTGGCACATGTCTGAGGGACAGGCCACTGCAGGGACAAGTCCGTGCATGTGGCCCAGAGGTAGGAAGAAGCTCGCTGTGCTTGTGACCCAGGGGGAGCTTTGGCAGGAGGCCAGCCTCCCAGCATGGCTGCAGGTGCTGGTGGCCCGCCTGGTGGGCAGACATCCCTGATCATCACCTGTTCCCTGTGTCCTGCGGGGTCAGCAGGGGAGGGCTCTGCAGAGGCAGACCCTCTGCCGGGGCCCCTTGTGAGGGGGGCTCTGAAGCACCATCCTTGACACCAATTCTTTACAGTCACTGAGATCTGAGTGCCTGCCGATCTGACAGCTCCCCTGGGAAGAGGAGTCAGCAGTGCCGAAATATGCAGCAGCTTCAAGGGTGGGTGACTTGAGGGCACCTCACCTCCCAGTCCTTAGGGCTGCAGCTCCCAAGAAAGCAGCCCACGATGCTGACAGCTGGCTGCTGCAAGCAGGTCCAGACACCTCCAGGTGTAAACAGCCCGGGTTCGTGGCCATAACTACAGCAAATTTGCGCTCAACAGTAAATGCTTTTTGCTCAACCTTATCAAGATAATACATGCTGGTTCAGCAGAAACTGGGATGGGGCTTGAGTATAAAAAAGATCGTTCTGCTTTAACAAGGCTTCCCCTTCGAAAGAATAATATTGGCAGAACTAAATCCCAGATTGGAAACAATGTGTGGGTTTTGTTTTCTTTTTTTTCCTTCACTTTTTTTCTCCCTTGCCTTCATTCTTGGTGTTGGGGCTGGAGAGGAAAATCTCGTCTTGCCAAAGTAAACAAATTACGCTTTACAATTCAGAGACTTAAATGCCTCTTTTTATCATCATTTCCGTAGCACTGAGTGTTGAGAAAATAAAAGGAGTAATAAGCAAAGTGACTGCATACCTTTTTCTTAATGGCCATTGGCAAACAAATTCAGCCAGTTGTTTCTTTTTAAGGCTATTAAGTTTGCCTGAAAATCATTCCTGGGTAAACCTACACACACACACACACTCCATGCTGGCAAGAAAAAAAATACATAAAGCAGAGCCCCTTCTTTCTATTATTGCTGTCCCTGCAGATCTCTCTGCTTCCCATGACAGCGCATGAGATGAAACCCCTCTGACCACACTGAAGGAAAGGGACTCATTCGCCCATGCCGGGAACACACACGCTCTCTTACAGTACCTCTTGGCAAGCAGGAGATGAGCAGGAGCTGGAGAAGAGTGAGTCCTACAAGTGTCCAGGGTGCTCGCTCCATGCTGCCCAGGCCAGTGCAGCGGTGTGACTGCTCAGGAAGGGAAAGCAGGCAAACAGCTTTTACTGGGACCTCACCAGCTCCAGGCTGCGAGGGATCTCGGATTTCAGACCTCAGCACGCTCCCATCCTCACCAGAGGGGAACTACCTTCAAGAGACTTCTCAGGCGTCCAGAAGCACACGTCACCCCAAACCTCTCCAACTGCTGCCTTAACCCTTTCTGGACTCTGGCAACAGATGCCTTTTGTGATGGGTTTATTGGCTCAGTGCTCAGAAGGGAGAAAGCAGCTTTCCTTATGTAAAGAAAGATGTTTGAGAGGGGGAGAAAGAGAAATGCAGATAGATATCTCATTATATGAGCCATGCCGGCTGCTGCGGGTGAGCTGAAGTTACAGACATCTCCAGAAGGAGGCACTTTGCGCTTGCTCCCGTTGGGCTTGCGGGGTTGATGCATCCCGGGGGGTGGCAAGGCTGGGCGTGGGTGGGTGCAGAGAGGGATTCCCGTGCCACACTCCCACAACTGGGCAGCTTGGCCAAGTGACATGCTTCACTTTACAACGTGCTTAAAATAGCCGTGCATTTTTATGGTGGGGCAGATGAATGAATGAGGCTCAGTAAAAGTTCAATCCACGGTGGATGAAAACCACAACACACAAAAGGAATCACTTGGCATACATGTGCTAGTCAAAACCTTTTTACAGAGTCCATTTCTGCCAGAAAATGCAATTTTGGCAAAATTGAAATGTTTTGTCAGAACATGTTGATATTGAGGAAGTTTAATCCAAACAAAGGAGACCATTTAGTTTGGATTTTATCTTTGTGTCATATTTTGTTTTGCCTTTTCTATTAGCACATGCTACTGACTTTTTTCTGGTCTTCAACCCATATTTCATAGCAGTATACTTAATTTTCTCTAATATTTTTCTTGAAAAAAATTCTAATACTTTCCAAAGGACATATTTTTTACCTCTAAATCTGACTTTCTCAATTTTATTTCTGTAGCAAGACTTCAAAATTTACATATATTATGAGGGGGGAAATTTGAAAAATTGGCATTTGCTTTGGAGTAGGAAATCAAGTAACCCAAAAAACTTTAACAAATACCTCCAGCAGTTTGTAAAACTCAGGCACGTTGAGCAGCCTCAAAAACTTGAGAGCCATTACCAATGGAAACCTTGAGTAGTTTAGTGCAGTGCAAAATCCCTACGCCTTCAGGTGGTCTTTCATGGGGTGAATTCCTTTAACCAGACATCTCTCTAGTTTAGGCTTGTCTGTCTGCCAAACTCTTGACTTTATGCTGTGAATAGTCTTTTTAGGGTTTGTGCACCTTTCATATAAAACAATACCAAAGTATTCATATTAATCCTTTTTTCCAAATCTCCTAACACTGATACAAACCCACCACTGAGAATACGAATAGAGGAAGACCTGAGATTGGTGCCAAGACTTTAACCATTACAGCACATAATCCTTGTTGAGCCAGCCTGGCTGCTGCCCTGGGTGCTTTGCAGCTCAGGAACTAAAACTAAACTCTCCAAGTCCCACTGGGACTTATTATGGCTCATTTACTATGTTCTCCTGGAGCCCTTGATGGACATCTCTTGCCCCAGGGTCGTGAAACTCTGCCTTGGTGGTCCCCAGCTCATTTCTGATCATTCATATATATGCTCTAAACTCCTTCCTAATTCCAGCTTCAGGTTCCTCTAACAAGCCATTGCTGGTCAGTGGCAGGAGGAAAAAACTGAAATTAAAAATGAAGCTCCCAAAACCAGATGAAAACAGTGAAAACGGGAAGCTCTTACATCTTCACAAAGAAGCACTAAGCTATTTTAAAGCCTGTGGAATCACGATTCGTTTATTTCCTAGTCATTATTTCCAGTAAGTGATTAAATTATTTAACCTAGTAAGTCCATTTTGGACTGAAAGTTGACTTACAGATGTCTGAGGCTTAGATATCTCAGAGGGGAGGCTCATGAGGATGTAAGCCAAAATCTGGGTTTGGTGTGTAAAGCGAATGGAAATCCCAGAGCTGGACACAGGGAAACAGTGTTAAGGACAGATGTAGAGGACTTAACACTTGATTTCATAAAGGCCAGAACCACTGGGGAAAATACACTCACAAGGGCCACAACTATTTATTTGAGTCAGTTCCTGTGGTGAGACATTCAACATAATAGAAAAGGAGTAGCTGAAGTTATGTCTTTGTCCATTGCAGGGATCAGCTCCGCAGGGACACCTTCTATTCTAGGGTGGAAAAGTGGCTCTTCTGTTCTAAGGAGGTGTGAACTAAAGGGTTAGCTGGTAAATTTATGACATCTTTTTTTTCTTTCTTGTGTGTGAAGGAATGTAGTTATGAAACCAGAAGATATAACCATGCTCTGCATTACCCTATAGTGCTTAGCTTGGCACCTTGCAGATAGCTGGTGGATCCCCTGCCTCCTTAGAGAATGGCTCAGCAGCCAAACAAGAGAATTCATTCATGATCCCACAAGTTTGCACATGGCCTATTTACATGGGTTGTCTGTTGGGATGTAGCTTTAGTCCCAGGAATAACTCTGGGCAACTTACACAGTGCTCCTGATTGCACTTCTTGCATTCCTATTAAGAGGCAGGGACCAAACCAGGCACAGTGCACCAGCCAAATATTTCAGGTTGTATGTAATCCCTCATGAAGAAAGCTAAAAGCTCTTAACCATGTGTCTGTGCTGCTGAGGAATCTCACTGTAGCATTTGGCTTCAATGTTTGTATCTGCCTTACCGTTGAATGTAAAGGTTTGGAAAGTACATTCCACTGAAACTGAATTGCAAAACAGAGTGCTGCAAAAACTGATGGAGTTACAGTGTATTAATAATAATTTCCAAGTACCTAACAATCCATTTCAACCTAGAGTAAAACAAGACCTTTACTAATTAATAATTGACCACCGAGTGAATAATTAATGTACAATTAATACCATTAGCCCGTGTTTCTAATAATTTGCCATGAAATCTGAAAAACAGTGTGTGGTCCAGCCTACAAGAACAGAAAGAATGTCACCATTTTATACTGGGGAAAAGTGACATGCAGGGATATGAGCTGAGGCACATATCCTGAAACACTGTCAGGTCCAGTGTGGAACACAGAAACTTCATCCCATTTGGTACTTGTAGCTCTGGACTGTCCTGCTTGAGAGGACTCAGTGAAGGATAATTAAGGATGGATATATAGTTCTGAATAAATTCAGTTTGGACTTGAAATAAAAATGATTGCTTTACAGCCTTTAAAATTTTAGTGAACTTTTTACTTCCCCTCAAACTACGGAAATCTCTTGTTTCTGTTACTGGAATATTGCCAGAAAATTTTCTGCTTTTGTGACTTCTGCTCAGACGATTCTGTCCCAAATGGCCTTGACCATCTTCCAAAGCTCCAGAGGTTCTGCTAGAAGAAAATTTGTGATTTTCAATGTTATTCATTTCTGCTACTACAGATTAGATGCCTTCACAGGACATCCTTCTTACAAGAACATTTGGAGCCCATTTCTCTTTTACAGGCAAGATTCCCACTTAACTAGAGGAGTCTTTTGCCAAAGAAAGAGTTTGAATCATTTGGACTCAAACATGCTCCCAAGAGGGTTGTTGGAATTGATCTTGAACTTTAGTGGCTGCCCAATAATACCCATCCCACTGAAACAATATATGAGGAAACCACTGGAAAGACATCATAAAAGTAAATGGACCCATTTGAGAGGGTAGAAGGGGCTTGTATCTCAGGGGAAATGAAGTTAAAATGAAACTGAGATCTGGCACTTTAGAGTAACAGCAAGAGAACTTAATGGAAGATTAGCACTAGTATTTTGCTTCTCCCTTCAAAGCATTGTCATCCAGTGGGGAGGGTCCTTTTAGAGGAGAGATTATGAAGTGTTTGCCTTTAAAATAAAGCTTTTAAACTCAATTCCAGACATTACTGTAATATCTGAGGAACATTTATAAGTTCCTAGGATTATCAAGAGTATACTTTGCCCTTTGGGTTTCAAGTTCTGCCGAACTTGAATATGCAATGCAAATATCCAGCATTCATGAATTGCATTGGAACTGTGACAGCCTACCCACACAGGCACCTACAGATAAGGGCACTTTGTTTGGCTTTTTCTGGCCTGAGCTCCGCAAAATATTCCCATCTCTTTGTGGGATGTTAATCCTCAGTGACTGAAGCATCACAGCCCAGGAGAGCTAACGGGGTGTGAATGAAAGTAGCCAAAAGAGGTAGGAGCTGCAGTGCCAGCACACAATACAGCCCTTGACCTAATGAGATATGTAATGACAATTTTTTGTATTTGTTAGAAAGATTTTCTCAGGAAAATTGAAACAATTTAAAGTTTATGATTCCAAATATATTTCTGGATAGGTCAGCAGCAAAACATGGCCAGAAAAATATGAGTGCTTAATGGCACCTACCAAGCAGTATGCTTTTGTTCAGTTATTATTACATGTCTTTGTCTGGATGTTTTTTTCAGTGATCCTTCTGTGTTTCACTGTTGTATGCAGTCTATGATAATCTTCACCATAGCAACGTGCAAGAAAAGAAACAGGTGGAAGATTTGGCTTGAAATTAGAACTAGCCAGTAGTCAATCCTACTTAACAATCAGTCAGACACTGATATGACTGTCTAAGGGGATAATAAAAAAGGGCTGCAATTATTTATTTCCCTCTGTGGAAATTAACAGCTTGTAGATTCAGTCATTCTAGTGACGCATTCTTGGTTTGAAGGTTAACAAGTAAGGCTTTCTAGGTTAATGAATAAAACTTTTAATCTATATAGAAAACTCAAACTGATCACCAAAATATCAGAGACACAGAAGATTAGGAATTGTTTTGATTTTATTCAAGTTGGCCTCATGTTTTATGGTTCTTAGGTACACGTGAATCAGGATGGAAGCCAAGAAAAGAGTAAGGTTTTGGGACAGAAACATAACCATGCTCCATGGAGGCCAACTGCAGCATAAAGTCCAGTCAGATGAATGTATGCATGAAATCAAGTTCAGAAAAATGTATGTGAGAAATAATTGGTGGAAGGTCAGCTTTTCAGAGGTGCGCAATATCTGATTTTTCAAACTGTAAATTTAAAAGTATAGCAGTTCTGGAAATACGATTCACACAAGCCGTAACTGCATTGCAGCGAGATAGTGGACATAATGGAGTGGTGTAAGAATTGGGCAGTGCTGTCTAACAAATTAGGAACTTACTGTGAAGCACAGCTTTTTTGTCACCTCCTTTTCTCCTTTCATTGATCCCCACAAAAACTGAAATTAAGGCTCACTTTCTCTGTCCCTGTAGGTCAAATTTGCCAAAATGTCCTTAGGAAGGTTATGTGAAAACATCTATCTGGGAACAACAGTTCTGGGAACAAATTCTAATAATAAGGAGTAACAAAACCATTCACCTTTTATGCAGTTGTTTTACGTGTCATGTGAGTAAATAATCAGGAAATGTACAGTAACAGACCATTTATCTTCCTGATGCAAGTTTTAGGAGTTCTGCCGTTCATCATTTAACACCATCTTACACTAATCAGTTCTCAGGCTTTTTGTACTTCTCTCTTGGTTGACTTGACTGACCTTGACAAAAAGGGAGAGCCTGAAATAAGATGACAAAGATGATAAAAAGAAATATATATAATGATTCAGAAAGAGACAGCAAGATTACTCCAACTAAGATGAAGTGGCTGAGATCTTTCAGACCAATAGTCTGTTCTGAGAACAGTTGGACAAGGTCATCAGGGGATTGCAAAACTTGATCTTATGTTATAAAAATATATACTGCTCAAAATCCCAGATCAATGTCCAGTCATGTCATCAATTTTTATTAAAAAAAAAGTCATCACCATCTTCAGCTACTACAAAACCAAGTGCTGAGAAACAAGTTGCTGAAAAGTAGCATTTTATCCACTTTTTCTGCCCCTACCAACCACTGATGTGCCAAGTTGACAGTCCTGATGGTCCTGCTCCCATATATTTATTCTCTATGTCATCCTTGTCATTTTTGAACTCTGGTGTGCCAGACCACAACTGATGTTTCACTTAAAAACTTACAAAGAGTTTCCTAATAATTTTTCTGTTATTATTTTTTAGGCAGTGACATTGGCATATGAATTGGATCACATGTTGTTAAATACTGTCCCCCAGTATTTAAACTGTGCATAATTCTGAAGCACAAATCCCACCCACTGCCCTTCCATAATTCTTGGGGGGAAATTTGATTTGCATCTGTGAAATCACCAACTGTGGCACTTTTCAGGAATGCACACTCAGCTTGTAGTAGGAAATGTTTGTATCAGGAAATCCCCGTCTGTGTATTGAGTACCACAGAAAAATTCATCTTGGTATAATTCTGTTACTTACATAGCTATATAAACCGGGGAGGTTTAGAAGATTTATAAGCTGTCCCTCAAGTAAAAATACTCTGTATGCAAAAAGTGTCAACTAAAAAGTTTATTCAAATTAACAGAAGACTTTGTATAGCTCGTAAGGCGTCTGTTTAAAATATCCATGGAGATACTGCACAGTGCTGGTTGCAATGGTATTTTAAGCTCTGACCTAGTAAAGACTTAAGCATGTGCCTGACTTTGGTTACATCAGTAATCTCATTGAATTCAGTGGGTCTAAATGACTCTTTTAAGTTTTTGCAGCCTAAAAGTACCAGCGGATAGCTATAACTGAAACTGGGAGAAGTGACAGTGCAAGGCTGATGTGGAAAGCTTTCTGCCCAAGTCCTGGGGTGGCCAGGCTTCCCTCACCTGCAGACATGTGAAGGACTGCTATCAGTACTGCTATCAGTACTGCAGTTGCTGCCCTTGGCCCTCATTTTGCAGCATTCTGCCTGCTTTGTACAAGAAATAAAAAGACATAGATTCCATCAGAGCTGATTTCTCTCTGGGATTACCAGCAGACTAGCGCCAGAACACTGCTTCAGAGACACTGGAAGAGTGACAGGAATTTCTAATTTCTAAAACCTTCACCATACATTGGCAATAGGTGTACCAGAGCTTTTAGCAACTATTTATGTAGCAGCCTCCAGGATTAGAAGTCAACACTGCTGCTTTGCTTTAAAGATTGAAAAAACTCAGTTGAAACAAAGTAAAAGATTTTTCCACATTATTGTTGCTCCGCTTGGCTTTTAGCATTCAGTGGTGCTCAAGTTGACAGAGAGGGTATTGATTTTTACTACTTTGAACATTTCTTCCTAGAAAAGGAGCAATAAAAAGGAGTAGAAGAGAAATAATAGCAATTCTTGTTTTCTCCAGCAGGGCTTTGATCTTACAAGTTTGAGCAGTAAAAGAAAGGAATAGTCTGTTCCATTGCACTCTGTCCTGCTTGAAAATCCACCTTTCCGCATCTTCATTGTTATTATTTCTCTATCTTGAAGCCACAATGACAGCATGTGCCTCATGGCAGCACAGGCTTAAATTTCCTATGTGAGACCTTCACAAACTCCCATCACACTATAACTAGCAAAATCAGTCAAGAAAACAAAAGTCCACACAGAAAAATCTGCTTCAAGTAGTTTAAACTGCTTCAGGAAGGATCTTAGAAGGGCCAGTCTTGGATCCAGTAGAGAATTTTTAGTTTCTGTTACAGAGTGTTGACAATGGTAGGGGGATTATTCCCAAACATTTGGTTCTGTCCCTAATACCATTGTTTTCTGTTTGAAAATAGTCACTGTTTTCTGTGTGGAGAATCTCTTGGCCATTGACATTTGGTTTAGATTTCTTTTCATGTATTTTTAATCAAAAGTAAACTTGATCCAAAGCCAGGCGGATTGCGCTGGTTTGGGTTGCCGTTCATCATGAAGCAAAATATTGTCTGCTTCTGCAAAGTGCACATGCCAGAAGGGTGGCAGGATCTGGCCTTTGGTGCCAGCCTTGCTCTGCTCTTCTAGCAGAGTAAAGTCTTAGTGGCCAGCACAGATGTTTTGTGATTTTATCAACCAAAATAAGCCACATGGGCCTCACTGCAAGCAAAAAAATGGGAACAATGAGATGCATATGACAGAAGTCTGCATGTTCCCAGCTATCTGGAGTGTATTTGGTATTATATCATCATCTTCCTCCCGGTGATCACAACTAAGGTAGACCCAATGCTTTATTTTACACCTTTTCCCTTTGAAGTATGACCTATCAACTGCAAAAAAAAAGGAGAAAACATAAATCAAAACATCTTAATAAACAATATTCAAAAATAAGCTGGTGAGTATTTTTCCCTGTGTGTAGGCACAGAGTAAAGATTTTAATCAGTTTAAGGTTCTTTTATAAGGTCACAGTGCTCAGTGTGATTAACTAGATATGAAATTTGGCAGGCAATGCACTCATAATATGATCTAATCATGTTTGGTAGTGCGGGGAGGGAAAGAAAGAAATTGGCTGAGAGAAGATTGCTTAAAAGTTGGCAAGCTTGCAAATACTGTAACTTCTCTAAGGAAATCTCATCAGAATGATGAGCCAGCCATCTTTTCCAAGCTTGTGCAAAAATTTTCCTTTCAAACTATTTGTGACTGAGAGATAATGGATGACTTCTATTACTGGATGGCTCCTGCAGTGCACTTTCAGGACTAACCTGAAGTATCCCCTGCTATTTCATTATTGGACCACAAACTGCTTTGCCAAAAACACTCACTCCTCAATACTTCCCTTTTATTTCAGCCTAGGGCTCATAGATCTGCTGCAATATTGTCACATAAGTGTGGTCAGACCAGACAAGATTAAGTATGCTCTTTGTATAGCATTCTGCCTCCAGAAATGACCAGATAATTCCTTATTACTTCAACAGATAAAACCAATAAACTCGCTGGCATAACCTTTCTAGTTCACAGATCTATCTTGTTCTCTATTAATAAAGGCCAACTCAGCTCCTGAAGTGGTTTTGGTTTAGTAATTATACTGCTTACCTCTTGCTATCTCCATATATATGTTTAATACCTCGTTTAAACTTGGTAAGGTTTTGCTTCCAGAGATGTGTGATGGAATTGATCAACTGATCTAACTTACTGTGCGCCAAGAAAAATTTATCTAGTCAGGCTTGAGCTACCTACATTCTCTTTCATTAAATTACCCTTTTGTTCCTAAAAACCAAGACAAACAGTTAAACCATACCTCTCTAACATTTTCTTGACTCACCGAGTTGCTATTTCTCATTAATACAATGCTCACCAGCTTTTTCATTGCCACCAATAGGAAAGTTTAGTATTTTTTACCCTGCCTCTCCCTTTTTCCTCTCCATCCTTCAGTTCCAGAATATCCATTTGAAATGCAGTGATTGGGATGAGGTGAGTATCCCACAGGGGTCATTCCACTGATTAGATCAAAGCATTGCATCCCTCTCCTGATCATGCTCTCCGATTTCCATTCTTGCTGGCATGCTGGAATGCAGCTGCCACTGTAGCCACCACCTCTTTGGCCTGCCCAGAGCAGGATCCAGCTCATTTGCCCGTTCTTTCTTCCTCTCTCTCAGATGGTTTTGACCCATAGACTTTGTTTCTGAGCCATGCTTGTTTAAATTTATTTCTCTCCTTCTATAAGGCACCTCAGAAGAGGCTGAAGGGAAGTCTGAGCTATGGCAACCACCCATTCTCTACTCACTGCTTTACTCTCCTGAAAATTCACTGGATTTTTGTCTTGCAATGCCCCTTACTATTCTGAGCCCAGAGCTGCCACTGTCCTCATCTGCTGCTGTTACAGCGGGGATTACTGTAACACGCATATATCAAACCAGGAGTCCCGTGGAAAAAGAAATATCTATGGACAGATTCTTGATAGATGTTTCAGAGATGTTTATTTCTCCAGCCGCATGGCCGGGGCTCAGCTCAGGAACTCTGCAGTCACGGGACCCCGGGACCTTTTGCTCATCCCGGGGAACACAAACCAACCAATGGGGAAGGAGGCTGACAGGGGCAGGGAAACCCCGTGTCTCTCCCCCCCAGGGCCCCTCCCCCAGGGCCCCATGGCAGGGTGAGGGACCCCAACATCTCCCCCGTTTTATTTTAATAAAATGAGAATGAAAACAACTGGATAAACATAACAAGAACAGTTTCAAAACAAAACAAGCCACTCTCCTGAGTCTTTAAATGTCCAAACAGATTCTCTGGAACATTTTACGGCTGACAGAAGGGAGACAGAACTTTCTGAGCATGCTTTGTGGGGAAACTGAGGCAGGAGAGGGCTTGATTTCTTCCCTCCCCCTTTTCATCCCCCCATTGGCATTGAAGAGGAATTGTAAGGAAATGGAACTGTATAAGGAAGCCATGGGGTGAAAAACGGATTAGGAATAAACTGGGGATAGGGTAAACTTAGGAAAGGGTTCATATTGGGTATAGGGTAAAAGGGGAAATTAGGCTGCGGGTAGGGAAATTGCTGGGATGGATATTGTTTATAATTTTGTGCATAACGGCTGCCTTTGACAGGAATACCCCCAGGCCCAGTAACATTCGCTGCTTGTAAACCCTTCTTTCCTTGCACTATATCAAATTGTACAGCTTCTCCATCTCCTACACTTTGCAGGTAATTTTTAGGGTTATTCCTTTTAATGGCAGTTCTATGGATGAATAAGTCTTTCCCTGTATCATCTCGTGTTATAAATCCATAGTTGTTTTTGACATTGTACCATTTCACAGTTCCTGTGATTTTCGTTGCTAGAACGTCTCCTATCACTTGCTTGCGTGTTCGTCGTGGGTGCCGGTCCCGCGTGGCTGCTGCCTCGCCGACTCCGACGTCTCGGCCGGGCCCCCGCGTTGCGGCCGCTCTGCGCTCTCTGCACGGCCCCGCTCCAGCGCCTGTCTGGGCTCTGCGCGGCCCCGCTCCAGCGCCTGTCTGGGCTCTGCGCGGCCCCGCTCCGGTGCGTGTCTGGGCTCTGCGCGGCCCCGCGCTGCCATCGCCGCTGGCTCCGTGGCCTGTGAGTGGTTCCGCTCCGCAGACTCCACGCCGCTTTGAGAGCTGCCCCGTTCCGGCTCGGCGCTGCACTGCGCGGCTTCTCGTGTCGCTGTGGAAACCGCCGCTTCCCCCTCCACAGGGCTCTCCGAGCCGTGTGCTCAGAGCGGGCTTCCACGCCGAGCCCCGGTTCCTGGCTGCTCGTGGCCCACGGCACCCGCGGCGCCTGCGGCGTCGCTCCCTCACTCGCGGCCGGGTGGCCGGGGACCCCGAGACAGGGATTGGGTCTGCGATAAGGCGCGCGCTCCCGAGGGGGCCGGGCGCATCCAGCGCAGGCACTTCCGCTGGCACGGCTGCAGTCATGCGCTCCCGGGATGGCGGCCGCGCGGTCTCGGCCACGGGAAAAGTATGATCTTCTGCTTTAGGGGTAATGGGACCGTACAAATGCTCTTCAAGAGCGTCCCTGATTATAAGATATGCACGGAAAGCTTCGCTTTGATCCCATACCTTATCCCAGATCTCGTTCCAGAAACACCCCTCACAAGATTCAGGAGGTTCGATATCAAAAAGTAAGTCTCGGGAAATATAGGGGAACCTTTTGAAAAGCCACATAAAGAAGTGTTCTACATCTCCCGGTTGCATTACTTTTTTGTTTTGTTGTTCAAGGATTCCTTTTACTTCTAGATACATTTTTTTCTGTGGCTCAGAGAGCCCCATTTCCCACGATTCTTCCATAGTCCAGAGAGAATATCTAAACCAAGATGAGAAGAGAGAGGCCTAGAGTTGTTTTTTACTCACGAATTTCCTCAGGGATCGGTGTCTTGCCTGCATTCTCCACCAGTTGTTACAGCGGGGATTACTGTAACACGCATATATCAAACCAGGAGTCCCGTGGAAAAAGAAATATCTATGGACAGATTCTTGATAGATGTTTCAGAGATGTTTATTTCTCCAGCCGCATGGCCGGGGCTCAGCTCAGGAACTCTGCAGTCACGGGACCCCGGGACCTTTTGCTCATGCCGGGGAACACAAACCAACCAATGGGGAAGGAGGCTGACAGGGGCAGGGAAACCCCGTGTCTCTCCCCCCCAGGGCCCCTCCCCCAGGGCCCCATGGCAGGGTGAGGGACCCCAACATGCTGCAGCCTCAGATGGTTCCTGCTGAACTTCTGTGTTCACCTGTGCAGTTCTGTTATTTACAATGTGGATCTCACATGCAGCCCTATTGGTATGAGCAATCGTTGTGAACATCACCTACTTTTACCACAGGAATCTTTTTTTTTTTTTTTTTTAAACGTGTCTTCATGCCCTTCTTCCCCATAGGCTCAAATATGGAGGCACTAGGTCCCATTGCAACAGCAGTATCAAGTGTCTGAAATTCTTGCACCAAAAATATTGCTTACGTTACAAATGAGAAATAATAGCACTACTGTCAGTAAAGAATGATTCATCATTCTGTAAGGCTTTGGCAACATGACAAAGGGAAAATATTCAGGAAAAGAGAATATTTTCCCAGTGTTGGTAAAATGTTCAATAAAATAAATATGACCTCCCTAGAGATCATGGGCAATGGACATCTAATTTCAGCCTTCACAGGAAAGTGTCACTGTTTCTTTTACTCTTTGTAACTCCACAGAATAAGGGATGTATTTATAGAAGATTAATATCTAGATAGTGGGTTTCCCAGGAAAGATATTTACCATCACTGCGCTCTCTTTTGACTCTTCATAGCTTTATGCATGGGTGTTCTGAGTATTAATTGCCAGACAGTTTTTTGGCCCAGCTGTAACCAGACACTATTCATAGAATCATAGGATCATAGCATATCCTGAGTTGGAAGGGATCCACAAGGATCACCGAAGTCCAGCTCCTGGCCCTTGACTGAAAAAACACACTGTATGCCCAAGAGTGTTGTCCCAATGCTTCTTGAACTCTCTCAGGCTGATGCTGTGACCACTGCCCTGGGGAGCCTGTTCTGGGGCCCAGCCACCCTCTGGGGGAAGAACCTTTTCCTAATATCCAGCCTAAACCTCTCTTGATACAGCCTTGTGTCATTCCCTCGGGTTCTGTCACTGGTCACCAAAAAGAAGGTTCTCACTATTGGAGATATTCTTTAGCATAGCAAATTGCTATGCTTTTCTTTTTCTATGTTTGCTTTTATTTAAGTAATTAATTGTATTTTGCAAGGTTTTACCTCCAGAGTATTTCCTTTCTTTGTCATGGGAGTTACAATATTATCTCGAACACCCTCCAGGCAGAAATGCCAGAAAGAGAGGCTCCTACTCCTGTGTCCCCCAGGAGCAGCAGCCAAGATGCCCCAGCAACACTTCCATAGGGGCACTTTGGGCAGAGCAGGGGTCTGTAGAAGTTAACGTAGAGCCTCTACAAACAGTGCCCTCAGACAACCAAGAAGGGAGGGCACCTTACAGGGAGGCCCAGTCATGACCTGGGGGCTGACTGGTTTGGGCGGCTGCACCAGAAACAGGCAAACCCATCCTATGGTGGAGCAGACACAGTCAGAAAGCCTCCCAGAGAGATGCTTATCTTCATCAGGATAGTGTTTACCATCGAATGGGTCCTGAAATGCTTTCTTGAACGGAGATGGACTGGAATGTCATATCAAGATCATAATCTGGTTTAAATTGACCTATCAAATGTGACATTTAAAAAGTTTTCAGATATCTCCAGAAGTGTGGTTATTTCTGGTGTAAGGGATTAGCTGTTGGTTTTTTCCTTATCCTTTTCTTTTTCTTTCCTAACTCAGCCTCTTAAACATATTATTCTTGTGTAATAGAAAGAAAAAACCAAATTGCATGGCTAATGATATGGCACAGTTTACAGGAGGAGGAAAACTATTGACCAGGCCAAGTGATATAGCTCGAAAAAACAGACAAGCTTTCAAGCAAACTTGCTATAACAAGAGCTATCCCCTCTCTCTATGAACTGGTTTCTATGGATCCTCTGGGGGCACAGTATGCAGAATGTGCTGGGAGCAAGGGAGGCCAGTGAACTGTCCTAGCATCCCGCTTTACAACCTGGCACAGCCTTGGGTGAAAAGTGTCTTGTTGCCCTGAAATCACTCTTAATTCAATCCACAATAAGACCAGTTACAAATAAAAGCATTTTTTCATCAGATTCAAAATAAATAATATTGTCTCAAAATTTATGAAAGGCAAAGCTGAAGCTATGGAAGGAAAAAGTTATTTGATATTCATTAGGGAGGGACTTCCTCTTTGTATCTTTCTCTCTGCCTTTCCCCCAGCAGTTCATTTCAGCCTTTCCCTGTGCCCACCTGGCAGGGGTAGCCCTGTCCATTTGCCTTTCCCCTCAGATTTAGCCCACAGGAGGGTTCAGCTGGCCAGATCACCACAGGCATCAAGCCTGATTTCTCCTTGAAGCCTTCCAGAGAACACCGGCAGGTCTGATCCCTCTCTCTGAAATGCATTTATTTCTTTCCTATCCAGGCAAAATCCTGATTATTCTTCATTAAAATATGGGTTGTTTGACTTTCCCTGCAGTGGACCAGGTGTTATTTCCCATTCCTTTCTGACCCCTTGCCCATGTGCTGTGCTTCCTCCCACACCCTCCCACGGCCATACACGGGTAACTCCGTGTTCGTGACCTTACACACATCACAGTAATCTGGACCTTAGCAAGTGTGCTTGATATTAGCATCTCTGTGAGATAAATCCATACGTCTCCTCACTGGATTCTGACTGAAAGAAGACACAAAAGGAATTAAGCACTTTATGGCAATTGAAGATTTAGCATTGTTGACTGTGAATATCTTTCTTCTTAACACACTCAACTAATATACTGCTCTCACGCCTCATAGCAATTAATGAATGCTTTCTCACAGCTCTGAGCAAGGAGGTGATGACTGTATCTCATTTTTTACTTGAGGGGCTGAGACAGATGGGCTGACAGATTAAATTCATGAGTGTATTTGTCAACATGGTCCAAAATTAGATGCTTAGACATTTTTTTCTTGTTTTTTCTTTTGTTTGCTTTTGAATTCTGTTGTTTCTTCTAAGAGGACCAGAGCAGATTCCCATCGGCTTCCATTACTGCAGTCAGTGACCATCCTTCTGGTGGTCAAATCTTTGGATACCAAGTGAGGAACCTGGAAAAACCAAATGGGAACAGGTGAAAAGCTTGGCTTAAGAAACCTAGATGAAGTGTTTGGGTTTTCTGTGCCACTCCTTAGCAGAACTGTGGATAAAATCTGCTGGATTTCCCTGTTGGAGCAGAAGGCATCCTCTCTTTCTTGTACTTCCTGATTTAATTCTCCACAATACTTCAAATTTCTGCAGGATGTAAGGCACAGGTCTGACCACTTCCTACCCTTGGTTAAACACCATAAGGCAACATTTTACAAAGCTCTCCCTTTGTGTCATTTGGTAGGAATCGTTGTTTGGATGATATGTCTTTGTTCAGGACTTTCAGTACTCCCAGGAAACCCTGCTGTCTGAGCAATTGCTGTTTTGTTTTTGTTCCATTATTTTAAACATTCTGAGATGTTTCAAGCCCAGAATGAACTGCAAGGTCGGCTTCTCAAGGCTGAGGGTGAGACCCACAGCTGGGCTGCCTGTGACTCTCCAGCCAGAAACTTCTGCCTTGACTGTGGCTCCTTTCTGACATTTGCTGAGATGTAAGGAGAAGCAGAAAGGAGAAATGGCAAAAGGAAGTACAGGGTGAGTCTGTATTCTCCTTGTTCCTCTTGGAGACAAATAAAAAAAGCCTGAAAAGTGGGACATTTTCTCCCTCCTGGAAAACCTCCCTTCTCTTCTTGTTTTTAACCTTTCAAGCATCAGAAAGGTCAAGACTTATCTGAACTGCCTTTCCTTTTGGAAATGCAAGGATATCTGTGTTACTGACTGTATAGAGCAGACTGAGATGAATCTTCACCAAACTGATATTTTTTTCTCCACCTGTCTATAGCAGTGCTGCATTGAACATGTACTAACAAAAGCCAGAATTTTAAACATCCAAGATAAAATTTACTTTTTCTCTAAGTTATTTGTGCTATACCTTTATCATAGATATCATAATCCTATTAGTTCTTAAGCTGTCCAGAGGGTGTATCAAGAAAAAGAGTAGAGACAAAATCTGAATTTTTCATGTGCAAGGTATCTGCTGAAAAGTTCTCTGAGAATATCTGTAAAATGCAAACACTTTCAGGCTTTCTTTATAGGTATAAGAATGCAAAGCAAAGACATGGACTTATGTGTTCCTCCCTTGGAATCATCTCCAAAAGCTGGGAAAAGCTGTGTTTAAGTCACCATGGAGGTATTTAAAAGGTGTGTAGACGAGGTGCTTAGGGACATGGCTTAGTGGTGGAATTGTCGGTGGTAGGTTTATGGTTAGACTTGATCTTTTACAGCCTAAATAATCCTATAATTCTTAGAGCTTTCTGATTTCTCCTGCTCTGGGTCTGTAGGCTGTTTTCCCTACACAAGAGGCACACAGTTGATGTAGTGAAAACCAAAAGTCTTTCAGCCTTCAAAACATGTTCATCTGAACAGTAACACCTCTGATCCCACTGTTATTTCAAAAATGTTTGGTTCTGCCTCCATGCAAAGTGCACTAGAGCTGCCTCAGGACACAGTATCACAGGGATGCCCCATGCTCCTTGAGCAGCACTGAACCAGAGTTTATCACAGACAGAAGCTGTTCACCTGTGTACAAAACAGGCAGCAGTGAGGGTGGGGACACTGCTCTGTGCTGTCCTCTAAAAGCTGCTGTAACACAGGAGGTCCTGAACAAAGCTGTGTGAAATGTGCTCAGCTGAAACACAGCATTGAATAGAATGAGCGTTACATACTTGAGAACTTTGGTCAGAAAGGATCCCTTTGTTTGGAATGTACCTGGCCCCAGTTCTGAGGAAATTTGGATGTAATAATGAAAACCATAAACTGCTTTTTTTTTTCTTTTTTTACTTGGAAATTGCTGAAGCTCAGGGATCAGAAATCCACTGAGACGGAAGCCAAAGAAAAAGATTCTCATTATTCTCATTTACTCTTTTACCCTCTTCTCATGATGCCTTGCCAGGACTGATGTTGAAAAGTTTACCAAGTCCTTGAATGAAGGAACACAATTCTCTTTCTTTCTCTAAAATGAAACCAGGTATGTTTCAGTGTGACACCAGGGAGAGATACTCAACAATGACATCTTTTGTACAAATGAGAGGCTTTATTCAAGAGGAAGATGGCGATGATGCTAATAAAACTAATAATCTGTAAATTCTATATGATGTTTTTCCTCCTTGAATATCAAAGAACCTCACAAAGGAGGGCATTCTTATCCTATCATTATAGCAAAAGGGAACTTATACGAGTAATGAAGGAACTAGTCCAAGATCAAATGGTAGATTGTGGGAGGGAAATAACCACTGTCCTGTTCCTGTCCCACACGTTTAGCCTGCCCTGGGAAACACGCTGAAGGTGAGAGTTGCTTCCTCAGTCTGACCTTCAGAGGGAGGAATTAACATTCATGAAATTTCATCTTCTCCATCTGCTGCTGCTGCTACTCTTCATCCCCTCTTGCCAGCCTGGCACATTTTCTCCAAACCCTGAGCAGCCTGGACACAGAAACAGCATCACTGAAGAGGGCAGGTTTGCTGTGACTGTCATTGCTTTGCTGCAGTGCAGTCAGTGCTCTGAGCAGTGAGCTGCACAAACCTCACGTACACACACATGCAGGGACAGCTCACATCACACACGCTGTGGCTCCCAGCAGCCTTGGTGTGTGGGAGTAGACTGTCCTGTCCTCAGAGCTGCAGATGTCCAGGCCATATGTCTCCTCCTTATGAATCCTCACAGCCTGGGACAGTCTTACAGCAAGCACCTTGTGGTAAGGGCAAGGGCAGTGGGGAAATGAAATACCGCCTTACAGGAGGAGAAAATTCCAGTTTGGGAAAGAGATGCTCAGAGCAGCTGAATAAGAAACAGATATGTAGTCACTTGCCTGAGATTCAGGTGTCATTGCCAATGGATGCTGAGAAGCAGAGTCTAGTGATGTCATTTTTTAAATTAAAAAACATTTTTTATAAGGAAATAGTCTTATTATACATACATCATTAGGATGATGTATGTAGCCACAAAGATGGCTTCCAACTTATTATACATACATCATTAGGAGGTAGCAGCTACAGGAGCCTGGAAATCCAGGTGCTGAGCTTTGCAATGCAATGTGCTGCAAGGGAACAGCCTGGCAATACTTTACACAGCAAGTTCACCCAGTGATTATATGGAAGTAGCTTCACCAGGTGAAGCCTCATTATGGCAGATGCTGTGCATGCACAGGCAGAGAATCCTTACCCAGATGGGTTATGGTCTCTCTAACACAGACACTTCAGAGCTTGAAGGCGTAATGAAAGGGGATGTCTTGTCAAGGATCTCAAGGGAATTTTGTGGCAGAAGTGCAAACACAATAAATTCAGATCTGCTGAGCTAAAGCCTGTGTCCCGACTTCAAAAGCCCCTGCCTTTCACTGAGCAATTTCAGACTACTTTTTCTTGTCTCTCCTCTCCAGATGTTTACTGGAAACTACTGTGGCATGGTGGTTAGAGATTCAGATCCACAAAGGAAATAAAAGAAACAAGAGAAACCTCCTTTGGGCTACTCTGGATAGAACTCAGTAGGTTTATGTATGGAAAATAGCTGTTTGCCAGGGATTTAGGGGTTGAAGGGAGACGTGTGAAGTGTCGTCACTAGGGCCAGGATAAACTAGAATAAACCCCAGCACATCCTGAACAGATACATCATTTTCAACAGAGTTGTCAATTAGCACAGAGCAAGTCAGATGTCACTGGAGAAAAATCTCTGCTCTTCAGGGAAGGGAGGAATCTCTCCGTGACTTAAGAGCAGATGGTTTGGCAGCAGCAGCACAGCCAACTCCTATCACTGGATTAACAAATTACAGAGATATGCTCCCTCCTTTGTATTTACAGCACATGACTGGAAAGAAGGCTCAGGAAAAAAGGATAATGTGAGAAGAACTCACATGTAATGTCAGCTGAGTGGCCAGAAGGGATTCTGATGACAGCCAGCAGCCTGCTGCAGGATGCTGCCTGTCTCTGTCTAGCACGTATACCTTTCTGTTGGGCAGAGGATCTTACCTTCTCACTCGAGATAAAACACAGCATTATAAAATGCTGACATTTCCCTCTCTCTAATTCTCACTGCTTAAATTAATGCCGGGCCTGTGTCTTTAAGCCCCGTTTGTTGCTCTTCCTGTTGCCATAGTGTTTAGTGTTTCCATGTTCAAGATTTCCTTTTTTTTTCCTTCCAGACATTACCCCATCAGCACAATTCCAGACCTGGGATTCCAGCCACTTTTGGCTAAAGGGAAACTCATTTTTGTTGCTATAAAAATACCAAGCCATGTAAATGCCTGTGGCTCAGATTTAGGTCCTGTGTCTAGGAATAGCAGTGCAGCTGAGGGTGAATAAGAGAAGTGAGGAAGAAGCAAAGAGATCTCTGTGCATCTCATTTCTCTAGGTCTACCTGTCCTTTCAAGCACAGGGAGAGGAAGGGACCTTTGCCATCCTCTGGCAAAGTAGCAATCCTTATGCTTTCGTTGGAGTGATTTTTGGGGTGGGAGACGCTTGCCTCAGGTCTGGGCCTCTGGTTGTCTATCTGGAAAACAGAAGGAGTGAATAGATATTTAATTGTCTTAGTTAAGTGTCTGCTGGTACAGGGATGGAAGATATGAGCTAAGCACAAAGTACTGCTAATACTAAACTATTCCTTACAGCATTATTAACACTGTTTTCTGCAGAACGTTGCTGCTGACTCACCCTGGCACTCAAATTATTTAGGCTGCGCAGTGTGTCAGTCTGTTACAGTGCACGACAGATTGAAAGAATAAGATAAAGTACTCTGGGGAATATAGCATGAAGTTTTAACTAGCTCTAAGTAACAGCTACTGCTAATAATTACCATTATACATTTCATTAAATTACATTAAAATAAGAAAACATTCAAGCTACTGTATTGTGTCATATTGTAATATATCAGAAGCAGCTGTACATGCTAGCCATGTATTGAGAAATTACATTAAAAATGCAGATAATTTTAGAAATCAGGAAAATTTAACTAAATTTGAAGTAAATTCTTTTGCAAACAAAACATTTTCTAATTTTTTAATTTTTAACACTTATTTCATCCAAATTCTATTCTTGACCCTCATGAATTTCAAGGAGAAGAAAATCCAAGACCAGTCCTGGGACTTTTCATGAGATTAAAATAAGAAGTGTGGTGCCAAATGCAAACAATTTTCCTGGTTTCTACCCACTTGTGGCTTTTTGTGGTTTTAGATGAATACTTCCTGTCTAATACTCATGGGTTATGTTGCTCAGGGAAAACCCTTGAGAGAAAGGAATTTCCATAAAGAGCTTGTTGGCCATACTATGGTGATTTATTTTTATTACCACTTTGTGAAGTAGTATCTTTTTGTCTTTTTCCTTTTTTTTTTTTTTTTAACTTTGCACATGGAAGAATGTTTCTGGCAAAGGGGAAACTAGTAAAACCCTCAGGGTGAAAGTCTCTCATTTGGACTGCCTTGAGAGTCCAAAAGAAAAGAGGGCTAACAATAGAAGCAAGCCTGAAAAGTTGGGTAAGTCATGGTTAGGGAAGCAAAAAATGTTGATCAGCTGTGGGAATCCCCAAGCCTCACTACCAGAGCAGTGTGCAACAATGCAGGAACTTGTTGCAGCAGCAGTGAAGAGCCACAGCTCTGAAAAAGCACAGGCAAATGTTCTGGCTTCCCTATAGGGACTTTTCATAGAGGCTGGTAAGGCTGGCATAGCACAAAGCAGGTCTGCAGCAGAGCAGGAATAATAGGTTCATTTATTAGGCAGCCCAGAGAAAAGAACGGTGGCCAATACCTGACCTCTGCAATGGGTCTCTAGCTGGGATTTCTGTTATCTGAACAGTTCACACCACTATGTCTCTCTAGCTTTGCTAGGATCCATAATGAAGCCTATTAAGCTGCCAAGCAGAAGCACAAGTAACCAGTAAGGACTGACAGGTAAGGTGATGTGGATCTTCTCCTTTTCCAGGTTCCCTGGATATTAGTGAATGTGCACATTTCTGGGCAAGTCAAATTAGAGCCTGCAGTAAATACCAAGGGAGATGTAAAACCATTTATAAAATCAAGATGTACATTCAAGCAATGTTGTCTGAGGTTGCACAGCAGAACTACAATTGTGAAAATCAAGCCATGGCTTGAGAGGAAAAAAACCCAAGCTGCATCTAAAATCCTTGGAGGATTTTAAAAGACCCTAAAGAGGATCCTAAATAAAGATCCATATAGGCAGATTTTCACAAAGATTAGAGATGTACAACCACATATGGAAAGTGCACATTGGAGATCCTCATCTCAAGCTTCTTATTAGCACAGGGCTCCTGACTTACCCCTGGTAGGGGCAGGGCCAGCTGTGGATACATTTTCTCTTCCCTGAGCTCCCTTCTGTACATGACAGACTAAAAAGGATTTTTTTGTTGCTACCTCCTTGCCAGCCAGCCTAATTGCCCAGATAACTGCCCCTCACCAGCCAAGTTAATACACAAGCTAAATTCAATGTTTGAATTTCCACCAACAGAAATATTTTGGAAATTTAATAGCACAAGTGTTCTACTAAGGCTGCCTGAAGGGAACTCGTACCAACTTTTCTGGAGCAAGGACTGATTTCATCTTCTCCTGTTTTATTTTAAAGATCCAGATCCAGATGATGTCATCTTTTTGCCAATTACACTCCTTTCAGCACAGTCAGCTTCATCCAAGAATACAGAATGTCAAAGGCTCTGAGCTCCAAGAAATGTCTCAGCTGGCACTTGACTCCCCTTGGCTTCTGGACACTGTGCACATGTGCACAGAAGGCTTTTGCTATTTCATCTCAAATCTGACATCCCAATTTGTAGAGCTCTCATCACAAGGACTAATTTTGATTGTGTGGTTTTGACTTTCCCACTCACAGTGATAGCCCAAACACAAATGTCCAGAACACAGCTGGACAAACACATCATGTGATGGGTGAGCAGCTGGCTCACAGGATGGGCACAAAGGGTGACAGAAAATGGGGTGACATCGGACTGGTGACCTGTCACCGGTGGGGTTCCACAGGGCTCCATACTCAGCCCTGTGCTCTTCAATGTCTTCACAAATTACTTGGATGCAGGATTTCCTCATCCAAGGTGGGGAAAAAGTCTCACAGAGACAAGTTTTGAGAGAGCTGAGCTGTTTACTGCTATGGTGATATTCAGACTGTCGAGCCCTACCAAAAAACAATAAATCATGGAATAACTTGAATTTAAGTAGAGATTTCTTAGTGATACATTGTCAGTATCTAAATAAGTTTGGATATTTCAGAGCATTTGACCATGAGCAGATTTAACCTTGATGTTTGAAGATAATAAAGCAAGTAAATGGGTGTTGAACATTAAATATTATTTCGTTTCCTGAACAGAATTCATAACATGAGCTCATCTGAGCATGTCACAGCTGTAGTCTAAATCAGAGCCTGAACATCATCCTCACATTGCATATTTAACCTAGTAAATATTGTGTTTTCTTTGGTTTTGGCAGCAGGAGGCAGGAAGTTCTCAAAGTCCTTGTGTGGGCTCCTGAGTGCTTCAGCTCCTGATGAGAGGATATACAGAAGGAAGGTCCAGGGTCTTCATACAGGCTTTGTCCTCGTCCTTTGTCCTAGCAGGCAGAGAGAGCACCAAAAGTACTTTGAGATAATTGCTTCAGGTTGCCTGGCCATACACTGGCACAACACTGCAGCACAGAGTGCTGAGGAGGTTCCTGGTGATGCAACCCCTACAAAGCCAAATTGCTTCTTGTTTATGCTTAATTTGAGAAACCCTGTAAAAAGGTAATTAGAGAAATGCAATGTATTTCTTTACACTTAGCTCTGCCCCAGAATAACAGAGCATCTGGTATAGAGTTTGTAAAGAGACCTGTAATGCCTGTGTCTGCCTCAGTGGTTTCGAAGTCCTAATGCAAAACTTAATGACAATTTTAAGGTAAGGACTGGAAGCCCAGGTGGGTCCTGGTGGTCTGAACAGGGGAGCTGACACAGCACATGTGCCCATGAAGTTGCTTTTCCAGCCCAGAAACACCCAGTACCAGCTCAGCTCCTCCCTGACACCAGCTTGCCACTTCTTGTGGGGCAGAGTACATTAAGCCACATCTCTAATGCCACTCCATATCTGAGGAAGTTCAGATGTCTATTCAAATCTATCTCAAAGCTTAAAAAATATAAAATACACAAATATATATATATATATATATATATATATATACACTTTTTGTATGGTGCTTTTGTTTGTTTATGCTGTGTTCTCTCATCTCCCTGGTCTGTTTTCTTGTGACTCAGTTGAAAAACAGCTCTGTGATGCCTAACAAGGAGCAGGAGGAAGAGAGTTCACTCCAGTAACTCATGACTATGTTTATTTTTCTCATCTTTGAGGGATTTGTTTTATGACTCTCACTAAACTGTTTACAGAAAGTTCAACAGCTAGGCAGAAAGTCATTTGCAAGGAAACTGGGCTAAATTAAAACAAAAATGTTGGTCAGCTTCCCAGAGGAAAAAGGTTTTTCTCTGTTATGTCTTTGCCGCTCTTCCTCTCCACCCACATACTGGAGAAGTTCAAATGGGTTAAAATGGGGAACTGGGTAGGGATGAAATGTAGCTGGTCTGGAGGATAGTGAAACTCATTTACCCCTCAAAACTTCTGGTTTTTCCAGCCTTTAGTTTAAGATCAGTGAGAAGGACACAGACCTAAATAAATCAGAAGTTATGTGAAATGACAGCAACAACAAAAAAGATTCTACTGCCTTGATTTTCTTGAGTATCCACCAGCAATTTCTAGCTCTCAAAGAGAACTAAAAGACCTCTTTAGATATTACCAAATAACTTATTTTCACAGCATCCCATTCTGCAAGTGGAGAAACCAAGGCACTGGCTAACTAAATGTCTCACCCGCTGTCACAGAGGAGAAATGCACCGGGCCAACTGTAGAAACAAACACATTCCCTGTCTTGCCAAACTATTGGATGGAGGAAAGGCTAAGGGGGAGACTCGTGCTTTTGCATTTCATTGTTCCTGATGAAAGACACACTTTGTGCAGCACGTGGTATGCACTACACGGAGCTTTTTACACTGCCCGTAAATTGGCTGCCAGGACTCCTAAACCTGCCCCAGGGTTCTGGAGGAGGATGAACAGCATCTCTTTCCCCAGCAAGGTGGAGGAGGCTTATCCTACCAGAGCACATGGAAGACATATAGCCTAGCTACAGCAGAACTATAAATTATCCTTATCTTGCAGTTTTACAGCCCAAAGCTCCAGCCACTCAGCAGCGTTACTCTTCCTGCTGTGCTGTTTAGTGGCAGGCACAGACTTTGCAGCCTGAGGAACCAAGTATTGCTTTGGGCCAGTTAAGCTGTGCAGTAAATGAGAGGCTTTCCTGTTTGTAGATAAACTGGATTTCATTTAGTTAAAATGCCTTTTGATTCAAAAAAATGCTTTTTAAGTTCATTGAACGTAAAAGTGTTCATGGCACTTAGATATAGGGCAGATTTGGTTCCTGAGTGTAGTCCTTAAAATTAAAAGGGTACTTTCAGAGTTCCTTTTAAATCACATGCAATAACTATTGCTTGCTTCTGACCTTTTACTTATTCCCTGAGAGAATGCTACATAAATACCAGATAAGCAAATATGTAATCAATAAGATATTTATTTAATGTTAATTAGGCTTAGAATTTTAAATGGGTCACACTAAGATGTAGAGGGTGCAATGGGGAAAATTCTCAATGTCACTAACCCTAATCACAGGAAATCATGAGCTTGGACCTTCAAAACTAGGTCACCTTCATGATATGTGTGTGTGTGTCTTTCGATTTCTGCTTCACACTCTGTCAGACTTGAGAGTCCTGACAGGGAACATCTCCACTGCACGATGGGCAGTGGTGTATGCAGCACTGAAGCTGCAGAGACACAGACTCCTAAGTCCCCCTGAGCCTTAATTTAGGCTAATCCTGAAAGTGTGCTAATAACTGAACCTGGGCTCCTGAGCTCGACATTACTAATGCAGCTAGACCACATCCAACCTAGCCTTGAAAAATTCCAGGAATGGGCCAGCCACAGCTTCTTTGGGTGACCTCTTCCTGTGCCTCTCCACCCTCACAGTAGAGTATTTCTTTCTTGTATCCAATCTAAACTTACCTGCTTTCAGTTTAGAGCCATCTCCCTTTATCCCTTTATCCTATGTGGTGACATGCTCTTGTAAAAGTCCCTCTCCATCTTCCTCATAGGCCTCCTTCAGCTACTGAAGGGCCCCAATAAGGTCACCCCAGAGCCTTCTCTTCTCCAGGTTCAACAGTCCAATTGTCTTAGTCCACCTTCACAGGAGGAAATCTAATAATCTTCATGTCTCTCCTTAGGACTCGCTCCAACAGGTCCATGTCTTTCCTGTGATGAAGACCCCAGAGCTGGACACGGCACTCCAGGTGGGGTCTCACAAGAGTAAAGAGGCACAATTACCTCCCTTTACCTGCTGGCCACACTGCTTTTGATGCAGTCCTGGACATGATTGGCTTTCTGAGCTAAAAATGTCTTCTTACATCCAGGGTCTCATCCACCAGCATGCCCAAGTCCTTCCTTTTTTTGTCTGTGTCTTCCCCCTTCAGCACTCTTGGCAGCCAAAGAGGGTGCTCTGGCCTTGGAAAGAGCCCAGATGCCTCTCCAGGCAGCACATTGGACAGAAGGTATTAGGGGCCTGGAAACTAGGTTTGCTGTTTAAGCTGGTCTTTTTCTCTGCCTCACTTAGAGACAACTGAACATCTGGCTGTCCACTGGCACAGCTGGGGTTTTTACCTTAAGACTAATTAGAACAGTTTCACCAGCAGTGCAAAAGCTGCAGTTTTTTAGGACTTGCTGAAAAGTTTAGAAGTGTCCTGGGTGTGTTTTTGCAGTAGAAGCTGAATGTTATGACCTTTTTTTTCTTCCTTTCTGTGACAATAGTAACTCTATCTTTAGCCTGGCCTTATTTTTCTAGTCAAGTCTGGTCCACTTCAGTCTTTAATTGGGCCCATCACAGGGCTAAGTGCCTGGAGAACACATTAAAGGGATGATATTTTTAATAGTGACGGTATTTAACCCCTGGCACAGCTTACCAGAAGATGATGGACACCCTCTACCTAAAGACAGTACCTTTCCAAACCATACATACTTCTCCACATAAAATCTCAGGGGTTTGCAGGAGGCGTCAGGAAGAAAGAAGGTGTATGGGCTATTACCAGGGTGGTTTGACTTCCTCCGTTCTGGAAAGACACCAAATCTGGAGTTCTCTCTATTCTGTTCTGTTACACCAGGGCAGGTTCCTAGAATTACTGTATTGAATAACAGAGCTGTATTGACCAATATTCTTCACTGAACAATATTCTTCACTTATGTTTTGGCAGCCAGAGGAAGGAGAGAAGAAAAGTTATTGATATAGCTGACATGAATAGTGTAGGCCATAGGGTCTTAGCTTTCAGGACACCCTACTTGAAAGCAGAGGCTAATACCTAATCTGTTATTTATCCTTTCATGGGATAATTACCTTTTCTCTTCCTAAATCACCTCAGCAATTTCACTTCAAGAGGTCTTGAACCTTGAACTTCTTGATCTTTAAAAAAAAAAGTATATTTTGTAATGGACACAAATGACTACTGTGTTTCCCTCCAGAATGAGGTTGTATCCAGTATTTCAGGGTGAGTGGTGACCTCCAGAATTGTTTTAATGTGCATGCTGCAAGTTTCAGTGAGCAGCTCACCACTATGCAGCTTTGCCAGTTCAGATCAGCCAAGGATTTCCCCCCAAGCCATGAAAAGCAAGGCCATCATGCCTGATATCACACATGAGAAAAATCCTCCCAGCTTAATCATCAGCTGTCTGGAGAGGCTGGGTTGTATTTGTGTAATGGATGCTGCTGACCTATCATTTCAATCTATTTCTTTAATGACAGTTCTGCAGAGTCTGCTTGTTGGAGATCCTGAGAGTGGCAGTCTGAGCATAACACAAATGTCTTCCCATCTTTTCTGTTCACATTTAATGGGGGTGAGAACAAATGCCCTAAAAGACTTCACATCATCAGGCACCTGACATATCTTATGAACACTTTCAAGAGCCAGGCACAAGAGCTCAAGCACTGACTCATTTATTGCTTTGATATTAAAAACAGAGAGTCACAGAGCACAGGGGAGATAGAATCCATTCTGTGTATGGAAATTGCCTGGCTTCATGTTCTGCATGGCACTTCAGACTGAAAAAAACCCACAAATAAACAAAACAAAATAAAACAAAGGAAACAAACAAAAATAAACCCCTCATACAATCCCATGTGTCCAAGAGCTTTTCTGTGAAATCAACTATGGAGTCAAAACAATAGAAAAGCTTCCAGATATCTGTATTCCAGGCTGAGACAAGTTTGTAAATACTTCCAGAAATTGCCAACAAGCCTGCAGGGTAACATCTCTAATGCACACCTCCCTGATACGAAATGCAGAGCACCTTAACTTCTTCAGCCCTCCCCCAGTCACAACCAGCTATAAATCCTGCCCTTCACTTGTTGGAATATCTCATCATGAGGCATGCATTTTTTAGGCTGAGAAATACAAATCCACCTTGACAGAGCCAGTCAGGCATATACATAGGCTATGCTGCTGATAGGTTAGTACCAAGCACTCCTAGTGTGAGAATAACTTAGAGTGACACTAAGCAGGTAACATTTTTGCACACTAACTTGTTGCCAGTTTAGTTTATTCCAAACTCCCCACCTTTCCCCCAGAGAAACAAGCTGTATTGGCAATAGCAGTGTTTTGAAGATAACCCTGCATCTGTACTAGGTAGCCTTGCAGGCACAACTCTTCACCCCTAGCCAGCTAGTCTAAGTTACTTCCTTGCAACAGGACGAACTGAAACACACAGGCCACACTTGCAAGAGGGTCTGAGCCTGAGCTGCCTTTCCTCCAGGAGGCCATGGGTTCAGGCAGTACAGAAGGGCAGCATAAGGTGCTCTCACCACCAAGTAAGCTGGCACCAGAGAGGCTGCATCAGGAGGAACCCGCCATCAGCAGAAAAGGAGCCCTGCAAATCAGCCAGTGTAGGTTACTGGGGTGTGGAGAATCGATACTGCCCTGATGGAAGCTCCTGATACCCACATCTACCCTCATCCAGTGACTCAGAACACAAAGAGAGGAAATGTGGAGGGACAGGAATGTGCAGCACTGAGGAAGCAGGGGCATCATTTTGCTCCAGCCTGTCTGCAGCAGTTCTCACATGGCCAGGGCAGTCCTGAGTCCTACAGGTGGAGGCACATTGTTCCATGTACTCAATGCCCCTCTCCTGACAGCAATCTCAAGTGGTCCCTTTAAAAATGGCTCTCACTACTTTGGGAGCTCACTGGCACCAGCTCATTGCCAGGAACCAAAGGTGGTAACCAGGGGTGGGAACAAGCTATTTGTGGACAGTTGAGGAAATGCTGGATAGAAACAGAGGTGTTTGGTAACCTGACTGATAAAGAAGAAAGGGTGCAGATAGAGCTGGAGAAGTACTCCAGGTGGGAACAAGCTGTATAAAAAAGTCTTAAGAGGGTGAAATGTAGAAAAAATATGCCAGAGCAGAATAAAAGGACTCTATTCCCATCCCACCCTGGAATCCTGAATCCCAGTTCAGAGTAAATGAAGGGCTTCGTGTGTTGTGCTAGTGAGAGAGATCACCACGAAGCAACAGCTCAGGCTCACCCCCTGCAGTCTCCAGGAAAGGAGCTCACAGCCCTGCAGAGGTTGATGTGGCAGTCACCAGACCCACAGCTTGGCATTGAGGTGTGTTAGGTGTGGCTTTGGGTATGCACTAAAACCAACGTTGAATGGAAAGTGTCTGTCAGTACTCAGTGAAGGGAGAGAAAATTTCATGAGCCTGGGAACTACTGGAGGGGACTGACTAATTTTGGTAGTCCAAAACGGTCTGTGCTGGGAAATAACTTCCATGGCAATGCCTCTGAAGTGTGGGGGCGGAGGCGTTGCACTGAAGCCTTGAGCTGTGGGAGAGTATCACACAAAGATATGCAATGCTAGCACAGGCCAGAACTTGCCTGAGCCAGAGGGTGCCTACTCATGGCTGGTACAGTCCTCCCTGTGGCAGGCTACAGCTGCATCCCCTCTGTCAGCTGCAGCTCCAGCCATGCAGGATGCTCCCTCCTGTCCTGGAGAGCACTGGCACACCTCTGGGAGTTTTGGAGCTGCTAATAGTTGCAGGCTCTGGTGCAATGGAGACTGGCTCTGTGCGTGGTTTGCCAGCCTTCCTTGCCCAGCAGACTGTTAGCTGAGGCACGGCCACTCAACTCCAGCATAGATACAGTGTCCAGAAAAGTCCCCATCTGCTTCCCCGTGATCCTAATCCTGTCAAAGCCCATTAGAGTTTGGCATTTGTCTTGAATGCAAAATAACTTTCACTGCAGGGGAGAAATCTTCAAGTCTCTGTTCAGTTCCTGTTTCTTCTGCCTTTATTGGGCGGAATTGCTGCCTGCAATGAGAGCTACTCCACATCACAGAGAAGCTGGGTACTGGCATGCCAGGAGGGGAAAAAGGAGAATAAAACATTCACTACTCCAAAAACAGTGTGAAACACCAGCTGTCAGGTATTCCATGAGCCTAGCTTTGCCAGGTAGCTAAAATCAAGTTAATATAAGAAACAACATGGGGAAGCCAGAAATTATTTTGTTATCTTTCTTCTTGCTAGAATTCTGGGTCTGGACAGTGGCCAGCTCTCCCTTCCCCAGTACAGGGCTGTGAAGCCTGGAGACTTTCTGCTTTATCTCTGAGCTGCTCATTGCCATGTCTGCAAAGCACTAACAAGACATCTGACTGACCCAAATATATCAGTGATCACAGTTTCAGGAATGCTTAACATGCTGTAAATTGAACAGCTTGGCTGATGTTTCACCCTCTACCAATTGTCTGGTTTTAAAAAATATTGCAGCTTGTAAGCAGGACGTTTAGCCACAGGGATGGCTCAGCTAAACTCTGGCCTGTACTTCTTTCAAAGAGTGCAGTTAGGAGGCAGAGTATTTGGGGGAGGTGATGTTTTCCCAGCTATTGATCTAAGGGTGTAGTCACAGTATAGCTTGTTGATTAACTGCTTAGCTTACAAGAGGCAAGCTGTAATTGAAATTAATGTCATCCACAGCCTGGAGGTTATATTCACCTTAATACCAGGAAATGTAGTGTCCTTATCCATGGCAATGGTTCTGCTCCAGGGGGAATTCCCAGTGCAGACACTGGCAGCTGGATGCTCACTAGAAGCACAACTCACCTGAAAGAAACACAAATTCATATAAAGCAAAATACATGTCCAACCTACATATGGAATAAAATTAGTTTTTTTGCTTTCAATAATTTTCCAACAACCTAGGAGTTTTCTTAAACCTATTTCAAGCTAGAAAGTGGCAGAGAACAGAGGAAATTCTGTGTCATTTATTTGGTAAAAATACTGTTGGATAAAAGCCTCCTGCGCAGGGTAACGGTACTGTTCTCATCGACCACTGTGAATTGTAGCAGGCACCAGCTCCAAATCACACACCGGGTGTTCACCGCGCAGCTCGGGTGGTTTCAAAGGGTGAAAGTGTAAAGCGTCATCTGGCAATAAGGCTTCAGGGTCGGAACAGCACGAGACCCGAATTCTTGGGTAGCAAGAGGAATGTGTCACAGCTTGTATTGCCTCTGAGGGGAGCCGGGCTGGTCAGTATCTCTCGTTATCATTATTACCGGTGCCGGCGGTGCCGCCGGCGGCCGCAGCGCGGAGCCATGAGCGGCAGGAGGTGCTGCTGCAACACGGCCGCGGCCGCACGGAGCGGCGGGGAGGCGCCCGCCGCGCTCTGCCCGGGAATTCGAGGCAGAAGACAGGGAAAAAAGACACCGAATTCAACTTCTGCCTTTTTTTCCTTTTTTTTTTTTCCTTTTTTTTTTTTTTTTTTTTTTTTTTTGGTGTGTGTGTGTTTCGGTTGGTTTGGATTTTTTTTGTGCGGGGCGAGGTGTATGTGTTTGTATAAGTGTGAGTTCTTAAGGTGGATTAGGAGAGTTTGAATGTTTTTAACAAAATTCTGAGAAAGAACGAATTCCCTAACTCTTACACCGAAAGTAAACAAACTGTATTCCATCAAACTTGGAAGACTGGGGTGTGGCTGAAAAACTAGGAGTTGTTGTGATACCTCAAGAGAGCAAAGAGTTCAAGAGACGTGAAAGAGAATTTTTTTCTTTTGCAGTATTTAAGATTCTGCGCGCCGTGGTTTTGCTATGCTGATCCAACTCCAATAACTACTTTGGAGGATAGCCACGGCAATGATAGCAGAAGGGAGAGGTGTTTAATCTCGCTCGGCTCACAAACGTGTTCTTCCCAAGAGAGGTCGCCAGTAAAATACCGAAAAAGCAGATCTAAGCTTCTTTGCCTTGCGAAGGCAGAAAAATTGAAATGGGGAATAGAGAAATAGCTACTCTTCTAAACACCTCAAAGGGACACAACTTGAAAGAAAGGTTGGCTGTCGTTCCGTCGGGCAGGATATCCCGCAAGGTGGGTTAACCCCTCTCAAGAGAGCTAAAATGCCAGGAAAAGCTTGGTCCGCACACTCCGTAACCTGATATTGAGCACCGCGCACACCCCGGCGTGTAAGGACGCGAAGGGCACTGCCCTCCGTGCAGGCGGGCGCCCACCGGCCGCCACAGAAGGGGGAAGAAGAGGTGATGCCCCGTGAGGTCTCACTACCGCGCCTCGCCCACGGTCACTGGCGGCCCTGCCCGGCAGGGAGCCCCGGCATCACGCCGCGGTGTCCGGGCGTGTCGGGTCCGGTTCCGCTGCCGGGCGGACAGGTGTCTGTCCGGGTGTGTACCGCGCGGCGCTCGTGTTTGCAGCGATCCCTTTGTGCAACCACCTGCCGGCTCCCGGCCCCCGCGCGGCCCTGAGCGCCGGCTGGGGCTGAGGGTGGTGGAGCGGAGGGGGAGCCGCTCTGCCGCTGACCGCGGCGCGACCCCGCCGTGCTGCCGTGGGCGGGAGGCGGCGCGGCCGCGCCCGGGGCTCCGCGGCCGCCCGTGCACCGGCGCGGGGGGCGGCCCCACTGGCGTGCGCACCGCCTTCCTCTTCCCCTTCCCCCTCCCCGCTTTCCTTCCTCGGTGTGCAGGCTCCTTTGTGCTGCCCGCAGCGGCGAGGAGGAACCGGCGGGCCAAGAGCCCCCGCCGCAGCGCTCTCCCTTCCCGCTGGACGGGCGACCGGCGCGGCTCCCACGCCATCCGCGACCCTTCCGCCTCCTCGACGGGGCGCCCTGCCGTGTGTGGGACCACCGACGTCGCCGCGCGGGCCATCGCCGTTTTAAGCGGAGGGCCACGCCGGGAGACGGGGCGGGCCGGGCGCGCCCCCCCGGCTCCCCCACGTGGTGCGGTGCCCGTGTCTCCCGGCCGCCGGCGGAGCTGGGCGCACACGGCGTGGGGCAGCCGCCGGGGCTCGCCCGCTCCCGCTGCCGCTCCCCGGGCGGCAGATCCGGCCCGCGGCCATGCGCCAGCGCTGCGCTGAGCGGCCGAGCGGCGGGGCTGTACCGCCGCCGCGTCCCGCGGTAGCGGCGTGAAGCGGCGTGAGGATGAAGCGGGCGACGCGGGCCGCGCCGGGGCCCCTGCCCGTGCTGGGGCTGCTGCTGCTGGGCGCCCTGCCGGGGCTCTGGACGGTGCTGCTGCGGCGGGAGGCGGCGGCGCTGCCGGAGCCGCGCTTGCCCGCCGGGCAGCCCCCGGGGCGATGGGGCTGGGGGCGCTCCTCGGCGGTGCGGGGCGAGTCCGGCGGCGGCGGCGGGCAGAAAACTTTTCGGACGCTGCTGGCGGTGCCGGCGGCGGCGACGGACCGGGAGGAGCGGGACGGCGAGGAACAGCTCGCTGTAACCGACTCGCAGCCGCCGGCCGACACCGGCTCTCCGGTGGAGCGGGGCATCTTCTGGAGCCGTGAGCTGGAGGAGCAGGTGCCGCCGGGCTTCGCGGCGGAGGAGGCGGCGGCGTGGCTGTCGGCCGCCCGCGCAGCCCGCGTGGCCTCGCTGGAGCGGGGCGGCTGCGGGCGCAGCTCCAACCGGCTGGCGCGGCTGTCGGATGGGAGCCGCGCCTGCGTCCGCTATGGCATCAACCCGGAGCAGATCCAGGGCGAGGCGCTCTCGTATCACCTGGCCGGGGTGCTGGGCATGCAGGAGCGGCTGCCGCCCATGGCCCTCGCCCTGGTGGAAGCCCGCGGGCAGCAGTGGGAGCCGGTGCGCGAGGAGCTGCGCGGCTCGCACTGGGCCGAGGGCGCCGTGGTCAGCCTGACCCGCTGGGTGGACAATCTCACCGCCGTGGTGGCTCCCGCGCCCTGGGGCGCCGAGGCGAGCGCCGGCCGGCGGCTGCAGCCGTTGTCGGCGGGGGAGCTGGTCGGGCTGCCGCCGTCACAGCTGGTGGAGCTGGTGCAGTGGAGCGATCTGATCCTCTTCGACTACCTGACTGCCAACTTCGACCGCCTGGTCAGCAACCTCTTCAGCCTGCAGTGGGACCCACGGGTGATGCGCCGCGCCACCAGCAACCTGCTCCGCGCCCCCGACGGCGGGCTCGTCTTCATGGACAACGAGGCGGGGCTGGTGCACGGCTACCGCCTCCTCGCCATGTGGGACCCCTACAACGAGCCGCTGCTCCGCTCCGTGTGCGTGTTCCGTGAGGGCACGGCCCGCCGGGTGGCCGAGCTGCACCGTCGCCGCAGCGCTGCCGCCGAGCTGCGCCGCCGCTACCGGGCCCGGGAGCCGCTCTGGGCGCGCCTCGGCTTCCTCTCCGAGCGCCAGGCCGAGCTCCTGCAGGCCCGCGTCGACTTCGTGCACCGCCACATCGCCCACTGCCGCGCACAGGCCGCCGTGCTCTGAGGGCCCCGGCGCGGCCGCAGCGCTCCGCCTTGCCTCTGCTCCCGGGCAGCGGGACGTGCTTGCCCAGGCAGCTGCCGCGGGCCGGAGCTGACCCAGCCTGCCACCTCGGTGCCCCGTAGTCGCTGCGACTGCCGGGGCCGGGGCTGCTGGGGGTGGGGACGGCCGCCGGGAGCGGCGGGAATAATGGGCTACCTGCCTGCCGGGGCTGTCGAGAGGAGCGAGTAATTCGCTTTGTCAAGGTCTCTGAAGATGCAGAGCGCAATCGGTATAATTACGGCCCAGTTCCGCTCCAGGACTCTGCCCCCAGAGTTGGAAAAATGAGAGGGTTCAGCATCTTCAGTGCTTTCCTTAACTACCTTGGTGCACTCGCCCTTGTAGGAGACCCCATAGGAAAGCAGTCGTCTTTGTCTGGATTGGGGTCGAGGAACTTTTTTCCTTCCAACGAAGGCAGGCAGAAACATTTTTTATATATTCTTCCTTTTGCAACAGCATATTTAAGTATGAATGTTGATGTTCATAGACCAAGAACTGATTGCACAATAGGGGAGCCCCTAACTAGCAAAACTGCCCTATTTATGAAACTTGTTTCCTACCAATTTTCTTTAACGAGAGTGAACCTTTCCACTGATTGTTAAATCTTGTTGATGAGAAGTGTATAGGAAGCCCATATTCCCTTTGCTCTTAGTTTTTTTGTGGATTCATCGGGTTAAATTGTTCTGATTCTTAAGGGTTTGTTTGTAATCATCACCATCATAATTTCATCTCACCGGTAAAGTAACTGACTAATGGGTGGCACAAGAAGATCTCCCATTTTTAAAAAATACTGCTATGTGCTAAGACTTTGACACAATAGTTAAAGTGGAGGAAAAACTGTTTCATGCACTTTACTTTGACTTTTTAAAATTTTTTTTATAGAAGACCTTTTTATTTTACAAAGTCTGCCTTTTATGTACATTATATATGTTCATAAACTTTTGTGTAACATACTAAAGAAACTGATATTTCAGTAAAGTGTGTTAATGTTTTGCCTTCTTTGGCCTGGATGTTTGCCTGAGCTTTGACAGGGAAGCATGTGTCTCCTCAGTCTTTCCTGATGTTCGATGCAGGCCACCACTTTGCAGCTTCTCACTCCACTGATCAGAATGAACTTTTACTCATTCCTCTGAGGCAAGGAGGGGTAGCTTTCAAACACTACCCTTCTCTCATTCCTAGGTGTCCCTGAAAGAGGAAAAACTCTTCGAGTGCCTAAAGTAGTGTGAGCACTTCAGCTGAATAGACATTTATCTGGTTTTCAAAGGCTGAAATGAGCTGCCTCTCTCAGGGCTAACCTTGAGATAACTGAAGCAGTTAGTTTCAGCAAACTGATAGCCCACACTGGTGTGGGCTAGCTGCTGTCAGCCTTTTTGGGTGCTGGGACTGGATACCAGCCTGGTACATGTCATGTCAGCTGTTTCTGCTCCAGAGGCATGTCCAGGGATGGCAGTTGCTTTCAGTGGTGTTCATACTGTCTTCTCTTCCCATTTTGGTTATCTTTGCAATGAAGAGATTGAGGCAGAATTGAAGAATAAGAAAGCTTTTTAATCATGCTGAAATAGTTGGTGGGTTTTTTTTTCCCTACACAAGTTCTGTTTTAGGGCGAATCAGTAGCAGTGGGTGTACAAAATAAAATATTGGCATCTCTTGCTTGCTTCTTTACGTGTACCAGTATTCATAGAAGGGGCCATTGTATGGCTCGAAATAACAGCCAGAATAAGGACAAAGGATAAACTAATCCTTTTTGACCCCAAATGCCAGTATATGTCCTGCTATAATCAAACAACAGCATAATCTCTTCTACATCTGGACAGACAGCTCTTGATGAAGGCAGCAGCATGGCCCAGTGGCTGCTGTGCAAGTAGGTGCTGTTTTCGGTGTTGAGCAGTAACCCTCCCTTGAGCTCAGGGAGGGCTGTGCATTCTTACCTGCAGGAGGTCTTTGGTCTATTAATATTCATTATTTAGATTAAACATCATATACAGACAATTTTCATTGGCCATTACAGTTTTGGGGGGGGGTTGGGGGTAGCTTTTTTTAAAAGACAACAGTTTTACAAACAAAATTAATGGTTGATTAATTAGATGTGTTAGATATTGCATCTTTGTGTATGAGTATTTATTTCAAAATGTCCCAGCAGCCTCCAAGACTAGCTTTCATTCAGCTGCTGAACTGTCAAGGCTTTCTATTGAACTTGTATTTATAGTTCACTGCATTTATCTCTATGAACAATGCACAGAATCCCATGTGACATTCCCTTGTCATTTACATGATAATACACAACTTAACTGTAGTTCTTAATTCTTCTTTAGGATTGCTTTGTAACTCAAGTTACAAAAAGCAGCAGTTTCTGTCGCATTCACCTCATGAAAATATATTTAAATAATAAACTGCTGGCACACATTTTAAACCACTGTGAAGAGCAAACTGCTGTTCCACAAGCATCTAAGATTTTATTTCTGTTTAAGTACTTCTATAATTATGGCACAACTGTGGCTTTGATGGCTAATGGGAAGTAAATCTCGTTTTCAGTGTCTTTAGAGCCAGAGTGTAGATAATTACCCCTCTCAAGAAGAAACATGATTTCCTCTTTGGTGACTGGTAACTACCTCAAGTTATATATAAGTTACATGTTCAAAAATGGTGTAGTTGTAGGTTGGTGTGAAACTAGACATGCTGTGCTAGGGAAGCTGTGCCCTGGGAAATGTGTTCATTCAAAAAGGACAGACAAAACTAGCATAGATGGATGATGATATTTCACTTTGTTGCTCTATTTTATTCTTCTGGTGCAATCATCTGCTTCTGTAAAAGCTTTGAATTATCATTATATTAAGGCAAACTTACTCTTTTCTGTGTGATTTCTTTAAGGCAAGCAGTGGTTTGTAAATTAGTGGTCTCATACACTTTTTGCATGCTATTTTAGCAGAACCAAGGGATGAAACTCTGTAAAACTTGAGGTGGTATAATTTTAATGGCACTCATCTAACTCTGCTTACTTCCAGTAGAGTTTCCTTTGAGTCAGAGTAGTCAGACAGGCAAGGAAAACCATTCAGAACAGGAAGACCTGAGGACCTGAAAGTTGTGAGTAGAAATTTGTTAATAGTAGGATAGGCAGATTCTGGCTGTGCATTGCCAGCAGCTCAGCAGCACTGCCTGAGGCTCAAGGAATTGTCTGCGCAGCCCGTATCAGAATGGAGCTGTAGGGCTTTAGATGTCACTCAGCAGAACACTTAAGGATGCACTTCCCACTGCTTTTCACAGGCTTTCCATGAAGTGTGTGCTGACAAGGGAGGCTGCACTGGTGCCCTGGTCAGGTGTGGCCTCTTGTACAGATCTGAAGAGGCTGGGTGGGGGTCACAGCCCAGAGGTGGTCTGGGTCTGTCCCAAATGTGAGACAGGAGGTGCTTAACTAAGTAAAGTAGGTAGGAGACCTAGGTGCTTAACTGATAACAGAAGCTTCAGGAAAACAAAACAGAACAAAACAAAACCACCAACCAAAAAAATCCCCCAAAAACCTGTCAAAAACCAAACCAAAAAGAAACCCAATCAAAAAGAAAAAAAAAAGGAAATATATATAGAGAGGATGTATTTAAATCCCCAGTTAAAATCAGAATGACTCTCCTGATTTTTTCTTTCATTGGAATCTGAGGAGGCTTGTAGAGTTAGGGGGTTGCTGCTACTCCCAGCTTGAGTTCAGTCAGTGGGACATTACCTCCAAACACCACCACAGTGAAGGGAGGACCGGGTTCATAGTTTCTGAGAACTAAAGGGTATCAAAATTGTGCTTGCAGTGGCTACTGCACCCCCAGGGTGCACTGAACAGCAAAGCATGTGAATTCAGTGGGGTTCCCACTTGGTGAAAAAAGCAAGAATGGCATTTGCAGCACAAATCTCCTTTGCTTCTGTTTGCTTGCATCTGAAGTAATTTCCAGTATGGATTTATTTTCAGTGAGGATTTCCCTTTGAGAATTTCCTTCACAGCTTGGGAAGTTCTTCCCAGCTGCAGAGTTCCCTTACCTCTCACACAAAGCAGCTGCCCCAGGGATAGAACTGTGTTGACCTCTGGTGCCACACTTCACTGCCCTGCTGAGGCTGTGTCAGCCCATTCAAAGATTGGGGAAATAACTCAGAGCCAGTGGAAGACAGTGAAAATATAGTTAGTAACACTTTGACTCACTGGTTATACAGCATTCTCTTGACATCACCAGCATATTTTTTTGCTTTCCCTTTGAAGTTTGATGCCTTTTTTAATGTTAATAAACTTAGAATTATCTCACTGACATTACTAGGTGGTCCAGGACTGTGAGATATGAGATTATATTAAAACTTAATCCCATTTTGCGTGTTACTCCTACTTTGCAACCACAGCATGAAATTTAATCACTCCTTCAGAGCTGTGTTCCCTGGGTTAAATGTGGCAAAGCTCCCAGGAGAAGGGGCTGGGCTGCACAGTAAGCAGTGCCTGCTGGGCACCCACAGAGCTGCTGTGACTCTCAGTGACCTAGAAAACCTTTTACCTTGCTGGCTTGGGTGCTAATACAGCTCTCCCTTCTGAAGCAATGCATGCTCATCTGAGCAGAAGTTACTTCCCAACAGGAAGTATTTTATTGTGGATCAGCTGGTGTTTTAACGAACATTAGCAGTCCCACACTCAGAGACTGTTTAATCTGAGTGCACTTTGGGTATGGGGCAGGAACAAGGTGTTAAACTTGTGAAGTTTTAACACCCTCGTGTGCTGTGGCTTCCATTGCCCACTCCAGTGCTGGACGAGTTTATGGGAAAGAAGGACACACACAAGGCTGCATGAATCAGGACTGCTGCTGGGTGCAGGTGTGAAAGGAACTGTGCAAGTGAAGGGGACTGATCCCATCTGAGAGGAAACCAGTGCTGTACTGAAGGAAAAGAGTTCTGGCTGGATTATTGGAGGATGAACAACAACAATAAGACAACAAAGAGGGTCTGATGTTGCAAATGGATTGTCTGGTTTTGTGTGATTCTGCTATTCAGCCACTTCTTGTGTGGTTTGGCTTGTGGGAGTTTGTGTGTGTGGCACTTTGTCCATTTCTGCGAGAAAACAAACACAAGGGAATACTGACTGCAAAATACAGCGATTGCTGCTGCAGGGAAAATTGAGCAGACATCCTGAAGACCCAGACCCTTCCAGTTCCTATCCCAAGGAGGGATATGCAGGTAAGGGGATTTCAGGTGGAATACAAACAGAATGCAAGCTGGTTACAGGGACAATTAAGACAGGGAGATATAAATTGTACTGCCAGGATGTCACCATGCTTGTCTACCCTCTGTCACCTGGGCTTTTTCAAGTGACACACTGTCAAGCCAGTCTTTGTTGTCAGTCCAGCAGAATGTGTTTTATAAGAAGTAGTCAAAGGCATGAAAATTACAAAAAAGAAGAAAAAAGATGTTGAGGCACTTTAAAACAGGGAAATTCCATCCCAGATGCTGCGACCAAGTAGCAAACATCCTTTGATGAAATTGGATGGCTGCAGGGATAGTGTGTCTCCCACAGCCCCTTTCTGTACCTTCTGTGACAGCCTCTGAAATGGGTCATTTTTAGCCAGTCTGTGTCACAGAACAAGGAGAAAAACGTGTACCGGGAGATTTTTGGCACTCCTGGGGACCTGCCCTTTCCATGTGTAGACTGTTGACAATTAGTGATCTTGAAAGAATAGGATCATTTTCAAAATCTCTCATTAAATGTTTTTGTTATCTGGTGGATTTCAGCCTGTGTAACATTATGTATCCTCAATGATTTTTATTGCCTTCAGCATTTTACTCAACCAATTCAATATTATTTGCCAAAACTCATGAAGTACTTTCCCCCTTCCGAGTTGTGAGCAGTTCACTAAAACTCTCTTTTGCTGCCAAAAAAACCATTATATAATTTAATATCCAAGTATGTACAGTTAAGGTTTTCCCAAACTATTTGGACTAGATGATGCTGTTAGCCTTGGGGCATCCTCAGACCTTACACCTGCAGGTGTGTGATGGTGAGGATTAAGAGGTTTGGGATCAGTGTGGTTTTGTTTGAGGAGTGAGGCTGGGATGGTCTCCTTGCTGCTGCCGCTTGCTGCTCCTTATGTTCCCCAAAAGCATGTGCAGGAGTTAAAATTACAATTGGTCTGTATGGTCTGAGTTGATTTTCCTCTTTTAACTAAAATGTAGCTGAAGGGCTTTGTTCCCAATAGTATCTCCCAGAAAGCAAAAGACAGCTGTTTTAAGTGTCCATGTCCATCGTGTCCTGTCCCTCACCAACTATCCCTTCCTTAAACTCCCTCTTCCTGCCAAAAGCCTTCTCCCCTCATGGTGGGATTTTAAAAGATGCCTTGCAGTGAAGACAGGCAGGCACTTACCTCAAGTGATAGCAATGCAGTAATGCCACCCAGTAATGAGGTAAGGAAGAAGCACATTTTTTATCAGTATCTCCAGCCCCAGCACAAAAGAAGGGAGGTGTATTTCTGCATAATGTATGTTTCAGTCAGAAAAGACATAATTTTTTAATGTGCCTGTTTTGCCAGTTTCCTTTGTGTGTCCTGCTGTGGGGTAAAGGCCATTAATAAACTATGATTTCAAGCTGCTGCTGTGAATATTTTTTAGCCATACATGATTTCTTGTAGGCATCTAGAAGTCTGCTCCCAGAATTTATTTGTTTAAGTGATTGCAGTTAGTCAATTTGCTTTAGTTTGGCTGGGTCTCTATCACCCCCAAAGTTTTCAATGTCCTTTACTATATTCAAGCTAAGGGGAGCTAATTGCTTCCTTTGCTTTTTTGAAAACATGCAGGATTTGCTCATCAGAAAAAGAGTTACTTTTTATTTTTCAACGGTGCAGTTCAAAGTGAGGTGGCACAGATTATGGATGAACCTGGATGAGGATCGGAAGGATATTAATGGTATTATTTCCTTTCACACCAGCTACCCAGCAAAGCAACTGCCTTGTGGAGTTATTCCTGGTTTGATAGCCACCAGAGATCAAAATTAAACCCTCTGCTTGTGATTTGTTAAATGCAAGTAGCATGCTAAAGTATTTTCTGATTTACAGCCCTGCCGGCGTAAGAGCATGAATTTCCCTGCAGTTTGGATGCAAAAACTGCTCATGAGTATATCCACAATGAGTGTTATTTAAGATATGCTTTTAGAAACAACAAGGGGGACTGACAGTGGTGCCTCTTGCTGCTTTCTTTGCTGACTAACCCAGCAGACTGCTGGGATCCCAGCTAACCAGAGCCTGTTGTGAGAGTCAGGATGACAGGAGGTTTTAAGACCTCTAGCAAGATACATTTCAGGTTGTGCCAAAAATGAAGCCATTATCTTCTAACTCATAAAAACAATGAAGATGAGTGGTTGGAGCTGATACAGTTAAACGGATGCTCCTGGGTTGCCTTCTGTTTTTCTTTAATCACAGAATCACAGAATGAATAAGGTAGGAAGGGACCACTGGAAGTCATCTAGTCCAACCTACCTGCTCAAGCAGGGTCTCCTAGAGCATGCTACTCAGGATTGTGTCCAGACAGCTTTTGAATATCTCCAGCGAAGGAGACAGTCTTCTTTAAGGAAAAAATTATATCGTTTCCACTCCTTAGGTTTCTATTGGTGCTTCAGGTGATTAAATAAGAAATGTAATTCACTTACTAGTGAATAGTCCAGATAGTTATTTTACTCCTCCCAGTATGTTGCTCCTCCCAGTCAAGGTGCATAAACAAGGCACTTTTTGTCAATAATGAGTCTCCAGGCAGTTTCATTTCCTAGACCTTTTTCTACACAATCAGGGCAGTGCAGTAACTACCATTGGTATTCCTTGAAATGAAGCTATACCCATGCAAATAATTAAAATCAATCACGTATTTTATAAGAGACAATATTTAGGATATTTTCCTTGTGAATCTTAACAAAGAGGCTACAATTCTTTTCCTCTTTCAGACTGTCAGGTTTAGCTCCTTTATGTTGAAGGCAGAGGAGACAACTGCTTCATGTGACAACATCTATTTCCGATTAAACAGCACAGCAATCCCATCTGTCTTAGCAGTGCTTTTGGTGACACCAGGAAGGTTGTCTCTGATCAAAGAGGCACAGTAGAGGTAGGCTACTTACTGAAGTATGGATCTAAGGCTTGGCTGCTTCATGGTGATGTACTGATGCTTTGTGAGTGTATGGAGAGTTTGGGTTAGTATGTAGATCACGGATGCATATGCAGCATCAGAAATTGATGGGAATTGTGACAGCAGTGAATTCAACTGTTAGATAGGCTCTGTTTCACACTGGGAGAAGAAAACCCTCAGATCAGCCCCACCACAACCATCCCCCTTCCTCCTCCTTCACCTCCCTCTCTCTTCGGCTGAAAATAGATGTTTAAGCCACAGAGCAAGCCAAAGCAAATTCAGGCAGGATCAAAACAGGTGGCCCATGAAGCTGCAATGTCTGTGCTAACCCCAGTGTAATCCTGTGTCAGTGGACTGGCAGCTGGTGCAGAGGGTGGAGCTGGGCTCCTCCAGGAGCAGTCACCCTCTCTGCCACAGAGCCATGTCATGGCTCTGTGCTCTGGCTGGCCACATCGCCAGCTGTGCTGGGGAGCAGGAACTGGGACAGGCATAGCTCTCTTTCTACACCAGAGGGAAACCGGACACATAATCTCTAGAAGATACAAAGTGGCAAAAAACCCCCTGATGTTTCCATAAATTGGCTAATGCAAGGTATCTTCTTGCTCCAGGCTTGGTGCTTTTCCCTGCCAGGATCATCCACAGCACTTCAGCAGCTAAGGCTGCTCTTGAGACACAGTTTGACCTCAGAGGTGGGAAGCAAAAGTAGAAGGATCCATCAGGAAGAAGGGAGACATCCTGCAAGTCAAGGCTTCAGCTGTGAGCTGCTCAGCTGAAGTTTGTGGTCCTTGCCAGTGAAAAGGCTGGAATAGGGGCACTGCCAAAACATAGAGGTGGGATGGCTGCTTCTGCAAGAGGCTCAGCAGAGTCCAACCAGCAGGGAAGAACATGCTTCAGCAAACTCACCTGTTCTGATGGCATTTAAAATGCTTAAATCCATATTATCTGGAAAGAGAACTGGAGTGTACTGACTCCTCACTTTGTTCAAACTGCTCCACTCCTTCTCTTTGACATCCAGGTCATTTTTGCTGCAGTCCACACTTTGCTTCAAGTTCTCAGATGTCACTGATGTTCACATGTGCTGGTGCCTGTTATACCATACACAGGCTAGTCTTTCTGCCCCAGGGTCATGCTCCCTCCTCTTTGCTACTCTGCATCAGGAGGACCTACCCACACACATGGTGCCCCAGAAACACCAGCTAGGGCGGTGAGGAACACATGACATGCTCTTTTATGTTGAAATGCAAATAAGTGTTTTCCTCATTGTAATTTTTCAATCTGCTGTCATTTTAATGATACCCATCCATTTCTTTCAATTCCAGCAACTATCAGTATGTTCAGAGTCATCAAGAGAATTTTTTCTCAGAAAGTATACTCACTGAAAAACTTTAAAAATTATCCTGCCTGATATGAATTACTCACAAAGCTTTTTAATATTTCAGTTCTCCGTTTGCATAATAGCTGAAAAATATAGGTGTGCCGGATGGAGTCTTTTGTGCATTAGAAATTACAGAAATTTGACTTCTAACATTTCAGATGTGCATACATCTTCCTGAAATTGTTAGGAAAGGGCATATACAAGAAAAGCATTTCCAACATCTCTGAACAACTGCCAAGAATCTAAGATATAGCATGGATGCATAATAAAGAATAATATTCATGCTTAATGATAATGACATGGACCATTCAGAGACAATAAATACTGCGGTAATATTGATGATGTGCTTTGAACTTTTGCAGAGCATTTCATGATGGATTCAAAGCATTTTATGAAGATGAGTTAGGCATCACAGTGCTGTTGTGGCATGTGTCTTACTGTTCTCATGTTACAGAGAGAAAACAGCTATAGAGAAACCATGAGAGGATGTTGCATGGCACTGGCAGAGCCAGAGCACCTAACTTAGCAGGAAAGCACAGCCGGTGATGGGTTAGCTCCAGCAAATACTGCATTGAAGGCGGAAGGGAGCAAAGGCAATTCTTGCATCCGTGCAGCCAAGACTTGGGCACAGAGTTTGTCCTACCAGCCATGCTGTGCAGGCAGCAGCACTCTCTCACTTCAGTGGTGCTCTCGATGCTGCTGGATGGCAGGAGCCTTCACCATCCGCCATGGGCAGGAGGGGCCCTTGTTCGTGGCCCCTCTAGTGACCCACTTCCCCAGAGCTGGCAGCTGCCAGGCTCAGGCTGCTCATGCTGCTGCCAGGAGCCAGCAGAAAGCTCACCCCTACTGCTTGGCTTCCCCCGAACCTCTGCCCAATGCCATGTTGCTGCCCTTGATGGAGCAGAACAGCCACACTGAAGAGCTCCCCTTGTTTCCTAAGAACGCCAGGCAGGCTTCAGGAAAAAGAAAAGGTGACACAGTCCTGGAATTATAGATACAAGCCTCATCCTTGCATAATTGCATGTAAAAGAAAACTGTGACACCTTTGTCTCATATTTCTCCTAGAGTCCTTTGTGTGACACATCTTGAAGGGCAGTGATGTGAATTCAGTGGAATAACCCAACTGCAAGTACTCCTCAGTATCCAGATGAATTATTTCTCTTTCCCCCATATTTACACCAGATCTTTCCGTTCTTAATGACCACAAACGTGGCATCAATGGCTCACATGCCTACATCTGTAGGCTTCTGGGATCCTGACCCTGGAAAGATGGCTTAATGCACAGCCATCAAGTATGCTATAAAATCTGTGAGGTTTTACCCAGCAGTGCTGTATTAACTGCATGCATTTTCTGCCAAGACTGTGCTCTTTGTGCCTGCTTTTGCTAGCAGCCAGACAGAGCATCTTTGGATACACTATTAACAAGAGACCAGGCAGAAGCTCTGTGTTGGTGGAGCTGTTCAGGTCAAGCTTTTCCTCTTAATGTACTGTTCACGCAGGAGTGCCAGGCTTGCAATGTGCGGGCAGGAGCTTGCACGGTGGTTTGTCCAACGTGATGCTCTCCTCCCTCTGGGGCTGTCTCTGGGCTTCTTGTAGCAGGCAGTGCCCACACCCACCCACCACTGGCCTGACCCCATACCTGGGTTTCCTTCGCCTCAGCAGGGGGACATGCAGCCCCGCAGCACACCTGATTCCAAGTTGTTCCTGGAAGAGCAGAGCTTTAAAGCTGAAATTTGAAAATTTGTGATTGGAGGAGTCAGTGCAACACTATATATTAGCACAGGCATTTTCACTTACAGGGGGCATGGTAATGACTTGAACAGATTTGGGATTTCAGTGCCCTTTTTTCATGTGGATGTGGATAGACATTCAACTAGGAAATGGTTTTTCCACTGCCTTGCTGTTGGAGTAGGAATTTGCACTTTGTGTGGATCATAATGACTGTAAAATGAAAACCTTACAAGAAATGTATAGTTCTATGCATTTTACTCATACTCTATTTGTGTAAATAAAACCCTAGGGCAAAAGCAGAAGAAAATCAGGCCATTTTATGCTGATGACTGCCTAATTTATTCACTGTTCCCAACTTCGGAATAACTGGGTTTGAAAAAAGAACCGAAACCTTTATTAAGACAAAGTAATGAATTTAAATCACTAAACATAGGTGAGGCTTCTGTAGATCATCAGCTATCAAACACAATTTTATCACAAATGTCACCTAATATTAGCAAAAATTTCCACGGTTCAGGAACACAGGACGGACTTTCTTTTGATTTAAATCACTGCAGCTTGAAAACTGATTTTCTAGCTTTCTGCCAGTAGAAGTCAGATCAGAATCAGGTTTAGAATATTATTAGTCGAAAATATAAATGTTTGATAATGCTTGGTAGGTTTTTATGTCGTTGTTTTGTTGTGATTTTTTGTTTGTTTGTTTATGGGGGACTTTTATTTTGTTTTGGGTTTTTTTTGGTGAGGGTTTTTTTTGAGTGAGTATTGGGTGTTTTTTTCCTAAAATTACTTTTTGAGACTAACTTGTTTGAATGTTTGTCTGTTGAGAGCTGCTGATGACTCTGCATTAGACTGTGAGTACTGTCAGCTGAAACAAATCTGGAATTCATATTCTCCTCACAGAGTCTCAAGTTTTGCTCTATCAACACTTTTCTTAAGTTCACTGCATTAAGGATTCAATATGACAGGTTTGCACCTGGAGGCAAAGCCCGTTCCCTTCCCTCCCCTCCTTCCCTGAAACCCCAAGTCTTTAATTTTCCTTTGTTCAGTTTGAAATGATATGTAAAGTATGTGTTGCCATGGTTGCAAAACTGAGAGCCTATTGATCCTCCCCTTTCCAGGTAGATTTCAAGCAGAATATTTAACATCAGAGGGCACTATGGCATGGATTCCCAGACAAAGACAGATTGGGGCAGGAAGAAACTACTTGAAAATTGCAGTTCCCATAGCTCAAAAGTATCCTGGTGAAATAAAGCAACTTGTGCTCCCTGGGGAAGCTGCTGGACTTGTTCCCCATGTGCTTGCCAGCACTCCCTCTCCTCCTCCATGCGTTCCCACCATGCCAGTGACATGGTTCATTCCCATTTCCCCCCCAAACACGCTCAGATTTGAGCTGTGTCCCAGATAATAAATTTGGTGTGTATGCCACAGATGGAGTAGCAATGGTGTTTTAAATGCCGTAGGAGAGTGCTGTGAGGGTGGATGTCTGTGAGTGCTGCCAGAGGATCCACAGCTGCTGAATATCCCAGCAGGGTCAAGCTGCTCATGCAGCTAGGGCAAGCAGGTAGGGAGAGTGGAACACACTGCTACTCATGGCTCAGGGACTTCTGGAGACAACACCTCTGCTGCTATGTTTTTCTCTTGCAGCAGATGAGAGCAAGCACCTGTTTTTTATGCACAGTACACGGGGTAGTGTTGAGCGGCTGTAAGAGGCAATCATCTCACAAGAGTGTTATCATGCCAGAGAGGGACACAGTTGGGTTGTGGTATAAATAAATACATTTCCAAAGTGGTTTACTATGTTTCCCTAACTTAATTTCAACCTTATTTTTTTATACCTATTGTTTTTGCCATGGCTTCATACCCTTTCCTTTCAGGAGCAGCATACTTAACAGAACATCAATTTTCCATTGCAATTACGTTGGACTGTGGCCTCCACAGAACTCCACTAAAATTGTTTTATTTAATTTTGTCTAAAGAGTGTAGTGTTGCCTCCACAGACTTGCACCAAAATTGACTCATTTTACTTCAGATTAATTTTTTCCCCACAAGATTGCATTCTTACAGCCAGCACTTGTTCTTCGTTGCCGTAAGCACACGCTTTCATCCAGCCTGGGTCATGTGTTAAATGCCTTTTCAGAGGGGTTATACTTTTTATTGCTGGGCAAGCTCTAAGTACTCCTGGGCAGAGCACCACCAGAGCCCTGCTCAGCAGTGCCTGGTTCACAGCGGAGGAGACCAGAGGTGAGCACCAAGCTGAAATTAGCTTCTCATTCAGGCAGCTCAGTGTCTCTGTTACTGGGGCAGAGGAAGGTGAGGGCATTTGCAGAAGCACCAGGGACCATTGTTTCCCTTGTTTCCAGCAATCACCCCATTGTAGGGCCCTTGCTCCTTTGTCATTCATAAGAGCCACTGCTGCAGAAAGGCGCTTTCTTTTTTCTTTCTGAAAAGGGCTTTAATAAAGCTATTGTATTTGATCACTGGCTAAGGAAACAATAATTTAGCATAATAGAAAAAGATCATTAATGTTCAATGAACCTAACACTCTGCTCCAGTTTTTTGTTGCCCTAGAGAGATGGAGTAAACTCTTCTTCCTTAATTGAAGACTAAATAGAGTACATTTCATTTTTCATTTGCAGCACTTTTTCCAATAGGTTTGTGATGTTCGCTAATGTGTGCTGAAAGGGGTGGACTGCCTGGCAACAGCAGAGAAATTGGGTAGGAGGGTTTAGAGCACATAAAAACTCACTTGTTCTTCATCAGACAGCTCTCTAGGGCCTTTGACTTCTTTCTTGACATGCTTAATTTCTAAAGCCCCTAAGGACCGTGCCAAGGAGATGCAGTAGTCCATTACATCACAAAATAGGAACAGAGGACAGTGCTCCTGTCCCCAGATATCCCACAGCCATCTCTCCATGGGACACCTACATCCAGGGACACTGCTAAAATTGGGGTCAGGATGGCATTTTGACTGGAAATGCAATGTTGTATGAAACCAAGCAGATAAAAGCTTACAGGCATAAGCTTTGCACCACTGCAGCTCTGGATTCAAATCCAAGGCCCACTCCCAGGAAAGTGCAGCCATTGTACTTTGCACTGGAGACAGCTCAGGGCTGCCTCCATCTCTGCAAATCACTTCAAACACTTTAGCATCATCATTTGCAGTCACCTGCACTCATGTCCCCCTCCAGAGCCACAGCACAGTTCCTGTCCTGAGCGCTCCCCTCACACGTGCGAGAAGGTGCCTCTGTGTCCTTTGCCAGTATTGTTGGCTTCGAGGTTGGCTCTGGCTGCTGTGGCTGGTGTGGGAGTGAGCTCTGGCCACGTTCACCTGTGTAAGACGAGGAGGTGAAACACATGGCAGACACTGCTGTTTCAGCTCTGCCCAAGGAGCTTGCTGAATAAAACGCCTGAGCTCAGCTGTCATGAAACAAGCAACTCCACAGAAAAGCTGTGGCACAGCTAATAGCATCAGTGTAGCCTTTATTTAGTGCAATAAAAAAGGGCACCGCTAAGGACTGGTTTTCCCCTAGAGTTTTCCTTGATGGATTTTGCCATCAGAGAATGCATCATCCTCATTCCCTGATGTGCAACAGAACTAGAGGATTCAACAATCAGCAGTAAGAAGCAAACTGAAGCAAACGGGGTAGCAGTGCTGCAGCAGGATCTTACCCTAAATAAATAATAAAGGACTTAACAGTGCATGTTGCTACACTGCCTGATGTTCAGGCCAGACATCACTGACAAAAGCCATGCCAATTGCAGTGATAATTAACAACAAGATTAACGATAATTGCTTGTTCCTAAGCCACAGCAAGTCCCTGGTGATGCAGAGCGGGTTTGCTGTCCCTGAAGAGTCTCTGTGTGGGCACGACTGGGTGTCATTGCAGAACGCTGCATGTTTGGGCTCCCAGGGTGCAATTTCTGGGGGTGCCGGGCTCTGCCGGGCCATGGACTCCCCACAAACTCTACCCACGGATCCCAGCCGGCAGCATTCCTGGTGTAAGGCCTGGGGGGCCACCCTGGCCCTGCACCGCAGTGGGAGCACCAGGCATGGGGGGTCGCGGTGCCCCGTGGCCCTGAGCGAGGGGGGTCTGAGGCGGAGCGTCGGCCTGTGAGGGGGGGAAGATGTCGCCATCGATGGCAAAGGCTGCTTTCCGTGAGGGAAACAGCTGGGAGCTCCTGGCGTAACATATTTGTGCCCGTGGATCTTGATAACCATCAAAGTGATTTCCTGGATGTCTCTGCCACCCAGCCGGCCTCTCCTGAGCACCGCCAGCCCACTGCCATATCACTCCTGGAGCAGCTGAGCCTGCAGGGCTGCCCTGTCAGGCAGCAGCTTGAGGCCTGTTCCAGGAACGTGCTGGTGCAGGGTGCCCTCATAAACCCAGTAGGTACTTCTGTAATGTCTCCTGAGAAGTTGCTTGATGGCTGCTTTCCTGGAAGCCAAATAAAAGGGCAAAGCAGTGGGAGGCTGTTAAACTACTAACTAGACATGGGCAGGGAGGATATTTGGATGAAGCTCCAGGGACTGGAATTTCATTACTCAGCTGACAGTCACGTTGTTCATTAACAGACAAAACAGTAATTGGAAGAAGCTAGCACCGTCTGTGTTCTCCCATGTTCCTTCACTGCTGGATGCTTTGGGAAGCTCCTCTTCAATCCAGTGCTAGTGAGGGAGGGGAATGGAATGGTTCAGGGTGGTCTGTTAGCAAAATATCAATCCTCAAGCCTTCAAGTTGCTTCCAACCATAACGGGCAGCTGCTGCCATGGGATGATTACTATGGGTAGTGCATACCCCAAAAGTGTTGCCTCAGCTGGCAGGGTTATCAAAAAGGCTAATGGTGAGGGTTTTTTTTCCAAGTGCTAGATTAAATCATGGTGTGAAAAACATGCTGTTATTACTTAACATATTTTGTATATAAGATTGTGATTTGAGTCTTCAGGATTTATAAGAACAGCTCCTGTTTTGTGCCCAGGGTCCATTGTGACTCTAGTGGAAATTAGGCATATTCAAGTTTTTCTGAGAAATAAGGGCTGTTATCTAGGGGAATGAAAGAAATGTAACATGAAGTCTTCATCTAGGGAGTAGTCTGTGGTCTTTCCTTAATGCTTCAGGTTACTCCTGAAGATCACAGCTTTTCCTTATTTCTTAAGGAGGTGTCACACCACAGACCTGTTCATACAAGTAAGGTTTCTGTATAGCTGTGCATGTTTTTGTTTGTCCATGTCTGCTTTTAGACATTAAGCAAACCAAGAACTCCAGAAAATCAGGGATAAACACAGGGTTGGGTTGAGTTTTTTTGGAGGGTTTTTTGGAGGAGGGAAGGATCTCTTGTTATATTTTGTGCTTTGGTTCAAGCTACTACTAAAAGAATGAAAGCCTTTGAGACAGCCTCACCTTCTTAAAGTCTTTTCTGGAGTCTGGTTTGGAACAAATTGACCTCTGGCTGGCTTGGTGTTGCAGTAAGATTACTGACAGTCCTTTCTGTCACTGCATACCCCCCCATGCTCCCTGGAAGTTGTTCATAATCTGCCTTTGATCCATGCTCTTAGGTATAAAGTACACAGGTTAAATTAATTGAGTGTTACTGATTTATATTTACCCAAATTTAATCATTACCCACCCATCTCCATTACCAACAAGATAAATAGTTGCTAGCTAAAGCTTTAATTTCCTTGGAGTACCATTTTTCTTGAAATGAGTTTGCAAGCTGGTGTTCATCATATGTCACCTGACACCTTCCCAGGCAATTGGTGCCTGGCTGTACCATCTGTGTGAGATGGGCTGTGGCTGAGGCAGCTCACACAGGTAAAATTGCAACGAGTTAGAAGTGCTCTGTAGGACAGCATCCACATCTATGTGTTGGTAGGCTTCCCGCTGTGTGGAGTGAAGGTGGGTCAGGTGGAGGCCAAATAAGATGGATTAGTCTGTGCTGGAAAGGCTTTAGTGGCTAACATTTTTTAGCATTGGGTAGATCACAATGTCTGCAATGTGTGTGTGTAAGCCTAAAGGACTCATCTCCTGTCCCAGCAGAGAGGTGCCCCTATATGTTGTCATTGTGCGAACTTATTAGTTTATTAATGCTTCCTTCAGAGAGAACAGTGATGCAAACCAGCTGGGACAGTATCTCATCCTGCAGAAGAGCCTTAGAGCAAGGGAAACCAAGGGTGCAGAGGGTGCCTCATGCTGATCAGTGGTCAGAGCTGTGGAGCTCCCAAAGTGGAGCCAGGTCACAGCTGAAGCTGGAATCAGGTGGAACTTGTACATGAGTCTCTCTGATTTCATGCTCAGTGTCTGCAGTGTCTCTTGAGAAAAGGAAAAATGTTCACGTTTTCTTCCTCTATCAGTCACTTCATGGGGATGTTAATGGACTATTGGGATACTTCTTGGCTCATTTAAATCATTCTGCCTTCTATCTTGGGTATTGCCAGTCCCTCAGGATACTTGACACCAATGCTGCTTGGAAAAAAGAGTATCTGTTTGGAAGCCATCCCGCTGGCATACCATCTGTTAGAAGTTTATGGTTTCCTTTGCTTGGCATCTTGGGGCACCTCTGTGAAAACATTGTGGCTTTTGATTTTTATCTCTTGCTGCTATTTATGCTTGTTATGTCACAAGCTGTTTGCTCAAGAGATTATTGTTCTGTCCAAAGTGGAGGATGCAGTACCTACGAAATGTAGTGATTGGCACTCCAGAAGTATCATGACACTTAGGGTGAGAAAGGCAGGTGAGGATCAGGGGAAATTCATTCATTTCCATGCACCAAACCCCAAATACGTGTGAAATGGGATTTTATTTTGTTTTGTGACTGTCAGGTAAATGAAGTTTAGAAGGGCTCTTCAGAAGTGGGATGAGTACCATGAAGTCAAAACGTCTTGAGGTAATGGTAATTGGTGGCAAGGGGGCAAGGCAAATATGGCAAGGGGGCATTCACCTGCATCAGAAGGAATTCTGTTAGTGTCAAACAAGGTGCATACAAAAAACCCCAGATTGTTGGTTCTGTTGTTGGAAGCCATCAGTGCCCTTGGGAGGTGATCTCCTTTCCTGCCTCTCACTGTCTCCAATGGTGCAGTTAGCTCAGCCTGGTCTTTGCCCCACACTCACTTTGTAAAGCTTCTGTACCAGCACTGATTACCCTCATCTTTGCTGTGGTATGCCCCTGGAAGGCTGAAACCATGGGTAGCTATGGCATCTACACCACTTGTTTGTTTCCACTGGGAGTGGAGGTAAGAACCAAAGTGCCTGATAGCAGATGATGCCTGCTCAGTGTAGCAGTTTCTTGTTCCTGGTGGGCCATGGTGGAAGGATAAAGCAAAAGTAGCAGCATGCTGATATAAAAATCCAGTCTTGTTAATATGTGGTTTGCATTACTGGGCAGAAACACAACGAGGACCTCCAGCATTCTTCCTGCTCTTCAGTGTGTGAACAAGAGGGAGTTTGTCAAGAGTGGTATCTGTGAGGGGCTAGACTTGGAAAGGAGCCTTAACTTAAGTGTCACATCTCCCAGCTTTGGAGTTATTAGGCAACTACTGTAATACCAAATGTTCATCTGATTTAGGGCCTAAGCTTCCCCTGTTATGTGTGAGAACAGTTACTGCCTGAGAGGGTGATTTAGGAAACCCAGAATGTGGATCCATGAGGTCGACAGATGCTTAGGAGAAATATATAGTTTTAAGCTTTATCCTTTGTCTTCCATGCCAAGGAGAACACCTGTTTCCTCTTGGGAAATACAGCAATGAATCTTCTCCCTTTTTTTGTATTCCAACCAATTATTTATGCAGAGAAGAGGAGATACTGAGATATTGAGTCCTGCCCCAGAAGGGCCAGCATACCAAGAGCTGGATCACTTCTCTTGAGACGACCTGGCTTCAGGTCTGTCAAACAGACAGCATCACTGACCCTGACCCTTGTTGGAATGGTGATGGCTATGAAGGAAAGGCGATCATGAAAGCATTGTTTAAATTTGTGTTATATGTCGCTTGCCTGGGGCAAAGGCAAAAGAATGCCTCAGTGGATGAACTAGATGGGAAACAATGTGCAAGGCTGCTGCCAGGCTCTTTGGTCTCTGAGACTTAGGCAGTCTCCTTGCTAGAGGAGGGGAAAGGAATATCTAGAGTATGTTGTTGGTAGACACTAAAATGTTTTTAGTATTAGATGGGAGTTGAGGATTGACATTTTGGAAGTCAGCATTTGAATCAATGTTTAGTTATCTAAGCCTCCCTCTAGCAAGGTGTCAGGACATTTTTTGGATTCTGTTCTGTTAAATGCTGTAGATGAAATCAGAAAATGCTCCTGGAAAACAGCTCCATTCGACTTTGCCTCAACTCTTTCCTTTTCCAGCAAGCTGCTGCCTCTCAAATAAGAGCAACGATTTTTTTTGCAGGGAGTTGTTGAAGCAAATTAAACAAATATTTCAGGTATTCCTAAAGTGCCTCACACTTCATATTTTCTCTCCTGAAGCATGAATCCTTGATTGCTTCCTTAATTAGTACTTTTAAAATCTCTCTACATTCCCATTTATAAATAAATCAAAATAGATATTCAGAGTATTAATTTATCAGGCACTCAGTGTGCACTCTAGAAAAGCGAATTTAACACCTGTGCATGCAAGAAATGAGTGCCCCCCACAAACTCCTGATCCACTGACTTTGTTGGTGGCAGTGGAGCATCCAGGAGCATCTCTCATAGCCCAGCTTCATTAACAAGGATACAAAAAAGCCATGAGAAAAAAGAATTGCCTGTGCAATTACATTTAATTTTCTTTCTAGTAGTTTTCCCAGTTCACTTGGCAGCTATTCTTTCCTCCTTTTTTTTTTTTTTCTTTTGCCAATTCATGCGTTCTTTCATTTTTTCCCCATTCTTTCTTGGTCCTTTTGACTGAACAAAAGCAGTCCCACAAGGGCAGGCTAATGTATTCATAGTTTTGCTGCAACTTGGCTGATAAAATAAGCTGAAAAAATTGCTGCCTCCTATTGTTTACTGAGAGTCTTTGTTGTGCTTTGTAGAGTTGAAATGAGTGCTGTCTCGTGCCCTCTGCTCCCCATCCTGACAGAACAGAGCCTGTTGTGTGGAACCTGTTCAGGCTGGAGATGGTGGGAAGGCTAAAGTTCAAGTTCACAGACCCAAAAGTAAGTTACAGAAATGATTGCTTGTTTGAGCATTCGCTTGCTTGCTGCTGCCTTTCATTCTCCTTGATCTAAGTGCAGTGTATTGTTAATGCCTATCTGAACATTGCATTAAACTCTAATTAAGCCTGCCAATCAAAAAAACTCAGAAAGCAGCCTTCTAGTGTGCCTAGTAGTAAGTTGTATTTTCACCCTCAATTTTCTGACTATGAACATGTAATGGGTTTTTGAGGGTTTGTTGTTTTGTGTTTTGTTTGTTCATTTTTCTCTGAACTGCAGACAAATACCTAATTAACTTATACCCCAATGTTTGCCTTAATGGCTAAATTTCATTATAAAATGGCTTTGAACAAGCATCACATGAAAGGTCCAGACCTTACCAGGCTGTAGCTAAGGTCACACTGGAGGATCACAGAGAACTCAAAGCTGTTCTTAGCTCTTCATGCAGTGTCAGAAAACGTGCTAGTGCTAACGTGATCAGGAAGGGTGAATATGAAAAATCATTCCATAAGGTCTTTTTGTAAATAGGAGAGTATTGGAGTACTGAATCCTCTATCTGACTTTGGAGCAAGAGCCACCAATAGTTACAGTTAGTGTAAATCCTAATTTGCTAACCAAAATCCAAAAGTGGAAGTATCAAATTATGTGGCTTTGGACCTTCCACTGAGGCACTAGGGGAGAGGAAGCTGGAGGTCAAAGCCACCATCTAGCAGTACCATTTTATAAACAACCCCAAAAGAAGAGAGGTGGTTCCTAGTCCACAACATATCTCTCGAATAAAGCATACTGGTAGGCTTGAGATTACAGTATTTGGTACAAGATTTTCCTGACTTTAAGGAAAAACAAATAGGGATCATACATTACAAAAAAAGTCCCAAACCTCAAAGTAAGTAATTTCCTTTCAGAAAGAAGCTTAGCTGCCTTGAGAAAAAGTGAACAGGATAAAATGGTAGCATAAACCAGAGACTAGAGTGAGACTAGGCAAATTACCCCAATAGCTCTTTCCCATCTCTAGCACTCAGCACCTGTTTTCCTGTGGAGCACAATGGTGGTTTCTGCCCTTTGGAACTGCTGATTCTCATATTTCAGTGCTTGTGAAGTTTGCATCAAGTGTAGAAGTGGTACAGCAGTTGCAAACCAAAGCTAGGTATCTGAAAGGCCATGGAGGAAGGTTGTGTCTGAAAACATGTTGCTCCTAGATAGGTTATCCTGGCTCATGGACCTTAGTAAAAGATCTCAAACTAATTAAACTTTAATACTATTTTTGGGGAAGGCTGACAGCTCTGCTCTAGCCTGACCCATTTCTCAATGTGCTTCTGTGCCTGTCTGATTTTTTTCCCCTTCCTTCCCCTGCTGTAATCCTTACGGAACATCTGCCCCAGTCAGGAGTAGACACTTGTTCTCTGGACGTCTCATCCTTGTGTCCTTGTTGGTACACTCAGGTCCTGAAATCCTTCCACCCTTTGTTCCTCTGCTGCTTCGCCCCTACAACTCCTTAAGACTTGATTAAGCCAAACGCTGAGACCCCGCAGGTGCTGTAGTTATTTTTAGCATTAATGTTAAAGCTCTGCAAAGGGTAGAGGAAAGTTTATAATTTTGTCTCCTACAAATCTCATGGCTTTTCCTTTCTCTTCTACAACTTGGATGGATTCCAACATCCCCAAAATACTCCAAATTGCCTTTTATTTCTTTAATTAAAGAGCTGTGAAAGCCAGCAGTTTTGCCTCATGACTGTGGGGCAGAGTGAGTCCCTCATCCCTTCTGAAGTTCAGCATGTTGAGTTCTTGTCTGCAGATATTGCAAATCTTCATCCTAGGAAGAGCCTTTTTAGCACCTTCTGTGGTGAGCTGGGAGAAGAAAGGTTGCTTAAGCATCTGAGCAGCACCCAAACACAACTTTCATAGCAGATGCTTGCATTATTTTCTACTTCAATGTTTTCATCCACTCTTCCATTTCCTTGACTTCAGCAAGTTCCCAGTTTGTACTTGTGCAAGAGTGGGGAAAGACTTGTTTTCATTAAGAAATGTCAAGAATTAATTTGTGTCTCTCTTTGCTTGTGCCTTGAATGTTACTCTCCTTCCTGGGCTCTGCACATTCAAGCGTGGCCATGGTGTTTCAGTATGACCAGGAATACAGCTCTCTCCATGGATTTTTTTCCCCCAAGTCAGGCATGCCATACACCATAGCTGTTTCCTGGTACGCCTAAGTCTTACATCCCTAACCCAAGTTTACATCCCACTTAAAATTAATTTGATGCATCAGGGAGCCAGATGTAATTATCCTGTATTTTCCATCACGTGTTTAGCCATGCAGGTGTGCCCCCTTGCGCCAGTTGGGAGCTGCTGTTTTCTCTGTGTGCTGCTCTGGCTTGCAGTTGTTGTCCTCCTCCCCATACACAGGGAGGGCTGCATGCCTGGTTTGTGGGGGCACAGAATGTCACTTGATGAAGAATCAAGAAAAGTTATTGCTATCTAAATGATTCTGCTTTTCCAAAAGCAAAATTTCTCTTTGGTGCAATATTTTCTAAAACCTTGATGATTATCAGCAATGCCTAGTAATGCGTCTTTGCAGCAAGGCTGTAGGCTTTGCGAAGTTTGGGGGTTTTGTGGCTCTGGACACAGGAGTAGTTGCTGTGTTAGACCACTCCACTTCTTCCTCCACTGAGCAAAGTTTGCAGTGTGGCTGTGCTGTGGTGCCAGCCATTGTAAGACTAACCAGCTAGGAGTGTCTCCAATTATACATTTCCTCATACAAACATGAAATCAATATGCTGAAGCAATTAACTAGACTTCATAAACTTCATCTGGCAAGCTTTCTGGAATCTGTTCAAAAAGGCAGCTGGGTTGGCTGAGATGGAAGTAAGCTCAGGTCATTTCTTTTGTTTAACTGGTGAGGAGGACACAGGCAAGCCAAAAGGGGAGAAGATTTAATTACCTTGCTTCAACCTCAAGTTTTAAAAAAATTTAAAAAAAAAACGATTCAAAGATACCTCTATATTTTCAGTGTTATCAGTGGAGAAATTAATCTTTTCAACATCTGAGTAGGATTAAAAATTTGTTCTTACTCTCTACCATCATCAACACTTCTTTTTGGTAGCAATCAGTGAGTTAATTCTGGTAACTTCTGGTTTTGAAAATTGTGGTTCTTTTGCCTGAAGACCTGAATGAGATGACTGCTGTTTTGACAAGCAGACCAAAGCTGTCAGGCTCCTTTTCCCTGTAGGTGACTGTACTTCATATTCCTGGTGCCAGATAGTATTTGACATTTAATTTAGGACCCTCAGTGCCTGCATATAAAGCTTTACTATGATAATAGTGATAAAGTATCTGAGTGTTGGATTTGACAGTCTTTTCCTTCTCCTGGTACATCCCCATGCCCAGTTTGGGCTGAAAGATCTGACTTGAATTGAGGAGACTTAACCCTGAATATTTTTTAATTAACTGAGAAGGCCTTACTTGAAGATAAATATCTAAATATTAATCTTATTCTGCCTATGAGATCTTTCACTGGCTCACTCCTAAGTTGGCAGGCAGAATTTATTCAGAGGAGAAGGAATGGGTGAGGGATAGGGTCAGCAGAAGGACCTTCTGTATGTAATTCATCCAATTACTCATTTTCTTACGAAACAGTACATCCTGCATTGATCAGTAGTGCATTTCCCATAGGAAAAATATAGTGTTAATAGTATCCACAAGGCTGTGTTTGTAGTGAGAAGGAGATAACTGGATTTTTTTCTGAAATCATGTTTAGCTGCATCTGCGTTGAGGGTGCTTTAGTCTATCCTGCAGGGGAAAGTAGGTCAGGTCAGTAGCTCTCAGAATCAGAGGTCAGTGATGCCATGGCAGCTTGTCCCCTTTGGGGACCAGGGGCTGCACTGTTCTGGAGGGCATGACAGAGGAGCAAATGACAGAGACAATATGCCTGTCTTTCATCAGCAGACAAACTTGGAAAGAGCTGAGGTGGTAATGCTGGGGCCCAGGCTGTGTCCAGTCAGTGGTGCATTGTCCTTGCAGTTCCTCTCCCTGGTGCACTTCCACAGGCTCTCTGCAGCAGCAGGAGTTGAAGATTGTGGTGTCAGTGCCTTAGGATCTTAAACACATGTTATTTTTATGCCTAACATACACATGGTAGCTGTCCTGCCCTCTGACTGCAGTAGGCTGTTTTACTCAGTAGTCTTTTAGTTGTGCAAAAGGTGGCACAGAAACAATTCTTGTCTCAGGAGATATAGGAACATAATGGAAACAGAGCTCAATTCTTTTCTCCTTTTGCCTTGCACCATTTAAAAATGCCCTTTTATTGGGATCAACACTGATGCTTTGTCACTTGTGTTAGTTGAGTGGTGAGAAAAAGCCATGGTGAATCATGCTTTTAATGTGCAGATTAAAATATTATTCATTAGTGTGTTGGAGACAGTCCTGGTAGAAAGCAACTGGGAGGTAAATTCCCACAGGAAGATAAGAATTGTTTTACGGAGTGTCTGGAATCTAATGTGTTTCCCCTGAAGAAGTTATGTACCCAGTCCTACAGCAGGGACTAGAAAAACTAGATGGATAATGTTGGAAGTCTTCTAATTTAAAGTGAGTGGGCATGGCACAGTATGGGGGAATGGATTTTCTCTGAGCAGAATAAACATTCCACATCAGGCTTTCAAAATAGTGCCTGCCTGCATGAAGGCCCCCAGTTCCTTGTGTCACTTCCAACCACCTACTTCCTCTGTAATTGTGTGGAGTGCACTTGTTTCTCACTAGCTCTTAGCAGTTGATAAGATTGCTATTTTAAAAAACCCAAACAGCCAAAACTCAAAACAAACAAACAAAAAGGCCTAACAAAAAATCCCCACTAAAATTGTCCTGTTGTTCTTGGACAAACCTGTGGCTACTTTAGGATACGTGTGATGGAAAAGGTGTGTAGTTGTTTAAGATGTGGTTAAAGCACAGGAGAGACAGCTCACACAGAGGGGCTGAAAGTTTGCTGGTGAAACTTCGCTCCAGTGCATACTTGTATTGCTGGGATTGAGAATAGCCAGTGGAGACTAGCCAGGATCCCCACTGCCAGTCCACATCATAAACAGTCTGCAAACATGCTGCTTTTTTGTACATTTTTTGTGTCAATGTTGCTTAGCCTACATTCTTATATCTCAGCAGATATACTTGTCTGAGGGATGGCTGGCAGGTCT